>NW_026623147.1:1200000-2400000 GCF_028827395.1 Penicillium hordei | reverse complement strand
GAGGTTCAACGGGCTGGATCAGAGGCGGCATCTGTGTCGTCGGCCTTTGCTGGTAGCGTCCATGACATCGAGAAAACAATCAGTGACATCGCCTCGGACACTCAACGACTTGTGGACGAGGCTCTTGGCTCAAATTTTGACGAGGTGGATGGACTGCTGGAAGAAGTGGAGACTATTGCGAAGAAGATCGGGTCTGATTATGAGCATGTTCTCAGTCTCCCAAACAACCAGAAAACGTTGGCCAATATATCAAGGCTTGCATTGAGCCATACCAAGGACCTTCTTCCTTCGCTGGTGGAGATCAGCGTCGAGCTTCAAGTTGCGCTGGAGCATGCTGTGCAGCGCCGGGGGGCCGCGGAGAAATCGGCCATTGCACATATGCGCACGATCTCCTCCCTTGAGTCTAGACTTGCCGACGCCCATGCACGAATGGTCAATCTGGACGTAGGGAGTAATGCCTTTGAGGTTATCTACTCTGTTTTCCAGATGCCAATGGTGTATGGGTCGATTCTTATCGAATCTGTGCGGCGGCGAGAATGGAGCGATAAGATCAAAACTGATTCCCTGACGCTGGCTGAGGAGATGGCGGTTTTGAGAGATGAAGAGCAACGCCGTAGGAAAAAATGGCTAAAAAATATGGGAGACTTTATGACTGTGACTGATTCCACCACACCAGGAATCGAAGTCAACCTTCAAGGTCAGGATGAGGAATGGCCTGATGTAGCTCGGAAAGAGATCGAGTATTACATCGACGATTTAAAGACCACCCATTCCTTGACCAACCTAGCGGAACAGCTTACCCAGCAACTCAAGGAGCTGGATGCACCCACTCGGCAGCAAAGACGACGGGCCAAAGCGTTCAAACAAGGCAGCGTATTTGACTTGAGTCGGAGCTCTATATTACGCGCCGATGACTCCGTGCGTAGCTTGCAAGAGGAAAAAACGAAGCTAGAAGAACGGCTCAAGGGGTCTGACAGTCGTGTTCGGAAATTGGAAGATCTTTTGCATCGTCAAAGTCATCTCAGCCGGCCACCGAGCGGCACCTTCGGCCCAGACTTCCCTGGTTCACCTGCATCTCCACACCCTGATGCACTTTCCAGACGGTCATCCGTCTCTTCGAGGCGAGTCTCAGCCACTCAGTCTGCCGAAGACAAAGCCCTCATCCAGCGTATTGTTACGCTTGAAGCAGAGCTGGCAGCCGAGAGAGATGTGGTCCAGCGACTCCATAAGGAAGCCCACACTGAGCGCCAAACCAACTCCGACAAGTACCAAGAAGCTCAATCCACCAAAAAGGACCTCATAGGCAACCTCGAAGCGCGCCAACGCGAATTCGAAGATGAGCGCCGATACCTGGACTCGGAGTTGAAGAAGTTCAGACTCCGTACTGAGGAAATGGAAGAAGAGCTTGATCGACTTATGGATAGCAGGGAGCATGGAAGACAAGAGATTGACGATCGCATACACCAGCTTGAAGTCGACCTTGAAAATGCCCATGCCAATTCCGCCGAGGACACACGAAAAATTATTGAGCTCAACGCACAAATTCTAACTCGGCAAGAGCGAGAAGAAAGCCTCCAGGCTAATATTGATGATCTCGAGCACAGACAAGCGGAGTTCGAGCAAAAGCATCAAGACAGTTACCAAGCCCTCCAAGCTATCTTCATGAACCTCTCTCCCGGGGGCATTGTGCCTGTCGAACTTCTCGACATAATCAAAGCCATTGAGGTTCTCTCTGAGGGTCTGTCGATCCACGCCAAGAGCGCAGAATCAAATGCATCCCAGGCAATGGCTGAAAACAAGGCCCTCGAAGAACAAATTGTGAAATTTGAGTCGGAGGCAGAAGAGCGGACAAAGAGCTTCGACGAATGCCAGGGTGAATTATCGCGACTAACTGCAGAGCTCTCACGCGTGAAATCAAATTCGGAAGACTTGACCGGCGAACTAGACAAAGAGCGATCCAAGTTCAGTTCCTTGCAGTCTCAAATAGCTGCTGGAGAGAGTGGCTCTGAAGCGCTGCGTGGACAGATCGCCGAAGAGGAACGGAAACAGGCAGAGCTGTCACAGAAGCTGGCAGAAGCCGAGAGTGAAGCTCGAAATTTGAAAGATCAGGCCACAGAATGGGAGAGAAAAGCAGGGGCCACCTCGGACACCGAGGAACAGTCCGTAGCACGATTTGAAGCTCGGGGCACCAAGTCCTTCGAGCTTTCGAATCAACTCTTCGCACAGGTTGAGAAGCTGGGTCGGATGCTCGAGCAATTAGGTTTCACTATTATCCAGCAAGATGGTCAGCTCGTCGTCCAGCGTGCTTCGAAGCTCAGTGCATCGGTGGGCCTAGGCGAAAGCCTCGCCCAGTCAGGGATTGTATCCCTGAAGCCAGATACAGCGCTTTTGGACTGGATGAAAGCTGAAAACCTGGAGGATGAAGAGACTAAATTCTCCGCTTTCATGGAAAGTCTAGCTCAGTTCGACGTTGCCCTATTTGGTGATGTTATTGTCAAACGCGTCAAGGACATTGAACTCCTAGCCCGAAAATGGCAAAAGGAAGCTCGAGGCTATCGTGAAAAATACCACCGAGCTCAGAGCGACGCCCATGACAAGATTGCCTACCGATCCTTCAAAGAAGGCGATCTTGCTCTCTTCCTTCCCACACGGAATCAAGCCATTCGCTCCTGGGCAGCCTTCAACGTGGGTGCACCACACTATTTCCTACGCGAGCAAGATTCCCACAAATTACAAGCTCGAGACTGGCTTCTCGCCCGCATCACGAAGATCGAGGAACGAGTTGTAGATCTGTCCAAGTCAATGAATGGCGTCGCACCAGACCGTCGCTCTCTCGGGGACGCCAGCGATGGCACCTCCCTAGACGACGAGAATCCATTTGAGCTTTCAGACGGCCTCCGTTGGTATCTCCTCGAGGCCGTAGAAGAGAAGCCCGGTGCGCCTGCTACACCGGGCATAGCGAAGAGCACAGTTGCATCAGCGCACGTCGATGCCAAGGGTAGTATCCGCCTCAAACGTGGCACGGACGAGGGTGCCATTGCCAAAACCTTGTCAAGAAGTCTTGATAGCCGTCGCGAGAGTTCGAATTCCAAACGGGGTACCCCCACGCCGTCGCAGCACGCTGTCGAATCCACGACTGATCTTGTACGCCCCGCCGAAGCTGACGCCGGCTCGCAGCCTCGAGAGGCTGCTCCGACCGTCAACGAGGTTCGCCGTGACCTGCTCTCTGGCCCGTGAAAAGTAGGGATTGACTTAGTTATCTTCCGTCTTTTCCGGGTCTGTTTTTATGATCTGGCCTCGGGTGCTAATAGGTTTCTTTGGCTTAGGATCCTCTTTCTGCATCGGCTCAACCAAATATAAGTGGCATCGCTTCTTCTCCCGCTCGGTCGACGGCCGATCGTCGACGACCTCGCCCGTGGGAGAAATTGTGGTCTCTTGACTATCGACTCGAGGGTGGCGTACCATAGACCGTTTTCTTGCTTTATTTTACAAGCTCTGCAGTAATAGGGCGTTGCATTGTTCTTTTCGTTCTGTTTCTTCTTTTTTTTTTTGGTTTGTCCCCTGCGCAGATTGCGCCCCATCCGGGGACCCATACACGTCCATTTGCTTTTGACATTGATTTAGTCCAGATACCCAACAATGCAATTTACACTTGAATATATCGATCTACTTGAAAGGACGTAGGGCATGAGGTGCCGGTCGAGCTTTATGAAACATACGTCAAAACAAAACTAAATATACAAAGCATTTTACATGGCGAGTAAGCCGGGATCGAGTGAAATCTAGATGTGGCATGATCATGAAAGATAAATCATTAGTCTAATCCTTCCATGCCGCCCATGTCATCCCAGAATTGACTGAAATCCACGTTCTCATCTTCGAACATCTGCTTCGCTTGCAGCATCGCTGATCGTTGCCGTTCCGCAGTGAAGCCACCAGGCCGTGAGCTCTCCCATTGAATTAGCTCGACCCAACGGAGGAAGAGATCCTCCTTACCCATCTCAGTCAATTTCTCCTTGAAGGCGAGGATTTGGTCGCGCTGAATTGATCGCTTCTCGCCCGTGGGGGTATTCTCATCTTCGACACGCCAGATCAGCCAACCATCGGCATCCGTGTTAACCAACACAGCAGTGCGGAACTCATCCATCTGTACACCATCGCCTCTGCGAGTGCGATCAACAAGAGCATGAGCGCGAACCATAGCCGCATAATCTAGATTCCAATCCTCGTCCACGAGCAAGTAACCAGTCTTTCCGATTCGCTCGGGGGTCACAGCGGCGACGATCTTATCGCGACGCACCTCATCTTCGCGGATCCACCTGTTGCGCTCGAGCTCCTTGCTCCAACTGCGGTTACTGCGGCGGACAATGATCTCTCGCTCACGGAAACCGATGGCGCGACGCCAGCGCACGGGCCCTCTAATGAAATTAACTGGCCATGACCACAACAGGGTCACAAGGAAGTAGTCGATGCATATAGTAACCGTCCGGCGAAGAATGATTTGTACCGAGTCTGTCCACGAGGCGGCTGCCGTGTCCACAGTCATGGAACTTTGAAGTCCGATGAGCGTTGCCACGAGGGCTGGATATGTACTGATTCCCATGTAGATCCGTAGACCAATCACAGCAGTTACTACCAGGTTGACGATGAGGGGTACGGTGAAGGTCTGCCGCTTCAGTTCCTCTGCTGAGATGTCGATGTGGACTAGATATACTTCGTCGGGAGAGAGTTGTTCGACAAACGGCTGCAAGACTTGCGGGACTTTGGTGAATGGTGGAATCGGGCCTGAAGATGCGGAGCTTGGTGTCGAGGCTCCGGATGACGCTGGGGTCGTCTTGCCGCGACCTGAGCGCCGTGATGATTTTGCCATGATGGAGGTTGATAGATGTATACTCCACTAATTGCTGGATATTTTTGATAGAAGCTTTTTTCAAGGGTTTGGAATGCGAGTTTTGTTGCTTTTATCGAAGCTTTCAAGGATGGGGCGAGTGAACGTGTCACATGTCAAGACAAGAAAAGGGTCATTTGAGCATCACGAGGTTATAAATACTCTCCTGATAAGGTCTCGAGGACAAAGAGTAAAAAGAGTAAAAGACAAGTTGAGAAGACAAATTGTCGGTCGGATGAGTCGACGTAATGCAGAAGGAATTCAGACGGGCCTAACCACATTGGGAAATGAGAGCGTATTTACCTCCGTCATTTCTTCACGGTGCAGGACAACCGCGTCTTTCTCCCTTTTACACTATTTTGCCTACATGTGAACCTCTGCAGGCTGCAAGGGGTATTTCGGCCATGTCATTTGATAAAAACAATCGACTCTCGCGAGACAGACAACGGTCACCTTTCCGACGCGCCTCGAAATTCGACCATTACGATATACCTACGAAGCTCCCATCACCCCCTCAGGAAGATGGTCCGCATCCACGACACGCTATTCGCCCAAGATCTCTAGCCGATGCATATCGAGACGCATCAAAACACGCAATGTCCGCCACATACGACGACGAATACCATTACGTGACATCACCAAGCCCGCGATCGAAGCGGCAACCAGTTAACGCGTTCTCGCCAGTTTCTCAGACTTCTCCCCCCCTAAAGAACTCGCGGATGCATATAGGCGGATTGACGAAGATGACGCTCTAGCCGATCTTGTGCGCGACTATGACTGGGAGCCGCAGTACAGTGCACGCTCCGGAAGCCGAAGTCGCCCCTCGTCCTCCCGATCGAAGGACACAAATAACGGTAGAGGATCTACCAATGGCCCACCCTTCTCCGACGCTGGTTTTGGCGATGAACTCGGCAACCTTCGAGCCCACAAGAGCAGGGACTATACCAAAGATGAAGAACGCCTAAAACGCGTCACGGGCCAACGCTCGCCGGTCTTCAGCAGGGCTCAGGTCGGACGAGATGTCTTGACGGCAGATAATTTGAGAAGACGAATGGAAGATAAGATTGAGGTGGATCACGACGTGCCAGAGGCTGACAGGAACGGTGTTCCTTCGCCGAATATACCCGCTGGCTGGGGCCATCGCGCAGGTCACCGACAAGAATGGGAGAGAAAGCCTACCCAGCGTAGTGTTTCTGAAGAAGAAGTGGAAAAAGCACGTCGACGCTGGTCGCCAACTATCACGGAAGCAACCCAAGCGCCCAATTCTACGCGTATCTCTCGTTCTCCGGCGCGGAGCACACTTTCGGCTAGAAGCGCTCTTGAAGAACGTACCGCCAATCCGCATATGCAGGCAACGCAGAAGGACTTTGGGGAAACTCAGTCTGGTCTAAAGCTGACCTCACCCACTAGTGGCGGCGAAGCAATCCCCAATTCCCCAATCACTGTGTACAAAAACTCGTCAGTCGCGAGGCCTAGCCCCAACAAGCGCGACTCCCGGGATCTACTACGAAAACTTTCTAGAACTGAAACTCCAAAAATTGATCATGTCCAAACTCCCGAGCCACTCAAATTTTTTCAAAGCAAAATCTATGACAAGACCCCTCGGGTAACTGGCGCGTGGATCGATACTCCCATGACACAGCGTGTGGCTGAGAAGATCGAGCTTCCCGAAGATCTGACGAAAGATATCATTCCTCCACGCATAACGAATGAGCCCAAAGATATTGCACCTCCTACAAAACCAACAGATGTCAAATCGAAAGCCGAGGAATCAAAGCCCTCTCAGACTACAGAGAAAGAGCCCCCTCCTGAAGCACTTCCTGGGAAGGAGTCAAGGCCCCCGTTGGTGCGACCTCATCTACCTAAAAGTGCCTTGGAGACGGTCATCGAGGATGCCAGCTCCGGCAAAGACGTCGAGTTCGGGGATGATACCATCGAGTCCCTTCAAGCATTTATGGACGCCGGGTCAGGTGAAGACAAAATCGTGGAAGACGACGAAGCTTACGAAAAGGCCGTCCTCGCTCAGCTCGAAAATGCCAGTTCAAAAGACAATAATGACGTGGTCAACTTGGATTCATTGAATGTCAAGCTCAACTCTCTAATGAGACATATCGACGAAGTCAAGAAAGGGCTCGACGGCCTAGAAGACCATGTTACACGAGACACCGAAATTGTATCGCAGGTGAGCCCTTCAACCAAGAAGAGCCCGCAACCATCGCACTTGCACACAGGGGAAACCTGCAAAGGCTGTAGCACGCACTCTGATGGACGAGTCTACGCCGCGATACCTCTTCCTCGGCTGTGGAACCGGAGCCCGCGATCACAACGCCTTCGGCCCACCAAGCTCGGCTGGTTCATCATCATCTCACTATCGTGGTATATCATCGAATGCCTGATGTGGGACCAATATAGTCATCCCGAGATATCCGAAAGCTGCGAAGGCTACTGCCTGCAGCCTGATGCGCCTTTGTATCCCTGGGTAACTGTCACAATGTTGTGGCGCTGGTCACATCTGTCGACTATTTTTACGCCCATTTTCGCTATCTGTACTGCTTTCTCTCGGCTCGTGGCGCAGTTGATGGGTCTTTCGGATGGCTACGTGGATGATGCGCCAGAGCTTGGAAATATCATTGGCGAAATTCGCATCAACGGAACGCCAGTTGCTTTCCCGTGGCTTTCAGCCCCCACAGCTGAGGACGTTGTGTCTCAACCGCAGCAGGTTCACTATACACAGCAGCCCGTGCAACCAGTGCAGCCTGTCTGGTCAGCTCGGAACCTACCCCCGCAGAGGTTGGACAATGACCAACTGTCGGGGGAGGATGCAATGGACAACGATGAATACCTTTAGTACCCGAAGTTGTTCTTTAATTTCCCACGACGTTTACTTTCTTTGGCGTTTCGCTCTGAACCGGGTGAATAGATTTTCGGTGGCTCACAGTAGTCCATTTTGGTCGTGGTTCTAATTCGGCATGGTTTGAGCTACTATCTAATGCAATCCCGGGTAGCGATTCATTGCTGCAGAGACCTGTTCTCTAAGAAAGTAATCAAGTATCCGAAGTCTTTTAAGTAGCCATATAAATGGCCAATTAGTATAGGGTAGGGGACTTGGCCCTATCGGGCCCCCATCTATAACAGAAACAGTTTATCAGCAGTATCATTAAAAATACAAATAGGGTATTATAATGCGAAATGAGGAGAAAAACCCATATAAAACAAGTCACAACCGCGCTGTCGGACGCCATTGCTTCTGTAGTTCAATCTCTCCCTCTAGCTTCCAAGCAGTCATTCTCTGCATGAGAGCTGCAACCTGCTCATCACTGACTTCACAGGCCTTTTCAATCGGGATCTCCTTTGTCAGCTGGAGCTTGAAGCCCAACCAGGTGAGGTTCCCGGTCGACATGACCCGGCCGGCAACAGCATCACGACAGAACCCAGCAAAGCCCTCAAATAAACGATGGCTAGTTGGTCTGTTCATCATAAGTAAACCGTGACAGTGTGGCATACCCTCAAACATCTCCGCAACGAGAGGCACACCGGCCTGGTAAACGCGGCGCGCTACAATGAGACCCTCGTCCGTGAGGCCTTCCTCGCCAGTCGAGATCCATATAGGCGGTGCACCCTTCCAGAGAACAGCCGGGGCAGAGAGCGGAGACACCAATGGGTGGCTCAGCATGCTGGCGTTGCAGTAGAAGTCAGCGCGGGGCGGGGCCGTGGGCCAGATATCGTCTGGCGCGAAAGGGGGCGGGGTAAATGCAGTCTTGACAGCTGGGTCATCGGAGGGCACAGTCGGTGCGTCGAGATAATCGAGGTGTGCATTGCCGCTGGTAGATGGCATGGAACGCGTCACGTCGCACCATGGGGAAATGGTTGCGACGCCTGCTGGTAGTTCTATGGGCACATCTTCGCCGTGGAAGCGGATTGTGCGGGATGCGCGGTCGAGGGTTAGAAGTGTTTGAAGGAGGACTAGGGAGAGATTCCCGCCTGCGGAATCGCCAGCGAATATGATCTTGTCGGCTGGCACGGGTTTGTGGAGGGAGCCTGGTGGAGGGTGGAGGAGTGAGAGGTATGCTGTTAAGGCGTCGACAAGCGCGGCTGGGAATGGGTTCTGAGGAGCGAGACGATATCGGACGGAGAAGACGGGGGCGCCGGTCAAGTGGGATAGGTGTGCGACGGGGACGCGGTGGCTGCAGGGATCTAAAAGGCTTTTTTTCATTTTGATGCGTTAGCTATTTGCGCGGTTGTTAATGGATCGAGTGACACTCACAAATAGGCTCCTCCGTGGAAATATAAGATCGTCATATCAGACGGTGATTCCTCGCGCAGCTTGCTGTATTTCTCCTCTTCTGAGAGATCGGGCTCTGGTGTTTTCTTTCCGACTCCCGCGCGGTAACCGGTCCATTCGGCTTCGACGGCGATAGTTGTGGGGATATCGTAAGTCCCATCGCCGGTCTTGAGATCTTCGATTGCATGTAGTATTGCATCGCGCACGTCGATCTCGGGCTGCGGGAGGGTAACCTTAGACACCCACATGGGGCCCTTGACTCCAGGGTCGCGTATGCCTTGTTTCTGGACTTTTCCGAGTGGAGCTTTTGTTTTTATGAATGAGCGAATAATGGCGACGGTTAATTCGGTGCGCATGTCCTGTTTCCCCTTGACGGGGGACATTTGAACGCCATGCAGGAGGATGGTCTTCAGGATCAGCGGGATGCGGACCAACAGCGCTTTTACGAGGCCAAGAGGTTCCCTAAGCGAGCTCATGGTGCAAAGGGAGCAACTCTGAGCACTCGCTCCTGCGAAAGAAAGAAAATTGAGGTGAGAAGAAGAGGATCTAAAGATCTTAACCTTAGATGTCAAACCGGTTTTCGTGCCTGAGTGGCGTCAGTGCCGAGGTCCGGACGTGGAGCATTGTACCCCACCAGCCCTAAATCTGAGATGTCTCACATTGATCTGATTAGTACCATTATTATTGTGTATCATGACGGTTGTCCTGGAATTAAGTTGAGCTGGTTTATTAGTAGACTGTCGTCAGGATATGCCAGACATTATAGACTACCTAGTCTTGAAATAGTTTGATATTGCAGCATGGGCTGCGAACAAGCTTATAGCAATCACGATCCTTGCCATCGAAGGTGAATGGGCATACAATACTGTCTT
Source organism: Penicillium hordei (assembly GCF_028827395.1). Classification (NCBI taxonomy): domain Eukaryota; kingdom Fungi; phylum Ascomycota; class Eurotiomycetes; order Eurotiales; family Aspergillaceae; genus Penicillium; species Penicillium hordei. The sequence continues at coordinate 2,389,958 of NW_026623147.1, read as the reverse complement.
TTCCACTTATGAGAGGCACATACTTACGAAGGCTATGGTTAAAAACGGCGTCAACGATGGCCGTTTCTGGCTTGCTATATATGCCGAGCCGTAGGGTATATTTAGCTCCAGAAAAGAAAACATAGCCCCCCTGGGCCATTTTCCAATCATGTCAGACATGAACACCCAGTGACCTGAGCAGTGATATTCCCCCAAGATACCATAGCGTATATTAACGTTGATATAAATTCCCGGGGCCAAGTCCAATCGGCTGCCCTGATCCGGCGAGTGAGATGACTAAGCTAAAGCCTCAGGCCAAAATCCTCATCTCTAGGTCTAGAACTGCCCTGGTTTGTTTCAGGCTCTTTTGTTTTTGATGTCTTCACTCTGCACGCCTAAAGGCGACACTTCTCTGTCTGTCCACTGTAAATTTTACTGAGCATAATCTATCTTGTGGATGCTTGCATCTTTGCATCTTGCATGTCCGCTTTCCCCATCGTCCCATCCTCATCACCCCCCCACTACTCAATTTGACCGATCGCCCCGGGACGTGTTCATGGTAGTAAGTCGGGCGGAGACAACTCAATAACTTGAGACATGGAGGAGAGTACTCTTTTTAGCGACGACTTGCCGCTCCCACCAGTCCGACTTTTCGAACGATTGGGGCAGTTGCCTGGATATACCTGGGACCAGGCGATCGAACCGTTTCACTCGACATACAATCACTGGCATATCTCAGGATACCGCCATGCCTTAGAACCGGATGTTTTAACTCCTCTCGCAAATTCCTCCAATCCCGCCTCCTCCGGACCGTCGAGCCTCACGCGCTTTTCCCCGCGCACAGAAATCCGCCCATCCGCCCGTGCCTTGCGAAGATTGAGCGCAAGCGAAACCAGTAGTGAGATTTCACTTTCCAACCACCATAGCCTAGAAACAGATCAAACATGGATACCGGTCATCGCGCGAATCTCAACCAACATTATCCGGCTCGAACGAGAGTTTCACATGCTCAGGTCAATTGTACAATCGTCAGATCCGGATTGCAATCATACAATACGACCAGTTGACTTGATCAGGTTACAGCCAGATGATGGTCACTCGAAGACACTGCTGGTTGCGATTTTTGAGTCTCCGGGCCATGACAGATTGCGAGATCTAGTCACATTTGGTCCTGCCTCATTTGCGGCAGGGTCCAGAGGTGAGGATAACAATGCTACACCCAGTGAGCAGGTCTCACTACAAGCCTTTTTCGATTTTGCAATCGGAGCATGCGATTGCCTGGAGATTTTACACTATGGCCTAAAGACAGTACATGGCGAAATCCGAGGTGATGCGTTCCATTTTTGTGCAGAGACCGGTGCAGTGAAACTCGCAAACACTGGCAACGGCGCCAGATCATTTGATAACGTTCTCAGCGAGGGCTGGTCCTCTGTTTCGCGCGAGCTTGGAGCAAAGTACAAGCTGCAATTCATTGCCCCAGAGCAGACTGGAAGGATGCCCACAGAGCCGGATAGTCGCACTGATATTTATGCGCTGGGCCTCTTCTTCTGGTCCATGCTGGTGGGGAAACTCCCATTTGAAGGAACCGACCCCGTTGATGTGGTACAAAATGTACTAGGCAAGAGATTGGTGCCAGTATCTGGGAAACGAATGGATATTCCAGATGCACTCTCGGCCGTCATCCAAAAAATGACCCAAAAGATAGTCCATGATCGCTACCACACAATTTCATCTGTGAAGAGAGACTTGACCCAAATTGCGAAGTTGCTTGGTGATGGTGACAGTGAAGCATTGAGCAATTTCCAAGTTGCGCAAGGAGACGTGTCTTCCTTTTTCACTCTCCCAACGAAGATGTTCGGCCGGCAACAAGAATATGACAAGATCCTCCATATCATCGAAAAGGTCAATAAGCGCCAAGCGGCTGCCATGGCCAAAGCCGGAACCCAAAGTCCCGGCACAATGCACGCTCTCACATCGGCTTCGTCCATCTCTGAAAGCCGTATTGAAAGCCTGGAGTTTGCTTCTGTCTCTAGCGATTCTGGCTCCTTTCACCTGCCTCCTCGATCGTCTTCCAATGTCACCAGTCATCATCTCGCCCAGGTAAACACCCATGAATCTGCGCCGGGTAGTGATACGTCGTTTTCCACTCCGAAGCATACAATTGTCCCCGATGTGTATGGTCAAAGCCCAGGAGCACCTTCCAGCAGAGTTAAGAGTCCATCGCATTCTCGGTCTTCTCATAATACAGACCGCGATAGTCACCCCTCTATCGGTCCTCCCAGTCAACCATCAACAAACCACACTGTTAGCCAGTCGGGATCCCTCCATTCATTGAATAAGCCAAAGAATAATGGGAAGTCTCGTCGCAGCGAGCGCTGTGAAGTGATCACAATCAGCGGTCCCGCCGGGATTGGAAAAACAGACCTCTTAAATCGGATACAGCCAACAGTTCGCAAACTTGGATGCATAGCAATTACTCGTCTGGACCGAGCCAAACGTGTCCCATTTGAACCATTTGCAAAACTATTGGCCAGTCTGTTACGCCAAATTTTCTCCGAGCGCGATGTCACCACAGATTACCACAATAATGTCAGAATGGCTTTGCGACCCATGTGGCCTACTCTACACAGAGTTTTGGATCTTCCCGAGCAGTTGATGTCCCCTGGCGCGAAATACAGACCGACTGAAGCAAAGGCCAATCTTCTCATGCCGGATAAGGGTGAGCCATCAAAGCACGTCAAAATCCCCGGGCTGGATCAAGGGCAGACTTCCCAAGACTTCTTTTTGGCAAATGCTGCCTCGAAGAACATGCGGCTTATGGAGACATTCCTCGAGATATTGCGAACGTTGTGTCATTTCAAATTGATCACTATATGTCTTGATGATCTCGAACACGCAGATGACGAAACTTTGGACTTGGTAATGAAAATCATCAAAGCAAAGCTCCCCTGTGTCCTCATACTGTCAAGCCGCAAGGAGGAGATTCCATCTGACCAGGTGAGATCTCTATTTGCGCAGGATCTACCAACGATCACGCGAATCGCACTCGAGCCCCTTGAAGAGGAGCATGTCATGGAGATTGTAGCGACGACAATGCACCAGAAACCCGATCGAACATTGACACCACTCTGTGCGGTTGTTCAGGAGAAGAGCCGAGGAAACCCCTTCTACGTTCGGGTAATGCTTGACACTTGTTACAGAACGAACTGCATTTGGTATTCATGGAAGGACTCAAAGTGGTTATTCGACCTTGATCGGATATTTACGGAGTTTGTGGCTCCTGTCTACGGCGAAGGGCTTGGACTTGGGTTTCTTACCAAGCGTCTTCAGGACATCCCTCAAGCCGCCCGATCAATCATGGTCTGGGGATCTCTTTTGGGCAGCCCCTTCTCGTTTTCTCTGGTGCAAAAGCTCTTGACAAGTGAATTTCTTTATTCGAGCAATGACGATGACGACGTTGATCTCACATCACCGCAAAATGTCACACTTATCAGGCAATCAGAGGGTGATATAGTTGTTGGATTGCAGTTTTTGGTCCAAGCGAACCTTTTGAACACGGGAAAGACCGACGATGAGTTTAGGTGAGGCATCTACTGTTGGTTACTGCTATAGCCAAAACTCTTACTAATTTCCCTAGGTTCGGCAATGAACGACTTGCACAAGCTGCTCTTTCTTTGAGTGAGGGACGAAATGTAGAAAATATGCATTTCATCGTTTCACAAGTGTTAATGAAATATTACCACGACCATCGCAGTCGCTATTCAATGGCTCATCATGTGGCACTTGCGTCACAGACTATCAAGTCTCGTGTGGCCAGACGGCTCGAATATCGACGGATCTTATGGGATGCCGGACAAACTGCTTTCCAGTCGGGCGCGCGGCCGTCTGCACTTTGGTACTTCCGTCATTGCATCGCTTTACTTCAGGATGATATGTGGAATGACCTCAAACCGGATGTTTATTACGATGAAACCATGCGGCTATTTATCACGACCTCTGAGATGTCGTGGTCCCAGGGTCACAATGACGATGCCCTCCAGTTGATCAACGAGGTGTTTGTTCATGGCAAGGACGCCGTAAGCAAGTCGAGAGCCTGGATCATTAAAGCCAAAATCTTTGCTCAGATAGGCGATCATCATCGCTCGATGGAATCGCTTCTCACTTGCCTCGATGAGCTTGGAGTCCATCTTCGTCAACCTACAACTTACGAGGAGTGCGATGCTGCCTATCTGCGCCTCAAGTCCTATCTCGAAACTGCCGACATGAGCTCTATTGGCCGAAAGCCAGTCTCCAAGGACCCCACTATAGTGACTATCGGCGCAGTCATGGCGGAAGCGATGACAGTCACGTATTGGGATGATGCATTGACTTTCTATCGGATGGCGCTTGAAGTGATGAACATTCATATCTTCAAGGGTGGATTCACACAGATCGCGATAGGTTGCTCCCATCTTGCCATGATTTCCTTGGGTCGCTTCAAAGATACCGAGTTTGGCACGAGACTTAGCGATCTTTCGCTGGAACTACTCAGCTCTGCCCTGAGTTATCGACTCAGAGCAGAGGCTCGATCGTTCACAATCTCTACGTCAGCCATTTACGTGTTCCTATGGCGTCAACACTACCTGCCTTGGAAGCTTCGCTCGAGGCTTCTTTCTCAATGGGTGACCCATATCTCACCCTGATTAGCATCTCATCAATGGCCATGACTCGATTGTATCTGGGCCAAGACATGGCGCAGCTGGAAACTTTCTGCTTGGAGACCCCCGAGGAAATTCCCAAATGGAAACAAGATACCCGCGGTGGGGCTAGTCTTATTGCAGTTCAGCAAGTTTCACGCGCTCTGCAAGGCAAGACAGAATCCCGCTCTGCCGACGGCATCATGTCAGATGCCAATCACAACACATCCGAGTATATGATGCACTTGGATATTAACTCTACCAATGCTGATAGACCCCGTGACATCTACTGGGGTCTTGCCATGATCCCCCTGTTTCTGTTCGGTCACCACACCAGAACGATTCAAGTGGGTACTCAACTTTTGTTCACCAGGCACAGGCTTTGGTCAGCACGCGTGTCCTACGTGATTTATTTCTATCTGGCAGCCTCACTCCTCACACTTCATAATGACAATCCCTCCCAAGGATATCTCGACGGCAAGATGGACACACTGTTGGAATACAAGGCCGAGATCGATTTTGCTCGAGATGCATCAGAAGTAAATTATGGCATGTGGGCTCTAATTTTAGAAGCCCTGATCTCCGAGGTTCGCAACGATCATAGCGGTGCCATCCAGAGTTTCGAGTCTGCGATCGACCATTGTCAAATCCATGGTTGGCCCCTTGAAGAAGCCTTGGCCCTCGAGCTGCAGGGCGAGTTTTTGGTCAGACGTGGAGCAAAGAGGGCCGCTCGTGCTGTAATCCAAGATGCTATCGCTTCCTGGAGCGCTATTGGCGCCGGTGGCAAATCGTCGCAGCTTGCTGAGAAGCATGAATGGTTACTCAAGACGGCCACCTCAGCAAAAACCGTCGATGTTGGCTGCCAGACTATTGATTCTCTTCTTGAGATCAGCCGTGATGTTGTGCAAGAAGAGATTCTGGTCCCCCAGCAGATGGAAGAGGATGAGAGAAGACAACAGTGGATTGAGCAAAACGGTGTTGCTGCTGGAGAACGGTCTCTAGACATATCAAGTGTCGGGCTAGACATTATTGACTTGTCCAGCATTCTCGAGTCCAGCCAAGTCATGTCGTCCGAGCTTCAAATTGACAAGCTTTTCATGAAAATGCTTGAGATCATCTTGGAGTCTTGCAACGGTTCCGATTTTGCCATCATTGCTACAGACTTTGATGACAACAACGGCTTTGCAATTGCCGCAGCAGGTGATTCGGAAAAGGGCCAGAAATCATTCCCAGAAGGTCTCCCTTTCTCGGAAATGGAGGATCGAATGGCCTTGCATATCTCGGATTATGTCATGCGCACAAAGGAAGAAGTTCTTGTTCACAACGTTCTCGAGGATGAACGGTTTTCCAACGTGAGCGAGACGTACCTGGCAAATTACCCCACGGGTCGGTCTGTTATCGCATTGCCAGTCGTACAAGGAGATCGCCTTCTCGGCGTCATCCATCTGGAAGGAAAACCAAATTGGTTCACTCAACGCAATGTTGTGGTCCTGCATCTGCTTTGCAACCAGATTGGTATTTCGTTGTCCAACGCGTTGCTCTTCCGTGAAATTCGCAAGGTCAGCGCCAAGAATGCCTCTATGATTGAGTCCCAAAAGCGTGCATTGGCCTTGGCACGCGAGGCCGAACAGAAGGCAAAGAATGCGGAGGCCGAAGCCAAGCACAATGTGAAACTAAAGGAAGACGCAGCAAGGGCCAAATCAATTTTCCTCGCCAATATCTCTCACGATCTGCGTACTCCGATGAATGGCGTGATTGGTTTATCGGAACTCCTCAAGGGAACTTTCCTTGACAAGGAGCAAGATGAATACGTTGAATCGATTCGTGTGTGTGCTGATACCTTGCTCACCCTCATCAACGACATTCTCGATTTCTCGAAGCTCGAGGCCGGAAAAATGAAGATCTCCACGGTCCCACTCAATCTAAAACAGACCATATCGGAGGTCATCCGGGCTTTGCGGTACACACATCGTGACAGAGGCCTAGAGACTATCGAGAACCTCGATAAGGTACCACCAGAGCTCGTTGTTCTTGGCGATCCTGTTCGTCTCCATCAGATTTTCATGAATCTCCTCAGCAACAGTTACAAGTTCACTCCTGCTGGATCAGTTACGGTCAAAGCGAGGGTTGCACGTGAGGGCAAAGGCCGGGTTCGCCTTGAATGTTCGGTCGCCGACACCGGCATCGGTATTCCAGATGAACAAAAAGCTCGCCTTTTCAGACCATTCTCACAGGCTGATGCATCCACAGAAAGATCATATGGCGGAAGTGGACTTGGCCTGTCAATTTGTAAAGCTATCATTGAAGATGTTCTCGGTGGAGCTATCTGGCTTGAATCGAAATCTGGAGTTGGAACGACCGTGACATTCCACTTGGTCTTTAGCAAAGCACCCAAGAAGACGGCAGTCAAGACTGCATGGTCACAAGATCTGAGCAATGCAGAAAACGAAGTCCGTCGGTCCTCAGCTCGCGACCTCACCCAAATCCCTCGTGATCAGATCCGAGTCTGCATTGCCGAAGACAACCCAATCAATCAAAAGATCGCCGTCAAATTCGTCACTGGCCTTGGCCTCCAATGTAACGCATACAGCGATGGCAAACAAGCTGTCGATGCTCTACGTGCAAGCTCTCAAGAAGGCAACCCATTCCACGTGGTCCTCATGGACGTGATGATGCCCACTCTTGACGGATATAACGCGACCCGTGAGCTGCGACGGGATCCCGACCCGAATGTAAACGAAGTGCTCGTCATCGCCATGACCGCAAGTGCCATCGAAGGTGATCGCGAGAAATGCCTCGAGGCTGGCATGAACAATTACCTCCCGAAACCGGTCCGCTCGCCCATTTTGAGCGAATTATTGGACCGATATCTCGCTCCTGCGCCGCCATCCTACCCCAAGTCTCGCCTTGCTATCCGAGAAAAGCGCTCGAAAGCAAGTATAGATGGTGGTGCCGGAACACCTACCAGTTACTCTTCTTCGGCTTCAGATGAACCGAAAGTATTGTCACTGGAAAAGAAATGAGTCCATGCAATTTTAATTTATACCCGAGTTTGCAAAGATAGAAGTTAGGCGTCATTGGGGTCGATGAGTTTACCTCTATTTAGCTTTTTTTTTTCTGATTTCCCCCCCCCCCCCCCCCCCCCCCCCATCTCGTCATTCACTGCCTAGGTAGTTGTCTAGTGTTTCTTTTGGGCTGATTCTATGAGAATCGTGCATCTGATTTTTTTTTTTTTTTCTCTAGAACCATGGTGTTTCCCGCTCATAATCATGATCAATAACATACTTTTCCTTGGATATCCTCGCAGAGATGTTGTGAATTGGACATTTGAACATAATGCATTATTTACGTCTAGAATATCAGCTATATACATAATTCTCATTCTCATGATATTAGACAAAAGCCTAAGCGCGACGACCAAAGATGCGGAATCGCTTGACACCACCATCAGGAACAAGGGTCAGCTTGACATGGCTGAACACCCGAGTATCTTCACCACCAGCAGTGAGATCATCCGGCCCAAAGACATGCTCGGTATCTGCCTGGCAGCGTTTGTCACCCTTGACGATCTCAACCCAGTTGGCGTCATCGGCGGAGGGCACACCGTCACCAACAGCGCCAGCAACCAAGCCGTGCACGCGCACAGCACGAGGGAAGTTTCCACGGAAGTCCTTGGTGTCAACAACAACCTTGGAGACCGAGCCAGGAAGACCCAGCTTAACAATAGCCCAGTCAACGTGGCCAGCAGCGCGCGAGCGAGCAGTTTCCCATCCATCACCCATATCCTTTCCACGACCAGGAAGTAGGATGTTAGACGAGGGGGTGAAGTGTTCATCGGAGGCAGCAAGAGCCACACCTCCATTGAGAGCAGACGAGAGCTCTTCAATGGGTGCCGAAGCAGCCTGTATGGCCGGGGCAGGAGGGGGGATAGCGTGACCGTAAAGACGGAGACGGGCGAAGCCACCGTCGGGGTACATCAGCAAACGGAAGTGAGTGTAAGGAGTTTGGCTGATCTCGGTGTCGAACTTCCACCCGTGGCGCTGAGAGGGACCACAAGGCGAAGCGGGGAGAAGAGTCTTCCAGCCGGCGAAGCTGGGGTCTGCAATTTGGGCATCCGTGACACCACTACCTTCTGGTGCGTGTGTAGCTTGTAGCTCTGCCTTCTCGCCGTAGTTGCCGATGAAGTGTGCGGTGTCTACTTCGACGCCGTGGATGTAGGCTGCGGCGACGCCGAGCTTAATCACGGCCCAGTCGTAGGGATCGGGGTTGTGGCGACGGGTTTCCCAGCCATCGTACCAGGCACCGGTGTGGACGAAGACGCCGGGGCGTGAGATGGAGGGAGTGGGGGTTAGGAGGTTATCGGCTGAAGCGAAGTAGTCGTTTGAGCAGGCTAGGATCTTGCTGTTTAGGTTGCACGAGGCTAGGTTGGTGGTGTGTGCGAACACCTGGTCGATATCGGTAGCAGCGACTTGCATTTTGGATTGATTTGTATGAATTATATGTTTAATGAGTTCAAAAGAAAAGTCGAAGAGAGTGTAGGCGTGACTGTATACTTAAATAGCAGAGTGGGGGGGTTATCGATAAGGGACTTGCGCCTCGAAACGCATTTCCATTACTCCCCGACGTCGACAATCCCCATTCCTCTTCTATCCTCTTCTCGTCGGAGCCAATCAGAGCCTATCTTTCCCGGTATTCCGTTGAAGGTTTCACCCGTAACCGCTAAGTCTAGATCCAATGCCGGTTTGAGGTCCTTCGGAGTTGGTTTCGGAGTTGAATTGTTGACCCACTACCTGGCGAGCCATATCGGAGGTCTCCGATGAGCGCCGTTATCCGAATGGCAGTCTCTCATTGACCAGAAATGAAAGTCACAAACTCCACAGAAAGCAAAGGAATCCAAAACGTTCAATTTGCGCCTATTGCGCCCACTGTGGCGGCAGTAATATCTTTCCTGCACAATACACAGAGAGCCCGGAGTTCATCGGAATTCACAAATTCGACCAATAAGACTCACAATTGGTTCTGACGCTCTCAAGACCACTATCCCAATAGCCGCTCTGCTTGAGTTATTTCCCATTACATGGTATATCATCCATACAGTGCAGTATATTCAATCACCAGACAGGAGTGAGGTAAAATGAAATGGAATCAAGTCAAGCAGGGTATCTACCATTGCCGGTACACAGGGTTATACAATGGCGCAGTGATTTGTGAACGTATTGCTGATTCCCGTATATCCCGAACGTCTTTCACCAAATGGGACACCCGAGTCCTTCGTATGAGTGCACACGAGGTTTCGTTACTGTTGCAATGTTGACCAACCTGCTTGTGCGACACTCAACGAATTCTCCCTCGAGTCAGAATTTCAGGACCGGGACCAGGCAATCAATTTTATTGTCCTCACACATAGCCCTCAAGCGGGCAAGAGGCATCAACTGCTCTAGAACATAAAACATTAGAAACGAGGACCCCTGAGGTCATCCCCAGACTACCAGAGCAGATATCAGTGTGAAGAAATCGACATAGTATTTCAGCATGAGCACATCAAACTAAACTGTGAAGCTTCTAAACAAACGCCAGCAATGCCTTCGTATCATTTAATATGGTGGGTGCAAATAGCAAGAAGGAATAAAAAAATAAAAAATAAATAAAAAATAAAGAACAAAGAAGGACTTTTGTCGCTATCCCTTTCCAGTGGTCTTGGTTGCAGCATTCTCCAGAGCCGTGTACCTCCATGCATACTGTGCCATTGCTCTCTTATCACTTTCAGAGCGACCCTCGTTCTTGCCAGCCAAATCCTTCGTGCCTTGCATTTGTATTTCCCATCCCTTGAGGATTCGAGCCTGGGCTTCCGCGATCGAAGTCAGGTTTGAATTCTGTGAGGCCATTCGTTCATCAATCGTGGCATGATACGATAGTTTGGCGCGGAAGAGGGCCATCTCGCATTCGTCGTACTTGATTCCTTTTGCCTCGGGCACCATGTTGTCTTGTGTACTCTTCGGGGGCATCTCGGACTGGACCATAAGAGAGGGGGGTTGGTTGTCGATGCAGGCAATGAACTAATTTTATAACCGTGTTCTGGCAATGGGTTTTGTCGGGAGTTTGAAAGAAGTGAAAATAATATGCAGGGTATTATGTTCAAACACCGAAGTATGTATATCTGTTCAAATATGAACCAAATGATTCATGAGAATGTCACGCCTAGAACACTCCTGAAGCAAACATAGAAATATAGTGGCGAAACAAAAGGGTTCCAAATTAATGACGAGAAAAAGAAAAGGCTATAGGGGGAAAAGGGTAAGAGAAAACTTGATCAATTATATCATGGCGAGATCATGCTCATCGTCATTGTCCAAAGGAAACATCGCCCTTCCAGTACCCGACATGCCGGATGTATCACCCCTCAACACTGCAGCGCAGAAAAGGGGGAGGCATGGCCACAATCAAACCATCCCGGAAAGAGAAGGAGATCAAAAGACACATGCAACATACACGTAAGAGAATTTCACCCAACCCAACACTTTCTTCTCAAAAAGAACGGTACTCGAAGTAGAGACCTGCGCATCCCGTGTTGAGCGGCGATGACCCGTTTGCTTTTTGGCGACAGTACCATCTGTCTCGTGATGAGAAGCCGAGCCAATCGATCTAAGTTGCCGCCTTGTCTGGCACTTTTAGTGCAAAAGCTATGGTAACACCATGTTTGAATCGCCAGACCGCGCAACTGGACGTGCATGACTCTGGGAATTTTGCTGGGAGGATCGAGCATTAATCGGCAGATGCAGTCCCGTCTCGGTCCGTATGGCCGTGCGCACATCTCTATGTATCAGGGTCTGTAGATTAGAAGACATCTGTATGTTGTGTGGTTGTACTGTGGACATTTATATATCATTTTATAACTCAATTGCTATAGGACAGAGTTGGCTGTTTGCACCAAACAATCTGATCCGGGTCTCTTCAGCCGAGAGACAATCGAAAAGAACCTTAGCGGTTCTATATCGTTGCCACGAGGGTCAATCAGGTCAATTAGAGGCAAGCAACCGGATTACACGAAAATAGAGTTGATGTAGCCTGCCCGTCATTTCCACCTTGCCCGTCTCATTATGCTCTTCATGAAGATCTTAACATGGACTATTGTTTATTTTGCGAACTCTGGATAGCTGCAGGGAAGATGAGTAATATCCCTTGATGCCACTGGTATTCATGCAGTGTCTGGCCCAGACTATAAATAACTGGCAATTATACCGTTGACCTTTCTCTTCTCCCAGAGACATACATGTGTTCTCAGCATAAAAGGATAAAAAGAGCGAAGGGAAAAGACCCCATGAACCAGCTTAACTGTATACTTCAGCTACGTATTCTCTTTTTTGTCTCTTTTTGGCTTGCGTCACCATCCAAATCTTCCAAGAATAACCATATTAGGGCTGCAAAGCACACACCAGGTCATCTGTGATACTACAGACAGCAGCAAACCCGTTGACCGTTGGCCATTTATTTTGTTTTTATTTTGTTTTTTTCTTGACATAACACATGATACCAATTGAAAGCTCAAGCCATTAATCAGAATAGCCTCCCACCTAGAAAGAGGGAGCTAAAAAAGAAAAAGGAAAAGGAAAAGGATCGGAGTGCGCAAAGTCCTAACTCGGTACCTGATTTGTTTGTGCAACGCTGCAAGCCGAAATGTAGGGGACCTATGGGCCGTGATTGAATTCTGGGCTAGTGGCGATGAGTCTCGGAGAAAAAAAAAAAAAAAAGGATTCCATAAGGTATCCCAGCGGGAAATGGGCTAAAGTCTGGGCACTTTAGGGCTCGGGAAGATCATCTGATGTCACTCAATTGTAGATCCGAGCTTGGAGTTGAAGCTAATACTATCCTTTTGGGAAGTTGGTAGGGATACAAAATATTTCAGAACTCGTGTTTCTGATGTCCCTTATACGTTTGAGAAGATAGAGGGCGAAAATTGGGTAACAGAACAAGCACCCTTCCGACGGGTAGCCACAGGCTTATATCGGGTTCGACGCGTTTCAACTGTTCCACTTGTGTATTTGTCTTGATCTAAGTGTAATAGTAGAGGTTTGCATTACATTCATTGAGATGATCAGTGCTAAGGTTTGGATCAGCTCTGATGTCTAGAGCTTGGAGCTGAAACAAAGACGGGAAATATACATTGAATTATGTTCTCTGCTCCCTTTAATAAAAGCAGCTTCCCTTCTACTGAAAGTTTATCGATCATCACTGCCCTCCTCATCCCGGCCCGCCGCCGCTCTGGCTTTCTTGGCCTTCTCAATATCCAAAGACATCTTCACCGGGTGGACTCCTGGGGTCTCAAACACCGTGTTAATCTCCTCTAGAGACAAACGGCTAGTTTCTGGGAAGAATAACCACGACAAGCCGAGCTGAATCGAGTTGTACACGATGTACACGACCCAAATCTTATAACCCACCTTTTGGATACCGACGCCAATTCCGTAGGTCTGTGCAGCTCCGGCACCTCCCTGGATCAGACCGTAAAGACCCATTCCCTTGGCACGAAGTGGCAGAGAGAGAATTTCAATTGGATACAGGTTGTGCATGGTTGCAACAAATGTGGCTGAAAAGGTTTGGTAAAGGAAGATCCAGAGAATGGTGAGCGCCGCCGCCGCTGCAGTGCCATGAACAATGTATTGCCACGACGTGATTGTCGTAGCCGTTTGGAAAATAATCATGCTGATAAGACCCACAAAGATCATGGTTCGTCTGCGGAACCTATCGACTATGAGAGCGCCAACGGCTGTAAAGACGAAATATACTGCGGTGGTGCCAATGTTGACACCAAGTAGCTGCTTCTCGCCCTTCATTCCAAGTTGCTGTAATGAAGGAACCATCTAAAAAGGTATTAGTCACTGAATAAGATGTCCTTGGTCTAATCACTCACATAGTACGTGATAATACCACCTCCATTCCATTGCTGGAAGAGAGAGTACAAAAACAAAACCAGGAGACGGAAACGGGCCGTCTTGGTGAAGAAGACGCGATAGTCCCAGGCAGCCCTGTAGCCAGTCTGGTCATTCTCGAGAGATTCCTCAATCTGCCTCACCACAATATCGACAATGGGCTCATTGATGTCGGTGCTAGTAGTGTGGTACTTGGCGATGACTTCCTTGGCCTTTTGGCGATTGCCCCTCAAAACATAATAACGGGGCGACTCAGGAGTCAAAAGATATATTCCTAGGCAGACAAGAGTAGGGAATAGAGCCTCAAGAATGAGGGGAACACGCCAGGAGTTGTTGCCAGGCAACTCGGTAAGTCCAATCATGGCACCAAGCACACCAAGACTACCGACCTGGAAGCATGCGCCAAAAAAGCCGACCATAACACCACGAAGATGGACAGGCGAAATCTCGCCAATGTACTGAGAGCTCGACATGAGTGAGGTACCAAATCCCATGAAGAATCGACCGGCCATGAACATGGGAAGGTTCGTGGCGAGGCCTTGCATGAGAGATGCGAAGATGACAATGGCGTTGCCGGTGAAATTGATCCCACGACGACCGATCACGTCCGCCAAACCCATGAAGGGTGCTCCACAGACGATACCAATCTGCATCAGAGCATTGATCAAACCATATGTGCCACCACTGCTCCCGAAACCAAAGTAGTCGTGCCATGAATCCAAAGCATTGATGCCGCTGATGACACCCCAGTCGATTCCAAAGCCAGCTTGGTTACAACCATGGACCAACATGATGAGACCCAGGCGAAATCCGGTCCATGACCGTAGCGTCAGGGAATCCTCGGACAATTTCCATAGATCCTCTTCTGTCACCCGTGCCAGGACAATCTCCTCGATATGTTCCGGATCTACGCTCTTGCCCAGCTTGGCCTCCGCATAGGCTGCACCCGAGGCCATTGTTCCGGTTTGGCAGATTCGATTAAATGGAATTGAAAGAGTATAGAAATGATCGTCCCAAAAATATGGGGTCAAGAGCCCTCGAGCTGCAGTCAAGTTCGACCTAAAAGTGGGGATATACGGGGGTATTTCTGCTTCGGTGAATCGGTCTCCACGAAGCTAGGGGGAGCGACAAACTAACAGTCAGCATCCAGGCTGTTGCCGAACGACCTATTTCGCCACGGAGAAGACATGAGTTTGGAACTAGATTAGCTCGTGGCACGATATAACTACCAGAATGGATAGTGATTGGTGGGTAATAGGGGTCACGCTGAACATTTTGTACGTCAATTCCTGAATTGCCTTTCCTTGCCATGTGCCCTAGGGATTTCTCACCAGTAAGATACGACTACGGGGAGAAACTAGCGTCTAGTTGGTTGGAATATCGCTTAAATATTTCCCCAGTGTTGGTCTGGAGTGGCCGGATCTACCCTAGATCACAAGGAGGGGGATAATCTGGGGGAGACATTTAGCCTGGAATCCGGGGAACAACCGGAGAAAGAGTTAAGAGCTGGCGCTTACCAGCAGGATTATCCGGAATCCTTTGCTCTTGGCAAATCGGATCGGTTTTCAGATCACTCTACTAGCTCCTAGCTTGTATGATCTATCTGATTCAAAGGCTCTCAGCGTCTTCTGTTCAAATTTCGCGGCTGACGGACCGAACTGCCGCCTTGTTCGCCAGGGATAAGCCATATTGATACGTCAACCCAATACAGACCAGCAGGTCGGACTCATTGAAGGTTATTGAGCATGTCGGAATTATGGTACCAGCAACCTTCGGAGGACTGGAATTCAGCCCTGCCAGTCGGGAATGGGCGCTTAGGCGCCATGGTGTATGGACGCACCGATACTGAAATGCTACAGCTCAATGAGGATTCCGTGTGGTACGGAGGACCACAAGATCGCAACCCCCGAGACGCGCTCGAGTATCTACCGCGCCTGAGAGAGGCTATACGCGCGGAGAACCATGTCGAAGCTGAGAAGATCGCCAAGCTGGCGTTTTTCGCTAACCCGATCAGCCAGCGGAACTATGAGCCGCTAGGAAACCTATTCTTGGACTTGGGACATGATCCCAGGCAGGTAACAAGCTATCGGCGCTCGCTGGATCTCACAATTGCTACCTCGCATGTCAGCTATGAGTACCAGGGTGTTCGCTTCGAACGTGAAGTCCTGGCCACTTACCCGGATGATGTGCTTGCAATCAGATTGCGTTCCTCGAGCAAGGCTGAGTTTGTCGTTCGTCTAACCCGCATGAGTGACTTGGAATTTGAAACAAATGAGTGGCTTGACGATGTCAGTGCTACCAGCAACTCCATTACCATGCATATCACACCTGGGGGAAAGAATAGTAATCGAGCATGTTGCATCGTGTCAGTTCGTTGCGACAGTGCTGAGAGTACAGTTACCCAGATTGGAAATAATCTAGTAGTAAACTCCAGTGATACACTGCTGATCATTGCGGCGCAAACAACATTTCGACATGAAGACATTGATCAGCGAACCAAGCAAGATTCAGAGGATGCCTTGGCCCACTCTTTGGAGGACCTCCGCGCCCGTCATGTTGCGGATTACCAGTCTTTGTACGACCGAATGGAATTGCAACTTGGGCCAGACGCTCCCGAAATCCCAACCGACCAACGCCTAAAGACTTCTCGAGACTCAGGGCTCATCGCACTCTACCACAACTACAATCGTTATCTCCTGATATCATGTAGTCGGGATGGACACAAATCACTTCCTGCAAACCTCCAGGGTATCTGGAACCCATCCTTCCATCCGGCATGGGGCTCCAGGTTCACCACCAATGTGAATCTTCAAATGAACTACTGGTCTGCAAATGTGTGTAACCTGTCAGAATGTGAAATTCCTTTGTTTGATTTACTGGAACGCATGGTTGAACCCGGAAAAGCCACAGCTAGGATCATGTACAGATGTCGGGGATGGACAGCCCATTCCAACACTGATATTTGGGCCGATACAGCCCCTGTTGATCGATGGATGCCGGCAAGCATCTGGCCTCTGGGTGGTGCATGGCTCTGCTACCACATTTGGGATCATTTCCAATATACTTGCGATGAAGGATTCCTTCGTCGGATGTTCCCCACCCTGCGTGGGTGCGTGGAGTTTCTCCTTGACTTCCTAGTCGAGGATGCCAATGGTGAATACCTTGTCACCAGTCCGTCTGCTTCTCCAGAGAACTCGTTCTACAACCACAAGGGTCAAAAGGGCGTATTGTGTGAAGGATCGACGATCGACATCCAAATCATAGATGCTATTTTGGGCGTCTTTCAGTCCTGTGTAAAGAGACTTGGTCTCGATGATGCCCTTCTTCCAGCAGTTCAAGCTACAAAATCCCGCCTCCCGCCGATGCAGATCTCCCCTTCTGGGTATCTACAGGAATGGGCTACCGATTACGCTGAGGTCGAGCCTGGACACCGTCACACGTCCCATCTGTGGGCCCTACACCCTGGAAATGCAATCACGGTTTCACAAACCCCCAAGCTGGCAGAAGCGTGCGGAGTAGTTCTACGTCGACGCGCAGAGCATGGTGGTGGCCATACTGGTTGGAGTCGTGCGTGGCTGCTCAACCTACACGCACGGTTACTCGAAGCCGAGGAATGTAGCAGGCATTTAGACTTGCTTTTGTCCCGGTCTACTTTGTCCAATCTGCTGGACAGCCACCCTCCATTCCAGATTGACGGCAACTTTGGTGGTGGGGCGGGTATTATCGAAATGCTAGTCCAATCCCATGAGCCTGGAGTAATTCGCATCCTTCCAGCATGTCCGAGGGACTGGACTGGATCTATCCGGGGAGTGCGGGCGCGTGGTGGGTTTGAGCTGCAATTTGATTTCGAGAATGGCCGTGTTATAGGTGAAGTGACTATCATTTCGAAACGTGGAGAGACTGCGGTTGTTTACTTCAATGAGTCACAAGTAGAGATTGCTGGTGGTGGTAAACATAGGATCAACTAGATATATCAATGAATCAATCAAGCTATAGCTTCCAATTCTCAATTCTATGCAAGAGCATCTTTTAATATCTTAAGGTACTTTCGTACTTTCGTGCTCGAAGTGTTGACATCCCCACCGTCACCCCTCTGTGTAACTGCAAAGGTCCCTGCACTTCCTAAACTACCACGGAGCAACACCCGCATATCCCAATCTCGGGGTAAATCGAAGAGAACAATGATATTTTATCCGGATAATGTCTTTGCGGGGCATCTTCGATGAGAGCTCCGAGCTCAGAAAATAAATTGTCAACCCTTGTCACAATCCCACCAGTCCCAACACAGAAGCAACACAGCAAGATGGATTTAAACTCAGTGCAAGATCTCAAGAATGTACTTCGTCCTGACTTCTTCCACGGCTACGCCACAGCAGCAGCCCAAATAGAAGGCGCCTGGAACAAGGACGGCAAAGGCGTATCAATCTGGGATACATTCGGCCACACACCAGACAAAATCGCCGATGGAAGTACAGCCGATGACGCCGTCCGAGCTTACGACTTTTACCGCGAAGATGTGGCACTCATGAAGTCCTATGGTGTAAACGCCTACCGCTTCTCTCTATCCTGGTCTCGTATCATCCCCCTCGGTGGCCGCGACGACCCCGTCAACGAACTAGGAATCAAATTCTACTCCGATCTCATCGACGAACTCCTCCGCAATGGAATCACCCCCTTCCTCACCCTATTCCACTGGGATATCCCCCAAGCCCTAGAAGATCGGTACGGTGGCATGCTGAACCAGGACGCCTATACGCCGGACTTTGTGCGCTACGCCCGCGTCTGCTTCGAGCGCTTCGGTGACCGCGTCAAGCATTGGATTACATACAATGAGCCGGGCGTCTATACCCTCGCCGGTTATGCAGCGGGTGTCCACGCGCCAGGTAGATCGTCCTTCCGTGAGCGCAATACCGAGGGTGATTCATCCACAGAGCCGTTCACCGTCGCGCATACTGAACTCGTCTCGCATGGCCATGCTGTGCGCTTGTACCGGGAGGAGTTCCAACCCCAGCAGAAGGGAACTATTGGCATCACGCTGCATGGCAATTGGTCCGAGCCGTGGGATGAGGAGGACCCACGCGACCAAGAGGCTGCGGAGCGTGCGCGCGAGTTCGAGATTGCTTGGTTTGCGGATCCGTTGTACAAGACAGGTGATTATCCTGCATCTATGCGGGCGCAGCTCGGTGACCGGTTGCCGAGGTTCACGGAAGAGGAATCGAAGCTTGTGCTTGGGAGCTCGGACTTCTATGGCATGAATAGCTACACGACTTTCTTTGTGAAGCATACAACATCTACGCCTGATATCAATGATCACAAGGGCAATGTGGAGATCTTTGATGAGAATAAGCAAGGTGTGTCTCGTGGGGAGGAAAGTGACACCCTGTGGCTGCGGGCTGCGCCCGGGGGATTCAGGAAGTTGTTGAATTGGATCTATAAGCGATACCAGATGCCAATTTATGTCACTGAGAATGGTACTACCGCCAAGGGTGAAACAGCCCCCACACCTGAGGTTCTTAATGATGAGTTCCGCATCAAGTTCTTTGAGGGCTATGTCGGCAATGCGTTGGCGCGGGCTGTGAAGGAAGACGGAGTTGATATCCGGTCTTACTTCGCTTGGACATTCACTGATAATTGGGGTAAGTGGCTGTTTTCTTCGTCCACTATATGAATAATTGACTGATATTCTCTAGAATGGGCCGCTGGGTATGCGGATCGCTTTGGTTCCACATTTATCGACTATGAGTCTGAAGAAAAGACTCGCTATCCCAAGCAGTCTGCGTATTACCTGAACAAGTTGTTCAAGCATTTGATTAACGATGCATAGGTGATTTATATAGGAATATAAGTAGTCAATATCAATGAAATGCTTGCAAGAAAGACAGCATTATCGGTATTATATATATTGTAATAATCCACACCACCTACATAAGTAAATATACGAGACAAGCCTTACACCGGGGTGTATTGGAGACTGGTGTCATCACTACCCCCCTGTGTAACACCATAGAATAGTGATTTTATTTGTTGGAATCTCAAATTGTAGCCAGTTAGGGCAGGTCATGCGATGCCTATCGGCTAGACCCCGAATGACTCCAACTGAGGGGAACCCGGCCCGACCGTTGATGCCTCAAGTCAATTAAATAGCTGGTAATAGCATTGGTTTTGATCATCTGTACAGTGACTATACATATCCAAAATGTCTGAAAATGAGCCGATCAAGCTGAAGCTCCAGGGCACTCCTCGAGAAGTACATGGCCCAATATCAACGCCTGCACATATAACTTCAACTGACTCATATTAGATTGGATTACAACATGGTCGCGCATTGCGAGAGCAAATTCACAGTCAGATATCCATCTACGACGCCATGTTCCAGTACACCTCAAAACTAGCCTGGAAAGATGCTCGCGAGGTCGCAACCGAATTCCAACCCACGCTACAGAATCTAACACCTCATCTATTCACGGAGATGGAAGGTATCGCCGAGGGCGCCGGGTTAGATGTGCTCGACATCATAACGCTCAACTGCCGAAGCGAGATAGCTCTTGGCCGATTTTCCGATGGCTGCACAACACTAAGCTGGAAGAAAAATGAGACGACGCGAGTGCTCTCTCAGAATTGGGACTGGACGAAGACTGTCAAGAAGAACCTAGCAATGGTATCAATTGAGCAGGTTGGAAAACCTACTATATATATGGTTACCGAAGTGAGTACACCTGTGTGTATCTATGTTCAGACATGTAACTAACTAACTATGGCTAGGCAGGAATCGTCGGCAAGATTGGCTTCAATACTAACGGCGTCGGAACTGGTCTCAACGCAATCCGCGCCAAACCGATGCTCAGTAGCAAGGTCCCAATTCATGTTGCGCTTCGGTTGTGTTTAGAAAGTACTTCTGTCGACAATGCCGTGAAGACTCTCGAGTCTTTGGGTGGTGTTGCATCTGCCCAGCATATCCTTTGTGCCGATAGTACCACAGCCCTGGGGCTTGAGCTATCGCCCGTGGGAGACAAGCATATCTCCGAGGACGCATCGGGGATTATCAGACATACCAACCACTTTCTTGAGAATCACTATGTGAATGAGCCGTCCTGGCTATCCGGGTCGCCTATCCGGCTTCGGCGGCTAGGGGAGTTGACGCAAGAGTTAATTCAAGGTGGTGTTCAGGGCGATGCTATTACACCCGCTTTGTTGCGAGAACGTATCTTCTCCGATACATATAACAAGCCTCAGGCAATATGTTGCGAGGAGGATCCATCGCGCCATATCTCGAATAGAAGTAGTTCTTTGTTCAACATTGTTATGAACTTGGACCCGAAGAATCTGGGAGCGGAGGTGGTCTTTGGAAGGGTTGGATCTGGAGAGGAAGGGCCTGTGTTGACAATGCCTTGGTGAATATCATGAAAGGCAGCTGAATATAGGCTTTGAATGGGTGTTTTATATATCAAGGAAGATGATATGACTTTGTGATAGAATTGCTTTATCAAATACCAATCCTTTACCTCGAATATCTGTGCTATGTTTGGAATATAAAGAATCCATAAAGATCATTGTTGCTTTGTTTCTCTTGGGCCAAATACTCGACTAAATGGTTGCAAAAAGGTATAAAAGAGGCCAGATGCACCACCTTTACATGTCTCATCATCTACCAGCTACTCAGACTCCAAGCAATCAGCACAAAAGCCACTACCACAAGTAAGCCTCACAATTTTTACTCTATTCAATACTGTATCACTCTTATTTCCCACCAACACCATGTATGCGCGCACTTTCCATGGTACGTACGAAGAGGAGCGACGCCACTTCATGACCACATTGCACGCTCAGATTAACATCCTCCAGGACAACCATAAGGGGAGCCGAAAGATGGTTGTCAATTCTCTGGCTCTTCTGCTCCTGCGAGTTGAGGGCCTGAGAATGGCGGGACAGGCTCGTTATAACTACGACAACCCTAATTGGACTGCCAAGTGCAACAAGCTCTATGAGCGGGTGCGCTATTTCAGAGATACTCTTGCCATGGACCCGACCAGCATTCACAGAGTCGCCACTGAGATCGAGAGCATGATGATCTTTCTAGACTTTTGTGTCCCTGCGGATATTGAGCACAGGATTTCGCCTGATCGGGGTGACCGGAGTGGTGCCCCTTCGCCTGAGCCTAGGCGTTGATTGCGATCTTTAGTGCTTTAGCCCTTTAGCGTTTGGGTTTTAGAGATGTTTAGATCAATGAAATTATTCAGTTGAAATTTGTCCCGAGTAATGGTACGTAGTATTCTAGAGTAGTATAGTATCAGCATAGTAAGATGGCCACGTACTTGTGAGACTCAATATTAATACGGAGTAACATAACAAGCCCAATCCCTATATTTTCCTTTTTTGCCAAGTCAGATTTGCAATAGAATGCAGCTGAATGGCCTTTTCAGCTCTCCGTAATAGGCGGATGTTATGCAAAACGTCATTGATAGCGACGATCACGAATCATTCTAGTAATCAAGTACTTTGTGATTCGCACAGAACATATATACGTTGTACATGTATTTAGATCTGGGAAAAAAGCAAAAAAGAAACGCAAGGGTTATTGGCCACCGCCCACAATCTCTTTCTTTGTCTCATCCTTCTCTGACTTCATATGCGCATCACTCATCATGGCCTCGGCAACAGGAATTCCTCAAGAGCACCCCGCAACAATTATATCGCAAGAAGATGAGCCTCTATTGGGCCATCCAGGCGATGTCACACAAAAGCCCGACGAGAGAATTTATCGGAATCTCTTCACAGGTGAGCGTGAAAGCTTCTGGTCGAACCCCCATAACTGACTTCAAACTCAGGAACAGCGAGTGTCGCGCAAGCAGGGATTTGGATTGTGAGAGCATTCTAAACTATTCAGAAGATCAGAAATCTAATAAAATAAAACAGTTAGCAGCGTTGGTCTGGCAAGGCGTCTTATCCCTGCCCCTCTCGCTATTCACCCCGCATCCAGTATGGAGATAAGAAGCCAACCAAAATATCAAAATATCAAAATATCAACACTAACTGGATATTCAGCTACTCGGCAGCTCTGCCCTTCTTCTTCAAGTCCAAGCAGCTCTCATTTTACAACCAACCGCCACCCCGCAACAGAAGCGTACCGGTACTCGCATCCACTACATCTTACAACTACTCAGCGTGGCCCTTTTTATATCTGCCTTTGTTATTATCGAGGTTAACAAGGGCTCTCATCCGCACTTTGTCTCTCCCCATGGCATTCTAGGTCTGATCACTTACATCGCTATCGTGCTACAAGCCGTGGTCGGTATTATTCAGTACTTTTTGCCGGTCACCGTCTTCGGCAGTGTCGACGCTGGGAAGCGCATTTACAAGTATCATCGCTGGAGCGGCTATGTTTTGCTACTGCTGGAGGTGGCGACTGTCGTGGCGGCGACGCAGACCACCTACAACGTGACGGCGATTCACATTCCTCTATGGGGTGTACTTGTTTCTGTCGTTTTCATTCTCGCTGGAGTGGGTGCGAGGATTAAGAAGCGTAAATTGGGACTGTGAGGTGAGCAATGAGAGGGTGATTCAACAATACTGCGGACCATTCATGAACCGAATATGTGAACTTAGCGATGTGAACATTGAGCCGATGACCAGAACGGAGTGACTGACTCACCCTGTTCTCCGGGAGTCGATACTGCAGCGTCATTTATAAAATATTTGCTCTGCAATCTATTATAACACGGTTTTATCTTGAAGGTTAGGGTCTTAGGGTCTTCGGACACCCGACAGAATCCCCTCTCTTGTTCAGAAAGGGGAACTCTGATATGGAAAAAAGCCACTTCATGGATCCTGTAACCATGCATCGGATTAATATTTCTGTATCAAATACACGTTACCTAGTACAGTGATAGTATTAACAATAAAAGTGTGGTCTAAAGTGGTGGTTAAGACAGCTGAAACCAGCGAGACCTCGGAAGGATTCTACTTTACCGTCCCAACTCTTGACAGACATTGCCTACCAAGTTTGAAATGAGAATATCAAGAAGATTTGTTAGCAAATGCATGTGTTTGATCTTCGTTCATAACAGACCCGCAACGAGTATCGAGTATGATCGTGCGAGATTTGGATAGTTGTCGTCTGCTCGGAGCCTTTGGCTCTTCGTTGACAAGGGTATGTGACGCTTCGGTGCTTCTATCCTACATTTTCGGGTGACATTCCCTAAGAAGGGATATATATTGATAAATATCAAAGTATTGAATCCAAATTAAATATCCTTGGCAATGCTGGTGTGACTTTGGATACTCTGTACTTATGAAGTACATATTGAACATGCCGATCCCCCAAAAGGGTTAAGGCGAGAGGATCCACTATCCACCACTCATTGCCTGTTCACTTCTTTTCTTCCCCAAAATCCAATGGCGCTCACTTCATATGTCTGCTTCAATTGCAGGAATTCTTATGGACTGAGAGCATCTCTGCGCAATTTTTCCTCTGCCCGACGCAATCGAGACATATTACGACCCGCGACAGCTCCGAAGCCCACGCCGGACGTCAAACACATCCGCCAAAATGCCGACCTCTACGCACAGAATTGCATAGATCGCAACTATGCAGGTCACGCCGGCTATCCGTCAAAGATTCAACAATTATCAGAGGAAGCTAGGCAGCTCGATCACGACTTGAAAACCCCTCGATCCCGCATCAAGCAACTAGAAAAGACCATCGCCAAGCTACACATTGCGACTCGACAAGGCACAGATGGAAACACCAATGAGAAGGGCATGAGTCCAAGCGAGGAACTAGCCGAACTCAAGTCAGAAGCTCAGCGCCTAAAGGACGACTCGCAGTCCATGACAGAACGCAAAGCAACCTGCACCGAAGAGATCAACCGACTAGCGCTCTCCCTCCCAAACCTCTCCTCTCCATTCACACCCATCGGACACGACCCAACTCTCGTCCAATACCTCAACTTCAACCCTCAAGAACCCCCCACCTGGACCCGGCAATCCCAAACCGAGCTCCAAGCCCGGTCGCACGTCACCATCGGCACAGAGCTCAAACTCCTCGACTTCGCCAGCTCCGCCACAACAACAGGATGGGGCTGGTACTTCCTGATCAACGAAGGCGCAATGCTGGAACAAGCACTCGTCCAGTACGCGCTGAGCACAGCCCGCCGCCGAGGCTGGAAAACCGTCGCCCCGCCCTCACTCGTCTACTCCTACATCGCCGAAGCATGCGGGTTCCAACCCCGCGACCAACACAACGAGCAACAGATCT
Source organism: Penicillium hordei (assembly GCF_028827395.1). Taxonomy (NCBI): domain Eukaryota; kingdom Fungi; phylum Ascomycota; class Eurotiomycetes; order Eurotiales; family Aspergillaceae; genus Penicillium; species Penicillium hordei. Next base: position 2,365,122 of record NW_026623147.1, on the reverse strand, counting down.
GGTCCATTGAGCAAAACGAACGCGACAAAAACACCAAACCCCAGCGCTCGCTAACCGGCACCGCCGAGATCCCTCTAGCAGCCATGTACGCGGGGCGTGACATGAACGCCTCCGAGCTACCGATCAAGCTGGTCGGCGCGAGCCGCTGCTACCGCGCCGAGGCGGGTTCCCGCGGCGTCGATACGAAGGGCCTGTACCGCGTTCACGAGTTCACCAAGGTCGAGCTGTTCGGCTGGGCGGATAGCGTGGACGGGGCCGTTCCAAGCTCGGACGATATGTTCAACGAGCTGTTGGATATGCAGATGGAGATTCTGACGGCGCTGCATTTGCCCTGTCGCGTGCTGGAGATGCCGAGTGGGGATCTGGGGGCTAGCGCGACGCGCAAGCGAGATATCGAGGCGCTCTTCCCGTCTCGTCTGCGCGCGGCGTCCGGTTGTACTGCTACGCCTGTTGATCCTGAGATTCATCATCTGGAGTCGGCTTGGGGTGAGGTTACTTCTGCTTCTATCTGTACGGATTACCAGAGTCGGCGGTTGGCGGCTCGGGTGCGTGGCGGTGGCGCTAAGGAGTCACGATTCCCGCATACTGTTAATGGGACTGCTATGGCTGTTCCGCGTGTGCTGGCTGCGATTTTGGAGAATGGGTGGGATTCTGAGCGGGGTGTTGTTGTTATTCCTGAGGTTTTGCGGCCTTGGATGGATGGGATGGAGAGTATTGCTCGAAACTAGATGCGCTAAGGGGTTATTCTCGCTCTCCTCGTGGAGACGCTGTATATTATGTACTTTTTAGGGACGTGGCGGACATATATGTACTTCATCTATTGCAAGTCTGCTTCATTTGAACTACCTATAATATACAAAGACTTGGTGGTTATTTTCATGAATCTTGCATTGCGTTACCTGCGACCTTTTGGTATCTCTAAAACATAGTAGACAAAAACGAGGTCTTCAAGACCCCCAATCGCTGCCTTATTAAGGGCAGGATAGAGCAGAGTATTAAATAGAAACAGAACAGAACAAATTAGGGACAGGGCCAATCATGACTTCGTGAACACATGAATCAGAAACAAAACAACATAAATCAAGTAAGCATAAACATCACATCATTGCAAATCACAGAGACAGGAGTACAACCTGGTCTCTTTCGTCAGACAAGACCAGTAGCCTGAGAAGGATGGCAGATAAAAAAGGAAATAACCAAACGTCAAAAACCCCGAGAAGGGCAGAGATATCCAAAAAAAAAAAAAAAAAAGTTTAAGGACCAAACGTAAGTCAAATAGATAGATCCCAAGAAATTGCCAGGATCATTTCCAAGGTATATCTATATCTTCAACACGGGTGCATGTCAGATATGGCAACCCCACCGGAGTATTCTCACGAGGACCGACGGTGCTAGTGGCTGTTTGGTCTGGGCTCTTCAACTCCAACTCGAGGAAATTACGCATCAGCGGCTTGACGATATCCCGTGCCAGTCGTTTCATCTCGTCCATCTTGCGCTCGAAGCGTTTCAGAGTCTCGCGTGTGTACAGCGAGCCAGAGGAGGATGTAGGATGGAGTTTGAGGAAGCGTTTTAGCTCATCGTGGGGCAGGTATGCCTGCGGAGAAGAGGAGCCGATCAATCTATAGATGCGCGCGGACGGGTCTGGGGAAGTGCTTGATCGCGACGTGCTTGCCGGGTGTGACGCCGATGCGGTAGGTTGGACGGGACCATCGCTTGGACCCGAGTTTTTAAGAATAGGAGCTGGCGGTGGCGTGGTGCTTTCTATCAGCCATTGGCGGAAGAGACATACGGCGAGCCAGTCCAGGTATGCATTTGACGGGCCGACACGTTCGCCGCGCGAGGTAGTCAAGGATAGGCGTAAGAGCTTGGATTCAACGCGCGCTTTGAGCTCGTCGAGATCTTCTACTTTGTCTTCGATCACATCTAGTAGTGAGTCTGGTAAAGGCGCATAGGAGCCGTTTCGCAGACTTGGTAGGGCGGCGGGCCACTGGCCGACGACGTGGATTAAGGCTTCAGAGAAGATCACCCGGCTACGGGCGAGATATCCCAGCTTCAGGTAGCTGGGTGGATACTTGGCGATTTGTTTAAATAGTCGAGATCCAAAGCCGAGTAGGTGGTGGTCCACGCGGGGCCCTGTCACTGGCAGCGCATCGTACATATCGGCCAACGCGAGGAGGGATTTGCACTCTGTATATGCCGAAGCGATGTTCACACCGTTGAGAATGGGGGCATGATTGTAAAATATTCGTAGTAGATTGTCATAGTCACGTATTAAGGGATCGACCGCGACGGCGTGTTCCCCAGTCTGCGGTAAGTGGGCGACCGACTGCATCCCTGCTAGGTTCGCCATAGATCGAACGAAGCCTGCATGGGCGTTGGACGGTTTGGTCACCGTTGGAGGAAATGCGGCTTGGTCGCCACTGAACATGGGGGCATAGGTTGGTTGCTGTTTCAACGCGCGACGTTAGTATTGTTGGCAAAGATGAGATTATGCGACGCGCCGGCGCGAGGCATACCTTTTGAACAAGGATCGCCTCTTCATCCTCTGCGCGGTTTTCCCAGTCAAGTTCATATCGCCAGCGTCTCTTCTCTCCTGGTCGCGTTGAGATTCCACCGTTATCAGACGGTGCCAACGTTGACCCGCTCGATAAATCATCGTCCTCGCTCAGTCGCGACAGTGTCCCCTCCGGCTTCGACGGACCCAATGCCATTTGGCGCGACCAGCCCTCATTGGTGCTCGCCTCAAAGTAACCAGAGCATTGTGATAATATCAATTTGTGGAGGAGATAACGCTTTTCTTGCGATCCGGTGCGGATCACGACCTCGGTGTCACCCGTGTATGTGAAGATGGGGAAATCGTTCGAGGAGGGATGCGAAGAGCCGCCATGGTGCGAGCGACCGGAACGGTGTCGTCTACTTGAGGGACGTGATACTAGGGAAGCAGTGCTTTGAGCGGTCGTGCGATCAACGATCTGAGCTTGGGAGACCATTTCTGTTGATTTGTTGACATATGCGAACCGGGGGGTGTTCAACACCTGTCAGGATAAGAGGGCGTCATCCGAGATCGAGGATGGAAATTGGAGATTATTGTAAAAGAGGGAAGAAATAAAAGAGAGAATGATAAAGAAAAGAAAGAGGAAGAGGAAGATGGAAGAGAGAGAAAGGGAGAGAGAGAGAGAGAGTATGAAGTTCCTCAGGCATTCCCCGCCGAAAGAAGTAAAAGAAGCAAAGCAAAGAGTATACAAGTATAATAGAGTCATACAAGGTCATAAAGGGGTAAAACCGATCCTAAAAAGATGCCCGTTTCTATCAGAATTCAGTTACAAACTAAAATACAATATTAATAGGTCTTAAATACTGTATATATGTACTATTTATGAATGTGGGATGCCGCAAGCAGCTGAATTCGAGTGGCAAAGGGCCCAATTACCAATGCGACATGGCTTTGAATATGAAAACATAAATAGTTTCTCTTATATTAGTTTAGTTTATAGTTATATATTACATACTAATATAACACTATAACTACATACTATACTACATAATATATAATATATAATATATACTCGGACATCTCGGAGCTTTTGTTCTTTTAATGCGCCCCTCCACTTTCTCTCCTTTTTAGCCCGTCTCCAGTTTCGACTTGTTTTTTTTTTACCCTACTGGTCTTCTTCTTTTCATTTAAACCCTCGGCTTATTCTTGTAGTCTTTTTAAATTTGCCTTTTGATCCGAAAATCAATCAGGTGGACTCGGGAGTATACGGCCTGACACACCTTAGGTTACTTTTATTGCGACGCTCTCCTCCACTTCCTCGACGCCCAACCCCCGCGATCCTCAAAAAATCTGGCCCTGGACACATCTTCTCGGGACAGCTTCTATAGCTGTCCCGATCTGTCATCACTGCAGATAACATCAGTGTCTGCGGATTTTGACAGCGTGAGAACCGATCCATCTCGTTCGCCCTCTCCTTCCTTCGACTCTGCCCCGCACAAAAAACGATCCAAAGCTAGAACTGTCGGGAGGAAAGCGCGTGGTGTCATCGGTAAAGTTCGAGCATTTCAGCGGATCGCGGCCGCCAAGATGGCGCATCCGAATATCAAGATCGACACCAGCGTCCAGGCGACCAAGCGCGGACTGCCCGAAAATGACGACGCGGGGCTCGACATACTTGGTGCGGATCAAGACAACCCGAAGCTGGAAGCTGGAAACACGGAAGATGTTCCACCGTTCCTGTGTCAATCTGTCTCGGGTGAGTGAAGTGGTGCATAAAACGCCTATCGGAGAATACAACCCTGCACGTGGAATGTGACTGACCGCTTCCTCATGCAGAGATCCATGACAAGTTCGAGGATTTGGAATGGATGCAGCGCACACGTCTCGCCGAGGGTTTGCTGGCCAATGATCTCGCTCATCCCTTCGCCCTAGAGGTAGACCAAAAAGTTAAAGACAGGAATCGGTATTTTAACGTCCAGGCGTGGGCAAATTGTCGGGTCCATCTGCGGGTGGCCGAGGGCGAGTGTGATTTTATCAATGCATCTCCGATCAGACTGGAAGACTCGGTGACACGGGAAAGAAGGAAGTACATAGCAACCCAGGTAGGTTGCGCATTCTATCATAAAACCATATATTTTGCTTACCATTAATCAGGGCCCCAAAGTTGGACATCTCGCGGACTTTTGGCACATGGTCTTCCATGAAAGCCAGGAGGTCGGCGTGATTGTGATGCTTACCCAAACCTTTGAAGCCGGCCGAGAAAAGTGCGCTCAATACTTCCCATTGGATACAGAGCAGGCTTCAATGGTCCTGTTGGCAGATGACTCGGACGTTCTCTTCGATGAGAGCGAGCAAACAGAACCCGGTGTCCTGGGTAGGGTGACGTTGTTGGAATCAACTTTCGACGCTAGATCACGATCTGAAATCCGCAAACTCGAACTGGCCATCGGTTCGGAGTCAAAGATTGTCTGGCATTTCCTTTTCGCTGGCTGGGCCGATTACTCCAAACCCGAAGGAAGCGATCGCCAAGCCCTTCTCGACTTGATCAAGTTGTCAGCCTCCAAATCCACCCCGGATAATCCGCGAATCGTGCACTGCAGCGCAGGAGTTGGTCGGACAGGAACTTTCATTGCGCTTGACCATTTGCTGTGCGAACTGGAGTCAGGGCATTTGTTGGATATGGAACATCCAGAGGTCGACCCTGTTTTCGAAACAGTCAATCAGATGCGCGAGCAACGGATGATGATGGTCTACAACGAGATGCAAATGCAATTTATCTACGAAGTGCTCCGTGAACAAACCGATCGGAAGCTAGGCAAGATTACGGACTGGAACATGGACTCCCCCAACGGCAGCGAGGAACGATCTGCGAAAATTGCCAAGTTGAATGACCAGGCAGATTACCTGCCAACTTTCAAGCCGGAGTTGGAAGCTGTCCCAGATCGCGCTCATACGCCCACGAGAAGTCGGTCCGGTACACCGGAGCTTTCTGATCCTGATAATGAATGACGCCAGCTCAATCTTCATTTTGACCTTTTTTCGTCCCATCTGTAATCATGAACTGTGGACGGAAAGTTTATGTTTATGTTGCATCCCTTCATGGCATCCGGTGTTTACTTGATTTTGATTTTGAACTTGCGACTGTTTCTGAATTATGCCTTGTTCCAACCCCCTGCTATATATTTTTTCTTTCCTGTTGAAATACCCCCCGTTTTGTTACTTTGGTTATCATCTTGGATGTAGTTATATTGCTTATTGACTAGCACTGTCAGTCTCGCTCTAGAGTCACTGTATATTAGCCAATTGGTGATATTGTATGCTCTGCCGACTGACCTGGGACATTGTACTTTTGCCGAATAACTATCTCTATCATAGGCCTTTCGGGGATCAGATTTCGTTATTAGCATTTTCATGGCTATGTAGTACCTTCCACATATTCCCAGTGAGCCCACGCTACTGTACAATCCCTTGAAAATAACGAGAAATTTCTTGCAATCTTCACCATAGAAAATCATCCCCATCAAGGCATAATATAACAACATAAAACATGGCAATAAACAAAATCGCACTGCTGAACACAAAATCGAGATTGGTATCATACCGACGTGAGACCAAGACATGAAATCCATCATCATAAGAACGGAGAGTATAGCAAAACAAGATGTGAAGGCGGCGCATGGCTTCTTCTTTCCAAAGCGCAAAAGTACACGTTTCTCTCCGGTCAAAAGTAACCTTAATCAATACGCTTTGCCACAGCAGGAATTGCAGCCGATTGGCCACCGACAGGGCCGGTTTCATGATAACTAGGAGCTGCAGCCTCTCGTTCAGGACTCGGCGCTTCTTCCGTATCCCAAGTCTCAACCGCATTCTCATCCCAGTTGTCGACTTCCTGCTCCAAACTCATGACACCGGATTCCTGCGGGCCCATAATTTCTGAGTCGCGACGGGAATTCCCGACGCCACCGAGCTCGACGTCCTCAGTGCCCTCCTCCATCATGCCATACCGACTTTGTCGGCGGCGTTCCATCATGCGTCGGTGGTACCAGCTACAAAGTCCGACGGCGCCTACACTACCGACAACATTGGCGACAATATCGAAGACATCGAAGTCTCGACCATTTGGAAGGAAACCCTGCACAACTTCAGAGCCAATACCCAGCCCTAATGTGCAAACAACGAGGGTCACGTGTAGCGTGCGACGACGGGTAGTGTCCAGGACCCAGTAAAATGTTACTGAGAGTAGGAAAAATGTGACGAGGTGGAGGAACTTGTCATTGGGTTGAAGCTGTGTTGGTATTGTTGAAGAGGTGCTGTGTGGAAGAAGACCGATGTAACCAGCTAAGAAGAGCAGGAAGATGAAGGCACCTGAGGCGGGTTAGTTAGATCGCCGGAACCAGAATGGTCAGTCAACAAAGCTTACCTGCGAAAGGATAGCGGATGCGCATGGTCGAGAATCGGGTCAGTGAGGGAGAAAGTGAGAAGAAGCTTTGACTGAAACTCTTGTTGTGTGAAAGTGATTGTCCTGTCCTCGGGAGAGCTGTCAAATGTGGAGGAGTTCGGCCCCAGCTGATGCCTTGTGCGTCATATGCGGAGCAATGAGGGACGTTCACAACAAAGAACAGTGGAAATCTGATACAGGAACAGACAAATCCACATGAAACTCAGGTAAAGATCATAGATAATAATATATTGAAATAAGACAAGATGTGAACAATAGCGATTGATCCCAAGTCGAAAGAATGACAATGAGACAAGATCTGCCGGTTGACTCCGCCTTCATGCCCTGTACTTCATCCCCGTCCAGAGAAACTTCCTATGAAGCTCCCCCGGACCTTCTTCATCAAACCTCTCCCCCACGCTATCATTTTTTGCCAATTTGACATCTTCTGTCAATTTTACCGGGGGTGTTTTCTATCTCTATGCCTTTTGTCCCTTCCCCGACCCCTGTGTCGCGTCCGATCGGCCCGTAATCCTAATCGCGGAGAATCGAGTCTCGCCCGCCCCAGAACCGGGGTTTTGGAGCGAGCATGTCGCTCGGCCACAACGCCTGGCCTCCGGGCAATATCCGGCCCCCAGATGATTTTCAGGACTCTCCTCGCCCAGCCAATGGCTTAGTGAAGACTTTATCTGGCTCCCGGACGCCCCAAATACGCGGCTCTGTTGGCGCCGAAGCGCCGAACCTAAGCTCGACATCCGAAGCCGATACCGCGCCCGAAGAGGACCCGCGCATTGCTCAATTCCGTGAATTGTATCGCCGCAGTGAGGCGAAAATAAGTGCGCTGTTCTCTGGACGATACTCGGACGATAACCCTGCGTCCGGGGAAACTACTGAGGCGTCCGAAGCTCAACCCGAACGCGTCGATGATGCGCCTCCCCCTTCCACCGCCCCACGCAAATCTGCTCGCAAGCTTGACGACGATGATTACGATGACTACGATGATGATGACGAGGACGAGGAAATGGACGATGCTGCTGAATCACCTCTAAAGACCAAGTCGGCCGCTGCGCCACAGGAGCCTAATGGTGCCGCGCCATTGGCATCCCGTCCCGGTATCTTGATAGCAGATGGACTGAAAGAGCCCAAGAAGGAGACAATGGAGGATCTCCGGAAGCAACTCGAGGAAGACAAGAAAGCAACGGAGGAGGCCGCCAGAAGAAGCTTCCACACTTTGTTTTACACCCTTGAGAATGACCGGGATGCTATGCTTGATCAACAGCGCTTGGAGGAGTCAGAGAGACAAGTTGAGGCAGAGATATCCGGTCAGGCTAACATGAGCGGCAACAATGTCTCGGGGGCTTCCAATGGCTACAGTTCCTTGAGTAATACCAACCTGGGCGCTTCCAGTTTGACTCTGAAAAACCTTATCGCACGAATTGATAAGAAGCGAGACCGGGTGCAGGCATCGGATGCTGAACTTCGGAGCTTGCTGAGTGAGGTTCGCAAGAATCGCAGCAAATGGGCGAACGAAGACAAGGTCGGCCAGGAAGAGCTATATGAAGCTGCAGAAAAGGTTCTCAGTGAGCTCAAAGCCATGACAGAACATTCAACTGCTTTTTTGACTCGCGTCAACAAACGCGATGCGCCAGACTATCATACGAGTAAGCGGCCCTTTCACCGCAACGATCTGTTTCATCTACTAACTTCTTCTAGTCATTAAGCACCCGATGGACCTTGGATCAATGACCAAAAAGCTAAAAGGCTTGCAGTATAGATCGAAACAAGACTTCGTCGATGACCTCACCCTCATTTGGGCGAATTGCTTGAAATACAATACCAATACCGAACATCCTCTCCGGAAGCACGCACTCTACATGCGCAAGGAGACTGAGAAGCTTGTCCCTCTGATTCCAGATATTGTCATCAGAGACCGTGCGGAAGTTGAGGCCGAAGAACGTCGACTCCAGCTTGCCGATAACGATGGCGCCGAGGAGAGTGACGATGAGCCTATCATGTCTTCACGAGGGAGAAAGGCTCCTGGCAAGAAGACTTCCAAAAAAGGAACAGCCCCATCTCGCAATACTCCCAGTCCCGCCAGGGCCCCCAGCACTCAGCCGCCTGCCCTGGCTCGCGCGGATTCGGACGCTGCTGGTGAAGCTAGTCAAAATGGATTTTCCACACCACCTCCCGGATCTAACACGCCGTCTGACCCTGCTGGTCCAGGAGCGATAGCTACAGCGAGCCAGGACGATTCAATGGATATCGACGGTCCCAGTACGTCGACAACTGCGCTCAGTGCCATGTTGGTTTCCGGCGGCGTAGAACCGGAAGACCCCGAGTATAAAGTGTGGAAGCAAGTCACCAAGAAAGATAGAGCGCGCGTTGCGGCGGAGCGACATCGTCTCCTCCGCGGAGACAAGCTCAACTCCGAAGAACCCGCTTTACTCAGAAGTAAAGCTGGCATGCGCCGATGGCTTCGACACCAGAAACAGGCTACTATCGAAGCTGACAAGTCTCGCGACGGGGACTCTCAAGCCTTGGAACCCGAGGCCGCAGGCGAGAGCCTTGCAGAAGGCATTGAGGTGGAAGAAGACCAGATGCTCCCTTATTATTATGATGTCATGTCTGGTGTTCCTGATCTTCCTGATCGGCTACTCTGGAAGGAGGACGCGCAAGGCAATGTTGTTGATGCCTCTGAAGAGTTCCTTCATATACTTGAAAAAGGTCGTTTTATCCAACCGGATAGCAAGTTGACCCGCAAGATGAATTCGAACATGCGACAGATGCAAGAAACTCGTAAGATCTGCTCAAAAATTGGCATTGTTAAGCAGATGCAGCTTCAATCCCAGGTAAGCGACCCTATTGCGCTGCTATGGCCCAGTATCTTGGCTAATTTTTCTCTAGATGTACCAAAATCAATTCCAGAAATATCAACCCGAGCCATTTCAGGAGCAAGACATCGAACCACATGTCATGAATGACAACGGCCCTGTCATTGCCCCCTGGGCTTGTAGAGCAGCATTGCAGCGCTCAGTCGCTAAGGTTTTCTATCACACCGGCTTTGAAGAATACCAGCCCTCTGCCCTCGAAGCGGTTACGGATATTGCCGCCGACTTTTTCCATAAGCTGGGGTCCACATTCAAGTCTTATATGGAAACACCGAAGGTTCCTACCACCGAGTCCCATGAAGCTACCCCTGCAGCCGCCGAATGGAAACCTGCGTACACTCATGCTGAAATCGTTCTGCACACCTTGTCCACCGTCGGGATCCATATAGATGAATTGGAATGCTATATCAAGGACGATGTGGATCGTCTGGGGACCAAGCTCACAACTGCTAATGATCGCCTCAGGTCACTCCTGACGGAACTCCTTCGACCCGCCCTTGAAGGCGGCGAAGATGGCTCAAACGCATTTGCCGATGGCAGTGAACAGTTCGTCGGCGGTGACTTTGCTGAGGATATTGATGAGGATTTCTTCGGCTTCAAGGAACTGGGCCTGGACCGGGAGTTTGGCCTTTCCACGCTCAGTGTGCCCTTACATCTGCTTCAGAATCGTATGTTCAATGCAGCCAATCCACAAAGCACGAGCGTTTCACCGACCGTTACTCTTTTCGCTCCTCCGCCCCCATATGGACGCATCTCAACAGACAACCTATCTCGCCAGATCGGACTGCTACAGGAATTCTTCAAAGGCAAGCTTGACGCAAACGGTGATGAACCTCTTGTGGAAGACCTGGAGCTCCCTCCCAAGCAGCGGCCCATGGCCATCAAACCCCGTCTCCCAGCCTCTGGCAAAATCCCCCAGTCTAGTCTCTCGGGTCTTACATCCAGTCCGCAGAAACGAGTCGCTCCACCGATGGCATCCAAATCTGGCGGCGCAGAGCCAAGTAAGAAGAAATCCAAGAAGAACAGTGGTGTGGCCCTCGAAATGCCCAACTTCAACCCCGACGGTGAAGGCGACCAAACGGGTGACCCGGCAACTGGTGACCCGGCAACAAATGCCAATATGAAGACCGAAGACACCGGCCTTGGTGATGGTGCTGGTGAATCTATGGCCAACGGAGCGTGATGTGTAACTTCCAGGGTCAGGTAGGTCTATGGTTGACTACGAACATGGCCTTATTCTTTCCTTCACACCTCCTCTCCTTATCTTGCGTCGCATGCTTTTAGTTTTTGCATACCATACCTACTTGCGTTTTTATTCTGATATTTAATATCTGCGACCCGTCTCTCTCCAGATCAGAACAGACTCTTGTGTCCCTTTGCCACGGTACTATTGACGAACAGGGAGCGAGTCAGCAATAGCAGCTGGCACCCAATATTTGATTATTTGATTATTGGGGGACTCTATCTTTTGGTTCTCAAACTTGCAGCGATACATAAGCCAGTCCTTGTATTTTACCTGTTTCTTTTTTTTTTTTCCTTGCGTTTCCTTTCCCTTCTTTTCTGTCCTTGGCTGGAAAGGCGCAGTGGGTAATTTCCCCATTTTAGTCTCTTTGTATCATAATGTCCCTTGATGGGATTTTTCATTTCTCGACAGAATACCTATTCAGATTTATTCAATTCAGACCGATTCTTGTGACTTGTATCTCGCTATTAGGTACTAGCTTAGGCAAAGAGTAATTTTCAAGCGACGAGAAGTGAGTACTAGGAACTGTTTCCAACCATGGCTCTACCAAAGTTCTATGAGATATCAATCCGATAGTCTTATATTAGAGATGTCTACATAAAAAGAAAGCCAATCCACTTGTAATCGTTTCAATGTCTCCATTTACTAAGTTTACTAAGATTTATTCCACAATTAAAGATATATCGGTGTAGAAAACGAACGAAAACGTCTACTCAACCTTTAATTGCTTTAAATCTTTGGTGTGCACAAGATAATAGAGTTCCCGCGAACGGGGTTTTTTGGTATTTTTCTGGGTTAACAACATAGTAAAGAAATTAAAGTAATTCGTCATGAACTGAAGATCAGCCTCGGTATACAATGGGCCAAGTTGTAGATACAACAGCCCATTAAAACCAGGCGCAGATCGAGAAGCGTGAATGATGAAATCAAAAACAAAGCCTGTTAAGATACAAACAAAAGGAATTATGGCTTATCCAGGACTGCAAGACCACCTTAAGCATGCAACTAGTCTAGATGTTCTTGTGAACACCTATCGCAGCGGTCAGATCGAGCCATCCGGAAGAGTAGCATCATAAAGGTAATGCCATGGAAATTCCGTTCGAACAATAACATAAAAAAAAAGCCCGGGGGTGGGGAGTAATACTCAAAGCAGTTCGCAGATAGAGAAAACCGAGTCATAGAACAAATCCCTCAGATGGGATTCGGCAACATCATGGAGTGAACAAGATGAATCTTGTCCACAACCATAGAAATGTTACAGGTGAGTTAGACGTACCACATACCCAGAGCCAGCCTGTTTGCGGTACCTTCAATAGGAAGCAATCTCTTGGCTCGGGGTTCCTTGGGCTTCGGGTTTGTCATTTTCACCTCGGGGCCACTTTGAGGCCCAGAGGTAATGGGAACATCCTCGTGGTGGCGAGCACGAACTGAAATCAAGTGGGCATAGTAAATTGCAGGGTGGACAGACACGGAGGTTGTGGAGCGGATGTACTGGTAACAATGATCATTGATCATGCCCTCGAGATCATTGGGCTTCAAGCCCATCTCATCCAACAGGACATGGTAGTGGACTGGGCGGGGAGTTCCCTGCAGAGCAATGTGCGTGTAGAGCAGGAAATCCCAATCATGTGGGCTAGTTACATCTCGGTCAATAAGAGTGCCCGGTAGGGGGCCACCGTGGGTGTCCGCGGCCGCGCGATTCTTGGGGTCAGGAAACGCTCGAAGGTGGTGGCGCTTGTTGGCAACCACAACACACATCTTGCCGGCCCAGATCGCTTGGCCACACGCATGTGCAATGGCAAAGCGGATCGCAGGGACCTCCTCTGAAAGAATTCTCTGGTATTCGGACGCAGACACACCGTCACGGAAATAGTAGACGTACTCAGGAGCCTTGCCATCCCCAACAGTTGCTTTCCACTCAGCAACCATGGGGTGTAGGACATACTCGACCACTTTATCCCGGATAATTTCAATTCGATCTCCATTGGTCTCACATCCACCCATGTAGCGAGTTGCAGTAGAATTTGCCGAAACCGACATAGCTGCCAACGATGGGGTCCACACACCCATCATTGGATGAGTGACATCTGCCCCAATTATCATGGAACCCGGGCGTAGACCTGAACTCTTTGACTTGGGGACAGCGCGGGCAGTAATACCACCAAGCTTCGCATTCACCTTCATGAGAACATTCGCGTGATATTGAGGCTTGTTGGTGATGCAGTGTGCAGATTGAAGCACTTGAGAGGGGGTGCCATATCGGCAGTCGGAAGACTTCTTGAGACGAAGATAGACCCAAGAATCCTTGTCGGGAACAATGAATACCATGAGCTGGGGTTCTCTCTTGTTCTGCGCCGCGATCGCATCGTAGAGCTTTTTGACACTGGTGCCAACGTCTTCGCTCAATCCCTTGACAACCGGTCGGCCAGTCACCTCACCACCCATGCTCTTGTACATCTTGACAAATTGCTCAACCCAGCTCAGGGTTTGATCCTGACTGATTGACTTTCGATGTCCCGAAAAGAACCCGACACCCCAAGCCTGAAGGGCCTTTTCATTGGGTTTGTAGAACTTCTTACCGCGGAGATCCCAACTTCCCGAATGCTGAGGGTTGTGCTTGCGATTGCCCCCAAACTGAAGCTCAGGACTTGGAAGCAGGCGAGCCTTGGTCTTGATCATTTGGTCGCTGATCTTCATACCGTAAAGCTTCAGAATCGGGTCGTTCTTGTGCTGGAGAAGTTCCTTGGACTGGCGAGCATCGGCTAAACGTTTCGGAGGCCTGGTTGCACACCATTGAATCATTTGTGCCGCCTGCGCATCAGTAAGCTTGTAGCGGTATCGCTGGAGGCCTTTGATGACCAGGAACTCGGCTGGATAATGGACCTCTTCCTTTTGCATCTCCACCAAGAGCATGTTGGGATATTCGAGGCGGAGGTTGTACCGTTTCATAAAGTACTCTTCCAGTTGAATTCGAGTAGACTTCCCAGTGGCCTTGTCGTAATAATCAATGAAAAACTCTTTGGGTCTTGCATGAATCAAGCTCTTGACAATGAAACTCTTCATCTTGAAAGGGCAACCCTCATAGTTGGGTGCCACTCGAAGCCCCTGAATCTTCTTGTTCACTTGAGCAAACCACTTCGATTCCTTTGTACCACCATATTTGTCGCGAGTTGACTGGAGGTTCCTGACTAGAGTCGACATATCGTTCCACCCATTCACGTTCATCATGTAGCCCATAAGACTAATACGAGAAAAGAAGACGCAGTGAGCGACATCAACATTGAGGATCAGACCTTGCTATAAATGAACGTCAGTTTTCCAATCTTTAGTTTGAATCAACGGATGGAGCCTTACAGGAGTCGGTTTAATTGCTTGGTAGATGCCTCGGTAAACGGAAGCACCCATGTTGGCAAGCGGCTGGTAAAATTCTTGCTTTAGCTCCTCGTTATCTCCAAGCTTGTCGAAGAAGAAGGCCCGCTTGATTGCAGCAAATTGTTTAGTGGGCCATTCGCGGAGCAAATGGTCAAGGAAGCCTGTCATTATCAGCTTGCTGAATCAAAAACAGAGGAATATGCGAAATAAGGGAGCACTTACTCAGAGATTCAATTACGAGTTCGTCCAGATCACGGCGGTTTTGCAGCCAGGAGTTGATCATTGACAGGTTGATCTTTCGCTTTTGAATGACTGACATTCTGAAAGCAGGGTTCCTCTTGAACTCATCAACAGTAGCAAGAGTCTTGATGTCTCGGGTCAAGTCACCCTTGAAGTCGATAATCTCATTCCAGTCATCAAAGTTGCGCAGCGACCTGCAACACAGATTAGAAAATCTATAGCAGCAATCAGAAATATATTATGCTTACCAGCAGATTCTTCCACCATCCCAGATGCCATCAGGAATATGTGCCTTTCGAGTCTCACTGTTCCAGCACTTTCTCAACACCCGCCGGTCAGTCTCATTTTGGTCTCCGTGGAGAACATTGATCTAGTAATTGATGAGCAAACAATTTCATTGAAGAGGGGTAAGAAACGCTCACCTCATACTGATAAACTGCCTTGTCTGGGAAAGAAGTGATCGGGTACGCATTCATCATAACCTCGATCTCTTTGCCAGAAGTGTTGTAGCCAATACGACGCTGGATTGGAGTCTCCTCTGGGGCAGACTAGAAAGAAAGAAGAAAAAAAGGGGGTTAGCCTAACTCATTCTCCACAGATGTAGAGTTATTGGGAATCATCGGTCGCAAACTTACAGAAGAAGGCCTGACTTTGAATCGATGCCAGGGAATGTCAATGTTCTTGCAGCCATCCCAAGCAACTGTCATGTAATCTGCGTGCCGGATAACCTTCTCTTGGTCGAGTCTGTGTTGCTCAAAAATAGCCACTTTCACTCCTTCTCTTGCAAGACGCTCATAGTTAGCCCTTTCTTCCGCGGTCCAGTTAGCCGGGAATTCTGGAGGGGTCTCAACTCGACGGATGGGAGAGTCACTGCTACTGGAACCAGTGCTTTTAGGCTGCCGGTATTCGCCTGACTCAGGGTCATATCGGGTTCGCCGCATCCACGCAGTGCTTTCTTCTTCTTTCTTGCGTCTTGCGTCATCTTCTAGTTTTGCCTTGTGGTCACGCAGCTCTTGGGCCTGGCGCGGGTCCAAGGGCTTTGCCACAGGAGCAGAGGGACGCAAAGGAAGCTCAAGGTTGAGCTTGGGTTGGCTGGAGGATGAAGAAGAGTGGGGAGGCTTTGAAGATGTCTTCGTAGCAGCAGTAGAGCGGTGCCCGGAACGAGACCTATACTCCTCATCATCCTCAGTTGAGGGCTTCATGGGCTTTTTGGGACCCATGGTGAAATAGCGCTCCTATCAATTACCTTTCGTTAGTCAACGTTTTATTTCCTTTTATTTTGTTTTCTTTTGAGCAGATGTGAAGTCATCAAGTAAGACGGATGAAACAAAACAAGGCTGTTATAACAGCTGAGTGATCGTACTGCTCGGCGATGTAAAGTGAAGCAAAAACCGTTCGTTTTTGCTTCGCTTGGACTCGGCATAAAAGAGGGGTAGGTATTATGAGAGTGATCACTTACACAGAGTCAAAATCTTCGGTGAGCCAGAGATGATTGTCGTGGAAACTGATATGGGGGGGATCACAGAGAAAGTCAGACGTATTAAACGTCAAAGTGAGAAATGTCTTCGGCTTGGACTATGCAGATAGATGCAGGAATCCAAATTGCTGAAGACAAGTGATGGAGAGTGATGGAGAGAGAAGAAGGAAGAGATCAACGAGGGAGGGAGCTGCTTTTATAGATGAAGGTAGAGCGCGCGCGGAGGTGTGTTCCTTCTCGAGGTGAACGAGCGTGTAGTTCCTACCTTTCGAGGTAGGATCTGTAGATCGATGTAACTATATTCTAGGGCACGAGTACCTACATAGGTAACTCTTCCATGTGTGGAAGCTACCACAGAGATAGCGGACCTAGCATAGCATAATATCACAATTGCGATCAAAGCCCGCCCTAGGTGAACTAAAAGTACTTGTTTATACTAGCGTTTGTCTGACTACACTAAGTATCTTAGTACTTGGATATCGCGCACTTTCACTTGAGATTTTCCGCTGCTTCAAACACACCTAGGAGGGGCGGGTGTGCATTTTGCTTATTCTCTGCGTGCGAATTGTCAATCTTCATGGGACACGATTTGTTCCAGTGGTGATCGGAGAAAAGGCCGCCTAGAGCAAGGCTCATTGGTTGCGGTGCTATTGGCGTGACACCCAACATTTTATGGTACACTTTTCTCGAAAAGATGTTTAGCATGATGGCACCGGATGGGTAGTCTACTAAGCAACTGAGTAGCGTGTCAGACAGAAGTTGACGAAATAGCCCTTCTGTCCGTACCCGAGATAGGGTAAACAGCCAACAGTCAGTCGGAATAAAAACGTGCAATAAACGGACTAAAGATGCAAGATGCAACCCTCCGATTGGGTTCCTATACCTGTCGACTTCTGCAAACAGAGGATACATATAGGGCTACGTGAAAGGCCTAGGGACAAACCAAAGTACATTTGAATCAGATTTTGGTGGGGTCAGTATCTTCTCAATGGGAGTGTCCGTGGCATCTCCAAGCAGCGGTGCAGAGCCAAAGATAGAGGCGAACAGGATGAACACAATCGATCCATTAGTGGGTAGTCTATGTACAACGATATCTTTACTTCCACGGGTTGGGTAAGAGCAGTCATTTTCCTTATATTAGTGAGTTTTTCCAGAGCGGCTATGAAGCTGACAGAGCCGGTTGTTCTTGGTGCTGTTTTGTTACCTGCCTATAAGGCAGTGTCATACGATTCAGGCTCGATAAAGGCTGAGACAGATTCAGATAGACATGACCTAGTTCAAAGAAGGAACCGACCTCTATCACACGAAGTGCGACCAGAGTGCAGCCAAAGTAAGAAATGCTCAAATACTTCAATGTAGGTCGACCATAGTAGTTTTCAATATCCAGTCCTCACTTAGGTCGCAGTTTCACCTTACCTACGAAACCGAATAAATAGTCTCCGAAGACTATGGAGATTCCACTGCCCTTACGCAACCCAACCTTTTCTCTAGATAATTGGATGGCCTATAAGTAATTGGCATGATGGATAACCTATCTATCATGTTAGTGGGTTTGACTTATTGTGGTTTGACCAAATTCAAAGGCTATATATACATAGAATTTGTTGGCATAAATGAAGCCTATTTCCACCTTTTCTGCCATCTACCTATAAAACTAACAAGGGAAAGAAATACCTGAAATGAGACCTGTAAGAAGACATGTAGAAAGACGTTTGAAAGGACGTCTTAAGAACACTGCCATCGATCTAACTGGGTCATGTCGTACTCAAGGATAGAGGCCACAGACATGGCCGACTATTCTTGTGTGAATGTTAGTGATAATTTCAATATTAATATTAAGAGAGGGCTGGAATCGTCTTCAAGATCCGGGCTACATTATGTAGCAAAAAAAAGATACGAAAGATAATACCCTATATCCGCGGCACGGGCCCATTATTCTTTTTGGTACTTTCCCCCCGAACTACTAACTAATTAATCCAAACTAACTAACTAATACAAATCTTGTAACAACCCACTACTTTACAGTTTTGGTCAACGAAGTAACAAAGTCAAACCAACCAGCATAAGACAGACCCTCATGCCAATCACTGAGGAAGTACTCGAGGCCACAACGCTCGGTCGCGCGATCAACGACGCGTCCGATCAGAGGCTGCGCGTGGTTCTCAAATCCATCTGCGCGAAAAACGACCAGGCTCGCAAAGAAGCCGAGAGTCACTTTCTGGTAATGGCAACCGATACCGAAGAGAGCTCTGATAGCAATAAGAGAGCAGTACCGCGCTACGCGGTTTGCATCCATTGCGAGAAGGAATTCGATGTTACGACTAATACGGAGAAAGCCTGTCGATATCATCCAGGTACGATTGTGCAAAAAATTGGGATCGCGGTCCAGTACAGTATGCTCAATAAGCTAACCCGCAATTAGAGGAAAATGAGCCCACTGGCGAAGATCTTTTTGCTGACAATTGGGATGAGTTTGAGGTGGACACCGATGGGATGCGCAAGGATTTCCCACACTGCTTTACGTTTACATGCTGCGATCAAAACCTTGAAGATAACCCCATTGGGTGTGTGACCGACTTCCATCAAGAACAGTACCCTGAGAAGCCATTGAAAAGGTCGAGAGCCGTTCGAGCCGGAGTATCATGAAACAGAGTATGAAACCTTATGTATAGATTTAGGTCTATGTGTCCGAATTGGGGTGACAGTCGCCAGTTTTTCCCATCACTGTCGCAATTGTATAAGCTAAAGGACATTTCCTAGGGCTTCCTATTTTGTGGAGTATAGAATGACGTAGGGGCCCATTTAGTACCCCTGCTTGTGCAGATGCCACCATCGGTGCCAAGAGGGGTTGCTTTAAGCTTATTACAAACTGCATGGACACCCATGAAATGATTTTGCTCTCTGGATAACTTATTCTTTCCCTAGTGTCTGTAGAGTGACGAGACTCTGACTTTCAGGCGAATCAACCAACTCTTCTACCTCTTTGCCAGGACTGCTATTCCGAGAAAATGTTAGTTACACTTCGACTTCATTGACGGGAGTTCGGAGAAAAATCGGTCGTCCAGACATGAAGGCAATATCTATGGGCAAAGGAGGGGGCCAGTTTTAGGTACTCCAAGATGATTAAGAATCTACAAAAGTGAATGCGCAGAGTGCTTGCTTAATTTATTTGTGAGATTATCTGCTTTCTGTACAAAGCATGGTTCGGCGGGCCCAACCAGCAAGCAGAAATTGGTGGCCTGTGGCCCTATTTGGAAAAAAAAAGAAGACGAAAAAAAAATGCCAGATAGATCAACGCCGATAGAAGATGCAAAGGGGGCTCTGAACAACTGCGTATGCCCCGACCATGTTTCATGAAATGCCCCCCAGGAAAAAAAGAGCTGGGTCATCAAGTCCTAAAAAAGACAAATCTGGATATTTTGCGCGCCGGGGGAATGAAATTGCAAAAGCAGAGAGCAAGGGATTTTACACTGCAAATGAATGAATGTCCTCAGAGAAGAAGAAGCAACCACAGGCTCAACGGTAAGCACCTAGAGATGTCGTATGAGTAAGAATGTTATTATGGGAGAGATAGATGATGATCTTACCGGAGTAGGGGTTCTGACCTCCACCTGGTCCGTGTGCAGTTTGCGGGATCTGTATTTGGGAAATGTCGGAAGGAATTTCAACGTGGCGAAGGAGGTCTATCATTTTCTCGGGAGAAAGACGGGTGATGTTGTAGGCAGCCGCAGAAGGCAGGATGCTCAAGAGATTCACCACTTCACGAGGCAGAGGAGCTGGAGATCCTTGGGGTCTGTATGAGGCGTTTTGGCCATTCAACTGTTGTACTCGCTTCGGCTGCTCGAGACGCCGAGCTTGCGCGCTCTTCATTGGTGACTCAGCACGGACAAACTTTCGTGGGCGCCCCGAGTCTTCATCATATTCATCAGTAGGATAAGGTCTCTTAGGTGAGTTGAGAGAGGTATCCATATATCTGGCTATGGGAGAACCGTGGGATTCCGCGTAGATTCCTGGCATCTGTGTCTTCTGCTTTGTCTGGGATGGGGACAAAATTAGTTGCACGGAAGTAGGGTCGAAGTTGGAGTTAGAGTAACGATTGGCGAATTGTTCCAGAGCAGGATCCTCCGGGTATAGTTCACGCATGCGGGTTTCCAAGTTGATCACTTGGGTGAGGTCGCCGTAGCGTGATTCATACTCGTGGAGGAAGGAAAAGATGGGCTTAGCCTTGTGCACGTTTTCCGGGTTCGATGTCAATTTCCTGACAGTTGTTTCGAACACGGCTCGGGCATCTTTGGCAGTGGTTAGTAGGTCTCTTAGAAACTTGGCATATCGACTTACTGATGGTATCATTAATGTCGAGCAGATGTCTCAAATATTCGAGCGCAAAGTGCTCATCCTCTGGGAATAATTTTGCGCCCCTCTCGAAGATCTTGGTGGCCGCAGGGTCTTTGTAACAATGGTACTCCATCAGAGCACTCGCGATGTAGACATCGCTGGTAATCCGACCTCGCTTGCGCGCTTCAGCGAAAATCTGGCGAGAGCCAGCTATTTCTCCCGGTTTTCCTTTACCCTGGATCCGACGCATCGAGCGCATGAGAGAAATCCATGCGAAAGAGACAGTCTTGGAGATAATGTTGATCTGAACGGAATGGGCCTTTCGGGCAGCATCAATCTGTGCCGTCTTGGCGGCTTCTCTTTCTTTGGCTTCAGGATCATCTTCATCCTCATTTTGGGGTTGGGTTTCCATGTTTTGTGGAGCAAAGTAAGCTTCGATTCGTTCAACATCCTGGGTTTCCTGGTTGCGAGCCTTGTTGATCAACTCATAAAGCGCATCAAGCAACTTGTCGTATGGTTCCCGGACCTTGGCAGCGCGCTTGGCGGAATCTTGTTCCGAATCTGAGGTAACTTCCAGTCGATCCGCACGTTTGAATGTCAGCAGACAACTCTCTGGGTTCGCGTCGATGCCCTTCTTCAAGAAATCTGTGCCGGAATCTTCCATATCGTTCAGGAAACAGAACTCGGCTGCATCAAACCACATTTCGGGCAAAAAGGCCAGTGCCATGAGTGCCTGTTTGTAGAAGTACACCACACGTGACTTGTAAGCAGCAGGATCTTCTTCTTTCAGTACTAGGGGATCTTCTTTTTCCCATGCGATCCAGCGCTTCCATATATCAGCTTGTGCTGAATATTCAACATCGCCTTCAGAGCCAGGAACAGGAGGTAGTGGTGGAAGAGAAGTACGAATCAAATCGCGGGTGATGTTTTGTAATTCGGTGTATGAACTACGCGCAGTCATGTAGGACGGCGAATGTTCTTGAAGGAATTTGCGACCCTGGTAGAAAATGTTAATACAAGCCAGTTGGATTCTGGTTCCGTCCAGCTTACCGTGAGCTTGTTTAGATTCATCTCGAATTGATCGTACTCCTTCCAGAGAGTATTAACAGCTTGGGTCGGCACGCTAATCGCTCGTTGGTAGGCCTTTCGCAGTAGGTCCATCTTTTGTTGATCCTGCCACCCAGAGCCACCCACCATGCCTGGCCCAGAACGTATGAACTCAATGTAGTCTGTCCAGATGTTTCCGGAATCCTTGTCCATGCCAACATGTTGAATGGCCATGTCATATGCAGATGAAATGGTCTTCCGTGCCTCGCCAGAGGCATCTGTTGTCAACGGATTACGACGACGGATGTAATCGAGGTAGACAGACCAGAGCTGAACGCTGGGTGTCGCCAGGAGCGTTCGGTTGAAGATCTGCTCCAAGCGGAAGAATTCATTGAGCTCAGACTCCATGCTGGCGTAGGCCACCCATTGGTCGGCCTGAGATGTATCCCATTAGCAATCGTGTACCTTACCAAGAGAGAAAAAGAACGGACACGGAAAGGGAAGACTTACCGCCATGGGGAACAGCTTCAAGAACCGCTCATAAGTGTCGCGTGCGCTGTCTAGTCTGCTGCGGCCCCTGTGCTCGGCAATTAACTCCAACCAAGCAGGGATATCACCTCGGGGATCCTCTCGAATCCGGTCTTCCAGCATGCCGACACGGTCATGGGCCAGACGACCCTTTGAAGCAGGAGAGTCAGGTACAGAAGTAGGAACAGTACTGTTCTGCATGGTTCCGGATTGCAAGTCTTGCGCAGCCCATTGAGATTGGACAGGAACAGAAGAGGGATCGATATTATAGACAGGATCAGGAGAATAAGAACTATTGGCAACATCTGGTCCACTGGCAGGTGCCTGCTCAGCTTGGTGTGATGATACATCAGGGGAAGTGTTTTGCATTGCATTTCCTGAGCTGGGATCTTCAGACATGGTCACAGACACAGCATTGACATCTTCACCCCCAAGTACAGCCGGCGGCTCATACTCCGCATCACCCTCATCATCCTCGTCATCATCAACCTCAAATCCGCCAATTGTTCGGGTCTTGGGCTGTGCCTTAGCAGCAGCTGCTGGCGCGGGTGTCGACGGCTCAGCACGTGAGGGGTTCTGAGAAGGATCGGGGGAATCACTAATCTGGCCAGCGTCTGCGTCTGAGGCGACATCTGCATCGGAGGCGACAGTCGGGTTGGGGATGGAATCTTCGGTCTCATCCGAGGGGGCTGCATCAGCGGGACCGGCATCAGGTTGCTGGGTCTCGGGAAATGAGGCCGAGTACTGATCCCCCAATGCCAGTGAGGGGTCATAGTCATCCGATTCTGCGTCTGAGTTATCACCTTCCTGCTCCACGGTGGGGGATTGGGAATCAGTATTCAAGGCTTGAGCCTGGAAGAAGGCAGCCTCAGCTTCATCGTCCGCCATAATAGGGTGATTGATGCGATAACCGCAAGGTCGAGGAAAAGTGAGCAACTAGGAACGTCAGGTCACGGCGCAAGCCGAAGCAGGGTTTGCGCGATGTGATATCAGGGTGAGTTAAAATAAAGACAAATGTTCCGAAGGTCGAGGGTTAAGGTGGAGCACAGCCACTTTTGACGATATAACCCTCAGCCGCAATGTATCTAATAGCATATAATGACCAAGAAGGAGTGAGCAAAGCTGCGATGACTGTGATGCAAGTTGCCCGGGTAGTGAAATTGGGGTCACGTGCGGGCGGTGAGGACAATGCGAGGGACGCGAAAGGCGCGTCGATCGATGGGCTCTCCTCGCATTGATCTAGAGGGGTTAAAGAGTAAACTGCATTCTTGTGGACCTGTTAATTTCTCTTGTTTTCCCTATTTTCTTCTTCTTTCCATTCCCCCTACTTATACAATCTTCTACTCTTGCCTCTTCGACTTTTTAATTCCCCGTACATACCCTCATATCTTATCACGATGTCTGTCGTCTCACTCCTTGGAGTGAAAAACCTCAACAATCCGGCTCCTTTCACCGCCTCTTACCAATTCGAAATTACCTTCGAGTGTCTTGAGCAGCTTCAGAAGGGTGAGTATTCGCTTGTTCTCCCTTTTTTCCAGTCGAGTTTTCTAACAAGTTCTTTCAGATTTGGAATGGAAACTCACCTACGTCGGATCCGCCACTTCGTACGTCCACCCTCCCAACACTCCTTGTTTCATACCAATCCCGCAGGGTCTAACTATAGCAGCTCCGAGTATGACCAAGAACTCGATTCCCTCCTCGTCGGTCCCATCCCGGTCGGAGTGAACAAGTTCATCTTCGAGGCCGACGCACCTGATGTCAAGCGCATTCCTACTTCCGAGATGCTTGGCGTCACCGTCATCCTCCTCACCTGCAGCTACGATGGCCGAGAGTTCGTCCGTGTTGGCTACTACGTGAACAACGAGTACGACAGCGAGGAGCTGGCAGCCGAGCCCCCTGCGAAGCCCGTTATTGAGCGCATTCGCCGCAATGTCCTCGCCGAGAAGCCCCGTGTGACCCGCTTTGCCATCAAATGGTGAGAATCCCTCGTTTTGTTTGTTTACATACCAAGTGGGGCTTTTATTTACCTTTTCTTCTTTCTTAGGGACTCTGATGACTCTGCCCCCGCCGAGTACCCGCCTGACCAGCCCGAGGCCGATGGTCTCGACGATGACAGTGGAGCCTACGGTGCCGAGGAGCGTGAGCTCGAGGCTGCGCTCCTCAGGGAGCTCGAGGACTCCAATAAGCCCGCCGAGGGTGATGACCATGAAATGGAAGGCACCGAGGCCCCTGCTGGCAAGGAGGACGAGGAAGAAGAGATCTCCGATGCCGAAAGTGAAGATCTTGAGGCGGAGAGTGACGACGATGAGGACGATCTTGATGAGGAAGAGGGTGGCGATGGTGACGACGATGTCGAGATGGGCGACGACGCAGAACACAAGGACGATGCCACCAAGCCTACTCACCAGCCGCAGCCCGAGCTCATGGTGCACTAAGTCATGGTGTCCCACCGACCCGCAGGAGTGGTTTCTTTGCTTTTAAACTCTTCTTCTTTTGAATACTATTTAACGACAGCCAGAACGCAATGTTTACGACCCTTGGACTGATTTTCCATGTTCTTACCCTGAATTGGCATTGACGATACGTCTATGAAATAGAATTGGTATAATTTTGAATCCCACTGACCTTCAGTCAGCCGTTTATATCCATCCCTTTCCTCTGAATATCTACTTGTAGTAATAGGCACAGCTGTGAGGCCGTTTTGTACCACGTAAAACCCACTTCGCATCGATGAATGTCGAATCGCCTTGAATATATGAAATACTATATTGTATTTCCGCCGAACTATTTACTACAACGAAGCCTCAGTCTATCGTTTACCTTACTTACGGATGTACTTACTACGTACTAGCGAGAACTTGTGTCTCACTTTATCAAAGTCATTGTTGTTATGTACTTTTCTTCATTTCATACGTAGCTAGGTGTACTTATGTCTTAGAACTAGCTTTGATAGCTTCTGCTCTAAGTTTGCCAAAGGAGACAAACGAACACCTACAATTGTACGAGTGGATCCAGCTTGAAGCGGGGAGTCAAGTGGAGGGGTGAAATTGCTAAGTGATCTGTCACATCCCACCATGACCTAACTAGCCTGACGCCGGGAAAAATAATGTAGACTCCTAGGATGTATAGTTCACCCATTTTTAGAAAACCTTGTATTCGGTAGGAGATATCGCCTAAAAGCCAAATTTAGAACCAAGCGCTATTGTCAAAAGACCGGTCAGCGACAGTTATGCAAGGGGGTTAAACACTACACATAGGTCTGTGGACCTGGAGGAAGATCGACTTACCACCCATGACAGCTTTCTTCTTTTGTGACTGGACGTATTTATTAACATCGCTAGCAAAGCCGCTGCTGTTCTCCTCAAGCCTGTCCATGCTATCTCCGACAATCCCGAGACGCTCTGTGCGTTCTTGGACTTGACGTGACATGTAAGACCAGTAGCCTTCCTGGCTACTACCCTGTGCCGGTGTCGGTGGGGTCCGTCCTTCTTTTAGTGCTCTTCGGCGTTCTTGCTCTTCGAATTTCATCTGTTCGACCATCCCCTTCGATGGTGGTCGCTCCGGACCGCCGACTAGATTTGATGTTAGTTTACAATTATACTGGCACTGACGGGGGTTGACATACTTAGAATGTCCATGTCAGCCGGTGAAATATATTGTGTACCGGATATCCATTGGACGTTCGTGATGGTTGGACGCGGGGGAACCACGGCTTCTGGATTGTAAAGCTTGTCGTTTGAGGGGTGCCTGTGCATGAGTTAGCATTAGCACCATGTTTCAGCGAATTGATGGGGGACGCATACAGGCCGTTTCCACCTCCCCAAACATTGAACATTCCGACCTCTGAAGGGCCGACCCATGTCATGATGTTTCCAGTAGGGGTAATGCAAGCTTCCGAGAGGCGTCGCATATCCGCGATATGGTTAATCTTGGTGCAACCAATATCTCGAAGAGCTGGGATCGAGAAAGCTCGTGCGTGGCCGTCACCAAAGAGACCAACCAAGCTGTAGCCTCGTCCCTCGGTCTTGACAACGGCTGCTGAGTCGCAGAGACAGTCATCCCATGCCTTGTGGGCACCCTTTGATGTCGGGGGCTTGAAGATTCGACAGCCAGAGGCAGTTACGGCAATGACAACACCATTAGTTTTCGTACCACTCCTCAAACCTCCGACTGAACTTGGTGTAGCCAAAGCAAGACCACCAGACTCGGCATCGATGGGAATGACACTGATCACCTTGTCTTCAACAGCCGATGACCCAGCAAAAGCAGCTTCATAGGTGCCATTGGAAGCAGGAAGGATCTTGAATGTTGCCACATTGCCCCTATTCGTGCCGACAAAGCAGCAAATGCTCGAGTAGTCTAGAGCACAGTTAGTACATGGTCTAATCCACTAGCCCGAGTTGTGCATAGGTACCTTCGCCATCCAAAGTCATGACACCGAATTCAATCTGAGTGGGCCATTCTGGTTGGACTTCATCCGAGCCACGGTTCCTGCGGAAACTACTCCGCTTCTGTCCCTTAAGGAGGTCTGACATGTGTACGGTGTGTATGATAGCAGGCCCACGCAAGTCAATAATCACCAAAGTACCACTCTGGTAACCGGCCGCTACAAATCCAACCTGCCCATGCTTCAACGCCGTCACCGGACCTTGTTGCATATTCAAAAGAGTTAGAGGTAGCATTCCTGTCTTGAGACCAGGGTCAGTCCGCTTGGTTATCGGAGTCAGCTTCCCTGGCCCGTCATTGACACCAGGAGACTCTTCACGCCCGTATGAGGGATTGTTGCCCCATCGGAAGACAGCAAGCTCTCCAGTCCTGAGTCCAATAGACATCTCGCCTGAGCCGCTGGCGAGAGACATTTCGGTCACCTCGATATTGCCGACTCGGCCTATGGCACGGGCAAGGTCAACTTGAACCACGTCGCCGTTCTCAATTTCATCATCGTGGCCACCGTCCCAGACACGGACGGTTCCATCTGCGTGTGCGGTCGAAATAACATTGCGGTTCTCAAAGCGCTTGAGAGGGTTCTTCGCCTCCACGCCGCCCATTGCAAATCTGGGTCCCTGCGACCGGCGCTCTCTCAGACCAAGCCACACCGTCCGATCAACGGGAGTAAGCACGGCTTTGTTTACAAATGGATGGACGAAGGTGAGGTACGGATGAAGCATGTTAGTGGGAGTGATTGTGTGTCCACTGGGGAAACTCAGGGTAATAATTTCACCCGATGATAACATAGCTATGAGTGCGATTGGGTCATGGGCGCCATTGAAGTAGGGCGAGGATCGAGGGATCAGGCAAAGGTCGACAACCTTAGCTCCCGGTGGGACAGAGAGGTTGATTTGTCGCCGTGGCCTCTCGAGATAAGTAGATAGAATTTGCCACGAGGATGTCTGGTAGTTGGGCGTCGAGCCCATGTCCAAGAAAATGAGGCCCTTGGTCTGATCACCTACTGGTCGACCACCAGCCACCAAAAGACCAGTATCATCCGGGTTGTCTTTGACACACCAAATAACCTTTGTGATCCGTTCTTTGGGCCCAGTAGCCTCTCCAGGTGAGCCTGGTCTGCCACCAGCACCTGGTTGGTCGACATTCGGAGTCTGGACAGTCCGGGCATGAAGCTTGCGCCCATCCTTTGTATCCCAGAGCACTAGACTCGAGTCTTCATGAACAGTCAAAATGAAGATTCCGTTGGGGTGCCATATCGCGTTGGTCAATTTGGGTCTGCGCACGTCGTGGGATGGTAGGGAGTCTCCACCCGGTGCCCCAGGAGGGATTTCGTAAACAAAATACTTTTGAGCAAGATTTTGCTTGAATGTAAATGTCACCGCTCCCTCTGGATATCCCACTAGGATCTTACCAATGTCTCGAGGAGAGAACTCCAGGGAGACGACGGGGAAGAACCGCGCGCGGGGGTTTCGTTCCAACCACAAGTTCGGAACTTTGAAGGGCGTCAAGGACTCTCGATCGAGATCGTACGCAATAATTTCACCTATTGACGTGTCAATTTTCGGTTCTTTTCGGTTCCCTAATCAATTTACGGACCATTCTGCATGCCGATAAACGCATAATCCAAGCAAGGGTCCGTTAACAAAGCGGTCACCTGGCCCGGTGGCGCGTAGGAAACCACCATGCGCCCAGTCACCAAGGAATATATGCAGATTTCATTCTTGGAGTCGATGCTGATCAGCTTGTCGGCGCAAAACTGAAGAAACCGCGCAGACGCCTTCCGCGGGAACTCAAAGACCACCGAAACTCGTCGTTGCCCAAAGACATAGATCTGCCCGCTTCCAAACTGGGTATCACTGGTGCCGACTGCGATGAGGGATTGTATAGGATCGTATGCGATGGTACTAATCTGCGAGTTCACACCACATCGTGCGAACTGAGAACAGCGGTGTCAGTTGGGAAAAAAAGAGATGCCTGGGATGCCAAGAACTTACATCGTCCAGGACGAACAAGTCCGGGGACAAGCCCTCAGACAGATCCTTCTGGATACCAGCTTGCTTTCCTCGCAGGAACTGAGCCATCTGCGATAGAGGTGTATGAGAAAAAGTAGAAATGGTCAAGTGCGGAGAAAGAATACCATTGACGCCATGCAGAAGCTAAACAACGGATCTGCCCCGCTCCGCCCTATCGCCCTATCAGTTCCGACTTGGCATTGAAGGCAACTTGATTCTTCTCTCTCCCAAGGTCTTGTTGTTCTATAACACATAGATTGATATGAGAACAAATTTTATTTCGCTTGGAACAATTTGATAAAAAAACGCTATCAATGCAAAAAAGATAAAGACTCCAAATCGCATGCAGCTATATAGGGCCGGCCCGTCGCTGGAAGGAAGCTCGCTATGCAACAGAACCAGTCTAATGGTGATCATCTAGGTATCACGTCGGACATATAAAGCGCTCAGTTAAATCATTTTGCCACGTTATGCCAGTTTAAGCCTCGTCATTTCCTCAATCGTGGTTGTCAATCGTCTCCGCGCATCAAATTCGCTCGTCTCGTCTCGGTTTCGATAATATTGCACAGTGATTTGGGACACCAGCCGGTAGCACCCATATCTATTTTGAAAAGAAAGAGTTAGCAACAATGCACAGTAATTGAGACAGTATTCAGCATTCAGACACATACAACACCAGCCGGATATTTTCCTCCCTTGTCCTGGACATCGCCATCCCTGCTCCCTGTAAGACTGCAGGGGATGCATTCGCAAAAATCTCTGCCATCAACACATCACCCCACACGGCACTGCTGAAGTCCACAATACCAGATAGCTGTCCAGACTCTTCGTTCACCAAAACGTGGCAGGGTCGACCAAAGTCCACGACCACAAGACGTGGCAGCGAAACATCTTCAAGAGCAGGTGCCAGGCGACTGAGTTCATGTCGGATCTCCGAGTAAGGAAGGTGGATGAACATGTCCTCGGCATCGCGAAGAATGCCTTCAAACAGAGCGCAGAAGGCCTCTCGCCAGGAGGATCTTCCAGCGCCAAATGCCACTTGCTGCAAAGAGCCAAAACCAGGGGCCGCATTTTGACCGATGGCGCTCACTAAGAAGCCCAAGTGGCGGTCGATACCGTCACGTTGCTGAGGGGTGAGCTCGCCTTCCATCTCTGACAGACTCTTCCCTTTCATGTACTGTCGGATCAAGTAGGCAGATCCCCAGAGTCTTCCGTGGGGATCATAATGATAGAGCTGAGGGATACAAGGGTTTGCACTTTGCGTTAGAAGGGAAAGGAACTGGGCTTCAGTTTCGAGGAACGACCGCTCACGTCGAAGGAGAGCGGTCCTTGATGATGGAGACCCCTTGAGCAACAAATGAGCTCCATTCGACAGCGTCAGACGCCGCAATGAGTGCATGTGGCCGAAAATAGGATGTGAGTGCTGCACACGAACTGTGGAAGGAAACAGCAGCGAGAGGACATCGTCCAGTCTATGGTATTCGTCTACCTCGGCACGAGACTGCCGATGAAAAGATTCGCTGCCGTTTGTTCCCTTGAGTGATGGCATCGCAGACCATGTTTTCCAGTTAAGTTGTTGCATCGTGAACTATTCGGTAGGGAAGATTGGTAAACAGAGTGGGATGCTATATAAGCAAGGCTACGACTCATGAACCTTGGAAAATATATTGACACGGGGTGATGTATGAACAACGCTATCGCGAGTCATAGACATTGCAAGGCAAGGACGAATATATGCCGAGGAGATATATCCCAGCAGATGTGGCGCAAGTCTCGCTTCTAGAACAAAGAGTATGTGAAAATGAATCCATAATCGGGCTACGGAGTAGTTACTCCTTGGAGTTGAATATCAATGGGGCAAATTGGACCGCCATGATCGTCTACATACGTAACCCGCAATAGAAGGACAGTGACAGCGTGTCTTCAACGCCATGACTCGCGCTTCTAGGTTTATCCACGCGAGATACGACAGAGAAGCTTTATCCTAGGTCGAAGATAGACTGCGGAGTCAAATTGGAAGAATATGTTTCGCTAGGGAAGTATTCGCAAGCGAGATTACGGACTCTGTTATCACATTGGCCCACGAGTAACAAGAAATATGGGAACAAGCAAATTAAGTGAAGCAGTCTCGCCTAAGGATCCCGCTCTAAGAAAGTTGATCATCCGAGCACTTGACCCTTCAACCAATCACAATCGTCCCTTGCCGAATTCTTCCCGTGGATCCAGAAATATAGAGTCCAAAGTTCTATTTCTTCGTCTCGGCTCCTTACCGAGCTCACTCATTTCCCTATTTGCGGTGGACTTGGACGGTCTATTCCGGGTTGATAATCGATTCTATTTTCTGAAACTGGTATGGAACGCTCCCTGGGTCCAAGCCACCGGAGATTTTCTTGAATTAAATGACTTGCGTTACAAATACTTTCTGAAGTAGACCCTTAGATCTCCATATAGCTCCCATCTTCTGTTTTATAATTCTTTTTGACTCTTTTTGAATTATGGAGTTGATTCGTCCATGCCGCCGGGACCTATGGGCCTGTGGATGGCTTATGACTGCACAGTCGCGGGCCAGGATTTTAGGGTCCTCTATTCCGTAATGTAGCATCTTTATGTAGCATCTTTCGGGGCTAGCTGCAGGAGATGTGATGTGTAGTAAAGACTTGGGGGGGGGTTCAACATAAAGTAGTGTGCTTTTAGCGTGGATACAGTTGATGTCGTGTCAATTATATATCCACTCCAACTTCCTAGAGTATTTCCTTTTTCCCTTTTCAACCCCCCAAACGATAAAACAATACTCCAGGAAGCCAAAGAAGCACATAAAATATAAAATATAAATATAATAAGGGGGTTCCAGCTTTCTTCGTGGATGTCTCATCGATTATCCTCTAATGGTCTTCAATTCTTTTAACGATAGTAGATTGATTACGGAAAACTCGACAATAATGTCAAGTGGAGAAGGTTCTCCGACTAACATTATTGTTTACGGGACCCAATATCGAATATGTGTAACTTGGAGCCCATCCTGCATCCAATCCACCTGAGATTATTTCGATGCTCTGGATGACGCCGAATGACTGGATTCCTGGTCTTTTTGATATACTCTTGTTGAATTGATCGGAACGACAGAAGAGAAAACGACTAGTAACATGGGTCATAGTATGTATAAAAAGATTCCACTAAAGTAACTTGGTGCCTAATGTGGAAAGTACTGTGCCATTGATACTAAGCCTTAGATTCAATGGCCGTCGATGCTGGCTCTTCTTTTGGGGAAGGATCGTAGATTTCGGCCAAGTTGAACCGCTTCAGCTTATCGTAATCACCTTGCACTACACTCATTCCAATCACATTCTGTGACGAGTTAGTTGAAGATTTGGTAGGATAGGGTTTGTTTTCTGGTACTCACTTGGGCAACATCGACGAGGATCATTAGGTCATAGTTCGTCAAATTCACTGGATGCTCAGGTCCGACAGCATCAGCAACAGTCTTGATAATACTGTCACGCTTGAGCTTCGAATTGCCTCGCACAGTAGGCCGAATGGCGTACTAAATAAATGTCAAGTCAGCAATGCTCAAAGTATATTTCTCCTCACAGCAAAAAGTAGGATCGGATCATTTCCCAGATCAGTAGTATCTCCGACTGCCCAACAGCCCAAAGAGGGAAGGTAGGGGGCCTTAAACTCACCGTCTTCGGCGGCCCTCCCGAATGGAAATGAGGCTTGAGAATCTCTTTGGCAAAAGCCGCTAGATCCACACTCAAAGTTTTGCGGATTGACGTGACTGGATGCATGCGCTTAATCCACCGGCTCTTCTTAGTTTCCGGGTGGGCATGTGCTTCGATACACAGACGGTGCACAAGCTTCACTGGGTCTATTGAGGGATCAAGACGCATGAATGTCACTATTAGAGATTAGCACCAATCAATCGTTCCAAGGGCCGAGCGCATAAGCGAAATGGCGTTTGTTTTGGGAATACAACATAATCGTCGACTTACCACAGGGCATTTCCATCTGCATGGGCTCGAATTGACGACGTTTATCTTTGTTGGGCTGTAGGCCCTCCAGTTCCCTTCGGATCTGGGCCTCGATATCTTCATCATCGGTATCTTGCTCCTCCTCCTCTTGATTTTCAGTGCCCTCAATGGCCTAGATAAAAAGTCAACGAAACTGTAGGAATGACCTCCGGTGTGAGAAAACGGAAAAAAAAAAAAAAATCATCCCACCTGAGAAAAGATATCCACTGCCTCAGATAAACATTTCCCTTCTCTGCCCATATCGCATGTCAAAAAGACACCCACATCGCCAGATTCAATAGCGACGCGACTTTTCTGCGGCCCATATTTTCCACCACCACCCTAATCCCATTAGTTAGTGCTCTGGCAATGCAAGATGTAGAAACTAACCCTTTTCTTCTTTGACGAGCGATTTGATTTGTCAGGCATAGCTCTTTTCCCCATTTAGACAAACCAAGCTTTGATATGTTAGGATGGTGGTCTGAGGTAGTGGGGGTGGGAGTTTTGTGTGATCGGCCGGGAGATGGTTGTGATTGGGTTTAGCCGGGGCTCAACAACAGATGCTTAATACATCGTACTATGTTCCGATATTTTATATGCGGTATATTGTTTAAAGATCCTAAATAATAAAACAAATCTCTTATCTTTTGAGTTCTAGTCTCTAAATAACATTTGAGCACAACATCCAATATCATAAAAATAGCAAAGTGGTGGTATGACATCAAACCAATGACGTAGTTAATGGTCTCACCTTTGCCATCAAGGAAGCAAGAAAACTCATGTTCTTTGGTATATAACACCTCTCATCCCTCTAGTTTCACCTCTCACCATTTCATCATTATCTTTCCATCTATTTATCCACCCCCAAGCACATCAATTCATCATGGCAACTACCGATATTGCCACCAGGGAGCTAGAGAATCCCATCGACGTTGCCGAGTACTTATTCCGACGTCTCCGTGAAGTTGGAATCCGCTCAGTGCATGGTCTACCCGGTGACTACAATCTTGCAGCATTGGATTACCTGCCTAAATGTGATCTCAGCTGGGTTGGAAACTGCAACGAACTCAATGCCGGTAAGACATGCTTTACTACGACCGAATGATTTGGATCTGACACCAGTCCCTCTTAGGCTATGCTGCCGATGGCTATGCCCGCGTAAATGGTATCAGTGCCCTTGTCACCACATTCGGTGTTGGAGAGTTGTCCGCCCTCAATGCCATCGCAGGCGCATACTCCGAATTTGTCCCAGTCATCCACATCGTTGGCCAGCCCACCACGGGGTCTCAAAGGGATGGAATGTTGTTGCACCACACTCTCGGAAACGGAGATTTCAATGTTTTTAGCAAAATGAGCGCGGGTATCTCCTGCTATGTCGCACACCTGAACGACCCCCATGACGCAGCTACTCTGATCGACAGCGCGATTCGTGAATGTTGGATTCGTAGTCGTCCGGTGTACATCACTCTGCCAACTGATATGGTCGCTGTCAAGGTCAATGGTGATCGCCTGAAGACTCCGATTGATCTTTCACTGCCTAAGAATGACCCGGAGAAGGAGGACTATGTTGTCGATGTTGTCCTGAAGTATCTCCATGCCGCAAAGAACCCTGTCATCTTGGTTGACGCCTGTGCCATTCGTCACCGCGCACTAGAAGAAGTGCGCGACTTGGTGGAGAAGTCTGGCTTGCCAACCTTTGTGACTCCAATGGGCAAGGGAGCCGTGAACGAGGATCACAAGAACTTCGGCGGTGTTTATGCTGGTAACGGGTCCAATGCTGGAGTCAGTGAGGCCGTTGAGTCCTCTGACCTCATTCTGAGCATTGGAGCGATCAAGTCCGATTTCAACACCACTGGTTTCACTTATCGTGTTGGACAGCTGAACACCATTGACTTCCACAGTACCTTCGTGAGAGTGCGGTACTCAGAGTATCCCGATATCAACATGAAAGGTGTTCTGAGGAAGGTGGTTGAGCGGATGAATCCTCTGATCCCTGCTCATATCCCTCTGATCACGAACCGGCTGCCCGAAAGCGAACAAGTCTCTACCGACCAAACCATCACCCACAAGTGGCTCTGGCCGATCGTCGGACAGTGGCTAAGGGAAAAGGACATCGTCCTTACGGAGACTGGCACTGCCAACTTTGGTATCTGGGAAACTCGCTTCCCCGCGAACGTCACTGCGATTAGCCAAGTTCTTTGGGGTAGCATTGGATATTCCATGGGAGCCTGCCAGGGTGCTGCTCTTGCTGCTAAGGAGCAGAAAGACCGCCGAACCATCCTCTTCATCGGCGACGGAAGTATCCAACTCACTGTGCAGGAACTCAGCACTATTCTAAAGAATAAGCTGAACCCTATTGTGTAAGCATCCCTACCAACCCATAAGTCTCATTTCATAAACTGACCATCTCCAGCTTCGTTATCTGCAACGATGGCTACACTATCGAGCGATACATCCACGGATGGGACGCAGTTTACAATGACATCCAGCCGTGGGAATTTGCCAACATTCCCACAGTCTTCGGAGCCAAGGACAACTACCAAGGCTACCGTATCAAGACCCGTGACGAACTCAACCAGCTGTTCGCTGACGAGGATTTCAACGTGTCCGACAAGCTTCGAGTGAGTATCAAAACAACGAAGTCTCAAATTCTCTGCTAACGCACTATCTAGCTGGTCGAGCTGTACATGCCTCGCGACGATGCCCCTGCGGCCTTGAAGTTGACCGCCGAGGCCGCTGCGCATCGCAACGACAGCCAATAAGTTATTCGAAGCGCGAGAACATATTATGCCTATTATCGTAATGTCACGATGCACACGAAAACAGCATAATATCTGAACTCTGGATTATCTGGGCCTTGGCAGTTTGTTTTCCACTTTTACGGCGTTTACTTTGAAATAGAGTGGCCACATACCAGCTGATTTAATAACGCTTGTTATTGAGTAGCACGAACATCTCCGCTATTCACTCACGAAATACAATGAAACTTCCATATTCTTAATAGTCTACCATGATTAAATAATGTCCGGCGTAGCTCTACCAAGCTATAAAGTAGATGGGATATGCAAACCGCTGAGCCAACCCATCGTCCTCGGCTAGGATAGCGCCGGCTACAATGTCAAAATAAGCACCTTATGTTCAAAAATAAAGCTGCATGAACTACAAAGCCAGATGTTTCCAAGGTTCCTGGAGTGGATCCTGCTCATTCTTGTTGCTTCGTCTCGTTTTCCAAACCAATGACTTGACTTGGCACATCGCTTGGGGCGATTCAGACTTTCTTTGTAAGGCTGGATATGCCATCATGTTCATGACAAGTAGGAAGTGGCGCTTTTCCTTTAATGCATTCCATGTGTAGGCTCCAATACCTCAGTGGAACTAGTTCGATGTTGTCAAGTCGTTGGCTTGGCGAGAATGGCGAACCTTGTTTGGAGATTCCCAGGAAGAAATTTAGGTTACCAGATGCGAGTTCCCTTTCTAATTGGTTCGTCTCTAAGTATATTTGCCTCTGCTAGGGTTTTCAAGGTCGGTACGCCTGCCAGTGAGAGAAGAAAAAGCCAAAGAGCCTCACCCTCGGACGCTGTATTAATCTTATTTGACTAAAGTACGGTTCATCATCCACGTGGAACAATAAAAAGCAAAAAAAAAAAAAAAAAAAAAAAATAGACTAAGCCAAAAGGAAAACCTTATCCGAACGAGCCATCCACTCCCGGCAAGTATGAGGACAGCAACAATCTATATGAGAGCCTTAAGGCGAAGAAGAGATATGGACACTGGCGGTAAACACTTCAGATTACGCTATGGCAAAGCTGTGAGACATTTTGACCAAAGCAAAACTTGTCTATACTTCGTAGTGTGAAAATATAGACCTGGATCCGCCGAGGTTGGCTCGGCAAGGAAACAAACTCTGAGAGAAAAAAAAATCTGCTCCTCCAAGACCGGAAAAGAAATAAATCTCTCGGTAGTGGCCGCGTCTGCCGAGAGTTGAGAAACTTGGAAACTTGGAACGAATGGCCTGAGAGCGCCCGGCATACACCTGTCGGCATTTGAGTTTGAACCTTAAGAATTGATCTGATAATCTTCATCTGATAAGATGGATACGAAAGTGTATAGAAATACACAGTACCCTTATGACTAAGTCCAGAAACTAGTAACTATCCATTCATCATTTCTAGCTTACACACCCCATCTTAGGCTTGACGTTATGACAAAGTATCTATTAAAAGGTCACCTCTACGTCGTGTGACATCCTTCTGATATGGGGTGGAGCCCCGAAAAACATCTGATTGTCGCCTTCCTCTCCACTTCGCGCAAAATATGCCAATGGCGCCCGAAATGTTTTGCATTTCATTGGAGGTCTCACGGGTCCGGTAATGCAATATGTCTTGGAGTTTATGATGTAGAAGGATTAGTATTTGAGCAGGGTGTTTTCCTTGTGCTTTTTGGTACCCTTGGATATCCCAGTTGTATCTACCTACTACTTCCAAGTTGCAACTAAAATACAAGGTTGGGAAAATAATAGATGGCGAAAAAGGGAAAAAAAAAAAAAAAAAAAAAAAAAAGCAGCAAATCAATCAATCAATCAGCCTACCGCGACTGCCGGCAAAAACGGCTTTTTTCACCTGCCTAGCCAAACCCTAAAGACAAGCCGGACCTGACCGATGGCCCATAAACCAATTGTGCGCAGAATAGTATCGGCATAATTCAGCCGCGAAAAGCACCGGTGAATCTCACACTCTTCCAGATTACGTTGAGTGGCGACTGGACCATTTTTCCTGTCTAGGTCAATGGCTTGGGTTATCTGATCCCTTCATCTCGGGTACTTTGGTGCACTAACCACCTGTATCCATGGATGTACAATGAACAAGTCTCAGCTACACTTTCTTGGTTAGCTTCCAAAAGGAATAAATGTACTAAAAAATCTCTTTAATTGATCCATATATAGTTGAACTCCTCGGATCGTCCTTTTTATTTTCTTTTCTTTCTCATAGTCTCAATCCTTTCTCCCGGGGCTGCCCCTATAAGACAGACCCTCGCTTGTAAGCCATGGTTGTCATCAATCTGACTCGTGGTCGGAAGGACCGTGCAATCGTCGAGAACCTGCGCCCAACTCAAGAAAGTGAGAAAATGTGGAGCAGAATACGGTTGATGATTGCCTGAACAACCTGGGTCGTGCGGAGAAGGAAATCCGGGAACATCCCGACGAGGTCAGCGCAAATGCTGCAGATGGTGTGCGCAAGGCTGAGGCCGTTGCTTTGGTTTGGAGCAAAAAGGCTGTCGTCGCGACCTACGCCTGGTAAATACCATGAAAACGAACGACGGACGAACTAGACTCTAACATTTATAGGATCTGGATCTGCTTCTTTATGCTGGCTTTGCATTCCTCTATTGGCTCCAACGTCCTCTACTATGCGTATTCCAACTTCCAGAATGCTTCTCAGGTCAGCACAGCCACCATTCTGGCAAGCATTGTCGGTGGAGTTCTCAAGCTCCCCATCGGAAAGATCTTGACACTATGGGGACGTGCTGAAGGTCTCATCATCTTCACGGGCGTGTATATCCTCGGTATTATCATTCTTGCTGCTTGCAACAATGCCAACAGTTACGCTGCCGGCTACGTTCTGTACTGGGTTGGATATGATGCGATCTATATCATCCTGGACATCTTCATTGCTGATACTTCGGGTATGCGCAACCATGCCTTCGCCTTTGCCTTTGCATCCACGCCCTTTATCTGCACATCGTTCACGGGTCCCCTGGCTGCTACGCATTTCCTGAAAACTTCCAACTGGCGCTGGGCCTACGGCTCTTTTGCTATTATCATGCCCTTTGTTTTCCTGCCCCTGGCTGGTGTCTTTAAGTACTACGAGAACAAGGCCCGGAAGATGGGTATCTTGCGGCGTCCAGTTAGCGGCCGGACTACCATGCAGTCCATCGTTCACTACTTGCATGAGTTTGATAGTGAGTATAGATATTTCCTCTGTTCTTAATAAGCCACTAACCGAATTTGCAGTTATCGGTGCCTTCATCCTGATGGCGGCTTTCATCTTGTTCCTCCTTCCCTTCAGCTTGGCCAACTACGGCCGTGCCCAATACGGCGAGGCCGCCTTTATCGCGCCCCTGGTTATTGGCTTCTGCCTCTTCTTCGTCTTTGCAGCCTGGGAAAAATGGTTCGCCCGCAATCACTTCATCCCTTACCAGCTCTTTAGGGACCGCACCGTCTTTGGCGCCTGTGGTCTCTCGGCTATCCTCTATTTCAGCTTCTACTCCTGGGATCTGTACTACTACTACTTCGTGATGGTCGTATACAACCTCAATGTTACGATGACCGGCTACATGACAGCTATATATACAGTGGGGTCTTGTTTCTGGTCCCCGATCTTCGGGCTTTGGATCCGCTACGCGAAGGAGTTCAAGTACAGCTGTCTCTTCTTCGCTCTTCCATTGATGACCCTCGGCGCCGGCCTGATGATCCACTTCCGTGGCTTGGACAGCGACATCGGATACGTTATCATGTGTCAAATTTTCATTGCCTTTGCTGGAGGTATGATGGTCATCGGCGAGCAGATGGCGGTCATGTGTGCCTCTGATCGCGAGGGTATCCCCATGATGATCTCGCTGGTTTCTTTATTCTCGAACTTGGGTGGTGCTATTGGCTATGCCGTCTCCGCTGCCATCTACGCCAATACTTTCCCCCAGGGACTACGTGAGGCCTTGCCGGAGAGTGCTAAGAACCAGTGGGCTACCATCTATGCCGGTGGCTATGTTGCTCAAATGAAATTTCTGCCCGGCACTGAGGAGCGTGATGCGATCAACTTCGCCTACGGCTACAGTCAGAAGTACGGTTGCATTGCTGCGACGGCGATTCTTGTGCTTGCTGTTCCGTGTATCGTTATGTGGAGACATTACAGGGTGGACAAGGAACAGAACAAGGGTACTGTTCTCTAGATCTGGAGATATAAAGTCTCAAAATTTGGACTCGACTTTTTGTGTACAACAAATGGGGACACTTGATGTCCGCAATTGTGAATGTTTATGACTTCTCAAAACAATCCTCACAGGTATTCTGTTGGGCTACTAGCGCAATATAATTTAATTTATTTATGCCTTTTTAACTCTGTTTTCCAAGTGACAGACTTTGGGCTCTATTACTTCTAGTAGTAAAAGTACGGAGAACTCCGTAGAAGATTTGCTAACACTAGTATTCCGGGCCATGGAAACTATAGGGGCACACTAAACCATGAATGTCTCATCCAACGTTTCTAGAGAGCAGGTCAAAAACGAAGACAGACGCCACAGGGCTGTTATTGGCGCGTAACGGGTGCTAGGTGATCACGGGCCACCGAAGGTGAGATTAGGAGATTTCAGGGTCTCGGAAGGGGTCTGGACGGTATCCCATGCAGAAAGTATTGAAAAGTACTCCGTATGTTATACTGTTCTTTCTAACTGTGTACTGTGTCCTAGATACTAAGGACGACTACTTCTGCTATAACCCTGAAAAGGAAGAGAAAGTTACAAAATCCAAGAGCCACGTGACGAGCCCTCTCAAGACATCAAAGCAATATAAACGCCAATTTCATATGCCATTTGATATATTATCCCTTCCAGAATTCTCGGTGAGTTCCATTCGTTTCCCGAAATGCGTCGGAAGTAAGGAGTTGTGGTGTTCTGTGTTCGCTTCCACTTGCTTGGATTTCATTCGACCTTTTTTGATTCCAATCTTCCAATCTTTCGACCCAATCGCATCAGCCCTCCAAATCCCTTGAGAGCTCCTCGACAGGTGACTAACCATGTATTGAATTCAAAAGACATTTTTCTTCATTTGAGTCGATTATTGAGATTATCTTGGCTTTGTACCAGCCCGTCGCGCGATCTCGGTCTGTTCCGCAATCCCAAGAGCTGCGATAACATCGGCGACGCCGAACCGAACCATGCCAACTCACGCACTGACGACCTAAATTCGCTTCATTTCTGCCTTTCCGAAGCGATCAACGAGACCGAATATCCAGTCCTCAAATCCGACCGTCTGTTTGGTGCCTGGGGCGTCTAGCATGATGCGTTAATGATTATACCTGACCAACCCCCAAAACCACCTCTGCCCAAACGCCTCCTTAGAAGGACGTCGCAGTCGAGATAGCGCGATATAACTACAGCCAACAGGCAAATCTAGTGCATCGGCTATCACAATGGATGGTCGTCAGCAGTATGTCCCGGGGCCCCCGCCTTCCTCTCAAACACAACACATGAACCTGCCTCCGCCTCCGCCTCGACACCCACAAGCCCAAACAATAGTGCCACCTCCTCCTCCTGGC
Source organism: Penicillium hordei (assembly GCF_028827395.1). Classification (NCBI taxonomy): domain Eukaryota; kingdom Fungi; phylum Ascomycota; class Eurotiomycetes; order Eurotiales; family Aspergillaceae; genus Penicillium; species Penicillium hordei. The sequence goes on along the minus strand of NW_026623147.1, from coordinate 2,324,286 downwards.
CCGCCTCCGGGGGCGACCTATGGAGCCCAAACAGGGTGGCAGCAAAACTGGGGCAGACCGCCGCTGAATCCAGGCTTCCCACCGCCGCCACCTCTTGCCCCCGCACCAAACCAGCATCTAACATACGGTCGCCCACCAGCACAGTTGTCGATAATTCCTCCGCGTCATGACCATCAGCCTATGACATCGGCAACTTACATACCGGGGAATGATACCATTGGCGTTGGCATTCCAGGGTTGTTCGATCCCCATGGAAGAGCTGCTCCATATGATCCATATGCGCACACCAATGCCGAGAGACAACGGTTGGGTCTCAGCCAAATGCACGATCACATCAATACTTCCATCCCGTATAAAACAGACCCAAGCCTTCCCCAGACCCCAGGTGGCCGCACTGTTTCTTCGCCCTACGCCCTTCATGGCAACATTCATGAGTTAACGTCCAACGACAGTCCGCAGCAGCATGCGACAGCTCAAAATACCGAACTTGTCAAAACTACAAGCCACCGCCATAATCCCAGCGGTGCTTCGCTGGGTGGTTTATCTCACAGTGAAGCTGCGATCCAGTGGCCATTGGATCGCGTGCTCCTCTGGCTTGCGAAGAATGGATTTTCCAACGATTGGCAGGAAACATTCAAAGCCTTGGAGCTTGAAGGCGCTGACTTTCTCGAGCTTGGACATGGATCTGGCGGGCGTGGAAATCTTGGAAAAATGCATCAAGTGGTTTATCCTCAATTGGCAAAGGAGGTCGGCCGGAGTGGCAAAAAATGGGAACCTGGCCGGGAACGAGATGAAGGAAAGCGTATGCGCAAATTGATCCGTCAAATCCATGATGGTTCGCAAGACTATACCGTCTCTACACCACTGAATCAGACGCAGCCGCCGGCGACTGCGTTCCCTGAGACTAGTTCAGCTTACTTCTCCAATAATTTTCCCGAGCCACGCTCTGCGGGCCCTATCCCTGGTGTCAATGATGTGAGTCCGGATCATCTGAGTGCATTGCACGTCTCCAACCACGGCCAAAAGCAGCCTGGGCAACGTTCGGTTACCATGCCGGTCCCTGCTGGTCACGATTCGCCGAGATACAATGACTCCCCGGCACGAGAAAATTGGATGCGGGCTGACCATTTGCGGTCCGAGTATACCCGCACCGCCTTGTCGGGGATGAACACCGACCATCGACGCCAGAGTCCATCCATGAGCAGTGAATCGGGCACTTTTCAGGGATCATCTCTTCGGCCCCATGAAGAAAGTCCAAATAGTGGTAGCCCAGCCCTGCAGCATGCGTCGCCCGCTTATACAGGAGCTTTTTCATCATCCACCGGGGATCTTACGTTGAGACAGTATGATCACTCCCGGGGCAATAGCACTGAGTCGATCCCCGGATTCAGTCGGGGCGCCACAGGCCGGTACTATGATTCACGTAGACAAGGCCAAGATTATGATACTCGGAGGCAAGGCCCAGAGGGTGCTCGTCCCTCGCCTCAAGATGCCTCTGGTCGGCAATGGAGTGACCAAGCCTCGTCTTCATACTCCAAAGAACACAAAGGCTTTTTCTCCAACATTCTGAAGAAGAAGGCAAAAACTACTTCCAACCAGCCATCTTCTGATCAGCAGCATGAAGACTCGTCACCTACGACGAGCCCGGAAACTCGCCCGAATGAGGCCTACCTCCCTTATATAAAACCTTCTTACAACTCCAGCGACATGTCGGTCGGTGAGCGTCCATCCACGGCGACCACAAAGACGAAAAAATGGGTATTTGTCACCACGGATGGCTTGAATTTCCGCTTGGTTGACATCTCCGATCTGGACTCTTACGAGTCGTTGCGTAACGGGATCTGTGAAAGCCTCGCGATCGACCCGACCAATGCCCAGATTTACCTCACTCAGCCCGGGCAGAGTGAGCATGAGGATCCCATGAGTGACGCAAACCTCGCACAGTCGCGTCGAAACAAGTCGGATGCATACGGTTCTCTCAAGCTATTTGTACGAGGGACTCCTATGCTTCCCATGCCATCTAATACTCCTCGAGTCGATGGCCTGGGAGTTTCATTCACAGACAAGTCCAATATCTCTCCCACGGCAACACACCACCAGGTCCACAGGAAGCCCTTGGACGAAGATGCCCTTAACAGGTTATCACCGCATCGCACTAGACCAGAATCTCCATTGTTGGGCTCTCGGCAAACTACTCTCAAGGCTTCGGCAGGGAGGGCATCCCCGGCAGAGCCTGTACAGGATGCAACCCAAGCTCTTGGGTCTGACAAATCTGATTTGCTCGCTCGTCATGAGGAGCATCTCCGTGAAGTCGAGCGCAAACAAAAACAGTATTTGCAAACCAAAATGCCGCTGTCTCAGCAGAATAAGAATGCCTACAGTGACACCGGGTACAGGCGAAACGAGATCATTGACTTTGACAGTCCTCGTATCTCGCCTTATGATGAGAAGAAGGGCGATTCGCTTGTACCACTTCGTAAACCTCCAACAGCGCCAATCGAGTCCAACACTCTTACTAAGGTCAATTCTCTCAGCAGAAGACCCACCACTCGTGAAAGCCGCGAAAACCGGTTGCAGCCGTCATTGGGCGCAGCAATTGCCAGCGTTGGCCGCATTACAAGTGCCGTTGGCACGCCATTGCCTTCGGTACCGGCTACATCTAAGCCTTCAGCCAACACTCAAGACAGTGCAAGCTCCGAGTCTGAGCGACCAGGATCATTTGATTCTACTGGAACATTTTCAAGTAGAACAACCCTTGGTCAGTATATGCATGACACAGCGCGGCCTGATCGATCTCCCGCTGACTATGTTTCAGAGTCTTCGAGGCCCGACTCGAAGATGGCCACGGAACGCGAGAAACCGCCTGTCTCGTTTGCCAATCAGTCGCCCCAAAAGCCTGTTTCTGAAGACCCACCGAGACCAGGGTTGCAATCTCACAAGTCGTTTGGCCCAGAGTTCGACTTTGAAGAGAATCAGGTATCCTTCCAGCGAACTCCTCAGCAGCAACAGGAATCAGATGATGACTCAGATGATGACTCGGACGATGGTCTATTCCAAGTCCGACCCTCCAGGGCCCAGGAGGAACAGAGAGAAGCGCAAGCTGAGGCCGAAAAGAAGTCGGAGAGGCCATCGCTCACTGTCAACACAAAAGATCAGTTAAGATCAAAGTTGTCCGTCAGATTCAAATCTCCAAGCACTGCCGGTCCCAGTTCCAGCGGAGAGGCATCTGATGGGAAGGAACCAGTTTCTAGTACCTGGGGACCAGTCTCGCCTGAAGATGAGAGACCTGGACCACTACGGCGGGAGTCATTTGCCCGAGATATCTGGGCAAGTAGACCTGCTGTCGAGGGCGTTATCGACCATCTCGATGACTTCTTCCCTGACGTTGATCTTGACGCTCCTTACTTGGATGAGCCCTCATCGCCCAATACCAAGGCTATCAACGAACATGACGTGAAAAAGGAGGCCCCGCCACCTATGCCTCATGCAACCCATGCGCCTGATACAGCTCCGGTGAGACCACCTGAACCTGCCAATTTTGCTCGACAGAAACTTGCTCGTAATGGAGGCGGAGGCGGCGGACTCTCTCGCATGAAATCCATTCGACAGGTGGCCCAGGGAGCAAACCGAACGAACAGCATTAGCACTGCTGGTCCCCAAAGGTCGGGTGATCTTCTGCGCCGAAAGAGTACCAAGATGTTTGGCGCCAAAATTATGCAAATCAGGCCCAGGCCAGGCACCCGGCTTAGCCAACTCGATCCGATCCCGCAAAACAGCGCCCAAGTGGCGTCCAATACCGGGCCTGTTCCTCAGCGACAGCCTACTTTCCGCATCATCCGTGGTCAACTCATCGGCAAGGGTACTTATGGTCGCGTATACCTAGGCATGAACGCAGACAATGGTGAAGTCTTGGCAGTCAAATTGGTCGAGATCAATCCCCGAATTGCAGGGGCAGACAAAGACCGTGTCAAGGAGATGGTCGCCGCCCTGGATCAGGAGATCGACACGATGCAGCACCTCGAACACCCCAACATCGTGCAGTATCTTGGATGCGAGCGTGGTGAATTCTCCATATCCATCTATCTGGAGTATATCTCCGGTGGATCTGTCGGAAGCTGTCTACGTAAGCATGGTAAATTCGAAGAAAGTGTCGTGAGATCACTGACGCGGCAAACCCTGGGCGGACTGGCATACCTGCACGATAAGGGAATCCTCCACCGTGACTTGAAAGCCGACAACATCCTCCTGGATCTTGATGGCACATGCAAGATCTCCGACTTCGGCATCTCCAAGAAAACAGACGACATCTACGGCAACGACTCATCCAACTCCATGCAAGGCTCTGTCTTCTGGATGGCCCCGGAGGTCATTCAGTCCCAGGGCCAGGGCTACAGTGCCAAGGTCGATATATGGTCCCTTGGCTGTGTGGTGCTGGAGATGTTCGCGGGCCGTCGACCATGGAGCAAGGAGGAGGCCATTGGCGCTATCTTCAAACTCGGCAGTCTGAGCCAGGCTCCACCGATTCCCGATGATGTTTCTATGAACATTAGTCCCGCGGCTCTTGCATTCATGTACGATTGCTTTACAATGTAAGTTTTCATGGACCGCTTTCCACACCTTGGTTTTTGGAATTTTCTTTACTAACATCTTCCCAGTGACTCGGCTGAACGTCCTACTGCCGGAACCCTGCTCACCCGCCATCCCTTCTGCGAGTCCGATGCGAACTATAACTTCCTAGACACGGAATTGTACGCGAAGATTCGCGATGTTCTTTGAATTCCCTTGGTTTGATTTTGCTTGTTTCGTTGGGTTCGGAGTAACTTCACGATTTTGCGTTTTCTCCTATCGACCGCACATACCCTTTTTTTGACATGCTTCAAGCGAGATTTGTCGTCTGGATTCTTTGATCAGCTGTATATATTTTTTCCTGAGATTTGTGGATAATATCATTTACCAGGGGGAACTGGATTATTCCCTCTTTACAGTCTGCTTATGATACACTACAACAAGTAAGAATTGCTGTCAGGACTAACAAGAATTTATACAATTCTTCAGCTTGTACATGTACAAAAGTGCTCAATTCAACATGGTATCTATGCTCGAAAAGCGGATATCAAAAAAAGATCATAAGAACGAATCCAAATCCTAAGAGCTGGTGCTTAGGAGATCGTCATCGTCCTCGGGGATGTCAGCCTGCAACCCAGCGACGCCGACACGGAACACACCCTCGCACCATTCGGCAAAGGTATTAACATCCCAGACAGCATCATCCCGACCCTTCCCTTTCTTACTAACAAAATTGCCCTTGGTCTTCTCGGAGGAAGTATATTTCTCAAAGAAATCCTCATAAATCTGGATAGTGCGGTCCTGGACCGCCCCAACAAGTGTTTCTTTCATACGCGTGTCGTCAATATACGCATTCAGGACCTTACGCAGACCCGGCATCTCCTTCTCGATAGTGCGGCAAGAAGGAAGGATAAGTTCGCCGCGGGCCAGATTGCGAGAATCAACGAATTGAGCCGGCAGCGAGGCGGTCATGCGCGCAGCAAAGGCATTGATGAAGTCGTTGATGACTGTGCGAAGGCGACCATCCAACTCGACTTTCGCGTCGAGCATGTTCTCCACGACGCGCGGGACGAGGCCGTGGCCGACGAGGCGCATCAAGTTGCGCGGGTTGAAGAGGCCGCCGCGCTCGCGCAGCTCCCAGAATGTACTTGTCATGCCGGAGAAGTCAAACGAGATGTCGGCGGAGACGTATTCGATGTCGAAGGCGACGATTTGTTGCTTTAAGATTAGGAGGTGGCTCATTAGGAAGAGTTGGCTGTCGGCTGGTGTGGCTTTGGTGGAGATTAGGGTGCTGGCGTTTTGAAGGGAGAGGGTTGTTTGGTGTACGATTTGGTGGGCTAGGTCGTCGAAGACGGTGGACTGGGATAGTCAGTATGGGTAGGTGGTTCTAGTTATTACGGGAAGGCATATTACATTCACTAGGCGGTATATCCGACTCAGGAGCCAGATTGCTTTTCGCAGGGTCGGATACCAACCCTTTAGGGCAGTCTGGGTCTCAAAGTCCCATTTTCCGTCTGTCTCTTGTGTAGATTCGCCTGTGTCGTCGCCTTGTTTGGCCGTCATGTCGATTAGTGTATCCGCAGATGTGTCTTTCTTGCCCGAGATCTGAGTGTCTGATACAGTCAGAGATACCTGTCGGTTGCGCATGGGGTAATCGGTGTCCTCTGGGCGAGGTTTGTATCGTTCGATTTCATCGCGCAGAACAGCCAGAGCACGGAAGACAAGTCTGGCCTGGACGTCTTGCAGAGCGGGCTGGATCAAAACAGAGAAGTCAAGATGGTTCGTCTCGACTTGTTCTAGTTCTTCTTCTGGGTCTGAGAAATAGCGAGTCTGCAATAGATTGCACAGCTGACATAGCTTGACGATATCAGACTCGTGTATAATCCGTGGACGAAGGTGATCATAAAGTGGTTCGCATAGCGTCTCAAGGAAGTCATACAAGCCTCCTTGTCCGTGGAACCATTCCCCCCATAGATCATATTCGTCTAGGCACAGACCACGAATATAACTGATACTAGCTCGAGCAAACGCAACGAGGTCCTTGGACGAACTAGGCGTCTGTGTGATTTCGCCGAGCTTCTTGCGAGCAAGCGGAATGATCAGCTTTGCACGGGTAGCCGAGTAATTGCTGTGCAGCTCATTCATCAGACTTTGATATTCAGCTTCGTTATTTTGATCTGGGTTGAGCGGGGGCACAGCTCTCTTTTGAATCTCGACTCCAATCTGCTTCAGCTCAGGTGCTCCAACCCTGAACTTGGCATACAGGAGAGCCGACAAAGCTGTGTCGTTCAACTGCTGATCTGAAATCTTTTTGGAGACATTCTGGTAAATATCCTTAAGTGAAGATACAAAGTTGCCGCGGATAAGGGTCAAGGCACGCGTTAGCAGTAAGCGGTATCTCGAGCGATAGACTTCTGCCTCTTTTTGATCCGGCTGCGTAGAGGTAAGCGGTAGCCGCATAAATATCTACGACGTGCTCACTCACATGTGTTTCCATATAATCCAAGCACACGTCCAGACGCCTCAACATATCTGAGAATTCCTTGTCGCGAACTGTACTCCCCGCGCCGGGAGCATTCAGCCGCCGCGACGCTGGGTCTAAGAAATCGTAATAGTGGAGGTTGTTCTGGATGCCATTCGCAAGTTTTGTATCCCGATCCTGGGCAGACAAAAGCCCCTGACATTGTTTCTCGAAGTTCGACGTTTGGGTCTCGACCGATTTGAATGATTCGGACAAGCTAGATAGGTCATCCAGAAGGGTCAGGGTGTTCGTTAAGATTTCGTCAATGTGCTCTTTAGATTGTTCGAGTTCATCCAAGCAGTTCCTACAGGAGAGTAAATTAGTACACCTCCGATCACCGTCCAATGTCGATCATACTGGTACTCGTCATAGCTCTCCTCGATCAAGTCACCCTTGACATCATTAAGCCATTGCGAAAACTCAAGTTCGTTGGTCCATCCTGGCGCTTTCCACACAGAAGCGCTGGGTGACTTCTCGTCCAATGCTTGGAGGCTTGATTGAGTTTCTTTGGCGGTGGGTTTGCGCGGCGGGCCAGAGGGGGCGGTTTGGCGGCGGGCACGCTGCTGCTTTGTGGAAGACATGGTGCGGTCAAGGCCCAGGGAGTGTGATAGGAGTGAGCCCGCAGCTCATTTCTCTCTATCAACTTTATCCAGAGTGAAATTCAGGCCAAGTTTGATATTGAAGTCCAACTGTGATGTGGTCAACTCCGAGATGGATTCTGCCGGGAGCTCCCGCCTGGATGCTGCAACAAATCACAGGCGCGGCATTGAGAGCTTCCCCGGATATCATCTTACCTTTGCAGGTTGGTTATGCTCTAGCTGGTGATCCAGCCATCATCTACAATGTTGAAAAATCAAATGCGACGGCCCGCGACGCACTCCGTCCTCGCTTTTCGTCCCCTCAGAAACTCGACGGCTCAGTCAGTAAATGCGCCATGGTCCCGATTTGCTAGCAGTCAATCGCAAAAGCCAGGCCCGTCATCGCACTGGATCCGCAATTCTCTCGGATTTGCTGTGACAGGAACTGCAGCCTTTTTGGGATACTCATACTTGGCTGATGGTGGAAAGGAGGCTTGGATCAGTAACACAGAGGTTACGAAGAAAGAGCCCGTTGATGTCAACGATCTCCAAGCTCAGTTCATTCAAGAAAAACGAAGCCTGAAAAGCCCCGCCGTCTACACATGGGGCTCGAACGTTTATCGTGTGGTGGATCCGGGATCCAAAGATACCGACATCAAGATTCCTCGGCGCTTCAAGTACTTTGACGGCCAGGTGCTGAGAGATCTCAAGATCGAGGAAAAGTCAGGTGCAGCAATCACCGAGAACGGAGATCTAGTTCAATGGGGCCAGGCGTACTCCGAGTCGGACTTCAAACCCACGGTGACTCTGACCGGCAAGAATCTCACCTCACTCGCTTTGTCCGAAAGTCGAATCATCGCGCTATCCTCGGATGGGACTGTATACTCACTGCCCACATCCAAGGACGGACAAAGCACCGGCCCAAAGACAACGGAAAGCTCTTGGGTTCCATTCTGGCCCAATCAGTCTAATCTGAGCTACCGTGTACTGCACCCATCTTTGAATCTTGGTGAAAAGGTCACTACAATCTGTGGAGGCCAGGAACATGTGCTGCTTCTCACAAGCTCTGGTCGGGTCTTCTCTGCGGCGTCATCCACCGAAAACTACCCTTCGCTTGGTCAACTCGGTGTGGAGGGACTTACCTGGTCCACCAGACCCAAGGGGCCAGCAGATGCCTGCCATGAAATTGCAGCTCTTAAGGGCTCCAAGATTGTTCAAATTGCTTGTGGCGACTACCACTCGCTGGCGCTAACCAAAGATGGCCGTATGTTTGGCTTTGGTGACAACTCATTTGGCCAATTGGGTGTTGATTTTGAGCCCGAGAAGCCTTTCAAGGATGTTCCTTTCCTTATGAAGGTTCAAAAACTATATAGAAGAAACCTCTACCTACCTAAGGTTACCAGCATTGCTGCTGGTGGCGCCAACACCTTCTTCTCCATCGATTCCAAGCGCATTCTGGGGCATGAAGAAGAGGCTGCCAATGTTCATGATCTTGGACATGTAACTGCAGACACATGGGCCTGTGGTAGGGGAATTTGGGGTACTCTCGGCAATGGCAGATGGGTTCACTTGCAGGATTCGCCCACCAAAGTGAAAGCTCTAAGCGGTATGAGCGAGTATGACGAGAAGACAAAGCAAATGACCCCTATCCGCATTAGGGCCATGTCTGTCGGTACAACTCATGTCTCTACTATTTTGGACAACAAGACCAGTGTCAGTAAGACTACCAAGGACTCTTTGGATCAATCTAAAGACTGGGGCTATGATGTACTCTGGTGGGGAGGCAACGAGCATTTCCAGCTTGGAACAGGAAGGCGAAGCAACCAACCCAAGCCCACCTACATCAACGCACCCCCCGAAAACAAGAAGACCCAAGCTGAGGCGCGATTGCAGATCATGCCTCGTCACAAGGGCAAGGTCGGGAAGCGCAATGTGAGCATGGAACAGCGTGTTGAATGTGGGCGCCATGTCTCTGCCATTTATTCTGCAGTTTAAAGGATACAAAATGAAACCTGTATATTAGTGATGCCATATGAAATCCAATTATAATTTGCTCTACTCAATAATCGGCCTATTGTTTTGGTCTTATAGAATAGCCGGTGTTGCAAACAAACCAAACTCTTATCACCGCGGAGACGCTTGGGCCACCGCTTATCCAAAAAATTTCCAGCGCTTCAACTCCGTTTTCCCTCACGACACACCGCCATAATGCCTCGTGAACAACAAAAGAGAGGCCGCAGGGCCGAAAAGAAAGCCCAAAAAGATGATTCCAAGAGAAAGTTCGAGGAAACTCAGGAAGAACCGGTCGCGAAACGAATGAAGCCCTCTGCCGACGACGCGGACGAGACCAACGAGGCCAACGATAACATCCAAATTGCCGAAAATGAGGACTATATTCCCCTTGACCAGGGCGAAGAGCAGGAAGGCGAGCAACCTAATAACGATGGAGACATGGTTTTCTACGGTCTTCTAGACGAGGAGGAGTCCGAGTACTTCCAGCGCGCCAACGAAATGCTGGAGCTAAACCAGTTCCAGGATGCCGAAGAGCGCAGCTTGTTTGTCGACAGTGTGTACTCGGAGGCCAGTGGCAAGGAGTTAAAGATTGCCTGCAGTCAGGGCTGTTCGAGACTCATGGAGAAATTGATATCAATGTCAGACGCGCGCCAACTGCGCCGGATATTCAGTAAATTTATCGGTCACTTCCTCCACCTAGTGCAGCATCGCTTCGCCAGTCATTGCTGTGAGACACTTTTCATTCACGCTGCGCCTGCCGTCATGCAAAAGACGAAATCTCAACACAAAAAGTCGGACGAAGAAGCAGAGGAAGAGCCGGAGCTGTCGCTCGCAGAAATGTTTATGGCTGTTATTGAGGAATTGAAGGAAAATTGGGGCTATCTGTTGACGGAGCGATTTGCGTCGCACACAATCCGAGTGCTACTGCTGGTTCTTGCAGGCGAGCCGGTTGATGTCACGTCAAATGAGTCGTTTGTCGCAAGTCGCAAGAAGGAAAGAATTGAGGTTCCGACGGTTCAGGGCGAGGAGAAGGCAGGCAAGTCGAAAGCCGAGAAACACGCGGTTCCAGAGGCGTTTGAGCCGGCACTCAAGAAGATCATGACCGACATGGTTTCCGGTCTCGATGATGTTTATCTCCGAGCCCTGGCTACTCATCCAGTTGGAAATCCTGTGCTTCAGGTGCTTTTGTTCCTGGAGCTTTCGCATTTCGGAAAGTCCAGCGCCAAAGATCCTAAGTCGACCATCCGAAGACTTGTTCCCGATGAGTCGTTTGAGGAAGAATCCGAAAGCGCGGCTTTCATTCGTGGTCTCCTATACGACCCAGTGGGTTCTCGCCTGTTAGAGACGATGGTGCGATACCTTCCTGGTAAATCATTCAAAAACCTTTACAGGAACAACTTGGGTGACCGAATCGGTTCCCTCTCTCGCAATAGTACCGCTGGATATGTGGTTCTTCGGATGCTAGAAAGACTCGGCAAGGATGACTTGAAGATTGCCCTGACCAACATTATCCCCGAAGTTCCGGGCCTGATTGAACGGTCAAGACTCATTGTCCCTAAAATGTTGATCGAGCGGTGTGTGGTCCGTGGCGTCGACACAAAGCCTCTTGCCGAAGCACTCGAGGGCGCTTATAGCCAGGATCCTGTTATCCGACTGCAACAGATGCTCAAATTCAACCCCTCCGAGAACAAGGCCCCACAATCTGAAGACCATGATATGGACGAGGACAACGACGGAAAAGAGCGCAAGCCACGGGGCCCACCCCCGGTATCTGCAGCCGAGAAAGCAGAGAAACTGCATGGCTCTCTGCTGGTACAGGCTATGTTGACCGTTCCTGGCCCTCTCAGCCAACTTGTCTACACGAGTCTCCTAGCCCAGTCATCCGAAACCATCGTACAACTTGCCCAAGAACCCACCTCTTCCCGCGTTCTCCAACAGGCTCTGACTTCCACAACCTCCACGCCCCAAATCCGGCGACAGCTCACCATCCGTTTCCAGGGCCACCTCACACCTCTTGCCTTGAGCAGCAGTGGGTCACACGTGGTGGATGCGCTCTGGACTGCAACCAAGGATATCTTCTTTGTCAAGGAGCGCATGGCGCAAGAGCTTGAGCAGCATGAACAGGAGCTCCGCGATTCCTTTGTGGGTCGCGCAGTCTGGCGAAACTGGTCAATGGATCTTTTCAAGCGCCGCCGACGCGATTGGACTCACAAGGCCAAGGGCCTTGAGGAGCGAACCGAGGGCAATGAAGGCGCCGAACGTCCCAAGTCTAAGATTGAGCAGGCTCGGGCCCGTTATGCAGCAGCCAAGGAAGCGGCCGATGCTGGCGCTACTGGTGCGAACCAAACTGCGGTGGCTAGCAGGTGAAGAGATACTGGTGATAGAATTACATATTGGACGAAATACACATGTACTCATACAAAAAGGCGTTCATGCATTCAATTGTTTTATTGCTTTATATCTATTGTAGTGGGGAAATAGGCTCCCCACTACGCATTTGCCCTTGCCTCTTCTTCTTTTTCCATATGTTGTTATGTAAGCATTGAGATTATGAGGTTACAAGTAGCAGATAGATACGGATTGAGAATGCACACTCCTACACCTCTCTGAATCCACTTCCAGGGGCAGTGTACCTGGGTTCCTTTGTACGCAAGATCGGGTATAAAGCTGAGTTACGAGTGCTGAATCGACCCGTATGCCGTAGAGCATACAGCCTTAAGCGTTCCCCTCTTCATATAGTGACCGACGTAGGGAATTGTTTAGGGTGGCTGAACACGTAGCGTACGAAGCATAAACGTCCTCGCCTTCCACTCTGGTACGTTTCACGGGACAACCCTAACTAATAGACTCGTCGAGGAATAGTACTAATATAGTATCATATTCTACTATAATACCGCACGGCTACCTTTTAATATATTCCTAGCTTCAAGAAAAACGTATACCGGCTTCCGATACCGGGCGGTATAGATAGACTATTCTAGGAGGTATATAGGACCGACTTACCGTTCTTTAACTAGGTTACTACCACGCCGCTATAGCTACGGTATTTTGATTCGTTTATAAGTCCCTACCGTACTAGGAAGGCGACTTAGTTCAAGGAGGGGTTTTACCCTATTTCGTAGCGACTGATTTACGGGTTTAATATAGAGGTTAGCGAGACTTTTTTAGTTGATATTAGTGGTAGACGGGGCTATGATATTACTACTTTTATAGTACTTTATAAAAATATACCGGGGAAGGTTATACTTTAGGATCGGGAGCCTATTATTACGAGTGTTTTAGAATGTAATAAAGGGAGGGTATTTGAGGTACTAGCTTATGATTTCTTTACGCCGGAGCTAGTGAAGGGAGTATTTATATTCTATTTTGTATGATTGGTATGATAAGGATGGTATACATATTTTGGAGAATCTAGTGCCTACTTTGGTTAAGGGGTATTCACAGGTGCTGTTTAACGAGATTGTGATTAGTGAGGATAAGCCGACGCTGGCGGCGACGAGTATGGATATGATAATGCTGGCGCATTTCTCAGTGAGGGAGAGGACGGAGGCTGAGTAGAGGGGGATTTTAGGGGGAGTTAAGCTGAGGATTGTGAGGGTTTATACTTTGTACGGTGTTGCGGAGAGTCTGATCGAGGCTGAGTTGGTATAATTCACTTTTATTTGCTTGTCAAACTATCAATACTTCCAATTAAGGACTTATTGAACCAACGCGTGCGAAATTTATAGCGCATTAGGCAGCTAACGACGTCCTGGCCCAGTGAGGCCTGCAGAAGAAAGGGTCAAGAGGACGCAAAAGAGACCTGGGAGGGAAGGTCAAGCCGAGCTCCACATGGAAGCCTCGAGACCTTGTGGAGATCACATTGTTTTTATGATCTTCGGGCGTTCTTCCCAAGTTCACCAACCGCACCGAATACCACCTCCAGGAATACCTTCTCCTTCCTACTACGATACACAAACGTAACCAGGGCTATAATCATGGGACCATTTCCGCCCGGATGTTGGACCCGTAAGCTCCGGCATCGCAAGTGTGATTTCCAAACGCCCACCTGCGGGGAGTGTGGATATCGATATATTCCATGCCACGGCCCTAAGCCCTCGTGGATGGATGGGGCGACCACCGAGAGAAAAAGAGCTTACGTGCATCAAGAATGGTCAAGTATAATTTTTGAAAAGTTCGAAAGAATAACTTGTATATACTATTGATAGACAAGTATATTAAATCTTTCTTAATATTTCAAGTGATATTAGTACCCAGGTGTATAGCGCTCAGAGATATTAGTGAAAGTTGATAATTTTAGAAAATTCAAACTAGAATAAGCGTAAATAACAGTAACTAAATAGTTGTTTAATTTAGATGAATCAGCTAAATTATATATGCTAAGACCTAGACTATATACAAATTCGGGTTAAGATAGGCGGGGTTTCAAGCCTAGAATCGTAAACTACAGAGTTAGGTTCGGGTGCGGTTTACAGCTCTCGGCCCGGATTGCGGGGTGTGGCGCAGTCTATATGTGACTATTGGTACGAAGCATACCACACAGCCCAGATTGTTAAATATTGCGGTTTTCTTATTTTTGTCAGTTAGAGAAGGTTACCCATACATTGCTGTCCTGCCAGATTTCTGTCAGATTCTAAACACCCCTCAGGAACTGACCTCCGGGTAAGCTCGGCCATCACATCCACCCTGCATGACCCCCGGTCATACAGCCTGATATTCGCTCACTCCCACATTGTCAAATATACAACATGTCAGATCATACGATCCTGGAACATGTGGAAAAAAAACACAGCCATTTTACCACTAGGCCGCATCAGAAATCATGGCCTGTAATTATGGCCTAGAGGGGGCTATTTTTTAGGTTGACGGATTATAAAAATCCAGGGTAGCATTTCTCAAGGCTAGAAGGCCGCTCCTAGTGGATCCTTATTCAGTGGATGCATACATGTCTCAGAGAATCGCTCACGTCTTGCTAGAAAAGGAATATGATAGTAACGCGCTACTAAGATCTCTCTCTAAAACATGATAATGGCCAATAAAACGCCCGTGGCAGGATTTGGTCACTACGTATTGGATCCATCCATGACTCGAGGTACAGTGGCGATCCCAGGTGGAGAAGCAGAGTAGCATTGACGATGGTCAAGTATCTAACTGTCTATGGGATAGTTAGATGGCTAGACTAGCTAGTTGGCTCAAAGAAATAAAAGAAGGACTCCTTCTCGCTGTTTTTTGCTTTGAATCTCACATCACTTCCCTCTGTTCCACTGGAAATATCAGCAGCAAGGCCAGCCTCCTTATTTCGCCATATTCATCGAATGATCTGTGCGACTGGAGCTATCGCGATTTAGACTTTGAAATACCCGTTGAGTCAAGCATAACGTATGTTTATCGAAGACCTATGCTTCTAATTCTCGGAAGGATGCCTCAAGGGTCAGGCTGTAGATGACTAACACCCCTGCAGAGACCCTTGAAATACCCTTCATCCGACATGAAATCCATCTCCACCTCCCTCGTCTTATTTCTGTGCTTCTTGACAGCCATGGTTGAAGGTCTCACCCGTTACCAAACCACACCCCCAAGCGACGCCATCGTCTGTCATGACAGACAGGCTCTTAACGATCTGGCCCTGGCCCACCCGGATGGGCTTCTTTATCCCGAGAATGGAGGCTACTATCTGAAGGATGGGGATGAAGTCGTCGTTGGTATCGCCAGCGACGATCTTTGCACGGAGCTGGACGGTGCCTTTGCTAGCATGGATGCAAAAATTGCCCAAGAAGGTGAGGGCGATGGATCCGAAGACAACACTTCTGAGGCTGAAAATGTCATCAAGAGAGCTGAAAATGCCTTGCATAACTCATGCAGACACCCTCGCTGCTTCACTCACCCCCATTGTCTGACCTACTCACACTGCCATATCTGCTCTTCCCGCAAGCATTGTATCTAGAACATCCTGCAATTTTTATGGTGGAGATGTTGTTGGAGAGATCGACGACGGCCTAAGGAGATGTGGGTCGGACAGTGAAAGC
This sequence comes from Penicillium hordei, assembly GCF_028827395.1. Lineage (NCBI taxonomy): Eukaryota > Fungi > Ascomycota > Eurotiomycetes > Eurotiales > Aspergillaceae > Penicillium > Penicillium hordei. The sequence continues at coordinate 2,308,582 of NW_026623147.1, read as the reverse complement.
GGGGAAGGGGGTTCGAGACGAGGGTACGGTTGAGGATACCGAGAAAGACCGTTTAGCACCTATGGAATGGCAGAAGTCAACTGGTTATGAATACTGCATCATTGAAAGAGCACTTTTATCTACCGATACATTTTCGAGCTAAGACATTTTCGAAATAACCGAAGCAGTCAATATTTGTTGGCTGTGGTGTAAAGGTATCCAGCACTTCCAAAGATCCCGAGCAGATGACTGAGAACTTCAAGAAGTCTCGAGCAAGAATTAATGCCATGGACAACTCGGATCTGCATTGATCAGAGAATAAATCCTTGGAAACAGGCTTAGGGATCAAAAAAATTGCAATGTAAACGGCGGACTTGTGAATTACTACATACGGTTAGTTTTACCTTTTGTGGTTTAGCGCCCAATACGCCGTCACATAACCTCCCATTAATGCCGCCGATATAAAAGACCCATCTTCGTTTATGGATAATTGGTAGGCAGTTTGAATCGCACTGAGTCGCGGTAAGGTGTGGGCGTCAAGGTAGATAATTTAATTGAATATCAAGACGGCAAACAATCGGCTGTATGAAGGGGGCGCTTTAGACCTCCAATCTCGAGCTCCCCAGCTGACAATCTGGAAAAAGAAGACCAGCAATCTGATATGCTCCGAGTCGGGCGGCAGTTAGGAGTCCCTTTGTCAATCATTCAACATTGTCGATTCCGTTGCCCATCTCGGACGTTATCCGACATGGGAAACAAGAACAGCGTACCTTCGCCACATACCTGGCTCGACAGCACATCCCCAGGAACAGATTCGCAAGAACTGACTCGTCGTTAGTAGCATACACTCACCGGCCTTGGCCAAGGAGTTAATTTGTCACTGGCTTTGCATTGTAGGGCATGATCCGCATTCGTATACCAGTGGAAGATGGCTCAATCGGGACGAGCTCGAGCGAAACTCTCGCCACGTTATGTTTGACTTCTCAGTGCTGTGTGAGCGGGCTGTTCACACATGTCCGGGAGCCACCAGCGTTGTCAAATATGAGAAGCGAGAAGGTGGATTCAACAGAGTCTTCCTTTTAACAATGGACAATGGACATTGTGTTGTGGCAAGGGTACCTACCGGTATTGCTGGCCCGCCAAGGTTAACGACCAACTCTGAAGTTGCAACGATAACTTATCGTAAGGCTAAGCCGTATCCCCTGTCCTTGAGGGTATAGCTGACATGCTCACTAATTTATGTCTGTATAGTACAATCCAAGATCTCACTTCCGATACCAAAAATTCTCGACTGGAATGACAATCCTTCCAATCCGGCCGGAACTGAATATATTATTTAGGAGCATGTGGCGGGTGTTCAATTACATCAAGAGTGGCATAAAATGAACCCGGAACAATATATGCTGTGCACTAAAGCGCTTTCATTGACAATGAAAAAGATGGCTTCCCTAGACTTCCCGGCCTATGGCAGTCTATACTTCGCAGATGCGCCTCTAGACTCGGACTCAAAGATTCCCTTCGAGCAGGGCTTCTGTGTGGGACCACATTGCAGTCCGGTTTTCTGGAACCGAAATCCGGGGGAGCATGAACTCTACCGTGGCCCAAGTCCCAATTGCGGACCTTGGAGAGATCTCACAAGTTATTGTCAAGGTTTGATAGATACCGGTTTCTCTCGTTTGCCTAAAGAAGCCATCAATAATCGTAGGCTTCTGCTATATCAAGGATCAATTCAAGATCACATCCGTCTATTGAAAACAAGTCGAGAGGTGATACAAAAGTTGATTGAAGATAAACGCATTGAGGACGCTGCTACACTAGTTCTGCTTCACTCGGATTTTCACAAGAGGAATATCTACGTCTCTGCCGAAGAACCAACCGTTATTACTGGCCTGATAGATTGGCAATCAACTAGCATTGAGCCCGCGTTTATTTATGCCAACGAGACACCTGATTTTGCTGCACTCCCAAGGGTCACCGAGGAAGATCCACTCGAGAACGAACAAAATGAAACCGAAATTTCAGGACCAAAGGAACGAGAACTAAAAGATGCCTCCGTCTGTTATCAAACATATGATGTGGTCATGACAGCCCTTGTTCCTAAGCTTCGCCCTGCAAGATTACTTGATCCGACCCTTTTTCGACTCTTCCACTACTGTCACACAACTTGGAGAGACTCCGCTGTCGCTGTTCGCCAAGAGTTAATTGAGCTTTCAGCTCGCTGGGCGGAACTGGGGCTAGAGGGCTCATGCCCATATTCTCCCACAGAAGCGGAATTGAAACAGCATGCTCGAGACTATGAAGATTTTGAGGCTGTTCAAGCACTCAAGTCATGGCTAAGAGACAACCTTGATACAAATTCTGACGGGTGGATCTCGAATGATGCATGGGACGCTGCGAGAGTTGCTCATCGCACAGCGTATAATGAATGGATACAGACTGCCAAAGAAGCCGAGTCCCGTGGCGAAAACATGACAGTAGCAAAGGCGGACAAGATGTGGCCATTTGATGCGAGATAGAAACCAGCGATAGGTAATCAAAAAGCCAGCTTGTCACTGTCTCTAGTGTCTAGTCTAAACCCAGGTTCTGCCCTTACGTTAGTTTTTCGACATCAGGATATGACGGCCTGGTGTTTGTTTCTGCCTGACCAGGCAATTTTAAGTAAATCTCGCCAGCTTTGGGTGCGTAGCTCCTCTACGTCTGAACGGCTCCTTGGCTGTTGTAGGTGTTGTAACAGTATAATAAACCGTACAATATTGATAGTAGTAGTCCAAAGGCAATCCACAGTCCTCAATATATTTACCTACGTGGCATCCGCCAAAGCTCGCTGCTAATTCTTGAACGTCGTGCTCCAGTACACCTGTATGGACCCTTTACTCCTCCCGGCAAAATTCTGTGCGAACTGTCTCATCACCTTCAACCAAGCAAGATTTTGTTCTTCCCTGAGCTGCACCAATAAAGATACCTCTTCCTCGGACCATAGTAAACCTTTTCTCATACAAGGGATATGTTGAGCATCAACTAGTTCGATATTTGGGCTTGGCTGGTTATAGTCGTATGTGATATCTGGATCTTGGTTTACAATGCCCCTTGTAACACCAGAGAGAAGGGACACCCTAGAGTAGTCTGCGCCATAACCTGTAGCGGGTTATTATTCTCGGTTTAAAACCCTATGAATAACCTATGAATAACCTATTTTAACCGGAATTTACATAAAATCCAAGTCTTAGTATATATAATTTAGCTGATTTATCTAAATTATCTAAATACTATTATTTACGTGTATTCTGGTTTCCATTTTCTGAAATTATTAACTATCACTAATATTAGGAAAATATTAGGAAAATAATTTATATACTAATTCGTTTAATGGTGTTTATTAGTTATTTATATATTTTTATAGTAGTATAGGGGTAGTATTATAGTATTGAATAAATATAGGTACTATAGTAAAAGGCTAGGATAAATCACGTTAGAATCTAAGGTGCCAAACAGTTAACCATCACAGAAGATAATGACTAACGGCGCTAGGTGCAAAATAGTGCCCTGGGCACGTCGCTAGGTGCACATGGGTTTTCTCTCCTGATTACTTACCCCTAAGTAACCAGAGCCTCCAGCTTTGGGCGCCTGGGACGTTTTGTCTTTTGTTATTGTCAACTGGTGTTGGAAGTCTAGTTTTTATATAGTTCCCTGACAATCACATGAGAGCACCGGGTTCCTGCAGATTAGCCTAAATTATAGTATCCTTGTCTGCATATGATATATGCAGGGAATCTAGATAAGAAGGTAATTGTAAGTATACCACCATGAGAATCCTCAAAATATGAATATAGCTAAGTACTGCGTATAGACCATGCTCCCGGCCCGAAGAGATGGATGATGTCAGGCTCTGCGGGATTGTCGCCATCTCCGAGATCGCCGGGTGAACTTTTTTTTCCCTTTCAATTGCGCCTTTTGCCCTGTTTGATTTTCTATCTCTTCTGTATAGACTCGCTGCTGTCTATTGCATTTTTTACATACTAGAACGTAAAAATCTGCACAAATGTCAGGCATTGCACAGCCTAACCGCGCTGATGAAGTGCAAAGCGTGAGTCAAACTCCATGTCGCAATGATCTGCACCCCGCCAGATTCTTTATCCGATTTTCTAATCCTAATACGATATGCCCAGCTTCTGAAAGCAGTGGAAGACCTTCTCATACCCTTTATCCGATCCGCAGACGAGGATCCTCGCGAGTCCTCGACACAGAAGAATGGCACCAACGGCACGAATGGACATACTGGACTGGCTGGGACCTCGTTGGTAGACTATAAGAAGCCGGAAGAGCTGCGGGATATCCTCCAGCTCGAGATCCCAGAGAAAGGCACCAAGCAGGAAGGCCTCATTGAGGTCTTGCAAAAGGTCCTGAAATACTCGGTCAACACCTGGCATCAGGGCTTTTTGGACAAGCTGTATGCGTCAACCAATGCGCCCGGCGTGGCAGCAGAGCTCATCCTCGCTACTTTGAACACCAACGTACACGTCTACCAAGTGTCACCTGCACTGACAGTCATTGAGAAATATACCGGCCAACGGTTGGCGAACCTCTTCGGGTTGAACGGTCCACGGGCAGGAGGTATTTCCGTGCAAGGCGGATCCGCTTCGAACACCACCTCCATTGTCATTGCGCGCAACAACCTCTACCCCAGCACAAAAACAGACGGAAACGGCGGGTACAAGTTCGTGCTCTTCACGAGCGCGCACGGCCACTACAGCGTGGAAAAGGCGGCGCAAATGCTCGGGTTCGGCAGCAGTGCCGTCTGGCCCGTTCCCATCGACAAAGTCGGCCGCATGATCCCAGCCGAGCTTGAGAAACTGGCCCAGAAGGCGCAGAGCGAAGGCCGAACGCCATTCTATGTCAATGCCACCGCAGGCACAACCGTCATGGGCTCTTTCGACCCCTTCAACGAAATCGCAGCCATTTGCCAAAAATACAATATGTGGTTCCACATCGACGGGTCCTGGGGCGGCTCGTTCGTCTTCTCCCAGCGTCAGAAGCATAAGCTAGCCGGCGCAGAGAAAGCAAACAGCATCGCCATTAACCCGCACAAAATGCTCGGCGTTCCGGTCACATGCTCGTACCTGCTGGCCTCCGATATGCGCCAGTTCCACAAAGCCAACACTCTTCCCGCGGGATATCTATTCCACAACGAAGAAGACGAGCCCGCTGCCAACGGCAATGAGTTGGAAGTCGACTCCCCGGAAGTGTGGGACCTGGCAGACCTCACTCTCCAATGCGGTCGACGTGCGGATTCCCTCAAGCTGTTTTTGGGTTGGACATACTACGGCAGCGAGGGCTACCAGCAGCAGATCGACTCGGCATGCGACATCGCCGCGCACTTGGCTAACACCATCGCGCAACATCCCGATTTCGTTCTTATCAGCGAGAACCCTCCGCCTTGTCTGCAGGTGTGCTTTTACTACGCCCCAGGCAAGGAGTTCGTGTACCCGCGCGGCATTGTCTCGGATGAGACACAGCGCGCGAAGAATAACAGCAAGGTCACTGAGCAGGTGACGCATGCCATCGTGCGCAAGGGCTTCATGGTGGACTTTGCGCCTCCTAGTGGGGACGAGGATGCGGCTGGGAATGGGAAGTTCTTCCGGTGTGTGGTGAATGTCCAGACGACTAAGGAGACCGTCGATTCGCTTGTCCGCGCCATTGAAGAGGTAGGTCCTGGCATTATTGAGTCTTTGAAGGCGAGTAACTCGGCCGTTCCACAGAAGCGGCTTGGTGAGCGTGGACACGGGCCGGTTGTCCATCGCGTTTGAGCAGGTGCGTGATTTGTTTTCTTTTGATTTACTTGCGCATATAGAGTACAGCTTATGGACATGAGAGACGGGATACGACATACAAGATTTCTGGTGCGGTATATAAGGCTGTGTATCAATTTGACACCCTAAGAACAAGATGAGCCAATATCTCGGAGCTCAAATGTAAAGGTTGTAAAGTAGTCGGCATAGTTTCAAACTATACCTACATGAACAGTAGTGATGAATTCTGTGCAAGGAGAATAGCCTGGGTATAGAGTGACATCAAAGCCATCAACTGCCAATCTCGGCCCTACGTTCCAATACGGAGCGAGCCTCAGCTTCCGATAAAGAGTCGATATCTAGTTCAGCAAGCACACCGCGTGCACTCTCGTTATCCCTAAACAGCCTCTTCTCCACATCCCATAGCCTTAAAGGCACATCCTCCTTTGCGGAGACGTCCCCTTGCTCAGCCGTACTCAAGCAAAGTATACGAAGTCCTTCGCTGAGCCTTTTGATGGTCTGCGATGAAATGCCCGCCTGGCTAGACGCGCCAAGTGCAGAATCCACAACTTGACTCAGATGGTCGACATCGCTGGCAAGCTGGACTGCTCCAGTCTCGGAAAAGGTGTGTTTGGTTAGGACACTGTCCCAGATATAGCTCTGGACGGACAATAGAAGCTGGCGCGAGACTCGTCGTAGAGGCGCAGTTCCCAGTGCGCGAGAGAGGAAGGAGAGCTGCGTGGACAAGACACGCATTGCATGGGCGAGATCGGAAGTGGGCGAGAGGGGAGATGCCGTCGCTGTGGCAGAGGGGACCGACAGCGTTGCCCATGTGGATACGCGAGAGTAGGGCTTCAGAGCGGCGAGTATATTAGAGGACAAGGTGGATGTGATGATAGTTTCCGAGCGAAGTCGGAGACGACGGTAGGCGGATGCCGTCTCATCGAAGAGAGCGCCGTCGGATGAGGTCGTGGTCTGGGCGCCGTTGTTGTTGGCCACTGCAGGTGAGGTACGCGACGCCACCTCTGCGACAGACATAGTACCAGCTACGTTGCGACCGCTATCTCGGTTTTGTTGAACCCGGTCTTGAAGTTCGGACCAGAGCTCAACGAAGAACACATCGTTGCTCCAATCCTCCATCTTCTTTTCGAGGTATTCCGCACTTCCGAAAACTCTGCAAAGCCTCTCCAGCCCAGCGACACCCTCGACGCTGGCCTGCCCGTCGGCTCCCTGTACAGTACGTCCAAGCGTGGACGTCATCGCTAGGTATGCCTCTAGTGCAGAATAGAGGCGCTCATGGAACTGGTCGAAAATCGTGATTTGAATGTCAATGAGGAACCGCAGCTTCTGACTAAAAGATGACAGGGGCTGATAGCGCTCGGTTATGGTTTCGAGAAGGTCATTCACGCGGATTGCAGCTTTTGTTGGTTTCGTTGCAGTGAGCTCCATGCCGTCGTAATCGATTTCTCCACTGTCTGCGGTGTCGATGATATCTTTGTATCGCGCCAACGCAAAGTCTTTCTCAACTTCAAGCCATCGATCATACCAGCCCTGTTTGGTCAACACTTCCCAGGACACGCCCTTCCAATTGTCGTCCGCATATGGATCTGGCATATAGTTCCATGTTTCTCGAATCTCGTTATCAAAGTTCATCAGTTCATGAATGAAGTGGCTGAGCAATTGAGGGTAATTTGAGATTTGGGGGAGGAACAGGCTGATCTTCCGTCTCAGCATAGGAAGCAATGCAGTGATGTAACTGTGTGATGCGTTGTAAAAGTTCCATTCCAGACTTGGACCGACTGCTTCGGCCCTTTCATCGAAGATGGGTTGCAGATAAGAGACGAAAAACCCGCCGTATTGGTTGACAAGGTCCATTATGTGCGAGAGGAAATATTCCGGCTAGAACCCAAGTTAGACATCTGTTTCTGCGGTAGACCCAGGGCCGAATTACCTTATCCAGTCGGTTTGTGGGCTTGTCTCCACTAAAATGATATTTGAATCGGAGATCAAGATGATGCACCATAACCTCTAACGGGAATAGGACTGGTGGCTCGAAGCTCAGCCCGGAAACCAGTGCGTCACGGCTTTGGAGTTCACTAAGAGGAAAACTGTTAGAATATGCATCCAGGCATGAAGGGACTGATCATACGGTAACTGCAGGTCGATCAACAGTTCAACATCTTGCCTCCACTGGGCCAGGAGCTGGTCGGTAACATTCAATTGTCTTGTCGGCCATTTCAAGTCTTCAAGTGTCTTCTGCAGCCGGTCGCTAAAGTATGTCTTCATCTGTTGTCTCAGTGCAGAGGCTAGTTTGTCTGTATAGTCGACAAGATGGGGAGCCGCCCCTTCGGCAGCAGGCTGGGCGTCCTTCAGTAGTCCGACGATGGTTCGTAGTCGGGCATAGGGCTTCAAAGCGGCGCGTGGTTCGGAGGCAATGTCTGCCAAAGCTTGCTTGCTGTATTGCTGTCTCAGTATCCAGCCCCTCTCGATTGGTGAAAGTGGCATTACCTCAATTCTTCAGCTTCCTTGAGCAACTCCACATATCCTTTGGATAATTCAAGCCGCTGGAGCTTCTCCATGCTCTTTTCCAGACTCCGTACCGCTTCGTCACTGGTTTCGGATTGTGTGATGGCCATTAATCGTCGGTCGATGTCCGCTTGCTCCGCGGTGAACGCCTCAGCCTGCGTTCGAGTAGCTTCAGCATGGTCATTAGAGGTTTTTGTCGCATTTGAAAGTGCTTCGCCAGCTTCCGCTAACTATTTGGTCGCGATTATGTATCAGTAGTGTTTAGAGAGAAGGTCGAGTTTGTGAGGGGCGGTACCTGCTTCCGCTGAAGCTCCTGTTGCGCGCGTAGACTGGAGAGCAGCGAATCTAAACTCTCCAGATCGGCAGAAACCTGAATCTTGTCATTTAAATAATCTTCGACCCGAGTCCGCTCATGCGAAGATAATTCTGTGTGAGAGGCCATCGTTGAAGGGGAAAACTTGACTGCGGAAGCGCGAGGTGTCGCGAATGTTGATCTCCGCCTTTTGATCTGACGTCTTCCGCAGTGGCAACCATGAGCTCTTACACTATCAACACTTTAAATAATGTCCAGTCCAGCAAAGAAGCGGAAAAGAAATGGAGATTCGTCGCAGCCGACTCGCAGTATTCAGTCGTTCTTTAAAGGACAACAGACCACAGAACAAATCAATTTAAAAGTCCCCGATGTCACTGAGCAAACTCTCTCTGATGAAGCTCTTGCACGCAAGCTACAGGCCGAGTGGAACGAGCAGGAAAATACAAGCACACCTACCGAAGATACAAAAGCAGACCCACAGATCAATACAGCTCCATCTACATTAGACTCGCCTGTTTCGCCCCCGGTAGCGCCGGTGATACCAAAGAAGAGCACTCTCTCACTACAGTCATCAGCTGGCACGGAGGATACAATATCCCTTGCTATTCCTCTCGACCAAAGCCCCCAGACCTTCGATGCGAGTCAATACGCAGCAGAACTGCGGTCTCATTGGGCAACAGAAGGCGGGGATGCTTCTTACGCTTTATTGACAAGAGCCTTTGTCCTGGCGAATGCGACGACCAGTCGAATAAAGATTGTCGATACGCTGGTCAACTTTCTTCGGGTTCTCATTGAAGGGGATCCATCGAGTGTCCTGCCTGCTGTGTGGCTAGCAACCAATTCCATATCACCTCCTTACGATGAACTAGAGCTAGGCCTGGGAGGCTCTTCCATCTCCAAGGCACTAAAAAAGATATACGGCCTCAATAGCCAAGGGCTCAAGACCCTTTATGATAAGCATGGCGATGCAGGAGATGTTGCATTCGAAGCCAAAAAACGACAATCCTTCACTTTGGTGAAGCCGAAGCCGTTAAGAATCAAGGGAGTATACCAGTCGCTTCAGAAAATCGCCACTAGCAAAGGACCTGGTAGTCAAGAGACCAAGCAGAGGATCGTCGACAAGCTTCTACAGGATGCGCGCGGCGCCGAGGAGAGTCGATACATTGTCCGGACATTGGTCCAAAATCTGCGAATTGGTGCAGTCAAGACGACGATGCTGATTGCTCTCGCTCGAGCTGTCTTGTATTCCAAGCCAGTCGGGGCGGATTTTGAGGTTCGTCCGCATCAATTTGCACGCTTGAAGAAGGACGAGCTTGCGGAAATCTACAACAATGCGGAAGAAATCGTCAAAGCGTCATACGCTAGACATCCTAATTACAATGATATGGTGCCCTGCTTATTAGAGATTGGGCCCACAGAAGAGCTTTTGGCCAGATGCGGACTAACCATGCACATCCCACTACGGCCGATGCTGGGCAGCATCACACGCGATCTGTCGGAAATGTTGACAAAGCTCCAAGGCCGAGACTTTAGCTGCGAGTACAAGTATGACGGGCAACGTGCGCAGGTACACTGTGACGAGCAAGGGAAAGTCTCTATCTTCTCGCGCCATCTGGAACTCATGACGGAGAAGTACCCAGATCTAGTCTCCCTGGTCCCGCAAATACGGGGAGAAGGTGTGTCCAGCTTTATCCTGGAGGGAGAAGTAGTTGCCGTGGACCGTGAGACTGGCGATCTTAAGCCATTCCAAGTCTTGACCAATCGTGCAAAGAAGAACGTTGAAATCGGAGACATCAAAATCAATGTCTGTCTTTTCGCATTCGACCTCATGTATCTCAACGGCGAACCTTTGCTAGATCGCCCCTTTCGAGAACGCCGCGAACTACTTCGCAGCCTCTTTGTAGAGATTCCAAAACACTTTGGTTGGGTGAAGAGCATGGATGCGACATCAGCGGATTCCGAGACTGTCCTTGAGTTTTTCAAATCTGCTATCGATGTCAAGTGCGAGGGAATCATGGTTAAACTCCTCGATAACCAGCCCAGTGCGAACAGTCAGGTCAACAACAACCTCCCCTACGAAACGGCCACTACAACCACCGAGCAACCGAACCAACATGGAAAACCCAAAGAGAAACCCACCCGACGCAAAGCCCTCCTCTCAACCTACGAACCAGACAAACGCCTCGAATCCTGGCTCAAAGTTAAAAAGGACTACAGCACCTCTTCCGAAACCCTCGACCTGATCCCGATAGCCGGATGGCACGGCCAAGGCCGTAAAGCGAAATGGTGGTCTCCGATCCTACTAGCAGTACGCAACCCGGAAACGGGAACCCTAGAAGCCGTAACGAAATGCATGTCCGGGTTCACGGACAAATTCTACCAAAGCAACAAAGAAAAGTACGCGCATGGCAGCACGAACGTCATCTCGCGCCCCAGCTACGTGGAGTATCCTGGCGAACCAGATGTGTGGTTTGAGCCGTGTGAAGTATGGGAAATGGCTTTCGCGGATATCACGCTCAGTCCTACGTACCCGGCTGCCATTGGGCTGGTTAGCGATGAGCGCGGGTTGAGTCTGCGATTTCCACGGTTTATTAAGGTTCGTGAAGATAAATCTATTGATGAGGCTACCTCATCGGATTATCTGGCGTTGCTGTGGCGCAAGCAGATGGAGCGGACAGGGGAAGCTGGGGAAGTTGGGGAGGTTTGTCTGGAGGAGGGAATAGAGTAGATGGGGTTTTGTCTATGTCGAATACGATAGTGAAATGCTATGTACATTGCCCTCGACCATTCTCACCCAGCCGCTAGGCTGATATATGTGCGAGTTGCCATTCAGATTAGTACTTCAACCTTGCGGGAAATCTGACTGCATGCTTTTGTTTCAAATAAAGAAACCCTCTTCTAGCTATACCGAGAGCTATCGAATATGCCACTCCCAGTCTAGGGAGCAGGCAAGACACCAGCATTCTGGTAGGACTTGAAGGTCTTCAGCCACGTGTCGTAAGTGTCATCGTGACGGGTCCAGCCAAAGCTTCTCGCCTTGCGCACGGTGCTAATGAATGGTGTCTTCATCACGCTAGGTGTGATGTACCAGTTCATCAGGGCGAACGAGTCTAGCTGGAAAGCGTCGGAGTCACCGCCATTCTTGGCCACAATGCTCTCCCAAACAGGGCGCTTATCCTTGGCCCACTCAAGCATGTCCATGGGTTCAGTGGTTTCTGTGGGCTCACTCGAGCCTAGCGGGGCGTTGAAGTAGTCAGCCAGAAGGTGCCAAAGGAACTTCCAGACTATCACATCGCCGTTGTTGTGATTGAACGCCTCATCCTTGCAGCAGTCCTGGGTAGCAGCCCACACGGTCAAGTCGGCAATGCCTGAGGCGCAAGACTGGATCTCGACCCGAAGGTAGCTCCTCAAGCTTCCTGGCCATTTGGGAGGCACGCCGAGCTCACGACAAATGAGGAAGTATTGAGCAATGGGAAGAGCCTCGTTGATGCCAATGTCTGTTATTCATTGCGTCAGCCACATAGTAATGAAAACATTTGGGGTGCCGTACACTGAGAGGCATATCCGATAATTCCCATGGGACGAATGATATTGTAGCTCCAGGTTTGGCGACGCTTTTGGATAGCAAACATGTCATCCTCCTGCTCGTAGTAGAAGATGGATTCAGGTCCATCATATCGAGGCATCTCTTCCACGAGTGGGGATGTCATCTCTCGAAATTGAATTCCATAATGCTAAGTAAGAATTAGAGATTGCAATCTTTGAGACCTGGGGCAAAGGAATGATTCCGGCAAATCGAAGGATCACAGCGTACCTTTCCACCTGTCTGTAGAACAACACGCTGCAATTTCGGACAAGCTTGATCCACGGCTTCCAGATAGTTTCGGAACAAGGGGCCGTTCTTCTCATGGAGTTTAGAGAAGTCGTTGTTGTGGATATACGAGGTGAAGAATGCATGCGTGACATCTCCACAGAGTTCTTTGATCTGTTCCACAATGCTTGCTGGAGAGTTCAAGAAGTCTAGGGCAATGAACTCAACCCTGGGATCGGTGAAGCGAGCGTTGAGTGGCCTGCGTGAGGTGATGATGATTTTCGACCTTTTTTTCCCCAAAATTCTAGTTAGAAAAAGACAAAGCCATCTGAGGGGTCCTATGTCAAGGAATTCGAGATCTCTCACCATTCGGTTTCGGGCCGCCGAGTAAGATATTCAACAATGGCATGACCAGTGATTCCGTTGGCACCAGCAACGAAAGCAACGCCGCTACTAGGCAAACTAAGTGGACGCAGGTGGCTCATGATGGCAAAGAAAGTCGCTGGACGATGTTGATGATGTCGATAATCGGTGCTGGAGAGAAAATTCGGGCTGAAAAGCGACTTGTTTTATAAGCCTCTTGCCATCTCCTGTCAGCCCGGTCGAAACCGACTATGACGACCCTGACCGGCACTAATGGATCTTAGTAAAGGTCTCGATCAAGGTCTTTTTCCTTTATTGGAAATTCTCATGGCGGCAGATGTGGTATGACATCTCGGAATAAGGGAATTATGCGTGACACGCACTCCGACAGAAGATTTTCAAGCAGAAATTGCACACCTGCATCTGTAAACGTGGTGTGGGCTTGATGCAGATAGGTCCACGGATCTGCCCAGGTACCACTAGGCTACCCCATGCCCCCATACCTTTGAACCAATTGCTGTCTAGTTCCATCCTTGGCATTCTACTTGGATAGCACCCATTTTGCGATATGAGCCAGTATTTTTCCACTCCTGCTTGGGATTTTGAAAAGATCAGGACTTTTGGTACGGAGGTAAGCCTTTAAGTACGAAATACATCGTCTAAGGGGCTGTCTTATAGTCTCCGTGTCTCTATACACCCCGTATGCATTTGTCAAGCTGCATGAACCAAAGTACAATGTAAAGATAGTGGATCACGTCTAGAAAGCTGTGCTGTACTTAGGCACCTCTCCTTGGCTTTTAGGTATTTTCCTCCATTTTTTCTGAACCCCCCCACAGGTGGAAACCCTCTTTTTCCGGGATTTTCTTGGTTCTAGATGCCATTTGTTGATCTTGCGCCATTTCTTGCCGGGTAGAATAAAGTCGATATTGTGATCACTTTAGCTTCTTAGGGCCTAGAATACATACTGCTATATACAGACAACTCCAACCGTACTAGGTTCGGTTATAATCTTTTGACCTAGCGGTCAAATGAAATGCAGTTTTATGCAATCCCCCAGAGGTAGTAACTAGTAACCAAGATCCATGGAGAGATACCTTGAATAATTACCAGGGTTGACTCACGTTCGCAACTAGTGCATTAACAGTGAAACTTATAGTTAGCCAATTCTGTCTATTCTCGTGTATAGTACAAACTCCAATGAGCACAGCGACTTACTTTATGAACATGAATTCTTCCGTAATTCCGAAACCCGAAAAGTTCAATACAAGTCGTTAGACGGCTTCTAAGAAAGGCTAACGCTTAGACAAATATATGGTTTCTTTTATAAAAGGGAGTAGGCAAGGTTTCGCGCTCAGGTAAAATTCCTCGGCTCTAACATTGCTTAGTCTGGCATATGCAGACTTATAGATTACTATTGCTGCGCTTTTCCGACAACTGGATATGGAGCTTTATGACACAAGCGACGATGATTACAGTTTCTCCCGAGATTGTTTCACCCTGGCTCCAAAAAGGGTTCCATTGGAGTCAAATTAATCAAAGGATCTCTCACACAGCAGAGTCTAAATCGCTAAGTGCCGTTTTTCATGAGGTCCCTTCAATCTGAGTGTGCAATTACGAGGATGATCCGAGAAACTGGGACGCAGGCATACGAAGTTACATTGCAAAGCCCGGGGGGCGAAGCCCTGTCGTTGCTATATGTTGGATTGGTGTTGAGTGCATGTTTTAATATATATATTTGACCCAAGGTGGTGTTCAAGCAGTTTTCGAGATTGGATATGATTGGTTAACTTTTTGGGATCCACCGGATATATAACATTGCCCCAAAAACTTGAGCCTGAGTCTCAATTTACCCCTTTGGGGGAAATTGGGATACCGGGAGGGACCCGCAGACAGCGGGAGGTACCGCCGGCCATTGGCCGGATACGTGCGTTAGCGCGGCCGAACGGCACCGTACGCGTATTCGTACGGTATTGCCCCTCGTACGTGGGCGGTCAGAGACTGACCGCAGCCCAAAGAAGGAATTCTTGGCAAAAGACTGAGAGTCTGGTAGAATTACCTCAACAGGTAATTCTTGGCACAGCGTGCCAGGTGTCACACGTGACTTTATCGATAAGATAAAAGAGGGGCATGCCCCTCATGTATGAGTACATTATTTTGGATAACAAAATGTACGGTCGATTTAGAGTAAGCTTGGAAGCGTCGGAGACGCCTTCTGTTTTCTCACGAAGTGCAAGCAGTACTTCTTTGTCTTCAGTTGATACTGAAGCTCGTCTGCGTCACCAGTGGGTCTTCTTGACCTACTCGCAGTGTTCCATCGAATCGAAAGATGAGTTCGAAGAGGGTTTTGGCGAAATGCTAAAACGGAACGATTTGCCCATGGCGACATACTATGGTTGTCGCGAAAGTCATAAAACCGAAGGTATTCATTACCATGTTCTGTTGAACTTTGGTAGAC
The DNA here is from genome assembly GCF_028827395.1 of Penicillium hordei. Lineage (NCBI taxonomy): Eukaryota > Fungi > Ascomycota > Eurotiomycetes > Eurotiales > Aspergillaceae > Penicillium > Penicillium hordei. The sequence continues at coordinate 2,293,349 of NW_026623147.1, read as the reverse complement.
AACCAAACTGGTCGTTCAAGTATGCGCGGAACGTTCTCCCTGTGGAAGGCAACGAGTGTGAATCGTTGCACATTGGTACGCCTCGGCCGAGGCAAAAGTTATCTCAATACGTTGAGAATCACGTGAATTATTGTGAGAAGGAGAAGGGCGGCGATTGTTTCGGAGAGCGCCCGGTGTTTTCTGTCGAGAAACAACAGGAGCGGAAGCGCAAATGGGAGGAAATTGGTTCTCAACCAACTGCGCCAGCAAAGCTAGCGAAGCTTACGGAAGAGTTGCTTGACGTTGTTTTACGAATTGTGTCAGAGACGCAAAAGGCGAACGGTGTTGAATGAAGAGAGCATGTTGTTGAGAACGAGCGGAAGAGAAAATCACGCGAGGCTTAAGGTTGAATCTACCCTCTGTATACTTCTGCTCTATTTCTACTTTCTGGGTTTTCCAATACAGAATGTTTATCGTGGCCCTAAGAGTTATAAATGCTTATATCTAGTAAAAGAATCTCTTGAAAAAAGGAGCCGAAGAGAAGGACAAGAAAAATCTTATATCCTATCTATCATATAGTACTCTATAGATGCATGCCACATGCGGCCCAACATCCCCCTCTATTAATTTTCATACTAGTTCATATATCCGGAATATTTTGTATGTGTGGTGTTCTCCTTCGGTCATCTGTTACTCTTACTTGCGCCCAGCATTATTTCTATTAGCTTCAAGTTAAGCATGACAGTAAGCGAGAAACTATACTGAACGACGAGATAGAGGGAAAGGACAGCAGAGGATACAAGATAGAGGATATACTAGGTGTTTACTATGAATTCAAACGAGTATTATTGAGGCACAAACCCGGATTTTGGGCTCCTTGATTTCTGAGTGTGAACTACTCTGCGTTTTCACTTCAGAATATCTCATGTTGACATGGCCCCGTGTAGATCAGGATATCTGCAACTCTGTACTTTCTATTTGGTCTAACGTCCTTTATTCTACACCTATATGCTAGTGGCAGAATACAAGCCAAATAGGCCTTATATGACATCACATTTGACTTTCAATCTCATCGTCTCTGATTGGCTGCCGAAAAGCCTCTTAAACTGCAACGCGAAAGTGACGCGAAAAGACGCGACCGGATTGGACGTGAAGATGAGGGGTTGACTACGTGGTCCAAGGGAAACAACTTATTTTCAATAAGCTAATCAGAGATTCATCCTAGGCTATGTCTCCCTATGTACAAGTAAGATAGGTATACCTAGTGGACTGGGGCCCCTGGGGCGTTCTAGGCCAGGCGTAATAAAAACAAGCTAGCTAGGTGAAATATGTGGTTTTCGTAGGCTGTGCTGAGATACACGTATGTTCTCAATGAACATATTCCATTTCATCTTCCATCTCCTTATATCAAGATAGGGGTCATACAAAAATATTAAACAGTCTCATCAAAGGCATGCTGGCAAGGGGAAGAGAAAAAGAAAGAAATAGGAGTAAACAGTGAAATTGCCAAGGGCAAACGATGACATAGAAAATACAAGACATACGGTCTTGATGAATGAGAGGTAATGCAAGACATGATAGTAAAGCATTTAGAGATATAAAAGGAAACAACGCCTGCGGATGCAAGTCTGGGTAGAGTCCCTCCCAATCGAGGCTCAGGTCCTCGAAAAAGCGAGCCTCCACACCGGAGAAAGAGGGCAAATTACATAGGGGATGAACACAATGTGTACATAACATGATCATAAGAAAGTCGTGAATGGGGTTTTAAGAGGGAGTTAAGGCAAAAATTAACAGAGAAGAGAAAATGGAGAGAGAAACATTGGGTTTCATGGGTGCAGTTCGCCGCCGAGTTGTAACGCCAGCCCTGTTTCCTTGCCACGAAGTCGAGGGCTGGTGTTGCTTGGAGGAACCAGGGCATCGAAGTTCAATCGCTTTCTGTTGCTAGTAAGCGGGGTGCGACCGGGATTGCCCGGGGTGCGGCCACCCCAAGTTGGTTGCGCCGGGCTAGGGGTCACATTCACGAAATCAGCGAAATTAAATTGCTGATTAGGTGTGCTGATGTTGGCGAACATGCCACCACCCATGGTGGGTGTCATGCCGGGCAGTACTGCGTGCTGGCTGGGCGGAGTGGAAGGTGGGAAGGCCTGGTTTCCGTTGCCCCTTGCAACCCGAGCCGGGGTCGGGGAGTTGGCGAGGTACAAAAGCAAATCTGCACCATCCTCGTGGTTCTGAGGTTGGTTGTTTCGGGGCAATCGCATATGTTTCGGAGGAGGGGTTCGTGGAGGAGAGGAGCCTACGATCGAGCTCATGTTCTGGAAACTGTGCAACGGCAAATCGGGATCGATCTCTTCTGGCGGTCCAGGATATACAGGCGATGACATCTCCGGGATTGTAGCCTCGGACATGAAGGGGGCTTGTGTGCGTCGGCTCGTACGGTGTCGGTTCATGCCAGGGGAGGATTCCGGCAGCCGGTAAGAACTCTTCCACGAGACCCGAGGTGCCTTGGCAGGACGTTCGGAATCGGAGTCAGACCGTAGGCGCTTTCGACTGGCAGACAGCATAGGCTGCATGACTCGAGAGTTGAAGGTGGCGGCATGTTTATTGCGGGCGGATCGAGGGAGCTCCTTGGAGTAAGTGGAGGCTTGGAGAGGAGGGGAGGTGAAAGGAGTCTCGCAACGACTGCGTGAGAACTCGGACGAAGAGTCGGAAGGCTTGTCACTCTCAAGAGCGGGTCTGCCATCCTGCTGGCTCGGGTTTAGACCGTGCAGTCGACCGTGTTGGTACTTGAGTTTGGCAAGGCCCAATCGATCCTGCAGACTGAGAGAAACCTGTGCGAAGAGAATCCAGGGTCAGTCCCACATCACCAACAATATCATCTAGAAGCATTCGGATGCAGTAGCAAGTATTTGAACCAATAGCCAAGGCTGCATCTCAAGGGATCCGCAGCCTCTATTTTTTTTTTTTTTCCATCTCTTACCTGGGCGATATCGATTTTGCGGATGGTTTTTTCTGCCGAACCAGGCTGTGATGGAGGCATTGTAACAGGAACCCAATGAAACAAGCAAGACAAACCCTACGCAAAAAAAAAAAAAAAGGAAAGACGTTTTCGAATGTAGAGTCGAGGTTGGGGTTTTGGGGGGGGGAGCAAGGGCGAAAGGGAAGGGCGAGAGATTGGCGAAATGCGGGAACTCGGAGAACGATTCTGGAGAAGCACTTGAACAGATTGGGATTGAAAGAAAGAAACTTCTTATTCGTTGAAAATGTCAAACAGAAGATACAGGGGAAGAATATGAATATGTCTTTAATTTTTTCTAAATTCTTCTTGTCTACTTTTCTTCCAGATCTACTATGTAACCATTCTACTTGAATTCTACACGGGGTACGGTATAGTTATAGTACTTGGAGTACTTAGAGTACTTAGCAACTATTATATAGTTCAACTCAGTACCCCCTATCTAGTTTCATTATTTCATTATTTTTTGATACAACTGTTTTGAAACCCGATCTATCCACATGTATTTACCCTCTTGAATTCCCATCTACTTACTAAACTCTGTACAGTCTAGTCTAAAGCTCTTTATTCTCAAAGAAGAAAAATGTTTTCTTTTTCTATTCCGGAATCCCCATAGAAACCAGGCATGCAGCCACAGATTCCGATCCACTTGGACTGGAGAATGAGGTCCTTCCCCTGAGGTATGCTCTAGATCGCCGAAAGCAGTATAGATTAGGTGTATGAAGTATCAAATCCGGCAAGAAACAGAACAGACAGAACAAATAGGAAAAATAGGAAAAAAAATGGGAGAAATGAGAGAAAATAAGCATTCTAGATGCCCACATGGTGAGATGGGAAAGAAATAATAAGGAAATAGATCAATTCTTCTTTGGGCCGTGAGGCTGTATCTAGCCATCTATGCAGTCCTGTTAGAGACCGTGTTTCAAGTTTCTAATAATCTTGGCCGCTTGGCCCCCTCGAGGAGGTTTTAACACGAGCCTACGTAACTCCAATCATTTCCCAAAAATGTAGCATAACAGGAGGTTTACCCTGAAACATTGAATAATAGGCCTCCCGGTGTGCCCAGGTGGCCATAGCCGGGTATGTGAGCTCTCAGACAAGATCTAAGCTAAGGATATTAGTGCGATCCGATCCACTCTGAAACATTGCGACTTAAAAGAGTTTGAGCTGAGCCGATAACAGAATAATAGCGAAGGTTAGGCGAAGATTGAGGGTACGTAATGCCCTTTAGAGCTTTTTTTTTAAAAAGTGCTCTAAGTATAGTAGCTCCTTATTATAATTATTTTGAAGCTAAGGAGAATCCCTGATCCCTGATCTTTTTCTTCTTTCTTTAACCACATGTGCACTTCTATAAACCCAGATTAACCATTCCCCTTTCCCCTCCCCCTATTTGGTGACTTGCGGGGCGACTTGTCGTCAACCGCAAACGGTTACCCTGTTCCTGACAATTTACCCGCCTTTAAAAAAAACATCAGGGAAGCTTCGACTTTTTCTCTTCTCTCAACTTCGCCATGCCGTTTTTCAAAGACCTACGGCGTCGATCAAAGGCTACTTTTCATAAGACTCCATCCCATAGTGTGGAGGAGGTCTCCGGGAACTCATCATCCACGATCGACACTTCCTCCCATAACTCAATCACTCCACCGTCATCGATCAAACCAACCATTTCAACCCCCAGTCTTCCTGCGCTCAATGAATCCGAAACCACCAGCGCAGTCAGTGTAGCCCCGCCTACTCAGCGACCGGGGCCTCTGGTGGCGAGTTCTCAGAGAAACAGCGTTATTGTATGTGCCGGTACTTCATTCACGCGACAACTGACAATACTGACTTGTGATCGCTTCGGGATATAGGGTAGCAGCTCGTCCTCAGTCAATGGCGTGTACCGATCACAAGCTCCCGTCTCGCCTTACGCCCCAAGACTAGTGTCTGTGGCTGATAATTCATGGGTATGTTTGCCTGCCGGCACAGGAATTGGGGGCGCATAATTTTCTCTAGTGAAATGGAATCGAGTGTCTGACTGTCATGCAGGTCAACCAGAAAGTACTACTCGTGTATGGTCAAATCGGCGACCCAAGGCAACATCCGCTGGACGGAAACGTCACTGTCTACCACCACCAAGATAATTTCCCGTCGACCTGCTGGCCAGTCACGGCATCGCATTTTAAAGTCCTTGTTCATCTAGTTCCCGGTCCTAATCGTTTGCGCTTTGACTTTGTCTCGCCAAAGCTGTCCACTGGCAGCACCCACCCCGCCATCCATTCCTCCTGGATTTGCATCAACTACCTTCCTCTGGTCAACAACCCGCCATTGCAACTGGTCATCCTCCTGGGGAAAGATTCAGACGGCACATACGATGCAGTACCGGAAAGGGTCGAACGCGAAGGAAACGGGTTGGAAACGGCGATTCGAAAGTACCGCATGGCAGCCTATCTTTGGCAGGCCTTCACCGGTGAACAGATGTTCCGCAATAATTTCGGGCGGCGTTGTTTCCGATTTGAGGAAGAGTGGCAGTCTGGTAGCTTGAGCCGTCGTGACTTGGCCCAAGGCCAGATGCGGAATGAAGCCAAGGTTCACATAGTCCGCACCGAGAAAACGGTGGCCGAACTCCGAGATCTTAATATCGCCCAGCAGAACGAGAAAGCGGAGAAGAAAGACGAGTTATTCGCCATTGCTAAAGAAGCGGTGCGAAATCATTTCCAGCCTCAGCCCGGCCAGAAGCAATACGTATCCGTTCTCCTCCTCGATTCTCATTGGGATACCCAATCCCAGATGATCACTGGCCATGCGGCTTTAGGTTCGGCCGACGACGATATCAAGATGGCCATGTTTGGGTCTCATTGTCTCCAAAGCTATCCATCGTGCTTAGAAGAAGTCGTGGATGCGTTCACCGACTGCACCCGCACTGATACGACCCACGTCGCCAATGACTGTAACGAGGCGGGCTCCAATTGGGAATCAGCAAATCTGGGCATCGGTGCTCACCTGCACGAGGTGGGCCATCTCTTCGGATGTCCTCACCAGGAGTCTGGAGTCATGCTTCGCGATTATGTGCGTTTGAACAGAACATTCCTGACCCGAGAGCCTTTCTCAACGCGCACCAAGACTCAAGGGTTGAAAGTGTGTTTGCCCAACGACGAGTGTAGCTGGCATCGCCTCGATGCGCTACGCTTCCGATTCCACCCCAGCTTCCGACTCCCAAGTGACCCTTCTCCAACTTCGGATGATAGCGTTCAGGTGTGGCCAGTCGAGAACGGCAAGATATTGTTCACTGCTTCGTCCGGGATTGCGTTCATGGAACTATATGCCGAGGGTGACACATTCTGCCACAACTTCATTGAGTACTTGAACAGCGAGTCGAGCCCCAACGGGCTGCCACGACAAGTTGCGGTGACCGAAATCGAGCTTCGCCAACGTGTGTACGGCACCGAAAAGGAAAAGAAAAAGAACATTCGTCTAGTTGTCTGCTCTGGTGCACTGGGCAGCTACACTGTTGAGAACATTGGCGATTTGAAATCGAAAAATTCTCTGGTCAAATTGCCCAAAAGCCAGTCTGGTTTCAAAAGCGGCAGATTAGGCCAGTCGGCGATGGAAGGCAGTGAACCCGAGCAGGTGTTACTGGAATGTGCCTTCATCAAAACAAAGCTCTTGACATCGATCAAAGTCTACCATGGCTATGCAGTGGATGGTATCGAGTTTTGCTACGAGGATGCGACCAGTCAGTTATTCGGCAAGCGAGGAGGCAAGCCTGGCGGTGATGAGTTTGTCCTTGATACTCGACGCGGTGAAATCCTCCTTGGGTTCTATGTCCGGGCTGGTCTCTGGATTGATGGGATCGAAATTCTCACGAGCCTGGGGAGGAAATCTGGTATATATGGAAATGCTACCGGTGGTTCAGGGTATGTAACGTCTTTTATTCTCTCGCAATATTTGAACCATGCTGACCAACTTCAAACAGCCACACTTTAATACCTCCTTTGGGCTATAAGATTGCTGGAATCTCCGGCTCCTGTGCATCATGGGTTGATGGATTCTCATTGATCGTCCAACACTGATAGCAAATTGCTGTCTACCACATTCCTTCACCTCCAGCTCTTGGAGCTCCTTGTCCTCATTTCCGTCCCTCGAGGCAAGCCACAAACCCGGTCAACCATCGTACAGCATGGTAGACTGCGAATGACTGCAGGCATCCTCCTCATTCATCTCCTTTAAACGGCTTGGCAGTACCAAGCCTTGCATTTTCTTGCATCTTTTACCCTCTTTTCATCCCTAACCAGGGAACAGGCAATTCCGCGATCAAGAACCGGTCATTGGCCACTACATACACGAGGTTCTGTCAGATTTTGTCTGTGTCTATATATTTTCTTGTGTTTTATTTCTGTCACACATCGGCGTCATGGGCGTTGTTGGGGTTGCATGTATACATGGTGATATTTTCTTCGACCTTAAGACGCGGTCGATACAGGTTCCAGGTGGATAGGACTACACTTACCCGTAGTCATTGCGCACGCGGATGGCCACACAGCACTACCGGATCATTTTGTAAAGGGGACATCATTCATATTGGTTGGATAGTTCATATAGGATAATGTCATGAAACCACCGTCACTGTTCAAGAATTGCGATCCAGAGTAAATAAATGCCAACAGTTCAAGATATAAAGCACATGCCCACGATATTGTAATGGAGTAACTGCTGAATATTGACGGGTCGGGGATTACTGTCTTGAACGGATTGACTGCCAAAAACAAGAAATAATACTAAGGCACGCTCAGAAAGTTCGATCACAATAGGGTCACGTATGTCCTCAAACGACATCCAGTTGGCTCGATGATTTGGTACGAACGGCAGAGAAAGGCAGAAAACAGTTTGTCATGTATAACCAGGGAAGCACCACCCTCAGGGACATCGAAAACACGTAATAATCCCAGTCTTATCAAATAAAATGGCCCCCACGTTAACAACCCCTACGATTCATAGCAAAAATGTGGGTCAGGAGAGTACTGCAGAGACGTCAAAATGCATGGTGGAATGTGCGTTGAGATTGTCGAAGCTCAGACTGACAACGTACCAATGCCCTTGTGGAGAAAGTTTACATCTGATTTATTGATTATGGTCCATTTACTTGTACAGTCGTAGAGATGAATCTATTTGCGGAAGATACTCCGTAGTCAATGACCAATAATCTAGTCCAGGGAAATCATAGGTGTGATCATCTTATTATGGAGGTCGTTCAGTGCATACAGTATTCAATTACCTTACGCTGTAGGTGGAAACATCAGCCGGTCAATCCGAGCGCCAATGCATTCTCCCCGTTATTGTGGAGTGAAAGAATATCGATCACCAATCTCTCGGGACAGACCTCGTCATATCTGAACCTTATGAGTCGGCCCGGGGACCCGGGGAACTTTTGATATTTCCATAGGTACGATATGTATCCGAGCTTCCGGAAAATATAGGCGTGACCAATGGTCTGGATAGAGCTCATCATAGAGTAAATACATATGATGCTTCTACATAGTAGTAGTATGGACATTCTCCAAGTACAGCGAGTGAACGTGTTAAGCAGCCAATGAGCTTTTGAATCTTCTCACGGAGATTCGACACATCATTACAGAATGCATATATACTTTATATATATATATTAATACATACATTAGGAATTTCTCATTCGCGTTTAAGAGTGGGAACAAAATTGGCAAATGATTGTGGCTGATACAAGCTGCGTAAGCTGTACCGGGGCCCGCGGGCATTCCATTTACCAAAGAGCTCTGAATGCCTGAAATCAAAGTGGCAAGACCGTTTGCTGGTATTACTGGCTATGCAAGCATCCACCACTGTAAGCCAGGGTAGATCGGCCCCTCTCCCTTTGCCGATCCACTGGATACTCCGTACCGTATTTGACTTTCTTTCCCTTATTGTTGGGTGTGGATCAGCCACTTACACACCACTAAGTGATCGGCCAACTGTCCGTACTCGTACTTTGTGCACCATTTTGTGAAGCTCGATCATTATACCCCTGTATAGATGATGTAACTGATCGGCGGGTTGAGCCGACAATCTTTACATTGAGTTGTACAACTTAACTCCGTACTTTGTACAGTGGCATATGTTCTAGAGTAGGTCCTATCGCGATGCTCCTACCAATGCCAGATCGGCCAATACTCGATTACTGTTTCCGATTGATTCCAAGAGAACGATAATAACACTAATTCAACCATTTTGGGGGGTTTCCTCCCCCCCCCAACTGTGGATGTGGCTTTTCCAACGCAGCCGCTGGTAGCTGGCATCTAGCCTACCCATCCATCCCCCCATGTTTTATCACCGAAAACGTTTCTTATGACGGCGTGGCTTCCACTGCTACTATTATAATAAATCAGAAGAAGGGTCGTTACGTCAGGTCTAATTAGACCCTCGACCGTTTTAAAAGAAAAGTGGAGAGGGTATCAATGACGAGCAATGGTGGGCGCGCTCTTATTATATGAGGTAATACAAGTGGAGAAGGCGTTCGGTTATATGCCTATATAACATTGTGTACAAAGTACCTTAGATGTTCATAAGCCCAAGCTTCATACGCTAAACCAGTAATTTACAACTTTTGGAAATGAGTTTAATTCCGCGCTTTAGCTTCAATAACTTAAATCGAAAGCTGAGGCAGGTAAACTTTACGTACACTGTACTAGATATACATGTATTCAAATATGCCGAGTATTTATAGTACTTACAGCACGTGCTCCGCCCGATCATTGAAGGATAGATTGAGCAATATCATTGGTGGGTCGGCCTCCCAGCAATGAGCTGTGTTTGACCGGCACTGTTTTGAAATGGTATGTGGCTGTATTTTATTGCATATCACATCATGCCTTACAACATACATTCATACCGAGTATAAATCACACCCGTAGACAAGCTATAGCCATTACTATAAACTGTGTTGGTATACAATTATGTTTTATACAATAGTATATAATAGACCCCGGTAGCGAGAGAAACCACTCCATTTTCAACGAAACTACAGCCTCCATTCATGGGGTCTCCTTGAGCCGGGAGAGACCGAAGATGAGATCATCAATATAAATTTAAATGTTTGATAGGCAGCACGCAACTGATGCAACTGATGCAATTGATGCAATTGATTCAATTGATATATCCCCGGAACCAGACAATGGATTCCAATGGAAAAACATATGATCAAACCGAACAACCGAATGATATCAGTTTAGATGCAGATCCGGTCAGGCCGACTACCTATCATGCTTAGTTACCAGAGATTCACTGTTTCACACGACTTCTCCCTCCCTTCTCCTTCCCTTCACGGCCGATGTACTTTTGTACGTTGTACTACACCGTGTTATGAGGTCAGACTTTAGATATATATTGTGGTATTGACGCATTTGAAGTCTCGAACAATAAATGATGGTTATATAGTACTGAGTCAAGACTACCAACGTTGCATGTACAAAGTACCTAGACACTCCACTTGGGCATAGCCATTGCTACAAATATATTGCCCTAATAGGGAAATGGTTCCAAGTTCCCATGAGCATGAGTCGTATTGAGAAATTTACATACTACCTGTTGGCGCCAGGGAGGTATACATATGTCTGGCAATAGATCACGGGTGTTTTTATATGCTAGAAAGAAGGAACCATGGATCATATAGTACGAACGTCGAACTATGAAATGTTTCTAGCTGATCGATAGATATATATATATATATACTGTTTCTAAAATAGATACACGTACAATAGAAGGCGCAAGGGATCAGGAAATATACGGTAAATTTACAACTCGTTCTCGCACTTGTTTTCCCCACTTATCCCTGCACGGCTTTCTGTGGCTCGGTAACTGTCCCCGGGCCTTTTCCTTTACTCCATAATTTATTTCCCTCGTTACCAATCACTTTATTCATAGCAAAATATATTATACAATTTATTTAGTAGTTCGTCAATTTGGAGGTTTTTTTTTTTCTTAAAAAAGAAAACAAAAAAAAAAAGAAAACGCCTCTTACCCAAAAGTGGTCTGTTCTTATCGGTCCCAGGTGGCGACAGCTTTCCTCCTCCCGAGATCAAACTCCTCTTAAAATCTTCCGAGCACATCCAATGGACCCCCCTTTTTGTTAAAGTCCACTGTGGCTCAATGACAGTTTTGTGGGATCTCTTTATACACCTTTCATTGGAGGACTTCATTGACCGTGCCATCCTTACTATTCCTTCTTCCCCCCTCTCCCTTTTAAACATCGTCATCTCCCCTCCACCCCTCGTCTCTCCAATTATACATCATTCCCTCCAATCTCCTATAAGAAAGCAACTTTATCCATTACCATTTTAAACATTGTTTTGGATCGATCTTATACCTTATTCACCTTCACCTTTTTGATCTAGTCTCGCAAGCTTCCATTTGCACACCGAGCTAGTCATTTGCGCATTCCCTCAGACGAAATTCCTCATAGATCCTTTCACTCGACGCAAGGCTTCGTACAACTTCAAAACCATCGAACACTGCGTACGGCATCTGAACGCCCCCAATCCCGATAAGTCCACTTCAAACCGAAGACCAGATAGCACACATCCGACTCTGCTGGCAGTGGGCCACTAATTTACCGGTGGCTACCTTTTGTTTCTTTCCTTTGCTATCCTGGGCCAAGCGAAGCATTGATAAAATAAATGATGTTTAACAGCCGGTGAGCTTTTTACGCTTTAAGTTGTCAATAGTATAATGGTTTCATTTCTAACGTTTTATTCTTTCTATGCAGCAAAAGTGCTCGGAAGCCGGATGGCGAGTTCATCAGTCGCTTCCAGCAAGCATTCTCAGATATTGTCCCTCGGCGAGGCAGCGAGGGTGGGCCAATTGAAGACCCCGGCAATGTGACGGCAGGTGAACATTTGATGGCCTCGAGGTATGTATATCATGTATTCCACTAGGTCAAATGCATTCAATGGAAACTAACAAAACAATTCTTGCTAGAATGGCCGAGAACAACGATGTGAAAATGGAAACTCATGGTATCAAGCTCCCCATCACCAACAACGACCGCACTCCCCGAAATATGCACGAACTGGGGTTGACGCCCTCATGGATGGAATCAGCTTCATATTCCATGATGCCTCTTGTCAACCAGCATGCTGGCTTCTATACCCCAACTTCTTCTGGAATGGGTGCGGTGTTCCATAACCAGGCTGGCGATTTGCACACTCCAACCGGGATGCACCTGATGACCCCGCTGGGAGGTATGTCAGCTGTACACAATCACCACAGCAATGGTTTTGAGCCCTTCCACCCGCAGTTCATGAATCCAGTACATGACATGAACCAATACACACAGCAGCCGTCATATGCACCAAGCGCATTTATGCACCGCGACACCGCATATGACGCCATGGATGATACTCTCGATGATTCTTCTCTCAATGGTGTACAAACCGAAACGGCATCCAACATGACGGCCTCTACGGACTTTTCGGCTCAAATGGCTGGTGACATGTCCTATGCCAAGGGTGAAAAGTGAGTTGAAATGATTTGATCACAGGTAAAATTTTGTTCAACGCTAACCCACATTTCATCATACTCTAGATTCCGCTTCAATGTTTCCCTCCGAGCACCGACCGCCATGGTGAAGAACTTGAGTGAAATTCCCGTGACGTATCTCAATAAGGGCCAAGCATACAATCTCTCAGTTATCGACACGAGCCCACCAATCCTCAACCACGAACTGCTTCGTTATAGAACATTTGTCCGCGTTTCTTTCGAAGAGCGAGAGCAGCGAGCGAAACCGGCAACATGTTGGCAACTATGGAAGGAAGGCCGTGGTACCACAGAAGCCCATCAGCGGGGCGGAAAATTATTAGCTGTTGAATATGTGGATCCGTTACAAGGTGGCGGTGATGCACACAGGAACCGACAGGTGCAAGTCGAGAGTATGTCGGTCGACGGTTTCTGCGTCACTTGGACTGCCAATCCAGCGAGCGGGGCATCGGATTGCAACATTCCCGTGCGGTTTAATTTCCTGTCCACGGATTTCAGCCACTCCAAAGGCGTGAAGGGAATTCCTGTCAGACTGTGCGCCAAAACCGAGCTTTTGTCCCCGGGCGAGGAGGCGGGTGTATCGCGGGATGCGGAGCTGTCTTACTGCAAAGTAAAGCTTTTCCGGGATCATGGCGCTGAGCGGAAGCTGTCCAATGACGTTGCCCATGTCAAAAAAACCATTGATAAACTTAAACAGCAAATCTCCCAAGCAGAAATGGGTGGGGGATTTGCGAAGCGCAAACGGGGAAACAACACTTCTGCTACCGCAAAGGGATCCGACAATCCTATGAAATCTTCAATCCACAAGCGAACTTGGTCGATAGACTCGGACGATGTTCCTCCAGAGAAAGTCTCCTTGGAGGATGATCTTCAGGCCAAGTTGGCTACAATGCAAGAGATGTTCTCGTCTACTCGCTCAGTGAGCATCTTCGGCTTACGCGGTGAAACATTCGATGATCCCGACCTATATCCCATTCAGCTATCAGGTGACAGCGATTCCCCTCAGTACGGAAATATGAGTCGTTCAAGCACACGTGAATTGGAGTCAATGATGCCTTCGCCGCCTAACACCAATACCTCGTCTTCGAATTCGCCGCCTACCCAATCACTCAAATTAGCAACGTGCCCAACCACAATCCAGAGAATTCCTGCTGGAGATCAAGTCTCAAGAGGTTTCATAGAGGCCGTGGGTGTAGACTTGACCTACCGACCTCCAGCGGAACGCCCTCCCAAGCCGAGTAAGTTCTGCAAGCGCAACCCGATCGTTAATATGTTTGCTAATTTTCTTCGCAGTTGCATGCTTTTATGTTCGATTTACTGGAAATGTGAAGCGCCCAGAGGGCTACTACCGTGCAATCTATTTGACGGAACGCACCGCTCAAGACCTTGTGAGGAAAATTACCGAGAAATATCACATCGATCCGATGCGAATCTCAAATATTATGCATGCCCATGACAAAGGCATGCAAGTCATAGTGGATGACGATGTAGTCCGCCAGCTTCCAGAGGGCCATGACATGATCGTCGACATCTCCGAAACACCAGGTGCCCATGGCAGTGCTTCCGGATCTCCCATGGAGATCAAATTAACCTATTAAAACCGCATCGCATACATCTCAAGACCATTCATTCGCCTCTCAAATTCCAACACAATACAAAAGTAACTTTTCTCTTCGACTCGCCTTGTCTTGCATTGCTAGCCACTGCAATCTCTCGACTCTGGTCAGCAGCACACGAACTTGCCATCTTGAGTGCATCAGTTGCACTCGTCTTCTCGTTTTATGTTTTTATATCTCTTTTCTCAATGGGCTGGCATTCACTTTTTCTTTTCTACAGGGCGTTGAACATGGGGGTGATAAACGAGTCTCCGAGCAACGATACCCTGTTACAATATGTTTTTGATTTTTTTTGACATCTCTTTGTTCAAATTTAGCGTTGCTTACCTACGACGGTATATGGGTCGATAGGCTATGGAACTATTTATATGTTTGTCTATTTTGTTATGGTTATTATTTCGATCTGGTCGAGGGCCGAGCATACGAGGTTGATACCCTGTTCCAATTTTGATTTTCCATGTCTTTCATTCGACGTTAACCATTTTCCTTTTTCTTTCTGTTGGTTGCTGGTTCTTGCCAGCTGAGCGTTCGACTTTTCTGCGATCTCTATCCATGTCTCTGTCTGTGCTTATATACGGGATTTCGATCATTTGATATAGATAGTTGCCTGAGGACGAGACTACAAGTCAGCTACCATGATGCAAGTGCAGAATACGATGACCTTGCTACCTCAATTATAATCTTACATGTAAGAGCCGTATTTTATCGTTGGGCACAAGGTATCTCTAATACTCAGTTGTTATATCTCATCGGCCACACCAATAAAGCTACCAACAGCCATCCAATCCTTGACACCCTGGAAATTTTTTGGAACAATCATGCGTCTGGTCACTAGTTCTTGGCATCAATAGCCGCCACTTTAACACGGGATGATTGACGCTCGAAACCCCCCAAATCTGGTTTGTCGTGCCAAGAAAGAAAACAATCAACACCTCAGGGACCACAAATCATTCCACATCAACCCAAAGGAACACGGACTGTGGCTTAAAAAGTCACCAAAACATTGACGAACGTCTTGGTAATCCACTCCCCGGTTCCCAGCAACTTGGTAGAGGGCCGTTGAGAACTGACTATTTGGGCAATGAAGATCCCAACCGCTACTTCGGGTACATGTGAGACCTCTCATTGGACGGCCCTGGAGCCGCCCTCCCGCCCGGCCAATGCCCAGTTGGCTTCTTAATTTCGGTCTTTTCCATATCGAGACGAGCTTCCAGATCGAGTAGTTACCCATTTCTAGATCGTGTGGTACATACATTCTTTGGCTTTTTTCACACCCTTGTTTTTTACTCTTACTTCTTTTGTAATATACAACATGGGCTTACGACGCTTAGTATCGGTTACACTGCAGATGTATCACTTTCTCGTTTTCGTGATCTTCCAGATCCCGAGAGCGAGAGGCATGGAGTATTTGGGTCCATTTCGAGATTGTATCCATGAATGCCCTAGGCCTGGAATGTCAGCTAAATCGAGGAAAATAATATTCTTTTTTTTTTTTTCCGTATTTGATCTTTCCTTTTTCTCAGGCAACAGTCAGTGGTATTTCTATACCGGGTAGAGACGCCCGACCCAAGTGCTATAAGTATTCAACCCCTAGGTATAAACCTCGAAGTAATACCTAGTAATGAGATCACTCTCTCTAATGAGCCTTCTGATAGAACATATTTTCTGTTTCTTAAGGAAAACACAATCCCGAGTTTACAACGACATTGCCGAACACTGGACTGGATTTCAAACAATATCGTACATATATACAGGATAATGTCTAGCAATTCTTAGCTCTCCCTTTCAGTTTTAGTGCTCACCCCTCGTCGCATTGTCTCGCTGAGTAAATTGAGCACGTTCCTAAACGGACTGAATTGTGCGGGTTTCTGATCCATTTTGGAGTTGAACAGCATGAGCTCAAATGATTCGGGTCTCCCCGAGCTACTGTCCCTTTAACTGTCCGCGCGACCCCTCCATTCATCAACCCGGATTATCCAATCACGAACAAGAGCTTCAAAAAGCCCAGTCTCATCGATAGGAAGTCCGTGCGTACCACGATCAAGAACAGCATAGGTTGATCGTGGATAGAGCTCCAGCAATCGAAGACTGTCTCGATAGCCCACAACTTGATCTTGTCGACCGCATACAACAAGTGTAGGTGCAAAGAACTTAGCACTTTTATCGTCCAACGAAAAAGATAACTGATAACGATCTGGATCTGTTCGGATCGGATCCAACACCTTGATATCTGCTGCTTTCTCCGCTGGAAGGTAGACCTCCTCGTATTTTGCCTTTAAGGTCTTAACATAAGCAGGCGTTTGAACGAGAACGTTTAGAAGCAGTTTCTTGTCTTCGGCTGGTAGGTTCGACATAAGTTGCTCATTTGCAACCAAAGGACTGAAAGCGTCGAGATCGCGCATGCTGTCCTTGGGCTCAATGAGTGGTACGCGTAATAGTAAACCATCGACTTGATCGATATATTTTTGAGCTATCGCACGTGCAAGGTAGCCGCCACATGATGAGCCGACAAGCAGGAATTTCGAGCTCCCAAGTCGAGAATCAATGAATTGCACAAGGCGATGGTATATCTCGTCCAGATCTTTGACATTATTCGCAGGTGTTGTGCCCATGCCTGGGAGGTCCACGTAAATCCGGCGAAGTCCCGGTGTTTTGTTGAAGATTGGCTCAAAGTCCACCTCCTCGCCTTTTCCCTCCAACTGCCATCCATGGATGATCAAGACGGGAAGGCCTTCGCCGATTTCATGTGCAGATAATAGAGATACCATTTTGTTATTGGGTAGTGATTTTGTGAATATATGCGTAGGAACTAGAGTAGTTGATTGCCTAGAGGGGTACAAATTGTTCATAAGCACGCGATCTTATAGTGCTGACAAAGTGCTGCTCTTATCGTGTTAGCGTAGCCCAATGGATAATACAAGCGAGCCGATAACATCGTGTGTTTTAGTCGTGTCCTAAAAACCCAACACTGTTCAACCACTAAAAACTTACAAAAAAATTAAAATATTTGGTTGAGCTGAGAAGTGGGGTATAAATATCTCATATACCTTACTCTATATACCCTGCAAATGAGCGACTACATAGAATAACTTCGCGCCTTGAAAAGTGCGCCAGCTCATATTTATCCTAGATAATATCTACCATGCAACCTTCCCCTTTCTGTTTCATTGCTCACTTCTTACCACTTTTTGATCATAAGTAAACCCACAGTTAGGTTTGTGTTCTTAAGGCTATACACAAGTAAAGATCCTCTAGCCCATTTAGTATGGAAAGAAAAGAACTATATTGTGTTTCCGTAGGGGGAGGGGGGAGGGGTTTAGAGCGGCAACACCACAGTAATCATAATAATCATAATTGTAATTATATAACTTCCTGATTTCCGGCTTGTCTTGCTAAGCGCTTGAAGTCTTAATAGGGCCAAAGAGTTAAATTCCTATATTAGGCTGCCTTCAGATCAAAGCTTCTGATTTTAGGAGACTCAAACTATCTTCGACTACAGCTTCAAGCATATAGCATAGCGAGCATTTGGTTTGCTACCTACCTCTACCCGTTGACAATTTGCCGATAGTATAGCTAAGTCAAATATGTTGTTTTACACTCCGTGCATGAAAACTCCCAAACACGGTTAGTATTACGCCTTGAACCCGTTCCTAAATACCATCCAATTTAGCGAGATTTTCCAGTTCACGCTGATTATCACTTGTAATAATGAAGCAAATGCTCCTAACATACTTGTTGGAGAACCCCTCAAGTCATATGCTGTAGAATGCACGGCATGATAATCTGAGCGCTTGTCATTCAAATAGCTGTAGGTAGCTGTAGATGCTGAACATCACTTCCACTGCTATGACAAAAAGGTAGTTGTGGGATGGCTTACATATATGTATGATAGTAATTAGGGGCAAGGATCGACTTTGGTGGGAACTAGTAGAGAAAAAAGAGACAGAGCGTAAGTATGTCTAGGTACTTGTCATATGTATTGTACAATGTGAAACTCGATCAGACACAGCCATAATTTTAAGTATTTCAAACTCCTTCCACTTGAATTCCCAAGCATTCCACACGAAAGCAGTATGATATCATAGTCTTTCTTAAAAGTGGGGCAAAAATCAATAATTTCATTTTCGCTTTTTCTCTACGCGGGTCGTCCCGGTACGTGACCGCTCCTTCGGGTATAGGGGATTCTGGTTACATACCATACCCATTAGCCGGTATCTCAGAAATACATTCACGTATGTATCTGTATCTACTAGTATTTTTCGGTAGCCGGAGTGTATCATCCGTTGGAATATCGTTTGCCCCTCTGATTGATGTCCCTGATTGGATCTTTTTCTTTTTTATTCTTCTTTTTCATCGGAGTATCTAACCGCTAGGACTATGATCGGCATTCGTCGCTTTTTATAGTGGGTATTTAGTTTGGCTAGGCACTGCTTATGGGAACGTACTTTGTGTCTATAGTATATAAATGTTGCACTTAACCTAGACGTCATCTTTCTCACAGTCAATATTGACATTGGGCTTATAAGGTTCAAATAATACCTTAGGTATCCACGGTTGCTTATGTCATGATTATGTCGTTGCAATTTCAATTGATAAATCATGCCCTAAGTCGTGTCACCATTGTCCCTGACCTGACAGTAACATAGACCATCCTTCGTACTAATATAGGGCTGATGCTTAAGCCCTGAGTTAAAATAGAACCCTGTTCTAGACTTGCTGATAATCAACAATTTTCAATGCTAAAGTGATGTCCCATTTCTGCACTTGGCCTTCTCACAGTGTCTGATCTAAATTTAGGTTGTCATGCCAATAATAATCGTTACTTCAAATATAATTTTATAAAGGTTCATATCCTTGCAATGTTTTGCTACTTTGTCTTATTCAAATTTAGTCCGGGACCTCTATGGCTAGACAATAACAATGGAAAATATAGCTATGCCTATTTGCCTTTGTTGTCTTATTAATGTGGCACGTAGACCATTGTCTGTGATACCCCAACCTCTTTATAGAGATGATTCTGTTCATCCGAGAGTCTTAGGGTGCTAGTTTTGAGCTGATCTCTGTGCTAAAGCCGGACATGAAGTCCTGTATACTGTAGCCCACGACATGGTTCTACCGAATGAAACCCCCCGATGTTAGCCAAAGGGTCTTTTCTTTTGCATCCACTTCAGTCAATGGACTAGATTTAGACTGTCTCACTTATGTTGTACACCTACAGTTGCCGGTATATCCAGTTTAAGGTTCTATTTGAGTCACACCTAGAGGTGTGATGTTCAAATTATATTCCAGGAGTACTGCCCTGTCAAGTACCTCACTATAGCTATAAGTGGCAGTCGTGACTTCCTTATACGTTTTGCCTCAAAGATGGAAAGCACATAATCAGAAACCAGCACGTGTTTCCTCGTAGTCACGGGCACCGTTCCTTCCTCAACAGGTGGTGACTTTGTTTACTATTTCTTCCCCCAGCTCCCACTTTCTTTTCTCTTCTTTTTCTCTTCCACTTCACGCTCGTTCCCCCTTTTCTACATTCACCTTCGTTTCATTGATTGCTTGGTTATTCCATCAAGCCATCACTTGACATTCGTTTATTAATCTTCGTCTTCACCAAGATGGTAGCTTGGACGTGTTTCAAGTTGCTCCTGGCCATGGTCACCACTCTGGTGACCATGGTTGCTGCCTCGGCTGGTATTTCTCATGGCCCATAACTGGCTACATTTTGATCACTTACTGACCTTGTCGTCGAACAGAATGCCATGACATCGAGACGGTCTTTCTTCAGGACCCCCACACTGGGGAGCAGTACCAGTTTGGTAAAGGCAAGTTAACCTCACTGTTTGGGTCTACCTTGAAATCTCCCGTTGCTGATCAACCTTCAGTGAATATTTTACCTCAAGCCTTGTTTGGTCGTGCTGTTCACGCGTCTGAACTGAGTAAGTCCAGCCTCCTCATCCTCTACTCGGGGATTTCCCAATTCCCTCGCCTTCTTTTTTTAGACCATGAACTAACTTGATACCAGTCACTGTTACTGTTACCCACACTACCTGCGGTCATGAGGAACCGACCACAACTGTCACCACAGATGTTCTTTGTACCTCTGAGAATTCTACTACACCTCTCACCATGGAGTCTACTACTCCAGTCCCGGCTCAGGTCACTACCCCTGTGCCTGGTGTTTCTCAGTCTATCGTGCCTACTACTTCGTCGATCCCGGTGCCCGTTACCACTCAGACTTCTGTGCCCAGCACTCCTGAGGTGACCACCCAGTCATCTGTGCCTGCTGGCCCTCACAGTTCTGTTCCCGGAACTACTGAAGTGACCACCAAGTCTTCTGCGCCTGGTACAACCCAGACTCCTACGCCAAGCACCACTTTCGTGACTTCGCACTCTTCCGTGCCCGGAACCCCTCAGACTCCGGTACCCAATACTACTGAGGTGTCCACTGGAGGTAGTTCTGTAACCAACATTGAATCCTCCACGGTTACTGCCACTGTCACCGAGTCGGTTTCTTCATCTCGTCCCAATGCTACCAGCGTGGCTCCTGTTCCTGCCACCACTGCCGAGGACCACACCACTTCCATGGTTTCTGGTACTGTCACTGAAGTAACAACAAGTCCCGATGCTACCAGCGTGGCTCCTGTTCCTGTCACTACTGCTGAGGATCACACCACTTCTACAATTCCTGGCACTGCTACCGAGATCACCACCGAGATTCCTGGAACTACTTCTGAAGTAACTACTGGGTCCATTACATCTTCTCGTCCTACCAAGGCGATTCCTGTCCCTGGTACCACTGGAATCACTTACACAAACTCAACTCTTCCACTGGCTCCTAGCACCGTGACTGATGTGACCACCTATTACACCACGTCTCCTTGCCTCAACTCAACTGAGCTGGCTCCTACTCCAGTGACCACTGAGATCACCATCACCATTGAGGTTCCTTGCACCGAGACTACCAAGTGTCTCAGCACCAAGGTTCTCATCACCAGCACCCTGCCGGTTTCGGAGACAACTGTTCCCGTTCCTGTCCCGGTTTCCACTGAAGAGATCACTGTCACAGTTGAGGTCCCTTGCACTGAGACCACCAAATGTATCAGTACCAAGGTGTACACCCCCACCCCTGTAGAGACTACCACTATCTCTGTGACTCCGATCCCGGTTACAGTTCCTGCTCCACAGACCACCACCAAACTTGTGACCACTATCCTACAGCCAACTGTTCCTGGTGTCCCCCCACAGGAGACCACCCAGGTTTTGACTACTGTGATCCAGCCTACTACTCCTGTTCCTGTTCCGTACACCACCACCAAGATTGTGACCACTGTCATACAGCCAACTGTTCCTGGTGTCCCCCCACAGGAGACCACCCAGGTTTTGACTACTGTGGTCCAGCCTACTGCTCCTGTTCCTGTTCCGTACACCACCACCAAGATTGTGACCACTGTCATGCATCCAACTGTTCCTGGTGTACCCCCACAGGAGACCACCCAGGTTTTGACTACTGTGGTCCAGCCAACTGAGCTGGTCCCACTTCCGCCCGCCACCACTGTTGAGGCTACCACTGTGGTCAAGGTTCCTGCTCCTCCTGCTCAGCAGGTTACCACTCTGGCTACGACTACTGTTCCCAAGCCCGTGGTTACTGAGGCCGAGGGTACCACAACCGAGTCCAAGGTTTCAGTTGTGCCTCCTCGACAGCCTACCCTCACCCAGGAGGATACTGTCCCACCATCTCCTCATGGTACTTCTTCCAGTGGCACTCATTCCCCTTCTCCTGTTTTCAACAGTGCCAATGCCGCTGGAATCATGGACAGTCGTCTCTTTACCATGAGCACTGTGGTTATGCTCTCTCATATCTTTCATTTGATTATGTGAGAACGCCACACATTATTCCCGTGTTAGGAGACAAGTCTAGCCATCTTCTGATGTAGCAAGAATAGTACCTGATGCGATGATTGTGTTTGCGATGGAATTTGAGGAACCTATGGTTTTGATGGGTGGCTGTTTTTCTTTTATGGGATGCAACTGGCTCCCCTTAATCTTGCAAATTTTATTAGTGACTCATATTCTATTTGAAGCATGGCTTTCCAAATTTCAAGAACGTTCACTATTGATTATGTTCCACGTATCTTGTAATATGTAATCTGCAACCAAATACTAAGTTCAAAATCAAAAGAACTGACCAAACAATGCATTCGGGTAGTTACATTTCGGCTATGAAACAAATGTTATAGATAAACAGAATGTACTACGTATGTAGTTGAGCAGCCAAAGTATTGAACATAACACACATCTTTAACAAATGAATACAATGGTCAGTGTGGTAACCTCACAGAATGGATGAATGCTAATATCCCCAACAAGTGGGTGCAGTAGCTTGACTAAAAGCCAGGGTATCTCAAAGAAACAAGGAGAATGCATAGGTATGTACACTTGGAGTATACACACAGGACAGACGTGAATGGGTACAGATCCCCCTACCCCAACAGAGTTCAAACCTCAACCTCACCAAGGGATTCGATATCTCTCGTCAGAGCACAGATCCGACATCCATCACCAATCTTGTCTCGCAGGATTCTTGCCGTCGTGACTTTGGGACCAACGGTGCGAGATGCGGTAGCAGACCGGTTCTCGTCGACTGGAGACATGGCTCGGGGTGTGAGATCTGCAGATCGGTCACGGCTGTTCGTGCCGGATTGTTGCTGTGATGTGTCTGCGTGCAAGTGAGATAGATGGAAAATATGACCACAAGCAAAGCCAACGAGTATCTCTCGCTCTGTAGCAGGGTTATCATTAGCATCTTTTTTTTTTCTCGCCAAGGATAACTTAAGGAAACATGGAATGGAGTTGGGTCAGTATCATACCGTTTTCCCGGAAGGCGGCTTTGCAACCGCCGCATCTTCCCTGTCCAGGGCCTCCGAATTTTCTCGCACCACTGCTCACAGATATTTGATCTTGAGCTTGGGTCTTTGTTGTCGGTGTCTTGTTGGAATCCTCCTCTCTGTCATGAATGACGTCGAACTTGATTCCCCGACGCTGACCTTTGCGCAGCGAGTCCATCCCAAGTGCAACTTCGCTTTGCATAACCCTGGCCGCACCTTGGCTGATACTAGCCTGCAGATCATGCTCACGGATCAAGCGAGTGAGGCCCTCTCTTAGACCTTCAATCTCCAGCCCGCTTGGGATCCGACGCACAAGCTTTATTGGGTCGATGGCCGTTCCGGCCTCGACAAGAAGACCGTGGATGAACTTTGGTTTATCCATAGAGTAATCAAGCAGATCTTCCCACAGATCAGGATCCCCCTGTGATTTTGCAAATGAAATGGCCTGTGAAACATCCTTGAGATCCGATAGAATCAGGTTCAAGGCTCGCTTTGTCTGGCCCATCTTGGACAAGAGGAAAATCAACTCTGGTGTGAATTTGTGGTCTTCGCAGATGGATGTGGCTTTCTCGAATGAATATGATATGCTTGTTTGGAGGAATTCCATCAGGAGAGGCCGGTCGTAGTCGGCAAACACCTCAACGGCCGTATCAGCAAAGTTATCAATCAGGGCTTTACCTTCATCAGCAGCAAGCTTGCTAGCTGCATCCCGAGCATGGGTTCCACGTCCTCTCCTAGGTTTAGAGGCGTCTTGCGGTAATGATTCGCCTCGCCAGAGCGCTCGGAGATAGAAATAAAGAAACAGGAACCGGTTTGCGGCGATCAACTGGGATACCACGGTATCTGGGAGGACAATTCCCGTGTATGCTTCACTAACAAGGAGTCGCGTGGGCTCCGAAGTCAACTCCTCCAGTTCGGATTTCGTGGCTGACTGCATTTGCTCTTTGGAAACCCGAATCATAATGAAGGCCGGTATATCATCAGTGACTGCGTCGAGCAAGCGGTGTTCCCGGACCAAAGCCATAGCAGCATCTCCATCTTGCAATCGTATATAACAACGCAAGGCTTCGCGATGGTGTCCTCCTACCAGGAACAACTTGGCGAGGCAATCCGTGAGGATCCGCCACTCCTCAGACCCGGCGCGCACTGACTCGGATTTCGCCTGTGCTTCGATGGCTTCTGTGACCACATTCGCATCAAACAAATCGGATGGCCATATTTCGATGAGTTCTTTGAATTTGACCAAGTCTCGTGACACATAGTGAGTGAGAATGACTTCGTAAATCCGAGAAGCCAATGATGGATTTAAATCAACCGGGATTTTCGAAGTGATCTCGTCGATTTTATCATTTTTGATAAAGGTCCATGCCCAGTGTTCCCATCGTGGGGCGTTGCGGATGACTTTGCCACAAATGCTCGCAGCCTCAGTCCACTTCTCGTCGCTGACAAGTTGGTCGATCCAAAGTTCCCCAAGGCGAGCCTTCTCCTGTTCAGCAGCAGAAACTTTTGTTCGACCAGCCGTTGTAATGGATGATCGATCATCAGCAAAAAAATCACCTAAACTAGTTTGAGACCCTCCTGCGGCCTCAGGAACAACTTCAGTTAGGTCAGGTATCGAGCCTGCAGCTTCGGGATGTTCATCGACGAGACGCCATGCATCCTCGTACTGGGCATGAGAGTCAAGCCAGGACAAACGGTCTGCAAGATCCCTTTTTACTGCAACAACGCAGTCGTATGGGCTATGGACAAAGATTTTGGCACCAGGAGCAACTGCAACTTCCTGCACCTCCTTCGGAAGGGCATCTTCGGTCGCATGAAGTTTGGACATAAAAGAGGGAGCAACTCTACCAGACCCCTTGTCACCACTGCTTGTGGTACTTCGGATGCTAGCGCCGGAGCTGAATAGCCGCGCAGAGTACATAGTAGCATCCAAAAGCCCATACCCAAGAGCCCCCAAGGCACCACGCTGGACGACTTGACCTTCTGGGGTCTTCCACGGAGGCAAGACACTCAGATGATAATCGGACGCCGAGAGACCTTCGAACCGGTTTACTGAAAGTGTATCAGCGCTAACTTCTTCCTTGGTTTCAATGTCAATAACACGAAGTTCAGGTTCCAGGCCCTTTTTCCGATTGCGGGTACCACTGCCTCTTCCGTTACTTGCAGTTTCCCCCTCGGTCTCCATATATGCGAGAATGACAAGAAGACGAGGCGTATACAATGAGATGCCAGATACCACGCAGTCTGTTCGTAATCTGTGTTCAAAGTCAGCGATGGACAATTCAACGCATGCAAACTCCAGCTTACATTGTAACAACCTCTGCAGAGCCCAGTTTCTCGCCCTTCGATGTTTTGCTTGCCCTTTCGGGGTAGACGTCAATGACCCAAACAGTTCCTCCCCAGCCGACGACAAGCTTTTCCACTTTCTCGGTCGACACGGTCGACTGAATTTCTGAACTTGCTGGATTGTCATTTGGATCGAGATTGTCCCGACTGTCTAAAGCAGACTGGTCAATCCATTCTGCGCGTGCTTTCCAAACACCGGCCATTTCATCCCAGCCGGGACGATTTGGACGATCAATATGGCTGATTCGTTTCCACGCAAATTCTGTCTCTGAGGAATCTAGATGCAGGTTTGACCGCATAATCTTGATGCCTTCCTCGTTGACCCAGGCTACATATTTTCCTGAAAGTGACCATTTAATTGTGCTTATAGTCCCTTCACCGCTGTGGATAATTGTATCTTTTCCACTAGTGGATGCCAGGCCCATGGATCCAAGCCAACTTGACGCTGTGGCAGCCGCACCCCCCATTGTTGTCGAGTTGGAGGTCGCTCCAATACGACCACCAGTCGTCAGGACCAATTCGCCCGCCCGGCCACCAGACAGGAATGCCCGATCACTTTTGTACTCCGGAGACAAAGCGATAGACTGAACTGGTCGGCCAAAATTGCGCAATAGCACATCCTTGGGGTCTACCAGCGACGAGACACAAACGTGACCATCAATTGAGGAGGTTCCAATGTAAATCGAGTTCGATGGTATTGGAGGAACAGTTGGGTGAGTACCCAGTTTTCCTTGGCCACGGATACTGCCGGTGGTATTAGATGATCGTGTGGATGGTCTGTATTCCTCTGCGGTCTGCTTGCTGAAGGTGTCTTGTCTGAGGTTCGGGAGGGGAGGCGGAAATGGCGATATCGATATTGAGGTAACACTTGCTGAGTGTGCATGGTATACACGGAGAGACTGCAGAAGCGGCAATGACATAACATGCTTGACAAGGTCAGCTCATATGTCTGCGCGCTGGTGTGGCTAACTTACGACGTTCCCGTTATGTGTCCCGACAATCTAGGTACAACGTTAGCTCATTATTATAGTATAGATTCCGCTAAAAAATACATACCATTTTATCTCCTGCTACGAGGAACGAGCTTGTCGCATCCCCATTGCGATATACTGATCCTAGGTGCTTCGTGAGGTATGCGTACTTGAGGCGGGGCTCCTCGTCCTCGTCGTCCGAGTCATCTTCTTCCTCGGCCTCTTCTTCTTCTTCCCCATCGTCACTGTTACTAGGGCTGTGGTCGTTGTATCGTTGGTGTTTATCTTGGGCGCCTTCAGTCGTGTCTGTTGGTGAACTGGTTCGTATGGATGTGTCGTGCTTGGGGGTGCTCTGAACGGCACTTTCGTCCGGCGGTGTCGCGCCAGGCGCGTCCATGGCGAATCCCTCACAGCACCTACAGCTCCCGAGCTGGTTAAAGTGGAATGCGACAAGCTGGAAACGGGATTCTGTGGTTCTACAGTTGAGCCGGGGTAGGTCAGGGCCCCGAGCTTGGTTCCATGACTAAGCGGGGTATCGGGCCGCGCTGCAAAACGATGTCATCGACCGAACCACTGGTGTTTTTGTTCCTCAAACACACAATGTTTGCCAGGCCATTTGTCTGCTTGAGCTGCAAGCACCCAGTAATACGGCTTCCTACGCAACCGCAGATCCAATACCTCCACGTCTCTCCTCCATTGGCACTTCCCCGACGGAAGGATTTCTTCTCATCCAATGCCCACTTAAAACAAAAACAGAACAATAAAGATGAACCAATTGAGTTCTCTCCGGATACCCAGAAGCAACGTCGACGGGGTCCCAGGTTACCAGCAGCTCCCACTTCATTGCGGCGAGTAGCGGTAGAAGCACAGAGGTCGAAGGATGGCATTCACTCCAAGGCGCTCCTCAAAGAGCAAGGTTTATATCGGACTAAGGTTGGCATAACTGAGATCTTCTACGATTGTTCTTCCACTGATCGTTTTGGTGTCTCTAGACAGTGACCGCCTACGCTGTAGCCGAGCAATTCAACATCCGCAAAGTCAGAGATATTTTACAAGAACGAGGATATGAACCGGATCCGTTGGAAACGGGGCTCTTCCCGCAAGTCGTTCATGTTCAGATACCGTTAGATTCCATACAGCGCATGACGAATCCCTCAAGCACAGATCTGCCATCCGACGAAGTGGGCGATTTATTTGTGTTTCCCTCTGGTACGGTCGTAGCGTGGTCGCTCCCGGAAGGATTCACATCATTCCTAGCAACACGAACTCTCTTGCCTGCGGCAGAAGGTGCCCATGTGGATGAATTGGAAACCGAGGATCTCGAATTTGTGGAAGACCCCAAGCGGGAGAACAGTGTGATCAAAGGGGACACAATTATACTAGGAACCAACTCTGGCTACGGGGATGCAGAGGGATTACCAGCAGCGCAACAATCCGTCGATACGGTGTTGACCAAAGTTGCATTTTCCTCAGGTCTTGCCCGGAGTACGAAGTTGGCCGTCCTCGAAAGTCTTCTTTCAAACTATTTTGAATCGACTCGGCCAATTCCGACTCTTCTATCACAAGGATCACGTCTTCCTTTTACACGAGACTTTGTCCTCCGCAAAACTGGGCAGCTACTAAGTGTCCGAGCACAGCTCAATCTCTATTCCGAGCTCACTGATTCCCTCCCTGATATCTTTTGGGATAGCCGACACGAGCTCGGCTTAGAGGGATACTATGATCAGGCTGGCAGAGCTTTAGATGTTGGAATTCGCATCAAACTGCTGAACGAAAAGATGGACTATGCGCAAGAGATCGCAAGTGTACTCCGGGAGCGCCTTAGTGAGACACATGGTCTCCGACTCGAATGGATTATCATTCTGCTCATTGCCGTTGAAGTTGGCTTTGAAGTATTACGTTTATGGAAAGAAAGAGTACATGAACAGGAGGAGGCGCGCAAGCAGGAGGCCTAGGGTCACCTGGGGCCAGAAAATGACAAGCGCAAGGTCAGTGAAATATTTTCCCCACCGTGGACCAACCAACTATGATACCCCTCCACTCTTGAATGTAAGAATATTACTCTGAATGACCATCTTCAACTTTAAACGAGTGCAATATCAAATGTGGCTGCTGTCGTGCAAGTAAGCAAAGCCCGGGTGACTCTTATCAGCTGTCCCCGCGCTTAGTCATATGGAACTCCGCACGAGGCGACTCCGATAATACGCGGACAACCTTCGTAGTCTCCTGAGTATACCTATCCTTCCTCTGAATACGAACATCCTAGTATTTATCTACCTGTCTACTGTCATATTTTTTCTCGGTTTCAATTTGACAAATATAACTCCCTGATATTACGACAAACAGCTGCCATCGATGATGCGGGGATCATCACAACAATTCATGGGGATCCCCGGACCCCAGAAGATCCTCAAGACCGTCGGCTCGCTCTGGCTTTCGCAAACTTCAAACGAGAATGCAAACCCCGGAACATCATCATCATGCCCTGTCTCGGAAATAAGTTGCCTGGCCAATTACCACGGTCAAGACACCTGCTGTTTCAATTACCCCGGCGGTCAAATGCTACAGACGCAATTCTGGGATGTCGACCCTGCACTCGGCCCTGAAGATGCATGGACTATCCATGGCCTATGGTGAGTTTGTACCACATTCTTAGATTGAATGAATATACAACTAACCGCTTCAGGCCCGATCACTGCAACGGCGGCTTTGACCAGTTCTGCGACTCCAAACGCAAGTACAGCAACATTTCTCTGATCCTAGTTGACGCGGGCCGGGGAGACCTGCTTGAATACATGAGCGAGTATTGGAAGGATTTCCGTGGTGATGATAGCAATCTGTGGCAACATGAGTGGAACAAGCACGGCACTTGCGTCAGCACCCTGGAACCAGATTGTTATGCGGACTATCTGCCGCAACAGGAGGTTGTGGACTACTTCGACAAGACTGTTGAGGTTTATAAGGAGTTGCCTACTCATGAGGTTGGTTTGATTCTCGCGCCCAATGACCGACTATATATATTCGCATCAAACCACTGACCATACCCATACCTCAGTTCCTGGCCAATGCTGGCATCATCCCATCCCAGACACGAACCTATGCTCTTGCCGATATCGAAGCTGCACTGGAACAAGCTCATGGAAATCCCGTCACTATCCGTTGCCGAGGCGGCGCCATCAATGAGATTTGGTACCATTTCAACATCGCAGGAAGTCTACAATCGGGAGAATTCGTCTCTGCGGGCCCAGGTCGGTCAACCTTCAAAGTTACTCACTCTGGTAGATTGCAGGCTTACAAAATGACCAGATGGCCAGAAGTCCAATTGCCCCTCCAGGGGAATCAAGTACCCACTGAAGCATGCTCGGCACGAGCCTACCCATACGACAACCATAGGCCACCCCGAGCCCACGGCACCAGGTACTCCGTTTACAGGCCGAGGTAACTTGATTGTGGAGAGGCTTAACAGAAAGCATGGGTGCATCATTAGCTACGGAACATGGTTTTCGTCAGGGACCTGTGCGACTTTCCGGGCCGAAAAGATCTCAGGTACGTAGCTGTGCTTTCCGCATATGATGCCTCTGCTATTGTTTGCTAACATGAAGTAAATCACATCTTGCAGATGATATATTTACCCTGAAATCTAGCAAGGGGCCCTGTGCCTTCGAGCGTGACGCCCTTGCTTGCGGACCTCACGTCACCACACCAAGCGAGTTCACCGTATGTATACCCCAAATCGTTTTACAAGATATTTTTTCATGTTCTCACACTGCATACAGGCCAAGGATGGTAAGCTCGCTTACAGTGATCACACGACCTTCTATGCCGACAATCCACCCAAGGGGCGTACACAGAGTAACGTGTATGCTTCGCAAGGGGGGCGGCCTATTGAGATCGAGATCACCTGGACTTCGAAGTAGATGGGCTATCACTATTACTTTCCCTCCCTATGCTCCTAGTGGAAACTAGGTCGGCCTATCGGGATGTGATATAGAGTTGTACAGAAATCCCGGCATGGAATAAGCGAGAGAATAGTCAGTCACCGATTGTTTCGAGCAGAATAATTAGAAATATCAAATATAAATGTGCGTTGCTTAGATTTGTATCTTAGTATGTGTCACTTTTCTTTGAACGAATAGTTTCAACTTCGAGTGTTGAGTGTGCACATCAACAGATTTGAAAAAGGTATGTGCCCTCTTCATCTTAGGTTGTGTGGCTCTTCATCAGACCGTTTCTTTTCCTTGGCCAGACAATATAAACTAGATGATTAGCCTGCAATTTTACAATCAACACAGCAACAGATGATATAGAACCGGATGTAAGTTGTTCATATAAAAGGTTCGACATAGTAGTACAGGCTATCGGCAATTATGGCTGTCATCGAAGGAAAATAATCCTTCAAGTAAGTCACCTTGTTGACAGGGTAGGTACAGAAAAGATCCATTGAAAGTAAAGACATCAAATACATATCGCATCATCAAACATATAAAAAGAAGGGTAAACACTGGGAATAAACACGTCGCCATATGTCGAACATCTTCAAAGGGATGAGACAAGGCCAAAAAGACGCGATACTTGAGACAATCATTCAAAAAGACAAAAGGAAAACAAAACCAAAAAAAAAAAAAAACAAAAAACAAAAACAAAACAAAACAAAAGGAGAAATACAGGGGGAAATAAGGGCAAGGATGGCAAAGAGGGCAAAAAGCAAATAGCCCGAAACACCCGCATGTCCGCAAAGTCGTTTCAAATCCCGAAATGTGCAGAGAAAGTAAACGCCCGATTTTTTGTCCTGGGTCATTAAAGTGTACAAGGTCGTCCCGTATCGTTGCAAAGAAGTCTCGCCGTAAAGAAAATGATAAGTCGCGTCGTATATGCCGTGCTCTTTTTTTGTGTACCAAAAGCTGTTCAAGGATCCACCAGGAACTCACTAGACAAGCAGTCGATTGGGTCCGTCAGGTCATCATCCATGTGGGGAAGACCAGAGAAGGTCTTCTCGGGGTAATAGGATGAGACAGAGGCGAAGTCGGTGGTATCCACGAACTGATAAGTCGAGAATCCAGGGAGACCCGAGTGAGCGAGATTGCCGAACTCCTCTCGCAAGTCGTCGGACGGATCCTGAGTCATGAAGATATCGATCTCCGAGCCGACGGATGATTCGGCCAGGGTAGGCGCCGAGCGAGGAGAAGACATCTCCCGAGGCGAGAGAGCAGATTCGCTGTAGAGGGATTCCTGCGAGTACGTGGATTCCTGCGAGTATGCCTGGGAACCAAAATTCGATCCGTACTGAGCCATTGCCTGCTCATATCTAGTGTGAGCGAGTTGGGGTGGCGACAAGGGCAGCATGTCATCCTCGAGCTGAGCATCGAGGGAGTCGTAGGTCTGGCATGGCGGGGAAATTGTGTGGTATCTTTCTCCGGGCGAAGTGGGCGGCGTGAAGGACGAGACGGCAGTGGACGGGGCGTAGTTGGGCGAGTTGAATACGGGAGCATCTTGCAGAGTGGGCTGGGTCTGGGCTGAAGCGACTGAGGTTGACTTTTCAGCAACACGTTGACGGGTACGAGTGGACTTGGCCTGGCGAGTGTCGATATCGGGACGGCTGTTCTTCTTCTTGGGGGGACGGCCACGCTTGGTAGTCTTTGGAACCACACCGGTGAAGCCTCCAACACACATATCGCGCTGGCGGTGACGAGTCAGGGCATCTTGTCTAGCGAAGCTGGCACCACAGGCACAGACGAAGGGCTTGTTGCCACTGTGTGTCTTGAGATGGCGCTTGAGATCGTGTCCGCGCACAAAGTGCTTTTCGCAAATGTCGCATTTGAATTGACGGTCTCCGAGATGGGTTTGGACGTGGGACTTGATGTTTTCCTTCCGACCAAAGCGGCAAAGACAGCCTGTAAATAGACAGACCCACTTTCCATCTTTAGGGTCGGGGCCGGAGATGAACTTGGCGATTTCGTCGGTCGAGACACCGGTTTGCTGGACTGATGCCTTGACTCGAGCATCAAGGTCACCATCGTAAACAGCTGACTCGATGGAAGTCGACACAGTAGATGGGGATCGCTTCTTGGTTCTGCCAGTGGAAGATTTGAATGAGACATTGGAATTTTGAGGTGTCATTCCATAAGAACTCGGTGATGGCATATCGGCAACTTCGGCGAAGGACGCGGTAACCGGGGAATTGATGGGAGACGGCATTTGCTGCTTAATCTGCACGGAATTGACATAGGGGGCTCCTTGGAAAGACTGGGCTCTTTGCATCTCAGTGGTGGCAGGGGTTTGGGGAAACGAGAAACTTTGGGACTTGGAAGGTGTTGGGTCATTGCTGTACATGGAATAATCGATAGATCTTTTCAATGGGGTAGAATCGGGGGTCAAGGGGGAGTTGTCTGGCATCTCATTAGCTTCAGTGGGGTTAGATTGAAGAGGAAGGTCCCATACAAGCAGTAGACATTTGCGAAAGAATCTTCGCAGATGGAGCCTTTGGTTGAACAGAGACTGGGTGCATTTGTCCGGCATACGCCGTCACCTGCTCGTTTTGGACCATTGGCATGTTGCGCTGAGGAAACAATTCCCAATCGGAATTGCCAGTAAATTTTTGTTGTTGCTGGTTCGAGAATTGTTCTTGTTGGATACGGTGCAGGGCAAGCTTCAATGGTGTGTTTTCGGAGCATTCACTGGCTGATCGAGACAAAGCCGGGGCACCGACAGAAGAGGGCGCAGGGCTGCCAGTGGTGGTGTGGATCGCTTGCAATTGTTCTTGGTTGAAAGCCTGGCAGTCAGATCCGAGCGATTGGTGAGGTTGATATTGATACGGCTGCTGCATGTGCATTCCTGATGGAACGAAAGATCGCTCGGGCTGCTGGGCATATTGTTGATACTGCTGTACATCCCTCTGTTGATATGGGAAACCTGATTTTTCGTTAAAATAATCTCGCAGCTGCGAGACCGTCTTCGGCATGTGTCGGTCCATAGGCTGCTGACTGAAAGAGCTGTAGTCCACAGTCTGGCCTCGACGATGTGACCGACGGGGTTGCATATTGGTCATGACTGGCGCGGGCTGGTATGGAGCAACTGGTGTGGAGATTTGGCGGCGATGACGACCGGTTCCCAGCGCATTGGAGTTCATGATTATATCGCCGATTGACGGATGGGTCCTGATTGAGGTGTCAGTATGTGAATAAGAAAGCAATGGGGCAATAGAGAAGAAGAGAAGTTGTTAGAGCCTCAAGTAGCTCAAGTAGCGGAAGTAGTTCAAGAGTATCAAGAGTATCAAGCTCAGGTTAACCTGTCACACTGTGGATTCTGAACTGAACCTGAAAGAGCAGAAACACGAATGTATGAATGGTTTCCCAAGTTTGGTTCTGGAACCCAGATCTATGTGAGAGACCCGTTCTCATCAACAAATCGGGGCGTTGGCATAGCAACGGCTTAGCCCGGGCGTCTGGGAAACCAAGGCTCTGACGAAAAGCGGGCCTCCCTTGCCCTTCGATATTTTTTTGGGGCCCTTTGATGATCGCCTTGCTTAGAATTATTCGACTTTTACTGCAAGGGCAACTGATCCCTGTGATAATAATGTATTTAAATGTACGTAGACTTGTATAAAAACTACTCCTCAGTTGGTTTCCGAGGAGATTCAATACAAACAAAGTCGATCTCATACTCTATAGACCTTGGCTCCATATATAGTACCCATAGGCCGATAGGCCGATAGGTCCCTATGGCGTCACATCCAATATTTTGATATTTGATATTCGACCTGTCCAACACGGGATAAAGCTATGTGGCCTCAGGCATGAATCCTTGCATTATCTCTCAGAGTCACGTGTTGGGCTTTCTGCCATGGCGGGCCGACCTTTTTTCTATCAGTCCTTCACCGCCCACCACGTGACTAGCTTCAGTCAGCATTTATTTTTAGGCTAAACTACTTTCGGTTATATGACCCACCCACGTGACCGCACAACGATTTTAATCACCAACCGGCTTCCGCGCACAACGATCTTTTTTAATCTTGCAAGGTTGAGGAAGACACGACTGTCGAGGTGAGTCTTGGTCCTATACAGGCAGATAGGAATGTGATGAGCATGCGCAAATAGCATGCAGTCCATTCTCTCTCTGCCTGCCACATTTTCATCATCGCGAACATCCCACTGACTTTCTAGCAGGCCTTCATCAAGATGCAGATCTTCGTCAAGACCCTTACGGGTAAGACTATCACCCTTG
Source organism: Penicillium hordei (assembly GCF_028827395.1). Classification (NCBI taxonomy): domain Eukaryota; kingdom Fungi; phylum Ascomycota; class Eurotiomycetes; order Eurotiales; family Aspergillaceae; genus Penicillium; species Penicillium hordei. Next base: position 2,258,803 of record NW_026623147.1, on the reverse strand, counting down.
AGGTGGAGTCCTCCGACACCATTGACAATGTCAAGTCCAAGATCCAGGGTAAGCACAACCGAAACCCACGAGCCACGGTCGCACACATGCGCGAGGCTCTCGAAAAAAAATACAAAATGGCGACATAGGCTAACCCCGCACCAGACAAGGAGGGTATTCCCCCTGACCAGCAGCGCCTGATCTTCGCCGGCAAGCAGCTCGAGGATGGCCGCACTCTTTCGGACTACAACATCCAGAAGGAGTCGACCCTTCACCTCGTCCTCCGCCTGCGTGGTGGTGGTAAGAAGCGCAAGAAGAAGGTTTACACCACCCCCAAGAAGATCAAGCACAAGCACAAGAAGACCAAGCTCGCCATCCTCAAGTACTACAAGGTTGACGGTGACGGCAAGATCGAGCGTCTTCGCCGCGAGTGCCCCGCTCCCGAGGTATGTTTTCACACTTTTTTTGTCGCAAGACAATGCCCTTGAATTCCCATCAACAGAAGCTAATCCGTCTTTTCTTATAGTGTGGTGCCGGTGTCTTCATGGCCGCTATGCACAACCGCCAGTACTGCGGTAAGTGCCACCTCACCTACGTCTTCGACGAGGCCAAATAAATGGTCTAAGTCGGGCCGTGGTGTGCTGTCACCGAGCTTGAGCATGGTTTTCTCTAGGCTGGGGGAAGTGATTGGAATATCACGGTTGACGTTGGTTGATGATGGTTTCTTGGTATACCCATGTGCTACAGTCAATACAAAGAATAAAACTAGGCGTCCGCCGAAAACTTGAAATTCTCTCGTAATGATAGACTTGTATGAATTGGGAGACTTGGATATTATCACACTGTCTGGTAAATCACTGTACTGCGAATAGCGATGTATAAAGCTGTGCAAACTCTCACTCAAACCTATTCCGGTACTCCAGCTTGGATATTGGCATACTTGCTCTCGGGGAACTCAAGGGCATTCTCCGACCGATCCAAAGCGTCTACACCACCCACACCGTCGACAAAGATACCGATCAAGCTTCCCTCCGCCGGATCAGCCTCCTTACCACCCTTATCACCGCTACTCTCCCACCACATACCACCACCCAGTCCGCGCTCAAGGATATAGCTCGCCTTGACCTGCCCAACATGGGGCGTATCGTAAGAAACCATCGTGCGCGAACCGCCATCATAGCAGTACGAGGCCTTGGCTTCCTCGTCGAACTGTTCCTCAGCCCCGGGTCTGGGTAGCGCCTTGTAGTCCCACACTCCGTTCTCCCAACTGCCCTCTCCGACTCCGGAGAAGGGGGCGCCGGGTCCATCGGTGTTCTCAAATGCACGGCCGTACAGTGGCATGCCCATGACGATCTTTGAGGCTGGTACACCTCCGTCGTTGATGTAGTAGTCCAGAGCAGCGTTGATTGAGAAGGGTGTAGATGCAGGGTTGGAGTCTGAGTGGGCGATATTCGCTTGGTGGCCAGCGTTGCTGTCCCAGCTTCCGGCGAAGTCGTACGCCATGAGGTTGTAGAAGTCTAGCACTGGGGTCATCTCTTGGAATTTAAGCTTCTCGTAGTTGCTCGGGCCTGTAGCAGTCAGTTTGGTTGGTTCATGATACTTTTCCATCGTTAGAGATATGGTATAGACATACCGGCAGGGCAGGCAATTGTCAAGTAGAAACGGCGATCGGCACCAGCCTCTCTGTCGAGAACCTATTTCCAGTCAGTTGGTCCAATGTAGGTTTTAAGAAGAATAGGATACCTCTCGGCACTTCTTGAGCAAGAGAACTAGGTTCTCAGCCTCGGCATCATCTGGATATAAAATTAGCCTCGTACTTCAAGTATGTTTTGACAAAAACTCACCTTTGGGATATTCCCAATCGATGTCAATACCTATGAAACAGTCAAAATCAACAGTGTACACAGTACCTAGCCGACGAAACGTACCATCGAATCCCAGATCAAGAACCAGACGTGACGCGGATTCAGCAAATTTAGTGCGACCCTCCTCGGTGCTTGCAGGCTGCGCGAAATTTGCCGAGTACGTCCAGCCACCGATAGAAAGCAAAACCTTCAACTTGCGGTTCTGTTTCTTGAGCAGGAAAAGCTGCTTGACACATCCGTACGCATTGTCACCCTCATCGTTCCACGAGTCTGTCGGGTAATGCTTCTCGAGGTCGGACCAAGAGTCGGTCAAGTACCTGCAGTTCTAAGTCAGGAGATTCATGTGCAGTCTGTAAGGGTCAGAAGCAGGACTTACACCTCACCGGTTTCAGGACGAATGTTGGCAAATGCATAGAGAATGTGTGTCAACTTCTCCGCAGGCAGATCCTGTGGGTTGTAGTTACGGCCGTAAATTGCCTGTGAGGGATGTCAACATAGGTGCTTTGTGCGGTGTATATGTCCAGCCAGTTAGGCATAGTGAAATGGACGCGGATCATGCAGTCGAGAACGAAATGAAATTCAGCAAGCGAAATTAGAGACATACCCAATTGACGAAATAAGCGACTGATTTGATTTCAGACATGGTTGGTGCGGGGTGGGTAGCACGGGGATAGTTAAAGTATTGCACAAGAACAGCCACAAGTAGGGTTGTAAACAAAGCAATGGGTTTGAGACGATACGCCACACTTTCAAGTCAGAAGAAAAGTTATATTCGAGAGTTTCGGATATAAACACTAAAAGGCAGCGTGCAAGTATTTCTAGAAAGTACTTTTATGTCGCAGCCTAATTGTTAGCGGACTGTCGTACCTTAGGGGTCTGGGCAAGATCAACGCCACAACGTCATTGGTCAGCCCTAGGGACTCACATGTGGCGGTGCAAAACTTAAGGCACCGAGGCACCAAGAGTGGCTAAGTATAGATCGAAAAAGATATCCGCGATAGAAGAACGGAGATGTATCTGTGCAAGCAAAGATATGATCTGGATAATCTGGAGACAATCCAGGTTGATGGGAGGCTATATGTATGTTTACTAAATTCCCAGAAGGGTCCAACAAAACGTGGTGCGTGACACCTCCGCCTGTTCAAGGTGCATGTAACCCCATTCTTGGCCAATCCTTAATATGTTTCATGTAATAGTGTGTTAGCTTATTGGTTTTGAATTTAAACTTGATTGTTTCGTGGAAGCACAAGATATGAAGTATCAAGTACTCGTGATGTTGAAGAATGTAACTCTAGGTAAGAATGCGACATGGCCCGCCTAAGAAAAGAAGCAATACTATATGAAGTCATGATTGACAAGTCATGAGAGCTCATTGTGATTATACTGGTTGTTAAGTTGAATATTTTGAATATCGCAGATCTCATGATTTGAAGTATATCGCGATGCAGGATCTACAAACGCCTTCATAGCCTCTAGTGAGCACGCTCTTCGTCAAATGGAGCTTTACATTAGCCCCCGAAGCCACGCAATCCCTCAATATATCAAACCCTGATCAGCCGACTTACGCCCTCAAATATGGTTGGGGAATCGAGCATGGACCAGACTCTTTCGGCAGTAGGTCGACCATTGAACCCGTGGCAAGTGACAACCTTCTCAGGCCGAGGAATGTTCGGAGAAGCGGCAATCCCGCGTGGTGATCTAAACACGATAGCGAGTGATGTGACAAAGATCGACCGAGACTACACGTGGACTCGAGGTTTCACACCTTTCTTTCTAGTCATGAGATGATCCTCGAACCTATAGATCAAGATTCTAGCATGGAATTGTAGGTCGATGCATGATCCCCAAACATACTTGGTCTTGGTGTAACCTATTCAGTTACCCTATATATATTTCCTTTTTTTCTCTTTTTTCTATTTTTCTAATGCTCTCTCCACTTGTTCCCATGTGATGAATTCCTAGATCACAATACGATGCATGATATGCGTAGTTCTATATCGTGAAATGTGAGCGTACTACTGTTTATCCACAAATCCAATATTAGACCTAACTATCGGAGGTCGCCGAAAAAGTCGATTTGCAAGGATCGACAGAGCATCTTTATTCAACATGCCCCACCTCGTACTCATACCCGAATGCCGGTTGTGCCGATCGTGCAAAACAGACACAGAACTATCTCCCCGAGTGCCGTGACCGAGAACCGAGAAGACACCAAAGAGCCGAAATGTATGGATAGGAAGTGATCCGTTAGCCCACTAGAAGTTTAACGGGAGAAAACAAAACAAAAAACGTGGGAATACCAAATCCACTATAGAAACGATGGGGAAAAAATATATAAAAAATAAAATAAAAAATAAAAAATAAAACCGGACCATCGCCTGAAAATACATTCCATCCATAGCTGAACTCGAGCCGCGATATGGTCGTTCGTAGTGCTGATTGGATCTACACAGCCGAACTAAAGCCCTTAGCTTCGCAGCCCGTGTCGGAAATCTCTACAAGTTGATGATCCACTTTGATCTGTGCCACGTTTTTCTTTTTTCTTGACCCTTCACTTTGGATGTACGGTGGATCTTTCAGCTGGCATCTCTGCCTCGGCGCCCCAGGTGTCTAGTTCATGTGTTAATTGCCGACAGGATCGACGAGACCTGCATTTATCATTTTCGGTCTTTTGTCTGTAGTCCCTGAGAGAGAATTTTGTACAAAGTACTTTGTAACTAGAGAGGTGTACTATTGCGTCAGATCCCTGTGGGGCCATTAGGGCTGTCCACGGGTAATTCCCGGGTTATCTATTCAATACTAGATCAAGTAGTTATGCACATCTTGTATATTGAGTATTCAATGATAGAAATTGATTCTTAGAAATAACGTACAACTTCTCAAACAGACCTACAACCCAAAAAAAAAAACAAGAGGGGATATCGTAGCTACAACCAAAACCACGCAATAAAACCCAAACTCATTTTGTTTCTTCCAAGGCAGTACTCACGACCAGCGCTGTACCTACCATCTCAGACAAGCCTCCCCCTATTAAAAAGAATCATACAAAGCCCAAGGCTCCCAATCACCCATCAATCAGTAGAAGGTAAAAATCCGAAAAAAAAAAAAAAAGAAAAAAAAAAGAAAAAAAAAAAAGGCTCCCAACCTCAACCCCATGCGACATGCATTCATTTCCATTTCCATTTCCATTCTTATTTTCGTTTCATGTCCATTTCATATCCCATTACCGGCCTGCGACCCAGCGATGGATCGCCTCCAAGGATGGATCATCATCAAGCCAATGACCAGCGCGCAGATCAGCAGCTCGCAAGTCCGCTACGACATGCTGATCCGTGAAGCGAGCCAGATCCTGATGGAGGGTTGCAGTTGCGCTCTTCAACTGGGCCGTTGGGTTGGAGCCACGTAGGACGCTGGCACGGGTCATGGCCCATCGCCGGGCTGCAGCGGCGCGCAGGTAGATCTTGTGCGCCTGGAATCGGCGTGCGCTGCTGTCTAGTATGACTCTGCAGGGGGGTCGTTAGCGTCTTGACATGATCGGAGGCTGGGAGATGAGGACGTATATACCTTTTGAGCTCGGCTTTCTCGGTCTCGACGTTCCCTTGCCCTGTTACCGGGCAGGCTTGGTAATTGGCGGCCATTAGGGTTTGGGCTGAGGCTAGGGACTCGCGGAGTACTACGAAGCCATCTTCCCAGTATTCTTCTTGGGATGGTTCGACTTGCTGTTGCGAGATGTGGAGCAGGAGAGTGCGGTAGTCGTTGATTATCTCTGCGACTCGCATAGCGCGGGCTTGATTGACTGCACGATCATTAGCGGCTTGTTTGGGTAATTGGTTGAGACGATTGGGGAGGGTCAGCTTACATCCGTCTGCCATGTTTCTGGTAGATTAAGTATATAAAATGGACCGGAAATGGACCGGATGATGGACGAGTAGGAAGAAGGCAAAAATCCAGTATAGATAATGGAATCAACGATAACCAATGAGAGATGAAAGAAAGGCAATGGTCAGAGGAACTGATGGTCCATGGAGTCGAGAATGTTAGGCCACCAACGGTTCCCGGGGGGGAAAGGGGAAAGATATAAGTTGGTTCAAAGGTTATGTGTCTTTCTCCTTACCCCATACATGACAACCCTCATCGGTGGACCAGAAGAGGAAAAAGGCCAGAATAGTACAAAATAATAATAATATGAAACCAAGAATTTATCAGCCCGCTACAGCGGAGCCGACGTCAGGATACATCATCACCAAGAGAAAGAGCTGCACCAATAGACGGGCAAGATCCCACGATCAGGGAGCTCGGGTTGTCAAGCACAGCTGGGATGGGACCGGGCCACACCATAAGCTCCCGAGAAACCGTTTACGGCATGACTAGGTCCATCCCTGTTCCAAGGGGAAGGGTCGGTGGAGACAGCAAGAGAGACAGAAAGGAGGGCCCATATGTCGCATGGGAAAAGGTGGGAAAGGGACTGGCCTATTGCCTTCACAGTATTCCGAGGTGTGGATTTGCAGTGGAGAGAGAGTTGGCCCGCATATGAGATTAGGTTCCTGTGCGGCCGATTTGGGGTTTCTCGTAAGAAGAGAGAGATGGTGTTTCATGATGATGATTGGAGAGTATTGAATGAACTACTTAGTGGGGAACCATCTTTTTTTTTCTTTTTCTCTCTCTTTTCTTTTTTTTTTTTGCGATGCATCATGGCTCGTGGGACCCCTGTTGAAAATTCAGAGACATGGAGCAAGGGCAAAAAAGTCGAACCCTCAGCCTTGGACCTGCATTAGACGAGATCTACTCAGACGTGTAGTGGATCTGACAGTTAGAGTGAACAGGTTCAGCTGATAGTTTGCCACACTTATTATTAGCCTGGGACTTACTATTAGCCACATTAGTTTCTCTCGTCTCTCTAGTTCAATTGGCAACGCCAATCATATACCGAGAAAGGCCATTGAAAAAGACCATTGGACGCATCTGTGGATAATTTATGGGCTGTCAGGATTCAGCCACCGCTAAGCCACATGTGGCGCCCCGCACAACAGACTCGTAGGAGTAGCATGCCCGTCCACTGTCTCCTTGCTTTTATGCACGTACGGAGTAGAAGCTGTGACCAACCGGCAATACCGAATTGTCCATCCCTAAAATTTTTTCCACAGGTGGCGGATTCTCCAGTAGTTTTGACAGGCTGGATATGGTCTCGGACCACCCGACGGGGTTACGCTATAGTATCCATAGGTAGTATCGGCGATAAGAAGATGGATTTATGCCCGAGTATCCATAATAAATGGATGTTTTAGTAGTATGGCGTCAAGGTGCAGGGTGAGAGCCCCGAACAGGGCCGAAAGTGTATTCGTGCAGGAAACAATTGAGTTATCATTCACAGATCGTCTGTTTCTCTAAAATAAACACCGTTGTCCTTCCGTTACTGGTCGCTTACATCCATAGCTTGCAGGCCCAGCTCGCTCAGTCCTTCTCGGCTATGGCCTGCAGCCGTTCATCAATCTCCTCTTCCGTCAGGGCACGGAACCCTGTAGTGGTTCCCTCCTCGCCATCGGCCCGCGGCCCACCAACGATACCAATCTCAATCTCGTGCTTCTTGAAGTCAACACTTAGCACATTGCTGAGGGCTGTGATGCCCAGCTCCACAACCTCCTCCCAACTACCCGCGGCCGCATCCTTGTTCTTCAGCTTCTTCTCCAGGTAGTTCAGCGCCTCCTGCTGCTTGGGGCCGGATGCTGTCGCCTTGTACCCAACGTAGTAACCAGCCGGGTCACACTTGTAGAGCTGCGGGCCGCTCTCATCATCGACAGAGATCAGGGTCGTAGCCACGCCAAGTGGTCGCATGTAAGCCTGGAAAGTTTCAAGAGCAACATGTCAGCCATTCTGTCTCTCTAGATGAGATGGTTCCACGGTGGTGGGAAACACATACCCTTTGTGTGTAGACCTGGTTGATATTTGCCAGACGCTTTGCCAGGACATCGCACGGCATCTCATATCCGAACTTGTACCGGAACTCAGCAGCCTCACCACGGGCCCGGTCGACGGATGCGCGAGCATCTGCTATGGAGCCGGTCATCACACAGCCTACGGAAGGCGAGATTCGGAAAACATGTGAAACGGAGGTAGGGTCGATCAATTTGTCCTAGTAGACAGCAGATTAGCGTGAGCGCAACACTCAAGCTATAGACGAGGAATCCATCTTACAGCGACTTTCTTCTGCGAGAGCACCACGGCACAGTCCTTGCCCCTCACACCGATAGAGGTGATGTTGGCTGAAGTGATGGCCTTGAATGCATATTCTGGGAGATGTTTGGTCAGCGGCCATGATGACAGTGTACGGATTGAGGTTGCTGGGCAGGCCGAGGTGGAATCATCAACGAGTGGACAATACATACCAACTTGGTACAATCGACCCTGGTCAGAGAAGATAGTGATATGTCTATCGTAGGCGCTTCCTGCGGAGAGAACCAAGGTCAGTCGGGGATGAAGTCATGAGGTTGGACTGAGCCATCATCAACGAGAGAGCATACCAGACATGACGGCGGATCTTCAAGTATTTTATAGCTAGATTAAGAGAAGCAAAGGAAAGAAATGAGGAAGGAGGGTCCGAGAGGATGAGATGATGGGGGTTGATCAGTGACGCGTGCCAGAGCTGCCTGAGCTCAAGCTTGAGGTCAGCTTCACCGCCTTCCAGGTTCCTCTATCAACAGCCCTGGGCTTCACCAACACTTGGTCATGGGTTTTCTACTATTCGTGAGTTCGAGGTATTTCACAGGTCAACAAGGGCCTATAAGTAGACTATTAGGAGATTGACTCAGATTTATTTATTTTTTTTTATTTATTTTTGGTTCGCCCTAGGATGCGTGAAATTTCAACTTCGAAGAGAAAACGAACTACAACTATAGATATCTACTACACACACATACTTCAATGCACATCTAGACGACACGAGGATAAAATGACTTTTGGCATGAACATAATTACACCGTCCCAAATGCTGTGGTAGAGATATATACACATCCAAACCCTAGGTAGCAACCCAAATCCTATTTCGTCAGAACTATTCGCTGTCGCTTTCACTGCTTGAGATTTCGATCTGAGCAGTTCTGAGCTTTCGCTTCTGTGTCTTTTTCGGCACGGCAGGCTTAGGCTTTGCTTCACGAACTGGTACAAACTTCTCCTTTTTCTTGGCAGCCTTGGTCTCCTTCGGCACTGCAGCACCACTAGGAGCGGATGACGAAGGAGTCTTCACAGCACCCTGTTTGGCCGAGGCATGGGCAGCAGACGACTTGTCATCACTGTCGCTGTCGCTGCTGCTGCTGCTGCCGCTCGACGAGGTGTCGTCATCGCTATCCGGCGCAGGCTTGCTGACAGCCTTCTTGGGAGCTGGGGCATCATCATCATCACTATCCTCGCTGCTGCTGCTAATATCAACAACCATAGTTCTGTTCTTCCGCTTCTTGTTTACCGCGGGCTCGGGGGCCTTGCGTTTCGGTTTCGGCTTCTTCAAATCCTCGGCACTGAAAAGCTTGCCGGCAACAGCGAAAAAGACCAGCTCTGCTCGCTGCCTTTTCGGCAAACGCTTTTGGACGTCTCCCTCCAATTTTTCTCCGAAGTTGACGTTGTCCAGATCCTCATCTCCCTTTGGCAAGCACTCACGGAACGCATTGATAGCTTCCAAGTACTTGGGGTTTGTTGAAGGCTCCTGGGTCTCCGCTTCTTCATCTTCCTTTGGCTTGTCAAGATCCATATCAGCCTTGATCACGTCCCTCGCAGCATTGCTCATGCGCTCCTTGGCGGCATCACCCTTCAGGCCCTGCATGTACGCCAGCAGCGATGTGTTGTACTTAGAAGGGACATGCTCAAGCGAATACAGGTGCTTGAACAGGTTGGTTTCCCGGTTCTTTTGGAACTTCCATGTGGCGCGTGCTCGGTGGTAGTGGCTCAGGTACGAGAGAATAGGCGTCTCGTGGATTGGGGCCGCAGCCGAGGCGGTACCGTCTTTTCTTTGCTTCTTCTTCTCCCGTTTGCGCTGCTTCATCTCTTCGACAGCCTTGTCCCCGGCGTCTTCGGTGTCTGCTTCGGCTCCGTCGGTTGCGGCAGCATCATTGCTGTCGACATCGTCCGACTCACTCTCGGAGTCGCCGTCGAATTCCTTTGTTCCGGGTCCGAATGAAACACGCTTCTTCTTTTTCTTTTGTGATTCATCATCCTTGTCTTTCTGGTCGTTGTCATCTTCGGTATGGCGGCGCTTCTTCTTTTTCTTCAATTCGCCGTCGGTCTCGGGTGCCGCATCGTCGGAAACGGACTTGCGCTTTTTCTTGTCTTTCTTGTCGGCCTTGGTATCTTTTTTGCTGGGAGTGGACTCCTGTGCGTCTGCACTTCCCTCCTCTCCTGTAGAATCCTTCGACTTCTTGGGCTTCGATACGAGCTTTTTAGACGCCGGGGACTGGACGTCCGCCTGGTGCGCCATCGTTGCTGTGGGTGGGTTGCGACGAGGTCTAACAAAACGAAAAAATAGAATTGAGAGGAGCGTGACGCTCTAAAGAAGGCTGGAATTTGAAGTTCAGGGCCTGTAAATGCGACTTCGACTGTGGTGCTAAGACGGTTGGGCGGAGACTACTTTTTTTCTGCCGATCAATTGCGCCGGCCAATCATATTGTCTCCTCTTTCTACATACTCTCAAGGGTTACTTGCAAGGGAATCATCAATTGAAACATATCAAAAGAACCAATCTTGATGTGGAGAGTACAGAGGCATCAGTCAGAAAATTGTTATTAAAGATCTTGCTGTTGATGTAACATCCAGATGCTATATATCTATATCCCCAACTAGACCATTCAAGTCCTGTAACCAAGTCAGTTATGTCAAGTGTAGAAAGTTTGATTTGCACTGAGTTTGATTACTTTCCTCGTGTAACAGTGATCTACAGATAAAATCTCCAAGGAGGGAAGAAATGGAGGTCTATTTAGGGAGAAGAGGGAAAATAGAGGTGAGCTCTGCTATGGGACACAAAGACAAACGAAGCTCCAGCAACGGTGAACAACTGGCTCCACAATATAATGTGTGATGATTTCTCATTTGATACGTATAATTTAGCTCTGAAAACAAGCATGTACGTCGTAGAGAGTCATAGACGTGGAGGGAACCTCAAAGAAAGCAAAGAAAGGACGACTGTCTAACTTGTTCGAGAGTGGAACGGAAGACTGCATAAAGAACGCGTGAAGACACGACAACAGCGCGGTACCTAGGACATGTACAATAGACAAATTCTTCTCCAGGTGCCCGGACAAGCCGTACATTTGATGAAAAAGGGTTCGCATCGTATGGGGGCAGTGTAAGCCCAATGACACAGTACAGCAAGACATAGTCAGGCTGCGAGGCTCAAAAATTAAGTAAAATAACTTGAAGTTTTCAACCCGTGCACGATCCCACTAGAGAGAGAGAGAGAGGGAAAAAAGAAGAAAAGAAAATCTGGGGGTCGACCTTATTTATACTCCATGGCAGTTGAGGGCGGTGATGTTTCTGTCTATACAAGTCACCGCTGAAGCCACCGCTGAAGATCCAAGTCTATAGTTCGGTAGATTGTGGCGTTCGTTCCAGAGTAGATTCACGAAATATACCACGCCGCCTCCGACAGTCCCAAGTGGTTCCAAGGCTAGCAACTGTAAATCTTACTAACACCGACATCGAAGAGTTTTATCAACTAGCTATCAACTAGCTATCAAGGGCCATCAATACAAGATATGATGAGTATCTATAACAGACTAATGGGAATAATGTTAAGGTCTCGAGTCGGGTTTTCAGATCAACCTTTGTGCATGGACATGGACTTCTGTGGCACCGAGATATCTATAGCATATAGCTTACTGATGCATTACAAGATGCCATACTTCCATATATCTGGACTCGGAAAGCTGCGTAGATCGAAGATCGAAGGTCTCGACGAGGATCATACGTGGCGCGGGGACATCTAGCACTTCGACACTCTCCGGGTCGTTTTGATAAACGGCAAATTCCCAGAATCCACCGAGGTGCCCCGCAGAGAATTGGATGAGCGGCTCTAGGGAGTTGTATGCTCCATCTGGGAGATTGGCAATAATCGTCGATTGGATTTTGACATTATATAGATGCCAGATCTTGGCTGAAAGCTTGGCATGGGGACAGTGAGCTTTATTGGCTGATATCAGAGAATAGTGGATCTCCTATCCGCCAACCTCTCCCAAGTGATGGATTCAGCATTCAATTGTATGATTTTTGTTGATTTTCTAGTATGTATTCAGCACTTTAGTCTTATATACACTTCAATAAAAAGGGAAATATCGTGGAACTCGTCAATTGCATTAATGATGCCCTCACAAGAGGAACGTAATAGCTGCAGACATCTATGTCCCAGTCCCGGAAGCAAACCCAGGATCATTAGCCCCAGTATCCCTCCTCTCTCTGCGAACCTCCTTCTGCACAAAGCTCTCAGTCCCGGAGCCGGTAGCCGCTGCAGACGCAGCAGCCCTCCGTTTCGCCTTCTCCCTTTCCCTCTCCTTCTCCTTCTCCTTATCCCTAGCACTCGGACCAGCCGCCTTCCGCCGTTTAGGTAGTTCATAGACATCGTTGAAATTCATCACAACGCCCAGGAAACGCATATCCACGTCCGGCTGGTATGACAAATCGCCGAGGAGGACAGTCAGACGGGAACGGAACTCGGCGGAGAGTTCGCGGAGGCGGACACGAAGCGAGGCAAGCATGTTGTCGTCGGCGGCTAGATTGGGTCCAGATAATGAAAGCGGGGTGTTGACGCCGTCTACCCCAGCACTATCGGGTCGGATGTCCGGGGAGGCCATTGAGGTTCCAATCCGGGTGCTGGGTTGGCGGGAGAGGAGATCACGCTCTGTGAGACCCCATTGACCCTGGGCGGAGCGAGTCTCGATCTTGGCATTTATCTCCTGGCGGCGGGTGAATTCCGCAACGGAGAAAGAGTACAGACCGTCCACAGCGTCTTTGTAGGCAAGCATGAATTTGAGGATCTGGTGGAGCTGGCTGAGGAAGCTTTCTTCTGGTTGTTTGGCGGAGGTTGAGGTTGAGGTGCCGTAGCGCGAGGAGGATGCAGATCCTAGTAGACCCTTGTGGGTGATGGAGTTGAGGTATTTGGTGTGTGCTTCGATAAGGTCATCCAGCGTGCAGTCCGGTCTCCGGATGGCCTCGAGTAGTTGTTCCCAGCTGGACTCGATGACTTCGAACAGGATATAATATTGGAGCTGATTGACGAAGTGGATCATTTCGGCAATCACGCAGCGTGCTCGCTTCCAGTCTGCTCCGACTTTGTCTTCCACGTTGCCGAGCACTCCTCGTGCACCTGTCATGCACCGTCGCCAGGTGCTGTTCAGCGCGAACTCAACTCGCTTGATGCGCCAGAGGAAGTTGAATACTTTCAAGTATTGAGTTGATGCCCAGGGTGTGATGACCACGTCCACAGGAGCGTCGATTTTGTATTCCAATGTGAAGCAATCCCATCCGATTTCACCGTGGCTTAACTCAAGCATACGAGCATCAAGCCGACGCAACACTTCTGGGGTGTCGTATTGTGCATTGGAGGCACGGATAGCATGTTCCAGCTGTGCAGTTAGAGTATGTCGATATTGTGAATTTGCTGGGCGATCCAGATTCGTAGCAAGCGACTCCATGAGGAGAGCAATGAAGTCTCCTTGGCCCAGTAACAGGTAACTCTTCAGCGCTTTTAGGTGATCGAATAGGTTGAATTTCCCATTCATCAAGGAAATCAATCGAGCCATTGTGGTCTTATATGCCTCATCAATGGAGATCTCGAGAGTGGCGGTGTCGCCATATCGAAGCTCCTTGGAGGCTTTCTTTGAATAAGCTTCCACCCAAGCTGAATCACCGCAGCCATGGCGGATAAAGTTCAAGGATTTTCCAATCAGGAAAATCTTCTTTGCAAACTCCTGGGTGATGATTGAGGGTAACATGTCATCATCGAGCTTATATTTGTCCTCCCAGACGCTAGTTGCAAGCCGCCGGGGGTCAGTCTTCGGCCGGAACTCTGGATCAGCAACAAAGAATTCCTTGTATGGATCTGACAGTTCACCATCGTAAATCCATAGTCGTAGCATGTCGTAGAATGGGCGAGTCGCATGTGCAAGAAGTTTCTCAGCAAATGCGCACACGAAGGGATCTCCGTGGGATGTTGAAAAGCCGTGGATTAAAGAAATCAACTGGCCGCCCCTCTTGCCTGCGATACTTGTCAGCTACTAAGAAAATATAGTCATTTTTCTGTGCACTTACTCTGAGCCTCTTCCACAATCAAACTCATCAGTCGAAGGGCCATTGTAGCATCTCTTGTCCACACCACGCATCTCTTCAAGGTAACGCCACCCTTTCGTACACCCTGAGGCTCGGTTCCGTCTCCAATCGCGGCCAGCGCCTGTCGGATCTCCGCCTCTAGTGTAGCCACCAAGCTAAGATATGCGCGCAGCTCAACGGCAATGGCAGCTCGCAAGCTCTGGTTCACCAACCCCCCTTCTTCGCTCCCCACAAACACAGACAGGCCTTTATAGAGCAGACAAGGCTCCGCCAACGTATTAAGAAGTGAAGTAATTGGCGCAGACAGATTCGAGGGCAATTTCAAGCTCGACGAGGAACTAAATTGCAGATTCGACGAAGACAACCCTTGTAAGTTGAACGGAAGGTCGCGCAGGAGCCTATGCTCAACAGATCCAGACATTTTCGCCGGGCCCGATGGATTAGCACTCGAGGGCCGAGGCGAGGCAGCACGAACATCCTCATCGCCGGAACGGTCATTCACCCCAGCATCAACGCGGGTGGTTGGTATTTCAGTCGCGCTGCGCCCAGCCTGGTCTATACCATCACGATCGATATCATGTCGCAGCGAGCTCTGCCGCTCCATCTTCGGCGGTAGGACGCGTTGGTGTTGCTGCGAAGCTGACGAGCTAACAGCGGGGCCCTCATCCTCCGAGTCGATCATCGTACCCCGTCTTGGACGTGCACCGCCCTTCCCCAACATATTGTGCCAATGTGCCTCGTCCATCAACGGGCTTCGGCTTCGTTCCCCGCCCTCCACTGGCTCATCCGAGGCAGACAACTTGTAGAGCAAAAAGAGGATACCCCATTTCTGCGACAGCACAGGCTGCGTCAGGAGACGAGAGTAGAGATTGGAAAACCGAACTGCCTTATCCGGGCTGACATTTTCGCGACGCAGCTTGCGCTTAATCAGATCTGGCGCGTTGTTGATGCTCTCTGTCCCCGCGAGACTTCCGCGCCGTCCACCAAGCCCCGCTGGTGATCCTGGGTCTGGGGCGTTGGTGCTGGCATGGGTGTCGAGGATGCGCCAGGCACGCTCCATGAGGACATGGTGACGGCGGCTTTCGGCCGAGGCGAGGGCTTCCTCTGCGTCGGAGTAGTCTTCGTCTTGGATGGCGGAGATCGGGAGCGCGGGGGTTAGGCCGTCGACTAGCTGGGAGAGGGCGTCATCTAAGCGGCGCCCGCGCGCAGGGTTTCGAGCTGGATTTGACATCGTCTGCCCGGTGCCCTAGTGGGCGAATTGTTCGGTATCTTGTATCTGTTCGCTCGTGGTTGGCGTCTGTGGGTGCTTTGTTTGAGGAATTGCTGGGCAAGAGATCGCGGTCAGGCAGCGGGTTAGGGAAGAAGGTCGCAAATCAAGCCTGTTACTAGACTGTACAGTTTCAACACACGTCTGAGATGAACCTTCCAAATTGTATTTCAATGGACGTAACGCGGACTCAAGCTTGAAGCTTGAATGTTTGTGTTTGTGATGTTTGGCGTGTGTTGGTGCCAATTCCCTAAGGCATACATCCTTATCGTCCTATCGCTAGTTATCTGAGTTTGCCCTTACCCGATATATCATCCCTGTCATATAAAACTCCAAGGTTGTCGTTACAGCACACCCCGAGGTTAACAACTCCATATTCTCTCTTTATAATACAGGCCCTCTCTGATATCTTACAGGCATCTCCTCGGTGAGTTTCCCACAGCAATTAAATATCTACACATGAGCCCACCACGGTTTAAGACGACTGCAGGCCTTCACCGACCAATCATGGAATTATACATCATGGAATATGCGCGAGGAACTTGGGCCCTTCGGTCCGAATTCCAGTAATTGTTGAGCTCAGGCCCAGAAAATGTACAGTCAAAGTGCAGCCAAGGTGTACGCAACACTGCGGGCATGACTCGGGACATTTTAGAGCAGACCCGCTATAGTGACGTCCATGATCATACAGGATCTGTAGGATTTGGAGCCACCCTAGAGGCAACCCTAACAAAGCCTTAATTAATCATACTTTTTTTTGCTCTTTTCTTTATTCTTTTTGTGCTCTTCCCTTTCTCCTTCCATGTCTCTGTTTTAGTAAACTAAATGTACAATCTCCCAATATGGACACAGGCACATCTACCTATGCGACCGCGCGGCCATTTTTCAGAGCTCAAGGTAACGCAAAGCTCAAATTACTTGCTTTGTTCTTAGCCGTCTCGACCGTCCTCCTCCTCACACTATATTACGGGGGCCTATCAGAGGACATCTCACCTAGCACGAAAGACAAGCTTGCGAACGAGAAAGACTACTGGACATGGGAAACGAGCACTCGATTCCGGAAACCCAAGCATGGGAACGACAGCGATTACACTGGGAGTTCGCAAAATGCAACCTGTGACGCTTTCCCATCAGACATGCTATCGCGCATTCAGATTATCCTAAAAACCAGCGCAACCGAAGACCCGAAACGAGTCGACACACACATGGCCTCTGTGACCCGCTGCATCTCCAACTTATTAGTTATATCAGACAAAGAGACCGAGCTCCATGGCTATCGTGTGCACGACATTCTAGCCGATCTGCCCCCCTCGGCCTGGGATCAGACTCCGGAGTTCGAAGCGTACGAAGCACTACAACGCGGTGAGAGCAATATCGACGGCGCAGAAGGGTGGAAACTCGATCGATTCAAGTTCCTTCCCATGGTGGAACGTGCTAAGAAAGTGAACCCCGGCGCGGAGTGGTACGTCTTTCTGGAGACGGATACTTATTTCGTGTGGGATAACCTGTTCCGAATGCTGGAACGGTTCGACCCATCGTTCCCTCTGTATATGGGATCGCCTGCGCCAGGCCGCGATATCGGTGATGGAAAAGTCACCTGGTTTGCATACGGTGGCTCGGGCTTTGTGCTATCCCGAGCTGCGGTTGATACATTGGTGGCGCGGGAGGTTGGTGAATATGGGCAGTTTAGTGGACAATCACTCAGCGACCAGTATATGCAGGCTGTGAAAGATGACTGCTGCGGTGACTCTGTACTCGGGTTTGCGCTGTATGAAAAGGGGATTGAGTTGTTTGGGATGTGGCCGATGTTCAATGCGCACCCGCTGGACTCGATTCCCTTTGGTGATGATCATCACTGGTGCCAGCCTGCGATTAGTATGCATAAATCACAATTGGGTGATATGACCGGCCTGGCGGACTGGGAGGATAGGCGGGATAGAACGGTATGATTTCTTTTGCCGAATCTGCTGGTGCACATGCTAATTCATATTACAGAAGCCCTTACTTTACGCAGACTTGGTTGACTACTCTCGTCTAGGACAGTTGTCAGAGCGAAAAGGATGGGATAATGGAGCCTGGGGTGGAATAATCGAGCAACCTGATACTCTACCCCAACATGAATCATTAGAAGCCTGTCGTCAGGCATGCCATGACAGGGATTGGTGTATGTCTTACACTTATGACACCGCTGGAGCCTGTGTGTTTGTGCGGAGCTTGCGACTTGGAGCAAAGAGCAAGCTGGAAATTGCCGAGCGATTCACGGCTGGATGGGACAACGACAAGATCCAAAATTGGCGGGCGAACAACACGTGTGAAAAGCCCATGTGGATGAAGCCGAGTTTGACAAGAATTTTCTAGATTTGAGATGTGTACACGACTTTCAACGATTTACTATAAAACGTTAATGATATTTGATACCTGAACATACAACTCCTATAAATCCCAGAGCTACGAGCTGCAATCATGAAGCAGCATGACTTCGCTCTACATCCAGCATATACTGAACGAAGATCTACGAGAATGTATGATACACTTTCAAGGCGATTGTCGATTCATTTGCTCAACCATCTGGTTCAAGGAAACTAGTCAAACACATCAAAAAATCACAAAGCCATCCGTACGCCACCCAGGAATCATATATTTCGACACAAGCAACCCACACTTGGGAAAACAAACAATGCACCGGTGTGCCCTCAAGTATTAGACAAGCGAAAGGTAAAAGGTTCCCCTGAGCCATCAAGGAAGAGGATTAGAAGAAGAGAAAAAGCAAAGGGTAAAAAAATACAACAAGGGAAAAAGGGGGAACATCATAAAGCAGAACATCAACCTCGAAGCAGCCATAAATCGAAAGAAAGCATCTCATACGCCGAGTTGACACACCCTCAAAAAAAGGTCATTCCAGACCACCAAGTTAGTCCGTCCATTTTTGAGTCGTGAGGATCATTAACACCTGCCCATGCCAGAACAATCGGCGGAGCCTTAGCCGAAGGAACCCGCGAGGAAAAACAAACTCCTAGGAAGAAGAGATCAACCGCCGGGTCTAAGCAGTGAACTGTATTTCCTACATGCGGCGAAAAGCAAGATAGGTATCTTGAGATGAGAAACATAGCAAGTTATCTCATCGACGCATGCCCTGTGTAGGGATGC
Organism: Penicillium hordei; assembly: GCF_028827395.1. Taxonomy (NCBI): domain Eukaryota; kingdom Fungi; phylum Ascomycota; class Eurotiomycetes; order Eurotiales; family Aspergillaceae; genus Penicillium; species Penicillium hordei. The sequence continues at coordinate 2,240,245 of NW_026623147.1, read as the reverse complement.
CACCGGGCTGCATACCCATGTTGGGCGGCATATTATACGCGTGGTGATCATATCCGGCTGACATGCCATTCATCATAAGGGGACCGAGCCCCTGGGCCTGAGAGACAGGACAATCCTTGTGTGCCAGCAATAGAGTCTTGAGGTTGACAATCTCCTCACGCAGCTGAGTCACTGTAGCAGTAAGGGCATCATTCTCTGAGGTGAAAAGCTCAACCTTGTTTTGAAGGTTAGCCAGCCACTGCTTCTTCCGTTGACGACATTTCAAAGCCGCGACACTGTAGCAAACGTTAGTATTCCAAGTTCCTGAATATACAAGGTTGGATCTCATTCATACCGATTCCGCTCTAGGAAATTGCGTCTTTTCTCCTCATCAGTCATCTTCTTGGTATCCATTGGGAATTGTTTCATATCATCGTCATCGTCCTCATCATCCATATCCGAGGGCATCTCCATGTTGGCTTTGGTCCTTTTGTTGGACCCCTTCGGGGCATCTTCGGCCTTGCGGCGGTTATTGGCAGCAGGGGCCTTGGGGGCGTTCTTTTTGCCCTTACCCTTAGCGGGTTTAGCGGGCTCGTGATCAGATGCATCCTCAGCACTAGTACCATTGGTGTTCTGGGAAACACGTCGGGTTGCAGCACGGGTATCATTTGGCATCTGGGCAGGGTTCATCGGCGCATTGTTTGCCTGGCCACCCTTTGCCAGCATGAACAGTCCGTTCGCCGCATCAGCCGCATCATGCTGAGTGAAGTCGGCGGGCCGGGCTGGTTTTACATCCATATTGGCAGCAGCCTGTTCCTGCTCGCTGGGGTTGGAGGTAGGAGCATTCGAGTTGTTCTTCTTTGCTGCAAGTGCGGTGCGATGGAAATCAATAGTGGAAGGAGTGGCACCGCCGTTCTGAAGTTGTTGCAGGAGAGCTTGTGAGTTGGGACTGGGGGCCGGGAACATAGAACCTCCACCACCAGGTGTCAGTCCCGTGCGGAGGGATGACTCGTTCGGGGTAGGGAAGCCGCGACCGATACTGTCGAAGTAGTCATTAGGGCCGGTGGGCCCAGGGAGCATAGCCGGACTAAGAGGCCCCGAGCGCAGGGAGTTGTTCCAATTGTAACCACTAGCAGAGGTTGTTCCAGGTAAGGCGGGTGAAGTGAGGGCAGCGACGGAGGGAAGAAGCGATTTGCCTGGGGTCTCGGCCGGATTCCCTCCGAACGATTGCTCAAATGGATTGGGCTCTAGCGAGAAAGGATTGTGCATGGAATTGAAGTAGTCGGGGGTATCAGACGCAGTAGGTGCACCCGGTCGTGGAGGCGGCGCCAACGAGGTCTGAGGCTCTACGTTAGATTTCTGGTCCTTCTGTGAAGACGCGGCCTGCGAGTCTGTCGGGGAGAGTTCGAGTTAGCAACGCGCCAAGAATTAATGCGATCGCAAATAGGTACCACTGCGGTTTTGGGATCGAGTCGGAGGCTTCATTGTGCGTGGAAGATTCATGTGTTGGTGGGGAGGAAATCAATGACGCCAGTGGGTGAAGTCATCGCGACGGCAAATGGACTGGGGGAATTAAGGATCGGGGAGCAGTGGCGTATTACCAAACCAAATAAGGGGACCTTTTGCTTTTCTGGAAGTATAATGCAGAACATGAAATAAGGGAGAAACATCGATATGGAAATATCACAGTGTAAAGCAAAAGTACTAGAAAAATGCGCAAATGTAAAGCGTGACACACGAACCTTCTTTTTCTTTCGAGTCCATGGGGGAAGACATGTTTGATCGAAGAGTCGATACAGCTGGGGCAACCGCAGCAGACATCGGGCTTATTCAAAGATAATGGATATAAAATGCTGCAAAGCCAAACAAACAATGGGCTTCTGGCAGAGTGAGAGTTGAGTGAGAGAGGAAGAGAGTGACGTAGGGGGAAGAGGGATATGATGAAATTTAGGGAATTGGGGGATTTTAGGCAGTTGAAGAAGAAGAAAAAAAGACAATTACGGTCAGGTACCGTATTTTTAAAAAATTGAACACCAAATTATGTGGGTATCCAACATATCCAACATACATAACGGTAACTGTCTTTCTTCGAATCAGGTTCGGCCTTCGTTCCCACCGGGGGGGCATGTTGTACTTTGTACTTTGTCCATGTACATAATATTCAATTGTTGCTATTGGTACTCCGTACTCTGCCAATCTTCGTATTTTGCCTGTTGTGTCTGAATGGGCTGACTACCCTCCTCCCCATCTCAGACATTCTATACCATAAAGAGACACCCTTACCTAGGATTTTGACCATAGGGTGGAGAATCGGTTGAATAGGTCAATCTTCATTTGTCGAGTTCGAGAGCGGAGTCAACCTGATCCAATATCACTGGCTCGAAAAGGACAAAAAGGAAATTGTACAATAATAAGTTGACCCTTCGCAATCCTTGCACTTACTGGTAGAGGAGTCGATGCTTGCATCTTTGATACGGGCAAGTTCCAAGGTTGGTCATCCAGTATTATTCATTATGTCACGGTGACGACAGAAATCTCTCCCGCTGTGGGTCATATATACTCTTTTGCCCAATCGAAGAAGATAATTTCCCAGTGCCAAGCCGAGGATTTCACCTAACCCAAAGAATGCGGTGAAAATGATGACGCAATCGATGGCACGTGAGGATTCTATCTTCTCTTCAAGGTTGCCACTGGAATTCTACAACTTGTAGATATGTTGATCTTTATATACGGAAATATAGTACATAATATATGTGTCAAGTGGGGGACTGGAAAAGGTTCTATATTGTATCTGACCAAGGTCTGTACAGAGCCTGTACGATCTGTTACGGCCCCCAACAGGGCATTATTAATCAACGGGGCAGTTCACGAGTGCCTCAATAGGTACTCCATACGCGTATGCATACGGAGTACAGAGTACACAAGATCGCGTCCAGCACTTTTTACGTTACATAACATTGTTATTCAGGGATGTATTGCCTCTTGACATTGTTGCAAAAGGCCAACCACGTGCTCCATACGCCATTTTGTATGAAGTAATTGGTATGTTATATCAATTAACTACTACTACTTAGTAGTAGTACTAGTAGTGTCTCGAGAGCGTGCAGTCCACCATAATCACTATGGGCGATTTCGCCGGGATTGAGTTGTGGAGAGTTCCAAGGTTTCCCCACAGTCTTGGTATCCTTCAACCTTGATTGTACATACAGAGTATAGGCATCACCTGTCGATTGTTAGACAGGTCTAACTGCAACTAACGAATCAGCTTGGACACGGTTCTCCACGAATCTTGAGGGCTTAATTCATATCGAGTAGTAGCCCAAAATATCTATCGAACCACTCAAAATTACCAGCATTGGGTGAAACATTCGACTATATTTAAACTCAATATAGTTATGCCAAAAGTTAATAGCAGCACAGTCAAGATAGTGTTACTTCTAGTATTACTTCACAGGCAGAAGGTTCCAAGAGCAGGTTGCTAAATCGAGTTCTGAGGGCATAACCAAGCACTACAATATTAACCCTTTTTTATCAATGAGGACTTACTCCGCCGTATAATTGGTAGATGATAAAAATATCAAAGTTTGACAAGATCTTCAGTGTATCCACAGTTCATCTGAAGGAGTCCAAGTACATAGTCTGCGTGCTGCTCCTCTTTCCGAGATCAAGTGAACTATGGATATTATTTAGCAGGAAGATGTTCTCCTCGCCTACCCGCGCACCCTACAGCCTACATATATCTAAAGCAACATAAAGCATAAAGCTTTGAGACAACAAACGAGCAATCAAAAACCATAGCTAAGATTCATGGTTCGGAATAACACCTTTGCAATAGAGATAGTCCATTGACATCCATCCACTAAGCCCTGGGAAGATTGTAATATTTACATCAAAAAGGAACCCTTGTTTGTACCGAGACTTCACGAACCCCGATAAGTCGAGTAATTCCAAGGACCCAGAAGGACAGGAACATGGTAGTGGCGCCAGCCCTCCTCACTCTCGTGGCCACGTCCCTTGACAGTGAACTTAACCTCAACCTCTGGCCAGAAGCTCTCGACGCCCTGGGCCTCATACCAGGGACCCACGTCAAAACGCACAGACCAGTTGGTCTTGCTGTCTGCAGCAGGCAGAGCAGCCAAGATAGCCGGGACTGATTCCGAGGCTGTTCCGACTGGTGTCCAGTTGGCGACGCGGCCGTCGGCGTTCGTAGTTGCGTGGAACGAGATGCCGCTGGTGGCGGATGTCGGGGTGGAGAGGAGGGTCAGGGTCACTGGCAGGTTGGCTGCGGGTGTTCCTGATAAAGTGTTGAGGCAATGACAGGTAATGGGATCGCGCGCTGCCATGGTGGTTGGTTGTTGCTTGATTAGGTCTGAGTCTTTGGTGTGCGGGGCGGGGGAGATTTGTTGCCGATAAAGTGCGAGGCGGTTGGTGGTGCGACCAATTTGTTGGTTATTTTGAGGAGAGTCCATTCATTCAAAGGGATAATGGAATATAGGAGAAGGAGAAAAGGGAAGAAGAAGAATACGCTGGAAGAAGGAGCTCTACAGTGCTATCAAAGGTTCATCGGAGGATACCGATGGCTGCGGAGAGTGCCATGCAGCTATCAATTGGGGATCCATGACTCGCGTATGTTGTATAGCTTCTTCGCTTCCTAATTTAGTGATTATCTGTAGAAAATAGAATTATCTCTAATATGAGAACTCGAAGTAGGATAACTCTGGGTTCAGAAACGAAAGAGCTCCAAGTACCATAGGAACCTTTCCAATTAGTAGATGAATGGGGCTAATTATAACCCTACCTAAATATATGGCATCTAAGTCCAATTGCGTGTATACAACATGAATATAAAAACAAGAGAAAGTTGAAATAGTTATGATGTGAAAGTCTTGTCTTCCGGAAAGTTCGATTTTGCGGGGCAAACTTGGGAACTCTTGAACTTCCAAGCTCCAAACTTCGCAACATTTAGAACCTCAACAAATCATACACAATGTCCTCCGCCGTGGTACATGGTGACGACCTCGACATGGAGCCTACGCTCCAGTCGGTTCTCAGCCAAAACACTCTTCGTTGGATCTTCGTCGGAGGAAAAGGAGGTGTCGGTAAGACCACCACCTCGTGCTCGCTGGCTATCCAGCTGGCCAAAGTCCGCAAATCCGTCCTCCTCATTTCGACCGACCCCGCACACAACCTGAGCGACGCTTTCGGTCAAAAGTTCGGAAAGGAGGCCCGTCTGATCGATGGCTACTCAAACCTGAGCGCGATGGAGATCGACCCGAATGGAAGCATCCAGGATCTGCTCGCTACCGGAGATGGTCAGGCCGAAGATCCCATGGCGGGATTGGGCATGGGAAACATGATGCAGGATCTTGCCTTCAGCGTAAGTGCTTGTTCCGTTGTTGTGCAATATACTCTACGTGTCAATCTAACTCTTAGTGATGGCAGATTCCCGGTGTTGACGAAGCTATGTCCTTCGCCGAAGTCCTGAAGCAGGTCAAGTCACTCTCCTACGAAGTCATAGTGTTCGATACCGCGCCCACCGGCCACACCCTTCGATTCCTCCAATTCCCCACCGTGCTCGAGAAGGCGCTCGCCAAGCTCTCCCAGCTCTCCACCCAGTTCGGTCCGATGCTCAACTCGATTCTGGGCGCTCGTGGCGGTCTTCCCGGTGGTCAGAATATGGATGAATTGCTGCAGAAGATGGAGTCGTTGCGCGAGACTATTAGCGAGGTCAACACGCAATTCAAGAACCCCGACATGACCACCTTTGTCTGTGTATGCATTGCAGAGTTCTTATCCCTCTACGAGACGGAACGTATGATCCAGGAATTGACCAGCTACAACATCGATACCCACGCAATCGTTGTCAACCAGCTGCTGTTCCCCAAAGAAGGAAGCGGTTGCGACCAGTGCACTGCCCGGAGAAAGATGCAGAAGAAGTACCTCGATCAGATTGAGGAGCTCTATGAGGATTTCAATGTCGTCCGCATGCCAATGCTTGTTGAGGAAGTTCGCGGGAAGGAGAAGTTGGAGAAGTTCAGTGAGATGTTGGTGACCCCATATGTGCCTCCGCAGTAAAGGCGATGTTGATGCGAGATATTTTGTTTTCGCTCATTTCGGACGAATTATGAAAAGACTAGAGAATATTACATGAAGCGCCTTGTGGACTAAGATTGGTTTGAACCCCATGTAGACCTCGGGAGCATCCGGGCTAACGGACATGAATGCGTTCCATGCATATTCTGTCACATCCTAACGCTCTGTGATGAACCTCTTGATTACATCTCGGTCGATCGGAGATACAACACACACAATCTTTTCAGTAAACGATATCGGACCCCGATTAATATATATATCCACGAGAGAGGAACTCCAATCGTTCCCGCACCTAAGCCCCTCTCCATTTGCCATTGTGTTTTGACAACCAAACACCCTATATACAACATAGTCTTGGCAATACAGGATCCATGCCCTTGAAGCGAATTCATACCCCAAAAGCGAGTGCTGCAGATGTCCTCGCTGCAGCTCAGTGGCCCCCGCGATCTAAAACCACAATCCGTGGTGCCACGACACCACCGCAGTGAGCCAATTTGGCGCTGCATAGGTTTGAGAATCTGCGGTGAGAGAAAAGGAGACGTCAGAACTGATTTTCTTCCTCTTCCAAATACTCCTACATGTGCACTGTCCACTCTTTTTAGGGGAAAACTCCAATTCTATGCGCCCTGAGATTGATTCGAGGCCGATGCTCCTCCATGCAAGCCTCACTTTCGTCCAAGACCGGGTTCTCGGTAGTAAACAGCGGGAAAAGTGGGCAGACTAGGATCCCGTCCCATTTTGACGGTCAGAAGCTGCAAATTGACACACATAAAGGAGAAAAAAAGGAGAAAAAAGGGTTGGGCCTCGTTGGTTGATAAAGTGAGGCGGGTGGTTCCTCTTGTCCTCCGCCCCCCGAACATTCCGACATGAACCTTCCTCTCGAGATCAAGGCACAGGATCTGAGCCGTTTGTGGTGATTCTCCACTGGTTTCGCTTTCTTATTCTTGCCGCCCTCCGTGGAGACTCGCTCGAGTGTTACCGGATTCGTGGGTAACCGGTTGGTTTCATTTGCCTATGTGCAGCCGACCTTGTGGATCGTGCTGTTCGATGAAGGAGGGGGATGCGCGGTCCTCTCTGCCGTCGACATGTTGTGAGACCATATTCTCCGAAGGATCGGGGGCTGCATTTTCAATAGAGATTTGTCTTATGCATTTCCGTCTCTGGTGGGATTGTTATTTGTTGAACCAGGGTATCAACCAACCTATTTATACTCATGTCTCATCCTTCTGAGCTGTGCCAAAAGTCCCACAAAGAGCTTCTAGGCACGGTCCGTTTGTGTGTCGGTGCCGACTGACATCAGATCCTAGCCCTTCCTTTGCCTCGTCTCGACGCCTCACGTCTTAGCCTTGACAATGGCTCCTGTCCAGCAATACTGGCTTCCGGGGTATGGACTGTCCCGACATATTGTCTTAGGCCATATCCATTACTTCCTTGGACCAAGTGCAACAGTTAGACCCTACAGCTACCAGGTACGTCTTGCCATTGCTCCCACTACGCGTTCTATATAAACCCAGTCTAACCAGATATCATTGCAGGGACGCGATGGTTACCTCATCAATGGCGTACCACTCACACGGGTTTGTTTCCCCTACCCTTATTTGAACATGAATTGAACCTAGAGATGCAGAATATGGAGAATCGAACATTACTGAGTCTTTCGAACAGGAACAAATTGATGATCTCGCGGTAATGTCTCGAGAGTACGAGAAGCAGGAAGCTACTCGAATGACTCACAGCACCAGCGGCCCCTCGACTTCTAGCTCCAGCAGCGACAACTCGGCACCTCAGTCTGAGCCGTACATCAATGAGATCATCCCTATTAATCAACCTGGAACACGCAGGCGTGCATAACCAGACTTGCGAGGCGGTCGTCGAGCCCAATTTTGTTTCCCTGATTCCGTCCATTGGACTCGCTACTTCTTTCTAGCTCTTCCTTCCGTTCCAGGAGTCCGTCTACGAGGAAGGACTTTCCCGCATGGCCGCCTGATACTGCTCCGTCTGGCCTTTTTTTTTAAAAAAAAAAAATAACCCCCCTCCCGTTCTTCGTGTCCCGGAGCATCTCGTGGATTGCAAATATTGGCCACATTGGTATTCAAACCCAGACTCTGTTACCCAGGTGGAATCCTTTACAGAATCCTCCGGATGCCCCAGTGGAAGGAAAGGAACACTAATCCTGCCCAGGTGGGATGGAAGCGGCTCTTGGGGGTAATAGCGGTAACCCTGTTTTGAGCTGATAGGAACATGTGCCTTTCGTCTTGTTCTGATATACCCTTCTCTTTCGTGGTCTTGGATGCCTATTAGTTGTTATAACGCCGAATCTGATTTTGAATACATTAGAATCTCGAATTTGAAGCTGTTAGCCTATAACAAACTATGCGCTGGACTGATCTTTCAGGTCTCAGAGGGAAAATAAGATAAGGGATGATCCCCTCAACCACATAGAGGCTATGTATGCACTGGGGCTGGAAAAGGCAGAGATGGACATCGATGGATATCAAACGGGACTTACGTTCAATGCTCATTATAATACTTACGAGCTATCAGTGATAAACTTGTACACAATGCCTAGCCTAGAACAAGAATATTTTGGGAGTAAGGGTTATTGTCAAAAAAGACATCATCTTTCACTCATCTCTATAGACCATTCGTAACAGCATAGATAAATCAGACCCTAAGATCAAAGAGTCTACTACATATCTCCATCTCTCATCTTTTCCCCCAAAAGATATGAGGGCGCCATGATTCTCTGGCTGCTTTTGGGGACCCCCTCGCTCCAAACCTCCAGGGTCAGAAATGGCCAATACATAAAGAGGTCAAGCAAAATATCCGACACAGGAAGTGAAAAAAAATATGGGGAGAGAGTGATTTGCATAACTGCAAGACTAAAGAGGTAAAGAAATAAGTGTGGACCCCCGAAAAAACGCCAGCCGGATGCCACTCTGCATGGAGTCCCCAAACAACCGTGTTGTGACCTACACGGGGAGATCACTAAAAAAAATGGGGCAGGCAGAAACAAGTTGGAAATCACATAACAGAGAAAAGTTCAGTTTTCAACATCAAGGTCATGGTGTTTTTATTTTGCGACAGCAGCGCTCAAGACTTGTGTGCGGAAGAAGGCTCCCTTGGTCTTCTCGATGACTTGCTGGTAGACCGACTGAGGGGGATGGTTCATGATAACAGTGCCCTCCTTGTAATCGATCTTGGCGTCAACTCGGGTGTCGCGAATAAGGTTGACAATCCACTTCTCACCCTCGTCCTGGTTCAGACCGAGGCGAGTGGAAAGGTCCCTAAAAAAAGAGGAAACCGTTAGTTTGTTGTTCGTGCCAATTTCCTCAATATAAATATCTTACTTGATGTCAATACGCTGGTGGATCTTGCAGTAGCTCTCGGAGATGAGGTGACGGGCAGCATCGACGAAAGCGTCGGCGGCCGAGACAAGGAAGAAATCGCTGCGCAGAACATCCTCTGCCTCGCCAAGCTTCTTCTGTGCTTCTTCGAAATCGAAATCGACGTAGAGGGCCTTGACGAAATCGGTGACGGGGTCGGTGTACTCGTAGTCCTCCTGGCGCACAACGCGGATCAGATCCTTCAATTGCTTCTGGTAGACACCGGAGTGCTTGTGGGGGCGGCTGCGGTTGGTGATGACAGCGGCGGCGAGGTACCGCAAAACCCAAGGGCAGCTGGTCTGGATGGTGTTGATGTAGGCGGGGGAGAAGAAGAGGTCGGTGAGGACGTCGCGGGCGGGGTCGTGGTTGAAGAAGGGGAACAGCGACCAGTGAATGAGCCAAGAGCGGTTGGTGAGCTGAGCCATGGGGTTGTTGAACAGGCGAGTCTCAATTGAGTCCTTAACCTTCTGGACCTCCTCCATCGCACCCTCCCAGTTGGTGGTCAGGATCTCTGATGCGAGCTTACCCCATGTGGCGGCGGCAACCTTGTCGTTGTCGGTGGACAAAACACGGAACTGGTAAAGCAGCTCAGCGGCGTTTCCGTAGCTGCCGCAGCTGTACTGGAAGCGTCCGTAGTCGTGGAGAGAGTTGACCATCTCGTTGGTGACACCGTGCTGCTCCTCGAGGAACCGCAAGTTAGCGGCCTTGTCGCTTCGCAGGTTGCCCACGACCTCCTCATCCTGCAACAATTCGGTAATCTTCTCGCTCTGATCCTGGTAGTGCTGTAGCTTGGCCAGAACCTCCTCGCGCTTCTTCACAAACTCTTCGGGAATGGTGTCGGAATCGTTGATCTCCTGCCACAAGTTGGCGACGTAGTCGGTCATGTTGGTGTGCTTCAGGAGCTCGTACTTCGCCCGGGTAATTTCCTTGTCCTCCTCATCGCCGGTAGCGCTGAATTCGAGCAGGGGGAAGACCAAGTGACGGTCGAGGTACGGGATGAGTCGGGGCAGCAAATCATGCTGGGAGGCGATATCCTCGGCGGTCTTGGGCGGGTGAGTAGCAGAGCCGCTGAGCAAACTCTCAGCAGTAGGGGGGGCGTTGTCTGCCATATTGGATCTCAAAAGATGGCAGAAGGGGGTTAAAGGTCTAGAGGGGGATAACAAAGGGCCAACCGCGATCAATGGAGAATTTGCAGATTGTGCGGGCGTCGGTGGCCCTAAACCCTTTTTGGAAGTGGGTGTTGGGCAAGCGGTGGCAGAAAATCTGAGCAGAGGAGCATCAGATGTCGCTCCCCGATCTTCCCAGTCTCTGCCTTGATATCCCCATCTTCTCCAACCAGGTCTTTTCTTTCGGTCCTTTAGAACGTGAGAAATGCCGTCTCTTCTATGCTCGGGCCCGTCTTCGGCCATGCGAAAGCAGGCTGCAACCATTCCTCTTCGCGTCAACTCTGCACAGTCCGTGGCTTCCGTTCAGACATGTAGTTCATTTTCCACATTATGTCCTCAGGCGAGGTTGACAGCTTCACGTAAGTTACGATTTGTTCGGTTTTATCTTGATCTCTTGATCTTTAAGAACTACAAGAGCAAGGCCGAACCCTCTGGTCTGGCAATATCTTGTAACCAACAAACAAAAGAGAAGAAAGAAAAAACACGCATCCATGCCGTGTTAGTTTCAACAGAGAAAAGGGCGCAATGCTAACCCTCCCTCTCAGATCGTCCTCAATTCTCCTTCCCTACTCTCCCTACCCGCCAAAGCCGTACCTTCCTCGCTCATCTCGGCCGTCAAGCGCAAGCCCTGAAACAACAATCTACCACCCCATCGGCGACTCCATCCCCAGCCAAATCAGACAAGAAACCAAGTCCGACCCTGCAGCTCACCAACCTCCCCTATTTCGTCCGTCGCACTGCCTCCAACCAGCTTCCCGTCTACGTCGTCACTAAGGCCGGCGGCACCAAGCAACTCACCAAGCTCCAGAAGACCGAAGGCGATCTGGACGCGCTCCGCAACGACCTAGCCGCTGCCCTGGGCGTTGTTGACGGAAACAAGCCTAACCCGGACGTTACTCTGAACCGACTCACTGGCCACATCATTGTCAAGGTATGTTCGCTTCTACAGTGCAATTAATTATCACGCGACAGAAACTGATATATGGATACAGGGCTGGCGCAAACCCGAGATTCTGAACTTCCTCCAGGAGCGAAAATTCTAAATGCTTTCTTCTCTAATACCTCAATCTTATCTCATACGCTCGCGATTGAAGAGCTCATTGGAATCATTTGAATGGCCCCAAGATTCACCCCCCAAAAAGCATCATCATACCCCTATTGCGAGGGGTATGCTAGAGCATACTTATCGGAGAGAGCAAGAATCACATCACGTCGAAAACAAGGGAGGAGAAAGAAAGAAACGAACGCTCGCGGTGGTCCCTGATGTGGATGGGTAATATCTATTTTCTTGATCTCTCTCTCTCCTCTTCCCTCTCGGTGCATACCTTTAGTCTCGGTTTCGGGTTGTTTTTCTTTACTTTTTTTTCTTCCTCTTTTCCTTTGGTGTTTGTGTCTTATCTATCTGGTCGTGTCTTCTGGCGTCCACCTGCTTTTTCTTTCGTGTTCCCTTGCTTTTCTCTCTACCTGTAACACTTCCAATCTGTACATTTTCGACGACTCGATGGGTGCTAGTGCTTTTACATTGAATGACCACATGCATTTCCCTTCAGGAAACTTGTAACAGTGCGCAGTATGTATGCTTCTGTCTGCAATTGGAGTATGCCAATGTATGCCACAGGTAGACTTATTCAAGACTGTAAATTCCAAACTGCTTCGACAAACGGATGACGGAATAGGGCTTGTATTGCCCTCTTCTGTCTCTACTAGATGATTCGACATGACCGAGTCCAACTACGAATCTCTGGTAGGCCACTGATTTGATACATTACGAATTTAAATCGAAGCAAAGGCCAGTTGGTCATGATGCAAGTATCTCTCGATTTGCGTCGAGGGTATTTTGAGCATTGTACACCGAAGCAGAACAGAACGCTATCTCACAGGAACAAAAAATAAAATCCCCATCACCGACCAGCGCCCAAAAGTTAAAAATAGGAAGACTGACAGCCGACATGAGTACAAATGACATGAGAGAAAATCAAGATTGTCGTATATGCTACGTGGAAGAGGATCCGATTCCTCCAAGGCGGGACTGGTACGAAACCAACCTGTCACCAGCACATTGGAGGTTCATGCAGATATCATTTACTCCGCCAACCGAGCATATGTGAGGAGCTGGCGAACAACACCACCGTCGATGTTGGGAAGGAGCAGTGCGCCTAGCAGGCTTTCTTTTCTGGGAAGGATTCCGGATGGGATGTTGAGAGGGGAGGTGTTGTCGACTTGCTTTGATTTTTCCGCGAGTCGGCGTAGAATCCCCAGTCCTCGGTTGACAATTGAGCTGAAGGCATATGCGTCAGCTTCGGCCTGACTTCTTTGTCGCATGTTGATTTGTGGGATGCGTTCTGTGCACAGCGCGCAGGAAAGTCGCAGGAGATGGACGGCGAACCCGTCGACTGACTCGAGCCATGCTTTGGCAAGAGCCCCATCGGCGAATGTGGTGAGGACATCGGCTGACAGAAGGCCTTGCATTAAAAACACTTTGCGTGCATCCACGACGGCCATGGGCTTTTTGTCGGGGACACAGGATATGGCAAGGCCAAACGCGCGTGTTAATAACTCCGGCTGGGCAGGTGCAGACCCATCGCCCGAGAAGATGGCTTTGAAGTAAGTTCGGTTCGGATCATCTCTAGCCAACATTTTGGCAAGCCCGTCAACAGCAGCTGGGGTGTATCGATCGACCGAGGAGTTGAATGTAGTGAACATCACTTTCCCGGAGGGTGATGTGGGTTCAGGTTCGGGCGAGAACGCCAACAAGAAAATCAACAAATTCAGCGCCTCGTCCTTGCCGGGGATTTGAACAACATGCGCCAAGTTACTCAGCAAGATCACTGCATCCTTCATAAAGTCTAACGTGTTGTGGCTTGTCCGCAGGAACGTTTTGCGAGTTCCCATGTACCGGAAGACGGCTGAAAACAGCTGAGCGACAGGAGGGATACCAAGAGGCAAGAAGTTTGTCTCGCTGAACGAGAAATTGCGCAGGATGGTGGTGATACAGATAAGTCGATCGACGGCCCGATCTAGTTCGTACTCAATACTTCCAAATTCGGGAACATCTGCAAGCGATGTGTTTTCAGACTGGCAGTCCCGTGTGACCTCATCATAGGAACGTAGAAGCATAGAATCCGACTCTTCCAAGGTGTGTTGTGCTAGAAGGTCGACCTGGTCTTCAGCACAATCAATCAGGCTCTCTACCAAGTCATCACAGTTCTCCAATGAAATCTGAACAGATGGTTCACCAGAAAGTGTTGTCAGGGTATCCAAGGCAACCCGGATCTCAGCGTAGATCCCAGACTTGAGCGCCATTGTCAGTGCATGAATATCAACCACTCCTAGTTCGGCAAAGCTTGGCACGTCTGGCTTTAGTCTCGAGATATCCTCGCCAATCTGGTACATCTCATCAACAGCAATGGGCCCGTGGAAACGACTCCCTGTCAGAACCATGGGTTTGAAGGTTTCTTCAATAGGTCGTTTTACTAGCTGCTCTGGCTTTTGTTCTTGTTGTACGGCCTGCTGTTGGCCCGGAACAGGCGTGACACCCTTCACGGACTGCGGGGAAGGAGCTGTCAATTGCCCAGCAGCAGCTTCAGTGGGTGGAACTGGTGGCTGCGAACCCCTCGAGATGCTTTGCCGATGTCCGGTCTGGACTGGCCTGCTTTGGCTTCGAGCGTGCGTCGGCGTGGCGAATCCATTCACTGGGTTCCCGGGGGCATTATTATGAACTGGCGTATTATTCTGAGGGGACTGTGCCATTGCCTGACCTTGCTCAAACCCTGGATTAGGCTTAACTGAAGGAGACTGGAATTGACCAGGCGGCCGCGGCATCCCGCCTTGCTGTTGCTGCTGTTGCTGCTGCTGCTGCATGTGGTCCGCCATTTGTTTTTGCTGTGAGCTGATAAAAGCTTGTTCATAAGGAGCCAAGTTCCTTGAGTGGTGAGCTTGAATCTCCTGGGCGGCCATAGGGTATTGCATCTGGGGGAACTGCAGCTGATGTGCAACTGCTGGCCACATGTTGGTTGTTGTGACCTTTTTTGATCCTCCCATCTTCATCACCGTGGCATAGAGCTGAACGAGGTTGATCGGACGGCCACTGACAATTGGATTTGGGTCCATCGGAAGATTCTGACTGACCATGAATTTTTGCAATGACCGCAAAAATCCTTCCGGGTTACTGGGTTTCGGCATGTTCGACTGCATGTTCGGTGGCATTTGTCTCATTCCTCCCATGGGCTGCTGCTGCTGAGGATTGGCCATCGGGTTCATGCCTGGACCCGGCCGTCCAGCCAGTGCAGGGTTGGGATTCATCCGTGTCTGTTGCTGCATGGCATGCAGCCGCTGTTGCTGGTTCGCTAAAGCTTGATGGTAGCCCTGAGGTACTTGTTGCATGCCATTGAACTGCGGCGCCTGCATCGAGGGCTGAGGAGCTCCCGAGGTCATTCCACCAAACTGCTGCGCCTGCATAAAGTTGGCGTTTTGGGGCGTATTCACGCGGCTGCCGTCCGACTGCGATGGAGACATATGGGGTCCGGGGTGTGGGCCAGCGGGCGAGAAGGGGCTCGGAGAGGCCGTTCCCATACGAGCGCTTTGTTGATCATAGTCCTGCATAATGGGCGACTGCGTCACATTCGGAGACGCTCCTTGCTGAAGATGCTGGTACGGCGTCGGGTGTTGCGGGAATTGCGGATTGCCATTGGCCGGTCCTTGATAACCTGGAAATGGCTGGTGAGGGGTTTGGGATCGCGACCCCGTCACGCCACCCGGTACTGGCCTAGGTGACATGGGCATGCCATCTTCTGGCCGTGCTCGCTTGGATGGAATCACTTGGTTTGGATTGTGGAAGCCTGGGGAAGCATTCCGCGGCACGCCATTGTTGAACATGCGCTGGAATTGGGATGGATCCTGGGGGGTCGGGGAGCCATGAAGGAAAGCAGTAGAGGGATCTATAGTGGATGGATGGAAGGCGCCATTATCCTGGCCAGGAATATTCGAGGCGTCGGCAAGCCAGGCATTCATGTCGAGCGGTTTTGCCAACCCATCTACCTAGGGCGAGTCAGCATGTGAAGATTGGCGCATGCACCATCGCTATAATGTGCAACGATGTCATATAGGAATGAAGGAAGTATAGAATTTTGTCCAATGATGGACGATCAGGTGGACGCGTCGGGGATGAGATGTTTGGAGTCGCGCCCAGACCCGGTCGCGACACAGGTCAAAGAGAAGGTGGGGAGGGAAGGCACAACCATGGGGGAATATTGGGAGATAATATGGGGGGAAGGAGGGGAGGGAATGAGGTACATACCGATAAGGCTGGAGTGACTTAAATTCCGCTTTTTATACGGATGACTGAAGCCGGGTCCCGGAATTGGCAGATGGGGGATAATGAAGGGGGACAGAGGTTGGCCAGGTGTGGTCACGTGGTGTTGAAACCTAAGGCAGCAAACCACGGGAGGCAAAGGCGTTTAAAGATGGATTTGGGGGGGAAGGAGGGAAGGAGGGAAGTAAGAAGGCTGGGGTAAACTAAAATGTTAGCAAATCATAGATCAGGAACGTCACTCTTGATCTTTTTTTTTTTTTCAAAGAGCCAAGATATAATAATGGGGAGTATTCCTCCAGAAACCACAACGGTTACAGGAGGCACCAAAAAAAAAAGAGAAGGGGGTGCGTGGTCACAACCAAATGATATCAATACATGTAATATATGGTAATATAAGGTAATATAATATGGGTAGAACCAAAAATAAAATAAAAAGACAAACGAAACAAATAAGAAACTGGCGTACATACCAATTCACAAGATCCGTTCAGTTAGGGATGAAAGGGGAAGTGGGGAGAGGAGAGGGAAAATTACTGACAGGTCAGAGCTTTCGCAGGTAACCCGGTTGTTACTTGTGGTTATTGTGTTACTAGGTTAGTCTTTTCTGTTCTTTTCTTCCAGTTCTTTCTCGTTTTTCTTCGTTTTTCTCCTTCTCATTCTCCTTTTGGTATTTCCTTTTTTTTGGCCCTTTGTGTTAGTCTGGATTTCCCATTGGTTTGGTTATCTCGTTCAAAGCGGGTGTCGTCAGCCTCAACCTGCATATGAAAGAGACTGGCCACACATAAGAGGAAAGGAATCGGAAATATTAGGGAGCAGAGAGAATGAAGGAAATCTCTTTCTGGGAGAAAATTCCCATAAAACCCCGATCTTCCCCTCAGATTTCGTAAATCATCTAAACGATGATCCATTCCAACGGTCTGACCAAGTCAGGTTAGGTTATATACTCCAACCCCGATATGGTCTGAGTGTTAGCAACCACCCAGTGATAAATTCCAAAGGGGAAAATTGTCATGAAGAAAAAAAAGAGAGAATAGAGTCTTGTTAGACTAAGACCTGGGGGGAAGGGGAAAAGAAATAATAGAAAGAGAAGGAAAAAAAGATCTAGAGCCGTGACGATGACCAGCGGGCGGTTCTCCTTATATAAAACTCGCACTAGCGTCTGATAATCATGTCGATGCGCGCCCAATCCTCCGAAGTCACCAACAATTCGAGGTCAAGAACTAAGGAGTAGATTAACCTAGGTTTCTTAGTGAACCCCGTGCAAGGATCCGACTCGATCCGCGTGGGAAATCATGACGGCTTTGGTGCCTGTCCCACCTACCGTGTCCCGGCCGACTCCACTGCTACAAATGATTGGATCAACTTTTCTTCATTTCTCTTCTGTAGGGCTTTGGGGGAGGGGGGAGACAAGCTTGAGGACATGGCTAACTCCAATGACAAGGATGCTCGTAACTGTCTCAAATGGCCTTTGCGCACAGCGGTCCAATATGATATTCTCCTGACTTGAACCTGATCAGGTGTCCAAACTGGCAACATGCTCCGTGCATATACAGATCACTCAATAAAACAAACAAACCCAGGCAAATGAGCTTGAGATCCTTGTTATTGGCTCTAGGGCTACATATTCCGCGACAGCCGCTAGCCTCCCGACCATAGATTTGGATTGAGACACTCACCCAGACAAGATTAGTGTATACTTGGTGTCTAGGCAACAAGAGAAATGATGACCAGGACTGTCGAGACTTTCCAAGGCTCTGTGTAATTTTTCTCACAGTTCTAGGTGAGATTGTTGCATACAAATGTTTCAGGTAATTGACGGGCGCTTGATTTGGTAGTGTGACCGTATCGCCATTTGCCACAATATTCTAGCCTTGGAATGATGAAATATTGGACACCACGTATATACCATAATATATAGAAAATAATCAGCCGTGGGACTTCGTAATGGAATGTTTCATTGCACTTGGAACTAAATCTATAAACGTTGGCAAGACTGGTCGGTATCACGTGATGGATAAGCTTCCCGGCCCATAGCATCGAAAGCTCCAGATGGCTGAACTCCGAGCCCTTC
The DNA here is from genome assembly GCF_028827395.1 of Penicillium hordei. Lineage (NCBI taxonomy): Eukaryota > Fungi > Ascomycota > Eurotiomycetes > Eurotiales > Aspergillaceae > Penicillium > Penicillium hordei. Next base: position 2,222,239 of record NW_026623147.1, on the reverse strand, counting down.
ACACAGCGCGTCATTCACCAACCCATCTTCAAAGCACATCTCATTTCCCTTTCATTTTCAGCTGATAGATATACCGTCTTTTGTTCATCTTGCTCGCTGCCTAAAGTATCCACCATGGGAGACGTTGCCGTGGAGAACCCGGCGAACAACGTCACGCCTCTTACCAAGCCAGGCGCACTCGACGCCCTCGCCAACTTGGATTCCCTCGACGGCACAGGGGCCGATGGAAATGATGAATATGCTACCCTCAAGAGGCTACAGAGACATCTCGAGTATGTCTAACCATGTTTGTTGGATGGAGTGATCTGTACTAACGTCGAACACAGGTATATCCAACTCCAGGAGGAATACATCAAGGATGAGCAGAGGTATGCATATTGGATTATGTCATTGGAGGTTTGTATCAGTGGCTAACTACGGTCGTTTGATGCAGGAGCTTGAAGAGGGAACTGGTTCGGGCACAAGAAGAGATCAAGCGCATACAGAGTGTGCCATTGGTCATCGGACAGTTTATGGAGGCAATCGATCAAAAGTATGCCTTTCCGTGTCTGGGCCCCTAGTTGAGATGGTCATTTTGCTAAGTCATATCCATAGCACCGGCATTGTGCAAAGCTCGACCGGTTCTAATTACGTCGTCCGTATCCTCTCCACCCTCGACCGCGAGAAGCTGAAGCCCTCATCCTCGGTCGCCCTTCACCGTCACTCCAATGCCCTTGTCGATATTCTTCCTCCCGAGGCCGACTCCTCTATCGCGATGCTCGGCGAGAACGAGAAGCCCGATGTGACGTACGCAGATGTCGGTGGCTTAGATATGCAGAAACAGGAGATTCGGGAGGCCGTCGAGCTGCCCTTGACGCATTTCGAACTCTACAAGCAAATCGGTGGGTGGTGATGGAGATCCATTGCAGATAACAAGACCGCTAATAATTTGCAGGTATTGACCCTCCCCGTGGTGTCTTGCTCTATGGTCCCCCGGGAACCGGAAAGACCATGCTGGTGAAAGCCGTGGCCAACAGCACAACCGCCAGTTTCATTCGTGTCAACGGATCAGAGTTCGTACAGAAGTATCTAGGAGAGGGACCTCGTATGGTCCGTGACGTGTTCCGGATGGCTCGTGAGAACTCCCCAGCCATTATCTTCATCGATGAAATCGACGCGATCGCCACGAAGCGTTTCGATGCTCAAACTGGTGCCGATCGTGAAGTTCAGCGTATCCTGCTGGAGTTGCTGAACCAGATGGACGGTTTCGAACAAACTAGCAACGTCAAGGTCATCATGGCCACCAACCGAGCTGACACCCTGGACCCGGCTTTGCTGCGTCCTGGTCGTCTGGACCGAAAGATCGAGTTCCCAAACCTGCGTGACCGACGTGAGCGCCGATTGATTTTCACAACCATTGCCGCGAGGATGTCACTATCCCCCGAGGTCGATCTCGACGCCCTGATCGTGCGCAACGACCCCTTGTCTGGTGCTGTCATTGCTGCTATCATGCAGGAGGCCGGTCTGCGGGCTGTCCGCAAGAACCGTTACAATATTATCCAATCAGACCTTGAAGATGCTTATGCCGTCCAGGTCAAGACTGGGCAGGATGATGATCGGTATGTTTCTTGTTCTCTTTTGGGGGTTTTCTATGCCACTAACTGGTTGCTTGCAGTCCTGACTTCTACCGGTAAATACTTGGGTCTCTTGGGAACGTGGGTATGGGTGACGAAAGCTTGGTCTCCCTCACCAGTTGTATTATCAATAATATGCAGGCGCCATGTGTCACAGTGTTTGGATTATGTGTTGATCCCGTGGTCTTCCGTTCATTCTTTTCAATTGTAGATGTAGATTGTAGATTTCCAGCGTAGATTGGTTGGTAACACCCTGCCTATACACCACTTACTTGAACATGCGTGTCGAATCGAGGTTCTTCTATATACATTTATGTCTGTTTTTCTATTCTTATTCTACGGAATCACTGATGAGGTTTTAGCGATATATTTTGTGCTATCGATACGGATGACTTCAGGGGAAAAGGTCACGATATATATTCATCTACAATCACGAGAATATGCAAAAAAACATTCAACAAATTATCAAATTAAAAAGCCTGCCACTATATCATTTGAATTAATGAAACGAAACCACTCAACTATATAGCACAGAAAATAAGGACTATACCCGGAACTGATTCCAATATAATGAGACCTAGATCACTCGCATAATACAAGCACCACTAGTTGATCCATTTGCCATAACTGTAGATCGTAGTGACGCAGCTAAAGCCAAAGTAGCAAAGGAAACCCACTAAGTATCTATAAGTTGAGCTTTCGTCATCATTACTGGTACTATATTGTATCCAATTACCTGCACGTGGAGGTCGAGTATAGAAATGGCGAATGCCGAGACACGAGCATCTGCTAGGGTCTTGAATATACAAAGGAGCGGACCTTTGCTCGGCATTCCAACTGACGACACACTCACATTGCCCCATTAGGAACGGAAGGTTCACTTGGCTGGAAGTCATCTACTTTCTCACTCATCTACATCTCTCACTGTTGCAAAGTCCATCTACTTCTCTTCGCTGTTGTGATCCTGTTCCTCTAAAATGACGACCGAAAACCCAACGAAGCTCAAAGAAGTTCTGGTTGTGACCCCACACTCTTTACCTGTGACACATAAACGAGCCTTGACACCCTCACCTGAACTGTCCTCTCCTAACCAAATATGCATCCTGTCCCCCGATGCTGTGTTCTCTTCGGACCAGGAAGTTGTCCGCTTGAGTGACTCACCCTTGCTTGCACCATCAAAAAATCTTTTCCCGCTAGGTGAGGCTACTATCAGTAAGTTTCCCCCAAGTTTACTCTTTGAGTTATATACTGATTGGTTTATTTAGACAGGAGGTCCCAGATTAAGACGACGCATGCCCATCCAGAGCCATTGGAGGTGCCGGAGTCAGAGTCTCCGGTAATCCAGATTCCGCCGTCTCGACATATAGTTCTACCCTTCAACCTGCGTGAAAAGCAAACTTTCCACCGCGATTCTGCTCAGCTTATGCAACTGTTTCCTGACACGAAGAAAATTCTATTTGATGGCTATTTCTTGGTGTTTTTGCTCGGCTCCTTGCCCCCAAAACCGTGGCCGCTGACCATTGCTGGAGTCCAACCATATTTCACAACGGACCCGAATGATGAGGGTCCAATGCCATCGATGAAACGTATGAGCAAATCGCGTCTTTTTGTGGACGCTGAAATCGACGTTACCCACCTCCCACCCTCTCAAGTTGACAATGCATTTGAACTCGTCTTCGATTTCTTTACGAAAACTCAAATCTCTATTACCCAAGTTCAGTACTGGGGAAACTTCTTCATGATTGTACTGGAGAATGAGGATACGGATCTTACTGCAGTTCCCCGTTCGATCGGTTGCTGCACCTGTTTTTATCTGTTTGATAAGGAGGTACGACGACCGACACAAGACCAACTTCCAGCCCGCAGGCTCACAGAACCGACTGCCGATGTTGTCGATAATAGCAAGTATGATATACTGCGTCCCGGCGTCATGTTGAGCTCTGGTATATGTTCTCCCACTGGACCTGAGTATCTCACTACTTCTGGTGCACTTGTTGAGGACTCTAACTCCGGCGAGCGGTATATCACTGTTGCTTCCCATGGGTTTCCACATGGCGACAAAGTTTTCCATCCCTGTGCTAATGGTGAAGAGATTGGTCAAATCATTATGGAGATCGCACACACAGACATCGCGATAGCAAAATTGCATGATGATGTCCCATATGTGAATGACACTTTCGAGAGCCCTTTTGACGGAATACAACCTACCCAGTTACGAAACTTCGTCACTGCTGACAGCTTGAAGCCTGGTGATATGGTCTATATGAATAGCCCTTTTGTTGGTTATTCTGAAGGTGTTTGTGGACCTCACACCCGTGAGCGAATTCCCTGTGATAATTCTAGCCAACCTATATTCGAATGGATTAGAACTCGCTGGTGCTACATGGGCCAAGGGTCCACCGAAAGTCTCCAAGATGGTGTTCGCGGATCTGCAATCTGGGATAAGGATGGAAATGTGATTGGGTTCTTCCGTTTTGCCCCAGCGTCCGGTCACTTTTTAGACTGGTCTTTCTGTGTCGGAGCTGACCATATCATTGAACGTGATTTTAAGATTGTGAAGTAGTCCAGCCACTGACTTTTTGTCCTGCTGTTGCCTTGGTATCGCCTTGCTAAGACCTTGATGGACGCACTAACCTATGTATCCCTACTTATTATATCTTAGGTCTTGCTGAAAGCAACTTCTTATGTGCACCTGGTGTGGTTTTCACGTATTAAAGTTGGTAGTAAGTCAGGCTTTAGAGCACTGGAAGGGCATGCGCTCCTTTGAAAGACACCAAGCGGGGTATTTCCTGGATGGTTTTGGTACTCCGGGGTAGATGGACCTAGACAACACATGCTCAAAGGTCTGTAATGATACTCTGCACACATCCAAAACTTTATGGCTTACCACGGCAGGGCAATACACATTGCTGTAGAATAATAACATCCGAGCGTAGCCTTTTGCCACATCAACTACTTGCAGCTGTCAGGTACGCCGGGAAGGTGTCTTCCGACCAGTCCGATCATAGCGCTAATCACGCCCAGGCACCAGCCCAAAGCGCATCCCCCGCTCAGCTTCGATCTTGTACGGAGTATAACATAGAGGAGCCATAGTAACCCAGTGAGTAAATAGTCTAAGAAACAAGAAAATTATTGTGTACGTCAGGAACTGGAATGCCCCGGGTAGCCTGAGAACCCATGTCATGAGCCCATCGCCCAAAAGGGGTTAGTGTGACCCTCCCGCTTCCGTCATCGTCTCTCCAGCCTCCACTCTTTCCCCATCTACCATCTACCCTTATCTCCTCTCCTTCCTAGGTTCCTTCTTACATCCCAAGTCATTCTCTTCTTTGCATCCAACATCTACAGCTTTCTTTTCTCATATTGAATGATGAAGTCATTCACTCTCCTAACAGCTTCGGCGTTGTTGGGCAGTGCTGCCGCCGAGGTTCACAGGCTCAAGCTCAACAAGGTCCCTCTGTCCGAGCAACTGGTATGATTATCATCATCTATATGCCCTGAAAGTACCCCGGAAGCTAATCGATTGATAGAACACACACAACATCGATGCTCATGTGCACAACCTGGGCCAGAAGTACATGGGCATTCGTCCCGAGAAGCACCAGGACCTGTTCCACGACACTTCCCTAAATCCCGCTAGTGGCCATGACGTGCTCGTTGACAACTTCCTGAATGCTCAGTGTAAGATACTGCCCCTGACCATTTACGGTCTGAGTGATGACGCTGACCTTTCCAGACTTCTCCGAGATCTCGATCGGTACCCCTCCCCAGACCTTCAAGGTCGTCCTTGACACCGGTAGCTCCAACCTCTGGGTCCCTTCTTCCCAGTGTAGCTCTATTGCCTGCTTCCTCCACAGCAAGTATGACTCGTCTTCTTCGAGCACCTATCAGCAGAATGGCACCGAGTTCGAGATTCGCTATGGATCTGGCAGCCTGAGCGGCTTCGTGTCTAAGGACACCCTCCAGATTGGTGACTTGAAGGTCGAGGGACAGGACTTCGCCGAAGCTACCAATGAGCCTGGTCTGGCTTTTGCCTTCGGTCGCTTTGATGGTATTCTCGGCCTTGGCTATGATACCATCTCCGTGAACAAGATGGTCCCTCCCTTCTATCACATGATCAACCAGAAGCTCGTGGATGAGCCTGTGTTCGCTTTCTACCTTGGCGACACCAACAAGGATGGCGATAACTCCGTCGCTACCTTTGGTGGTATCGACGAGAGCCACTACACTGGCGAGCTGATCAAGATCCCTCTCCGCCGCAAGGCCTACTGGGAGGTCGAGCTCAACTCCATTGCCCTTGGCAACAACGTTGCTGAACTTGAGAACACTGGTGTCATTCTGGACACTGGTACCTCCCTCATTGCCCTGCCCTCTACCATGGCCGAGCTTCTGTAAGTTGATTTTTTTCCCCTTGTCTTTGTAACTTCTTTGCTGACCCATTCCACAGAAACAAGGAGATCGGTGCCACTAAGGGCTTCACTGGTCAGTACAGCGTCGAGTGTGACAAGCGTGAGTCGTTACCCGACCTCACCTTCACCCTGGGTGGCCACAAGTTCACTATTGGCCCCTATGACTACATCCTGGAGGTCCAGGGCTCCTGCATCAGCAGCTTCATGGGCATGGACTTCCCCGAGCCTGTGGGTCCCCTTGCTATTTTGGGTGACGCCTTCCTGCGTCGCTGGTACAGTGTCTATGATGTCGGTAACAACGCCGTCGGTCTGGCTAAGGCGAAATAAATTCCCCAATGCTCGCTGGCTCGGTGAGCTGTGAATATCAAAGAACTAGGTGACACCAAGAGATTGCTATGTATATACATGTGGCTTCGGGGTTGAACTTATGGTTTCATAGCGCACTTTATTTGCCTATTGCTAAGGGTTTTTGGTTTTCATTTTTGCTGGTACAGCCCCAGCGTGAGGCCTGTCGTTCATTGGTACTGCAAATTGATATCTTTATTGGTTTAGATCTACTTATTGCATTTGACCTTGTTATTGAATAATTATTCCCTCATAATGGCCTCAGTACTTCATATGTCTAGATCCCTCGGCAAATTGCCAGATATAAGAAATCGAGTGTCGATTGGCTGGAGCTTATGCTGGTTAAGGTGCAGGTAAGCACCAAGCTACAGTCAAGTTTCTAATACATACAGTCAGAGAAAGCCCAAGTGGGGTTTCGGTATTACTACCTAGAGTACAAATAAAACTACGTCGAGGATTACTTGATCAAGCCATTAACTAATATCAGACCATTCAGAAAAATAAAGATACTTGAACTGAAGTAGATCTCATGCAATTAATAAGAGGAGATACCGGTTTTCAAGTACCGGTATGACATAAGCGGAAGTAGCTCCAGGTTCAATCTGGATCGAGCGAGTCCCCGCACAACTTCAATGAGCTTCCCTTTTCTTTGATCGCAACCCGCATTCCTCTTTCAACCTTCTCCACCTTCTCAAATTCAAGCAAATTATTCCGCCTGGTGTGTGACTTACCTCTGATCTCCGCGCCAGGTTGTGCTAGGCGCACAGTTTTCTTTTTCTCATCCGCGCCTTGGAGTGGCGATTCTCATTGCGCTGCCTAAACCACCATTCACATCTACCTATCCTACCGATCTAGCCCGGACCACTGAGTCAGAGGCTGGAATACCCGCCGAAACCCGATAGACTCCAGCTCTACACGCGTTGCGTGTCGGTGATGGCTTCGTAGCCGGAATCGCACGCGATCAATCCGTTTGACTCACACACATCCCCGACGCGCACCGTAAACAAACCTAGGATACGGGATATATTTTGGGAGAACGGTACTACAACGACTGAGCATTTTTACATTGCATCGCGCCTGGGGGCGAACGAAGAACAACGATGCATCTTCGTCTGCCCACCAGCCTACATTACCCGATCACCGTGACGTCGTTGCTCAAACAGCCTGGCGACACGGTTGAGAGGGATGAGGCTTTGTTTTGGTATGTCTACCAGACTACCGTCACTGAGGGAGATGGACTGGGGAACATCGTCGAGGTGAAGCGTAGATACCCGACTAGATTTGAATCGACTGTTGATGGAGAGATCGTTAAATGGCAAATCCAAAAGGGAGACATTATTGATGAACCGTGAGAATATTGAATCTTGTCTTTTGACTGCTGAATGCCCTCTAATTTGTTGCTAGGGTCAACGTTGTCGAAATCGATGAGCCTTGCGCGCACGAGATCCAGTTTGGAGGACTTTGCGCCGAGTGCGGGAAGGACATGACTGAGTATGTATACCCCTTTTAGCTGGAAACGAGCCTTTCTAACTGTCTGTCGCGCAAACAGATCTACGTACAACACCGAAATCACAGATTCGATGCGCGCTCCAATCTCCATGGCCCATGATAACGTCACACTTACGGTCAGCGAACGGGAAGCAACCCGGGTCGAAGAAGACGCGAAGCGCCGGCTACTAGCATCAAGGCGTTTGACCTTGGTGGTGGATCTTGATCAAACTATCATCCATGCCACTGTTGATCCGACAGTGGGGGAATGGAGAGAAGACAAGCAAAATCCAAACCACGAAGCTGTGAAGGATGTGCGACAGTTCCAATTGATTGACGATGGACCTGGTATGCGTGGATGTTGGTACTACATCAAGCTGCGGCCAGGACTGGAGGAATTCTTGCAAAATGTGGCCGAGATATATGAGTTGCACATCTACACCATGGGTACTCGTGCTTATGCCCAACATATTGTTGATATCATTGATCCCACCCGCAAGCTCTTTGGAGACCGGATTCTTAGTCGTGACGAGAGCGGAAGTTTGACGGTCAAGGACCTGCAACGGCTCTTCCCAGTGGACACAAAAATGGTGGTAATCATTGATGATCGTGGTGATATCTGGAGGTGGAGTCCCAATCTTATCAAGGTCTCGCCTTATGACTTCTTCGTCGGCATCGGTGATATCAATTCAAGTTTCCTCCCAAAGAAGGAAGATATTGGAGCGAACAAGCCTCAGATTGAAGCAAAGGTCCCCGAGAAGACCAAAGAACACCATGTCAATGGTAAAACGCAAGAGGGGACCGAGATCTCAGCATTAGAACAGCTGGTGACCATGGGAGGTGGAGACAGCCCAAGACTCCTACAGGAACAGACTGATGCACAAGAAGAGACAATATTGCATCAAGTGGAGGATCGACCTTTGTTGCAGAAGCAAAAGGAGTTGGACGCAGAGGATAATATTGCTGAAACCAGTGATGCATCGTCTGGCGTCGAAGAAACCCAGGAACCTGTGAAACATCGACACCACCTCCTTGAGGATCACGATCAAGAACTCTACCAACTGCAAAACCGCCTCGAACAAGTACATCTTCAATTCTATGATGAATATGACAAGAGGCGGACTCTCGCTCTTGGGGGTCGGGTGGCAGCTCTAAGGGGAGAAAAGGTCCACTCAAGAGACAAAGACGTGGATCTCAAGTTGGTTCCCGATGTTAAAGACATCATGCCCCAGATCAAACGGCGTATCCTTGGAGGGGTGGTGTTGGTATTTTCAGGCGTGCTTCCTCTGGGCATAGACTTCCAAAATGCAGACATCTCCCTGTGGGCAAAGAGCTTTGGTGTGGTGATCTCATCAAGGGTAAATGCTCGCACAACGCACCTCGTGGCTGGCCGCAATCGCACTGCCAAGGTGAGAGAAGCCACTCGCTATCCCAACATCAAGATTGTGACGACACAATGGCTTGTGGACGCATTAGTTCAGTGGAGACATGTGGACGAAGAACCATATCTCCTCCCACTTCACCCAGACGACCGAGGCGACCCTCTGACCCCAAGTGAGCTCGAACTTGAGGCCTCCATGCTTTCATCCACAGACGAGGATATAACAGGGTCCCAATGGACACAAGAAGATGATGCCGAAGACATCTTCAAGTCATCGGGTCTGGACGAGACATCGCCAATTGGGTATGATGCCGACGAGCAAGCCGTCGTACACGACGAACTGAAGGACTTCCTGGGTAGCGATGACGAAAGTGAAAGCGACAACGAGTCCTTATTAGATGAACCATCCACGGGAGGCAAGAAGCGTAAACGCAATGAAGAAACCGAAAGCGGCACCGACGAAGAAGAGTCTGGAGACGACGACGGAGAGGACCATGATAAACAGGGCTCCCGGCTCTCCCAACGCATCAAACGCTCCTACGAGCGCAACACCAAACTGCGAGAAATCACGTCGGCTCCTGTCTCCGGAAGTGACCAGGTTTCCCCAGACGGACCAAAAACACCAGCTGTGGAAGGAACGTCTGACTCTGACACAGCAGGAACCAGTGGCCCAAAGCCCGAGTATCCTGACCCTGATGATGACGACGATGAGCTGGAACGGGAGATGCTTGCTGCATTTGAGGGCGGAGGATATGACTCTCAAGTAGAGGCAGATGCTGCAGCTGAGAATGGATAGAGCACTTGATTCTTGTGCTTTTCAGATTTCTCTTCGTGTCTGCTTTCTGCCGTGTCATCACCGGTGTGGGTGCGGTTGCAATGCGCTCTTGGCATAGCGACGGCGTTTATTAGGTCCATTTGACTTTCTGTGCTTTGTGTGTAATTCTCAGGAATTTGTGTGTACCTCTGAGTAGCTAGTTGTACAATTCAGTTCGATATATTATCCATCACCTACTTGGGAATTCTAGTCTGCACCAAGATGATCTGGAATAACTCCTCTATATCCTTTTAGATAGAACCCAAATCTCGTAATTAGTACAACATACATTCCCAAAAATCCAACGCTATATCGCTTTCAACGCCATAGATGCAAAGAAAACAAAAAATGGTATCACAAAAGACATAAAAAATCAAATCAATCATAAACATCCCGATTAACCTGCCACGACATAATCATCATCCAAAGATAGAAAATCGTATTGACCAGTTCGAGTGCAAAGGCAGTTTTCCAGCAATTGCCTAACACAGTCAGTCATCCAACTATGGAGAATATCAAAAACAGGGGAGATAAAAAACAAAGGACTCACATATAGTACTCTGCGTCAACCAAGCCAAGGTATTAATATTATTCCCCCAAGACTTATTATCCCTCACATAGATCTGGCAGTTATCATTCACATTACTGACAACCCCATACAGCTGCAACGAAGTCTCAATCAGACCCGTCAGCCACAGCACAAGGAGAATAAAGCTGCCGATGATGATAATCCCCGGCAGGAGGAAGTGTCGCGATGCAAGCACCATAATGAGGAATATGAAGCAGACCCCGAGGGCACTGGATACAACCATGTAAGGGAAGAGCCTGGGTATCGTTTAGTATATCCTTGATCTCTGTAATGTATACCGCGTCTGACATGGGAAGAATGTGGGGTGTGGATTCTCCGAGAATGGTATCGAATCCACATTTGTATAGATATAAATATAAAAACCACTTACCATGGTGTCCCGAGATGCATTTGCGATTGTACGGCCATGAACCAAGAGAAGATACCCAGACACGTTGCTGAGCATGATAGCACGACCATAATCCAGATGTTGAGTTGGAGTTCGGGCCAGTGGTAGCGACGGCGCGCTTCGTGGCGCTTGCGGACTGCCATTGGATTGTTTGTGGGATGTGGATGGAGTAAATGTGTGTGTCGGAGGTGTGTATCGGATTGGAGATGTGTTTTGGATGGAGTGTGTTTGCTTTATACTGTTGTATACTGCCCGACGCAGGCTCGGATGCCCTATGCTTTGCTGCAGAATTGGGATCGAATGGCCAGATCGGAAGTCAAGTGGTTCAAATCTGTGGTAGAATCATATGGTTGTTTCTGGTGAGGCGTGGTGATTTGGGACAGCGCATTGGGCGCCCTTGAGCGCTGGAGGCCCTGTGGATTTGGAGTTGGTGCGACGTGGGTATTTACAATTGCGCATAAATCGATTAAAGACAGTAAGGCCAAGATGTACAGAATAGAATATTGAAAGGAGGAAAATCAAGGAAAAAAAAAACAAAAAAACAAAAGGCCGGGGAGGGGGGAGATTTAGGAAATTGGGGTGGCAGGGGATTTAGTGTTCACTTGATGGCAGAGTTCGTGATTATTTTGATCTACTCGATACTTTTAATTGTATTGAATTCTCAGTCTCATTTTAATATTCTCTATTCTGTTTTATTCTTTTATTCTTTTATCCTTTTATCGAATTGTCTTTATAGAAGAGTGTCACCCAATGCACTACGCACCAACGAACACCCCGCTCGAATGGTCTCCGATGCGCCCTTGGACTCCAGGCTGGGGTTGACCTCGACCAAGTCCATCGCAATCAGATTTCCCGTCTCATGCACAGCTTCACAGATGAAGTCTCCCTCCCGCAGTGTCAACCCACCACGGACAGGTGTACCGGTACTGGGAGCCCACTGAGGATCCAGCGCATCGACATCGAAGGACAAGTGAATAGGAGTGTCGCTGCCGATGTGAGCGAGAGCCATTTCGACAACGCGACCGATACCATGACTAGCAGAGCACAGAGAAGTTAGCATGAAGATCACCACCCGCATCTAGGGAAAACGAAACAGAAAACATACCGATCGATATCGTGCATACTGAAAGCCTTGATACCATTCTCACGCAAGAGCTTCTTCTCCCCACGATCGACGTCGCGCAAGCCAATATAGACAAGCTTCTGTGTGCTCACGATGTGCTCATCCTGCATCCAGCCAAAGATATCCTTCTTCTCCTCCCGGGCCAGCCGGGTCAAGAATGCCATGGGCATACCATGGATGTTTCCGCTGCCGCTAGTCTCGGGGACGTTGATATCAGCGTGGGCGTCAACCCAGATGACGGCCATTTCGCGGCCCAGTCGCTCGCGGATTGCCTTTGCTGTGCCGGAGACGGTGCCGATGGCGATGGAGTGGTCACCGCCGAGAGTGAGTACGAACTTTCCGTCCTTGGCGTAGTTGTAGATCTGGGAGCTGAGCTTTTCGGTCACGGCGCTGACGGCGCGGGGCTTCTTCATGCCGCGGTGGTCGGGGTCTTCGGCGGGGATGTCCTTCTCGTAGTAGTGGACTGTGTTGTCGTGGTGGACTTCGTAGTCGAGATCCTCGCTGAGTTGGGTTAGGAGGCCTGATTCGATGAGGGCCATTGGGGCGGCTTCGACGCCCTTCTTGCACTGTGAATAGTTAGTATGATTCATTGATCTATAGCTTCAGTTCCACGGGGTGTCTTACCTGGCCACCATTGAAACCAACGGCAACAACGCCGAGTTGGTTAGGGTGTGAGAGGAATCTCGAAGTGATTGTTGAAGGCTGTGTCATTGTGTAGAATGTAGGTGACTGTAGGATGGAAGTAACAAGAAGCTGTCGAAAAGATCGAGATAAGATTAAAAAAAAAAAGTGGAGGCTCTGTGGATAAGATCAGGATGATGTCGAAGATTTATTTTGAAAAGAGAGCAAAAAAGAGGGATAAGTGTTCCTTTTAAATATCTCAGAATTATCTTAAAACATCTTTCATATTCCCCCGACTTCAACCGGGGCAGTGCCTTCATTCCTCGCGCAATGCCCGCGAAGTCGCTAAAAACTGCTTTTAGCGATCAAACCGACTCCGCCGGATCTCCATCACTTCCGTTAAGTACAGGTTGAGGAGAGCTCCCCTCTTTAGGGCCATTCGGTGTCCCACAAGATTTTGTTTTGACCTGTTACAGTGACTGATAGACCGGAAATTCTATGATTTCATTTCCGACCTTTTTATGCAGGCCCGTGGGGTGGTATCGGAGGTCCGGGAGAGAGAGTTTACATGGAAATAGAATAAGTGAAAGGCAGTATTGGTCACAAGTCATGAGGGTATCATTGATGCCATAGAATACATAGAATACATTTTATACTATACTACACAAGCTATCCCAGAATCAACTCCCGGAGAATCTCCTCTGCCTTGGGTGCCTCCACGCGGCCCTTTTCACCATTGCGCATCATTTGCCCCACGAACCAACCTAGTTTACCTAGCTGATTCTTGCTGCGGATCTGCTCGACCATATGTGGGTTCAAAGCAATGACTGACTCCGCCAGCGCTAGATACTCCTCACGCGACAACGGCCGGAGGAGGAGATTCTCCTCCTCCAGTAGTTGCGGCACTGGTCGATGGTCCCCGTCAAAGATGGTGGCCAGCACCTGTTTGGCTGTCGGGCCGGTGATGAGTTTCCGCTGCAGATGGTCGATAAGGTGGGCCAGGGATCGAGCTGGGACGATCTCCGCGTCCCATGCCTGGTCTGCCTTGGCCACCAGACCGCCCAGCTCGTGCAAAACCCAGTTGCTCGCCACCCGCGCGAGACTGGCGCGCGTTTTGTCGTCCTGGTCTACTTGAAGGGCGCGGAGGATATCCACCACATCATGGTAGTACTCGAGGCGGGCTCCGTTGTCTAGCTCGATGAGTGGTTTGGCATCCTCGATTGGCAGATTAAACTCGGATCCGACGAGCAGTGTAAGAAGAGCGTCTGGTGCTGTCGGAATAGATTCTCTGAGACTAGAGAGTAGGTCCTCTCCAATGATCAGTGGTGGAATATCAGGGTCAGGCATGTAGCGGTAGTCGACCGAGCCCTCTTTGCCACGAAGTCTGCGAGTTTCAGTGCTGCCAATCGTCCAGCCACGTGTCTCTCCTTCTATGACACCGCCACTCTCGAGCACTTCGATCTGACGGTTCTTCTCAGCAATGATGGCATCTTCTACCGCCTTGAAGCTGCTGAGGTTCTTAATTTCAGTACGCTGACCCAGCCCGCTGATCCCGTCATACTGATGATCCCCGGGTGCTTCGCCTCGGCGTCGGATCGAGACGTTGACATCTGCACGAAGACCGCCCATCTCCATTCCCGTAGTCACGGCACCACACGATTGTACAATGGCCTGTAGTTTCCGAACGCATGCTGCGGCCGTTGCAGGTGTGTGGATTTGGGGCATGGTGATGATTTCGATAAGAGGATGCGACACACGGTTGAAGTCGAGAAGTTGTGTTGAGGGCGGGTATTCCTGGGATTTGGCCGTGTCCTGCTCCAACTGGAGTTGTTTGATATCGATACGAACCCGTTCACCGTCTTCCGGGGCGATTCCATCGTAATCGAATAGGTCAACGTAGCCATTTCGTGCAAACGGTTCTAGAGAGGTAAGTATATTTCACGGGGTTAAATAGGGACAGTACTTACCATAGTATTGTGTGATTTGATACCCCGCCGGTTGATCCTGGTAGAAGTAATGTTTCCGATCAAACCGACTGACTGGCTGTATCTCGCAGTTCAGTGCAATGGCAGCGCGGAGAGCTGGTAGGAGTGTTGCGATTTGGAATGCCTGTCTCAGATCAGCCCGGGCTCTGTTTCGCAGCATCGTATACCATAACACTAACCGGTTGGCTACCCGGGAACGCCAGATCGAACAACGCAACATTGGAATTGGGAGTATCACTTGTCGATGTTGCTGCTCCTATTCAATTTATGAGAGGATGACTCGTGGTCTCCGACTTTCAAGGCGTACTGACGGGAAAATAATTTGGACTCTGTATCCAACTGCGCATGAATCTCCACGCCCACTGTGAGTTCCCATTCTTGCCTCGAAGCCTCCTCCGTTTCCTTGCGTTGTTTCTTGTGTGACCGTAGCGCTTTAGCTTCCTGCTTGAGTTGTTTGCGGAGGGGAACGCGATCTGCGGAGGCCGGCGGTTGGAGACAACGATTTGGCGCGGAGGAGAATCGGGCTTTCGGGGATGAAAGGGAGGACCGAGTCAAGCGTCGAACGCAAAGAGAGCGGACCGTACCGCTGCCAATCCATGACCGAAGCATAGAGAGATTGGACTCGGGGTATTAGAGTGTTGAACCTTGGAAGACGTGAATTTGCGGGAGAAGCTCGGGGGGACTTGGCGATTCATTGGACTTCGGTGTTTTTAAACCCACCATTTTCAACTATCATTTTTATACCGTTACAATAATTCCAAATTTACAAGAAAAAGATAAGACTATTTCAAGTGTCTCTTAAAACTATTAGAATCGCATTAGGTTGAAAAAGTCGAAGGATTAGCGCGAGGATTAGAGGCTTTATATGAACCCTTATCCACCCAAGTCTGCGCTTAAAAGTTCACTACTATACATTTCGTAGATGTCAGAGCTTATCAAAGGTCTTTAACAAAGTATGCTTTTGTTATCGCCTTCATATACACCTAAAAAGACATCTAAAACGAGCATCCAAAAAGATCCAAAAAGACATGAGAAGGCTGCATAAGCGGCCGACTATTCTTGTCCGCTATAAAAGAAGAGAGAGAAAAAGCACTAAGATCCAACGTTGTGACTATCGGAGAACGTGGAAAGACTGAAACAGGTGGTGGGCTCGAGATATTCACGGCTATACAACATAGATCAGAATCATCTGCACATAGATCTTTGATCCCCTCTCATATAGGATAACCGTGATTGATTCACTCCAGGGCTACCTTGCGTTAGTCATCAAGACGGCAGCTCTATGCTGAGATATACGTAGTGAGTCTGCTGAGCACGCTTAGACGGGAGTTTAGCTGCATGTGAGCAACCTTAGTAAAAGCCGCTTAGATAGGAAAAGCCAGATGTGAATACAATATACAATATACAATATACAATATACAATATACAATATACAATATACATTGTAACATTGTAACATTGTGATATAGAACATTTGAAAATCGTTCTAAACTCAATTATAGTATTGAAAATTATAACATATCTATATATCTATGTATCTATCTATGTATCTATGTAGTTGACTATCTCTATATTTACTAGTTGTCAATCACCCTCTTATCCTCGCAAATCTACCAGTACTTCCGACTATGAAACTTCTCCATATCAGTACATTCTTGACACTTCATGCTTTATGCACGCAATCTGGCATATAAGTGGCGTTGTAGGAGTACGGAGTACAGAGTACACTGCTCACATATCTGCATCACATTCCCCCGCTTCGCTAGACCGCCAGATGCAAGGAAGATCGACCAGCGCATAACTACATGTTCCTTTCTAACTTCAGACACATGCGTTTCGTTTCGCATCAAGCAGATGGCCTGATTTGCTGTCACACTTTGACCCACACTGAACTGTTCAGAATGTTCAGTAACTCGACAATCCACCATTTGCCTATTTCTTGATTTCTTGATTTCTTTGAATCGTGAGAAAGACGATCGACAGGGATACAAGGAACCTCCTTGCAACACCATTGTCATTGGTCGATCTAAATAAAGCCCTCGGCGCTTCTAAGTTGCTTCAGATTGTTCGGGGACTGGAGTGACGAATGACAAGACTACATTTCGACAGGCATAAAACATTTTGGGCTCATTTTCAGCAGCTGACACAAAACCTACCAACTGTGAAACTTGGGCTGACGTTTCTATAATAATACCGTATTCCCTTTTTATTGGGAATGTCTGATGGAATTCGCGGGGAAAATTGGAGATATCATACAATCTTCCCCTAGATTCCGCACCTTTTGACACTCGACTCGATCTGAGACCTGGAATTCCACTCTCCCCCTAGGCCATGCCTCGGGTCCCTATACTCCTAATTCCATTGCGATTTCATCACTGCAATTCATTCCATGTACTTTATTTCTCATTTTCTTTCCTTTCCCTGCGGGCATGCCCTGATTTGATATCTATATTTTGAAGAGGTATGAATCGGGTGTTGATTCCGAATTGCTCCGATCATCATGCCGCTCCAAACTAGAAAGCCAAAAAAGGATGGAAGAAAGAGAACATACTCGTTGGTGTCGAACACTACAAACACACAGGCTGGTCCTGTCACAAGTCCTAAAACTGTCGCGAAAAGTTCGCCTTCACAACAACCCAACGGATCGAGAGAAGCCCTAAATGCGCCTGCCGTTCCAGAGAACCAACCACAGAAACCCGCAGAGCCGGCGAAGAAGTTGCCTAATGTGTTTGAGTTCCTAGAAGAGAACGAGGAATCGTCTTCAGACTCATCATCGGCATCCTCGTCGGAGTCGGAGTCTGAATCCGAATCCGACGAGGAGCTGGACCCTATACAAACCACCAAGATCCAGTCTCCCAAGCCACGGGCAAATACTGTGCCGCACGGCGTGTTGGTCGCAGGCGGCAACATACCTCCGAAGAAAGTTGCCCAATCAGCTCCAGTGGTATCCAAAAGTCCAAAAGAACCACTCAAGCCCGCACCGCGGCCCGCGCCTTCCACAGACAACCAGCTAGTCACCCGGAAGAGACAACCCACCAGAAAGCCGAGCCCGATCTCGACTGCAAACATCTCACCAGGAAAAGGCCAACTGGAATTGTCCCGACCATCGACCTACCATGACTCATCAAGAGATAGCGGTGCTGTCCACAGACCACCGCTGCCACCATCTCCCCCAAGAAGCCCAGAAGATAGTCTTCACCGTACACCGACAAAGAGACGAGACCCCCATGCATTGCAAGAGCCATCAGGATACGGTCTTCTAGCTTCGCACCTAACCAAGTCCACCTCAGAAGAGAGCGGGAGCTTTCCTCCGCTATACCGACGCTTCGAGACCGTTAACCACCGCGTTCTTCTCCACCTCCAAGACGAGATTTCCCAAATGGAAGAAGATCTCCACCTGCTAGATGAATATGAAGAAATGCATCGAGTCGACATCGCCGAGCAGGAAGGCACAAAGCCATTACCTGCGTCACGTCGGCGAGACGCCCAGTCACAGGCGTACTCATCTTTACATTACCGTCGAATGGATCTGATGAGTGTTTTGATCCAAAAGACCGAACAATACAGTAAGTTTCTTTCCTTCCATTTTCGATATTGCCATTCCATAAAGCAGGCCCGCTGACCAGTATGCAGACAACGCCCTCAGCGCCTATAGCAAAGTCCTACAGACCCTCCCGCGAGCCTCGGAACAGGACATCACGGGGTATCGCACCTGGATGAGAGAGAACAAACCCGTCGCTGGTGTCGAGACACGGTTCCTAATTCACGACGCGGATCTAGTCGCCCTCACCCCGCGACTGGCTGCGTCTGCCGCCGCCGCACCCGTCTACGTCGCCATTATTATAGCGTCTGGCGCGCTCCTGCTACCATTGTTGGCATTCAGCCTTATTGCGGAATTCTCCGGCCGTCTTGTCGTCGTGACGGTTGTTGGTGGCGCCGCGGCGGCTATTGCGGCGAATTACTCGGCTGGTATTGATACGCTGGTCGACTCGAGGGATGGTTGGCGCTGTGCTACGATGTATGATTGCTTCCGATTCTGTTGTGACTGCATTTGTGACTGACTTTTCTTGATAGATACTTCGGTTTCATGACTACTGCTGCTATGTTCATTCCATAGCTTCGACCGTCTGTCTCGGCTTGGATTGGATCCTGCCTGCATCAACTTATGACTTATGAATCTTCTTTTTTTTCTATTTCCTTGCGACCCGCCCTCTATTTCACAGTGATATTCTTTTGGTCTGTTTGTGAAGGGAAGGTTGGGAGGGTACCCACCACTAAGCGCGCAAGAAAGAGATGGCGTCCATTTTTCGGCTTTAATAATTGGATATGGCAGATAGACGAGTACCTCGGTCCTGGCATGTAATGGAATATGAGCATTGGGCAGGAGATACAGTGGCCTGGGAGATATAGCAGGATGGGTGTTTGTGTTTTATATTGGGGATCCTATTGAACAATGTACTATGTATGAGATATGATTCTAGGCACACTCTGCAAGCTCTTTTTTTCAATATCCCCCTTTACAGTCGAATCGCTACATCGGAAATCACGAAGTGTACTGGTATGCAGTATATTGATTGAATTGGATCGGAAGCGAAATAAACAAGTAACTCTCTAAGCAAGACTTAGCTGTATCGCAATGGTAGCCTGTACACCCAGGCCAACCTGTCTTGAAGTAAAACCATCCACGCCAATCGCTTAGTCCATAATACAACACCAAATAAAGAGAAATCATACAAAGCCAGGGATCAAGAGGTTCATTAACAACACAGTTGGGGGAAAAAAAATTCGGAGACGCGGATCACATCCAGAGCTCATCATTCGAAACGCAAACAGTAAGAGGGAAAAAGGCAAAAAGTCAATAAAGCAGAAAGCCCACTGCAGAGGAATGTAATTTTGGAGTTTTGCCTCTCTTCAGAAAGAAATCACATTTTTGAATATTTCGAACGCAAGCCCACATGCTCAAATTCGCGCAAGTATCAGGTTCTAGGTCGAAAGGGGTGTGCCATTTGGTTTGCTCCCTGGTGTGATGCTGCCTTCTTGGGAAGCACGGGCATCTAGCCCTTGGGGTTGAGGTGTTGAAGGACTGTGACCTGTCTGTCGAGCTGCCAGTTGTGCCTTGTTCCTGTCCATCAGCGCAGCTTGTTCGGCCGCACTACGAGAGTATGTAGCACTGGCGGCGGAGTTTGAGTAGCCAGCTTGTGAGGGAGTTTGGCCAGGGTACTGAGCTCGCTGGTTCGACGTTGCAGTTGCGTAGGGTGTACGTCCCTGTGGCGTGGCGTTGAATGTCCCCGGCTGCCTGGGCTGTGGTGTGTATGGTTGTGGAGACACTTGGGCAAATCCATTTGAAGTAGGGCGCTGGTATTGGGGAGCCTGGCTGCCTTGACTGTACTGCGGGTTCATTTGCGTGTATTGAGGAGTGCTGCCTGGACGTTGACTGGGTGTGCTTGGTGGACGACCCGCGCCATAAGCATGCGTGTATGTCGTTGGCGCCGAGGGCTGCCGTGCGTGCTGCGGCGTGACCTGGAACCCGGGCTGAGCCGGAACTCGAGCATTGGAAGCAAAAGCACGTTGGTTGTAGGCACTGTGAGAGCCTTGGTAATTACTAGGCCGTGAAGTAGAGGGTGTTGAAGTTCGATTTGCGGCAGTGGCTGCTGCGAGCAATGCTGCAGCCCTTTCTTGTGACAAAGTGAAGTCATCCTTTTCCATGGTGCCGCTGTAGTCAGGGGTTTCAACCAGAACCTTTTGGCTGATATTCAACTCAGCGAGCTGATTGCCGTCTAATTTAGCGACGGCATAAGGTGGCAAGTTGCTGACGATTGCTGCAAGGCTTGACTTAAGGGTATCGTACACAAGGGTCTCTGCTTCAGAGGGCGTGTTCACGTCGCCCAAATCAAGGCCAGGGGTTTCATTCGACTCAGGCACTTGTTGACTAGGCAGCTGCAGATCAGAGGGAAGTTTGAAACTTCGAAGTCGTTGGTAGGAACTAAGAGTGTCGAGTAAGTCGGAAACTTCCTCAAGCATTTGCTTGATCTCTTTTGATTCTAATTCGACTTCACTAGTCGGATCGGTTTCCGTGATGTCAATAGCAAAGTCCTGGGCGTTGAATGACTCAACCATTTCATCTAGAATGCTCTCATCAAGTTCGCCAATATTGCCCGGCTGAGCGGTTTGGGTGTCATTTTGTTCGATGTCTTCTTCCCATGGGACCGACAGCAATTTGCTCACGCGGTCCGCACCCCGTTGACCCCACCAAACCATATCCTTCGAAGCGAGCTGTACAATCGCGCCAGAGCTATCGTAAGAAGGAGCAAATGACGAGAAGACCCCCTGGAAAGCAGACGAATCGGGGCCAGTCCAAAGGGCAGGATCGCCATGTCGATGAACATTATCCGAATCGGTATGCTTTTCTACACGATCCCAGTAGGAAGGCGATGAGGTGACTCCACCATATTGAAGCCACTGGGTTGAAGGGAGGGGTGCTAGGCAATAGTTGCTGCGCTCTCCCAAAAATGTTCTGACATCGAAAGTGGCATCGAAGCGATCCGTCCATGTGGTCGAATTAGCCCGGTGAGATCGTTTACGCGGAGGTTCCAGCTTTGGTAATGTTTCGCGTGGAGCAAACACCTCCCCAAATGTTCGCTTTGGTTGAGATGCCGCATCAAGGTTGTAAGGGATGACTTTGGTGGCGGTGATGCCGTTAGGCAGAGCGAGCTCGCGCAGCTCCTCCTGCACTTCGACAAACTTTTCAGGTCCTGATTCAGACTGCAACGGCACCTTCACCGATTTTTGGAGGCTTGAGAATAGCTGCTTGGGATTCGCTGGGTTTCCGAACAGTGTTAGGGCGGGCTTATCCTCTCGCTGGCAGACATTTATCGCGTGAAGCTCTGTTGATTCGTCGGCGTCGTCCTCCATTGTCTCTGTTTTGACCTCGGGTTGGTTGACGAAGGATTGGCCAATCAAGCTGTTCATATGTTTTTTGAATGCTGCGATCCGGTTGACCACCTCATTCAAAGGTGCCCCATCTTCCTTTACACCATTGGCCTGAGTCTGATTGCGTTCAATTACAGCAGCTGATGCTCTTTCGATGTCAGAAAGAAACTCTTGCAATGTGTTGTATTTGCCCGAATTGACGCCTGTTTGGATGTTGGAGGTTTCCGAATCGCCAGAAATCTTTGCGCGCTTCGTTCGAGGCTTGGTGGTTGAAGCTGGGAAGGGGCAAGAGAGGAGTTGGAGTTCGGTGTCATGCCTGTGACTTTGTTAGCATAAAACTAAGAACCATATACTTTTATCAAAGCTTACTTCAGTAGAAGCTCTATCAGGCTGCGTAGAGTTTCATGAAGATTTGCTCGATCGCGCGAGGTAGTGGCACTTGAATCAGTGCTCGGTTTGTCGTCCTGAGTGGAGCGCTTCCGTTTCCCATAGGTTGCATTAGTAGCAGGGTCAGGATTCGGTTCGCCATTTGTGGCGGATACCGGGGTTGTGTCTCCAGCTTCGTCGGCGCTCATGGTTGCGAAGTCGCGCCGAGATCAAGATTCACGATACTTGCTTTGACGCGGTCCCCTCCAATGCAAATGGATGGGGTCCACAAATCAGAAGGTTGAAAGTAAAGATTGGAAGGATGCGATCGTGGAAATAAATATTTGCTGGCGATTTGGTGTTGAGGTTGATACTTGGTTCGGAAAGCAACCGGAGTCCAAGTAACCTCGATGGGTAGGGCGTCAAAGCGAATCCTTAGAGAAGATGGGGATCGCGAAGAGCGAAGGGAGAGGAAGATAAAACCCTCACGTCACCACAATAAAAGAGGGGAATATGAGGTGGAAATAATTATCAATAGAGACCAAGGTATTAGGACAATGATCAATGCAATAGGCAACCCTCGAACAAATAGGTCAAGTGTTCTCTTTTTTCTGTTTTGTTGGAGAGAACGTTCACTGGGTTGCGCTTTTCGGAATGGCGCGCCTTCTGACGATCCATCACGTGACTCCATTTTCTGCCGCGCGATTGCTGTATTTTTCCGATTCTTGACTTGACTTCTCTCATCTTCGGAGACAAATAACTCTTTGAGCCTATTGAATGGGTCTGTGGCGTCCAGGCACTTTCACCCATGACTACGTTCATGGATGTCATCAGTTTTCAAGCATGCCCGAAGCCTTTCGGGAGTATCGCGGCTAAGAGCAGACCTGCTCAATAGTCAATTATACAAGGTAATTTTTTTTTAATTTGACTCTGCCTGTCATTGGATATTGTGCTAAATGCTCATGATCTGTCCTAGGCAATATCTCGTCATAACACCAAGTTTCCCGTTCATTATTCGCGCAATTCCTTGGTTGGCCTAAGCCCAGACAGTTTCCGCTCGTTTCAGTCCACTGCGTTCCTCAATGTGCCCGAGTCACTTGCAATCGACACTCAACCCTCACACCTCGGTAATCATTCCAACAAAAAGCGGCCAGATTCCTCAATCGACGAACAATGCACAACGGTGCCCCAAGACTCGGTGGATAGCTCGCTCGGAGAGAAAAGGCTTGAAAAGACCCCCAGCATCAGAGTGAAACCGAAGCCCGCCGAATATCTCTCCAAAGCTTTGCGAAACACTGGCCACGTCCTCGGATATGATATTCAATCAGCCGGGCTTGTCCGGGCTCGCTCTAAATATGCACTCCAAAGACAGAACGAGCTGAGGACAGTTGGCCGCCCAAAAAAGCCGTCACTGCCGGTTATTCTTGGGGAGTATCTACGAGAGGTGGATCCGCTGCTTTCATCTGCGTCGGATAAGCGTGCAGAGAAGGATCTGGATATTGCTCTCCAGAAAGTATTCAGAAACACAAGTCATGACTACTTATCATCGCGTGGCTACGATGCCGCCGATGTGGCTGCTTGGGCCTGGATCATGAAGAGCCAGAATTCCCACGAGGCAATGGTACGGCTGTTCTTGTTCGAAACTGACAGAGCCAAGTCTGGCGCCACTAGTCCGAGGATTCCACCTTTTATCCCGCTCCATCTTTTGAGACAGCAAAACCTCGATGCTCACGCTTTCCGTTTGCTCTTAATTCACTCTTTGCATCTTATGAGCGGACATACCTTCCCCATCGCTGAAACTCCTGCTGGTGTTACCGAAAATAATCCCGAGTTATCACCCGAGGACTTCCGGCCTCAAATCGATTCTGGTACCTGCATGATTTTGGTAGTTCGTTTAATCCGTCATGCTCGGCGCGTGTGGCCGCCATCACTTCTTACTATTGCACGTGCATTTGCTCGCTTCCTCTCAGCTCACAGGTTGGATGATGCCGAGAGGTCAGTTTTGGTGACTCGACATGATGATCGCTCCAAAACCGTCAAGTTTAATGAATGTCTCTGGTTACTTTCCTTACCGGCCAACATTGCTCCTTACCGCTCCACATCTATCCAACAGCAAGCGCAGTTTGAGCTTCTTCGAGCCATGGCAACCCATAAGCCCGTCCTTCCCGTCACAAGACAAGGATATCGAGCGGTCGTTGCAGTCCAACTGGCCCATAAGAAAACATCCGAAGAGCGCCAGTCTGCTGAACTAAAAGCTCCATCGTGGCCTCCATGGAAGGAAGAGAAACTAGGAATTGATTCCCAGCGTGGGAATGAAGGAATGTTCAGTCGTGCGATGCAGGTACTTTCACAAATGAAGGATGCTGGTTATTCTCATCGTCTTTGGGAGGACATATCCTCGATTTTGGCAGGTTGGGATACAGATCACAGCCCGACGGTGCAGACGAGGGCTATGATGCGTCGCCCACAAGCTTTACCGGACAGACATGGCTCCAAGTCGAATCATCATGAAATGTGGGTTGCTCGCATTCGCTCTACGAGGACTGTCCGTGAAGCCTGGGCGTGCTTTCTCTCCTATCAGGACCGTGGTCTGCCCCCGAAGGGTGCCATCTACGCTGCCATGGCTGAGAAGTTAATCTACCGACGAAATGCCATCGAACGCGAGTTTGACCAACTGAGTCATGTTCTGCCAGGAGATGGCCTCGAAGTCCACCCTGAACCAGCTTCTGCTCGTGACATTATCTACGTGCCCACAGAACCACCTACCGTGGATGAGTTCCTTGATCATATGCGCGGACGGGGGCTTCGGCCTTCTGGGAGATTCCTCGGCCTATTACTTCAGTCGGCTACTTCTCTGCGTTCGGGCTTGCATTACCTCCAATGCGGTGACGTGACAGATGCTCAAATCGAGACGCTCTCTATTGTTCGGGGCAAGCCTCGCACATACGATACCTTGGACATTAAAGCTTTTCATGACTTGCCGGACTTGGTATTTGCATCGTTCATCAAGTTTCTGTGCACACATTCAGATATCGCTAGCCTGGATGTCGGTAATCGAAATATTCTCACAGCCGACCGTTTCCCGGCATTGATAGCCGCTGACAGCTCGACCGGTGCGAAAGTGGACCTTGTCGCATATTCCGAGGAACATCCAGGTAATCAGCACTACCCAAGGGCTTTATGGCACGCCATCCAATTGACCAAATTGCGACGTACTCCCTACACCCCGGCCTGGACCCATATTTTATCTGCTCTGACCCGGGAGCGCCTTACCGGGTATTATGGCCCAAGAAGCCGAAGTCTTCAGCGCATATTGGCATGGCACCAGGCTCTCAGAGCATTAAGCTGGATGCGACAGCGTGATGTTGAACTTGGTGAGGAAGGATTCCGCATTTTATGTGTGGCGTTTACAAAAGCCATTGATGCTGCCCTGAAACACCCTGGCACTGCCGAACAAAGCTTTGTACTGATTCATAAAGCTCGTATTCGTCGTCTCAAAGCCACAAACGAAGGCGATGACGAGGTTGACGCTTTGATGCAGCACGCGCTGCAGGTTTTGAAGCATCAGTTTGATCATCTTGTTCTCCCAGCCTCCAAAACCTCGGAGCATGCGGAGCGAAGTGTCTTTGCGGGAGAAACAGCCTCCGAAACACCACTCAATATTCCCTCAATGCTACAAATCCCATCACCTGCCACGCTACATGCCTTTGTTCGGGCTCTGGGGTCTGTAGGGGATGACGAAGGGTTGTTACATCTGCTGCACTGGATGAGTCGGTCAGCTGATCTATTGAAAGAAGCTGCAGACGAACATGCAAACGGAGACAAAATGATGCGTCGAACACTTGTGGCGATCAGGGTGTTTTTGGAAAGACGACAGCAACGGATTGACACGCGGGTACCATCGGACCTAATCGTGGAAGCATACGACCTTATCAGCCGGACAGGCTGGGACTGGCCGAGTGATGCGGAGGTTACAGAATATTGTCAGTGACTGTGTATATAATATTGTAGTTTTAGAGGACTTTTGTCAATGTATATGATACCCCATGTATATCCTATTCATCAAGCGCTGTAGCTTTTCGGTAATCGTCGGCCTCAGAGCTTTCCCCACACCCGAGCTCCGAGAACGACTTCCACCCGAGAACTTTTCAGCGCAGTAGTCTATCTTTCTTCATTTTAATATCGCGGTCGAGTGTAATCCTACTCGATCTTTGAATTGCCACCTGCACAATGGCAACCATCATGTCAACGCGCCTCATCCGCCTCTCCGCACCCCTCGCCCACCTCCGGGCGACCGCGGTACCTACCCGGGTTTTCATCTCTCGCTACAGCACTAGCACAGAAGAAGACATCATCAAAACCCAACAAATCCCCGCCCCTGGTTCAGGGCATGTGCGCGTGCTACAGTTGAACCGGCCCAAAGCTCGCAACGCGATCTCGACCCACTTACTTGACGCGCTCGCGAAGCATGTGGACGCTATCTCCGCCGAAGGAGGCAACGGACCAACCCGGGCATTGGTTGTAGCGAGTAACGCAGATGCAGCCTTCTGCGCGGGCGCAGACCTGAAAGAACGCGCCAACATGAGCATGGCCGAGTGAGGAACAATCCTGTGCCCTGGTGCCCGGTGCCCCAGGCCTAAAGCTAGAATCTACGCGAATATATGCAGCTAACCACTCAACACGACTATCCAGAACCGAAGACTTCCTCCTCAAACTCCGCGCCACCTTCCAAAAACTCGCTTCTCTCCAAATCCCCACCATCTCCGCCGTCTCGTCCGTAGCCCTCGGCGGCGGTCTCGAGCTCGCCCTATGCACGCACTTTCGCGTCTTCGCGTCCTCCAGCGTTGTCGCTCTTCCCGAAACACGTCTTGCCATCATCCCCGGCGCCGGCGGCACGTACCGACTGCCTCCGATTATTGGTGTCAGCCGCGCCCGGGACATGATACTCACCGGCCGCCGAGTGACTGGACCCGAGTCTTACTTCATTGGGCTCTGTAATCGTCTTGTGGAGGTGCTGCCCGAGGAGGAGGCACAGGAGGGCGTTGCCCGCGAACGTGTCCTGCGGGAGAGTATCAAACTCGCTCTGGATATCTGTGAAGGTGGCCCTATTGCTATCAAGATGGCGATGCAGGCTGTCGATGCTCATGCCCTGGGTGAGCGTGCGGAGAATGCAGCTTATGAGGGAGTCGTCGAGACTGATGATCGGTATGAGGCGCTGCGCGCCTTTGTTGAGAAGCGGAAGCCGGCGTTCCGTGGAAGGTAATGTTCTGTGATAGGATGAGTGCTGTGTGATATGTGATATGTGTAGAACAAGGTGATCCACCCAGGTAACCTATAGTATCAAAATGATATGCCCTATAATTCTATGGACTTTTATGTGCAGTTTATTCTTATTGGTAGCTCAGATGAAGAAAGACTGATTTAAATAGACTGGGTAGACTACTGAAGGGGGAGTATTAGGTACAAGTACCAAGGCATCATGTGGACATGGTTCTGATCATGGGGGCAACCTTCCAGGTTGGAACCCAATGTTAATAAGCATATTTCCGCATATAAGACAATGGCTCAGTGATATACATATGTTGCATATATAGATCTATTTCCATTGGATCCCGAGGGTCTGGTCTATTTTGTTTCTGTGGTTGTGCTTTTAAGCTTCTGCCTGATCTATAGCCTGGTCTTGTCTATAGTTCTGACTCCGGTCCTCAATAGGCTACAATATAGACCACATAAATGAGATGACAAGCATATACATCAGCCGCATCGTTTAAAAATGGCCTGGGGCCAAAATTACATAAGAGTATTTCATTTCCCGTGGTTGATCTTCAACGTGACTCACTGGTACCTATATGGGAATACTCCGAGGTAGTATACCCCGAACAAGGCATACTCATCAATGGTGCAATGATGCAATATCGTACATATTCTATATATGTATGCCTATGAATAACGGCAACTCGAGGTCTGAGTGGCACGGTACCTGGCAGGTTACCCGAACTGACAGGGCAGTGCAAGGAACCCCGGGTTAAAGCACCAATGGCCAAAACCCAAGACGGAAAAAAAAATGATAGAGAAGAATAATATGCGGCCCGTCACCCGGGATTTACAACCGATGCAGAAACTCCATGGATCGACCAAAATAGTGCGGGTGACCTGGGTCAGGGGTGCACACTGCCCCAAGTTACCCCAGTCACTCTCACCTCAGTCACCTGCATCATATTTATAAAAGCCAACCGGACTGGTTCTTGAATTCTTCTTCTCCCAACTCCATATATTATGGCAATAGCATCCTGACCCTGTTATTGTCCCATTCGTTGCCATGTCCAAGCCCCGTATCGCCGACCCAAAGGCCATCAAGGCCTTTGGCTTGACGCAGATCTATACCCCGCGCGACGATCCAACAATCGATATTGTCTTTGTTCACGGCCTGAACGGCCATCCTCACGACTCTTGGACTAGCAAAACTACTGATTGCTTTTGGCCTACCGACCTTCTCCCGGACGTCCTTGCCTCGCTCCGTCCCCGCATTCTTACTTACGGCTACAATGCGAATGTCACTGCCTTCACCGATGGAGCTTCGCGTGATTCGGTCGTCAGCCATGCTGAGACCCTTGCATCTAATCTCGCTGCTAATCGAAATGTAGGTCGATATTCTCGATTTTTGTTTGATTGCTCTTGCCTTTGCCATCTTCCTCTGGTATCAAGCTTCAAGAACTGACCTAAATTTCTCATATAGCTGCGAGACTGCTCCGAACGTCCGATTATTTTCATCTGCCACTCGCTAGGAGGCCTGATTGTGAAGCGCGCCCTGATATACTCTCGTAGTCTCTCAAGTGAGAAGACCGAGCATCTCCGCTCAGTCTATGTTTCCACCTTCGGTATCCTCTTCCTAGGCACACCTCACAATGGATCTGACATTGCAAAATGGGGTCTGTTGTTGCACAACATCTGCAATGCTGTGCTCCCCAAGAAGTTCATGGAGGCGTCTCCGCAGCTTGTCAAAGCTCTGCGGACCAACAATGAAACCCTGCAGCACATCAACAGTCTCTTCGTTGATATCATGGGCCGATTCCACATCTACTTTTTCCATGAAACACGGTCCACCGACGTGCGTGGTACCCGTGAAGTGATCGTAGACGAGCACTCAGCCGCGCCGTACATGGAGGGTGTTGAGCGGGCGGGTATCGAGGCCGACCACAGCCATATGTGCAAGTTTGACGATGACAATGCAGCGGGCTATGAGGTTGTGGCGGAGGCAATTCTCCGGTACTCACGTCAGGCTCCTTCCGTGATTACGGAGCGCTGGGCGGAAGAGAAGAAAGCCCGCACCCAGGAGAAGAAGGCCAAGGCTAGGGAAATCTATGACGGTGAGTCTTTCGAAAATCTGGTACCTTTTTGATATGTGTTCCTTCGGATGCTGACTATTGCAGCAAGAATAGATGACCCGGCAAATCGAAGCATGCCTGATTTGAACAGAACCGGTAGGGATTCATATCTTCTCCCTGCACCGGAAGTGGCTGTCACGTTGAGGGACTATGAGATTGAGGAGCCTCCTGTCTGAAGCTTTCCGGCGAGCCACGTTTGCTTTTGCTCTTTGGTTTTATTTTGCTCATGTTATTCCAATGCCTGTCTATGATTTCCCTGGCCACTCGCTATCGAGCCAGGGAGCCAAATACTTTTGCAAATCCACTCTATTATTTTTTTTTTTTTTTTTTTTTCATACAGTGCACAGTGTGTTCTTCATTTTTGTACTGAGATTATTGGTCTTGTCCCCAGGGTGGCTCCCATCTCAAGTCCTCAAACTAGCTGACCTACACTCTTCTCAATATGAGAATTATCACTTTTTTTTTTAGAGTCACGCTGGCTGACTTCATCATAGGCGAATCCATATTATCTCTACCGCGTGCCCCTGCGACAGAAGGCCGAAATTCCCCAGTATCTGATTTGGGAAACAGTGAGCTTCTTCAACTCTCCCACTACTCCACCAAAGATGCGCCCCTATTCGTGGCACCTCCGGGCTTTCATCCCAACGCTACCTTTTTTGGAATGGAGAAAGAACTTGAAGTGTTGCACAGCCGGTTGTTCAAAGCCAAGGCACGCCCAGAAAAGACAATGGCCGTCCTGATATCCGGCGTTCCAGGCGCCGGCAAGACATATCTAGCGCGGCAGTACGTGTTCACTCAGCGTGACTGCTACCCAGGCGGAATATTCTGGATTGACGCCAAGTCCCGCGAATCAACGTACAAGTGTTTTTGGGAGATTGCACAAGCAGCTACGCTGATTGAACAGAAGGTGACCGTGAACACTGGGTATCATGAGACTGGAAAGTATGTGAATGCAGTCCGCCTCTGGCTTCAGACACGCAAAGATTGGCTCCTCGTCTTCGATGGTGTTACCTTCGACCGTGACGACGATATCAATAAGTTCAGGGAGGTCTTGCCATGGAGCAAACAGTGCAGTATTATATACACCTCGGTCGACACAACCCTGCGCAAAAAACAGCGACTGTACGAGCCATATTGTCTGATGATCTCGCGGTTGCAAGTGGAAGACGCTTGCAAGCTTTTGTTTAAGGATCTTGGGATTACGCGAGCGACACCCGAGCAAATCTCTAAGGCTACCCGGATAGTCGAGCACTACGAATGTCTGCCTTTGGCAATCCATGCGATCGGGCACCGTCTCAACGCAACAGGTAAACCGATTGAAAAGTATCATGTCAAATCTCAGGTGACGGACAAGAAGCTTGCAGAGCCTTTCTTGATCATTATGAACGATTTGTTTCGGTTGCAGCAAAAGCAGGCGTTGCACTTGATTAATCTTCTCTCGTTTCTTGGCCACCAGGTGCCAGTGGGCCTTCTGAACCTCGGTCGAGCGGCTATGACCGCTGAGAATTTGGAGATACAGACCAGCGGCCAAATCGGAGAAGATCCTGATCTCGATACCACACTTGGAACCCTCATTCACTACGGGTTAGTTGAACGGATTTCAGATGCCGATCTCTTTCAGCAGAGGTCGTCCGTGCCTAATTTTGAGGGCGATCATATGAGCTCGGATGTGAGGACCGTTCCCGAACTCTCAGATTCCCTGACAGAGAGTAGCCAGGAAGGATTTTTTTCCATTTACCGTCATGAATCGGTAGTTGATGTAGTCAAGATTCACAGTGTGGTGCAAGGGTTCTGTCGCGATGAGCTCCGAATCAAAGACGAGGAGAACAAAGGCATCATGAACAATAATGACCCTGGTTTCTTCGATACTTGGTTGATTGTTGCCACCCGATTTCTCATCACGTCGTACGACGCCGCTATGGGACGGATGGCTCATTATGAAGACTGTGGTCTTGTCCGGGACTATCGAGAGTACGAAACTCACGCTTCACGACTGCTTGAGCTCTTTCCAAAGAAGACAGCAATTAATTTCCATCCACTAATCGTTCGTGAAACGCGAGAGAATTTGCGACGGTTGATGAGGATGATCAGCGAAGAAATAGAGAACATGTCTCCAAGCTCCTCACACCACTCTCTACGGAATCAGAAGTCGGTTTTCGACAGGTCAAGCAGCTCGTCCTCCTCCTTCCGCGATTCGTCAGCCGACGAAGGTCCATCGCGCCGGTCTACCTTCAACTGGAGTGATCTCGGGTCACCTCGAGCGGAGTCTCCCGAGGAGATAGCTATGCCACCTCCCCAGTTCAGATTAGAGCTTTTCCCACCACATATCTTCAGACAATCTGGGTATGAATCCGAAGAGGGATATGAAACGGACGGGGAAGCCAAGGAGGCAATTCGAATTTCTCCTTCGATGTCGCAAATGAGCCAAGCTACAGAGAAACCAAACAATACACCACCCTCATCGAGTCCTCCACTAACCACTGGCCTATGGGAATGGCAAGTGGTCAATCGACGCTCAAAGCCAGGGCAAATCAATGAGAATCAAACAAAGAGGCGAAACAAAGGGCCCCGTCGCTTTAGAGATACAAAATCCGACACCCCACTGGTCAAACTGTCCTCCATCCAAGGCAAGGGATCATCAAGCCGCACAGCCGCTGGCGTAACCGGGAGCTCTTTGATGATGGCTTCAGCTGCTGAAAAAGCACTCGCTGCAGTGCGTCGGTCTAGCAATTCTCAAGCGTCCGCTGGCGCCCCTCAGCCTACAATCACCTCTCTACCAGCAAACCAAGAGAACATTCCTACCTATGCGAATGTGGTCACCCGACGAAGGTTAGAGGCAGACTCTACAGCGAAACTCCCATTGTCTGTTCCCGTTTTTCCGGCCTTGGATCCAGCTAGCGGTTTGCATTTGAATGGCGGCTTGCAGATGAAACCGTCCACCGAGTCGCTCGATAGTCAAACGGCCTACGCCTTCACGTCTCCGTTATACCATGAGGTCACTGACGAATTAATGATTGAGCCTCTAAGTCAGTCAACCTACAGCGAGCCTGAGTTTAATATGCCCAATCATCACGGATCAGGTTTACATACCGCGCCTGGATCCCGGGTTCCCTCTCGGCGTGGTTCAGTACCACATCTGGAGGTCCCACAAAGTCTATCTGCAAGCGTGCCATCCCTCCTTCCATACCCACCACCTCTTCCATACGATGAGAACATCTCTGTTACTCTTCCAAGCCACAGAAGATCCTCTCAATTAGCACAAGGCTCAATACCTACCTCGGGCGCTCCTAGACCTTCTTCCATCGCTCATCCATCCGCAATCATGCCCAGCGCATTGTCACTATCTAATGCCAAACAACACGTGGGTTCAGCCCCAGAGCGCTCTATCCCCGAGCCGATGTCGCGTGACTCTTCGGCTTACTCTCATCAATCATGGGCCACCGAGCCCGTACGATACCCCCCGCGATTCTCGCCAATTCCAAGTTTCCAACAGGCTCCCGAGATGATCCCAAGTCCACCATCGAGCATGCAGCATCAACAACAAATGCTCTCCGGGACCGCTGGCTGGACAACCGAATCGCCCCTGGCGGGCAGTGCTTTTCAGTCAGATCCCACCTACCCCAGCCCACCCGTGTCATCGCATGGACCGCTTGGCTCCATGGATGAGCGAATGAAATATTCCAACCCGGGCTGGAACCCCGAGATCGATCCAGTGCAGTATTTGCATTTTGGGGGACACCGCGTCGATGTGCGAGACGCACGACTCCGACTGCATGGATCGACCCGAGTGCTGCCCCCGCGTCCCCAGCAGTATCAGCTATATCATCCCAATTTGTCGGGTCCTTTGATTCAGCATGAGGGTCAGGTCTATGCACCTGCGCCTGCGCCGCGACTGGAGGTATATGGGACTCGTGCGCGGAGTGGAAGTTCCCCTGTGCGCCCTAATTATGCTGGTTTGGGGGTGCGGTACCAGTGATGGGAATATATTTCAACTTTAGTATTGGTGTTTTGACGTTCGTTATTGTTATTGGTCTCTTTTTCTTTTGCATTTGCATACATGGTTATTATACTGGTGCATTCCTTGTCTTTTATACTTGCTCATCTTGCATCTGGTTTGTTTGATTTTGCATCAGGGTTTCTTTCATTTTGAGACTTGGGTGATACCTAACAGCATGGTGTGAATCGGAGTTTCGAGTTGGCAAAAACTATAGCATCTAGAGGAGCTTCAACAGAAAGGTTGATGTACTATCAACGCTTCACTCAAAATCCCAATCAGGATTATATTTTAAAGATATCAGGGATCTATTTGATTGTACGGTCCTAACCCTATAGTCTTTCAGGATACCGAGTAAGTTACAAACAAGTAGATGCTATAACACTTTCGTCTGCTGTGGTATAATCGTCTGTAGAATGGAGGGGAAATTTGTCAATCAATCAATCAATCAATCAAAGTTCAATTAACCTATTGCAGTCTAACTAGTTGCGTATGACTATGCAGGCGCTTCATCCAACCGAAGCAAGAACTCGAAGCCAAACGCCGAGCTGGGATCTCTCCTATAGAGTATACAAATGCCAATTCGCGAGTACGGAATCAGCCCATTCCTATAACCTATAAATCCAAACCTATCCGAACCTATACATAAGAAATAACATATAATGACTATATGGAGTGTACCCTCCACCTTCTATCTCTCAATTCTCTCACTTCTCTCTTACTTCTCTCTCTGTAAACCCCCTCCTGCCTTAGTTTCACTTGATGGTGACGTTGCCTTGGCTAGTTGATTGGTATGTTAGTCGACTCTAGCTAAGTTTCTCGTTGTATAGTATCATCTATCGTTATTGGCTAATACCTATTGTCTTCTATACCTAGATCTATTGCCGCGAGGCCTATCGGTTCGTTATCGTCGTTGTCCTCCTCGATCCTAATATATTGAAACTACTAGAGGAGACCTATTCGGTGTATAAAGTTGACTATGTAGCGGATAGCCTACGGGTTAGATATAATCTTATTATAGTCTATATCTGTGAATCTAATCCTAATTCTATCTAGTTACTCCTATAATTTCGTACGCGGAATAATATATCGTGGATACTATATAAGAATATACTTTGGTGTTTATAAGCCCTTATTATAGTTATACCGGTTAGTCTCGGCCGCCTTGATTTTGAATAAGAAGTGTCGAAGTCTAATCTATATTATACGTATCTAGATTAAGATCGTATACTATAGCTTCGATAGTCCTTTATATAACTAGAGTGTTGTTACGGACCTATCCGTCACCAATCAGTGGTGACCCACCAGGCATACCAATGGGCCATCGAGAGCCAACCAGCAGACCTATCAGCAGATCACGTGCAAGCTCACTAAGTAAGAGCATGATCCGCCCTGAGCGGATCTACCCTATAGAGGATTTCCGTTACATAGGTTACTCTACGTACCAGATAACCGCTGTATAGAAGAAGACGGTTAGTCAGTAACACGTGACTATATAAGCAGTAGAACGGTCGACAGTAGAATAGTAGAACGATTCTACTATTCTACTATCTACTATTCTATATAGGAAGAACTTAGGGATATATAAGGATCCTTATTTATATATCTAGTTTAGTTCTTCGTCTTTAATTATATATTATTACTTATATTTACCTTTTAGATTATAGTAACTCTCTACTTAATTATAACTTAATAATACTTACGAGTAGACTAATACCCTAGTATAGATCTACTCGGCGCTCTACCTAGTATTAGTTCCTTAATCGCTTAAAAGGACTTAGGCTATAGTAAGACCCGATTATTAACGTTAGACTATCTAAGGAGTATTAAGGTAAGTATACCCTAAACCTATTTAACCTAACTATAACTAGCTAGCTAGTACGTAATATATTAAAAACTATCTCGAATTAAGTCTCGAGTTACCGATAATATATCTTATATTAGTACCGGAAAGAAGCTAGTAGTTAAATACGACGACCCTAACTCTAATAACGAATAAGATAACCGAATCGAAATACTAAAGGAATAAGTAACGACTTTATTAGCTATGCTATAAGAGTAGGAGAAGTATAATATTTAGGTTAAGGACTACTTAATATAGATATATATTTAGGTTACTACTTCTACCCTAGCTAGTACTATCTAGAGACTAATATTACCTAAAGCTAAGTATTTTAAAGGGAACCGAACTAAGCTTCGAGGATTCCTTACTTAGATAGATATATATATCGATATAAAAAAGGTTAAGCTTCTATCCGAAGCTAGTAGAGTGATTTTTATATTAACCTATCTATATAAATAAATATAGAATTAGCTTAAGTTATATATCTAAGACTACTATAAGAAAATATCTAAAGACTAGTCTATAATAATTACTAAAATCTTTAATAACTATAATAGTTTCCGATAATACTTAGAAAGAACTTTTAGAGATATTAACGCTACTCGAATAGCTAAATAAAAGCTATAAAAGATTAAGTAAATAACTAGCGTATCGATATACTTTTCGGAGTTCTAATAGATTATATCCTATTTAGACTTATCTAATTAAATATATATCCTATACTACGAGGTAGGACTTAAGTCCGATATAAAAGATAAATTAGTATAAATCGATAGGCTAAAAACCTTAGACTAGCTTATTACGATTATAGTTAAGATTAATAATTATATTAATAAACGATAATATAAGTAATAATAAATAGACTAATAGAAGAAGGGTAAGACTTATAGATTTAACCGCTTTAGTAATAGGCGCCGATAGTAGATACTCTAAGACCCTAATCTATATAGCCTAAGGCTAATAGAATTAGACGCTACTTAAGATAAGTAAAATAAGCGTCGCTAGAAGAATCTTTACTTTATTTATAGGAAACTAGGATATTATATAAAGGAATATAAATAGAAGAAACTATATAAAAAATAGTAATATATATAAATAATACGCGAAGTACTATAAGCGACCTAAAAGGGAAAGGCTACTACTAATATAAGTATTAATACCGAAGGAATAAGCGCTAGTTAGGAATATTAGGAGGAAATATACCCTAATAAGTAATAGGGCGACCTAAGAGAGTAGGTTAAGACCCTTATCAATAGCCTTAGATAGAAAAGACGAGTTATTATAGACCTAAAAGACGAACTCTTAGAAGATCTTATAGCTAGATATAAAGGCTTAGATCCTAAAGAGATAATAATAGATAATCTATATATTAAAAGGTTAGCTAATAAGCTAGAAATCGATTATCTAGAAATCGATTAGGATATAGTAGAAAGTTAAGGGTAGATATAGTATATATCTTAGATACTAATCTAAGATCTAATAAGACTTTAGGCTAAGAAAAACCTTAGTTAGCGGTCGTAAGACCTACTAGGACTAAAAACTATAGTTATAGGAATAGAAAGATCCTAAAACCTTAAATATCTTATAACTAACGATATAGGGCCTATAGAGATATAAAACCTAATCCCTAGAGCTAATAGTAATCTAGGAACGCTAAATATACTTCCTAGAATAGATTAAACTATCCTAGAAATACTAATAGAAAGCCCTATAAACTATTATAATAATAAAGAAGCTAAAGAGCTTATAGGATATCTCGAAGGAAAGATATAGCTTAATAGACTAGACTAGTATCTTATTAATATAATCGAGGAAGGCGACGACCTAGTAGGATACCCTTACGAAAATTCTACTTATACGTATAAAGGATATATACGATACCTAGGATATAGTAAGATAGCTAGTATTATATACTATAACGAAACGTATACTACTTATAGGTTAGTAAAGTTAGATTATAATATTAAACTAAGACTACTATAGTAGATAAAGAAGCTATAATAGACGAAAGAATACTAAGAAATTTAGTATAATAGGCGCTAGATATATAATTATAAAGATCGATTAGTAATATATCTAGCGGTAATACTATTAGGAATATATATTAAACTATATATAAACCTATTAATAGGAATAGTATAGACTCTTATTAACTTAGGAGTTACTAATAACTTTATAAATCTAAGGTTTAAGGAAGATTAATAAGTTATAACTAAATCCCTACTATATATAATACTAGTTATAGGACTCGATAGAGAAGTACTCTTAGAAGGAGTTAATAAAGAAACTATTATATTATCTATATTTATCTATAGATACCTAGAATTAATATAGTTTAATATCTTAGAAATAGAAGACTATAATATTATTTTAGGTATTTTATAGCTTAAGAAGTATAACCTAAGTATCGATTAGTAATTAGGACGAATTACCTTCGATAGGTATAAATATATATAAGAATATAATAAGTATAAGATATATTAATAGAAGTCTATCTAATAAAACGAGCGTAGTAAATAGTCCCGAAGTAAGAGGACTAGAGTATTAGTTATAAGCGTTACCTTAGATACTATAGAATAATTACTAGATATATCCGACTAAGAATTAAAGGACTATATAATAATTAAATATAAGAAGCTATATATAACTAGCGATATATCTTAGATTCTAAAGGAATACTAGAAGTTTATAGATATTTTTATAGTACCGGCCGATAGAGTATTACCGAAATATAGACCTTTTAATTATAAGATTAATATAATAGAAGGTACTAAACTAACTTTTATATCTATCTATTAGTTATCCTAGAAGGAGTCCGATATATTTAAAGAATATATTAAAAAGAATCTATAAAAAGGATATATCTAAGCCTTAAAGTTAGCGGCTAGATATCCTATTATCTTTATACTAAAAAAGGATAAGAGTCTTCGACTTTATATAAATTACTAATATCTAAATTCGATTACTATTAAAGATTAATACCCGCTACCTTTAATTAATAAGATATAAGATAGGATTAAATATACTAAGTATTTTTTAAAGTATAATATTACTAATATCTATTATTATATTAGGATTAAACTAGGCTATAAATAGAAAATAGTATTTAGAACTAAATTCGGATATTATAAATATAAGATTATATCTTTTAGCCTTATTAATATATTAGCGATATTCTAACGTTTTATCTTTAAAGCGATTAAGGAATATTTAGATATCTTTATTATTATATATCTAGATAATATCTTAGTCTTTTTAGAAATACTCGAAAATTATATTAAATATAATAGACTTATATTATAGAAGCTAAGAGAAGTAAAGGTTACTCTTAAACTAAAGAAATACGAATTCTATATTTAGAAAACGACTTTTCTTAGATATTATATTATCCTTAATAAACTAGAGATAGAAGAAGATAAGATTAAAAATATTATAGAATAACTAATACTTAAAAATATAAAGAAAGTATAATAATTTCTTAGTCTAGCTAATTATTATTAGAAGATTATCGATAGATACGCTAGAGTTATATTAGGACTTTACTATCTTACTAAGAAGGATTAGAAATTTATATAGGATAAAGTAGTAGATAAATCGTTTTAAAACCTTAAAGAACTCTTTAATAAAAAAATAATTATAGCTATATTTAGCTATAACCGACTAATTATTATAGAAACCGATATATTAGATTATACTCTAAGAGTAAGATTAATATAGCTAAGAACTAATAGTAAGTACTAACTAGTTATATTTTAGTCGAGGAAAATAGTTCTAGTAGAACTTAACTATAATATATATAATAAAGAACTATTAGCTATAGTATTAGCGTTCTAAGTCTAGAGAGTATATCTAGAGGGAGTAAAATATATAGTAATAGTTAAAACCGATTATAAGAATCTTACGTCCTTTACTATAATAAAGAAATTAATAAGATAATAAGCGCGATAGGCCGAAACCCTTATATAATATAATTTTAAAATCGAATACTATAAAGGAATAGAGAACGGATAAGCCGACGCTTTAAATAGACGACTAGATTATAAATTAGGAACTAAAGTAATAGATCCTACTATATTAAAATAAAACTCTAATAGTACTATTTTATATAATAAGTAGTTACTAGCTATAACAATAGAAGTTAAGGATAACGACTTTTTATAGAAAATTAAAGATATATTAGAGGAAGATACGATTAATTAATTTATCGAGAAGGGTAGAAAACTTACTAAAGATAATTAAGGATTACTTTATATATAGAGATTAATATATATTCTAAGTAAGCTAAGAGATAAGGTTATACGACGGATCTAGACTCTCTACCACCGTGGGTGGGACGCGACGGAAATTGTTGCGTATGAAATAGCTCCTCCTTACAATTAACATCGAAACAGCTGCCCCCAGAACTGCCAGGCGATCCCTCGGTGGTGAAATCCACATCTATTGAAGAACAAGATCGATTACACTAGCTAACCACTCCCCCAAGGATCGGTGAAACTACATGTCTTCTTTCTATTAATATTCCCTCCCATATATTGGGGACTTTCTCATTAGGTGTACACCATTAATCACGAAGGTAACTCATATGAACGCGAAGTACCGTCCATCTCTGGTTTCAAAACATAGAACCCAGGCATCCCACTGTCTTCTGAAGACTGATCCTGAGGCGCTGGCTCTTCCACCAGACCATTCTGGGGGAAGCCAGGCGACCGGGTTTTCCTCTTCGCCTTATATAACATGAAGGCAAGAACAACAATGATGCTAATCCCCACCACGCCACCGACCACTCCGCCCGCGATCGCCCCAACGGCGGTGGAGGAACTGGATCCGGAATGCGAAGGTGCCGTGGCCACCGTATTTGCGTCTGACGCCGACGAGGATGAAGTTGCACTTGATGGCGAGCTTGTTGTAGAGATAGTATTGCGAGATGAAGGGTCGGTGATATTGAAATAATGTGTGTTGAATCCCTGCGTAGTGCTATAGAATGCGGCAATGTAGTAGATATCCGACGTCGTCATATCCATTCGGTTGACTACCCAAGGGAACGAGCCATTGTTTGGGGCATTTTCTAGAAGATGTAGAAACAGTGTTAGGACCCGAGGAGGCTAGCAGAGTTAGAAATCATAGATGAAAGACATACGTGTAATTCTGTGACATAGCCTACTATAACTCAGGGGGCAGCCGTTTCCATCACCCGAAGTATCCTGGAGCAGCCAGAAGTCGACAGGGTTGTCAGACTCTAGTGTCCATTTCAATGATATTTTTTGGCCAACAGTGAAGGCTAAATTGGAGACATATTCGCCTGTATCACCAGAGGTAGGCGGATACGTGAAGCCATTGCCCGCAGCGGCTATACTCAGATGGAGAAAATATAGGAGGACAAGTGTTGACATATTCTGGCAGGGTGGGAATTGACGTATTAAAAGCTTTGCAAACAATGCTGGTCCGCTACGAGCCTATATGCTCATTTGGAAGAAAATAAGGGCCTGGCGGGATCTCGTCCGGGGCATGTACAGTATGTTTATAACAATGTCTTCGGACATACGCACATGGACCCCAGCCCCCCCCTTCTTTACCACCCAGTCGACTTAAGCCCGCTCATATGCGTCAGAGCATGCTAAAAAAAAAAGCAAATTTATAACGAGCCAACCTTGATAGCGTGGTTCAGTCGTTCACTAAAAGTGGGGACACTAGATGTTCCTCATGCAGGAGCTGGGTTTCCTAGAAGGGAAATCCAGTGCGACAGCAAATCAATTAACCTTCGGCCGTCATGCACGCGTCCATCCCTTGCCATATTAGCAGTGAACCATATCCATGCCTTTCAGTGCCCCCACACCGTTCCCCAAAGAGGGTACAGGTTTGGGTGGGCAGAAAGGCACGGATACTTGTTCATCTCGGAGATCGCACAACAATCAGCCGCATTTGCGTTTCGAAATCTTGGCGCACAGCAGCTCGTTGAAGCGACCGTACTTAGTGGAATTTTGGAAAATTTTGAAGTCGTCTTGTTGCATGCTAATAGGAATCCTAGAGACAGAAAATGGAGCGTGGGGAGAAGGAAGAAAAGAGAAGAGAACACCGGATTGGCCATCTAGAATCACATGACCATCCTCCAACAAGTTGGGCATCAACGCCGGAGCCTAGCATATCGTGGTCAGGGGTCGACCTAGTGCTCTGAATAGAGCCACTCGAACTGGCGTCAAAAAGAGCAACTTCTACATTCGGTCATGGAGCAAGCACCATCTCACCGGGGCGCACGGCGGACATTCAAGTGCGAAACATGCCGGGACCGGAAAGTGAAATGCGGTACGTGCGCCTACCCATTCCACCCAGTTCAGTATCATGTTTTCGGCCTTTAACAGCCAATATCGTGCTCTAGATCTGCAAAAGCCATTTTGCGGGCCGTGTAGGAGCGTCGGCACCATTTGCAAAGGCTACAATTCGCCAGTTGTCATTGTCCCTTTTCAACCACCAAGCACCCGCC
This sequence comes from Penicillium hordei, assembly GCF_028827395.1. NCBI lineage: Eukaryota > Fungi > Ascomycota > Eurotiomycetes > Eurotiales > Aspergillaceae > Penicillium > Penicillium hordei. Next base: position 2,180,490 of record NW_026623147.1, on the reverse strand, counting down.
AACGACAATTGACAGGCGATAGAGGTGCTACCGCGTCGCTAGCCCGAGAGAGTGGTAACGCATTAATACTCCGAAACCAACGCACAGAACCTTCCATTCCTCGATTTCTCAATGACTCGAACGCAAATTTCCGGGAGTATTTCTTGCTCCGCCTTATCGGTGATGGGTGTTCTCAGGGGATGATCAACCTTCTGTCCGAATTTATCAACAGAAACGTCCCAGACGGTTCACTGCAGCAAAGGTGTATTGATGCACTAACAGTGACATATTACTCTAGGAGGGCTGTGGATTATCGCGCATCTGAGGAGGGTATGAAGGCATATTCGAATGCATTGACAGGCGTCCGGTATAGTAATATCTTCAACACACCTCTACACAGACCCGGACAGCTAGACGTCGGCGTTCTTATGAGCATAATGTGCCTTTGTTTGTATGAGAATATCATTGTCACCAAGGCCAGATCCTGGATCATGCATTATGGAGCAATCTCTTTGCTGGTAAATTCACTATCACGATTTAGCTGTTGCTTGTGCTAATTCTCTGTCGCAGCTCGAGATGCAAAGACCAGAGTATTATCGTACCGGAGAGAACAGACGTATTCTCCAGGCGTTCCGTTACATTATAGTAAGTACACAATTATACTCAGTACTATATTGCCTCACAGCCAATTCTAATAATATTCTCACAGATTGTCAGCGCTGGCACCTTTCGCCATCCCTGCTTCTTAGCCCAGGAAGCCTGGAAAGAAGTCATCAAGCCCGTAGGGCGTGAAATCTCCTACAAATTCGACAACTTGCTTAATATTGCCGTTGACATTCCAGGCTTGTTGCACGGCCTTGATAACTTGAAGAACGGAAGACTGTCCGATGGCACAGAACGAGCTTCATTGGCACTTCGCACAGGAAGGATGCTACTAGCGCTACAGGATTGGCGAGAGATCTCCCTGCCTTCCTTATCAACAGACGGTGACTATTCGCGACAAATTAGTCTCCAGACTGCTTCTGCAATTGCTTTCCACCACATGCTTCTCCTTCTGATAGAGGAGTTATGTTATTTGCTGGCAATCCCTTGGCTGCCACCGACATCATTATCGTTGAAGGCGACGTTCGGCCTGATAAGTGCATCAGCCGCGATGGGACGGGTCGAGCGCAAGCATGTTCTAGCGAGTGATATACTTCGCCTGTCTCAGCAATTCATTGGGAGTGAGACCCCAATCTACGGGGTCCTTAATTTTATGATACCCTTGCACGTAGCGCATGACAACCTTATCAAGCAAAGCCCAGAGATGGACGCTATCGACCACCTCATGGGCGCGGTCGTGGCAAAACAGCATGGGTTTCATATCGCACTGCAACATGAAGGGATGTACAAGGCGTTTGAAGATGCCTCTCCATCGCCTTGACAGCTTTGCACGGGGCTAGGGCTGAGGATGGGCATGCAGTATGCAGGAGGATGGTTGGGAGGCCCACCGAGGCTATGATTCATGAATTTTTTTTTCGGGTCGTTCCTTTCGTTTATTTCCTGAAAACAATGTCCTGGACAGCTGGTATTCACAGTCCGTTTTCCTTGTCGCATATACGGTTGATGTTCATATACCCTTTCGGCTTAAATTCTAGTATTTCTAAATCTTATCGTCTGAAGAAACACAATCCACCCATTTCGAGGCTAAGTGATAATTAATCTCACTCGCAGTCCACAATTGTATCTAATTCATCTCATATCTGATCGTTCTCCAAGATTTGAGGGGGTCTACGTATCGCTATTTAAAAGTGACCTACTATCGGTCTTTTTCCTCGAATATAATAGTATAAATAACCCGCCATAGCGGCGGAGTATTATCTTCTACGCCTTATAAAATTTAGGGATTAGCAACAGGCCAACATATCCTCCCGTCAAGGCGGCTAAGTTTCAGCAAATGGCTACTTCTCCTGCCAGGAATTATAATGAAAAGTGTGTACTGTATACGCTGCGATATCATTAATTTAGGCAGGCGGACACGAGACCAGCTCTCCCGCCCTATAATCAACCTTTATGCCAACATACCCTAGAGATTATGCGGTATTCTCGCGCTAACGAATAGTCTACGATTAATACTCATCCGACTGATTAATATATCCAAAAAAGTGCTTCACGAAATCGTACAATCGCAAATGAAGGCAGTTGAGGGCTTTTCCGAATTTTGATGTTGGGAAAATAGAGTATTGTGACGGAAAGCTGGTGTACGAACAATGTATGGTATAAAATGATCAATGTTGACAACTCTAACTAAAATGACAAAACCCGCTATTTCAACAATCTGTGCGGACCATGATGACTAACTGTAATATGCACTTTTGTATGGTATGCCTAGTACCTAATGTCATATGATGTTTCCGGTATATTACCTGGTTTCTACCATATATTCGGACTTAGTATTCGACACACCCCCTAGTTCTTAAAGCCTACATTTTCCTAGCTTTAAGAGCTGTCAATTCCTTTATTTCTGCACTCTCTTTAAACAGCCTCTGTTTCTCGGATTAGATAACTGATCTCTCTCATCCCAATCAGCTCTCTAAAGAGATACTACTTCTATCTTAGAAGCGCTTTCGTAAGGCTATCTACTAGTATAGCCGTAGTTAGAACCTAGTTAATATTGACTCGACCCTCGCTAACCTCCTATCTTATCTAGCAACGATTAATATTAATATATCGGAGCTTCGTATATATCGCCGCCCCTTCCTTTGTTAACAAATCGACGGTTTGCTAGTTATTATATATAATAGATAGTAGGTGATTAGGTTAGAAGCCTAATATAGAGAGGACTCGACGCTACTACTATATAGTTTTGCCTACTTCGGCTAGAGCTAGTAGCTCTACCTCTATAGTCGACGTAGTTACTATCTTTTACTTAGTTACTTTCTAATCTATAGGGCCCTTATATAGCTTATAAATATAACCCTCGGAGCTTTTCCTATCCTTATTATCTCTAAACGATATATCGCTTATAAATTCAATTAATTTTATAGCTAGCTAGAGACTAGGGTTATTTTTATCTTAACTTCTAGTACTATACTCGATAGCCTAGTACCTAATTTCGTATAGATATTATATAACTTAGTCGATAGTATTAATATACTTAGGACCGGAGTTAGTTAGGAACTTAGCTAGTTTAGCTATAGCTTTTATAGTATCTAGCCGGGTAATAGTAGTAATATACTAAGTAGATCCTATCTTAGCCTAGAAACTATAAATCTAACTCGGTAACGCTACTCTATTATACGGAATTAATTAATCGACCGCTAGTAGAGATCCTACTTTCCTTATAGTAATTAAATTATACCTTACTACTATACTCTTAATATAGCTATCTTAGTATAACTAAAGCTTCTTTTACTCTCTATCTCTAAGAATTCGTATATTTAAGAACTAGCTTATATCTAGTTTACGTAATTCCTATTACTTCTTAATCTCTCGATCTAGCTAAGCTACTTACTCTATATAGTCGGGATAATTTACTATAATAATATCGTCGATATAAAAGAAAACGATAATACTAGTAGTAATAAAGATATATAGATCTTTCGGTACTAAGGTAAGGCCTAGTTTTACTAGTACCCTAGTTACTTCTTACTACTATAGTCTTAGTAATATACGTAATCTATATAGCGCTCTATAGAGTAGCTAGTATTAATTTAATACTTCGAATCTTAGAGGGTATTTTATATATATCTTACTTTATAGTACTAAGTTTAGAAATATAGTAACTATATCTCTCTATATTATATCTAGATCGAATACGGCTACTAATATAAAGATAGCCCTCGCTATCTTAATAGCTAGTATTATAGCTCTCTTTTCCTCTATAAATAACTATTAAAGATCTCTACGAATATAGATTCTTACTTTAAACTTCTCTAGTATACTATTAGTATCGAATTTATATATAAATATCTAGTTTAGTAGTAGTACTTATATACCTCGCTCGTTCGGAATTAGAATCTAGGAGAACGTCTCCTTTTTCCTTAATATCTCGACCTCGAATATAGCCGCTATTTTAAACTACTCGGCGAATCGATAGGTCTTTAATTAATTCTAGGTCTCTAGCGGCGGTAGTAGGTTATCTCGATATAGCTTAGTATCGAACCGCTTATTTATACCTATAGTAAATATATATAGTAAGCTTAGTAGCTCTATCTATTCGTTAAGAGATAGGTATATAGTATAATCTAGATCTAACCTTAGTTTCCTAGATCTAGTACCGGTAATAATATTTAATATATCGATATTACCTACTATATCTCTTAGTGCTAGTTCTAGTATCGGCGAGTACGCTATTTCTTACTATAGTTAACGCTCTATCTTAGTGTCTTTATCTATCTCCTCCCCCCTAGTTTCGATCGACGGTATTATAGAAATCGGATCTAGCGACGATAGGATAGTTTCTCGGGGTACTAGATTCGATAGAATCGATAGATTTAGAGATATTAATACTATTCTAGATAGTAGTAGTAGGGAGGATGCTAATAATAATCTTAGTAGTAGGGAGGTTGGAAAGCTACTAGGTAGATTATCTATATACTCCCTCGGCCCTATCTAGTCCCTCGATATTTACTCCCTCGGTCTAGTAATAGACTATAGGGTAGGTAATCTAGTTATTGCTAACTTAGTATTTATATATATTAGAGTTCTCTCTTTAGCAACTATTTCTCTAGCTACTTAGCTAGCTATTTTATTATCTATTTTATTAACTATATCGATAGCTATATTAGCTATATTAGTTTTATCGATAAGTATATTAGCTATATTATTAGGTATATCGATAGCTATATCGGTAGCTATCTAGCCTTACTCGGTAAGCTTAGTTTTATTATCTAGAGCTATCCTCGCTATCGATCTAGGTATTTGTATCTATATACTAAGCTTAGCCTACGCTTCTTCTATAGTAAGTATAGCTAGCTATATACTTAGTACTAGTCTATCTATTATAGTACTAACTATATTTTCTTACTTAGGTAGGGGTCTCGATTTTAGATATTATATTATCCTTAATAGATTAAAAATAGAAAAAGATAAGATTAAAAGTATTATAGAATAGCCGATATCTAAAAATATAAAGGAAGTATAATAATTTCTTAGTTTAGTTAATTATTATTAGAAGATTATCGATAGATATACTAGAGTTATATTAGGACTTTATTATCTTATTAAGAAAGATTAGAAATTCTTATAAGATAAGGTAGTAGAGAAGTTATTCTAGGACCTTAAGGAACTCTTTAATAAAAAAATAATTATAGCTATATTTAGCTATAATCGACTAATTATTATAGAAACCGATATATTAGATTATACTCTAGGAGTAAGACTAGGCCTTGACAAGTCCCGCAGCACCAAGGCAATTTTGGTGCTACGATATGGTGCTGCGAGGTGCTACGGGACTAAGCCAATTTTGGTGCTGTTGTATAGTACTACGGCACTAAGTGCTACAGCACCGTCGCAGTACTAGTTTTAGTGCTATACTAGCATAATTCTACTAAGGATTACCCAAAATAGATAGATAAAATACTGACTTATTTTGATAAATTACTATTTTTTACTTATATATTAGTATTAGGAGGTAGTTATAGTCACTTACTACTAAGATTCGTATTAACTTACGTTTAAAAAATAAATTAAAAGCTTTAAGTACTATATAAATGTAGATTTAAAGTAAAATCAGCCTAAAATAGTATAGAATTAGTAGTTAATATTATATAGAAGAGAATATACTAGTATTATATATAGATATATATATTTACTCTATATATATACCTTCTAGTTTATACCTTATAGTTTCGATTTTATTTTTCTATAGTAAAAGCTTATATTTTACCCTTTTTTAAATAGTATAGTACTACAACCGGATAAATTACCCTATATCTTATTTTGACCTTTATAATTAATATATTATATAGGCTTTATATACTAACTTAATATACTATCTATTTTCTAACCTCGGTTAGAAATATAAGGTATAGAAGGCTTTATATAATGATTTGATATACTATCTATTTTCTAACCGAGGTTAGAAATATAGGGTATAGAAGGCTTTATATAATAATTTGATATACTATCTATTTTCTAACCGAGGTTAGAAAATTAGACTTTAGGTAGCTATATAGAATAAGTAGATAATATAGACCCCGAGATATATTATATTATTATACTATATCGTAGTACTATAGGAGTACTATAGGAGTACTATAGTACTACGGTAGGGCTATTATAGGAGTTAGTAGTAAATGTCAGCCGGAATTACCCTTCCTCCGTCCCGTCATTTATATGACTTCACTTCTTATATACAGGATCCCCCTATAGATCACTTCCCAAATTACTTGCTATATCTTAGTAAGCAATTCAGGGGTTATATAGTTAAGCATATTGCTCTTTAGAAATACACACTCATTTTACCACTTACTCGGTATAGTAAGTTCATGGTATCAAGTCATTTTTAGTCCTTCATTGTTCGATAGTTATAAGCCCGGTTAGCTAGTACGTCTTTTTTGAAAACATTATTAGAGTACTATATTGTCGCTTAAATAAGTCAAGCCTCTAATACCCCTAAGCTAGAAGATAAGTCTAAAAGTATTATATAGTAAGTATATCAATTAGTACTATAAGGTATTAATAAGCGACCTCTAGTCTTCTACTCTTCCCTCTAAACTAATAAGAATAAACCGATTTAACGCCGAGATATCACTCTACGATAACTTCGCTCTAATAAGTACTACCGACTACGGGGTAGTAGGTATACCGCGAGTACGAATTATCTTTAAGAACTCGCTCTAATAGCGAACCTAGATTATATAAGTAGAGACAATTATATAAAGCCTCGATATATAGAGATATATAGATCCTATAATACCTAAGGATAAGTAAGTTAACCCTTTAGTAAGGCTAGATCGCCCGAATAAGTAAGACGTAAAGTACGCTAAGGACGTAATAAGTAGTCGTTTAACGAGAGATACTTAAACGGACTTTAGGTATAATCGTAAGGACTACGACGACGATATAGTAGAGTATAGAATAATTAGACTATTACTTAATAAGATCTCTAAGAGAATTAGAAATACTCTCGCTATAGAACTATAAAGCCTTATAGTTAAAGAAAGGGATACTAGAAAGCTCCTCTAAGTATTACGAGTACGCTTCTTATATACCGATAAAATACGTATATAACTTATTCGGAGATAGTAGAACGAACTATTTCTTATATTAGTTAAAGATATAGGAATCGATATATAGTTACTAAGAATAGAGAACCTCTATGTAGAGTATAAATTAGTAGAAGTTAACTTTACTAAGTTAGAAGAAAATACTATTTATAACTTTCTCTAAGTACTTATACCTCTCGAACTATAGTTCTATTACTAATAGTATATAAGGGTATTCGAAGTAGAGTAACTAGTAACCTTTATAGGCGTAATTAACGCTTACCGCTCCGAGCGAGTACTTTTTAATAAGAAGAAACCTAAAAGTAAAGTACTATAGGGAGCTTTTATAATACTAAATAGTAAGTAGAAAGCTAAGTTAGATACTTCCTTAGCTAGTAAAACGACCTAGTTAAGCAAAACGATATAGGAACTATTATATATATATAGAGAGAAATATCGATACGCTATATACCTATATCTAGTTAAGGTAGTAAGGCCTAGTAACTAGAAACTAGATCTAGAAGTAAATAAGAAGATTAATACGAATAGAGAGAAGCTAAAAGGCAAAGCGAAGGAAAGAGTAAAGAAGTTATAAGTAAAACTTACTAAAGAAGAACTACCTACTTAGTCTTACTTTATAGTAATCGATAAGGATAAGGATAGTTACTTTCTAGCTATACTAGCCTAGTAAGGGATCGAGTAAGTTAAGAAATAAGTATACTCTCCGGTATCTTATACTACTCTCCTACCGGTTAATACTATATTTCTAATAGAAAACGTACCTCGATATACGATTAAGGACCGATAGCTAGTTAATTTAGTAACTAGTAAGTATATTACTAATAATAAAAGCCTCTTTATCGAATTTAGAGAGGTCGACGGCTTTCTTAAGGTCGGCGATATAATAACTAAGCTTTATAGAACTAGTAAAGTCTAACTTCGGATAATAGGCTGTTTTAGTAAGCCCGTTACTCTTACTTTATTAGAAGTAGAGTACTTACCTAGCTTTTACTATAATCTTATTTTAGTAGCTCTTATAAAGAAGAAAGGATTTAAAGCCGACTTTAATAAGCTTACTATCGTTAATAAGATAACTAGAAGGATTTTCTTTAAGCTTAAAGAGATAGGCAATTTCTTTATACTTCCGTAAGTAGATTTTATATTTCTAGTAGTATTTATAACTATTTTATTTAATACTAAGCGATCTATATAACTACTTATTTTAAAAGTAATAGTATTAAGATAGTACCGACGACTTAGTTATATATTTAGTAAGCGTATCGAACGACTTACCTAGATAATAGAAGGAGTATAAATCCTACCTTCTACTCCGAAGAAGTATAAACCGGAGCTATATAAGACTTATTAGTTAAGTAATAAGCCTATATAGATCTTACGCCGAGTTTAAGTACTTTCTTTAGCCTACTTAGCTGTATATACTTTAATCTTATAATACTCTAGGAAGCTTATAACGATAATAAATAGATTTTATATTTCTATATAGATAGGATTCGCTATTACTAGGCGATTACTTATAAAAGAAAGAGCGGCTACTAATAAGTAATTATATAATTTATTTTATAAATACGAATTTAGTTTAACTTATTAGTTCGTACTTTTTACTCTAATAATAAGGCTTTAATTAGCTACGAGGTTATTAGCTTTCTATATAAAAACGGGATCGTAATCTAATAAGTAGTCGTTAGAACCCTAGAGTAGAATAGCTTCGCGGAGCGATCTAGGGGGGTAATTATCGCTAGAGTAAGAGTACTTCTTAAGGATTCTTAACTTCCTAAGAATCTCTAGCTAGAAGCTATTTAAGCTATTATTTATATACTAAATAGATCGTTTATAAAGCTTAATTTAGGAAAGTAGATAGTTCTATAATAAGAGTTTTACTAGTAAAGGATAGATACCTTTATTCCTATTAACCTTTCGAACCTTAGAGTTTATAGTTACTATATATATATAAGGATATAGGGAATTCCTTAATCGGATAAGATAAATCGTCGAGTAGAAATCGGCTATTTAGTAGGTTACTAAGTAAGTAATATCTAGAAGGTCTAGTTCCCGCGTATAAATAGTTATAAGTACGTTCGTAACGCTACTTTTAATAAAAACCTAAACTATAGGAAGTATCCTTCTAAGCCTTCTAAGATCCGGTAAGTCGAATACGCCGAAATTATTAAGGAAGATAAACTCGACGTAGAGCTTAAGTAAGTAGTTCGCTAAGCTAATATTATACCTATTATATAGAATAAGGAAGTATAGGCACTTAATATATAATAAGCACTTAATCTAGAAGTAGAACCTACTTTACTATAGGAATTAGAGAATCGATAAGTAACTATTCGATATAGAGAAAAGCCCTTTTCCTCTAAGTAATAAGTATAATACTATTAGATAACTCTATCGCCGTTACTAAGTATTATACCTTTACTAGAAAGCGCTCTATAAAATCTATAACTAGTAGAGATCCTACTACTAGAAAGTAAGGAAATATCTCTAATTATAATACCGTTAATAGTAGTTCCGTATAAACCTATTATATTAGAGAATAAGCCTTTTATAGTAATTATTCTATATAAACTATAAAGGTAGATAATTAGGCCCGAAGTAGTACTTACTAGGCCGATTCGACTATTAGTCTACGAGATAGACTACTACAATTAAGGATGACACGGTGAATAGGAGGCCAGAAACGGCCGCTTTTGACGCCGTTTTAGGCCGCTCGCTCACTATAATAGGTCTTGGCGTCACGTACACTAAAGCCCACGGCCAACCCCGTTTACTACTACCTATGCTTCGGGTTGGCCGTGCCTAGTGCCTAGGCCTATTGATCGACCGATGTCTATTCGTACCGTAGCCGCTATAGGGCCCTATCCTCGTCTACCCTTAGTCACCCTCCTAGCGGAGGGGAGCTAAAAATGGCTCTTCTGTTTACCGTTCTACTTCCCTAAGTTTCTATAAATATCGACTACTATAGCCCCGAACGATAGTCCTCCCTCGCTCCTTAATAACTCTAGCCCTAGTTCTAGGTTTCTAACGAGTGACTTACTTAAAGTAAAATAATATTACTATCGACTATTCTCTCGTACTTCTACTCGTCTTCGCTACTCTTTCCCCCTCTTTAAACCTATACTATATTCCGCTGCTATACCTTCTCTATATCCTACTCTATCTAATAATAAGAGTAATACTAACTTACGCCTACCCGAGATCTTCTCGAATAACGCTTCCGACTCTAATTCCTCTACCGTACCTAGCGTCTTCGACTTAAGTAGCGAATCCGAATCCGAGTCTAAAGATAAGTCCGAAGATAAGCTAGCTTTAGAAGATAAAGAGAAGTAACTTCTACTAGAATACTATCTCTAGGAGGCCGAGTCTCTTAATATCTCCTAGCTCTAATAAAAACGCTATAGCCTGAAAACTTAGGAGAGATTAGATAAGACGTAATATTTTTAGGATAGATAAGATATCCTTATAATATCCCGCTTCTATTACTAGGTTCGCTAATTATTCTAGGTTCTATAATAGTATAAAGCGCGGTCCGGTAGAATATTTATCCTAGCTCTCTAATATAGAGGAGACGGTACGCTTCTTTAAGATTCTCTTCTCCTAGCGGTATAACTAGCGATATAGAAAGGATAGATATCGTACCCTAGGAGTAAAGACTAAAAGCTCGCTCGACTTATTCTAGAAGTAGTAGTATCTAATCTATAAGGCCGAGGTTAGATATAAGCTTAGTAAAGATATCTAAGTTAAGATCTATAATATAAGATCCCGATTAAGTATCGAGATCGGTATAGATAATACGCGACTAATATTCTATAGGTACTCGCGATAATTACTAGAGATAAGAAACTTTCCCTTAAAGGTCGACCGAAAGCGACTATATATATCGAGGATATAGCCGAGTTTGCCTGAGTAATCCTATCTATAATAGAGATAACTTTTCTTTATAGCTAGTACCGGATATAACTCCTCCTTTTCTACTAGCTAGCCGCTATTACTAGTAGCCGTCCTAGGGCGCTACTAAAACTTCGCTTTTAGGATCTTAAATTAATACTAGTTCGGGATCTAAATAGAGGACGTCCTCGACTTTTTATCTACTTAAGACCTAAATTTATAAAATCATTTCTTAGTAAAAAAGAGTTATAAGAATATCCCCTTACTAAGCTATTCCTTATACTTATCTTTCCTCTAGTTATATACTTTTTAGCGCCCTTTTACTTATTATTTCTAATTAGAAATATATTCCCGATTCCGGAGATTATCTTTAATCCTATATTAGTCCTTAGTCCTTATATTTTCCTACTAGGTATACTATTTAGAATTAGCGTATTTAAAAGTCTATTAAAAGACGGCCCTATAATAGACTACCCTAAGAAATTATACTATCTTCGGATCCTAGATAGACTTAGTTAGTAGGAATTAAAGCTAAAGGACGAAATTCTTAATTAGAATATATTTTACTAAGTAGTACGAGAGGCTAATAGCCTTCGAATCGTACTCGAAAAGGGACTTATTAGGTTATAGCTATATTATAGAATAAAACGAGGTAGTAAGATTACCGGCTTTACGGAAGTCGCGAAGCTATATTATCTCCGATACGGCGTAGTAAAAGTGTTTAACGATAGTTATAAGTAATATATTATATATATATAACTTTTAGCTAATACGTTCCTCTCTACTAGCGGATATATCGAATAAATTATAGAACGTAATACTATAGTACGCTAGTATTAATACTTTTATCCGGTACTATAGTATAGGTATCTACGTAGATACCTAGGCAATTATATAGGGTATACCCGCTTAGAAATAGCTTATACGGTTTACCTACTTAATAAGTCGATCGATTGATCTTTATAGACCCTATCGGCTTAAGGATTCGAGCTATATTAAAGATATTCCCCGCGTACGTACTTTAGAAGATAGAAAATAGGCGAGAAAGCGAATTTGAGACTCTAAGAAGTATATCTATAAAGAAGTATACGCTAGATTATAGTAGGAGTTCGGCGATATTCTACTATAGAGTAGCCTTTATTCCCGAACAATCTATAAGTAGTAGAAGGCTAAAAAGAAAGGTATTAAAAAGTTACGCTAGAAATTTAATTATATAGATAAGTAGTATAATCGCGTAGTAAAGCAATTATAAAATAAGAAGGGATAGTAAAAGTACCGATTAATTCGTAAAAATCTAGAGCGGTATAAAAATAAGTAGCCGGTAATCGATAGTAAGCGATAACTTTCCGGAAAAGTTATTAACGAAGAAGTTATAGGGGCGTTATAGCGTACTAGCTATATAATACCGTAGTATATAATACTTATCGATAGTATTCTAACTCTACCGGGTATAATAGTCGAGAAAGAATATAAGCGTCGAATTACTATAATTAATATAGTGATTATAGTCTATAATATAGAAGAGGGTACTCCCTCGCGGCCTTAGGCCCTATAAAAACGTACCGCCGATACTACCGATATATTACCTACTACCGCTTTACCTAAGAGGTAGAAGCCTATCCCCTTAGATAAGAATAGTAATACTTTTTCTAAAGCGATCGCTTCTATTTATATTAAATATCTAGGAGAGAGACTAACAATCTACTTTATTTATCTTAGTAATACTAGACTACTAGAACGTAAACGCCTAAAAATATATAAGAACCCTAGGTCCCTTAGCCGATACTTCGTTAATAAATATATTAAGCCGTTCCTAAATAATATATACTATAAGTATAATATTTACGGGGAAAAGCTAATATTAAAATCGGGACTCCTAAACTATATATAAAGAATATATAGAACTATCTCCTACCTACCTTTACTAGCTCTTAGCCTACCCCTTTCTTAAATATCCTATATTTCTTATTTCTCTATTAAATATATCCTATAGAGCGAGGTTAAGCGTATATAGTATATAAATATCCGATCGTATAATTATTGATTTTAGGGAAATTTATTAATAATTACTCCTAGTTAAGATATCTAATAACGAGTTATAATAATAAAATCAGAGTAATAATATAATTAGTAAGTTATAGTACTACCTACGCCGAATCTTCTTACTATAGCGAGCGTTCAAATCTCTATCTAAGTATCCTACGCTAATTATAGAGGCTAGAACTTTACTTAGTAGGCTAGTATAAGGCTCTTTAGAAAAATAGTCTTTTCTTAGCGGTTTATCTAGTACTTCTCTATACTTTTTATAATCCTAAAAACTACCCTTATAAGCCTCGAGTTAATAGTTGATTTCTATTATACTAGCTTTCCGCTCTTACTTAGTATATACTCTTTAGAATCGATCGTATAGGTTTACTTCGAAGGTATAGCTATTATAGCGGAACTAATCTTTAATAGCGTTATAAAAGCGTAATATTTACTAGCTAGCTAAGGTTAGCTAAGTAACCCCGCCTTCTATCTATAAAACCCCCTACTCTACTAAGGCACTTAGTTTAGGAAATATTTGCTCTATATATAATATATAATAGTACTTATTTGGTTCTATAGCTAGTAAGATTTAAGGTAGGTTTTAATAGGGCTATAAGGACTTACTAAAGTATCGACTAGAAAGGTCCTTAATATTAAAACGAAATATAGACCTAATATTAGGTTCTCTATTTAACTTTCTAGGAATATAGTCCTAGAAGCGATAATAGCTTCTACTACTAGAATTAGCTTATAATAGAATTACTCGTTTCTAATCGGTAAGCTTATCTTTAATATACTTTCTTTCAAACGTAACTCGCTTAACTAGGTCCTATATAATCCTCTCCTACTTACTATCGTTTTTATCCGAGGGATTATCGAGGTAAGTTTCCTCCGGAGAGAGGTTAACTAGCCTTTTATAAGAAGTTATACTTTTTACGATAGACTTAACCTTAGGGGAATATAGAAATAAATAGGAGGAGTTATACTTATAAAGGAAGTAGGATTATTTTTATAAAAGGGGAGAGAAATACCCTTATAAAAGGTCCTAGACCTCTAGTATCTTATATATAGTAGCCGAATACTACTAATATTACGTAGAGGAGCCTTAACCTATCAACCCTTAGCTACGCGCCGTCTTATCGCCTACCTATTAATCAACGCTATAATTAGAAAATCATAGTTTAAGACCCCCTATTAGGCTTATAATTGGTTTATAGGACGATAACTAATTATACTGTTATAACGTATTTTATAAAAGGGTATATTTAGTAAATACGAATATATCGGGTCGATAATTGGCCTTTAAAGAGATAACTAAATATCCTATTTTTAATAATAAATTCTATATATAGAAGAAGGCCCTATAAGGAAGAAGGTCCCGTATAGAAAAGAAACTACGTATAGAAGAGGGCCCCGTATAGAAGAAAATTACGTATAGAAGAAGGCTCCGTATAGAAGAGATCTCTATATAGAAGAAGCCTCTATATAGAAGAAGAGTACGTATGGAAGAGATTTCCGTATAGAAGAAATCTATGTATAGAAGAAGGCTCCGTATAGAAGAAGACTACGTGTAGAAGAAGTCTCTATATAGAAGAGATCTCCGTTTGGAAGAAAACTACGTATAGAAGAGGGCTCTATATAGAAGAAGGCTCTATATAAAAGAAGGCTCTATATAGAAGAAGGCTCCATATAGAAGAAGTCTCTATATAGAAGAAGACTACGTATAGAAGAAGTCTCTGTATAGAAGAGATCTCCGTTTAGAAGAAAACTACGTATGGAAGAGGGCTCTATATAGAAGAAGGCTCCGTATAGAAGAAGGCTCTGTATAGAAGAAGGCTCCGTATAGAAGAAGTCTCCGTATAGAAGAAGACTACGTATAGAAGAAGTCTCTATATAGAAGAGATCTCCGTTTAGAAGAAAACTACGTATGGAAGAGGGCTCTATATAGAAGAAGGCTCCGTATAGAAGAGGGCTCCGTATAGAAGAGGGCTCCGTATAGAAGAAGGCTCTATATAGAAGAAGGCTCCGTATAGAAGAAGATTATAATATAGAGGCTTATAGAGACCTAATTACTAACCTAAATAGGGCTAGTAAATATAAGATATTATTAGCTAGCTTAGCTCCCCGGTCTTCCTACTCTAAGGTAGAGAAAGGAGTCCTAGATAACCCTTCTTAGGATCTTTAGTACGTCCTTATCTCCGGCTAATACCGAACAACTTTAATATTATTGTTATAGGGCTAGTAAAAACAAGCCTTACTTCTAGTCTAACTACCTAAATATTATATAAATCGTTTATAATAACAAATTTCTAAGATAGGTAGATAAAATCGAGGAGAAAATAATAAGACTTAAACTTTAAGAAGGTTAAACTTTAAATAAGCCTAAATAAAAGATCCCTTTAAAATTTTATATTCGGAATATTCGATCTTTAGGAAAATTATAGTACATAAATTTTAAGAGGCGGTATAATTTAAGTGATTATAAAATTTATAGCCCGAAATTTTAGACCCCTAAGAATATTCTATTATCTTAAAGCTTATAGACTTATAATTTTTTACTCCGTCGGTATTAACCGGATATAGGGAATTAGCGTAATAGTTATAAGGTACAAAAGCGCAATACGAATAAGATATGTAAGTATAAGCGCCTATAAGATAAATATAATATATAGCTACTTCTATATTCTTTTATTCTCGGCCTTCTAAAGGAAACTTTCTTAAAATACGGTTACTTTCCCGATCGTAGTCTTTGAATATTATAGTCTTTAAATATTATAGTCTTTTCGCGTTCTATAATTAATAGCTCCTCTTTATATAATAATATTTATATTTATTAAGCCCTTTCCTATTAGCGGACCTAAGTCTTATAAGAGCCCCCTCTATCTATATTTTTCTATATAGGTTTCTCTACTCCCTAAATACCCCTAGATATTAAGGTAACGTACCTAATAGCCGCTATTAAGGCTACTAGGTCAAAAGATACTACTTCGAAAAGAAAATTAATACAGTAAAAACAATATTACTATAAAATAAGTCTAATAAAAAAGGTATACGAATATAATAGGATATATAGCGTAGATATATATATAGGAATTCGTATCCGAGAGACGGGCTAGATATATATATTATCAGCGGATACTTCGGGATTTTAGGCTTTCCTTAGCTTACAATTAGTATATCTTAAACTATAGCTCTAATAAAAGGATAACTAACCTATTAAGAACTCCTACTATCTAGCCCCGATACTAGTAATAGACTAGGATCTATAGTAGGTTAGTAAAGA
This sequence comes from Penicillium hordei, assembly GCF_028827395.1. Taxonomy (NCBI): domain Eukaryota; kingdom Fungi; phylum Ascomycota; class Eurotiomycetes; order Eurotiales; family Aspergillaceae; genus Penicillium; species Penicillium hordei. Next base: position 2,164,101 of record NW_026623147.1, on the reverse strand, counting down.
TATACTGTAATAACCTATATAAAGTTATAAGACCGAAGTAGAAGAAAGAACCTTTGTTTTTCCTATCCTCGGTTAGGGATTTTATATAATTATTATCCTAATATTTTAATTTACTTTACGAGAATATAGCTATAATTAGCGGTCTAATAATAAATTCTATATATAGAAGAGACCTCTATATAGAAGAGAACTACGTATAGACGAGGGCTCTGTATAGAAGAAGGCTCTATATAGAAGAGGACTATAATATAGAGGCTTATAGAGACCTAATTACTAACCTAAATAGGGCTAGTAAATACGAGATATTATTAGCTAGCCTAGCTACTTGGTTTATACTCTAAGGTAGAGAAAGGAGTCCTAGAGAACCCTTCTTAAATCTTTAGTACGTCCTTATCTCCGGTTAATACCGAATAACTTTAATATTATTACCCGTCCGATACTTCGTATCCTATAATAAACTATAATTTCCTCCGATAATCTTATAACCCTTCTCTTAAAGGGCGTAGATTTTAACGTCTAAAACCTATAGTCTTTCCTACGATAGACGTATTTAGACGATCGATTTATTCGTAGGAAAATCTAGGTATACTAAAATCGTAGTCTTTCCTACGATAGACGTGATCCGATAATCGATTTATTCGTAAGAATATCTAGGTATACGCTGAAACTATAGTCTTTCCTACGATAGATATGATCTAACGATCGATTTATTCGTAAGAATATCTAGATACGCGCTAAAACTGTAGTCTTTCCTATAATAGATACGATCCGACGATCGATTTATTCGTAGGAAAATCTAGGTATACTAAAACTATAGTCTTTCCTACGATAGACGTGATCCGACGATCGATTTATTTATAAGAATCGTATCCTACCGGAGCTTATAATAGTAAGCTTATTTAGGGGCTACTAATATATAATATATAGATAGTGATTAAGGAATACTAAAAAGGTAAGATAAGAAGGGAGTATTTATATTAATAAAATTGAAATAACGTAGTTCGCGTCTAGGATAAGTAAACCTCTCTTCTTTAACCCCTTACTCCTTTTACGCCTTTCTTTCGCTAATAGAGTTTCCTAGTCGTAATATAGAGCTATGTATCGGGTTTAATATTCTACTCTTTAGTAGTAGGCTACTTTTCCGGTATAGGACACTCTTCCGGAGTAGGATACTCGTTAGAGGCAATAGACTACTTCTTAACTACTATAAAATATTTAGTAGAGATACGCTTATTTATTTTTCTTCTACTAGTACTCCCTAATTTATCTAGAATAGTAAAGTCGGCTCTAAACTCGGTAGGACCTCCTAATATAAAATAGATTTTATATGGTTTAAATATACCGGTACTATCTCTCGTGATTTCGATAGCTATATTATTTATATTATCCCTTACGTAGTTTAGCTCCGGTTATAGAGACTAGGAAAAGAAGACTTAAATTAATTCCCCGGGTATATCTTGCTAAGACTAGATTATATACTAAGGGATATATAATCTTATTTCGATATCCTAGGATACCGAAATATATAAACTTACCCCTTTTTTATATTTATTAATAGTGCCTAGTATATTACCCCTAGGGTTAGATTAGGCTAGTATACTTTAATTTATAATATAGTTACCCGCTAACAGAGCTTAATAAGATATACCTTTACTACTAGAACTAGTAACTAATAAGGTATTATATTTATCTATAGAAGTACGCCTCTATATCGGGATTATAAAAGTAGCTATCGATAAAGGCTAATAATCTACTTTTTCCTACTTAGCTACTTCTTCTACCTACCTAGATACTTCTTCGAAATCACTAATCTAGTATATTTTCTTATAACGAAGTGTTAATAAGTGTTCGAGTTAGCGAAAAACCTCTAAGCGTACGCTAATAGTACCTACCGCCTTACGAGACTATATAATAGCCTTATCGAGGTAATCTATTATATTTATTACTTCGTATAGAAGTCCGAGCTTAGTCCCGAGCTTATAGAAATAATCTCTAAGTAAATAATACTAAGGGCTAATAACCTTTATTTTATTAATTATAATATAAGCTTTATTAATTATATCCCTAAGGTTAGAGAGCCGTCCGATATATCTATATTAGAGTTCTAAGTCTTTTCCGAGATCGCGTATATAATCTAACTATAATTTATTTTAATTATAAGTAATCTAAAGAGTACGTTTATATAGTAAGATCGCGTTATTAAGATCTTTTATATTTTCTAATATATTATATCGGAGATTAAAATTAAAAGTAAGCTTAACTAAGAGATCGAAGAGGGAAGGGGACTCTCTAATAGCCTCTCTAACTACTAGGGAAAGGTATTAAATAGTATTATTAAGATCGGCGATAGTTCCTATAGAACTAAACTATCTTCCGAGCCTTTCCCTAAGTTCGAACTAATATAGTATAAGATTATTATAATTTATCCTACCAATTTATATAGTACGAGTAAGTTCAATCGCTCGATTAAGGTTAGGTAAAAATCCTATAGATTAGAATCGAGTATCGAGTAGTCCCGCTAGAAAATCTAGGCGTATTTTATACTTAGGATAGTTATAAGTAGTTATCTTAGCTATAAGCTAAGAATAGTCGATCGCTAAGTTAAGATTAACGATATCCTCTATTAGATAATATCGTATATATAGTTATATCCTAAGGTCCTCGAGGAGCGCGGGATTAATAGCGGCCCGAAGTACTAGAAAGCTAAGCTAAAATACTTTATTAATATTACCCGTCGGGTTTATAGGCTAAACTAGAGTATATAAGCTACTTTCTAGGGCGTATAAGTATAGGGAAAGCTAATTATCGCTCGTTTCGCGACGTTAGCTTTAGTCTAGGTATTAGAATCGAGATTCGAATAATCCTACTAGACGATTTAGGTACGCTATATAGTCGATATAGGAAGTCGTTTTAGTCGCTAGCTAATAATATTATATTACTATACCGAGTTTAAGCTTATTAATATTTTGTGTTTGCTAGTATCGAGTATCTAGCTATATCCTAAGGTTTTATAAGAGTATAGGATTAACAGCGGCCTAAAGCGCTAGAAAGCTAAGCCGAACTACTTTATCAATATTACCTATCGGGTTTATAACCTAATATTAAGCGTAGGAACTACTCTCGAGGGCGTCTAACTATAGAGAAAGCTGATTATCGCTCGTTTTATAACATAGGATTTAGGCCGGGCAGTAGAACTAGGAATTAAACAATTTCACTAGACGATCTAGGCGTGCTATATAGTCGAAATAAGTAGGCGTTCTAGTCGTAAGCTAGTAATACTATATTACTACCTCGAGATTATTAGGATTTTGTGTTTACTAATATCGAGTATCTAGCTACATTCCAAGGCTCTCTAAGTAGGCGGAATCAATAGCGATCTAAAGCGCTAGGATACTACGCCAAATTGCTTCATCGATATCATACTCCGCTAAGCTTATAGATTGATCTTAAGTGCGTCTAAGGGCATCCGAGTATACGGGAATCCGGTCATTACTCATTTTGAGAGATAGGTTTTCGGCTAGGTATTATAGGTCTTCGGACTATAGTGATCGGCATACTCTTACCTTTATTCATATATAAATAGTAATATTCTATGACAATCTTCCCGCGAAATTCCGTTAAGGATTTTCTAGTTTCGTTATATTCTAAGTTAGCCGAAATTCTTCTAGCGCTTCCCTTAAGCCGTTACTCTTTCGAATAGTCTTATATTTATACTAGCCATTTTTTTTACCCTTTTAAGATATTAATATAATATATAGCTTAGAATTGCTTAAACCCGAACTAGAATCTATATATTCGATAGATAAAACTTTAGTAACTATAAAGTTACTTACTTTTCTATACGGCGAAGCGTTAAGAGCTCTACTAACGCGCTTTAGGTTTTCCCCTTAGATAGATACGCTACTATAATAAAGGCTCGTATCTAACGATCTTTTAAACTATCCTTATATATTCGGAGGGTAAACTTTACCCGGCTAAGTTTTAATTTCTCCTAAGGGAAGAGAATCTAGCCGCTCTATTAGGAAATTTTTAGCGTCGGCCTAAGTAGTTAGTTTATTTTTACCCGCTAAAGAGAGTTCGCTAATACCTTCGCGACCCCGAAATATACTATTAGTATAGCGATAATATTAAGGTTTAATATAAAACGGTTTATAAAGATATTTACTATACTCGATAGGTAGTATATAGATTTAAAGCTCCCTAATAAGACGTAATACTTATATATTAGCGCTATAATTATATAAATATCTATTTAAGGGGTATATATCTACTATTATAGTATCTAGGTAGGCCTAAACTCTAATATATCAATACTATAGGGATATATTCTATACTATACCTATTAGGTTTACCTAGGTTTCTAAAGTCAGCGATATAAGGGAACTTAAACTACTTAAACGTCTCCTATATTTATATCGAAAATACTAGCTCGCCGTAATCTAGCTTACTATAGAGGGCCTACTTTATAACCTCTAGTCTAAGTCACTTTATCTACTAGTTATATACTACCTAGTGACTCTTAAGGATTAGGAAATAAGCTAAAAGTATATAAACTAGTAGCTCTCTAATAAAAGCTAAGACTAGTATAGAATAGGTAGAGGCTAATCGGGGTTCCCCTATTAATACGTATATTAGCGTAGACGGTTATATAGAGGTAGGAGGTAGCTATTGATTGATATATTATATAATCCACTTATTACCCTTTTCTAATATAAGTTCGGGTACGTAAGCTAGCCTAGGTAAGACACCTATTCTACCTTATCTATACTATAAGTCCCCGTCGCTATATATCTACGGCGGTACTTCTTTAAAATATATTTAATTCCTATCAAATTTTATAGGTAATCCGAACTAAGTAGAATCCTACCTTCTTTACTACCTAGTACTAGTATAAATCTATACCTTTATCCCCTCTAATCTATTAAGCTAACCTACCTTACCCTTTATAAAGTTACGAAGCTCTAGAGTATTATTAAACCTAAGTATAGTACTACGTTTATAAAAGTATACGGATAGGATATAGTATAAGAGCAATTACTTAACTATAATAAAAATAAGCGTATTTAGATAGAAATATAACCTAGTATAGCTTTATATATAGATATATAGCTAGGATATACTAAAGGTAATTTACCGCTCTAATATTCTTCGAAAATAAAATACTAAGCTTTCTCCGTATAGCTAAAGAAAATAGAGGGATAATAAAAAGGCGTCTTTTAATATAAAGTATTAAAAAGTTCTTATAGGGTTCCCCTTAGTTACTACTAATATTATAGAGAACTCGATATTTTATACTTAGTATACTAATAGTCTCTATTCCGTAAAAGCTAAGTTATATAATATTCGCCTTAGATAACCCGCGTTTTTATAAGATTAGTAATGCCCTAGGTTTTGATACGCTACCCTAGTAGTAAGATAAGTCTAGTTAATACCCCCTCCTCGGTAATAGAAAACTCTAGATTTTAAAGCTAGCTCTTTATAATAATAGATATTCCTAGGAATATAGACCTCGGGTATTTACCGAGAATCTATAGACCCGCGTATATCTTAGTAAACCTAAGTTATTATACGGCTCGATTAAGTATAAAGAGGCGTTAATAACCGCTATATAATTCCTTCGAAATAAGTTTATAAGAATAACCTCCTATAGAGGCCTATCTATTCGTACGTATTATTATTAAGTCTATTATATATCAGCCTCTAGCTCTAATTTAACAAAGTTATAATACGCTTCTTACTACTAGGGACTAGATAGAGACCTAGCTTCTTTAAGTATATTTCTTCTATCTCCGACTCCTAGGAAATTAAAAAATTAGATTATTTAAATAGATCCTAAATATAGTTATAGCTCTCGGAATTTAGAAAGGCTTTATATATCCGATTAAGTATAAAAAGCGTAGTAGTACTACCTCTTCCGGCGTATAGATACTATAATTTATAGTCGATAGGCTTATACTAAGCGTACTTCGTTATATCGAGCTTAATAATAAAGTCTATAAGTTATTAGCTAATATAGCCTTACTTAGAAGGTATACTCTTTCTAACTATCTAGAACGTTATAGATATATAGCCCTATTCGTCTAAATACTCGTAAGAATATATTAGGATCTAGGGGACCTTAGGTTAGCTTTATAATAATATTATAGTAGTTTAAGGAGCGTACTATAAGGGAATTATATTTTTATTAATCTAATACTTTCTTTTCTTTAGGATATTACTAGGGGTATCTTTATCTTTATATACTTAGAATAGGTACTTACCCTATTTATATCCTAGAAATTTCTAATATTCTATAATAGCCTTAACGAGCTATTACGTTATAGAAATCGTTTTAATTCTATAAGCTAATATATATAGCTTCTTAGAATACTATATAAAGCTTAAAAGTCCCTACGAAATATACTATTTCGTAGGGGCTAGGAATAGAGTAGAATATAAGGCTATTATTTAATAGCCCTACTAATCGCCTACCGGCACTATATTAATTTATAATAATTAGGTTCTTTTCTAAGAGATCTAAGCTAGGCTATCCTATCCGTATATACGACTAATCCTACCTATTTGATTAGTAGTCGATAAACTAAGTATAAACCTTTACTATTTTTAGCTAAGGACGTTATCCTAAGGTAAATATACAAATTTATTTTAAAATCGTAAGGAAGGAAGTACTTAGGATCTAAAGTAAATCGGATAATAGGAGTATTTTAACCCGAGGGTATAGTTTTAAGCGACGAGTATAGAACTTATATAGCTAGTCTTAGATACCTCGGTACGTAAAATAATAATTAGGTATTAATCCTATATACTTTCCGATATAGAAGTAGTAGACAAAATAGTTTAAATAGATAAGTCTTCTTTAATACTATATATTATAGAAATATAAAGTATACTTTCTTTTCTAACTTTCTTCTAACCCTTAAACGAGTCCTAAGGTACTAGTTCCTTCGCCTTATAGATCTTTATATATAACAAAAAATAATAGTATATAGACTTCGGTTTCCTAGAAACCTATAAGCCGTAGCGAACAATTCTACTTAATCTATTAACGTAGTCTACTAGGAATAGTAAGTCTAGACTTTTAATTATATTATAATTATATATTAACCCCTAAAATTCTTTAAAACGCTTAACTAAGGTCAATCGAGTAATATCTAAGTATTCCCGCTAAGTAAGAAGTAGTTAGTCGAATAAAGAATAAGGGCTTTAGAGGGTCTAATAAGCGAAACGTACTAGTAGCTCCGCTATATAAAGCTCTTACTCCCTAAAGTATCTCTTTACCTTAGAAGAAAATTTTACTATTAGGGATCGTAGTACTCCTATTATAGAGGCTAACAACCTCCCCTCTAGAATTAACTATAAGATCGGGGACTTAGATAGTTTTATTATCTATTATAGTTAATTATAAGTTAGATAGACTAATATAAATCTATAAACCTACTAGGGAATCGCTACTATATATCTAGCTATAGGAAGGCGATATCGTATCCGCTCGATAAGGGGTTATTATAATATTTTTATTTAGTCGTATTCTTAGTAGTACCGCCTAGTTATCCTAGAAATTATTACTATAAAAAAGAAGTTTAATTAGATTTATAAGCTAACTAAGAAGCTACGAAGGGATTTAGAGTTATAGGAGATAGGTTATTCTATAAAGAAGTTAATACTAAGCTAACTATATAAGAGTAAACCTAGGTAGCTAAAGAAATAATAATAATTCTTATAAGATACCTTTTTTTCCCTTATACGATAATCCTATTAATTTATTCCGTAGTATCTTATTCTATCCTAAGAAAAATAGTTAGTATACTAGCCTTTATTAAGTTATTATTCTAAACCGAAGATCTAGTTATAGTTAGTAGGGAGTAATAGAGAATTGATCCTCGATAATAACTTAGCATTTAATACTTTATCTTCTAGAGCGTTATAGGAGTTAGTGAATTTCTTAGATAAAATATAGATATAGCTATTTTACGGATAGGAATAGATAGGATATATACGCCTAGGTATATATATCCTATCCCTATAATATTTTAAGTTTGCCGTAGCTATCTTATTAAGATAGTAACCTTAAGCTTTAAGTAATTTAGGTCTATATTTTAATAAATATTTAATTACTTAATCACTATTAATAGGTCTAGCTTCAATCGAGGAGAGATTTCAGCGGTAAATTAGGTATATAATAAATAGGTATAAAATAAATAAGACAAATAATAGGGCAAATCGCTAGTTAGTCTATATATATATAACTTATTATATACTTAGAACCTACCTAATAGGATAGATAAAGTACGTTAATAGTATAAGCTAAGATTTAATCATATAACTTCGCTTACTAGATTAGGTAGGTTATACTAGGTCGGGTACTAAGATCGGAGACTATAATAAGCCCCGCGATAGCCCCTCCTTTATCTAACTAAAGTCGTAGATTTTACTTATAAAGGCAAATAGGTTAATAATTATTATAAGATAAGCCTAGGGAGGATATACCTAACTTTCGAGTTACTTACACTGATTTTATAAGACCTCTTCTATATTCGCTTTATTACCCTATAAGGACCGATAGCGACAACTAACTAGATTTATAAGCCGGTAATTACTATCGTATCTAAGAATATTAAATAAGCCGTAAAATTAGCTTAGGACTAAGTCTATACTATTACCGACTCTATCCCTAAACCTAAAATTAGAAAAGTAATAGGGTTTCTACCTAGTAATCTCTACTATAAAGTTATAAATAGAGCTATAGAGGAATATCTAAATAAGGTATAGGATCTCTCGCGTACTTTATAAGACGAAATATTTTTAACTAAATATAAGGCTATATCCTCTACCTCGTCTCGGAAGATATTAAGAAGTAGAAAAGGAGGAGTAGTATACTTTCCCGGTTAACCTAGAATCGCCGAAACTTTTATAATAATAATACCGATATCGATCCGAGGAAACGTATAGATCTACGGAATAGAAGTCGATATAAAATATTATTATTATATTCTATAGGAATATTCGCTTAATATTCTAGAGGATAGCCGATTAGTAGTATTAATAATAGATAATATCGTATTATAAATAAGTCTTTTTTACGAGTAAGGTTTTGTATATTTAATAAGTCTACTTATTAGCGTTCGGATTATTATTTAGTGTTTATTATTGAAAGTATATAACTTCTAAGAACATACTAAACGGGAAATCGAACTTTAACACCTAATTAATTATTATAGTAAGATATCGTTATATATCTAGCGTTTTAGATATAAATACTAATATTACAATATTAGTATTATTAAAAATCGATAAAGGCATATTATTTTCGTTTCCTAGAGCGATTCCGAGTAAAGCAGCGCTTATATTATTTAGCGCCTAGGGATTTACCTAGCGTAGACTTGATTAAAGCCTAGGAGTATTAACGTAACCGAAGTTACTTATTCTCCTTAGACCTTCCGCCTCTAGCGCAAAGTATTATATCGCGACGCTAGTATTATTAATATCTAGGATACTTAGGATAATAGAGTTTCCTTACGAAATACTCTCTATTATAAAACTCGTATTATTAAAGGTATAGAAAGGACTATAAGTAGTAGAAGTATACCTACTCTTAATTAGGGGAGTAGATTATTAAAGTGACTTATAACAGACGTTCTAGCCGATAGAGTATTATAGGATTAAAGTTACCGCGAAAGGTTTACTATAGCCTGTATATTATAATATTGAATTTTATTAGGAGAATAAAGATAGATTTACTAAAGATTTAGGGATTATATTAGCTCTTAATAAGATCTTAGAGTTAGAAGGAGAAGGTATTATCTAATACGTCTTAAGAGAAATTAAGGGCAATCGGTTTTTAGAGTATTAATATCTTTCTAGGAATACTAATATATAGGAGAGACTTATTAGAAAGCCTAGGGAATTTTATCCGTAGATACTATAAGTTAAGCTTATTATAATACTTAGAGTCTTAGTAGTCTATTTACCCCTTAAAGAGAACTTAATCCCTCTTTAACTAGAAGTATATACTTCCGAAATTTTATCCGACCCGTCTAGAAATAAAACTAGTCTTTCTATCGGTTCTTCTATAGAAGAGCCTATCGATCGAATAGCTAGGGAATATTAGGGATATTTAGGTTTAATAAGAGAATAGATTAGAACCTACGTCTATATAGAATAGTTAATCTATATTAATCGCTCGTACGCTTAACCTATTAGCTAACTCCTATAGGCGTTTTAACTACTATTATTCGTAGAGTATTATAGATTAAATTCTCTAATTATATTCTCCTATAATAATAAGATATAAGCGACCCTATAGCCCGCCCTAAATAAGATCGGATTCGATATTAAGGTAGTATTTCTATAAATAGATTAATAGCCTTAAATTCGACTAAGCTCTATAGATATATCTTAAAACTAAGAAAGTTAGTACTTATTTAATATTAATAAATAGTATAAATACCTCTTTACGGCGGAGTTAGGCAGAGAAAGGATAATTCCTTAAGGTTTAATATACTACTATCTCTATCCGAACCGAGAATATAGCGAAAGTACCTTTTTCGTCTTTCTTTACTTCGTAATATCGGTATCCGGCTAAAGTCTTTATATAATAATACGTAAGGAGCTTAGAAGAAATATCCTACTTCGATTAGCTTTCGGAAGGTTTACGTTCGAATTCTTAGACCTAGATCTTTGTCTTTTACCGTTAATACGCTATTAACGCTACTCTTCCTAGATATATTATAATAAGATAATTAATAATACCTTTCTTCTTAATAGATTAATCTCTCTAATATACTCTAGGTTAATAAAGCAACGTCGAAATATATTTTATTCGCGGATATTACTATCCTAGAATAGCTACGGATAGCTAGACTAGAGAACTAAGTATAATAAGAGAGCTTTAACTCTCTCTTCCGAAAGTACCTAGTTTTTAGTAATATTAGTAAGTTTATTTACTTACTTCTCGTCTAGATTCTCTCTAGATTGTAATAAAAAGCTCTAGAACCATAAGCGACGTTTAGATAAAGTAGAGTTATCCTAAATTATCCGCTTTAAGTTCGAGGCGAATATCTAATAAAAAGTAGTTATCTACCCTAGGGATTCGAGTATCTTTCTTAGTAGGTCGTAGGTTTACTAGTTAAGTCAGTTACTAAATCTACGATAAACCCGAGAGTTATATATTATTACTAGCCTTATAGAGTAATAGCTCGATATATAAAAGAGTAGTACGTAATACTCGGTTAATCTATTATAGATTAGTAAAGGTTGATTTTAGTTATATTTAAAAGACTTACTTAAAAGCCTATCGTTAGTATTATATAAAGTTTAGATAGAAGGGGGTAGCCCAAATTTATTACTAGAGTTACTACGCTTATATAACTAGTTCTTATTTAAGCTTATCCTTATTCGGAAAGATATATATAGCTTAGCTACTAGTATAGTAGGGATAGGATATATATACCCGGGTATATATATCCTATCCCTACTATATTAAATATATTAGTATTACTTTAGACACTTTTTCTATCTAGGGACCTTAATAAAAATAGGTTACGGGGCTATTCCCTAGGTTATATACTATCTAGTTTACTAAGATACTACTTAATACCAATTATTTAGTAGGGCTTAGCGTTAAATTACCGGGGTAACGATAAATAATAATCAAATAAAAAATAATTAGTAAGTGGTTCTAATATACGTATAGGGAGCAATTTAATATAGTCTATAAGGCTACTATTATAGTACTATATATAATATAAGGCTAGGTACTCCCGCCCTTTAAGAGTGTTTCTATTAGAGCCAATTTTTATCTCGAGTTATTTTACCTACTATCGTTAGTAAGTCTAAGTATATCTAGATATATTATTAAAGCTAACCTATCTATCGCTAGTTATACTTCGCTATTTATTTCTCTATCTAAAGGTAAGAGTCTAATATTATTTACCTCGGTAGTAAGTAATATACGTATAATATATATACTTATATCTATTAAGGAAAAAATGCCTTAGGGGTCGAAAAGTATTTATATAGGCTATACTACGGTTAGATATAAGGGGAAGGATATTAAGCGTAGTAAAAGATGCCCTAAGGACTATAGATAGGTACGCCTTATAAATAATAGGGAGTAATTAGTAATAAATCGGATATAGCTTAGGACTACTATCCCTTACTTCTTTCGTTTATAATGATTTGTTACCTTAGTATATCTCGTTTATACTTAATAAAAACACCTACTCGGCTAAAAACTATATAGGCACCCGATTATATATATAAGATATAACTACGTGATATCGAACGAAATAATATAGAGTTAGGTATTTCTCTATAAGTTTTAGGTCTCTTACTAAAGTATAATAATTAAGTTTATAAAGTAATAAGAGGGGTTTATTTTACTACTATAATATAAGTATAGTAGGAACGGGGAAATATATAGGTCTATAGAAAAGCGGAGTAGTGACTTATATTAAGGCTTAACCCTCTATCCCCTATAAATTCTTTTTAAATCACTTACCCTCGGAATAATCTTACTCTACTATACTCCCTCTCTATCTCGTACCTTATTTTAGCGGGCTAGAACTAGGCCCGGTCGTTCGTTAGCTATAATATATATATAGTATATACTAGCCCCCTCTATTTTACGCTACTCCTCTCCCCTACCTCTTCTATACCTAGTATTCGCTATTTATTCGCTCTAAGCTATTCTCTACTAATAATAAAATTAACCTATTATTACTACTCCGGCTAACTAATAGCCCTTTCGCTACTTTTTAGCTCGATTAATCTATCCTCTCGTTTTTATCCTAGCCTTATTTCTTTAAACTATATAGTATAATATACTAAATAAGTCTCTACCGATAAATCATACCGCTAGTTATCTTTCAATTTTCTACTTACCTTTTTTTCGTCCTCCTATAAAAACCTATAGGTAAAAATATATCCTACTCTTAATCCCTTTAAGTCCTAGCGGTTTATAACCTCTACCTCTACTCTATTAACTATCTACTATTTATATAATTATATCTACCGACTTAACCTCTTAGACTACTATATAGGGTTTCCTATAAAATAGTAACAGCTAAACTACTGATTATTTCTATCGAACTTAATAGAATAAGCTCTATCGAATCGCTTTAGGTCTTTCTAGCTATTTAAAGTATATAGCCTTAAACTAGGTTATAAGTAGGCTTAACAATATTATCCGTTTATTAGAATTCTCCGATAAGACCCGCTAAGCGGCCCGGGTCTATATTAGAAGGAAAACTTCCTCCCTTATAAGTAGTACTAAGCTTAAAAACGAAGTTATAATAATACAATTTATTAAGGAATATTCTAGCTTACTAGTACCTCGAGTTTTCGCGTATAATTTCGACGAGAATAATTCGGTAAGCGCCGCTTTTATACTAATAGAGCTACTCCCTAATAGCGTCGCTATAGACGCCCTAGGCGGCTACGAGGCCTATTATAGTATAATACCTAAAGAGTACCGATAAAACTTCTACCGCTCTATCGTAAAGTATTATATTAGTTACCTACGCCCGGCCTATAGGCTCGCCCCGCTTACTTTATATTATAGATCTAATTGACTTCCTTACGACTCCTAAAAATTGGGACGATTATCCGGAATTATAAGGGTAGATATAAGTGTAGTCCCTTACTAGGAATCGGCGGTCCGTTCGATATAGCAACCGTATTCTTCGAGGCGTAGGCCGATAGCGTTAAATTTAAGTAGGATAAAGAAACAATCTTACGTATAATATAGAGAGGTCTAATCCTAGCGGAACGGATAGTAATAATTATCGAGAACTTCCTATTATAGATTAAAGCGATAGCTAGCCGGCTATCCTTATATAACGAAGGGCTATTCCCTCTAGCTTATAATGACTTTCTCTATAGTAATATTATAGTAAATAAGAATAACTTCGATATTACCGGAATTATCGATTAGGAAGGTATATATATAGTTCCCTATAAGCTTGTTACGTTCCCCGACTTTCTTATAGCTATACCCGCCTCCTTCGACCTACCTTAAAAATACGATTAGGATAGGCTACTACTTAATAAGGAACTACGAGAAATATAGCGCGAGCGAGGAGAGTATATCGAAATAGTAAGATTAGCTAAGCTTTAAGATAGCCTACTCTCGGCTTACCTTAGTAGTAAGAGGAACTAGGCTATAGCGTATTCTTATAGGGCGTATACTAGTATTAGAAAGCTTAGTTTCTATAATCGCGTTATAATAGAGTTAGAGACTAAGGAATAAAATTTCGGTAGTAAAAGAAATACTAAGTAGATCGTTAATCGAAGTAGATTAAATAGATAATTGATCGAAGTAGATTATTAACCGAAGTAGGTAGCTGATCTATTCTATAGCTAATAGTAGTTAGTATATAGCCGCTAGCCCTTTTCCGGTCGTACTTATATATATATTCGTTATTATAAAACCGCGTACTATAGGCTACGTTAGTAGGAAAACAAATTTAGAAGCTCTTAGACTAGGACTAGGTAGTTATAGCTCAAATATTTTTAATATATATACTAGAATTTAAAGAACCCTAAACGCTAGTATATTAAAACGCTAAAGTATATTAGTGCCTTTTTATACCTAAGGCGTGAATCGACTTAAACCTAAGGGGTAAGTAAGCTAGTTAGTATATATAGACGCTTTCCGCCCTAACGGGCTACTTCCCCGCGCTAGATAGCGAACCCCTACTATATTAACTTCGATTTATATTATTCGATTATTTACTAAATACTAATTTTAATAAGCGATAGAAGAAACAATCGCCGAGCTATAACGTTAACTTAAGAAGGAGAGATAGGCGCGAGATAAGGTAGAGCGGCGAGTATAGCTAAATATACTATTTCGCCTTCTCGATCGCTATTACAACTCTTTATCTTAAGCGCTCTAGGTTAAGACGAATACTACTCTTATAACCTAGGGTAACGCGATTAACCCCGTTAACCGACTTTACCTTAAGCGTATTATCCCTTAGCTTGATTTCCCCTAACTCTAAGAGTAAATCTAGAGGAAATTCGACTATACCGATACCTTTACTATACGCCTACTATTCCCTTCTAATATCTAAATCGATTATATCGTTATAAATATCTAAAATAGGCCGATCTATTCGGAAGCGTCTCTTCGGAATTTTAAGCGAGATATAGTAGATAACTTTATAGAAAAGGTTATTAAGACGTTAGGAGATAATAAACTACTTCGATATAAGTTTAGAATCTAAGGCCGAGTTACCTTCTATAACCGCGCGAACCTATTAGAAACTTCGCTAGAGAACAGCTTAGAGTAAATAAATCTTTAGGACGCGCGGATACCCTAATAACTAGCGAATACTAGGTATAGAAGAGGTAGATAAAGGGAGATAGGAGCGGACAGCACTATATAAAAACGTAATTAGCGCGCCGACTAGTTCTACGTATATCTTATAGCTAATAAACGATAAATACTAGTATATATAATAGAGTTCAAAGTACCGTATAAGGTAACAATTCCCGAATTAGTAGCGGGTCTATACTAGATAGATCTAGCTCGCGATATTATTAACTAGGAAGGCGATACGTTTAAGTTTTATACTACCTACCTTATCGCCGCTATAGTTACTTAGATATTCTTATATATAATCGATAATAGGCTTTAATACGGCTATATCTATATAGGGAAGGCTTTTATTTTTCTCTATATCCCGAAGTATAATCCTATAGTTATTTAATATTTTATATATATCCCGAATTAGGACGTATAGGCGGACGATAAATAGCGCCTCTATCGGACCGCTATCGGCTAGGTACTTATATTTACCCTTTAAGCGCTAGCCGCCGAACCTCTATCTTAAGAGTAGTATAATATAATATACGATAAGCTAAAGACCTAAGAGATCGAATACCTAGATATATTAAGAAAAATCCCTAAAACTCTCTATAAAGACTCGCGAGCCTCTAATTATCGACCCTCGTACTAGAAATTAGAACCGAAGATATATAATATACGATCCCGTACTCGCTATAAACTAGGTATATCTACTCCGAAGCATTTATCGACCGAAGGTAGTAATAGTAATAAAGAATTATATTCGCTATCTATTATAGTAGCGGCTTATAATAGGTCGAGCCGCGGCCGAGGTAATAACCGCTAATCGACTAAGGAAAGCGAAAGGATATAAGCCGGCTAGGGTAATAAAGAGACTTCTCGAAAAGACGAGTATTTTATATAGCTATACTATACTATTAGCTATATCCGCGGTACGACTAACCGAGACCCCCTAGATAAGAATTACCCTAACTAGAAACTCTATAGTAGCTAGAGATACTCTATAGGGCCGTAGGAGTTTATACGCCGGCTTTACCGTCAACTTACCCGAAACCGAAACTATAGGTTTAAATAACTTTATATCTATAGTCGGACGGGTTACCTCGTTAAAGCTACTCTTCTATTATACGGATATACTATAGTTATTAAAGCTACTATAATAGAGAAGTAGTATCGCCTTTAAGCGGAGGCGAACAATTATCGTTACCTTAGGAGCTTATAAGGAAATTAGATCCCCGTCTATCTTAGATTATTTTAGCTATAGGTCGCGTATTAGTACTATAGTGAATTAATTGCCTAGATAATAGTCTTAAGCTAGTTAGGAACGCGACTTCAGTATATAATTAATAATAAGAATTCTAGTTTCTTCAATTAGGAGCGTAAGAAAGCTCTAACCGTACTCCGGTTATACGGAGTTATCTATAATAATAGTAAGTAGCGTAATATATTATAGGATAACCTTAGTAGCTAGTTAATTGTTATTAACTTAGAGGATATAAAATAGTTAAAGCGCCGTCGGATACTTAAATCAACTTCTAGTAATATCTGGCGTGGTTATCGCGTCGGCGTAGAGAAAGCAAGCAAAAGCTCTTATCTAGCTTGATAGTTACCTATATATAACGACCGTTATCCTACAAACCACTATACTAGTCGACTCGGTTAACGACCGTACCGTTAGATTATAGGATAGGAGAAATTATATTTATATTCTTAGCTTAGCTATCGTATAATATAAGATTATCTTAAGAAGGTCGGGTGTTTATCATTGTTAGCATAATAGTATTATATAATATATATATATATAGGATATATATTATGGTATATATATGTTATTATGATGGGAAAGGAGCCTATATATATTTTACCGGTACTATCTAAGTGATCCTTAGATATATGATATATGGTAAACTATATTATGACTCACTATCATCTGCCATATATAGTGAGGTCATATTATGATATTTGCCATATATAGTGAAGTCATATTATAACATTATGAGATATTACATTATCTCATAATTGCCTCCTAACTAGCTATATAAGGAATCGAAATTCCTTACTTAGCTAGTATGTTATAATAATATAAGCATAACAACAATCAACTTGACTTCTACCTCTTACATTAATTCCTATTCTAGCTAAGTATAACCCTTTATATCTTATATAATATAATTATATAAGCTATAAAGATTACCTAATACCACTTCCCTACTAAAATATTATAACCTAATTATAGGCTATAATATTATATCTGCTAAAGTGCCAACAATCATAATAATAAATTATAACAAATACCTAGACGAAGAAATTATTCGGTGTTTAATATAATAAGTATACGAGCTTCGGGAGCTATATCAGCGTCCGGTAATATAGGATATCGAACTGATTTAGGCTATAGATTAGCGGCTAAGAATCGGATAGGATACCTTTATAATATTCAAGGTTTTACAAAAAGGGTAGTTAAAAGACGGTTATAACTTCTAAGGGAAGCAATCGGACGCTCTATAAACGTATCCACTTTATCTAAGAGTATTATAGCACTATATTAGATTGTTTCGCGATCTTGAATATATACTTAAGCCTTATCTAATATATTAGGGTCTCCGTAGTTAATATTAGTTGCCTACTAATTAATACGGGATATAGGTTAATAAACATATTTAAATTAAGGAGTGAAAATATAAGAAACAACTAAAAGAGTAGGGGCCTAAGATCGATAGTCTAAAAAAAAAGACCGGTAGGCTAGCAAAGTACCTAAAGGGCGAGAAAGTAACTAGGAAAATAGTAAACGCCTAAAATATTAAACTAATATCTAATTAGCTATCGTCGCGGTATTATACCCCTTTACCTCCCTATTACGCGGGTGCCCTCTATTACTAGTTCTTAACGTCCTTCTTATACCTAAGAGCCCTCTCTCTTTAGTTAGCTCCTAGTCTTTATTTTCGCTATCTAGTTTTTAATACTAGTAATAGCGCTAAAAGGCGAGTTCTTTTACTCTAATAGGAACGATAAAACTTTAGCGGGACTAAAAATTTAGTCTAGTACCTTAGAAGTAAAGTTATTAGTAAGTCTCTCAATCGCTTTATTACCGAATTTATACTTTGACTTCTTATAGTCTACCGTCTACTTATAGACCGTATAAAATAGTTAAGTAGAAATCTTCTTATCGGTAAGCTAGAAATATACTTTCTTATCTACGCGGTTAGGCCGAATAAGTGCTTTATCTAGATATTCGATATAATTAGTTATTATAATAAGTACCCGACCTTCTTAAGACGATATACTATTAAGAATATTTAGAAGACCGGATAGGGTGACTCTAGAGGTTGACTTATCCTCTTAGTCTATATCGGAGTCGTCCTTACGCCCTATCCTAGCGGCGTCTATATCCTCTAGGAGAACGATATAGTACGGCGGAAGCTTAAAAAATAGCTTTATTAGCTTACTATTAGAAATCCCTAATAGTTAAAGCGTATAAATATCTAGTTCAAATTCCCTAGCTAGGGATAGACTAAAGCTAGATTTTCCGGTTCTAGGAGGTCTATATAAAAGGTATCCTCGTTAGTAGGGGATACCGCGGTCGGTATACTACTTCTATATATCTTTATTTAGGAAGTCCTTTATATCTCTTAGAAGGCTATCTTATACTTCCTTATCTATAATAACCGTTAAGACGGGTCGAACTAGTCTTAACCTAGTTTTCTTCTAGTCCCCTTCGCGGTACTTAAAGATAGTAATCTTTTTATTAATATTATTAAGGTAATTTTCTCGGCACTCTTTAATAAGCTATTTAAGAATATTTAGATAAAGGCTAATAGAGGAGATATAGATATCTTCTCGATAGTCTTTAATAGTATAGTAAAGTATAAGTAAGTGTCCCTTATACTAAAAAGGAAAAGATCTATCCTAAGGCGAAAATGTTAAAGGCTTTTTCTTTTCTTAACTTTAGATAGTAGTTCGCTATAGAGATCTTATACGAGTAATTATTAAGTAAGCGTTATAGATAAACGGTTAGTAAGCTATCTAGTCGACTAGTATATTATACGCTTCGTTATAATATAAGACATAGATTGTCGAAGCTACTAGCTATTAGACTTATCCTATTATAAGGGAAGAATTATAAACTAAAGTAGCTTCTTACTAGCTCCCTAATATAGCGGACTATATAGCGAATAAAGAGGATAAGTATTCCTAGCGTATAAAGGAGTCGAGTATAGCTATCTAGGTTACCGGTAAGCAGCTGCTATATAGAGGCAGAGGCTATACTAAAACCTAGAAAAAGAATATCTATAAGGGATATCTAGGAAGGGCTATAATATAAACTATCTCCGCTTATAGCGTTTATTATATATAAGAGAATCGAAGGATATAATATTTATAGTTGAGATAAAATAAGAAAGGCTTATAACTACTCTTATTTATATCTTTATCCCTACTTCTTTTTAAGTCGTATCGCTTACCCGAGGACGAAGGTACGAGAGCTAAGCTATATTAGTTAATATATATAGTATAGCGTTATATAGGTATCCTACAGAAATTCTACCTAAATCCTACTAGAATTCCGTTCGAACTACTAAGTAAATTCTATAACTATAATATTTAAATAGGGAGAAAGATAAGATAATATTTCTTAAATAATACCGTTTAAGGATAACTTTCTTCTTAGCCGTTCTATACCCTTTAAGACTATTTTATTCGAGTAGAGAAGTACAATTTGATAAGTTAACAATACCTAAAGTCACGTACCTAAGGAGCTTATGATTTAGACGAACCGAGGGAGATACCTAACCTTTACCCCTACCTAATATAAGGCCACTAAAAATAATAATTACTCCTTATTTTTATCTATATCTATCGAAGGCTACTACTACTATAAAGTAGCTATAATGTCTCTATATTCTATACTATAACTAAGCGATTTCTAACCAAGTATTTTCCCTTTTAAGATTAGATAAGCTTATCGTAACCCTACTCGCTACCCGAGGTAAGATACTACGGTATACTACGTAAGATAAAGGTCTCGAAATCTATAATAGAAGAGGAAATTTTAGATAAATTTAAGAAATAGGTAAGCTATATATTCGCTATATAGCTAGTTTAGGTCAATAATTAACGTCTATAGGTCGGTCACGATAGTTATAAACTTATCCGCGGCCTAACGGTTAAAGTTGTCTTTCAAACTTCGCCTCCTACCGATACTATTATAGTTATTATTAATATATTATCTACTAGCGGTACGATTAAGATTAGAGAAGCTTTAGATAACAATCTTAGGATTATTATAGTCGGTATAGTAGGAACTAAGGATATAGACAGTTTAGTTATCGTACTATAGAAGAGCGGATAGTAGTATTATACAATCGGTATTATTACCGTATAATATATCGTAAAAGTATAATAAGAAAGTATATATTACTTATTTATATTACTTACCGGCGCTAAGCTCCGAAAAAAAGATACGCTTTATATATAATCGATATAATAATAAATAGGAGGGAGGCGGTATCGTATAGTTCTATTATCTAAATACTCGAGGCTATATATTCGGACATTATAATAGTATAAGTATCCTTATATAAAAGCGCAAATACTCTCCTAGAAAGAGTACCTAACAATATTAGTCCTTTCGTTAAAGAACTATAAGGAATTCGTTATACTTAGTTTTGATTTATTTAGCCTTACTAAGGCGGTATCGGATTATAAAGCTTTAACCTCGGAGATAGGAGTCTCTATAATATTACTAGGGGATAGATCTAGGTAGGAAATTAGCGATAGAGTAGAGTAAGCTTAGGGCTAATAGTAAAATAACTATATATCTTTAGCTAATTACTCGTTATACTTAGATATTCGGTCAGCTAAAGATTCAGTTATTACCCTTAACGTATTATTAAAGGCTCTAATACTAATTATTATAGTAATTAGTCCGAACGAGTCCTTTAATAAATAGGGACTTAAATTTGTCCCTATGCTTTACTACTTTACCTAGGAGGCGGAGCCGGTAGGCTTCCCTTATATTTCTAACCGCCGTCTGACCTAGCCTAAGGGCGTATAGAATTACTACTTCTAGCCTATAGCGAGTTCGGAGTTCCTTTAAAAGTTTTCGGTATTCCTCTTGTCTTTATTCTACCTTAGTATAAGGGACTTTTCTAGGCTTATTAGCTAAATAAAAGGTAGTCTTAATACGTATATTTTAGTACGGCTTAATAGATCTCCTAAGCTTAATTATCTTAGCCGCTTCGAATAGCTTAGATAATGCTTCGGGGATTATAAGAGAGGAATAATCATAGTATCTAGTTAATCTATTCATTTTCTTTCCTAAGGATTACTCGTATAATATCTTCGAAGCCGGGATAAATAGTAGGAAATATAAGAAAATTTTATTAAAATTAGGTTAGGATTTAGCTAGGAATTATACGGACTATCTATATTAATAGAAGATATATAGTCTTTATATAATACGCCTTTTTTATACGTAGATATATACGAAGCTACGTATTAAACTATATAACAGTATATTAATTTTATTAGGTTATCTTACTCTTAGAAGGCGCTAACTTATATATACTACTAAAAGCGGTAAGAGCTATAGGAGCGAGTAATATAATAAAGTATATATATATATATATTAGCTTTAGATATAGCGAATAGAATAGGAGTCTAGTAGAAATCTAGTAGTATTTATATAGTATTTATTAGTCGAGCGGTATAATCTTAACTAGCCTATTCTAAATTCTAAGCCCTTAGCTATCGCTTCTATACCTAAGGTAGGCTTCGTATATATTAATTATTACTTTTAAGAGAAATACTTTATATCCTTAGTATTATTATTAATTCTAGATCCCCGCTTTTTACGCGAGTAAGACCCTTACGTTCCTAGGACTATATCTAGCCCTAGAAGAATCTATAGTATATTTACTAGATATAGTCTTAGTCGTTCCTAGGAATTAGGATTATAGTTCCTAGAGGACCTACGGCTCCTAGGAATAATATAGCTACGGGGAACGAGGTAGATTCCTAAGCCTCGGTACCGGTAGATATAGTAGGTTACCCTAGCGAATAATTAATAAAAGATACTTAATTCGCCTAAACCTCCCTAGTAATATTATATAGTATTTAGTATAAACCTACTAAATATCTACTAGTATTTTATAATATTTCTTAAACTTAACTACTAACTATCAAAATACTACTAAGTAAGGTTATTCGACGAATCGAATATCGATTAAAGTTAATATATTTTATATATAGTAGAAGAGAAAAATAAGTAAAAGATAGATAGGAAATATATATTTTATACTACTATCTTTATTTAAATAATAGCTAAAGCTATAGTCTATAATTAAAGATCTTCGTAAGCTTAAAACCGAAAGAATAGACTTTAGCCTAATATTCTAACTAGTCGTATTAATAATAGCAATGCTTTACTCCGGCTTAAGTCTTATATTCTAGCTCCTATATACTAATACTTTAAACTAGATAGAGTAGAGCAAAAACCGACTTATCTATAGCTAGATTATAATAGGTAGTATTATTATTCTTAGCTCAATTATATCTATAATACTCGTATTTATAACGACGACCTCTAATAATAGTATATAGATTAATTTGTTTAGCTATATATAACTATACTAATCTAATATTAGATCTATCGCGTTCGATATCTCCTATAGAAATCGGCTTTATTTTACTTTTACTCGTTTTAAATAAAGTAAGTATAGCGAGTAAGAGCTAGGGCGATACTAATACTTTTTATAGTATCTATATATTTTAACTTTATAGTTATATTTGACTTATATAATTACCGGCTTATTTTTTACTAGTATAATAGTTATTCTATCTTTAACTATTTATCAATCGGTAAGTTAAATTAGTTACTACCTAAGATATTTCTCGTTAATAGATTATTTTAGTAGTATCGCAATATTTTGCTTATATTATTTATATCTATAGTTCTCGCTAGTTAAGGCTTTCTTTATACTTAATTCATTCGATATTAGTATATATATATAAAACCTATATCTATAGCAACTACTATATTCAATTTATTTTAGCGATATCTAGTCCCTATAGCTCCTAAATACTATAAAGTTCTCTAGATAGTATTAATTAGGTCAATTATATTCTCCCTTTATTCCCTAGGTATAGCAATTATCGTATATATAAGACTATACCTATAGGTCTAATTTACGACGGTATATACCTTAACTAGAATAATATCTTAGTCACTAATTTGCTTTATAGCTCTAAGTTACTATACTAAGCCTACGGAAGGTTATGATTTCGATATATATTTTCTAAGTTTAAAGAAGGATATTTATATAACTATTTTTATACCTTATAAATAGAGCTTGATAAGTTAATCTATTTTCGTAAAAATAATTCTTTATATAGAACGATTTATTATACTTAAAGAAGATTATTATATCATTTTTTTTACTAGTAGAACGAATATATAAAGCTAGCCTACTTACTAAGACTATATCTCTACTTATCCTATATACTTTATATATATATATCGCTAATAAGTATAGACCTAAGATTACTAAATCAAATAAGGGAATAGTGGTCTACCGTTTACCTACGCCGAGGTAGACTATATCGCGGTCTTAATATACCTTCTTCGGTACCTTTACTCTTACTACCCGCGGCTTAAACTACCTTATAAAGTACGCCTCTATATAAAGATTCGCTCCTTACGTTAGAACTCCGCCTAGAATATCTAGAATTTCTAGCCTTATAGCCCTTAAGGTATATATAATAATGTACTTAGAGGGAGCCTTTCGACCTTCTAGGAAAATACTTTATAATTCGCTTCTATAGTAAGCTCCGCTCTTCCTTTAACTTAATTAAAAGTTAGTCGTCCTTAGAGAGGGGTCGGGTAGGCCCGGTCGTCTTCCTAGTATAGGACCCTTATACTATAGGTAAGCCTTTCCTAGTAGGGGTAGATTACGTATTAACTAGTTAGGTATTTAAGCTTAGATAGTCGTAGGAGATATCTACGTATTGACTAGGAATAGATCTTGATCCCGAGGTAGTATCTATATTAGAACGCGTAGAAATATAGTATAATAGAGTACCCTTAAATAGCTAAGAGAGGAACTATAGCCGGTCTTTAACCGAAAGGGCCGAGAATTAGGTATAAACGGTAGGAAATAAACCGTTTTTTCTATAATAAGGCCCTCTAGTAGACTAAGAGGAACGATTATTTACTATTCTCTTCCCTATAGGTAGAAATTTCTATACTTTAGAGGACTAGCGATTATAATCTACCGTCTCCTTTATATTATATCCCCTATACTAGAAAGATAGGTCTCGATTTAGGAAGCGAGAGTAATTCGAGGGACATTTGTCCAGATATATTACGATACTAGTGATATTATCCGTTACTTATATATACTTAGAATCAGGGTAGTTATAATCGCTTAGGATTATAGGATCGATAGCTTTATTACCTAGAAGGTGTTAAAAGATACTCTACAAGTCAGGGTAGGTGCCTGTCAATCAGGTAGGAGAAGGTAACAAGATAGGTGGTTCCCAAAAGTCAAGACTGTTTCTTGAAGAGCCGTCAGGCTTCCTCCATATGGTCCAATTTATATACAGTCTCCCTATATTAATAGCGGGAGGAAATGTGACACGTGGAGCGGGGGTCTCGTTCCCGCGGGGAACCCTCCTCGGAAGGGTAGGGAAACATAGGCGATCCCCCTCCGGAGAGGTTAAACCTCCTATAGGCCTAAGGTACTAATCTAGGAATAGCCTTACGTCTAATTATATCATAACAAATCATCCCTCCTTTAGGAATCGCGTGCCCTCACGCGGGGTGATAGGTAATTAGGAGGAAGTATATAATAGGGTAAACGATATAGAATAGGTAGGAGCGTAAGGTAGGCAAATAAAGTAAGATCTCGCCTATAAGAATAGGGGACGCGTCCCTTTATTATAATCCTATAGCCTCTCTTCGTTTTACTTCTACTCTTTATATCTTACTTTCCTCCCTTTTCCCTTTATTAAAATCGTCGTTTCGTTAGCTCTTCTTCGGTTTCGAGGTACCGGAAATATTACGATACCTCGACGAAACCCTATATATAATACCCGCCCTCTTTTAGAGGCCCTAATTTATATTAGGATCCTCTAGTATATATACTACCTACGTACTATAATCGCCGAGTAGAAGGAGGACTAGACTCGCCCTTTTAAGATTAACTACGTAATAGACGCTAAGGCTTCCGTCGCGTATAAGTAGTGTTCTAGCTACGCTTCGATATATATTCCTATAGGTTTCGCTAAGTTTTATATATAGAGGTAGCGGCTAATAATTCTTAGGCCGCGACCGCGGTACTCGGCGACTATTAGGACCTAAGTAACGTACTAGCGTAGGCCTATAAGATATTCTAGCTAAACTAGGTTAATATTAATAGTACTAAGAAGGATAGTAGCGAGCTAGAATAGCCGTTTTCTATAGAGACCCGTTAAGTAGTCGCCGAGAAGATAATAGAGCTTTATAAGTCCTTCGACGCCTCGGAGTAGGCTTACTATAAGGAGTATAGGTTAACCGGCAATAAGGCCTAGGTTAAGGTATATAATAAGGTGGTTTTAAGTAAGGTTTTCGGCGTTCTCTAACTATAGTTTCGGTAGTAAACCTAGACCGACTATAATATATTTCTAGTAGGCCGTCGATCCGCGCTCCCTCCTATCGCCGCCCCTAATTTCTTTAATACCCGAGAGTAAAGAGTAGCCTATTTTTCGAAGGGACTTATACGTCTTTTACTTAAAGATAAGGGATACGTTCTATAGACCCTAGCGAAGCGGGTATTTTACGAAGGTATTTCGGCGGAGGTTCGCGAGGCTTAAGATACCCTAGACTCTAATACGGATAATAATACTTCTATCGGGGGTAATAAGATAGAGGAGCGGACTATAATAGATTTCCCTATTCCCTTAAAGGAGATTTAAGAGTAGGCCTAGTTATATTTTTAGATACTTTTATTATACTACCGTTTCGGCGTCTCCTTTCCTACTTATAGGCCGGGTTTCCCTTATCTTTTAGGGTAGTTTCGCTATCTCTTTATAGTAACTAAGGGTTTTTTTTCCTTTTTCCGCTTCTAGTAAGAGTATATTACTTTAGTTATATTTTCTATATCTCCCTAAGGAACCTATTAGTTATATTCCGAGGGCTATCCTTTCTATTTAATAAGAAAGTATTTTTTATCCTTAATTTATTTTTTATTATATACTTCTTCGACCTTATATTCCTCTTTATCTTCTAAGTCGGGTATTAGTAGGGATTCGCTACCCTTTCCGGGTAGTTTTCTCTATAGTTCGAGGAGGGTTATATAAAAGATATTATAGATTCGATTATATTACTAAGGTAAGCTTAGGCGGTAAGCTTATTTTCCGATAGCCTATAAGACGCGAAAAGGGCCGATAAAGCGGGGTACTAATTTTCTACTCCTTTTTAATCTAAGGTTTTTTATTAATAGGCTAATAAGATCTCCCTTTTTAAATTATATCGGAACGTAGTCCTTATTATAATGTTTTACTATAGTTTCGTTTACCTTTCGCTAGTATTCCTATAGTTTCTAGCGGAGGTTTTCTAATTTCTTAACTCGCGCGGACGCTATTAGGACCTCTCTATAAGGAGTTTCGCCCTCGAAACGTTACCGGAAGTCGGGTAAGTATCCTAGTAGGGCCTAAAATAGAGATATACTAGTTATTACGTTAATAGCGTTATTATATACGAATTCGGTAGATCTTAGTAAAGAAGCCTATAAGACTTACTTATCGTCTATAAAGCACTAGAGGTAATATTTAAGGGTTTAGTTTATACGTTCCGTTTACCTATCGGTTTACGGGTAAAACGCTATCGAAAGCCTAAGGCGTATTTATAATAGGTAGTATAGTTTTAACTAGAACTTACTTATAAATAGTAATCTATAGTCGGATATAATACTCTTAGGGGGTCCGAAGCGTAGTTTAACGTAGTTATAGAATAGTTTAGCGAGGTCTCTAGTAGTAATCGTTAATAAAACGGGGAGGAATAGCGACTATTTTATAAACCTATTAATAATAACGAGAATCGCGTCGACTAATCTATCCTCGAATATTACTAGCGGTAGGCCTATTATAAAATCTATCGAAATTTCTATAAAGGGTCGTAAGGGGATTAGTAATAGTTAGAGCTCCCTATATAGCTTATACGTTCTTACTATAACGCCTTAGTAGATCTAATAATTCCTTATATATTCGGTAACGTCTAGGTAGAGGTTCGGCTAGTAGTATTTCCTTTTTATTAGCTTAAGTATTCTTATATACCTAAAATAGCCGGCTAGGGGGTTATTATAGTAAATACTTAATAGTTTAGTTCTTAAATTACTCCCCGCGGGGATATAAATACGTTTCTTAAATCGTAAAAGGCCCTCGGGCCCTATACTCTAGCTCTTTAACCCTAGAGTCGACGACTTTATAGCGGTCTTTCGGCGCTAAGTCTCTAGGTCTTCGCCCTAAAGTTACCTAATAAGCTCCTTAAGGTCTATACCTACCTTAGTAAGATATACCTACTTAAAGGCGTAAGCTAGCCCGACCTACGCGTTAGGGAGACGGCGCGTACGCCTAAGCTCCCCCTAATCGATTATACTAATCGATTCGTCCCTATCTTTATTCTCTTCGAAGTATAGGATATTTAAGGTAAGCGTACTTATAGTTAGCGACTAGACTATAATAGAATAGTAATTAGTCGTCTACGATTCGCTAGCTATTCGGCGGCTTAATAGCGAGATTAGGTTAACCTTATAGTTACTCGGTAGCTAGCGCCGAGAGGGTCTATCCGCGGGATTACTCTTCCTAGCGCGATATCTTATTATAAAATTAAATAGAGTAAGGGCTAAGTACTACTGTACTTACCTACCGTTAAGCTTTAGCTATTTTATAAAAGCCTAAAGGTTCGAATAATCTAAAAATACTTTAATTAGGTAAGTACTCCCCTCGAGGTAGTATCGCTAGTATTTAAACGAGTATATAATAGCGAATAGCTCCTAATCCGGTATTCTATAGAGGGTCTCCGCCCTACTAAACTTCCGCGATTAGAAAGCTACTAAGTATTATACCCCGTTCTCGTTCGGTTAGAAGAGAATCCCGGCTATAGCGCTATCCGATATATCTATTTCTAGCCGAATCGGCCTTAATAGATCGAAGTATCGGAGGAGAGGCGCTAACTAAAAAGCGGCGATTAGGCGGCGAAAGGCTACCTTCTCGCTAAGTATTAGGTTAACCTAGCCTAGCTTTCGCCTATTTTTACTATCTTTTAATAAGGCCGTAAGCGGTAATATAATTCGGGAGTAATCCCTAATAAACCTACGATAGAAATTATAAAATCCTAGGAATACCTAGATATCCCTATAGGACTTAAGAATCTCCTATAAAGCGATATCGGTAACCCGGCGAGGGTCTATCGAAACGCCCCTTAGGGATATAATAAACCCTAAAAAGTCGATTTAGTCTTAGTAGAAGGCGTACTTACTAGGCTTAGCGTAGAGGCCTACTTTCTATAGTCGTTTTATTACCTAGTAGAGGTAATTCGTATATAATTCCTAGTCTAGGGAGAATATAAGGATATTATCGAGATATACTACCGAAAAGGTATCGAGAACGTTATAAAGCGCTATATAAATATAGTTTTAAAAGGTTACCGGAGCGTTTATAAGACTAAAGGGTATAACTATATATTCGTAGTATCTATAGCGGGTTCGGAATACGGTTTTCTACTCGTCGCCCTCTTTAATACGGATTCGGTAGTAGGCGTCTTAAATATCGATCTTACTAAAGACCTTAGAGCCGGAAAGCCGGTCTAAAATCTCCGAAATAAGAGGTAATAGGTACCGATTTTTTACCGAAACCTTATTAAGTCCCCGGTAGTCGATATAGAGCCGTAAGCTCCTATCGGACTTCGGTACGAATAAGATAGGGGCCCCGGTAAGGCTCTTAGATTCGCGGATTCGACTATTCTAGAGGTTTTCGTCGAGGTATTTTCGTAGCTCTATAAGCTCCTTTTATAATAGGGGGTATATAGGACCGAACGGGACCTTTGCTCCTAGAGTTAGGTCGATAGTATAGTCGTACTTATTCGAGGAAGGTAAGGTTTTCGAGTTTTAGGATAAGAAGAAGTCTTAGAATTATACTAGTTCGGTAGGTAATTAGTAGTATTCCGGCGATACTTCGGCGGTATTATAGTTAATAGGTAGCTATACTTCTTCGGGTAGTTTAACTATAGCGAAGACGTACGTAAGGTTACGGATTTCCTTAGTAAAGCGGGCTAGAGGTAGTATTTCGATAGAAGCTATCCTAAACTACTAGAGGCTACTTCGTCCTACGATATAGATATTAAGGTCGTAAATTGTTATTATAGAGAGAAGGATAGGGCTTCCGGAGAGTCGGGGGTCTCGGTCGATTACTACGTAGGCGCGGGTAAATCGATAGGTAGTACCCCTTAAATCGGTAGCTTTTAGTAGGATAGTCTATACCCTATAAGTCGGTATTATCCTTTAGTTAATAGCGTAAAGAAGAGGCGCGGTAAGTTTCGCTTAGTTAAGTTTATACTACTTAACGAATTAGAAGCTTATAAGGTTAACTTTAGCTCTACTATTAAGATCCGCGTAGGTTTCGAGATCGTTCTAGGCGGTAATCGAAAGGTAAAGCCGAGTTCTAGTTCCTATTATAGGAAAAGACGGAGGTATAGGAGTTACTCCGTCTCGCTATCGTTTCCCTATAGGGCTAACTATACTATTATAGTTGTTTAGCCCTTAGAAGGGTTTAGGTATTTATTAGAGTAGTACTTTTCGCTTCTATAATTAAAGTATTAGTTACGTTTCCTATTATCCCCGATAAGGTTTAGGCGCCTATCCGATAGTATATCCTTATCCTCTTTAGATTTTAATTTTCCTATAAATTAGGGCTTCTAGGAATTTCGATCGGAGTTTCTTTTTCTTAGCGTATTCTTAATAGTTTCGGTATATTTTTATTTATAGTTCGACTCCGATTTCTTAAGGTCCTAGAAGTAATACGCGATATCAATTATATCTTCCCGGGTTTTAGGGAGTTTAATAATATAGCGGCGGATTTCGTCTTAGAGGTTATATAAGAGTTTTATAAAGAAAGAAAGAGCCCTCTCTTTTTCTACTATCTTTGGGAAATAACGTTCTAGGGTATCGAGACGCGTATAGAATTCTTAAGGGTCCTCGTCTCTCTATTAGCGGGCCTTCTCGAGTTAGCCTATTACCTCGGATTCTAAGGTAGCCGCGTTCTTAATAAGGGTTAAGGTCTAGTCCTTAAAATAGGGCTAGTCTTCCTTAGGGTTTCGTAGTAGAACCGGTATCTTTTCGTTAACGTATCTATACTATCTCTACCTATAAGTTATATCTATATTACTAAGTACTCTAAGAATCTAGGTCCGATTATCGTAGTAGCGCCTTAGCGCTCCCTTAAATTGTTATTATAGGTCTAAGAGCTATTCTTAGCGTTATTATAGGGTATAGTTAAGGGTAAATATAGATATACTCTTAAGTTTAATTTCTTAGTCCTTACTAGAGGTATCGTAAATATTTTAGTAGGGGCTTATTAGGGGTTCGTTTAGGGTTCGGCCTATAAGCTAAGATCTAAGAGTCTTAATCTAATCCTAGAGGTCCTTAAGTCTCTATAGCTTCTCTATAGTAGCTTAAGTCGCTACGAGATTCGTATTAAGGTCGGTGATTAGTTCGACCGGGTTAGCCCGGGAAATAGCTTTAGTAGGGGGTATTTCCCTAGTAGTTCGGGGAGGGTTCGGGATCTCCTCTATAGTGGGAGTAGAGCGAGTTCTTAGTGCTATTCTCCTAGGTAATTAAAGAAGAAGAAATAGAATTGTTAAAAGATACTCTATAAGTTAGGGTAGGTACCTATTAATTAGGTAGGAGAAGGTAATAAGATAGGTAGTTCCTAAAAGTCAAGACTGTTTCTTAAAGAGCCGTCAGGCTTCCTCTATATAGTCCAATTTATATATAGTCTCCCTATATTGATAGCGGGAGGAAATATGATACGTAGAGCGGGGGTCTCGTTCCCGCGGGGAACCCTCCTCGGAAGGGTAGGGAAACATAGGCGATCCCCCTCCGGAGAGGTCAAACCTCCTATAGGCCTGAGGCACCAATCTGGGAATGGCCTTACGTCTGATTATATCATAACAGAAGGTCTCTAGTCCGGATATAATTGCTAGAAGCGAGGGCTTAAGCGTACTAGCTAACAATAACGCTAGGGTCTAAGTCGGACAATTTAAAACCGGGGGATCGATAACTAGTACCTAGACAACTATTATCGGGTATTAGAGTAGAATCGATATCTTCGGTACTCGGTAGGTCTTATAACTATAAAACGTCTTTAGAGTCGAAGGTCTCGGCGTAAGGACTAGTAAAGGTAGTAAAGCTTAAATTCTCTAACTTATATCGAGTAGGTTATATATTAGAATATAGGCTATTATCTATATAAACCTCTAATAGCGGGCGGGTAGGAAGAGGATACTGTCTAGGTTCGTAGGTATAAAAATTTTGACTCTTAGAGACGGGGTCGATAGGATTAGAGGGAGGTAGGATAGGAGTTATCGAGATAGGACTTAGGTAGCGGTAAATATCGAGAGAATCTTATAGAGGCTAGGCTTTATCCTAGAAAGGATTCTATAACTAAAAAGATTCTAGGCGAAAACTAGCGTTTAATATATTATATAAAAAAGATAGCTAAGATATTCTTTAAGATATTATAGTTATAGGTAGTTATAAAATAGGGAAACTAGTAGAGAATAGATAATTAGGGATAGGGGGTAGGGAATAGGGTATAGGGGAGAGGAGAATTTAAAGGGGTTTTAGATTTTAGTTCTACTATTTAGCTAGAATTATAGTCTCTTTATAGACGACGGTCGTCCGTAAGGTAGAATCTACCTTATACCTAGCGTAGAAGATCCCGACTAGCTCCTATAATCTAGGTAACTATATCTAAGAGGCGGGATAATACTAGTTTCCTAACTATAGGTTATAGTTTACCGGTAATAATTACTACTACTCTTCCTTACGGACGACCTTTACGATATATACCTTATACTAGTTGTTAGCCCGTTCTCTATATAGTAGGTAAAGGTATAATCGGGGTACGGTTTCCGTAGTCGCGGTTAGGTATTAGCCGTATAATATATTATCGACTGAGATTAGGCGCGTACGAGGTATTTTCGCTATTAGCCTATATTCGCCGTACTATACTTTCGAGAATTTATTAATTAGGTATAGGGAGACCGGAGAGACCGATAATAACGATAACCGGGCGCTATAGGATTTATAATAAGGCAACTAGAGTTCTACGATATTAGGGGCTATATAAATATAACCTTAGATAGGGCGGATACGGATAAAGCGGGGTATATAGTATCGAAGATAGTATACCGGAAATTTATAGATATGATAGAGGCCGGTAGAATAAGTAATACTTAATAAATAAGGGGCTCTAATAGAGAAGGCGACCTAGATAGCTTTATAGTACGATATACTATTACTTCCCTAGGAAAAGAGTAGGAGGGAGTATCGATATAAGACCGAACGATACGGCTACGGGCTAGATTATCTTATCCTAGGGGTTCTACTCTTAGGCGACTAGATAGTATAGTAGCTAGGCCGGCTAGAACGAGCTAAGTATCGGATCGAGCGGTATCTCCGGTAAAATAAAAGGGGTAGTACGTCGGGCTAAAAGCTAATACGTAGGCGACGGTAGGGGCGAGAAAGAAAGGGGGAAAGGGAATAGGGAAGGAAAGAGAAGGGAAAGTGCGTCGATAAGTTAAGGGGAGAGGGCGAGCGGTATTATATAGATAGATAGTAGATAGCCGGGGCGGTAAAAGCGGCTAGGGACGGGGCTAAACCAAAACGGAGGGAGAGTGAGGGCGCTAAACCCGAAAGGGCAGGGAGATGGTGGAGACGGGTAGGCGGTCGAGGGCGGTAGGAGGGCGGTGCAATGGGAGCGGATTCTGGCGCCCCGCTCACCGTATCAACTAATACTAAGAAGAAGTATAGGCTTCTAACTCGCTATAACGATAAATCCCCGGGTCCTTCCTATAAGCGTAAGTAATACCTACTTAGGAAATCTAGCGTCTAATAAGGAGCTTAATTTATAGAGATTTAACTCTATCTAATATTATCGAAGGTAAGAGAAAGCGAAAGGTACGTACTTATATAGATATAGAGAGCTACTTCGTATATAACAATACCGAAGACTATAAGGCCCTACTTACTATATTTATAGTAGGACTTTCTATAAGTCGATCTTAGCCTCGCCGATACTATAATAATCTTCCTCCTAAACTATCGATATAGAAGGAGATATTAAACTACCTATTCTCTAAAGGTTTTCTCGCTATAATAGGTTTAGAGGTAGAATCAATTCGAATTAGGGGAACCTACTAAGTAGAACCCCGACTATAAGATAGAAGTATATAGGTACTTCCTCTTATTTAGGTATTTACCTATAAATTCGATAGTAATAGCTTCCTAACGAAGCTTAAGGTACGAATTTATATATAAGGTAATCTCTAAACTATTAACTCTAAAGAAAAGAGAGTAGTAATACTTACTACTCGTACTATATAAGCGATCTTTATACTCGTTATAGTATTTAACCTAGGTACTATTTAACTTAATACTATTAATATATTCCTAAATAGTAATCTAAACGATACTATTTATACCCGAATACTAGAAGGCTTCTATAATAGAAGTAATACTTAGAGACTACTAAAAGTACTTTATAGTCTTAGAAAGTTACCGCGCTTATAGTAATAAAAGACTACTCGCGTACTTAAAAAGCTCGGATTTAAACCTATCCCGGAGGATCCTTACTTATTTACTAATAATAGTATAATTGTCTTTTTCTATATCGACGATATTATTATAGTATTTTACCGGCTAAAGTACTAGAAAGTAATCTAGCTAAAGTAGTATCTAGAGAGGTACTAGGAGCTTCGCGAAATAGGAGAAGTAGCTTAGTTTCTTAGAATATAGATTCTCCGAGATACCTAGAAGTATAGACTCTAGCTCTACTAGGATTTATATATCTCTTCTATAGCCGTAAAGTATAGATTTACTAGTAGACGTAAGTATAAAACCCTACTACCTATAAGCTATATAAGTAAGTTTACCGGAGTAGTAACTAAGGAGTAGATTTACGAATACTAATAAAAGCTCGGTTCTACTTTTTACCCTACTATTATTACTCGCCTAAACGCGGCGAAAGCGGCTAACTACTTAGCCGAGTTCCTTACGAACCTAGGGCTAGAGTATAGAGAGGTAGTAAATCGCTTAATCTAGTATTTATATAATACTCGATTCCTCGCTTTCGAATACTATTTAACGTATTATATATCCGCGCTTTACTTCTTAAGTAATACTTCCTTCGGCGACTATATTAATCGTAAAAGCTCGGAAGACTTCCTCTATAAGCTTTTCGGTACTATAGTCGACTAGAAAGCTAGTAAGTAGAGAACCGTTATAACGTCGATAATAGAGGCGGAGCTACTTACTATTTTAGAAGCTAGTAAGTTAGTAATATAGTAGAAGAGGCTTCTTTATATAGTCGGACTCGACTATAATATAGGATTATTAATTAACTATAATAACTAATAGACGGTTGATTTACTTACTAAGGAATAACTATAGCTTCGTACGAAGCTTCGTTATATCGATATTTATAACTACTAGCTACGCTAGGAAGTAGATACCGGCTATTTTTCAATTCGTTAGGTTCCTACTACTTAGATATAGGTAGATAGACTTACTAAACTTCTTACGACTTAATCTTATAAGCTATTTGTTAAAGCTCTTAGGCTAGTCAATATATAGTACTTAGTGATAGAATAACTTATATAAGAAAGCTGAGTTTGTAATACTAGAGAACCTATAAGGTGGCTCCTAGGGGGGGATATTAGCCGGAATTACCCTTCCTCCGTCCCGTTATTTATATGACTTCACTTCTTATATATAGGATCCCCCTATAGATCACTTCCTAAATTACTTGCTATATCTTAGTAAGCAATTCAGGGGTTATATAGTTAAGTATATTGCTCTTTAGAAATATATACTCATTTTACCACTTACTCGGTATAGTAAGTTCATGGTATTAAGTCATTTTTGGTCCTTTATTGTTCGACAACAAGTTATAACTACCCCTATCAAAATATATACTCCTAAAATATATTCCCTAGGTAGGTCTTACTAAGACTAGCCTATAGGCCTAGGGGTATATAGTCTTATTTTAATATCCTAGGATACCGAAATATATAAACTTACCCCCTTTTACTCCTATTATTTAATATAGATTTATTCCTAGATCGTAATAGATATAGATCTATTAAAAGTTTTATAGACTAAGCTAATATTACTAGCTAGTCACTTTGCTTCTTATATAAGCTTCGAAATTCGGGATAGCTTAAAGGTACGAAAATAAATATTTAGGTAATAACTTTCGACTAACTAAATTAGTTTCGAACTTTGATTCGAGTATTATATAAAAAAGTACCGAATATTACGAATACTATTACCGAAGTTATATAAGAGAAGAAAGATACCTCTATTCGAGAAAGCTCCGAGGAATATATAACGCCGCGGAAACGAAGGCTTACCTAAGACCCCTTTTATCGTCTACTAAAATCTAGTAAACTAGATATTTAAAGCGTCGACTATACTAAAAAGAAAATAGATTTACTAACTACTTTACTTAACGATTATTACTATTCTAGATCTATCTAAAACGATATACCTACTATTCCGGAATCGCCTAGACCGGCTATCGAGGATAATCCTCGGCCTAGGCCTATTCTAGAGTTAATAACTAAGGTAACTAGAACTCTCTACTAGCTTAGTATATATAATAATAGTATCCCGAGGGAGGTTTATAAAATAATCCTAGAGACGTTAAATAGCTAAAGCTTAAGTATAGTTATAAATATCGAATAGTCGGACGGCTCTATCTAGGTAGAGATTCTCGAGAAAAGAATATCTAAAAAAGTCTAACTTACTATCTTTAATATACTTAAGTATATAGGGGTATTAGAGTAGTACGAAAGCTAGATCTAACTTACTATAAGAATTATAACTTATCGATAAGTAACTATATAGATACTTAATAGGATTTAAATATAGGGAGGAAGTCGGAGTATATATAGAGTTAGACTAATTATAATATAAGATAAATCTCGCGATTAGTCTCCTAACCCTAGTTTTAGTATCCTAAAGATAGAGAAAGAAGCTAGAAGAAAAGCCCTTTATAATCGGTTATCTCGAGGTTATAAACTTAGTATAAAAATTGTTAAGGACTTAGGACTAAGTATATTATTTAGTCTATCTATCTAGTAAGGGAAATCTAATTATAAGGTACTATTTAATAGTTAATAGTTTTAAAGAAATATACGAAAATAAGTACTATAGATCTTAATCTTACGATATAAAATATTAAGGATAATCGCGAATATATAGAACTCCTTACTACTCTTAGCCTATAGCTCTAACGACTAGTTAATTATAGTCTTCCTAATCTTTACTTATTCTATACGGATTTTAATAGTAAAAAGCTATTATTAGAGAGCGAGATATAGGAATTATAAAATAAATATATTTTAAAATAAGTAAGTACTAACCTAATTATCCTCGTCGATACTACTAATTCGTAGCTTTAGGATAAATTACTATCTAGAAAACTCGACGTTACTATTAATATATTAACTAAAAGCCTTAAAGATAAGGTATTAAGTCGATAGAAGTTAGATAAATATAATACGTTTATAATTTATAGAGGTTCTAAAATATCTTATAATATTTTCTAGCTACTTCGTCTTAATATATAGCTAAACTCTTAGACTATATATACCGCGATACTAATATCGGATAGACTATAGTATATAAGATATAGTTTAAGTATCCTATTATATAAGGATAGACCCGAAAAGAAAATAAGAGTAAAAGATCTATTAGTAAGCTAGATAAAGGATATCGAAGAGGATCGGTAAAAAAATATAAATACTCTAAATTCCTTAGCGTCTTTCGTTTATTACTATCCTATTAACTATAGGAATCACTTTTCTCTTCTTAAAGTTAACGAATATAAAAGGATAATCTACTACTATAATTTAAATATAAGCGAAGATATTATTAAAGATATAAAAAGGACTTAGATATTAAAGCTAGCCTAGAAAGTATTTAGATATCTTAGATTTTTATATTAAGAAGCTATAAGGTATAATAACCTACTAGGATTTCTATTATAGCTAACTAGTTATATAAACTTAGCTAACCCCCTAATAAAACGATAGCTAGAGCTATAGTATTCGGGTAATCTAGAACTTCCGCTACTTATCGAATAATCTAATAGTAAGGTTATAGGATATAATCTTAAATCCCGAATAGATACTACTCTAAGTAGTAGAAGGCTTAATAGAATATATCGAAAATAGTTATATAAAAAGATCTAGACTAGGGGGGTATATCGATAGAACCGTTCCTTTAGTCTAAAGATAATCCTTAATAGTAGTAATTAATTAATCTAATAATAATTTATTTTAACCGTTATAGCTAATTAGTTAAGTAAGACTATTAAGCTATAGGATAAGAGCTAGAAATCTTTATTAATAGGGTAATAAGCGAGATAGCGAATAACTATCGCCGGATTATTATTTAGTTCTGAGGTAACGCTATTATCGACTAGGATACCCTTATATAAATTCTTATAGAGGGTATTCGGATTTATTTAGTTAAAAGATAA
Organism: Penicillium hordei; assembly: GCF_028827395.1. Classification (NCBI taxonomy): domain Eukaryota; kingdom Fungi; phylum Ascomycota; class Eurotiomycetes; order Eurotiales; family Aspergillaceae; genus Penicillium; species Penicillium hordei. The sequence goes on along the minus strand of NW_026623147.1, from coordinate 2,125,991 downwards.
TATCGTAGGTCTATAATAGAGATTAAGTTTATAGATAGGAGATATTTTATACTCTTAGGTAGCGCTCGACTAGCCTTAAATACCTAAAGAGTAAGTCTTACGTTAGGTTTTAAATATATAAGTATTAGTTGACACGGTGAGCGGGGCGCCAGAATCCGCTCCCATTGCACCGCCCTCCTGCCGCCCCCGACCGCCTGCCCGTCTCCACCATCTCCCTGCCCCTTCGGGTTTGGCGCCCTCACTCTCCCTCCGTTTTGGTTTAGCCCCGTCCCTGGCCGCTTTTACCGCCCCGGCCATCTGCCATCCATCTATATAACACCGCTCGCCCTCTCCCCTCAACTTGTCGACGCACTTTCCCTTCTCTTTCCTTCCCTGTTCCCTTTCCCCCTTTCTTTCTCGCCCCCACCGTCGCCTGCGCATTGGCTTTCAGCCCGACGCACTGCCCCTTTCATTTTACCGGAGATGCCGCTCGATCCGACACTCAGCTCGTTCTGGCCGGCCTGGCTGCCATGCCATCCAGTCGCCCAAGAGCAGAACCCCTGGGATGAGATGATCCAGCCCGCAGCCGCATCGTTCGGCTTCGTGTCGATACTCCCTCCTACTCTTTTCCCAGGGAAGTGATAGTGCATCGTGCTACGAAGCTATCTAGGTCGCCTTCTCTGCTAGAGCCCCTTGTTCGTTGAGTGTCACTCATTCCACCGGCCTCCATCGCATCTGCAAATTTCCGGCATACTGTCTTCGATGCCATATGCCCCGCTTCATCCGCATCCGCCCCGTCTGAGGTTACATTTGCACAGCCCCTGATGTCGCAGAACTCTAGTTGCCTCGTCGCGAATCCCGTGGCGCCCGGTTGTCGTTATCATCGGTCTCTCCGGTCTCCCCGCACCCAATCGATGAATTCTCGAAAGCACAGTGCGGCGAATATAGGCCAATAGCGAAAATGCCTCGCACGCGCCTGACCTCGGTCGACGATGCATCATGCGGCCAATGCCTGACCGCGACTGCGGAAACCGTACCCCGATCATGCCTTCACCTGCCATATGGAGAACGGGCTGACGACTAGTGTGGGCCATGCATCGCAAAGGTCGTCCGCAAGGAAGAGTAGTGGTAATTGTTGCCGGTGAACTACAACCCGTGGTTGGGAAACTGGTGTTGTCCCGCCTCTTGGATGTAGTTGCCTAGATTGCAGGAGCTGGTCGGGATCTTCTGCGCTGGGTACAAGGCAGATTCCACCTCACGGACGACCGTCGTCTATAAAGAGACTACAATTCCAGCCAAATGGCAGAACTGAAATCCAAAACCCCTTCAAATTCTCCTCTCCCCTACACCCTGTTCCCCATCCCCTATCCCCAATTATCTGTTCTCTGCCAGTTTCCCTGTTTTATAACTACCCACAACCACAACATCTTGAAGAATATCTCAGCCGTCTTTTCCACACAATATGTCAAACGCTAGTTTTCGCCTGGAATCCTTTCGGCCATGGAATCCTTTCCAGGACAAAGCCCAGCCTCTGCGAGATTCTCTCGATATTTGCCGCTACCCAAGTCCTGTCTCGATGACTCCCACCCCACCTCCCTCCAATCCTGTCGACCCCGTCTCCAAGAGTCAAAATCTTCATGCCCACGAACCTGGACGGCATCCTCTTCCTGCCCGCCCGCCGTTGGAGGTTTGCATGGATGATGGCCTGCATTCTGACGCACAACCCACTCGACACGAGCCGGAGAATTTGAGCTTTACCACCTTGACCAGTCCTCACGCCGAGACCTTCGACTCTGAAGACGTTTTGCAGTTGCAAGACCTACCGAGCACCGAAGATATCGATTCTGCTCCAATACCCGATAATGGTTGTCTGGGTGCTGAGCATCGATCCCCCGGTTTTGAATCGTCCGACTTGGACCCTGGCGTTATTGTTGGCCAGCACGCTCAAGCCCTCGGTTCTAGCAATCACATCCGGACTGGAGACCTTCTAGGCAATGAAGCCATCGATCCCGCAATCCTAAGCGATCATGGCTGCCCTGATTCTGAGCATATCCAAGCAACGGATAATATCACTAGTGTCGCAACACATCTGGACGAATGTCCCTCGAATTGCTCTCGCTTCCCGAATCGAGACCCGTCTTTCCAGCGCAGTGGACACAATACAAAGGAGACGGTGGATCATGATCGCCAGTCCTCCAAAGTACAGAAATTTTCACCTACAGGGAAGAGAAAAGCAAACAATAGTTCCTCTCGGCCTACTAGAGGGCCCGGTCGTGGAAAAAACGGTTCATTTCCTGCCGTTCGTGCCCAATTCTCGGCCCTTTCGGTTGAAGATCGGCTACAGTTCCTCTCTTGGCTGTTTGAGGGTGCTCTATCACACTGCGTTTCTACGCGTGCCAACACAGATGCCACCTCGGGATCAAGATCCATTCCGAGTCAACACGTGGACATCTCCTACGACTATCCAAGCTCAAACACCCAACTAGTTGATACGCAATCTACCCCTACCAGGAAAGGCTTACCTACGCCACATTATGAAGACAAAATTGGCAGCCAGGATTCCAAGCAACCCCCTCAGAAAGGGTCCCGCGCTAGGAAAACGACCGGGCCATCCCGATTACTGTCCAAGGACGACAAGCTTTTGATTGAATTGAAGGAAGAGCGGAGCCTGCCATGGAAGCGAATCGCAGAGTATTTTCCTGGAAAGTCGGAAGGCTCCCTCCAGGTGCGCTATTGCACACGCCTCAAGGGCCGCAAGGCTGGAAATTCTGGGCATTCTGGGCAAAGTTCTAACGTGAGCGGATCTTCATACAGAGGCGCACCTTGCGAGGCAGTTCAAGCCGTGGGTGGCAAGACCAAAGGCATCGAAGGTGTGTCAAGACCGCGATACGGTCCACCTCGGCGCAGGCAAACGGTGGACCGCTATTCCCCGGTTTGAGTTGGCAGTAGTTATTAGTCTTCGTCGAATATCAGTCAAGGCTTAGGCTTTGTCGGCAGATATAACGCATGTCAGCTATAAGTACTTAGAATTGGCCTCGAAATCGAATAAGAAATTTTGCGAGTTTGGCAGGCAGGGTCTTGTTGACGGAATGTATATCTAACGACATGCATGGCAAACTTGAGCAGGTAATTCTGCTCTCAGGGGTTTTTCACAACCCGGGACCTTTACCGCGATATTTTCGGTTTGTACACGAGTCTTAGGTATCAGAATTGAATGACAGTCTGCAATGCTCTTATAATGGTCATATCATTCCGAAAAGTTCTCAAGTTCCGAGGGTCCGGCTCACATAATAAGTCGGGTGGTGTCGATGCACATAAATTAAGAGCGCATTTCGCCTCGGAATATATAGGCGGCCATGGGAATTTGAGCCACAAGAATAAGATCGCTAAATTAACAGGTAAAAAATAGATTTCCTTATCACGAAACCCGAAGACGTTTTGCATCTCCTGCCTCCACTGGATATAGTCGTCGTTTTGCGGCACCCGGTCGCTGCGTAGCCAGTCGGCATCTCAGGGTAGAACGGTGAAAGTCGATGATTAAAGCACGCCCGAGCTCTTCACTCCAAAGGACATTATCTCGCCTGAGGTCTTCATGTATTATCCCGAGAGCTTTTATTTCCTTGTTCGATTTGTAAATCTCGCGGCGAAGCCGTTGCGTCAGCTCCATCGCGGCTGTGCACTTACCGCCCCAGCCCATTACGAGCATATGGCGAATCTGTCCAGCACCATGTAGAAAGTAGATTTTTGCCAAGTCAATCGTTCCCAAAAAGACAGGAACAGCAGATCCTTGAGCCTTACGCAGGATCTGATATACCTGTGCTTCGCGTGAAACTTCTTTCCATAACGCGGAAGTGGTGCCTTTGCCGATAACTGTGTAACCATATTTTGTGCAAGTCAGTTTAAATGGGGCTCCGTAAGAGCCACAACCGCCAAGAGGAATGCAACGATCGATATTTTCGTCCAATTGGCCCTTGAGTGAAAGCATCAAATCTTCAGCCGAGAGAGGATGCTGAGTCGGGTTGTCTTGGCCCCGGCGGTGATAGTCCACGTTTGGACACAACCCATCCAGTGATTTTCCGGTCTGCAGGCCGAGTAAACATCGCTGTGTGCAAAATTGTGCAGCGCGGCGTCGGGAATGATCTTCTTCTTGGCCATGCATTGACTCTTGCTGGCGACCTGATCGTCGAGTGGACGGTGAAGGCGTGACTTGACTGATCCTCCGCTTATGGCCAGTTTGATTTGTGTCGGACCCGGACGAGTTAGGTGACCGCGAGCGCGGTCGGATCTCCGAAGGTGCACAGCTTGTTTGAGAGCGTGTAGGCACTCGACGGCCCTCTGAAGGAGACGGCAGCGGAGATGATGACGGTAATTCATAGGACGAACCAGACCCTGGGCTCGGGAACTCAGGGTTAGTGCTATCGGAGTGAGCAATCTGCTGTAATTCATTTCTCGGGATCTGCGAACGAGTATGTTCAAAGCTTGTTTCCCACGTATGAAGATCGGGACACAAGCGATTTCTCCACTCTTGCCCACGTGTGGGTGAACGGAAGGCCATCAAACAAAGGCATAATACCCTCGCAACAGAGGTCTTCGACAGCTGATGAGTTGTATCGCCTGTTGGGTCCACTTCGTTGTGGGGATCACAAAAAAAGTAATACAGCGTGGTAGGTTCGTCTCGTGGAACACGAAGTAGTACACGAATAATTCCATTTGTCAGGTAGGAATATTCGAGTCCTTCATGAATCATCACGTGGTATTCTTGGACGATAGCAGAGCATACAAGCCGCTCTGCATTGTACCTCACCTTCGCATCCTGTTCGATGGGTATCTTATTTGATCTGACCATTTTCTTCCACAGATCCATTGGTCGTAGTCCCATTCGAAGAGTTGAGACAGGCAGCTTGTGAGGCGGCTTGTACTCGACGGTCGTCAGCACGGTGGTCGTGTTGCCGTCGACACGATGAATGCAGAACTGGTCTGGTCGTGGGTGTGGTGTGCTTGACAGCTGGCTTGTATCCACTTCAAATGTTTCGTTCCTGCTCAAAGAATTTGCGTGATTGTTGAACTGGATTCCATCACCGAGGCCGAACTCGTCACATGCCGCTGGAAATTTGCATAACTCGGCTATTATATCATGGACGTGTTCTTCCACCCCAAATCGCTCATAGGCCTCGAGATCTTGCTCACTACTGAGGGACTTGCGGGCAAATCGACGGCCAAGTCCTTCTAGCTCCGGTAGAGACGAGAATAAGCGTGGCGCCTGCCCTAGCTCCGACTGTAGATATTGGCAGACAGACCTGTAGATCTTTAGCAGCTGCTCTGGGCAGTCGGCCCAATGTTCCAATCGAGTTGGGCAGTATTTTCCAGTGGGAAGGGGTATTTTTCCAGTGGTTGAGCGAGATGGTGTCTCGACTCGCAATTGGCGAGAGAGAAGGTCATGGCAGTTCTGTAAGAGCTCTGTGAAAGAGGTCTGTTGGTTGCGTTCTTCTGCTTGTCGCCTCCTTTCTGCTTCCTGCTTCTCGCGTTCTTCCGCCTGCTTCCGTCCTTCTTCTGCCCTAAGGTAAAGATCTTTGTAATTTGGAGAGCTGTGGTCGGCCATCGATTTGTTGGAAAGGGTAAGTCATGCCTTAACGCAAGTGCGTCAGAGCCCGGCTGACGATCTGGTCCGATCAGCTTTCTGCCAGCAGATCTCGGGTTTCGGAAAATACTTTCCTCCGGAAAATGACTCAGATCTCACATTCAGGTATGCATACTAGCCCAAAGTCAATCACAGCTCACTGTGATTTATCCTGCCAGAATCGACACAGTTAACTTGCTGGCCCAGATGGGATTACCTAAGCGGGTACAAAACCCAGATTGTCATCAGGAAAAAGTATCCAAGTCCGCGAAGAGCTCCTATCAACAATAAAACCCCACTTAACGGGATTGAAATTCCCGTGCAATGAATTCTAGCCACCCAGGTCCGTGATCCAGCGCGTCTTTTATATGACAATACTGGCCTCCAAGAAGTGTTCAGGGAGGTACACTGGAGAGTCGCGATTCTTGTCGAGATTTACCCCTTCCACCCCGTACCCCGTACCGAACAAACCTCCAGAATGACTACCCTTTTGCCCCGCGGATATCGTTCCGCCACCGAACACTGTTTCGACGAAGAACAAGCCGAAGCTATTGTTCGAACCACCGCCTACCACCGCAGAGACTACTGTCTATCCGTTATCTGGTTCTCGCTCCGTGAACACGTCGATATTCGCCCGTCAATAGCAACACCCTTTCAGCGGACATCAAATGTTGGAGTCGGCTCCCTCGATCGGCTACCCCTCGAGCTCTTATTTGACACATTGTACAGTCTGGACATGCATTCTCTGTTTAAATTTCGACAAATAAACCTCCGATCAAGACAAATGGTAGATTCTCTCCAGCAGTATCAGAGGGTAGTCTCTTATGGACTGAACCTCTTCTGTGCTTTGTTACGAACACGACTTGCCATTCACATTTCTCTACTCGACTTTTACAACGCATTATGTACTAAAGCATGCAATTTTTGCGGCGAATTCGGCGGGTTTATATCCCTCCTAATTTGGAAGAGGTGCTGTTTTAATTGCCTCCAGTGGTCTTCGGAAACCCAAGTGCGGACTCTCGCCTCAGTCCGAAAGCAATTTCATATGACCAAGGCCGAATCAGACCAACTGAGATCATTTAAGGCCTTGCCTGGAATATACTCGATGAATGAATCTGTACAAAATTCCCGCATTACGATCGTTTCTCTCTATCAGGCCACTTTGGCTTGCAGACGGCAACCGCCTAGACTTCCGCAAGCCCAACCAGCGGGCTTAAACCGAAATCAAAAAATCAACTTCATGGGGTCGTGTGCACTTCCTTATTACGACAAACAGACTTGCAGAGTGGAACGCGGGATTTCGTGTGCTGGGTGTCAACTTGGTATTGAAAAAGGTATTATCGGCACCAGGGACACGAAATGGGGATACGAGGCTCGAGACAAAGTATATGCGCAAGACAGCTTTTTGGGGCATTTTCAGTGGTGTGAACAGGCACAGCTCCTGTGGAGATCGAGTGGCGAGGGTAAAAACCGGCCACCCGAGCTACCTGTGTCTGCTCGGACAGGAGGCTACTTTCGAAGAAGAGAATGACCATCATATAGAGCCTATTTACTAGTATATTGCAGCCACACTACCTAGAATTGACAAAGGAGAGCCTAGAAAGCGGACATATTCCAGCCATCCAACGTACAATACTGTACTTTATTCCTCGATGATTTCTCCCATTTGATCCATGAATTTCACCTCTGCATCTGGCTTGACCAGGTGCCTTGAACAGTAATTGCTCGAGTTTTTGCCAAATACCTTTCTGACTGGACTGCATTTGACGTTTGTTCCCTGGCGGTCCGAACACTGGACGAACTCCCACTCCCTCCTGCAGCCACACGTATATTGGATATACTTTGAATCGCACATTTTGACCTGTTAAGGTATCCGAAGTTAATTGGAGCTTAGATATGGGGAATAATCTTCTCCTTACGATTTTCTGCTGTCAAACGACTTGTACGTTCGCTGATAATCGGTAGAAGCGACTAGTGCATAGAATAGAGCTTCACTTGCACTATCGAGAAACTCGTAAGGTGGTGGAGGGCCGTTCTAAACGTTTGCTTCTTGCTGATGCAATAAAAGAAGAGCTTGACTGAAACCCGATGCTGCTACTGTTTGAAAGATGACCCAGGCGAACATTTTATATCTACCAGGCCGAATATTGCCTCGGTTCCTGTTGGCTCAGGAAGCACGGGAGCATTTGGAACTGGCGACTCTAGCACACTGAGATAACGATGAGGAAAGTACCACAGGTGTTGCATACGAGGTTCACGGTCGTCGTTTGTTGTCAAGTTAACTCCATTTCCTCCAAATTTGGAGAGAAAAAAAACCCTGGACCAATGAAAGATCCACCAAGAGTGGGTTTTGTAGGGTTTGGTGTTTCAGGTAACCGCGGAGCTAAAATCACTACTGCAGAAGACTCTGTAAAGATGATCACCTGCTGAGTTCTCGACTTGATTTATATGCACAAGTTGCGCTAACCGCTGGTATGTATATGTGGCTGAGTTAATTGAGCAAATTGCGTACTGGCCTTGCCGCTGAGCTGAGACGGTGGCAGGGTCTAGACTTCCTTGGCCTGCCTAACCCCGCTCGACATTCCTATCCCGTGAATTCCAAGGATGTCGATCCTTTAGACAAAAATGGAAAAATAGCAAGCACAGCGGCGGTTAAGGTAATTTCAAGCATGTAATATAAACCTAGCTTTCGACCATAGTGAGGGGGGCATTGGCAAATGTCTTCCTATCAACATCCAGAGAACGCAATGCATCCGGCTGTCCTCTCCATGGAAGTGGATGATGAAGATTCTTACGAAAGTGAATATCGACTGCGAATCGGAAATCAAGTCAAATATATCATCATATCTCCCAAAACCTTCGATAGAGATACGCTTTCATTCCCTATTCAGTCCCTGCCGAGTCTTCCTTGGTACGATGAATGGACAGTAGCCCACATTTCGCGAGACAAAACTAGCGGCGACTTGAGAACTTCCATCTCGAACCGACCACTAGCCGGCGTCAAGTGTCAATGGCATCACACCCTATTTGATTGCCTAGAGTTAGAGAGAACCAAGCTGCTCACGGCATCGGCATTCGAAGCAGTCTTGCATCCGATTCTCCCAACAATCTTCCAAACGCCAGCGACCGTTATCGCTAAAATAGCTCGTTTCGAATGGGAGATTCCTCGTATCGAACGAGAAACAAGGGCATATCAGCTGCTGGAGTATTCCGGGCTGACGCCGCGCTTCCTCGGCCATATTCATGAAAATGGACGCATCATGGGGTTTCTATTAGAGAAAATAGAAGGACGCCCTGCTTCCATTCAGGATCTAGATATCTGTGAAACAGCTCTGGGGAAACTCCACGAATTGGGATTTTTACATGGGGATGCGAACCGATACAACTTTCTCGTAGCGGAAGGGGGGGTAAAACTTCTCGACTTTGAATGCCTTCAGGGAAATGCTAGTCGGGAGTCAATGCAAAAGGAGTTAGAGAGTCTACATCTCCAACTGACTGAGGATTCCGGGCGTGGCGGAGGTTTCATAGTCCAGGGCGATAGCAATTGAAAATGATTTAGCATGAGGAAGCGATTCAATGGCTATCTTTGCCTATCTCATGGGTCCTAAATTGTCCCAAACTTTTGGTCCTCTGATTCACACAGATGCTAGCGAGGTGAACAATTTTACATTGTGTTTTCAAGTAGTCTTCCTTTTTCTAAAAACGTTATTGCGGAGTATATCTATACATCTCGGGGGTCTGAAACGAGCTGACTTTGGAAGTGCTTGGGCCACAAGCTACAGTAGCGGTTACAGTAACATAAAATGTGTGCACGAGATGGGGGAAATGAGGACCATGAGAATCGCTACTAATCATACGTCCGCTCTAGATTGCTCTAGACTCGCCAATACATCATCCTTTGCTATATAACAAAGTTAGAAAACCATAATACTACTTTCTATTTTGCATGCGTCTCCGTATAATGAACTGAGGACCAACATGCCTCAAGATTTTTCATTATTACTACCTTATTATTCCGACTTGGGCCCCTGTCATGTGATGTTAGGCCGTAACAGCTCCGCCTATTCCTCCGTCGGACGCAGTGTCTGCACTATAATTGCCCGCGGTAATCAAGCAAAGAGTAGAAATGTGATCATATTGAAACATGTATTTTAGCGGTTGAAAATTTCATTGTTCCTTCACATTCTATGTCTAGTGAGCGTGGGAATGGGACACTACGGCGCTTAGTGATTGGGTGCTCGTGGACTGGCGTTTTGGTACGAGTGGGGACGAATAGCGGACGCTTTAACACCGGACCACTTAAGCCGTTATGCACTGATTTTGATCGTGATGTCGCAAATGATATCGCACACTTCCTGTTAAACGAGAGGCAATTTCAGCCAGCGCTGCCCAAAATGATTAAAAGTTATTTAACATGGTGGGATGCATTACGCCTGTCTGCAGCATTATATTTCCTCATTTACTAATCCCTTCTGGATTCCCTTTCGGATTCCCATGGATCCCGCATGGGACTGTATACCTTGCGTTTTCACATGAAATTAACCTGAAGTAGTCAGATAAATAGGATAAAGCTTTAATCCGGCCACTATAGCTGATATAAGCAGGTGGGGCTCTCAGAGCACCACGTGATGGATTTTCGCGCGGGGCAGTCGAAAAACTAACCTTGCTGCCAGACCGGCCGTTAGGCAGATTGGAATCAGCAGTCGTGCCATACCTTATACAAAGCCTTTTGATCGCATTGTCTGGCGAGCGCTCTGAGGTTAACTGCTTTTGCCTTGCAGTGACGCGCAGGATACACATTTAGGTATCTTATAATTTTGTAGCATTTTGAAGGTAAGTTGCCAGCGCACGGTGTTCTCGCGATAAGGGCTTACACGTTCTCAAAAGTTCATCATCTCTTACCTTTCCATATGAGTTTGCCCAACAGCGACGAGATCCTCCAGCAAAACCTTGATCCTGTTGAACACGGGGTTGTGGAGGAGTTGAAAACCTGGCTGGATGCGAATTTACACGCGGAATGGAAGCAGTCTCCTCGGTTCAAACTTGTAGAGCAATGTTCGGAAATTAAATTACGGGAAATTCTCCAGCAGCTCGCGCAGGTCAGTACGCGTCGTATTTCTAAGATAGTTTACGTGTTGACAAATGCAGAACTCCAGCGTCGCTCTTTTTCGGTCATCACACTCAGGCTGGGAGCTGAAAGAAGGAGAACTCATTCCCATATCTCACAGTCAAGACTGTACTATTAGATACGAAGACCGAACGTATCCTCTAGCAAATGGAACAAAGATGTGCATATCAAAGAAAGTTCGGGTGGGGATTCCTGAGGGAAATATTTTGTATCTAGTATGGAAGGTTAAGAACTCGAGTCGCTGAGAATTCTGCAATCAAACCCCAGCTAATCTTGATTTTGAGCAAGCGGTACATTTTGTTCAAAAGAATAAAAGTGGGGGAAGAAAGAGGACTGCGTATCAACAAAATCCAGGTCGGTCATATCAAGCAAGGGAGCAACAAAATCGAGATCCGCTAGATCAAGGACATTCCCATTATTCGATATAGGACACTGCGGGGTCACGAAATCAAGAGCAGCGAGGTCAAGAACTGTTTCTTCAACTTGTGGTGACTGCGGACGGACGAAATCCATAGTTGATCCCTCTTGGCTTGGGTTTGCAGAGCATGCAGCCGAAACCAAAGTGTTGAACCGGGACGGAACTTCACTGCTGACTGATTCCTGTGTGTTATTCCCAGATCCATGCTCCGCTTGCTGCGCTGGTCCTGCTCTGGATTGACTGGCTCCTGAGGCCTGCCACACAAGATAGTTTGAAGCAGACCCTATAGTATCGGGCACACACGATCCCTCACTTGGCAATCGTGCGGGAAGCTGCGCGCCGGGAATAAATTCACCAAGTCGTTCGGTACTCCCTGGGTGGCAGGTCTCGACAGCAGAAAAGGACCCTGGATTCCGTTTCTTACTTCTCTTTCCGCCAGCTCTTGCGTGCATCTTCGTATCATGCTTTCTTTTGCCTGTCAAGCTTTGTCCTGGGTCGATTTCGGCAATCCAAATGAACTTAGCATGAAAATCTAACAAGAACTTAGCCATAGAGGTTGCATTTGATTCTTCGGACTTCTTGTTGATGTCAATTCCACGAAGATATTGGATGGTCAGATTGAAATCTTCTCCAACGAGACCTTTATCGTCCCATCTTTAAAGCAGTTAGTAGAGAAGTGGTTGTGCGTCGAATAGAAGCTCACATGCTATCTGGAATAGATGGGAAAAATAAAGGCCCATAAATCTCATTGTATTCTTCCCTGTTTACCACACCACCATCGCTAATGTCAACGGCTTCCACACTTTTATGGACCAATACACCGGCTGCAAGCTCCTGGCAGAAGTTGGTGTGTCTTTGCCCTCGTCGAATGATGTCACCGTATTTGTCAACATCATCGTCTGAGATAGAAAGACCCGCACGAATCAGAAATCGCTTCACGCTCGTTGTCATAACCCGAGACTCTGACGTCGGAATCGCTCGTCTAAACAGCTTGTAGGCGGAGACAGCCACGAATCTTCGCAGAATGCGTTGCTCATCGATATTATTATCTAACTGAGCTGCACCTTCCAGGAAAGTCTTTGCCCTATTTCGTTCTGCTTGCTCGCTATATCGTGGTAATGACTCAATGGGACTTTCCCAGAACTCAAAGGGGTTTTCCTCAAAGCGGGGGAAACGGTCACGCAGGGTTTGAAGCACCTCGAGATGATTGATGTTCTTGACTCGGTCGCGGTTCGCTTTGGAACTAGTTGTAGTGGTATTGAACAGTCTGCGAAGAGGCACATATAGCTGACGCAGAAACTCGAGCTTCTGTTTGTCATCCACAACACCAAAAGGATGGTCTTTTGGCAGGGTCTTCAAAACTGCGATAACATCGCCGTTAGAAGGGCAGCTCGTGTTATTATTTACCGATGCCGGTGGTTGGGAGTGATGCTGCTGGAGATAGGCCATAGTAGGATGATAAGCAGGGAAGGGAGAAGGGGCAATGTCATAGCTGAGAAAAGGACGTCCAAACATGTGACATGGCTTTGGAGACTAAGCGGTATTGCAGGACACTAATCCAAAATGGTCTTTCATAAGACTGCGCGGACTCCTAGATGGTATTTTGGGTTTAATGTTAAAACAAGTTATATATTTTGCACGATGGTCAGTCTCATACAGTAATGGCATTTGGCATTCACCAAAGTCAGTTCATAGTGGCTGGTACTCACGCTCCCAAGTTTATTTCAATTTTACTGGCGAACGTAATAGTTTGCGCTTCATTCGAGTTAGTGGAATATGTTTCTCGATCAATTTAATATTTCAAAATTCCGCTGGTTTGCTCTTTGCTCTGTCGCAGATCTACAAACACTTGCATCTGAACAAGAAATGACAAGTCAGTGATCATGTTGTCAAACATTAGACAAGGATCGAGTCTTCAGTAAGTGCTCTTCTTTATTCTCAGGCTTGTCGAAGTAATCTAATTGTCGATAGCCGGGCCTCTAGTGACCGATCGGCTAGTGTGGAAATATTTCCGGCACTTTCGCGGTATAATCACAGTTTATATGGCTAATGTTTGTGGCCAAATACATAAGTCCTGATACACATTTCATAAATAGAAATATCACGATATTCTACTAATTACCCTTTGAATTGGATGCCTATTCTTCGAGTTTGGATGTGGGGGAGTTTGGATGTGGGGGGGGGGGATGGAAACCTATGGCTTTATTACTGGCGTTTCAGCAAATTCTTCTTCCCCAACAGAGTGAAATATAAATTGACAGATCATTGACCCTTTGACAGTCCCTGATCCCTTTCCAACAACAGTAGTTACTGCTATTCCAAGGTGGAGAAAGGAGTAGTAGCTGGCCAATGACACAAGGGCCCAGTATAGGAATATAATTGGCTCAATTTTACTCTTTAACCTAAAGCTACAAAGCCCTTAATTATTAGCTGAACACTACATTTTACCCTGTTCCTAGCCCTTACGAAATAGGCAATTTCGCGGGGGCTTTTGAGCTTTACGCAGTATCCTAGGAAGTCACATACATCAGCTTGTGGAATAAACAATTTTTGTAACGTAACAGCTCGTCAAGGCCATTATGGAATGTCAAACATTTCTAGGATGTGAAAAGGGTAAGTACCTATTCCAAGTATATAAAGACGAAGACCTCTCCCAGAAATGTCCTAAAGAAAAGCAAGCGTCAGATCAAGAAAAATGGAATTCACATTCCCTCGTGGTACGCTCTTCAAATCACCATAATACTATCATAAAGCTAACCTAAGGACCCCTAGATCCTGATATATTCTTACGAGAATTTAGAGAGATAAAGCCGCACATCTATGACGTTCCAGATGGTCAGAAAGAGTGTACCTACTAGGCGAGGCTATATTAGCTAATAACTTGCAGACTTTGTCATACGACTCGATAAAACTTTGTATGAGCCTATCGATGACAATTTATGGATTCTGTGCGCCGGAAGAGGCAGCACTACTACGCATTTTACACTTGATCAGATATACGAAGTCCTTCTAAGACCCGAGAGCTGTAACCACATTTGGGATCTATTCAAACAGTCCATTTTTTCAATTTCCCGGGAGTCGAAGATGGAAGAAATATGCTCGAAGAAGCCAGGTCTCTATCCAGCCCCTGACGGTAAGAAGCGTGTTATGACTTTGTTAAGTTAAAGCTAGAGGCTAACATAGGATAGACTTGATAATAATGCGCACAAACAGACTGGACCCTATAGGAGGTTATTCTTACAAACTTATTTCGAAGGAATTACAAAGCGAGTGTTATCGCCTCTATGCGCTTGGTCGAGACGGACAACAACTTAGGTTTGCTGAAATATACGCGTATCTATCGATTCGCGGTAGATCCCCGAAGTCTTTACTCTTAGGAATGTCTTTCACCATGAGGCGCTGGCTTAAAAATAAAGAGTTTTCCATTACCGAGGAGGGCTTGTTAACTAGGCTTGCCTTACAACTAGGGCAGCCTGTTAAGACCCAGGGCATTGCTAATCTTGTGAAAGGGCCGGTTCTCATAAGCGAATATAGTATGACTAGCCTTTCGCTGCATGGAGGAGAAGACAATTGGTATGCCAAGTGCGAAATGCTGCATTCTCCACATAATTGGCAGCAACCAATGGGAACCCTACAGGAACTCGTTGATGCTTTATGTTGAAGGACGCCCTTTTGTCACCCATCCTTTTTCTTTTGATACTTCACGTTAGCTTATTGATGTTTTAAGGTCAACTTGGAATTGTCAGTGCTACTTATGTTTCCTTACATGTTTCCAATGTTTATTGTGTTTTTTTATCTTAGTCAAAACCCAACACAAATTGCCAGAAATCAGGGTATAGAAATAAAAAGTTGTTATTGCTTGCTGATTGGGCATACAAAATTCTAAATTTAGAACCAAAAACGGACTAGTCACTCGCGACGTGGCGCATTTAGAGCTTATTTAGTAATCCTTAATATAATCCTAAAAGGGTATAGCTCAAAATGCGCGCTTTACAGAGATTACGTCGTCTACGGAGCCCGAATCGGCATGTCGAGACCACCCGTCATATCAGTTGATTAAGCCAATAATCCAAAGTTTGCGTAATAGGCCCATTTAATTAGAGTAATTTCACATTTATGCCTGCTTCGTACCTTTTACCTCGCACCTCGCACCTAGCCTTTTTTAGAATAGGGGTGGACTATAAAGGTGATCGATAACTCACTCTTTTCTCAATACACCCAAGAATCCTTCAGCATCGTTGCTCACAAACTCCGTGACTCCGGCCCAAGCTTCCTTCAGAGCCCGTTCAAACCTAATCTGTTTTCTCGACGACCACTTGTTGCGAATCTCACATTAGGCGCTTAGACTTATCATTGTAAGTACCTTCTTTGATCATGACCGTCCATCAGCTTACCTTGTATAATACCCAGCCAAAAGCCTACATACAAAAATGCGCAATGCTCGGATTCCCGCACACTTAGATGCCCTTGAAAGCACTCAAGATCAACCTACAAGGCCGATGGGTGATGTCGATGAAGCAGTTCGGCGTGGCTTTCTAGCGCTTCAGGTCGCTGTTAAGTCCCCGCCCTTAGAGAACAATGATCTCGACGCAGCGTTACAGTGTTATGCAGCGCGTCTAGTGGAGCTTTCCCCAAGCTTAGACGCTCTCGGAAACAGTTCACTGACAGGTGATGTCGATGCGCTCCTCGAGAATCTTGGGAAGCAACTATACTTCCGACACGGCCAAACAGAAAATATCGATCATCTCAACTTAGCGGTCGAGTACTCTCGGCTTGCGACTAAGATAACTGCTTCTAACCATCCCGACTACAAAACGCGCCTTGATTTTCTGGCGGAACTACTCGAAACTCGATTCAAATCTGAGGGATTTGGTCCTGACATTGTTGATGCGGTTCAACTCACTCGTGACGCAGTCATCGCCACAAATCATAACGACGATGAAATTGTGTGCCGCTGGTCCGACCTCGGAGAAAGGCTCGGAAGACTATATGGCTCTGGAGGAACTATCGCCGATATCGACGAAGGGATTCAGTACCTTTCCCAAGCGGTCAAAGTCACTAAAGATCCTATTTTCTTATTCGATCGCTTGATTGAGCTCGCTTTCTGTTTAGAGCTCCGATTCGAGGAATTAGCAGAGCTAAAAGATATCGATAAGGCGATTTCACTACGTCCTCTTCAAGCTACCGATGATCAGGACGAATCATGGTTACATTGCCTGCAAGGTCTTGGAAGCGATATGGAAGCCCGATATAGACATACTGGAGAACCCTCTGACCTCCAGGAAGCGACCAGGGAAGCTCACAATGCAATCAAGGCAATGGTGGCCATCAGCCCTGAAGTGGGTGCTGATTTTAGGACACGCATGGATGTTTTTCGCCACCTCGAAAACTTGTTAACACTTCGTCATAAGAAAACACACCAGATCAATGACTGTGAAGAAGCAGCCAGGTGGGCAGACGAAGCAGCCAGGTGGGCAGGAAAAGCAGCCAAGTGGGAAAAAGCAGATCATTAGCCTTTGTCGATGGCTACTTCCATGATCCCGATGTGGAGGCGTGCTTTCATAGATGAATATAATACTTCGTCAGTTGTCAATTCTAATAGTGAAGGTACATCTCATTAAGCTCCGTTGGCGGGTGACTGTATGACGTGTGACGGCTTGAGGGAAGCGCTGGAAGAATTTCGGCCAACTTGGAACACGACAAAGCTGGAAAATCCTTGACGGAATTTCGCGGGAGGATTGTCACAGAACATCACCATTCATGTATGAATAAAGGCAAGAGCATGCCGATCACTATAGTCCGAAGACCCAAGAAGGATCAGCATCTAGCCAAATCAACCGATATGACGGGTCTCGACAGACCGATTCGGACTTCGTAGACGGCGTAATATCTATGTAGGGTGCGCATTCTGAGCTATACCATTTTAGGATTATATGACCTTTCGATTAGGAGACATGGGTTTTCCAAGGAAAAAAAAGTAAAGTCTTGCAATGTGTAGATCAGTGGTAATTGCTCACTACGTGGAGCGAAAGTTACCAGGAGCCACCTATGAGACAAGAAGACTGTAAAGAAAGCCTCATTAAGGACCCCTTATGTGCATTCAAATTACAGCCGGCATACATGAGCTCACACATAGTCATGCTTACCATTATCGAAGGTCCACATAATCCCACAACGGTATAGCTCGGAATGCATACCCTACATAGAAATTATATTGTTTATGGAGCCCGAATCGGCCTGTCGAGACCCGTCATATCAGTTGATTAAGCCAATGATCTAAAGGGCTGCGTAATAGGCGTAATTTCCCTGATACCTACTTCGTACCCTTTGCCTTGCACCTTGGACCTTTTTCGAAATGAGGGTGGACTATAAAGGTGTCGAATCTCACACGTTGAGGTAGTTCACCACACCCTTTTCTCAACATACCCGAGAATCTTTCCGCATCGTTGCCCACAAACTCCGTGACTCCGGCCTCAACTTTGTTCAATCTGTGTTCTCGCAAATCACTTGCTGCGAAGACTTGTCATTGTAAGTACCTTCTTTGATCATTCTCGTCCATAAGCTTACCTCATATAATACCCAGCCGAAAACCCATCTCTCAAAATGAGCAATGACCGGATTCCCGCACACTCGGATGCCCTTGGACGCACTCAAGATCAATCTACAAGCTCAGCGGAGTGTGATATCGATGAAGCAATTTGGCGTAGTATCCTAGCGCTTCAGACCGCTATTGATTCCGCCCACTTAGAGAGCCTTGGAATGCAGCTGGATGCTCGATATCAGCAAACACAAAATCCCAATTATCTCGAGGCAGCAATACAGTGTTACCAGCTTGCGACTAGAACGCCTACTTATTTCGACTATGCAGCACGCCTAGATCGTCTAGTGAAATTGTTCAATTCCCGGTTCCACTGCCCGGCCCAAATCCTATGTCGCAAAACGAGCGATGATCAGTTTTCTCTACAGTTAGACTCCCTCGAGAGCGGTTCCCACGCTCAACATCAGTTTATAATCCCAACAGGTGATATTGATGAAGCAGTTCGGCTTGGCTTTCTAGCGCTTCAGGCCGCTGTTAATCCTGCACTCTTACAAAACCTTGGGATGCAGCTGGATGCTCGATACCAGCAAACACAAAATCCCAATGAGCTTGAACTCGGCACAGCAGTACAGTGTTGTCAGCTGGCGACTAAAACGACTTCCTATGTCGACTATGCAGCGCACCTAAATCGTCTAGTGGGATTATTCGAATCTCGATTCCAATACCTAGACCAAAGCCAATGTCGCGAAACGAGCGATGATCAGCTTTCCCCATGCTTATACGCCCTAGAAAGCAGCTTCCACGCTCCAGTTCAGCCTACAAACCCGACGGGTGATGTTGATGAAGCATTTCAGCTTGGCTTTCTAGCACTTCGGGCCGCTGTTGATCCCGCGCTCCTCGAGGACCTTGGGATGCAACTGTATATGCGATATCATCTAACAGAGGATATCGTTGATCTCAACTTAGCGATCGACTATTCTTGGCTTGCGGCTAAGGTGACTACTTACGACCATCCTGAGTACAAAATGCGCCTAGATTTTCTGGCGGGACTACTCGATGCTCGATTCCAAACCACGGGATTTTTACCTGACCTTGATCGAGCGATTCAACTTACTCGTACTGCACAAATTGGCAGGACAAATCATAATGATTTTGTACTGTATTGGTTCGAACTCGGGGAAAGGCTCGGAAGACGGTTTGGTTCTGTAGGAACTATCGCCGATCTCAACGATGCTATTTGGTACCTTTCCCTAGCAGTTAGAGAGGCCACTGGAGAGTCCCCTTCCCTCTTCGATCTCTTGGTTGAGCTCGCTTTCAATTTCAATCTCCGACATGACACATTGGAAAATATAGAAGATCTTGATAACGCGATCTCACTACGTGAACGTGCTCTTCAGATTACCCATGATCAAGATGAATTGTGGTTAGATTGCATGCGCGATCTCGGAAAAGACTTAGAAGCCCGATACAGACATATCGGACGGCTCTCTGACCTCGGGGATGCGATCAACAAAGCTCACATTGTAATCAACAAAATGAAGGTCATCAGCCCTCAGTATTATTTGCTTAGAGATTGTTTCTATGAGCTCGGGACTAAGCTCGGACTTCTATACGAAGCAACAAACATGATAGATCACCTCGATGAGGCCATTGTATGGTCTCGCAAGGCGGTAAGTGCTATTGGCGCACGCTCAGAGGTTTTTTGCCAACTCGAACACTTGTTGACACTTCGTTACAAGAAAACGCACCAGATCAGTGATTCCGAAGAAGCATCCAGGTGGGCAGAAGAAGCAGCCAAGTGGGAAAAAGCAGATCATTAGCCTTTGTCGATGGCTACTTTCATGATCCCGATGTGGAGGCGTGCTTCCATAGATGAATATAATACCTCGTCAGTTGTCAGTTCTAGTAGTGAAGGTACATCTCATTAAGCTCCGTTGGCGGGTGACTGTATGACGTCTAATACGCTGCTTTATAAATTGAAGCATGCCAGCCTAATCTAACCCCAGGGGTGATATACTAGGCACCATTGATGAATACAAAAAAGGGGTAAGTTTATATATTTCGGTATCCTGGGATATCGAAATGAGATCACATGTCCCTTGGCACGCAATCCAGTCTTGGCAAGACACACCCGGGGAATTAATTTCAGTTAAGTCTTCTTTTCCTAGTCTCTATAACCGGAGCTAAACTACGCAAGGGACAATATGGACAATGTAGCTGTCGAAATCACGAGAGATAGTGACGGTGCATTTGAACCATATAAAACCTATTTTGCATCAGGAGGTCCTACCGAGTTTGGAGCCGACTTCACATAGAGTGATAAGCTTGAACCGTCAGACGACGTTGATATCGAAGAGAAAGTTGAAAATGACCTCAGGGTCCACAACTGATGCGGTGCCGACTTTTATCCTCTGGTTATATACTATAGGGTTTGCGAATTATAATCATTCCTAAGCTGATAAAAGAGGATTTCGAGTTAAATCACTAAGTACATCGAGCTCAAATTCGGTCTTGAATAGAAAATATATCATGCAAATGGATAGCAGTAGACAAACCCGGAAAACCTTGTTCTGCAGAAAGGGCATGGATTTTGACCAATCCGTTTTGCGCATGGCTCGCAAAGCATATGCCCGCAAAGTAGATAATGCCAGCCATCTGGCTGTTCGAGGCAAATCTTGCACTCCAGGATGCGTCGTCGGGAAAGCTCCTCTTGATGCCGGTCATTCTGTAGGAGAAGCTCACTCTGAAGTTCCTGGACTTGCTTTTCCAGCTTTTCAACTTCTTGACCGAGGTCTTCAACCTTTTGATCGAGGTCTTCAACTTTTTGATCGCGCGTTTCAATTTCTTGGTCAAATGTCTTACGCAGCTTCTTGAAACAGGTGTCCTGGTCCATTATTAGCTCAAGAAAACGGAGTGTCTTACGAGAGAAACCCATACCAGAGTGCCAGGTAGTTTATTGACCCTTTTTCGTTTGCGAGATGGTTCACCACTTGTAGCATCATTTGGTCGAATCAGAATCTCAAGAGATGTACGTGGAGACGTCCTTTGGACCTGTGAATCGGTTAGCCGCCAGCTCGGGGGTAGTTCGTCATCCTCAATAAGAATCGTGCTTGTAGGGCTGGTCATCGTGGCTTGAAAAGAGGAGACGTTTACCCAGGTGGGAGGAAAGTAGAAGTCTGGCTGAGCTACAGTTGGGGCATAAGGCTCATTATATACCCGAGAGCCAACTGTTCGACTAAGAGACGATTGGACACTACTTTGTGTGATTGATCATGCGTGCATATGTACGTGACCCGATTAGATTGCACAAAACTGAAATAACATACATAAAACATTGGGTGGCGGAAAGCACTTTATCATCCTAACCGCAATAAGGAGCTCTTCCCAACTCGGCAATCATCCCGGTCCCTCCAGTTCAATTGATACCTTAGGTGCTTGCGATACCTGGGAATTTCGGTCTCTTCCCAGTCATGGACTTGAGGTAGTCTCCTTCCTGAGATATTGCCATGAAGTATAACAGGATGTCGACTTCGAACTGACTAAGGTCCCCCATCAAATAATGGAAATCCTCGCGAGACTCCCATGTCCAGACATCACCCTCCCAGCGCACTGCAATAAATGTAGCCGGATATGTCCCGTTCGGAGTCGGGTAGAGAGACTTTATTGGTTCAAAGACGGACATTGCATCCACTTCCCAAGCTATCAGACCAACCCCAAGAATTGATAACGAGCGGTCTTTCATCACAGACTCCTGCGCACCATTTGTATCCTTGTGCTGCTTCACACGGGAAGTCCGATTACCCCGACATTCATATCCCATCACTGCTAATAGACCTTCGGACTTAGTCTTTCGCCACCCTAAGATG
Source organism: Penicillium hordei (assembly GCF_028827395.1). Classification (NCBI taxonomy): domain Eukaryota; kingdom Fungi; phylum Ascomycota; class Eurotiomycetes; order Eurotiales; family Aspergillaceae; genus Penicillium; species Penicillium hordei. Next base: position 2,104,445 of record NW_026623147.1, on the reverse strand, counting down.
GACCCCGAAGTCAAAAGTAACCCATAATGATTTTGTGCTCGACGTCTGATCAAACTAATATCGACACACTCTAGCTCACGCTCTGTGTGGTAGGCAAATTTTGGGCCTTCGCCGATAGAATCATGACCTGGATTCTCTTGATCGGTCTCATCCTCGTGAGAGTCCTCATCCTTGTCATCGTCCTCGCTATCATCCCCGCTATATTCGTCGTACCCGTCCTCATTTTCTTCGTCAGTATGTCCGCCATACTCCTCCACCCTATTGTCATCATCATCGTATTCATCTCTATAATCATTCTCGTCCTCGTAGTAACCATTCTGGACAGCGGCCTCCTCCTCTTCCTCCTCATAATCAACACCGGAATATTCATGGTATTCCACCTCTACATCCTCATCATTGTATCCCTCTTCCTCTTCCTCAAATATATCCCTTTGAGCGATCGAAATACTTTTATGCTGACTGCCGTCTGCGTTCGAACGACCTGTATATCGGTTAAGAATTGTAGGATCAGGTCGGCCGTGAAGAAAGTCATACCAACTCGTTCACGATGAAAATCCAAAAACACCTCCCATTCAATGTTCCAAGACTTGGGCAATTTGCCTATTCTGATGCATTCTTCCAGGTCTTGCTTGGCAATAAAAAACAATTTGGTGTCTTTGCTTCCCGCAAAGGCTGTTGAAGCTTGATTTAGCTGTTCTGCGGCTGCCTTGAAAGCGGCAATATCGATGCATCCATTTACCTTAGGGGCCTTACAGTAATATTCGAAATCAGCTTTACCTCTACACTCTCTTGCACTATTTCCCAGAGCCCCACATTAGCAGCGCTAGTACACGTTAGGAGACGGGTCCGCCCATATTGCATCAATGCTTGTACCTTTGATTAGTCAGGTTAAATTCTAGTAATAGTGATGAAAGATAATCTAAATTTTTCGGCCCATGCAAGGATTAGAGCAAACAGAGCAATAAGCTTACATAACCCAGATAACAGGATCCTGATCGAATTCCCCGCACGACTTGGTCCTCTTAAACAACTATTTGCCCATCCAAGCTTTTCTCCCACGCTAGTCACGAGCCAAAACATCTCTCGTTGCCTTTCGGAAAATCGCCTACTCTTGTGACTATCAGTTTAGCAGGCAATATCAGCGTACATCTACCACTATATTCCTGGTACGAGGCGATTGTCGAATGATATTGCATTCACTCAAATTAACGTTCCTATAGCTATTGACTTGGTTGTGAATATGTGGGCCTACATCCAAAGCTTTTTCAGAAGCCAAGAAGAGCAGGTACCCACACCAACACCTGTCACGATTATGGCTGCCCGCTTTCCTGCCGACGGACAATCTCCCCATTTAGTGCCCCTACGGACGACGTCACAGAGCAACCATAGATTCTCTTTTGACGGACATGTACCAGACATGCGAGAATATTGGTCTACCCCAGATCCATGGCGTTACGCGGACAAAGTGAGATTTGAAGTCACCGAACAGTTGGACCCGATTTGTAATGGGATTTATATCATCTTTTTCACTTTTGCCATTGATGATCTTCCAGAAAATGCCAACTTCCCCCAAGAAATTCTGAATGACCGATTTCTTTACGGGGACGTTTTTGTTGTCAAGCTACAGGCACAGGAATATGGTGAATATGGCTGGGCGCTTTATGATGATATGCCCACAGAGTTTCTTAACTTGCCTCTAATGAGAGGTAAGAGAACACTTCGTTCGGATATACAGGATCTTTATCGTTAATCGGGCTACTGTGTCATGTGAGAAATTTCTCATTACATAAGAGTTCTGTCAGAAGTAAATAGGACACCACATAAGATTGGTTTGTCAGTGATCATAAACTTCAAAGATATAGCTTATTTGATCTAGAGTAAAAACCAATCGAGGTGGCGTAGGTAATTAATTGATGCGCTAATTACTGTAATTTACTATGATTCGTAAAGTTACATTGTTGGATGCAATGTAGGCGGGTCGGTCTCCTAGCTTGGACTAGCGCTGCTAATGTGGGTCTCTAGGAAATAGTGCAAGAGAGTGTAGAGGTAAAGCTGATTTCGAATATTACTGTATATCTGATATTCTTTGCTTGAATCTGACCATTTACAGAGTCAAGCTGAATAGAGGCCTGTTGTTTTTCGTTGAAGCGACCCCAAAGGATGGACGCAATGAGTGGCTCTGCGATATCATAATACTCCTCGGTATACTGGGGCGCTCGTAACGTAGGCTTGGCAGCAAGCCTAGGAGCAGGTCCAGGTTTGAGGGTAGGTCTCAAAGAAGGCTTCATTATCCACAGAATACTAGTATTGAAGAAATTTTACAAATGAAGTCCTTTTCAAGGTTTATACTTTGTCAAGTTAGGCATTTGATAGTCTTATATGTAGCATAAGTTGACTCCAAAATTTTAATACTATATCTTACATTGGATCAATTTTACCTCTGTACATTTTTACCTCTGTACATTTTTACCTCTGTACATTTTTACCTCTGTACATTATTACCTTTGTACATGTTTACCTACGTCACGTGGCGTTAGACCCATATTCTCGAGATTCTGTTAGGATCGCATGGTTTTCATTGGATAACTAGTTAACTATGCAACATTAATTACATAATATGCTAAGACTTCATGTGGAAGAAAAGCTACATTCATCTTCACCGGTACGATCAGCTTTCGTAAAAATCGGCCACCGGAAGAATATTGCGCCGGATGTTTATTTATAAGTGCCGGCAACAGAAAAGCGGCAATGCATATATAGTAGTATAATGGGGTCATGCTACTCCAAGGTGGAGAAGGAATCTTTGAACGCCATGACGATGTTTATCCGCTGTCCGTAGTGTGTCTGCGAACCGTATTCTAGGATTCAAAGTGAGAATACGAATTGATGTAGGCATATGGAAAAACTGATTACCAACATAAATCTCTACGCGAACTTTATCTTGACCAAAGTAGATTCTGCTAAGGGTGCAGCTTGATCCTGAAACTGAAAGAAAACAAACCTCGCCAAGGAGTTAGTCTGCCCAGTCCATATTGATATTGATATCACTTGCATCAACAGTTTCAGTCATACCTTTTGCTTTGAACTCCGCAATAAGTGCTTCATTGACTTTTTCAAAGTAATTCCTCTCGCCATGAACAACAATACCCAACACAACTCCGGTGTGAACCATCTCGCTAAAACTCTGCTCCGCTAGCTTAGCGATAACTGCATCTCCACAACGGCTTAACTCTTTGAGACGTAGTCTCCAGAACACCCATCGTGGAAGACTAAAACCAGGTTGAGTGATGTTTGCTTTGGCTGCGAGATCTCCGATGTCCATATGGATTTGGTGATTTGATTCAATAACCATAGACAAAGTAGGGTCGTAATTTTGCGCTACTAACTTTATAAGCTTGAATTTGGCGTTCGAGAGCCATGAGAAGCAGGCAGGAAGTAGTTCAGTGATTGACAGCGAATTTTCGCTCTTCGGAATATCCAGTTGCTTCGTCAGAGGCCGCTGTACCTCAAGTGTCTCTCTGAGTAACCAGAGAGCAACGAAGCTCAGCTCAGCTTCACATATCCCGCCAGCGCATAGCTTGGCAGTCAACACTGCGAAATTGGCTCGCTCGGTAGTGGTATACTGGTGTGACTCAATAATCCATGAATGCTGCATCTTTCTTGCCAGATAAGGAAGATCGATCCAGAATTTCTGTCCGTTTGAAAACATTGTAGTCTCTTGTTCCTGGGTATCTCTCTCGTTGCGGTGAAGGATTCCAAATTCCTTGATGCTTGAGATAAGAACAACGAGGCTGTCTTGTTCTGGGCTCGTCGAGGGAGTCATCTTCGAGGTTTGAATGAGTACGTCCCACGCATCAAGCAGGTAGTCCTCTATAAGTGAAACACTCCGCTTTCCTTCGGTGTACCACTCGCTAATACTGAGTAGAAGGTTCCGAAGGTCTTCAAGGTTTCCTCTCGGGTACGTAGGGTCAGGAGCACATTTTTCGGTGCGACTACTGGGGAGAGAATAGGAGTTGTTGGTATAAGACATGTTAATAGTAACAGGTTAACGGGAAACCTAAGAGAGGCCGAAGAAACGTTGAAATAGGATAACAAAATGGAAGTGCTGGCTATGCTAAGAAGGGCAGGAAGAAGAAAAAAAGATAAGTCACTTCGTCTTATGTGAGAACGTGACACTGAGTAGATAACACGTAGTACTGCTATTCACACAATACCACCCCACATTGCAACAGTCTGAGACTTGACCTATCGGAAGGTTATCCGACTTGGCCAATTTGGTGTTGTTGGTAGGGTACAAGGATCTAAATTTTCCGGCCTTTTCCCTTGTCTAGATCTCCCTACGTCACATAACTCCATTTGAATACTGTATAAAAAAGGGAATAGTTTCTAGCCCCACCAACTACTTAAGCATTCCCTTCCACGCTTCGACAATGCAGACCAGCATCAGGGTCCTGCTCTTCAGCGCCTTGGCCCTGCCAGTCCTCTCCTTAGTTGCTTTTCCACCTAACGACCTGACAGTCGCTACAGGTTACCCAGACTACGTCGATGATTCTGAACATAATGAACGGCCAAGCTTGTTAGTCCGAGATGAAGAGAGGGTAAGATTGCTTTATCTGGCTTCTCAGTGACCTGCTAATAACCTTTTAGCGATGCTATGGATTTTGCGGCCCTCATGGCTGTCATTGTACCCGGCCGATACGGGTTTGTTCCTGCAATAATATTGGTCGCCCCTGTTCTTGTGCTTAAAACGAAGTACCAAAATTCAGCAAATGAAATATTAAAGTTGAACTCGTTATATGTGATAACCTCAATCAAGCGATAGGACTAATTCTTCCCGAGCTTGTTCCTATGCCTTCCGGATAAACACCGGTGGCTTCACAAGTTTACGGTTTCCACGTCTCCTTTTACTGTGCTTCATCTTAGCCTTTATTTTGTCATAAGCTACTGACGAATGTCTATATCTAGCTCATACGACTACTGGCCCAGTCTCTCAGGGCAGATCTGGAGTATTGCTGGTACTCGCTATCCTGGTCCTTGAAGTCAAAGCAAATTTCGCTCTTAAGTTTCGACGAATCCTGATCAGTCCAGGCCTGATTCCCTTTCACCTACCATCGGATGTCAATTTCGCAGTAATCCTGGAACAGCGCTCACGCGGCGTCCCTAGGTCCACAATTCCCATTCCATGTCCCCATTACAATATTTAATCAAAATTATACAATTGAACTTTTGAAATTGATCTGGTATGACGATTTGTAGCATGAAATAACTAACGAAGGTTTGTACAGACTTAAGGCCGCCCTATAAGTCAAGCGCTACGTCGTGGTATGGTACGGTTTGGGGGGGGGGGCGGCCTCGACCGCGTTGCACCTGGGTCGGACGAGGGTTGTTCACAGGTATCGCCGTGATTGATTCCGTACTGCGATGGTCAATGTGGTTGGAGCGATTGGAGCGGTTAGACTGCGGTGTCTGTCGCTGCTGGCTACCCTGGATGGACTGTGGTGTCTGTCGCTGCTGAGTACCCTGGTTGGACTGCGGTGTCCGTTGTTGATTGCCCGGCTAATTAGAGCGGTTGGAGCGGTTAGACTGCGGTGTCTGTCGCTGCTGGCTACCCTGACTGGACTGTGGTGTCTGTCGCTGCTGGTTACCCCGTGGTGGTATCCATTGTTGATTTCCCCGGTTGAGTATACCCCGGTTATTTGGCGTTTCCGGTATTCCCCGGGCCTGATCTCTACCCCCCTGAGGTATATAACCAGAGCTAGGCGACCTGGTTGCTCTTGGAGTAAATATACCGTATCTCTGCTGTGTTTGACCATGCCACCGAAATCGGCTAGGGCTACCGTTAGGCGTAAAGACGGATCCGCCCTCAGAAACACTACCTTCCTCCTCGATGGGACCTTCCTCCTCGATGGGACCTTCCTCCTCGATGGGGCTTAAATCACGCTGAAACTGAACTTTCTCAAAACTTTCCATATCATCTCCTTGTTGTTCCCTTTCGTCCTGAACTTTCTGTCCTCCCTCAACATCATAGTATCCCTCTTGAGTTTCTTCATTGGCTTCTTGGAAGCTACTACCATTGCTCATGCCTATACCCTCATCAATTTCTTCAGAGTTCGGGATAACTGGTTCATATTCGACTCTAGTTATCCGCCTGTTTTTCTCAGCACGTGGCTGAGACCAGTATGCACCTCGGTATGCATTCACATTCCTCCAGTGGTTGTTTTTCATATGAGTATTTGCCGGGGGATACTCCGGCCTCACCCCTGTGAGTGCCTCATAGTAATTAGCCTCTTGCTCCTTCGCCACATTGTAGATTAACATGTCTGTCTTCAGCTCATCGCCAGCATGAACGAATCGAAGATTAAGCCGCGATTCCCAACTTGCTTCTCTACCATACCAATGAATATAGACATATGTCTCAGGATACCATGCTCTGTCCATCGGTTTTAACAATGATATTGGGTCCTGGTCGACTGACTTCTTATCCACTTGCCAGGCGACTATTCCCCAACCTTCAATATCTCGTTCGGTCCGGATATAGTCTCTTCGGCGGCCAAGACTTTGTTCCGAGATATTAGGTGCTCGAGAGGGAATTTGATTCGCTATTCCCACACTTAGACTGCCACTCACTAGCTATGATAAGCACCACTGTAAAAAGCAAGACAAGGGGAATTCTTCAATAGTAGAGTGACAAATCTGAGAATTCGTTCTGACAAGCCTAAAGATAACAAAACAAAATAGTATCAAACACCCAAACCGCAAAAGACCTTCCTAAGGGGCATGATACGAATGATGCAAGCGAAACCCCATTATACTGGCACTCACAGGACCACAACCCAGACTTCGCTGCATTATTTCGGCGGTAGAGGTGGGACGCCCGGCTTTTTGACGCCCGTTGTATCGTATGCGCCACGTCTATAAAGTTTAGACCCGCTTGGTTAAACGCTCTAGTGAAGAAATAGGACTTACTTGTTAGGCTGAACCATAACTAGCCCCTTTGTATTTTGTCTTACGTGACTATCGAATGGATAGCATAGAGTGATTTGACGTGTGTTGTGAGAATCCTAGTTCCTTTTTACGCTCAGTATTCTGAAAATAAATTTGACGACTTATGATTCTGTATACGAATCTAAGTTAGTTTGTATGTAAGAATCGAGTATGGGGATTCGCATACCTGAGGGTAGAGCAATATTGTTTTGCCCTGTAGGCCTAGATAGAAAGAGAATCGTACTAGTTTTATACTATGATATACGATCCGATTAGTAACAACCTTTATAGGCACTATCTTGTTACACCCATCCTAGCATAGAGAGCAATTGAAGTAAACGGATCTACACATTCTTAACGGCTGACGCGCATTGACCTCACGGGGGAAAGGATTGACTGGAAAAAAAGATTATCAAGCCCTTACAGAAGATGGGATAGTTTGTTAGATATAACTAAATCTATATCTTCCCTTTTTTATTCTTAGACTGCTACTAAATTGGCCTCACTCAAGCGATCTCGAAGATTATTACGGCGCGGCTTTGGTACTCTTCAACCTACTGACTCTAGGGACTTCCTCTGACTTATCAGCCATAATGCTATAGCTATTGAGTTTACAGAGAATGTGAACTAGTAGTTGGACACAGTCTATTGCAATAAAATGTTAGCACGTACTGGATAGAATTACGTTTTTACCTCATATGATCAGGTTCCTTGCGAGTGACATTCGAGGGCCACCACAGTGCCAAAGGTAGATTATGGTGGAGTCTGTGTGTAGAATAAAAGTAATGTAACACATACAAACTAAATTGGATCAGGACAGTTCTTAGCAGAAAGCCAATCACCCACCCCAGAGTCTTATTGAATTCTTTGAAGCTGACTTTCTAGCAAATCGCTATCCTCGGTATCCAAATTATCCGTAAGATAACGCGTAAGGTCCTTCCCATTAAGCGAGTAAAGTATGCGGTTGACCGACATACGCAGATCAATAGGAGGCAGGAAATCCATCATCAAAAGACTGTATACCACAACCATACAATCCAAGTCCGTGAATTCCCGAGGGACATATCCTATATGCTGAGAAAGGATACCGTATAGAACGTCGGTAGTGATAGGCCCATCGTGCACCCATGGGGATGTAGAAACGATGTAAACATTGACAGCGTCGTCTTCAATGCTGAATTGAGGGTCACTCATTTCAACAACTGTATAGGTAATTAGATATGTGCTACACACTTTAAAACAAACCGACTTACAGAATTGAGTTACAAGCTGTAGTAATGTTCCAGTGATAGGCTTGACGGGCATTATTGACATGGTGGAGAAGTAACATTGATGCTACGTTTGCAGAAGTGTGCGGATGCGCATATAATGAGAGATAAATGAGCGACCAGGATACTTTAAGTTCGATACAAAGAGTTATGCAAGTTGCTCTAGGCGCCTGAGACAGTTTTGGATATGGCCACCATACCAGTCGGGTAACCCCTCGTGCATCCTATATCCCAAACTGATTTTATGCTCCTGGTATTCTGAGTCTAGGCGCTGATAGCAAAGAACTTTCTTCGAGTCAAGGTCTTCTGCCTGTTGTTGTAAGATAATCGGATCATCGCTACCTAATGGAATGAATCCATATTTCCCCCGAACGCGTACAATACCAGTCTCAAGCACCGCAAGGTCCACCAAGGGTGCATCCTTCGGATTCCTATGGTTATCCTGGGCCTGATGCTGTGCGCAAAGCCCTTGTAGGGAAACGGCATCAACAGCCACATTGCTGAGGCCGTTTTCCATAACATCGAGTGCATCGGACGGGAACCAATCTCGCACAACCTTGTTTGGTTAGAGCCTGACTCTAATAGTAGGGAAGGGTTAACATCACAGGACTTGTCTGGCAGAAGAAGTTAAGGTGTTGTAAACCTGACGAAATGCTCGCTTTATAATATAGTAAAGGGATCCGAGGAAGCGTGCAGTACAGAACGATCGTCGAGTACTTAGGAAATTAGAAGTGATTCTGACAATATTTTTCGATTTCTTCTTTGCTATTGAATGCCACAAAATATGGAATATTTTTGCTTTTAACCTTGGGATAGTTAGTTCCTATGTTAGTAGTAGTCCCCAACTCTCTTGCACTTTTGATACCAAGCACTACATTGAAAACAGTGGGAGTAAAAATTAAGCTTGGGAAACTGGCATATTGGTTCGTGTCTCCGTATCAACATCTTGAAGTAGTACCCAATGTGCTGCAATGATGTAACTCATATTAACGACTAGCCTGCTTACCTCTTGAGAATGTGTCGATAGAAATGGCGATATCTGAAACTTCAGGTTTATATCTAAAGATGCGAAATCAACTTGATTTGATCAAAAGGGAATAAAGGGCATTGTGATCTATAATGGCAATTTAGAACCTTGAAAAAGAGCAGAATGTACCTATTTCAAATGCTTATTGATTTCCATCGTAAGGGTCGATTGACACTTCTGCGAATGTAGGATCCGAGCAGTGCTAGGACGCCGATCTTGGCTACTCGTGTATGGCCACTCCGAAGTTTGACACTCACGCATCTGACATACTTCAAATGTATAACCGCCGTCACTCTTTCTCGTAATATTGACAGCCACATTGTCCCCTACATAGTTTAGTTCTGATGATAGAGAATAGGAAAAGAAGACTTACCCATTTCCTTATTCGTGTATTTTTCTTCAAGTATTATGACTGGTGTGATTGCGCCTAATATTTCCCTTAATTTCACCGAAGTTCTGGGAGAGGTTCCCAAATGTAAAAGAGCCATAAGCTGCGTGGGCAAGACGAAAAGAATATACTTGATTGTATCTGCTTTGAAGGTTAGTAAATGTTAAATTTATTGTAGAGGCTCTATACCTTTCCTGCTTCGTCTTTTTGACCCGCCTAACATGCTAGAAAGGTAGCGGAGCTCATCAAGGCTAAGCTCTTCAAGCACATTCTGATAGTACTCTCTGAGCCTGTCGATTGCGCTTATTGGTATCTGTTCAAATCCGGTATCTGGAGAGTTATTCATCGCGAGAAGTTTCTGAGATGAGTAGAGAAAATAAATTAGCAGAGTAGCCAGCTTAGTATTCTTTAATAGTTCAGCGGCTATGAAAGATCGGCAATATCTCGATATCTTTTAATCTAACCCTAATAGCGGTGGGATCTCTCAATCAGCAAAGTTCTTTCAGATCTCCTTGACGAGCAACATCAGACTCATTACAGCAACTATCTTATTTACTATGCATCTATCTTGAACAGGGAACTTTAATTGGTCGAAGTCACTAGATCTATACGTGCTAGAGCCCACGCGTATTAACCTTTTTAGGCCAAAGCTAGACTAAATTTTACATGACCAATTAGCACGCATTAACAACTCTTTATTTTATACGGCAATCTATACGGAAAATAGAAAAGATCAAATACGTTTGTAGCAAAAACATCAGTCACCTCCCGTAGGCACTCAATGCTTCAATGATGTTATACATATGGGATGTTTGAGCTCAAATCCATCTGGCCTATCATATGAAAAAGAAGATTAAGCAGTTTCCAAAGCTTCCAGCAGCCACGGGTACGGCAGAGTCTTGCGAGTAATAAAAGATGTCACCTTTTCTAGATGGGAAATGCCTGCCTCAGCTTCAATCAGACAGGGGTGTGGGAGCGTGTTCTTCTTGATCTCTCGATCGAGCTTGGATGCAATTCTGCGGATGGAAACAGATCGGTTATTTGGGAACTTGCGGTTGAAGCTCTTGAGGACATCGCGCCATGATTTCTTGAGAGCAATGCGTTTCCACCAGATAAACCAAATTTCCTCATCTTCGTATTTCCTTCGACCTTTGAAGCTGGTCTTGGTTAAGGAAATATTCGAAGATTGCATATTCGAAGATTGCACTTGACTGCTCATCCACGGGTACGATAACTTCGCGTGATGAATGATAGATTCGGTGGAAGGGTTTTCCCCAATAAGAGAATTTAGCCTTTGTATAATCCGATAGTACACTGCTTGTAGTGTCTTGCCACGAGGACGTTGTCGCCCCGGAAATTGGTGGTTGAAGCTCTCAAGGATATTGTCCCATTCCTGGTCAAGAACAACGTGTTGATACCAAATAAACCAAAGTTCCTCGTCATTGTATTTGTAGGCTTGGCTATCGTGTTTGCTGAAGTCACTCGATAGGTCTGAATGTTGCTGGGTGCTACCGGGTAAGACCGTCGATTTCGGTGTGCAAACCGTCGGATCGGTTAAAAGCGAACTAATGTTCATTGGTTCAAGTATTGATGACTGTCCCGCAAATGATTCTTTGGGGGCTATTTGTCTGTATGAAGAAGTCTAAAACATAAAAAGAAGAATGAGAAGAGACTGTCCAATGTGCTGGTATGATTTAATTTATATTATCCTCTAGATTAAGAGTCTAGCTTACTCTTATGACTGTATCGAGATCCTTGTCTGTATCGCTGAAGTCTAGGAGAGTGGCTAGCTTTATACTCAACCAGCAAAGTTCTTTCAGATCTCCTTGACGAGCAAACATCAGACTGATTACAACAACTGTCTTATTTACTATGCACCTATCCTATACAGGGAACTTCAATAGATCGAAGTCACTACATCCACACGTGCTAGACAGCTAGCGCTAGTAAGCTTATTAGGCTAAAGCTAAAGACAATTTGCATTTCTACTAGACCTATCACAATTGTTGTAGTGGCAAAGGAATCAACAAGAGAAACCTTATTCTAGATCTTATGCGGGATCCCCGGCTTTTTGACGCCATTATATCGTACGCGCCACGTTGAATAGAACCTACCTATCTGGGGAAAACCGAAACTGGTCACTACATTTTGAGTGATTATAGAATGATTAGCAAAGAGTAATTTGATATATAACTAGCGATCACAGGTTTCAGGAAGTCTTAATTTGGTGAAAATCTTGCTCTTCCTTGCGGGAAAGCTTCTAGTATCCACGGGAATTTGAGATCACTGAGCTCAATGAAAGATAGGAAAACCTCACAGCGGCATGGTATCGTACCAGACTTGATCTTTTGAGAGAAATTGTTCTGTATACGGGTTATGGTATCAGGTTTGCGTTCTAGGAATCGCGTATGAAAGCTCTTCAAGACAACATCACATTGCTTCTCAAAAAAAACGCGATAAAACCAGAGAAACCAAACTTCCTCAGTGGTGTATGAGGCCGAAGGTTGGTCTAGACCTGGCAGATCCGAAGTGAGCAAGCGATAGTACTCCCATTTTATTTCTTGATCAGAAGAACATTTCTGGTAGGGGAATCTCTCTTTAAATTGTTCAGAGATAGTATCCCAATCCTGGCCAGTAGTGCTGCTTTCTTCCCAGATAAAGTCAAGCTCCTCGTCACTGTACCCTAGCCTATTGCTGATAGAACCAATTTGTTCTGTAGAACTCGAAGGAATTCGACAGCAGCGGCCTGCAATCCCAGCGGGGAGTTCGGACTTGAAGTGAAATTTGGCGTGTGGCTTGAAAACTTCCACCATCCAAGGGTATATTAGCCCCTTGCGGTTAATGAAAGATAGGAAAACTCCGCTGCGGGATGGTATCTCAGCGAGAATAAATCAAACATGTCGGTTATAGGAGACATTCATACAAGAGTAACACTAGGGTCTCCTTGCATGGTAGAGGCAGACCTCTTCATAGCACGTGTTGCGACCATGGAAGTCGGATATATAGGGTGGTAAAACGATGGACTCGAGGAGTTAGTGCTGATATACGGAACTATATATTTTTCTACGACATGTGCTGCCGAATCCGGAAAGCTCGATTGGTTTGTACATTATACTCAATTGATCCAGTACAACTATACTTCTTAATTAAAAGGAGGAAATAAGATAGAATACACTAGAACTTACATGGTTCCACATATCAACTAGTAGTTAGTTGGAGACCGGGCGACATCTTAGTCCTATGATATGATCAGTTTGTCATAATTTGCAAATCTCAATATCAGACATACATTTGGGCCACGGCCAGTCCAGTAATACTTTAATATATGCCCAAGCCGAGTTTTATAAATGCAGAAAATGATCAAGGCAAACCATGATAATAGGGCGTAGATCAGAAACTGGGAAATCAAGTCGTCGTCCATAATTTAATGTAGATGAAGAGTCATTTGGTTTGGATTCCAAGCGGTTGACACACTGGGAAGTCAATCTACTTTTATAATATAACCTCCAACCCGTGGATTAAGAAGTTCTCTTGCAATTTGGATAAAAGAGACACTAGGAAATTATTAGAAATACCGATCTATCTTAACGGGCTTCGGTATCCTTACTCTATTTGTTGGTTGCCTATTAACATTTCATTACTTAATACAAATTCATACCAAGACTTAGAATTAAATATTTATCTCTTTCAATACCGTATTTCCGGCCCTATACTAGACGACGCTTTGCAACCCCAATTTTGTAGTGAAATTTCAGCAGGTGAAACTCTGACGGTGCTACTCCACAAATGGAGGGACAACCATATTAAAGACGGAGTCTGGGGTCCAGACTGTACAGTTGTATCTCTCAAATTCAGCGATTTCACTGAGAAGCTGAAATTCTAAAACTGGTCCCTGTAGCTGGGCCTTAAATTGGATCTGCATTGTCAGCGTTTCCAGAAACCCCTTCTGAGTTACCCAACGCTTACTTACATGGTTCTATATGATTGAAATATCCAATAGGCAGCGACTTCCTGATTACCTCTTTAGGGATCTGAAGGTGACTTGGAGTAGAGAAGGGGTCTGGAAGAATATTGGTATCACTCATCCAAGATCGAGCCGACGGGGTGGGAGCGGGCTGACTGGTGGTATCTAAAGAAAAGCGTGCTTAGCATACACGAAGGAGCACATTAGTGATATGTATTTTCGGGTAGGGAATACTACCGTGAAATAGTGGTGGATAATATCTAGAATTAGGGTTCATAGCTTCTATGTTTCTGCCTTCTGCGCTCTGCTCTTCTTGGTTTCCCCTGACGGACGGGGAATCGTCTTGAATAAAGAGAAAATAATCAATCCAGCTGGGAAGCAGTCTTCGTAGCGAGCAAGTTGGAATACAATCCATGATGTTTTCTTAGCAAGCCAATGGCTGTTTCTGGTGATGCAAATATGGAGAGGGTTCAGGCAGCAGAGCAGCGTCAATAGGGTTGTTATACTGGCCGATCGACCTTTTTATTGAAATTCTGTTTTCTTGGGATTGGCAATGTCGTCGGTTTTGGTTTTCCCACGAAGGAAGCGATTGAAGGTAGGCAACAAATAAATATGTTGTTATATCCTTGGAGGTTTACCATGGGTTGAATCAGTCGTATTCTTCATTTGAATCAATGATAAATTATATGGAGCAGTGGATAAAAAAAAACAGTATAAATCCGGTTGGATTATTGGAACTTGGAGATGAAATGGATATCACGGTGAAAGGGGTTTCAGTTGATTGAGCCATTCGTGGGTAGTAAATGGACATTTATATATGTAGTCCCGAGAAAAGGCCATACTATATTTTATTCTTCTAAATAGAGGGTAATTTTCTATAACAATTGATTCTAATCTTCTTGATTCTCGAGGTAGAGTCGTGAGAAAACAGTTATTTCCGAGGTTATTAGTCGTGACGGGTCACGTGGTTGGACACCCAATCTTAGGCCGGTCTGCATTTGAGTCTTTCCCCCACCTTCACCCCGCTCTTGAACCATCAAGAATATCAATCAGTAGATGGTAGACGCTGCTCATCCAAAATGCGTCTCGAACCTATTTCAGAAATATCCAAGCAAGTTGTTGACACTATGCGGGAGCTTATCGCGAAAGGCACCGCGACACATTCGAACAAAACGTCAGCGAGCTGGCGGTACGAAGGAGACGAGTTTTTGAGATATGTCAAATCGATGCAAACGCACTTCCAGCCCAAAGGCTCGAAAGTGAGTGCGCCAATATCTGTCATCCTATAAGCTGCTAATGAACTTTTCTAGGTGGTTGGCTGCACCGTGCGCCATTTCTCCCGAGGGGCGAATATACAGAACCCGGACTATCCTACGAAACAACTTTTAATTATCCCAATAAATGGAACACCAACTCTCTATCCCCCGGGGGAACAAATACCGCCGGATAACTGTTGCTACATCGAAAATACTCCGAAGCTCTCTGGCGAGGAAATTGATGTTGTTTTCGTCGCGTTCGAGGCAGATAAGCAGGAATAAAAATAACATATGATACATGTGTATCAAATGGAGATATATACTTGTATTAGTATGTTGTGGATATTATTCAAACTGAAATTTCAAGAAACCAATAAGCACATACGGTTGAAGAGGAGAGAAATGACCCATGACCTTTTTGTTGATTATCCACTTAGCTATATTAACTGGGAATAGACACCATCGGCGTAGACTGGGTATGGTCCGGAAGTGTTTCGTCAGCATCAGGGTCTGAATGCACACTGGGAAATAGAAAATGATTAAGGTTTTGAAAACCTTCAATATCTTGCAAGGGGTTGAAGTTCTCAATATCGGCATCCATATCTTGCAATGGGTTGAAATTTTCAAGATCGGCATCCATATCTTGCAATGGGTTGAAATTTTCAAGATCGGCATCCATATCTTGCAATGGGTTGAAGTTTTCAAGATCGACATCCATATCTTGCAATGGGTTGAAGTTTTCAAGATCGACATCCATATCTTGCAATGGGTTGAAGTTTTCAAGATCTCCGGTGTCTTGGAAACAATCTAAATCCTGAAGAATTTCGAAATCCTCAAATTGCAGTTCATTGCTATCTAGTCGTGAGCCATCCGAGCTTCGTGGACCCACGACATTATCCGGGTGGTAGGTACGGTTAGGCTGTGGGAACTTATGTCTGCCTGAATCGATCACAGAGACGGGTGGCCTACAGTAAATCACTTTGTAGTAACTTAGCAATGATTAGCAGAAATTGTCGTAGGAACCCACTCACGGTCATAATGTACCTGCAATTGCTGGAACCATGGGCTCAGATATCGTATAAGGTCGAGAAGATTTATTTTACTGTCCGAAATCATAACTTGTGTCTCTTGTGACAGTATCATGTTCGCAAAGCCCAACATTTGATTGTAGGGAAACCTTCGGAATTTCTCTATATGCAGCCCACACATAGCAGAAACGGCATCACACATATCTGGTAGACCACACTCTTTTAAACGGTGTGCAATGACTTTTTCGAATACCAAATGTTTTAGACCCGCTGATTTCGCTTTCGTCGAGATTTCTTCGGTGTTATAATTAAAGACACGAGGTTTGGAAGGGCTTTGGGAAAGTGCATGCCGATAAACTTCCTCGAGCTTCGTTGGAAACACTTCGGCAGCTACCTCCTCATTTGTGAATTCCAATGCCATGGACCTGATTGCAAGAATTCTCAATAATTTTGCGTTATGGTCAAGATTTGGATCACCTTCTAGGCGCCTGACATGCTCCAGTCGTAGGTCCTCTCTTATGTCTCGCTTACAAGATAGGACCTGACTGAAGGGCGGCTGACTAATTTCAAAAACCCATTGTGCGGATTTTTTTATACGGCCCAACAAATCAGTGATCTTATCAGGTTGAGGACGAATCGGCTTAGGAGGTATAACGCCAAGAGGTGTCTCCCTAGTCAGTATCAACTGGGTAGTGGGAGTGCTCGGCGATTGAGCAGAAACATGCGAAACAGAGACATGAGTTGATTGTAATGGAGATGTCTCCCTAGTCGGTATCAACTGGGTAGTGGGAGTGCTGGGCGATTGAGCAGAAACATGCGAAACAGAGACCTGAGTTGATTGTGATGGCGATGATAGCACCGCGATTTGGTCTCTGACTTCGGCTTGTACTTGAAGCAGTGATTGGGAAGAGACACTAGGCCGGCCTCTAAGTGCTGGTGTTTCAGCAACTTCGAGAAGATGAGGCGATTGTGGAGGAGACGGTGGGCTTGGTTGGTTCCAGGGAGTAGCGTGGAAATCGGGGGATAGCCTGCACTGAAGGCGTTGGCTGACACTCCTGAGCGTCAGAATAGTTTGCGCAGCATGACAGTGAAGGATGGCATCGGATGCATTGCGTATTGTCTCCAAGGCTACTAAGAGATCCATTTTGATGAGGAATGAAATAATTTGGTGTCAAGCTTTCTTTTGGGTCTCCATCGACACAGCATCGATGTTGTAAGATTCAGAACAAATCCCCGCATCTCGGTGTTCAACATCACAAAGTGGAGTCGATAGGATGACTCCACAGTTCAATGTTGACCATTAAACTGTGGATCTTTGAGTTTGGGTGCCTACGTTGTATGTCTGTGCGGGGATTGATAAGCGGCCGAGGATTGGCTATATTCCCGTGTATAGGTGGGTCAAGGGCCCAGGCCAACGTCTCTCAAAATTGTGGCGTGTCGTGTACCCCTCAACCGAGGGTCTAGGCTTATTCTTATCAGCCTACGCGCTGATCGGGGCGGTCTTTCGGTACGTTTGTGAGAAAACACGAGATTGTGATGATGCCTATCCCTAGTACGGGATGTACGGTCTTACACAACTCACATATGCATGCGATTACATCCTTCCGGGGTCTCGAGCTAACTGGCTGCATATTGCCCAAATCAGCAGTTTATCCCCGCACAAGGGGCCGTCCCGTCGCCTGAACTCCGTCAGCCGTATAGTGATCTCGCGTTCTACATTCTCAATCTGACGCAGGGGGTTGGTTTTAGATTCATAATGGCTATATCCCATGCTATTCGCTAACCACCACCTGCCACGAGAAGCTGATATACTGTGCCTGGTGTACAGCACACCTAGTGGCGCTTAGTCTAGCATTATGATTGGTATGCATTTCCCACCTAGTCTGATCTCATATGAGCAGACTTCAGATATAGTTCTTATAATCGCCTGTGATTACAAAGGTCTAAAACAGGAGCAAAGGCCTAGAGACCTGGTCAACAATCAACGATCTTTTTCTATTTTCGGTAAAACTTTCTGGGGGACATACTGGAAAGGATCGACTTAGTGGAGAATCTCAAAAATAAAACATTAGCCCTATAATATCGCATTTCGTTGAGGCGCTTTGTTCAGCGCCTACAGTAGCAAAATTATTGGCTTGTGCCTATCTTAGTACAGTATGTCCTGTGTGTGTCAATTAAATGCTGTGCACATACCCAATCCCCGCCTCGGTCTCATACCCAAGCGCTAATACTACATAATGGAAAATGTTGTGCATTTTACATTTCTCATTGGCTGAAACTACCGATATAAAATTCTCAGGCAAGATAAAGGTGATTATCTAGTGGGACCTGGCTAACCGCCGGACTGAGGAGCATCAATCCTCGGACGCCTATGCGATGGGTAAGGCAATGGGCGTCTCATGAAACGACTTATACTAGTTTTATTTAAACAATTAACATGGGCCTCCATTTCGGATCTATGGTTATTAAAAGGACGCGTTTTCCTCAACTTCCTTCACAATCCATCTGTGTTCTCTGGCCCGCAAGATCTAATTTGTACATACAATTTCTCTCAAATTCTGTGAGTTCTGTATTGTTGTTTCATTGTTAGTTTGGTCATTCTGACTTATCATTTTAGTCTTGCCTCGTTATCCATGTCTGGTTTTCAGCCCGTTCACTATGTGCCTGCCAGTCGCCAGGCTCAAATATTGGCTATGCCAGTGAAGCGCATCCTCGCCGTTCCACATCGAAAGGCAGGGGGTACTAATCACTGGTGCCTCTACCTTTCGTCATCCCCCGCAAGCTCGGTTCGAATCGATTGCCAGCCAAGCCACACTGTTCCGAGCTCGGTCCTTCGGGGAGGCTCCAAGGCCAACCTCATCATCTCAGAATTGCCTTATGAAATATCTACTGATGCCCAGGCCCAATTTATTCTCGATGTTGCCCCTGGACTGTCAGTGGGGCAAGTTTGGGGGGAATTTACTCGCTATGGGCGTCATAAATACGAATTCGATGCAATGGGAGTTGGGTGCAGATGCTGGACTACTGATCAGATTAATCTTTTATACCAACTTCAGTTTGTCGGTAACGCATCCCAGGTTGCGGCGGCAAAAGCAGGAATTCTCAAGCTGTGGCCAGATCAGACACCACTTCCCCTTGACCAGGGGGCTTACTACCAATGAGCCTCACCTTTTCTCTTTCCCACTTTCCCGATATTTTTCCTTCTTGTTTGTTTTCTTTCGGGCCACCAGGTCCATTCCTTGCTATCTTGCACACTTTTCTTTGTTACCCACAGTCCTTTCTACTCACTCTTGTGCCCACCATTATTTTGCGGCCTCCCTTCTCTTGAATTTGAGCCAGGTTTCACCACCCACAAGAAACTGTCATTACATACAGCTGAATCATTGAACTCTTTACCGTGAAAATTAGGCATGGTAGTAAAGCACTTAGCATGCGGATAAGTTTCTGAGCCATACAGTATAGTTCCCAGACGCGCTTTGTGCCAGTGGGCGATCAGTGGGGTCACCCGCTGGAAAATATTTCAACCGATAAAAAAAAACATGCGCTTTTCGGTTCCTGGCCTCCTGAGCAGGAATCCCGGGAGCATGAGGATTCCCTGGGACTAACAAGTGAGTCCCAGGGTGTGGCATACGGGATGTAGGAACTTTCGTCTTCACTCCATTTTCGGTATTTTTAATGCTTTGAGTTAGTTAGTCCGTTCATTTGTATCACTTGTTGCAGATTCTCGTTACATATTTTCTTGCACCTTGCCCACAAATGAATAGGCGGTTCGTAGGCGGCTCCATCGGGTCTGCTGATGAGTCTCCAAGCAACTTCATTTCTGGGCGCCGTTTCAGGATCCCTCACGAACTGAAGCAAGCAGCTTTCCATCTTCCTGCCCGCCATTCGGCTGTGCGTATGTATCACACGGGAATCATTATTGTCCCATTTGGCGATGGAAATACACTACTGCACCCATTGGTTACCACAATGTCCCGGTGAATACATTGATGATATTCGCTTGCTTTGATGCGGATGCCCGAGATAGTTTCGCGTATGGCCTGTTCAATTCACGACCAATGCCTTTCATTCTAACAATAATTTCAGTACTGTGTTCTTCCAGCATAACTTGGCCTGAGTGTCGCTATTCTGGGAATAAACTAGATATCATTGACCCTGACTCCTATCTCCACTTCTAGGTAGTATTGTCCCCGAGGGAAAAAGGAGGCGAATGAGATGCTTGAAGTCTGTTGTTTTTTAGGTGGACTAATTAGAAATTGCACGTGTTTTAAATATGCGACCCTAGAAGCGAACGACTAAAGAGGAATTCTAGCATTGAGCAAATTTTTAATGTCATTGTTGTCCAACTAAATTTCCTTCAACCAGCTAATTCTAATAGGGTTCGCCCTGACGGGTGTAGTCCGCTTCCATTTAAGCCTCCCTTAGGCCAATGCCGCGGTGGTTAATCCATATGCAATAGAATCAAGTTGCATTTCCTCCTCAGGGTAACGTGGAATAAGGGATAACACCGCTTCATTGAAATCAGTGAAAAATGGCTGTATTGATAATGCCGCGCTTTCAAAGACAGGAGGATATGCACCAGAATATGCCCAGTCAATCAACCACACTTGTTCATGTTGATCTAAGATCAGGTTTCGAGGACTGATGTCGTTGTGTGTAAGGACAAACTTGGTAAAATGGAATGGCGGAATGTCTTTCGGGGCTTGATGGACCCTTTTGCAGATATCTAGCTTGTGGTTAAACCAAGCTTCCATTCCAGCAGTGTCCATAAAAGGCCCCGCACTATAATCTGTGAAGAACCGACCCCGACTTGGTCCTCCACCAGTGGGACCAGGCTGTGAAAGCTCAATGGACTGCATCTCTTGGATTATTTCAGCAACCTGCGCAGCGATTTCCCCTTGAGTGTCACGGGATAGGCTGTTCCAGCTCTCATCCAGTGGTTGACCTGGGATAAAATCCATCACAATATACCCAGATGTACCAAAATATTGTGTATCATCTTTGACCTGAAATGAGCGATAGACCCTTGGGGCTCGAATGGTGGTTCTGGAAGCAATAAGACGGAGCATTTCCGCTTCACTAGTCATGACACTCCCGCCACCCTTCATGATCAATGTCTCTGAAAGCCGCACAACTGTCGTTCCACCTAGCTGGTGGAGGATAGGAGAAGATGTGAGAAGAGCTGCCAGAGCCTCATCTGTGACGGAATTAAGGTCCTTTCCATCAAGTGGAAAAAATCCATCAGGGTCACGACTTTGTGGCTTGGCGTAGACATGTCAGTAAATGGTATTCAACAAACTATGAATAAACATACATGGGCTATTGGGCGTATTGATAGTTCCATTTTAGTGAGATAGATAGCAATAAATGTGGGATTATTGCAGAGGGACGAACCCCCTTCAAGGGCTGCACAGGATTATAAAGAAACCCCGGATAGAAGTTTTTCCGATCCAACATCTTATCTGTTAGCATTACCCGTAGCGTTCTGCTTACAAGAGCTTACAACCACCGGAATTGCCAACTAACTGGGGGGGCTCTGACTTGCCACCGAGAGCCAATCGTGTTACGGGCTGAAGCGTGCTAACGGAACTCCCGTTGTCATGGCTCTGGTCAGCCCTGGGCGAATGACGTGATTAATAATAGTAGACAGGATAGTTACAGATACTTGTGCATAATGGATTGCGCTACACCCAGATTCACTCGCCAGCACTGTAGGCGCTGTCAAAAATCTGACTGTGAGGCGTTTCTTGACTTTGTATGCGTTACTTACTGCAACAAGAACCCAAGCAAGGCAAATCTCCTAGCTTGAATACTACAATAAACGGGCTGTATATGGTCATCTTGATCGCTGTTGTATATTAAATGTGAAAATTTGCTATAGCTTGGTTGGTAAAACCGTTAAATGGCTCAAGCATAGAACATTGCTGGTTTCTTTATTCTGGGGTCAAAGCGTTTCTAACTTATGATTGGCTCGCAGTCACTCCTTTCTCCACCTTGGAGTAAGGCTGGACCGACGTATGGTATGGGGAAGATGTGCTTAAATTTAGTAAAGGAAGAGAATAGCATTCTCGGCCTATGCTATTTCGTTCCTGTTTAAGCACCCTTACTAGCTTCTGTGTCAACCATACCATCCAAATCAAACGGATACGTCTACAATGCAGTGATTTCGCCTGACAATGCGACGGAACTTCTCCTTTTTCGGAGCTATATTATTCACTCCTAGGAGCTATAGATCCCCGGGGCGACTAAGAGAGTACCTAGGAACAAGCGTTCAACGTAACTTCTAACATGAGGAAAATTGGCGGGCGGTGAAATTGTGACTAAACGTTTAATAAACCAGGCGTTTTAAGGAGGGCGTGCAAAGGTGTACAACGTGGTTGCAGTACAGCAGGACTGAAAAGATTGGCTAGTTGAGAGCCCCTTCCCCACCTAAAGCGCAGATCCGTGCATTTCATAATACCCTCGCACCCCCCAGGTCTCTGGCAAGAAATGATTTCAACCTGCTCGTAAGAATCACCTCCATTCCGAGCCCTCGGAGGGGACCGGAGAACTTTCACCAGTACTGTATACGACGAAACAAAGGGCCTCTGAACGTCAGCCTACCAAACGGCCAAAAGCATGTTGATGTCATTAGTGCCTGAGGCATGAATCCACTCCAGCCAAGGGGGTGAGTAAGCTGGTGAACATCTGGACGCATTCCGCCCCGACGGGCCACTACCCGCCGCCAGACAGCGAACCCCCTACTATATTGACTTCGATTTGCATCGCTCCTCTACGTCTGAACAGCTCCTTGGCTGTTGCAACAGTATAATCAACCGTACAATATTGATAGAAGTAGCCAAAGGCAACCCACAGTCCTCAGCTTGTTTACCTACGTGGCATCCGCCAAAGCTCGCCGCTGTTTCTTGAGCATCGTTCTCCAGTACACCTGTATGGACCCTTTACTCCTCCTGGCGAAGTTCTGTGCAGATTGTCTCGTCACCTCCGACCAAGCAAGATTCTGTTCTTCCCTGAGCTTCACCAATAAAGATACTTCTTCCACGGACCATCATAAACATTTTCTCGTACAAGAGGTATGCTGGGTATCGCCTAGTTCGGTATTTGGGCTTGGCCGGCCACAGTCGTATGTGATGCCTGAATATTGGTTTGCGATGCATCTTGATACAGTGGCATCTGTGCTCAAAGACGTACAAATATAATGAGACAAAGCACCCTCAAATAACAGGACAGGAACTCTAGCCGGTCTTCGACGGGAAGGGCCGAGAATTGAGCATGAACGGTAGGAAACGAAACGCTGCTGCGACGATGGAGACCTTTATTGGACCGGGCGGCACCAACTTTCGAATATCTCTTCCCAGCACTCGAACGTTTTTTTTTTTTTTTTTTTTTTTTTTTGGACTGGCGACCAGGAACCGCCGTTCCCTTTGCAATTTGTCGTCTGAATTGAAGAGGTGGATCTTGACTCAGAGAGCGGGAGCACTCCAAGATATCTGTCTAGACATGTTGCGATGTCGGTGGCAATTTCCGTTGTTTGGATCTGCTCACCACCTAGAAAGACATGCTCGTCGAGGATTGCGGTATCGATTGTTTCAGTGGTTGGAAGCTCTCCAGTCTAGGTAGTATTTCTAGAATCGACAGCTTGAGGTGGTGCTGACCAGCAATAACGGCAGGTTCCAAGTCACGATCCGAAACCAGGGGATCGATGCTTAGCACCCAGACAAACATTATCGGGCATCGTGGCAGAATCAACGTCTTCGGTGCCTGGTATATCTTGCAATTGCAAAATGTCTTCAGAGTCCAAAGTCTCAGCGTGAGATCAGGAGGGGGCGCGGCCCAAATCCTCAGGCTCGTGTCGAGTGGTTTGTGCGTCCGAATGTAGACTGCCATCCAAGCAGACCTCCAATGGGGGGCGGGCAGGAAGGGGATGCTGGCCAGGTTTGTAGGAACGACTTTTTTGGATTTGAGACGGGGTCGATAGGGTTAGAGAGAGGCGGGGTGGCGGTCATCAAAACAGGACTTGGGTAGCGGCAAATATCGATAATCTCGCAAAGACTTTGTCCTGGAAAGGATTCCAGGCGAAAACTAACATTTGACATTGTGTGGAAGAGAGGGCTGAAAAAGCCTTCGGGATGTTGTGATTGTGGGCACTCATAAAACAGGGAAGCTGACACAGAACACGGAACCGGGGATGAGGGATAGGGGACAGGGGACGAGGTGCAGGGGAGAGGAGAATTTGAAGGGGGCTTGAATTCTGGTTTTGCAACTTGGGTGGATTTGTAGTCTCTTTATAGACGACGGTCGCCCGTGAGGCGGAATCCACCTTCTACCCACCGCAGAAAATCTCGGCCAGCTCCTACAATGCCAGCTCCTACAATCCAGGCCACTGCATCCAAGACGCGAGACCACACCAGTTTCACAACCACGGGCTGTAGTTCACCGGCAACAATTCCCACTACCCTCGCTAATGACCTTTGCGGCATATGCCCACACTAGTCGTCAGCCCTCTCTCCATTCGGTAGGTGACGGCACGATCGTGGCATGGTTCTCGCGGTTGCAGTTCAGCATTGGCCGCATGATGCAGTATCGACCGAGGTCAGGCGAGTGTGCGGTATTTTCGCTATTAGCTCGCATCGCCGTGGTATTCTTTCAAGATTCACCGATTGGGTGCGGAGAGACCGGAGAGGTCGAGGCATTCGCAAACAAGCGGACGAGAGTAGATCTGCGACGCCAAGGGCTGTGCAATGTAACCTCAGGTGGGGCCTGAGATGGGGCGGATAAAGCGGAGCATGCAGCATCAAGGACAATTTAGGAGACTTCGCAACAAGGGAGGTCAGCGGAATAACAGACACCCAACGGGAAGGCCTCACCAGCAGAAAGAAAGCGGTCTAGATGTCTTTGTAGAGTTCTTTGGAAAATAGAGTATTGACACACAATCATGCGATGCGGTGGATGGCTGGATCATCCCAGTGTTTCTGCTCCTCAGCGACTGGATAGCATTGCAGCCCACGCTGGTCAGAACGACCAGAGAGTCGGATCGAGCGACATCTCCGGTAGAATAAAAGGGGCAGTGCGTCGGGCTAAAAGCATGTGCAGTACTCGGTGGGGGCCAGAGTAAAAGAAAGGGGGCGGCGATGAGTGCAAGATAGAGAGGCAGAATAATGGAAAAGTGGGAGAAAGGGAGGAGGAGCAGCGAAGACAGGTCTTTTGTGTCGGCGGCATTGAAGGTTGGTTACGTGACGGCGTATTGGGGTGCTAAACCCAAAAAGGCAAAACTAACCGGATACAGTAATTCACAGGTCCGCCGTTTACATCTAGAATATAGGGACTTGTGAAATCGACGCCGAAAATGACAACCTCTGGCGCCAGAAACGGCCGCCTTTCCACCCGTAACTTTGGACAGCGAGCCGTTGCTTGACCGCCTGCTCCATTTTACTGGCCCCTATTCTGTACCCAACCAGCACCGTTAGTTATTATCCTCTTGTCCAGCTGTTGACGCTCGACTTCAATGATTGTTCCCCCTATTTCCACTGGCGACCAAACGACGCCGAAAATGGCTCCCCTCTGCATCCTAATTTAGGGCCCCCTCCTTCTCGGCCAGCCTAATCGAGCGCCTATAAGATACCTTATCCGCCCTCTCTTCCGGGGTCTTTTGATACCCTTTATCCCCATCCCGCTGCCTTGATCGCCCTTAATATACTTGTTCTAAGGTCATTTATCAAAGAATTTAAACCTTTGCCTCCGTATCCGTGTTCACTTTATAGCGCCTATATTGCTCCTAGACCTTTGCCAACTCCTATGGGAGTCGTAGTCTATTGGTAGGTGGCTAGAAATACGCGATTTCAAATGGGGTGACCCGATCGGCTAGGAACTACGTTAGTTAAGTTAACTAACTTAACGTATTTCATATGCGAGCTGGACACACAAGCGAGCTGGACACAAATGCGATAAATTACAACATAGTATCACAACAATCATAGGTTATAGGGACTTATCCTTATAAAAGAATACTTTTTAGGTGGCATCTAGTCTCTAGGAAGAGTTTAATGAATTTCTATCCCTTAATAATTGAGAGATATATATATTTCTAGCTCCTGGCAACGTAATTTTCGATACCGCAGCTTTGTAGATTTTAGATCTCTTCGAAATTAATATACAGTGTTCAAAATCCTTATCAATGGTTATCGGCAGGCAATAAAATAAAATAAAACCGTGGTTGTTGAGATATCAGTGTAGAATATATCGCATTTACTATGGTGTTTTGGGGTGTCCAGCTCGCTTGTGTGTCCAGCTCGCATGTGAAATACGTTAGTTAAATTGCCAGCTAGGGGCATTATAACAATTCAGACTGGTTGATTTCCAATTGGTCCACGGGTGCGTAGTAAGATTTACTAAGCAGTATTTCCTCCCAAGGTCAGTCGCCACCCACCGCCGTTCCGGACAAACAATCTTCTTAAACAGTCCTAATCAATTGCGTGTCCCTTCCAGAAGGCCGAGCCTTCGCTATCTCGTTCCTTGTCCAGCATTAAGCTTGAGAGACCCAACACGTAGCGGTTGAAAGCAAGGTCACTCTACAGTTATTGTCGGTGCACATAATCACCTGGATTCAGTCGCAGTCAGCTTCATGACCCTATATACAGTAAGAGAGCAGCAACAGGAGGGAAAGCAAACAAAGCCGCGGAAACAAAAATAGTAAGACAGGCAATAGAGCTCCTTGAACTTATACTCCCTTTTAGATCCGCCTCGGACCACGGCCGTTGCTCGTCCCTTCTTAACTTCAGCAAAAGATTTACCTCTCCCGAAGGCTGGTGTATAACCCGTTCCATTGCTTGCACTCAATTCTCACTGCGATACCGTGAGCTGTGAGGCAGAACGTCCCGTCCGCCGGGAGGGCATATGTCATATCCCTCTCTAGTTCCACCACGTCCACCATTAGAGACCCAGTAGGAAATTTTATGATCTGCTCGACGTCCGTTCTTTCAATAGAGAGCGAAAGACCCCTTGTTATGGATTCGGAAGTCGAACTTCCTTCCATCTCGAGGTGGATATGTAGAGGGCCAGCCAGGAAGAACGGCGATGGCGCCGTCGGAGTTATGATGCCAGTCAACCGGTCGCTGGGCGCTAGAACACAGCCACTGAATACTTTAGAATCCCCAGGCGGATTTGCAGTTGAGACCGCTGTTTCCACGGTTCTGGAGCCTGGAGAGACACCAGAAAGCGACACCGCTCCCGTAGTGATTTCGACCGGATCTTGTACAGCGCTCATTGTCGACGCCGAGACCAACATAGGAAGTAAGGTACTTTCATTCGGGTAGGGGTGAGCACCCATTTGACCTTTGTCTCGAGCTCTGATAGTCTGTCGAGCGTGGTCCACTAGGATTTCATTGAATCGGTGCTCCAGCGTCGTGAAAGACAAAAGCTTTGGCAGACGCCAACCAGGGTACAATCTTCCATGTGTGCGTGATGTGTGCATCTTGTCATGATTTTGGATGAATGCATGGCACAAGAAACAAGCATCCTTGCTGGAAGCGATGGCACGCGGGAACAGCGGAGGCGATTGAATTTCGCAGTAGGCGATTAGCTGGATCTCCGCATGGATCTTGGCTTCTTGGAGAATTCTATTCGTTTGCTCAGAGAACTGGTAATTCGGATTCTTGGTCTTGCCATTTTTCATGAATCGGGAGATCTGGGAGATATTATACTGTTTACCATTGATCTTCCCCAAACGAGACAGCACGGCTGGAAGACTCGGCGAGTACGTCGGGTGATGGGGTCGATCGAAAGCCTCTTGGGGAAGGGTTGCTAGTTGAATCTCAATGTTCCGGACAAGAGGAAACTTCTTAGCAATGCGATGAAGCACCTGAGCGGCTTCTTTATATCTGGATACTTTTCGAATGATGTTGAGCAGAGTAGCTGTGAAGGCTGCCTCCTTGATCACCTTTGTGGGACCAGAGGGAATCAGATGGAGGAGTTGCTGCAAGCCATGTATGTTGTTTAATCGATACATCTTTTCCACAATGTCATTGAGACGATGCGAAACACGATGATTGGACCATGCGTTGACGGACTGGATCACGCTTTTGGATTCTGCTCTGAATATCGACAGGCTTTCTTCTAGGTTGAACTGAATTAGCTTCTGGGGAAGTATTTGCCGAGTGCCTTCTGTTGCTTTTTGCAGAATGTCTTTGATGGACGCTTTGGAGTCTTCCCATTTTTTGCCAGTGAGCCGCAATCTAGAAGCGATTCGAGAAGAGCACATTTGCACAATCATCTCTAGAAGTTGTTTCGTGATCTCCGTGGAGCTGCCTCGTTCTGGCTAAATTCGAATCAGACGCTACAACAAATGGCAGAGACTAACGAACCATATAGTGATTTTTTGAGTACTTGAAAAATGTTCTCAAATCCAGTTTTCAAACTTTGAAGTAAGCCATCCCCATCTGAATATGTTTTTTTATTGATCGCCAGCAGAGACTTCATTGCTGCACCATTGGGGTCCTGCTCGACACACATGGCAGGGATATAATCCGATCCATCTTTAGTTTTGGCAAGAAAGGAGAGGACCTCCACAAGTTCCTTTTCTTTAGAGAAGGAAAGTATGTACTGCTTTTCAGAGCCTCGAAAACGTTCGGTGGGCTTTTGTTGCGGTGGCTCAGGAACTTCATGCAGCAAGTAATTGAGAGCAATATTCTCCGCACAAACCACTGCAGCAATATGCGGTTCACAGTTCATTGTGCGAGTCCCAAAGTGATATGAGAGACCAAAAGAAAGGCACTCTTGAGACTAGATGAGATCTTAGTATACTTTAGTAGGACGGATATGCGGACCTCCACTGTCGTTCGGCGCAGGCGCCTTACCTGTTTGTAGTGTAAGCAGCAGGGGTCTCTGCCCGCCTTATGCAGAGCCCAATGGGAACGAATCCCTGCTGATTATGAGCGGTCCGATTGGCAAGGTACTTCCGTATCACCCTCCCTTTTTGTCTTGGCGGTACGTCTAGATTTTCCTGTAGCGTAGGTGTAAAACGGCTCTTGAAAAAGAATTTCCTTGGCGCTTAAGAGGCGATAGTTCAGGGGCTACATCAGAATTGTATAATGGCAAATGGCGATCAGATATAGTATGCACTCTAGATCAGATTCGTGTATGAGGGTAGCTTGTTCAGCTGCCTTATGGTGAGGCTACGGACGACGTACATGTGACTCGCCTCGCCTGGGATGCTCGACGCTGATTTGACTAGATCTGAAAAGCCCGTGGGCGCTTAGGCGCTGATGAGATTTGCACTGCTTTGTATGGCCGCTACAACCACTCCCTCTTGTCCTAACTGACGACCCTCAAACATCATACCTACCTCTTCTTGTCACAACACCGACTCTACAGTAGCGACCGCGTTCGCCTTCCATGTCAGGAACAGAGAGATCGTCTTTCAAACCCTAATCACATGATACGCTAATCCAAACAAGAATAGCGCGTAAATAATTCGTTTTGTAGTGAACAATGTAATCAATACCAGAAGTTTAAAATACCAGTATGGAAGATACAAGTCTACAATTTGACGCCTAGACTGGAAGTTCGATGCAAATTGAGCAAACATGGCAGCCCTTGAAAGGGCAATCTGTCAACAGTTCCACTCTCCACTACACAAAAGTGATTGGTTGTGAGGGCATTTTGACTTCGCCTCACTTTTTAACCCCGCTCTCCACTCCCGAACTCTAGCATTTCATTCCCCAAACTCAGGCTGTATAATGAATCTGTTTGTCTCATATTCAGAGAAATTCATAGGCTATTCGATTTTCAAACCTAAACGTTCTTTTTTTATCATGGCAGCCAGGGCCTCTCTATCCCATGGCGATTACACGGTCGGGTGGATATGCGCTTTACCCTTGGAGATGGCAGCCGCAAAGCTGATGTTAGACTCCATACACCCGAGTCTACCACGGCCGCCGAAAGACCAAAATACGTACATTCTGGGAAATATCGGGGATCACAACATCGTTATTGCCTGTTTACCAATCGGTGCTTATGGAAACGTATCAGCCGCTACAGTAGCGATGCAATTGCTCTCCACTTTCCACTCTATCCGGTTCGGTCTAATGGTCGGTATCGGTGGAGGGGTACCAAGCAGCAACGCAGATATTCGACTAGGCGACATTGTGGTGAGCCAGCCAGCGGGCACATCTGGAGGCGTGATTCAATACGATCTTGGCAAAGCGTTAAGTGGTGGTCAATTCCAGCGAACAGGGATGCTGAACCGGCCACCTAAGGTCCTGCTGACTGCCCTCGCTACACTCCAAGCCCACCACTTCACCGAAGACAGTCGAGTCTTTGAATTCATATCCGACGCCCAAGCCAAAATAAAATCGCGGACGGCTGCGAATTTTGCACGACCGACCAAGGGCGACTTTCTATACCAAACTGAATATGACCATACAGCATCAGCCACGTGCATCGATTGTGATAAGTCAAAACTGACTCTCCGGCCTTCTCGGGATCATGAAGAACCGGTAATTCACTATGGACTGATTGCATCTGGAAATCAAGTAGTGAAAGATGGCAAACAGAGAGATCAGCTAGCTCAGGAGCTAGGAGTGTGCTGTGTGGAAATGGAAGCGGCCGGGCTTATGAATGACTTTCCTTGCTTGGTCATCCGGGGCATTTGCGACTATGCTGACTCACATAAAAATAAGGAATGGCAAGGATATGCGGCAGCAGTGGCAGCAGCCTATGCTAAGGACCTTGTTTTAATAGTTCCAATCGACCATATTGAGACTACTCCAACAGCACGAGATACTCTAGCAGACTCTGGTATGAGTTTCTAAATCTAAATTTGTGGCACTCCTTATCTGATTTGAATTGATGACTAAATCAAGCTTTCCGTGTGTAGTCCACCGCTTCAACATCCCCCTAGACCTTACCGCAGTTCCTGTGATTGAGGAATTTATGGGGCGACAAAACGAGCTAGATAGTCTATGGCAGTATCTCCAACCAACAAATTCGCCATCGCGGAGAGTTGCAATCGTTCATGGGCTTGGTGGGATGGGAAAAACACAGCTAGCGATTCGCTTCGCGCGAGATCATAAAGATGATTTTACGGCTATCTTCTGGCTTAGTGGCAAGGATCGAGATACGCTCTTACAATTGTTAAGCTTTGCCTTAAACCGACTACCAGGACAGGGTTGGGATAGGGAGGCGACTAATGAAGGAGAGGTAGAGCAACGAGCCAGACATATGCTACGGTGGCTAGCATTGGAGGGCAACTCGCGCTGGCTGATCATTTTTGACAACATCGATCAATACTCCCCTTTTAATAGCGCTGCTGATAAGGGATACGATATTGCGGAATTTTTCCCCAAAGCAGACCATGGCTCTATCCTTATCACTTCTCGACTTCAAACTCTGAGTGAGCTAGGGAAGTCTTTCCCAGCTCACAGGCTTGACTCTCATAACTCAATTGCATTACTCCTACAAAGCAGTGGTTTATTAGCAAGAAACACCACCAGCAAATTTGATGTCAATCCAGGTACTAAACCACATCCAAAAAAGACGTTACAGATAAGACTAATATGTATAGATCTCCTTACTCTTACCAATCGTCTAGATGGACTACCTTTGGCCATTGTCATCGCCGGGGCTTTTATGCGGGAAACTGGAACCAGCATCACTAAGTACTTGCAGTACTACCAAGAATCTTGGTCTAAGCTACAGCGGCAATCGAATCCTGGACGTCAGTACCAGCAAGGCAATATGCTACAAACATGGATGATCTCATATCGAGAAATCCAGAGGCGTGACCCAAGGGCAGCAGACCTTCTACTGCTACTTGCCT
Organism: Penicillium hordei; assembly: GCF_028827395.1. Taxonomy (NCBI): domain Eukaryota; kingdom Fungi; phylum Ascomycota; class Eurotiomycetes; order Eurotiales; family Aspergillaceae; genus Penicillium; species Penicillium hordei. The sequence continues at coordinate 2,072,716 of NW_026623147.1, read as the reverse complement.
GCTTCGATAATCGTGATATTTGGTTCGAGTTATTAGAAAATGCATCTAATAGCTCCGAAGTTCCAGATTGGCTCGAAAGAGCCATCTCAAGTGAACTTGGGTTTAGAGATTGCGTGAGACCCTTGATAGAATTCTCTCTTATTTACACAAAGCAACAAAAGGGAAGCTATGCGATGCATCCTGTGGTACAGGATTGGTGCGTCCACATAGCCAGCACAGATAAAAGTGTGGATTCCCTCCAGCTTGATGAACTAGCACTCGTATGTGTTGGATACTCGGTCCCTAATGCAAGTGAACGCGATTATACGAGGCTAGAGCGACGGCTTATTCCACACGCGATTGCCGTACGCAATAGAAAATACTCTGCCGACAATCTTTCCATTTTGGGAGGGTTTCATGGACTTGGCAATCTCTACAGAGATCAAGGGAAGCTGAAAGAGGCAGAGGAGATGTACCAGCGAGCACTGGTAGGCAGGGAGATGGCCCTCGGCCCAGATCATACATCCACTCTAATAACAGTCAACAACCTTGGCAGTCTCTACTCTGATCAAGGGAAGCTGAAAGAGGCAGAGGAGATGTACCAGCGAGCACTGGTAGGCAGGGAGATAGCCCTCGGCCCAGATCATACATCCACTCTAGATTCAGTCAACAACCTTGGCAATCTCTACAGAGATCAAGGGAAGCTGAAAGAGGCAGAGGAGATGTACCAGCGAGCACTGGCAGGCTATAAGAAGGCCCTCGGCCCAGATCATACATCCACTCTTCTCACAGTCAACAACCTTGGCAATCTCTACTCTGATCAAGGGAAGCTAAAAGAGGCAGAGGAGATGTACCAGCGAGCACTGGCAGGCTATGAGAAGGCCCTCGGCCCAGATCATACATCCACTCTAGATTCAGTCAACAACCTTGGCAATCTCTACTCTGATCAAGGGAAGCTGAAAGAGGCAGAGGAGATATACCAGCGAGATCTTGTAGGATGCGAAAAGGCCTTAGGCCCAGATCATACATCCACTCTAATAACAGTCAACAACCTTGGCAGTCTCTACAGAGATCAAGGGAAGCTGAAAGAGGCAGAGGAGATGTACCAGCGAGCACTGGTAGGCAGGGAGATGGCCCTCGGCCCAGATCATACATCCACTCTAGATTCAGTCAACAACCTTGGCAATCTCTACAGAGATCAAGGGAAGCTGAAAGAGGCAGAGGAGATGTACCAGCGAGCACTGGCAGGCTATGAGAAGGCCCTCGGCCCAGATCATACATCCACTCTAGATTCAGTCAACAACCTTGGCAATCTCTACAGAGATCAAGGGAAGCTGAAAGAGGCAGAGGAGATGTACCAGCGAGCACTGGCAGGCTATGAGAAGGCCCTCGGCCCAGATCATACATCCACTCTAATAACAGTCAACAACCTTGGCAATCTCTACTCTGATCAAGGGAAGCTGAAAGAGGCAGAGGAGATGTACCAGCGAGCACTGGCAGGCTATGAGAAGGCCCTCGGCCCAGATCATACATCCACTCTTCTCACAGTCAACAACCTTGGCAATCTCTACTCTGATCAAGGGAAGCTAAAAGAGGCAGAGGAGATATACCAGCGAGCACTGGTAGGCAGGGAGATAGCCCTCGGCCCAGATCATACATCCACTCTAGATTCAGTCAACAACCTTGGCAATCTCTACAGAGATCAAGGGAAGCTGAAAGAGGCAGAGGAGATGTACCAGCGAGCACTGGCAGGCTATGAGAAGGCCCTCGGCCCAGATCATACATCCACTCTAATAACAGTCAACAACCTTGGCAATCTCTACTCTGATCAAGGGAAGCTGAAAGAGGCAGAGGAGATGTACCAGCGAGCACTGGCAGGCTATGAGAAGGCCCTCGGCCCAGATCATACATCCACTCTTCTCACAGTCAACAACCTTGGCAATCTCTACTCTGATCAAGGGAAGCTAAAAGAGGCAGAGGAGATATACCAGCGAGCACTGGTAGGCAGGGAGATAGCCCTCGGCCCAGATCATACATCCACTCTAGATTCAGTCAACAACCTTGGCAATCTCTACAGAGATCAAGGGAAGCTGAAAGAGGCAGAGGAGATGTACCAGCGAGCACTAGCAGGCTATGAGAAGGCCCTCGGCCCAGATCATACATCCACTCTAGATTCAGTCAACAACCTTGGCAATCTCTACTCTGATCAAGGGAAGCTGAAAGAGGCAGAGGAGATGTACCAGCGAGAACTGGCAGGCAGGGAGAAGGCCCTCGGCCCAGATCATACATCCACTCTAAACACAGTCAACAACCTTGGCAATCTCTACAGAGATCAAGGGGAGCTGAAAGAGGCAGAGGAGATGTCCCAGCCAGCACTGCCAAACAATGAGAAGGTCGCACATCTCAATGCAAGTACGGCACGGCGGGCTATTAAGAAATTCGCTAGATTCTTTAAATAATAAGACTGCAAGAATTGCATGCCTGTAATGCAATTCGGAAAAATGGCTACATCACTGCAGTTTATCTTCTGTATCACTTAAACAGGATCATAATATCACAGCGTCAACGTAAAGAAGGCTACGGCGAAATCATTGGTATAACCGAAGCCTGAATATATCTATCCTGTGGACGGACGATGCACGAAAGATACAATTAATTTACTCAGAGTCCCGTGCGGTAGATGATACCTGTTTAATGGTTAACCTGGTATGTTTTAGATCTGTACTACTAAATGTATAGATACCCAAGTTGGTAATTTACCTGTTCCGAGTCATACCATCCACGCTTGAAACAGACATTGAAATATAACTTTAATCAAATATGGATTAGCGTATCATGTGATTAGGGTTCAAAAGAGCTTCTGTGTGTTGTTCGACATGGAAGGCGGTAGCGGTCGGCACTGTACCACAAAAGCCGACCGAAAATCTGCGTTTGCTTTCACTATGTCCGAAAGGCCGCGTCGACGTGTATTACTGCATGATTATACGGTCGCGTGGATATGTGCATTGCCGATAGAGTTGGCGGCTGCGAAATGTTTGCTCGATCACCTTCACAATTCGCTTCCTAAACCTGAGACTGACCACAATATCTACACGCTTGGGAGTCTGAGTGGACATAATATAGTGGTCGTCTGCTTACCGTCCGGTGTTTATGGGACAACTTCTGCTACATCCGTGGTGACTCAACTGAAGCAAACCTTCCCTTCCGTAAAGTTCGGGTTGATGGTCGGAGTGGGAGGGGGAGTACCTACCAAGAATGTTGATATTCGTCTAGGAGATGTGGTCGTTAGCACACCTATGGGAACATCTGGTGGCGTGGTCCAGTACGACTATGGGAAAGCGTCTCAGCAGGGCCGCTTCCAGCGCACGGGATCACTCAATAAGCCACATGTGTCTCTGCTGGCCGCTCTCTCCCAGATACGTTGCGACTATATGCTGCAGAAGTTGCCGCTTGGCAAGATAATGTCTGGTGTTTTGCGGCGTCACCAGAAGCAATTTTCCCCTCCAGGCGAAGACTGGCTGTTTCTCTCGGCATACGAACACCGAGGAGGCAGTGGAGACTGCTCGTTATGTGACAAAAACCAGCTTGTCTCGCGTGAATCACGCATGAATGGCGAACCACAAATTCATTATGGTCTGATTGCGTCTGGCAATCAAGTTATAAAGGATGCTGTGATGCGAGACTCTATTGCAGAAGATATTCCTGTACTCTGTTTCGAGATGGAAGCAGCCGGACTCATGGATCAGCTTCAATGTCTGGTCATACGAGGAATCTGCGACTACTGCGACTCCCATAAGCACAAAGGGTGGCAGGGCTATGCAGCTCTTACTGCAGCTGCGTATGCGAAGGCACTATTATCATTTCTTCCACAAGTGAAAGACATGAAGAAGTCAGATCAAGGTATGTGATCATCACCTTGCAGTATCCCCATCAACTGATCATCTTATAGAAGCCGATTTTGGGGAGGTGGAAAAAACTTGTCTCGCAAATCTGTTCATCACCGATCCTAATGAAGATATGAACTCAATAAAACGGACAAAAGGGGATCGTACTCCAGGAACTTGCAGCTGGTTTTTAGAGTCAGACAAACTCAAGACTTGGTTTCAGCGAGACAAGGGCAATGATGAGCTGGAGCGAAACATTTTGTGGCTGTATGGTAACCCCGGAATTGGCAAGTCGACGATGGCCGTGACACTTGTGGAGGAAATACCGCATAGTTATTATTTTGCCGGCGGGAATAATGTCCTAGCTTGCTTTTTTTGCGAAGCTGACTCGGAACGCCGGAGAGAGGCAACGTCGATACTGAGAGGTCTTATATATCAGATCATTACTCAGCACCCCCCAGTCTTGAAACGGGTCTTGTCAAAATATCACGTTCGAGGAGACGCACTTTTCGCCTCATTTGATTCCTTGTGGGCGTTGCTTATGGATATTGGACAAGCAACTACTAGCCCTGAGATATACTGCATCATCGATGCATTGGACGAATGCGACCGCAAGTCACAGCAAACCTTGTCTCATCAAATTTCCCAGTCGTTCAGCAAAGCAGGCACGACCCGCTTAGACACACCCAGGTTGCACTTTTTAATTATCAGCCGTCCGAATCACGAGCTCAAGAGTTACCTATCGTCCTTCACCTATGTTGATCTAGGCTCATTTGAAGAGGTAAAGAAGGATCTTCAATCTATGATCAAGGATACAGTGAAGGACCTCGCGAGAAGGAACGACTACACTGATCCCGTTGCCCAGAAAGTACGCCAAATTCTTGAAGAGAAGGCCGAGGGTACCTTCCTCTGGGTCGGGATAGCTCATAATGAATTGATATCGGTGCAGTCGAGGAAAGTAGTCCAGAAGCTACAGGATCTTCCAGGAGGGTTATACAAATTGTATCGGAAGCTGCTGCTCGATGCAGCAACATGCGGCCCAGACGATTACCCGCTGATTAAAAAGATTTTGGAGACTGTTGCATTCGCATTGCGACCACTCACAATAGGGGAAGTAGCTGAAGCATGTCGCCTACATCTTGACACAGATTCCAGTAGTCGCCTCCAATTCACGCGAGAGATCATCGACTTGTGCCATTTGTTGGTTGTTGTTGACAATGACCATGTGCGAATGTTGCACAGATCGGTGCAAGAATTCTTAATGATGGAGATGCAAGAGATCAATTCTTCTGCAGCAAACTATACACTGACGTATCGCTGCATCGAAGTCATTCTTCAACATTGCCGGCCAAAAATAAATACATCAACTTTGAAGCCTAGCCATGGATTCCTTGGTTATTCAGTGCTGCACTGGCCAGAGCATGCAAGGTTAGCTCAAACAGACTTCAACATTCCGAAGGAGCACGAGGCATTTTTTCAAGGCCGATTAGCGACGTGGAAATGGTGGCTCGAGAGTTACAACCACCTGGAACAATTCTCAGGGGCTGATTTGGACACGGGCATCTCTGCCATTCATGTTGCCGCTCGTTGGGGAATTATTCCGTTAATCTCGTCCTTCCCTCAGCATGGACTGGAAGTCAAAGATGCACAGGGACAAACACCTTTGCTCATTGCTGCCCAATACTCCCAGTTTGAAGCCATAAAACTTCTAGTTGAGTCTGGAGCATGCGTGAGAGCGGTAAATAACGACCACCAAAACGTCCTCCATACTATTTGCAAGAATGGTCATGGAAGTGGCTGCAAAATTGTCAATTTCCTGCTTGACGCTGGAGTCCCTCCATATGACTGTGATAAGTACAACATGACACCATTCCTTTACGCAGTTGGAAACCTCGATGAAGAACTTGCACAAGTCTTTCTTCAGAGGAGTCTCGATCTGACAGTCAAAATTCGAAGACTATCATGGCCTGGACGCACAACTGTGAGCATGTTCACACACAGGAGGTTCAAGGACGAGAGAGAAAGTGCTGGCGTGAATCTAGAATCCGGCCTCACAGCGCTACATTTCTCTTCCTTGAACGCATGCACAAAGATGACCGCCTTTTTACTCCAACACGGGGCCGATCCAAATGCTCAATCTGATATTGGCGATACTCCACTCCATCTTGCGATCAGGAGCCGCATCCTGGGCCGTGAATACGACGACGTATGGAAGAGCGGTGATTACACCATCGAGGCCTTAAGAGACTTGATCACGGACTACGAAAATGAGGAAGCTTCTGATATCTATCGAGCCATCGATCAAGCTAGAACACACATTGTTGACACGCTCCTCGCGAGCGAAACCATTGACGTCAACATCGCTAATGCTAATGGGGATTGCCCTCAGCACTTGATAGACTTTAGCAAGCATTATTCGCTGTCGATTCTATGCAACCTCATAGAGAAAGGAGCAGTTAGCTCACGATTGAACGGGTGTCATCAGACATGTCTCCACCTTGCCAGCAAGCAAGGGAACGTGGAGGTGGTCCAAAAACTTGTGGATGAAGGCCACGATATCTTGTTGGAAGACCGCGACGGATTGAGCCCGTTCCACTACGCATTGCGCGATAGTCGCTTAAATGTCCTGCATTGTCTGACAACAGCATGTGACGGCGCGCTTTCGAAGCTCTGGTACTCGATAGATCATCACGGCAGAAATCCATTACACCACCATGTCTCGTCCATCTTCTCCAACTTCAACATGGTTGACTTCCTGATACGGATTGGCTGCGACGTCAATCAGTATGATGCGAAGGGAAACTCATCCCTTGGCCTGTACGTGGGATCATTTCACCTAAGAGTTCAGAGAGACATATTCTTTCTACTGATGAATAACGGTGCTGATCTACGGTGGGTTAATGGACGTGGAGAAAATTTGGCCCACCTCCTCATGCACCATAAGGGAGCAGACACTGAGATTCTCGAGCATCTATTTAATGATGGCCCGGATCCAGCAGCTCAAGATTATAACGGGAGGACCTTCATGCACCACGGGGCCATTCATGGTGCGTTTACCAAGGAGCTTGTAGAGTTCCTTCAACGGAAAGACTTCTTGGATATGCATTCCAAAGATTCACTTGGCGAGACACCCCTTAACTATGCGAAAGAAAAGGCGCGTAGAGAAGACTTGGAAGACGTCCTCTTTGATACAAAGTGGGACGATTCCTTCGACGCTCTGTACAGGGGCTTTACATCTGCCCCAAGGGCGCCATGCTCAAGCAAGGGCAGCATTGGATGATGACAATCGTGCCATTTCGGAACTACTTCGATGTTAGCCCTCAATGCGCTCGTCATTTAAGCGTACCGGGAGCTTTGTCAAAATACTCGGGGATCTCGAAGAGACCAATTCCATCACTATCTAGTGGATCGTCCTAGAATTCACCCAGGTCGTTGGAAGGTCCCTAAGGTAGAGCAGTTCTCGTCCAAACGAAGACGTTTTCGGGAGCTCAGGGCATCGTCCGGCTCCGTCAGATCCGCCTCATAAGTAGGATCGCCCCACTCGTCCGAGCTAGTGGTCGTCGCGGTTATATCATCCTCGTCACAGACGCTTCCCAGCTTTCAATTCCGTCGAGTCGAAAGCGCGTCATTTTTGGATCGAGGGAGCAGGAAGGACGGAAGGAGGAAGAACGAAGAATATGGGGGAAAAGGCCGCTGGTAAGCGAGGAGAGATAGGCTTGCGAGGGAGATGGTAGGAAGGGTGGATGAGCGAAGAAATTAAAGGAATGAGGCTACGGTACTTGGCGCCAAGATGATATTAGGGCGCTGGGCCAGGGACGGCAAAACTAACCGGATGTAGTAAATCACAGGTCCCTATACTACACTTTAGAAATCTACTAAGTAAGCAAAATTATATATACCAAGCCCTAAATTTATAAAAGATATAGGGTTTTTGGACCTATATAGGTACCTATCAAAAACCATGGGTTACCCATGGGTTAGGTCCTTAACTTTCAAAAAACCCATAACCTATATGGGTTTACCGATAGGTCTACTTTTCGACCTATCGATAGGTTGTGCCGAAGTCTAAGGAGATGTTTAGCATGGCTAAATTCGGACACCAAGTAGACCACTTATGCCCTATAAGGATGATGCCATATTCTAGCATTAGGGGCCTATGAATGCTATTTGCTTTCCACAATATAGGAGATATCTATTTATAGTGGAATATGACATTTCTCTAGTAAATATAAAAACGACGATAATACTTCTTGGACTCAATTCCTGTTGATAGACTTCCGTGGCATACCAACTTAAGATGTTCATACCTTCAATGCCACTTCCCGCTCAACTAAACAAGTATTCACTACGATGTTGAATTTGATTTTCATGAAATAAACACCACATAAATGGGGACCACAATGGCATGCTATCATCATTTGTTGAATTTCAGATGGGCACGAATCGAAGACTGAAGAGGTGCCAAGAAAGGCTAAAACCAAAAACCAAAAACAAGTGTATAACTATTCTTTCCCGCAAGTCACAGCTGAGATATAGTCGGTTAGGTATGGGAATACAGAGGGAAGTATTTTCACGTAGTGGCTTACTGCTAGTTGTTTGCCAACTTTCTCTTAACCAAGAACATCAGCCGGGTCCTGAACGGCATCAACCTCATCCTGGTATGGATCGACACCCTCGGCATCGTCTTTGAGAAGCACCAGGATGTAGTTGGCGCTGTCAATGATATTTCCATCATATCCCGCACGCTTGTGAAGCTGAGATTTGGTGAATTCCCTGCGCTCCATGGTCAAGGCCAAAGTATTGCCCTGCAAAGAGACGGGCATGGCGGCGACAAAAGTCGCACAGCCAACCATAATTGCAGCAAAGGTAACCTTCATCTTGGACTCAGAAAGGGATGTGGATGAGGGTCGGTGAATAAATAGGCTGAAGACTTTGGAGGTTCCAAGACTGTGAGAGAATAATGTGTTTTAAGACGAAGACTAGACGAGTGCGTCGGGAGACCGTCTTATATATGTGAGCTTTGAGGGGAGCCCAGAATTTTCGGAGTTCAAGTTGTAATGCATGAGTGCTATACTTCTCTGACAGGATGTCCTATGACTCTGTCAAGTCGTTGAGAACATTTGTCACGCTTTGAGCCGTGCTAACCGAGTCCGAGAAGCCTAGTCCTCTTCTTATCATCTTCGTGCGTATATTGGAGCCAATCTGTTGCCTCTACATCCTGGCTAGCTGCTGACTATCAGTAATGTGCAGGCAGAAATTCCCTGGCTTCATGTCTACCAGGATGAACTTGGTTTAGGGTTCTGTTGTCAACATGGGAAACACCGAAGTAACCCCGGATAAGGCTAATAACCGCGGTCCTTTTGTATGATGTTGTATTCGGACCACAGCTTGTCTCCAGATTATGTAAGTAGTGTCACAATAGTTACCCTACTATAGTCGGGATAATGACATGCAATGTAACCTTTTAGGCATGGGGCTGGGCTGGATGGGAAACTGAACAGGTATCATATGTACATGGGTGTATCGAATGGGAAATTTAGCAGGGCATGGACATGTATCTCGATTCAGTTGGTCCGAGGAGTGGCCGAGAAGACAAGAGTGTCTAAGCAACTAGTCGTTACCACTAGTAACCTAGCTCTAATGATATGCGGGCCTATTCACACACATGATGTAGGATGTCCCAAGGTTGGATACTTGGATTAGAGACTCAATACTCAAGGTCCAGCCCTTTCCCCTTCGTTTTTGTTTTCTCCCCCATCTCACGTCTCGATTTCCTTCTATTCATCCAAGAATTTTCATCCAAGAATTCGCACTTATCATTTTCTGCATCATGGAGCCTAAACAGGTGACCTACCACCCTCTCATATCTGAGTCGCGAGACTTCGAGTCCATCACAGAGCATGACCAGGAAGACATTTCGAATGATGAGCGAATTCTCTCAAGACATCAACGTTTGCGTGGCTGGGTGCGTCATAAGACCAGTCCGGTGCTTATTGCCCTGAGTGCACTATGTCTGTTGGTGTGCGCTCTCATTGTTGCTGTCTTGACGAAGCTCAATCCCAGTGACCTACAGTGCTCCAAGCAACTTTCATCATGGTGTAAGTACAAGATACCTGTACAAGTCTTTGAATTCGACCCTAATTTTAACGCAGCACCCGCACTCGATGCCGTCGAGTATATTGAGTACGACTTTGACGGGGCATTCAATGCCACCAGCATCTACCGCGGGCCCCCAACCGAAGAGAGAGAGTCCGCTTGGTTTAATTTAACGTATAGTAAGATATAATATCCTATTCCTGAGATCGTTCTCATTTATCTAACTCCGCCCAGAGCATGGCGTCGAAATTCCTCCGGAGAAACTTAGTACGCTGAATAAAACTGAAGCGGATAACCTGCAACACGTTCCTCCTGACGTTGGCCCTGGATACACTGGATTGTTGGAGGTATTTCATCAACTACACTGCTTGGTGAGAATCCTATTTTATCTTCTCTATCCTGGACCGATAAAAGCTAAGACTAAGTTTCTTACCACAGAATATCGTGCGTATGTACACATGGTGGCAGGCAGGTAAATATGACGAGCCTCCGGAAGGATTGGTGAGAAACGAGCTCAAGAACCGCATCCATGTCGACCATTGTATTGAGTCCCTGCGAGCCACCCTCATGTGTTCCAGTGACGTCTCATTGTTGTACGTGCAGATTGGAGGGGCAGCCGGCCGACGTGCAGACTTTGCTTCGCACCATAAGTGTAGGGATTTTGGGAAGATAGAGCGGTGGATAGATGAGAATTGGACGGTTGTTTAGGCAGCGAATGCCCGACAGGGGCAGTCACGAATAACTGCTTGCTTTGCTGGCAATTATGGCAACGACACAGCGACTTGAACTTTGTCGTAGATACATGCATTTTTATTAGAACTTGATCATCGCTGGAATTAAACCGGGAGTTCAGCTCTCTAGCTAAAGCTGTTAATTTTAGAAGCTATCCGTGGACGTCTCAGTACAAATTCTAATTATAGCATATACTTCTAAGATTTTAAACGCGCTATAAAACTATATGCGCTAGCACACAAAAGGACTATGTACATGTGGTGTTTCAATACGCATACTAGCGGCTGCAGTACGCCCAATGAAAAAGCAACCCGCAAATAAAACTTTTGATGCGGCCAGCCGGAGGTGAGATCTTAGCCCCCGAGACTTATTTACGTTTGTATTTTCTCCGTATATTGCGGAAAACACCGATAAAGCTTCGGGTTTCGGTGTTTTGTGTTAACCCTATATCCTACAGTGACGGTTCATAAGTTTTAACACCACCTTTAGCCCCACTCATATACCGCCTTCCATTATCGCCTATACCGCCTATATCAAATGAACTGGTGGACCTCATTTATCTCGAGTTCATGTCGTGTTTTCGGATGTTTTGAAACATCCTCATAAGACTATACTTACCCTTGTGTAGAAAATCATTGAAAGCTACGGACATTGATATACAACGGTATTGAAGGAAACTTTTTGAACGGCAGAATATTATATAATCAAAGTGGTGTGGGGCTGGGGTGTTAAAACTTATGAATAGTCACTGTACCTAGGGCCATATCTATTTAGCCTTATGCGTGCTAGGGTAAGGCGGGTTATGATCCACTAGGAGTGTATTCAAAAAAAGCCCACAGACTGATTCTACACGGATGGGTGTTTTATTAAATCGAAGGGAGAAATGTGCAAGAACCATATGCGCTCCGGATGGCTCCTCCGCGGGACCAAGGCTAACCAACAAGTTTGAGGACGACAGGAAACGCCAACGGTGCCCTTCCATGAGATTTTTCTTGTGCAAGATAAGGAGGCGAATAATGTCTCACTATCCGGGTAATTCGTAGTCAACTCCGTTCAGCTTCTAACCCTGGAGACGTGGCGCAAGGCTAAGGTGGTCGCGGAAGGTCGTACCTGATTATTATTCACTGATAATGAGGAGAATTATGGACTATCAACACGAAAATGCGGTACTACATCAATCACATTCGACTCCAAATCGCCAAGGACAGGGGATTCTCGCGGTCTTGTTGGCGCCCCGACGGAGCCCCGACGGAGCCCCGCTGGAGTTCTCTCTCTTGTATCAGGAAGTGGTAATTAGCCCACACCGTCTTTTATCGATGCCAAACTGGGCGGAACCAATCGTTTTGTGTATAGAGTTGAGTGACGAGACCCTTCTTCTAATCGGCGTGATAAGACCTCCGCGCATGTCTCAGTTTCCCCTCAAAAGTAACTAAACCCCATGTTCGGCCAGTCCCTAGATCAGGCCGAATAATTTGTTGAGCACGCACTAGACGTTGTTTTAGCATCCAAGGTACCGTGAATACGAAAGAGATATGGGTGTACATTTGGTGCTAACAGAGACTAAATATATTCATATTTTGAAGCGCATTGGGTCAACTAGGTGGAATTACCCTTTTGGAGCCACGGTGGCATTACCCCATTTGTATTGACCCAGTCTAACAGACGATCAAACTTCCTGCACTTATGAAACGCTTGAAAATCTTCCCTGGCAGGTACCTTGGAACCAGGCTCTGCCTCCTGCTCGTAAAGAAGATATGGCGTAACGTCGGCGTTACACATGAGTGCAAGCCTGACAGTCTCAGTACAATGATCCACATGTGCACGCACGGCGAAAGGTGAATTATACCTGAAGAGGCTAGGAAGTAGCTCCTCAGGGTAGGCATCACGCCACGCATACTGACGTAGAACATTGAGACAGTGAAGATGATGGAAAACTTCTATACCGGCTACATAACCATAGGCAGAAGAGTTTGGGGACGTGGGCACAAACCCTTGCTCGGCGCTCCGGTTAAGAGAGGGTAGGCGCTCGGGTGGGACGACAACGGTAGGCACTAAAGACCAGTAAATCAGCCTAGATTTCTGCTTGAGGCTCGCCTGGGACAAAATAGAGCCTACCTTCCACTAAACTCTTCCATTTCGCTTCCAGTTGCCTTGAAGGGGTGCCTGTGAAGCCCGACCTCTCCATTGTGAATGTGCTGGCCGAGTTGCGCTCTTCATACTCGACTGCCTCAAGCAATGGTGCTTCTCACACATAAGTCAGCGTCAGAAAACATAATATGTAGTTGAGGTGCTCATATTAGGGCGAGAACAACTATCAAGATACATACACCAGATGCTAAGCTGCGCAGCGCATTCTCTGTCTGATGGCTTCCATCTCTGAGCGGCGAGTATCATGATCCCTCCGGAGAGAAACATAAGAACGCAGATCAAGCTCCATGCCATTTGGACGAAGTGACTGCCGCGGTAAGATATAATTCTCCCCCCAAGGTGGGAGGAACTATCGAACTCATCCGAGTCGTCGCCATCGCTCACCCCGGAGTAGCCACGACCCGCTTTCATTCTTGTGGGGTTGATAGGTGAATAATAAAAAATTAGATACCTTTTTCTCTGCTTGCCAAGTTGACCGAAGCAATAGCAAACAATAGCTCATATCCAGGACTATCCGTGCTGCCTATATAGGACTCGTGATCTAAGTAATGAGGGGGCAGCTGTGCAGGATAATAACTCTCTAGGCTAAAAAGGGAGATGCATCTCAGTCTTAGAGTGTCACCAATTTGTTAGCGACATGCTAGGCAACGGTATCATCCTAATTTACCCTGGTAGAATGAAGTACTCTGTAAATACAAATAATGTACTAAATTTCAGTAACCTATTTCGGTACGGAGTACATATTCCCCAGCATGTTCCTTTAACTAGGCTCCACTTAGTAGGGTAATACCTCACAGTAAATTTGCAGGGATATACGCACTCTTGTCAGGGGTGGTAATTTTGTTATCTTCAACGAATCACCACCGTATTTCAGGGAAGCGCGGGAACAGTGCGTTGTTTGGCCGACGCAACTGTCAACACAGAACAGGCAACAAGAAAGAGAATCTTATTTAACCCGTTGAATTGACATCGAAATAGTAGAACCCCTATAAACTTATTTTCTCTTGGCACTGTGCCTGTACCCACCTCTTCGGGCCAAAGAGCCGCAACCCAATCTGATCCTGTGCCTGGCATGGAATTGTCAAGATGCGTGAACGACGTTTCCTTTGGTCCTACAGTCGAAGGTTGCCGCGGAAACTTTGACTTTACGCTGAAGTTCGAAAAAATCATCCTCTCGATACTGCCGTCCGCTATTTTTATTGCATTGTCGGTCCCTCGAGGCATTTACCTCGCTCGAAGACCGATAATAGTGGGCGGCGCAACCTTCCAATTTACCAAGATTGTGTGTCTTCATTAGGCCCCTACTGAATACTGAAACATTTTGACTAATATTTTTTGGCAACTAAGGCAGCAGGGGCAATCTACACAGTCTTGCAGCTTGCTCTCCTCGTTATCGGCAGCATTGAACCATTCGAGCTACGTGGCTTGTCTATCACAGCCGACGTGCTAAGCTTTGTTGTGGGGATAGTCATATCCGCCCTGAGTTCTTTGGAGCATTCCCGCTCACCCCGGCCATCTATCTTGCTCAGTGCCTTTCTCTCCCTGACTGTCCTCTTCGATATTGCACAAGTACGATCCCTCTGGCTGCTAGCCCAGAGCTACAATGAGATTACCTATGTGAGGATATTCACTGCGGCCATCGTCTGGAAGGCTGTTCTGGTATTGTTGCAATCACTGCATCTCCAGAGCTGGCTCTCCTGGGACCGGAAAACGCATAGCCCCGAAGAAACCACTGGGCTATATGGGCTAGGCAGCTTCTTCTGGCTCACACCTCTCTTCTGGTCAGGATACAAAAAGGTTCTGAATCTACCAGATCTGTTTCCACTTGACAATAGTGTCGCTGTGGAGACCCTTCAAGCATCCTTTGGCCAGTATATCAAGCGCGCCGATTTCCACGGAGACAAAAACGGCTTGACGAAAACACTTCTTCGGGCATTGGCAGTCCCAATCTTGCTGCCCGTGGCTCCTCGAATTGCCCTGATCGGATTTACTCTGTGTCAGCCTTTGCTTATCGAGGCCGTCTTGAACTCGCTCGAGGAACCTCAAACCTACTTGACTACCAATAAGGGCTACGGCTTGATTGGTGCTACGATACTGGTCTACATAGGAATGCCACTTGCTACTGCCCTTTATTGGTATCTGCATGAACGAGCCTTATTCATGTCACGAGCACTTTTGGTCTCTGCGATATACGACAAGACGATCAAGGCACAGACTTCGGCCGCGGACGACTCGGCCGCTGTTACGCTTATGAGCAGCGATGTCGAAAGGATCAGGATGGGTCTCATGCAGCTTCACGAGTTCTGGGCAAATCCCATCCAGGTAGCTATCGTGTGTTGGTTACTTCAGCGCCAACTTGGCACGGCATTTGTGGCTCCTGTGGTTGTCGTCCTTATTTGCATCGTCACCTCGACTGTCCTAATGCGTTTTATTGGCCCGAGGCAAATGGCTTGGATGAAAGGCATCCAGAGGCGGGTCGGCCATACAGCGAATGTCATTAGTAATATGAAACACTTGAAGATATCAGGGCTCACCGCTCCTGTTGAAGAGTCAATTCAGAGGCTGCGTCTTGAAGAGTTGAAGGCTGGAGGCCACTTCCGTGCTTTTCTCGTAGGTTCTGTGGGAATTGGATTCACGCCAGTTCTCTTGGGCCCTGTCTTTGCATTCGCTCTCTCATCCCGCGAACTGGATGTTACGACTATATTCACCTCACTGTCCTATCTCCAGCTTCTCTCAGGACCACTGTCATTGTTATTCCAAGTTCTTCCTCAGTTGCTCGCCGCATTTTCATGTCTATCACGAATTCAGCAGTTCCTTGACAAAGAGCCTAGGGATGATTTCCGTCAGATTTTGGGAACAGACGCATTGTCTGAGAAAGAACATTCGAGTAAAAAATTGCCATCGACTGTGGAGATCAAGAACGCAGACTTTGGCTGGGAAAAGGATGTCTTGACTCTGAAGAACATCACTATTTCCATATCCCAGGGCTTGAATATAGTTATTGGTCCCGTTGCATCTGGGAAGTCGACGTTATGCAAAGCTTTGCTTGGAGAAACCCCAATTGCATCTGGAGAAGTCCTCATACGAACCAAATATCGCAGGATCGGATACTGCGATCAAGTTTCCTTCCTCCCTAACGAAAGTATCAGGGACACCATCATAGGCTTCTCAACTTTCGATGAGGAAAGATATGCCAATGTTATCGAAGCAACAATGCTCTCTCAGGACCTCCCTCTTCTCTCTAAAGGAGACCAAACCAAGATCGGTAGTGATGGACTCGCTCTCAGTGGTGGACAGAAACAGCGAATCTCACTTGCAAGAGCATTGTATCTGCAATGCGACGTGCTCATTCTTGACGATGCCCTTGGTGGGTTAGACTCCAATACAGAAGAACACATTTTCCATAATGTTTTCGGACCCTCAGGAATCCTCAAGACAAGAGACGCAGTTGTGATACTTTGCACAAACGCCATCCGACACCTCCCATCAGCCGATTATATCGTTGCACTTGGAACTGACGGTACTGTCGTGGAACAAGGTCGTTTCCCTGATCTTGTTGCGAATCGCCAATACGTCCATAGCCTCGGAGTCCAGGCTGACGCCGACGCTATATCTCATCGGACAACAACATTACCCAAGATACCACAGTCTGGGATTGAGATTCAATCGAAGTCGGCCCAGGCAAGCACTACTGACGATGAAGCATCCATTGCCGAAACCGATAGCAAGGAATCGAGCAGAAAACTAGGTGACCTTTCCATCTTCGCACACTACTGCCGGAGCATTGGTACTTTCTGGCTCGTCAGCTTCTTCTTGATTGGTCTTCTTTGCGGATTCTTTTACAACTTCCCTACGATCTGGCTAACTTATTGGAGCACTGATTCTTTCACTCGATCGAAGTCTTTCTACATTGGTATATACGCCCTTTTCCAATGTCTGGCCTTGACTACAGTCATCAGCGAGGCAGCCATCGGCATGCTATTAATCATTCGCAACGCTGGGTCACGTCTACACCAGGCCGCTCTGCGAACAGTTATTTCCGCACCGCTGCGTTTCTTCTCCCAGACAGACACGGGCATCGTTACCAATCTGTTCTCCCAGGATATGACGCTTCTCGATGGCGAGCTTCCACAGGCTTTGATCAATACGTCCCTACAAACCTGGATCGCCGTAGGAGGGGCGGCAGTGGTTGCAACATCGTCTCCCTATATTCTCATCACTTATCCCTTCATTGTAGCGATTCTTTACGGCGTTCAAAGATTCTATCTTCGCACATCTCGCCAGCTTCGGCTCTTAGATCTAGAGGCAAAGAGCCCGCTTTAGTATGTCTCTCTTGCTACTGTATTGGGGTATCCTTTACTAATCTTTAATGTCTCTAGCACGCACTTCTTGGATACGATCAAAGGCGCGGCCACCCTGCGAGCTTTTGGTTGGATAGAGGACTCTGTATCTGTAAACAATGTCCTTTTAGACACCTCGCAACGTCCTGCTTATCAGTTGAGCATGATACAGCGATGGCTGTCCTTTGTGCTCGACATAGTCGTGGCGATCATTGCATCACTAGTAGTCACTCTTACTACTCAGCTTCGTCCCAGTACTGGCTTCACCGGTGCGAGTTTGGTGTCAATCATGACCCTTGGGAAAACTTTGGCTACTCTGGTGCAGATGTATACATTGCTGGAGACTTCAATTGGGGCCGTTTCCCGCTTAAAGTCTTTTAGCGACAATACTGTTCCGGAAGATCTACCTAGCGAGGATGGTATTCCCCCAGCTGCATGGCCAGTGAGAGGTAGGATCGAAGTCAAAAATATATCTACATCATACATCGGTGCCGAATCAACCGAGAAGTCGGAAGGCTTAGACAATCTTGCACTTCGAGACCTCACATTCACGATTGAAGGGGGGCAGAAAGTAGCGATTTGCGGAAGAACAGGAAGGTAAGTCTGAAGTGATCATTGAGCAAATTCTTATATCGGTATGCATTAGTCCTTAAATCTGATGGTTACTTTCAACAGCGGTAAATCGTCCATTATTCTCCTCCTACTACGCCTCTTAGACCCACTTCTTCCATGCACTGGCGAACTCACCATTGACGATGTCTCACTCCTGACAATCGACCGCTCCACCTTACGCCGACGAATTATCGCAGTGCCACAGGATTCAACATTCTTCCCCGATGGCACTCCCTTCCTCAAAAACCTCGACCCATTCAACGTCGCAAACGAGGAGGAGTGCCAGGCGGTACTCGAGATGACAGGGTTATGGTCCTTGGTATCTGAGCGCGGGGGACTCACGGCCGGACTGAGTGCTGATAGGCTTAGCCATGGGCAGAAGCAGCTATTCAACCTAGCAAGGGCGGTCCTACGTCGGCGTATTCATGCTCGCTATCTAGATGCCGAGATTGGGGATGCTTACATCAAGTCTCGCACTTCCGCAACTAAGGCTTCGGGTGATACTGGTATTCTTATTTTGGACGAGGTTAACCGTGGTGTTGATATGGCGACGCAGAAGACCATGCAGGATATTATACGGTATGAGTTCGCAGGATACACTGTTGTCATGGTTAGCCATGGGCTCGACATGGTTATGGATTTCGATAAGGTTTTTGTGATGGATAAAGGTAGGCTTGTAGAAGAGGGCAAGCCGATGCAATTGGTTGATGAGGTGGACAGTTGGTTTAGAGAGCTGTGGATTGTTGGAAAACATGAAGTTCTCTCGGCAGCTGAGTAGTTTGATCAGACCTATATTCTTTGTTCTCAGCCTGTCTCTGCTCTTGTTAAATACAGTAGAATTCGAAAACAGTTTACCCCTCAGACACAAAGACCTTGTTTCTCGGTTTGTATCCGAAACCGGGTCTGTGTTTATGTGGATTAGTAGTAAGTTAACATCCACTAAAAGACTATTTCTCCTAACAGCTAGGCCCAATTTGGATAAGACCTGTGTCGGGTACGAGCCGAGAAACAAAGTCTGTGTGCCGGAGGGTAAACTATTTTCGAATTCTACTGTAGTTTCTTTCCCTTTGCTACATTTGTTTTTTCTAATGTTTCAATATTTTTCCTGCTTGTTGTCTTTCTGTTCAAGTCGACGTGTAGTCCATAAAAAGGTCTGAACATTATTAGCACACCAAAAAGGCCAAAGCGTGTTGATGCCTTTGGTGCCTGAGGCACGAATCAACTCTAGCCAAGGGGTGAGTAAGCTGGTTGGTAAACATCTGGACGCATTCCGCCTTAACGGGCCACTCACCCGAGCCAGACAACAAACTCCCTACCATATTGACTTTGATTTACATCATTCGATTCTTTGCTGAATAGTGATATCGACAAGTAATTGAAGAAACAATCGCCGAGCTACGACGTTAGTGTTACGGACCTACCCGTCACCAATCAGTTGGGGCCCCACCGGATACACAGATGGGCCACCCAGAGCCAACCGATCTATCTGTCATCAGATCACGTGCAACATACTATACTCTGACATCCCCAGGTATCGGAAGAAAAGCCACGATCATGCTCACTGAGCAAGAGCATGATCCGCCCTGAGTTGGACTAAAGTTTGGTGTATATGTACCTCGATATACATATCAGCAACACTACACATCCGCTCCAGGACAACGGGACCATCACGTGAACAGGGAAGCTACCCCCATGGATACTCATGAGTAGACCTCAGGATACCCCATAGCCCAACCCCAGCCCATTAATGGGGGCCCATCAAAGCCCATTTCCAGCGAATCCGCTCGGCTACTTCAGAAAGGTCATAAGTATCCATTCGAGGAGGCACTATGGCCTATATATAAGAGCTGTTAGCAATAGAAATATTTGAAAGGGAGATCATAAACCATAAACTAACATAAGGGGTGCTGAGATTTAATTATTCGGAAATCCAGTGTATCTGTCTAGTGGCGGGGGAGGGGTAAATCGGTGGCACACTTCGAGCCGGGCACGTGTTGTCCCATATTAAGTCCCAATCTGAGCCCCACTAAATCTTATCATCTACCTTCTCAAAATTAAATAGCATATTGAATATTGTCCGGGGAAAATACTGTTTGCAATATCGTGCTTGAGATACGTGAATCAATTGTACCTTCGCGCCATTCAGTCTGTGCGATAGTTGATGCCTCACATTAGATCAATGATACTAATATGACGTACTTCCCTCATGCCAGGGTTCAAGTAGGAAAGCCTCCGACTGAAACAGTCTACAAGGATGGTTAGAGGCTCCTGAACCCGTCAGTTGTATAGTGATCTCGCGTGCCACATGCTCAATCTTACATTCTTGTTTGCCATGCCTTAGTTCTTTTCTCGAGAATTCATTATCGTTCTTCCTTGCTCTCTCGGTCATACGGCTTATATATAAAATTTTCGAAGTAGCAATGTATAAGATAACTTATCACTAAAATAAACACACCCGTACGCCTGTCGTTAATGTGCTCTACTGGGCTTTCTGGTGATATGTAGAGGTAAGCGCTCTCGGCGGGTAAATTATTATCCTCGCCAGATGAGTTTGTGTAGCCGCCGGCCCTTCCCAGCTCAAGTCCTCATTGCCATGCATACGCACTCCTGGAGAAAGGAATAATAGCCAACCAATTGCGGCAATAACCATATAGCTTGTTATTCTGTGGCCTAAGACAAAAATATTCGTTGCGTAACACTGCCTTCAAAAAGGTAGCATATCTCATAGATAATTTCAAGCGGTAACGATTGAAGATTTCCCAGAGTTGAGGAAGTAGCACGGATTGTTCGAAGCAGCGAACTGCGTATCTGGTTATGACCGTCGGGATTTGTTCGGGCGACCGCTAGATCGAAGTCACGCCGGTGGTATGAAGTGACGCGGATAACCTCCATTCCGGACCTAAAAGTGGATCCCGCTGTTTTTGGTTTCTAGCTCTGGAATGTAGTGTTGAAATTTTGATTGTGGAGCGCGGACGCTGTTATGTCTTGAAAAGAGAGTAAAAGAAATCAAACGAGATTGTCATTTGGTGTTAGGGTGGTATTGCTGATCAAAATCGTTGGAGTCTCATGACCACTAATTTTGGGTCACGGAGTATAATCAGCAGCACACTGGCCCGATCACGTACGAAACATGGCTTTGACTTCAATCCAAAAGGAAACCGACCGAGTGCATCGATTATACGACATAAACGGGAAACCGTTCTCAATGTGGTTTCCCATTTTTTGGAAGGCAGTCAGACCACATGAAGGAACTCCTGTAATGAGTGCGCTACATCTAGCAGCTTTGAATGGCCATGAACAGGAGGTACATGCTATACTTAGTGTGGATAAAAGTGATGTCAATAGACCTGATGGTACAAAATCATACCCGGTCATGTGGGCTTCATCAAATGGACATGATAGGATCGTGGAACTTCTGCTAGAGCGAGGAGCCAATGTCAACGCCCAGGGCGGACTTTACGGAAATGCCCTCCAGGCTGCTTGTTCTGGAGGACACGATAAGATCGCACAGATGCTGCTAGAGCGAGGAGCCGATGTCAACGCCCAGGGTGGAGAGGACGGAAATGCCCTCCAGGCTGCTCGTCGGGGAGGATACCACCATATAGTGAAACTTCTCCAGGGACATCAGTTTGCTGATCAGTCGACCTCCCAACCTCCCCCTTCCAAGAGGCCTAAGGTTTCAACATGATCCCACATTAATATTCAACTAAAACTTTTCACTACCCCGATATCTTGATTGGTTTTCTCTCCCTAGGTAGTTGTGCTATAGTCCTTGCTCTCAGAGAGATGATCTGCCTTTGAGAATAGGCACACTGGTGACTTTGAGGGAGGAAGGCAATTTCTGGTTGATTGAGGTTTCATGGGGAGATTCCACCACTCCTGGGGTTAGCTTAGGAGATATCGCAGATCTACTGGCATGCTTCAATCTATAAAGTGGCGTTTTCTCCATTTCTCCCCGTCAAAGGGGGCGAGCTTCCCTGTTTCAAAATACCCTGTAAGGGGAAGGAACCGCGAGATCAGGAGATACGCCGACACTGTGGTAAATGCAATCACTGCAAGAACAGATAATTGGGGCATTCAAGTATCGAGTGTTAATGACTGGACTAAGGCTTATTTATACTACTAAAAGATGTAGGGTATATCGAGTATGTGGATTCTTGGTCGGGTTTCAGTATTTCAAAGTTACATGTGTTCATGTCTCAAGAGGGTGAAAAAGGATTTATGGAGGAGGCGAGGGAGCTCTAACAGCTGATAAGTAGTTAGTAACAGGGTTCGAGAAAGCCTCTTTCTGTGTTATCAGGCGAAAAATTCATATCATATTGCCTGCTGGCATCAAGGGATATCTTGCCTGAGCTTTGTCGCAGTAGCAGATCAGGAGCAAACCTGGAGCCAACCTGGAGCCAACCTGGAGCCAACCTGGAGCAAACCTGGAGCCAACCTGGAGCCAACCTGGAGCCAACCTGGAGCCAACCTGGAGCCAACCTGGAGCCAACCTGGAGCAAACCTGGAGCCGCAATTGGCCTTGGCGAAAAGTGTTCGTATCAAGGCATCAATACCGGTCACCACACTCTTCGAGTTAAGAAATGGTATTGTGAAATTCAAAATGAAATTTACCTGTTCCGCTTTCTGTTGACCTGTTTCCCAAAGCATGGACCATCTCCAGGTTCGAGTCCAACCCTATGATTTCGCCAACTGCGTTCAAGTTGGACCGTGCCTTGAACTGACCGTGTTGAACATTGAACTGCCACAAGTCAACTATCTACTATCCATGAACATCAAATTAATCTGTCCTTCTTTTATATACTCCAGTTCAGAAACAAGCACAAGAGAGTTCAACAAAGCCTGGTGTTAGTTTATGGCCCGCTTACATTCAAACGCTAACTCACCCCAATAAGTTCAACGAGAGGAATTCGGATCTAGTACACTTAATTCTCGTTCAGCGGCGACTGGCCGCTGTGTTTTGGCCTGCAGCAGGAAATTTTAGGTAACTAATCTATTTGCATTCATGGGCGGGAAAACTAGCCAAAAATGTATCAGAGACAGATAAACGGGGTTGTTCTGGCTAAGACATCATCACCACGTTGAATGAACGCTTGAATGGATGGAAGTGCTTACGTATCATATGTGTTCTAAGCTACCTTTTGCAAGAATGGTCTCCAGCCATCACTCGCATATTGCCTCCTTGGCCTGGATTTCCAGCAATGGAACTGAAGTATAAGAACTTGCAAGTCGAATGCAATTCGACACCGACTTATGCATCACTAAAATGTCGAGACAGCACGTCAAAACAACACTACCACTATTGAACCGTCGGAGGGAACAAGAACTAATACGGAAACGACGGCACAATCTCTTCAAGAGATTGACGGAGTTTAATGGCCGTTATAAAATTGACATATGGATGGCAATGCGAATGCCAAGCAGGCGAATCTATACCTTTACTACTGAGGAAGATGCAGTGTGGCCAAAGGAGATCGGTGCTGTATGTGACAGGATTAAGAACTGCGTTTCACCGCTCACATATCTTTCCAGAGGATCCAGGGCTTGCCTATTACCCGGAAAACCCCTGCAGATTACATTGCCAAGTGGACAGCGAAAGAAAGTAGCAAGCCCATAATTTCTCGTCAAGCGCAACAGCAAGATGAAGGTCTCGCTGCTTCTTGTGAGGCGCAAGAGACCTCTAAACGCTGCATGCGAGAAGCAACCAGCAACCAGCATAGACCCTTGGAAGACCAAGGCGCTTTGGGCGCAGCGGTGAGACTTAGTCAGGATGCTCCACTGAATTGGAACTTCCGTGGTCTACTATCATTCATCGCAAGTGTGGGAATCTAGTACATGTAAACACCTGCGTTCCTATCTGGAAAGCCTCGTGCAGTACATTATTCTCACTGCCGATTTGGATATTTTGAGCGGTTATTCGTACATGTACCTTTACCAATGATCTTGATGCTTAGTAACATACCCTTTCAAACCATCGTCAACCCCTGAGGATATAACTAATCTTCAGCGTATCATTATGCTGGGAGAAGAATTGGAAGGTCAGGCTCGTCCTAAGAGATTCCCCTCATATTCTGACAGAAAGGTTCTGTCGTACACACAATGCAACACATAGCAAATATTATACTTCCGTTCCATGCGTGGCCACCTTTTGCAATGCTTACATTCATCATAGTGATAGACTGCATATAGCCCAAAGGGAAAGGATTAGCGTAATCACCACATCCATCCATTCATCCATACATACTGTACCACTGTCTCCGTACATGTAGACCTAGAGACCATTTCGTGGTCTGAACAGTTGGGTAGCAGTTCAAGTTTCGTGTGAAAATTTTATATGACCAATTGTAGCTTGGCGCGATTAGGGTGTGCCACTGTGAAAGAAAACGTACGTGTCTGAGGGGTAATCTGTTTTCGAATCATCCTGTATGTCACAGGCTAAGCAGCGTGCCGCCGTAAGATCATTCTGATGACTTAGGGTATGCCACTCCATAGCGTAGGGTTTCTATATACCAGTTAGTGCGTACGGTCTGCACACAGCGATTTATGCTATGCTAGTGACTCATAAGATATTTGTTCCAATGAGCAACTGCTTCTGGATGAATGACGAAAGGGGGAATCCGTAGCGGTTATACGGGATATATTTACAGTTACCATATTAGCGACCAAGGCAAAGATTGCCCAGATTAACGTTGTTGTATTGGATTCATTGTACTAATTATTTCGCGCTTTCTAAAAGCAGGCAATAATATACAATTATTAATACAATATACAATAAGTTATCAGCTTACTAAGACAGGCATAGTCTTTAATCTGTAGCCTGGCGAATATCAGATGTTATCGACAACCCCGGATATCAAGAGAGCTCTCGCTTTGTTGGCCTGTGGCTCTTTCTTTCTTCATGGTTATATTGATGTGGAGCTGCAGCTGCGTGAGGTACAACACAATATCATGAACGACGCGGGTCCTCCAACACTACTAAAACTATCCTGTGATATTCAAGTTATCAACATTCCACAGATTTGGGTTCATTTGCCTAAGTTGTGCTCTCATTATCCGCTTCCTGAAAAGCTCGCATCCAGTCAAACAAAAATCCGATGTGTTCTCCATCGACCCATATCTTGATCTGATATTGAGTAACTGAGTGTCGTCGTCGGTAAACCTTTCTTCTATCCAATATCTCTGGATTGAGGGTACCATCCTTGGTTGATATTAATGATATATCTTTAGGCTTCAATGGATCACTGACCTCGCTTTCGTCGAAAGTCTGCGTGGATTGCTCGTAATCGCAATCAGGAGGTTCATAATCAGAATCATGTTCCGGATTCACTAATTGGATATTATCCGGGACAACGAATGCTTTGTCAGACTCGGTTTCTGAACACGACGATTCATCTTCGTCATCAGTCAATTGAATATTGATGCTATTTTCCTCTTCCGAGAGCTCTCGAATGCTATTCAGCGCAACTGGAACGCGGCAGAGGGGTTCTGTATCCATAGCAATCTGCGTGAATTAAGATTGGTGGAGATGAAGATTCTGTAGCATCAAATCAAGGCCAGAAAGCGACAATAAGTATAGTTTGCGGTGTCTCCAACTTGGATATTTGTATACTCATGTGTGACAGCCGTCTATCCTTTCTTGAGACGGACCTTGGGACCACATTAGGGAATGCAGGAGAAAAGACCGACCACTTTATTTTCTGAGATATTATCCAAGGCATCTTCTATTCTGATGTAATTAAACCCTCGGCATCTTTCTTTTACCGAACCCAGTTCCAAGACAAACATCTTAAACACGACCTTTCTTATCCAAATAGTTTAAAGCTTCATAACTGATTTTTAGTGCAACAAATAACGCTACTGGTTATGATTAGATGAAGACATCACCAGTTCATACATCCCCATCAAAAGCCTAAGGTCAACAGTCTTATCCTAAACCTAAGAATATGTTCGGCTCCATTTTCGGTAACAATACACTTGGTCCATCAAATGGAATTTCTTTTATCGATGGCGCACGTTGATTCTACCAAAAGGCTCGACATAAACAACACAGTGCTGATGTTGAGAAAGAAAATTTTAGTTGCGTATAGAACACCCACCGCAACGCTGGGTCAATTTCTTTATCCGGGGATAGGTTATAGGCTGGATTCAGTTTGAGCCTTACTGGTCACATGCCACCAGTTACTTACTACAAATGTCTTGATTAATTCATATATAAAGGGTAAGCCAAACCAAAGAAGTCCTCCTAATAACCTTTTTCATCAAATTCATACTTTACTTCATCAAACTTTGGAATAATTGAGATGGATACACAACAGAAAACTCCTACTGATAGCACCGGTGTTCTGGATCCGTCAATCCAACCAATTGGTTTCACCCGATTATACGCGCCGAATTGTACTTCGTACGATGCTTTCAAAGAGCTTTATCAAAATTGGTTCATAAATCTATGAGAATCACTAAATGTGATATTTACTTACCGGTTCTTGCAGGAAAGATTCTATTCTTCAGGTCCATGGAATCTCTCTCCTTGGGTTCTGCCCTCATGTGACAGAGACAGATGAGGCCATTCTTGTTTTAGTTCCAAAGGCAAATAATGGACATGCTTCGCTAATATATGAAGAACTGGCTGGATATATCCGATTTAAGAAATCGGAAGGAAGCGTCGAACTGACTAACTTTAATGCAAGGCTTGATTCAAGGTGTTTAGAAATAGGGTATACGACAAAGAACAATGATGATCGTTTATCAGGAGCTTATGGCAAAGGGCTCAAAGTGGCAGCTCTCGCTTTATGTCGTGAGGATTTCAATGTAAAGATATGCTCAAACAACTCCTATTGGAACTTTGGATTCAGGGGCAAGCTCAACCATAATTTCTATTGCCAGGTCACACCGGCGAGCAAGGGGAAAATCAAACGTCTCATGGTGCGCCTTGAGAGAGACCTACAGTGTCGTATCTCCCATCAGCTGACAGCCAAGATCTGGAAGGATGTTTCTGTATTCATCACAAAAGGAGGCAAGCACAATAGTCGTGATGAGAGCAGACTGACAAGAGACATCTTCTGGAGCTGGATGCGGGCTACTATTGATGTCAATCCCCCAATAGGCCTTATTCGTACTCTTAAGGGCGACTTAATCCTAGACGAGAGATTTGCCGGACATCTCTATTTCAAAGGAATCGAATTCAGCCCAGGTGAGAATAATGGGAGTGGCCTTCATGTCGGCTACAACCTTGCTACTGAAAGCCCTGGTTGGAGCTCTGGTCGATTGATTGAACCTGAGAGGAGGTCAAAATTAATTGCCGAGATTTGGGAAAGTGCCATCCGAAAAGGCAATGAAGGCGCTCTCTTACTTTATATTGATTTTCTCCGAAATCATCCCACACGAATGGACGTCCAAAATGCTGAAGACTTGGTGACGGAAATTGTGGCAAGAATTATTTGGGCGAAACTGAAAGAAGACTCCCAAAAGACCGCCGGATTCTATCATTACGAGAACAGCGGACGCAAAGTGAGTGCTACCCAATATAGAGCATACTTATAAGATTCTAACACCAACTCAAGAGCCTAGAGACAATCACGAAATATCTCAAACTCCAGCCACAGACTCTCTCGCTAGTTTTGTGGAGAATACTACGAAAGCATAACTTGATTCTCACACCTGATGAAGAGCTACAGCGACGATTAGAAGAATTTGAAGTAATCCAGATACCTAGTATGCGGTTTGCACAGGAATTCGACCGAGCCCTTCGGGCTTTGCTCGTGGCGACTTCTATTACTAGAAATGTTACTGTGCTTTATGTGCGTGCCGGGGATGAAGAAACCGATATCGCCTTTTCCAAGAACAAAAACACACTATATATCCATGAAAAGTGGCTGTATACTGAGAGAGCGCATCTTGATAGTGACTGTCCAGTGCGATTGAGCCCTCAAATCGAGAGCGATTCCTTCTTTTGTGAGCACATTGTTCATGAAATTTACCATCGTGCAGTGGGATTAATTAACCCTTCCGTGGAGTGGATCATTTACGGTGAGTCAAAGCCAAATAAGTCTCTTTATCTATCCCCACAAATGGTCCAGCAGAAGCTTCACGATATGCCTCGGCATGTGAGAGTTGTTGAAAATGAGGACTCTTCGATCCAGGTTCTATGGGACGACGGGCATAGTCATGCCTTTTCACAATTTTATGGCTCGTCAGTGGAATATATTGCCATTCTGCATTCCGTAGACTGCCTTTCGGAGGTACATAGACTCCTCTTCCATGAAGACGCGATAGTGTGCGCATGTCCGCGCCAACGCATCCCGCAAAGGCAAAGGTCGGCCATCTTCTCTTCTACAGCCCAGAAAGCCTATTTGCCGATGGTGGCAAGGTACAAGAAAGATGCAATATTTGGATTTCCGCCACTACACAACTCCCACCTAAGTAGCCCGATTATAGCCACCGGTGGCGTTGTGGTCGAGTTTCCAGATGATGAAGTACTGGGAGAATCGATGAAGACATCATTGTCGGGATCAAAACTTCCTAAATCTATTGATTTATATGATAGTGCTAAGTCGCCAAATTCAGTTGACATTGAGATTGGTGTTGGTCAGGATGAACAAACTACTCCTCACATAAGCATACTTGAGGATCGGAAATCTCTTGCAACTGTCGTTTCCATGGACAGTATTTTAGCTGCACAATATCTCGAAAGTTGCAAGACACCAGAATCTAATTCAGACCCAGCAGACTCATGTGTCACTCCGCTTTTGGAGGAGAGGTCACGAAACGTTAGAGAGGATACCAAAGTAGTGGGCCCTGGCTACCCATCAGCGGAGGCAAAATATGAGATTATGCGCAGAATCACGAAGCGAACTCAAAACTCTCTTGACTTTGGCACTGACCAATCTGGACAATTCAAGAAATTAAAGGGCCCTCTAGGAACCGAAGACAGTATTTAGAGTAAGACTAAATGTTCGTTTCTGAATATTCAGTACAAAATTATTATCTACTTCTCAAAAGCGTGATTCATTGCGGAATATTATACTCATCTTAGACATATCCGATACTCGATTTGGATTATACTAGTAGGAGGGGCTAGTGTGAAACCAAGCAGAAATAAGGCCATTGTACTGTCCTCTATTCATGACTTCTAATTACAAGTATTCGAGGTACAGTACGTCCCGTAACTGGTGTCACCACCTACACTCTTCGATTGTTTCTCGAACCCTGATTGCCAAGGCACCTAGTCTATATTTATAGTTTTTCCGGGCTATCCCTGTGAGTGGGGCCTGTATTGTTTCGGACACAGAATAACCAGGGCGCACGTGGGTGTATCCACTTGTAGTCTCGATACGGCTGATACCTCGATACCCCAATTCGAAAATCATCGTCCCTCGGTGCGCGCGAATATCTAATTAATCACCAGTGGCCGCAGTAGGATAGCGCTTACTAAAGGGCTTTAAAGAACGAGATTATCCACCTGCACCGCCTTGCCCAGCACTAGCACCACTCTCAGTGTGCTGCTGCTACTGCTCAAAGGTATCAATACCGATCTAATACAATCACTCTATTTTCTCCTACGCCGGCAGTGGTAGGCGGGCAGAGAGCGCTTGTTACGGCTCAAAAAAGGTATTTATTTTATATAAATGTGGAGTTGTCATGCGATCTGAGCTAAATATAACCCGCTGCCAAGACGCATCAGGTTTTGGCGGGTTGTCATGATTTTCGCTGGCCACTTCGAATCCGCGAAGAAGATTGATGAGGCAGGCCTGACGCTACTCAAAGGGCGGACACCATAATGTAGGCTACTGGACGAATTATAGAACTTAATCGGAAAGTTCAAATTCCATCAAACGAGGTTTCGCCGGGTTGGTTGGTGTCCTAGAGTTGGACCGCTTTGAAGACAGTGCCATACCGCTCCTTCTTTGGAGCATATCAGTAATGTCTTGGTGGCCTTCAACCACGGCGGCCTGAAGAGCGTTGCCGTATTTGCCGCCCTGCGCGTTGATATTCGCTGCGTTGTCTAAGAGAAGTTTAACAATCTGTTGATGGCCGTTTCCTGAGGCGGCCTGGAGAGCGTTGCCGTAGTAGCCACCCTGCACGTTGACATCGGCTCCCTTGTATAAGAAAAGTTTGACAATCTGTTGATCGCCTCTCAATGAGGCGGCCTGAAGAGCGTTGCCGAAGTAGCCACCCTGCGTGTTGACATCCGCTCCTTCGTCTAAGAGAAGTTTGACAATCTCTTGATCGCCCTTTAAGGAGGCGGCCTGGAGAGCGTTGCCGAAGCGGCCACCCTGCGCGTTGACATCCGCTCCTTTGTCTACGAGAAGTTTGACTGTTTCTTGATCGCCTCTCCATGAGGCGGCCTGGAGAGCGTTGCCGTAGTTGGCAGCCTGCGCGTTGATATCCGCTCCATTGTCCAAGAGAAGTTTGACAATCTCTTTATGGCCTTTTAAGGAGCCGGCCTGGAGAGCGTTGCCATACTCGCCACCCTGCGCGTTGACATCCGCTCCCCCGTCTAAAAGTAGCGTGATAGTCTCTTGATGGCCCCATAACGAGGCGGCCTGGAGAGCGTTGCCGAAGCGCCCACCCTGCGCGTTGACATCCGCTCCTTTGTCTAAGAGAAGTTTGACAATCTCTTCATGGCCTCTCTCAGAGGCGGCCTGGAGAGCGTTGCCGAAGCGCCCACCCTGCGCGTTGACATCCGCTCCATTGTATAAGAGAAGTTTTACTATTTCTTGGTCGCCTTCGAAGGAGGCGGCCTGGAGAGCGTCGCCGTAGTGGCCACCCTGCGCGTTGACATCCGCTCCATTGTCTAAGAGAAGTTTGACAATCTCTTGATCGCCCTTTAAGGAGGCGGCCTGGAGAGCGTCGCCGTAGCGGCCACCTGGCGCGTTGATATCCGCTCCCTTATCTAAGAGTAGTGTGACAATCTCTTCATGGCCTTGTAAGGAGGCGGACTGGAGAGCATTGCCGTACTCGCCACCCTGCGCGTTGACATCCGCTCCTTTGTCTAAGAGAATTTTGACAATCTCTTCATGACCTTTTAAGGAGGCGGACTGGAGAGCGTTGCCGAAGTAGCCACCCTGCGCGTTGACATCTGCTCCTTTGTCTGCGAGAAGTTTGACAATCTCTTGGTCGCCTTCGAAGGAGGCGGCCTGGAGAGCGTTGCCGTAGCAGCCGCCCTGCGTGTTAACATCCGCTCCCTTGTCCAAGAGTATTGTGACAATATCTTGATGGCCTCTCTCTGAAGCGGCCTGGAGAGCGTTGCCGTAGCGGCCACCCGGCGCGTTGATATCCGCTCCCTTGTCTAATAGTAGTGTAACGACCATTTGATGGCCGTTGTTTGAGGCGCCCTGAAGAGCGTTGCCGTACTCACCGCCCTCCGTGTTGACATCCGCTCCCTTGTCCAAGAGTAGTGTGACAATATCTTGATGGCCTCTCACTGAAGCGGCCTGGAGAGCGTTGCCGGAGCGGCCACCCGGCGCGTTGATATCCGCTCCCCTGTCTAAGAGTAGTGTGACAGTCTCTTCATGGCCTTCTAAGGAGGCGGAGTGGAGAGCGTTGCCGTAAAAGCCGCCCTCTGCGTTGACGTCCGCTCCCCTGTCTAAGAGTAGCGTGATAGTCCCTTGGTGGCCCCATGCCGAGGCGGCCTGGAGAGCGTTGCAGTAGCCGCCGCCCTGCGTGTTAACATCCGCTCCCTTGTCCAAGAGTAGTGTGACAACCTTTTGATGGCCTCTCTCTGAAGCGGCCTGGAGAGCGTTGCCGTAGTAGCCGCCCCGCGCGTTGACATCCGCTCCCTTGTCTAATAGTAGTGTAACGACCATTTGATGACCTTTGTTTGAGGCGGCCTGGAGGGCGTTGCCGAATTCGCCGCCCCGCGCGTTGGCATCCGCTCCCTTGTCCAAGAGCAGTTTGACTATTTCTTGATCGCCTCTCCATGAGGCGGCCTGGAGAGCGTTGCCGTAGTGGCCACCCTGCGCGTTGACATCCGCTCCTTTGTATAAGAGAAGTTTGACAATCTCTTGGTCGCCTTCGAAGGAGGCGGCCTGGAGAGCGTCGCCGTAGCGGCCACCCTGCGCGTTGACATCGGCTCCTTTGTCTAAGAGAAGTTTCACAATCTCTTGATCGCATTTGAAGGAGGCGGCTTGGAGAGCGTTGCCGTAGTAGCCACCCTGCGCGTTGACATCGGCTCCTTTGTCTAAGAGAAGTTTCACAATCTCTTGATCGCATTTGTAGGAGGCGGCTTGGAGAGCGTTGCCGTAGTAGCCACCCTGCGTGTTGACATCCTCTCCTTTACCAATAAGCTCTCGTGCTGACGCTGCGAGCCCAATACATCAAGCATAGTAGAGCCTGGATCCTCGCGGAGGACCAGGATTACTGTACGAACTCCTATGAGCCTGATACAGACGAGCCCAACGTTGGAATGTTGCTTCCTTTTCTAGGAATCTGACTGTCATCCAAACTACATCTTCGGAAGCCTGGGCCGACGAACCATGGCTTGCGAAAAGTTCCGCCGCACACCCTGCCATCGGAAAATCACGTTCAATCTCTCTGTTGCTACCCGTAATATCCGTAAGATAAGTCAAGCATGTCCTTATGATTGAAATACTGGCAGTCGTGATCTCGAATTCATTCTTACCGAGAAGGTACTCTTTGACGGAAAAGTGGGCAAGATGTAGCTCTTTCCTAGTGGCGTGAACGACTGTCACTAAGCTGGGACAGTAATCTATAATATCAATCTCGCAAAATAGTCGACGCTTGATGTCAAACCCTCGCGGCTCAATCTCGATCTGCGTTGCTATTACTTCTCTAGCCTCGGCTAGCGTGATAGGTCGCTTAGAGTGCACTAGGAATTGTAGTAGGCGTATCGCGTCACTTTTTAGCTCTGTCGGTATGCTTGCAATCATGCGCCGATATGTTTCATTAAGATTTAGCGGCAAGGATACGAGAGCCTTCTCCATAGCTGCCTCGTGACGACATCGAGCCAGGCTGTCCAATTGACAGAACGCCCACCTGAACCTAAGGAGGGTGTCAGTAAACCATAAGCATATTGACCCATGTAGTAATATCTCACATCCCGTCGGCCCCGTCGCCAACCTTCGTCCGGATCCTTTCAAGAATATTCTCGGACAAAGGCTTCTCTGCAAAATCTCGTCGTTGAGAAAGCTGTGCTGTTACCCACGATCTGATATCAGAGTTGACAGCCGGCTTCTCAAGTGGTAGGCAGTTTTCCTGTCCTATTAAAGGGGGAATATAACTTTGAAACTCGGACTCGGGTCGACTGGTACAAAGTAACTGGGTGTGGAACAAATCCGGCCTAGATATTACCTCCTTGATCCACAGGATGACATCATCCCTTGTTTTTGATTCATCCAATGCGTCTAGAACGATAGACACCTTTCTCTGGGCTGCGAGCATCTTGCAAACAATATCCGAGAGTGCTTCTGTCGTAGGTTGGCCGCTGCCAATCTGGTGTGCTTCAAATAGAGCATCAAGATAAGTAGCAGAGCCGACCCCGCCTTGGTAAAGTTGGAAAGCGAGCGACCGTAGCATGCCATCCCATGTCTGCTTTGTGGAGTCGCTGAAGTCAAAGAAAAAGCTAAGGATTAGACCATCGTTTCCATTCGCGAGATGATCAAGCACGGTCGTACTGAGGACCGTCTTCCCACATCCCGCAAGCCCATGCAGCCACAAATGTCGACGTGTCCCTGAGTACCACGACTTGAAGACGGGGTTTTCTAGGAGCCACGCGCCTGTCCCCTCATGGCGGAGCGTCCTTGCGTGGTTGACATTTGTAGACGGATCCGGGGGACATAGCCAGCGCCTGATCCTATCGGTGCGAAGACCAGACCCGATAGAATCAGTTGCAGCTTTAGTTGCAAATGTCGTCTGCTGCACGCTATCAATCTGTCGTTGAACTGCTCGCAATCAGGACATATACAAATTTCAAATGTAATACGATCTTGTATATTTGCTAATCAAGCTAGTAATCGAAACAAGAACTAACCTAACTGAAGCACTTCCAGTGCCCTCTTGGTTTCTTTGACCTCTGAAGCTGGCACGTACGCCAGAAGCTCCTTGGTATACGCAGCGGCGGTCGCCGAGGCATAGCGTTGCCATCGATCGTTCTTATGAGCATCGGCGTAGTCGCAGATCCCTCGGATCACAAGACAGGGAAAGTGGTTCATCAGGCCGGCCGCTTCCATCTCAAAGCAGATACAATCCTCGCCGATGTCATCAACAACACGATCGCGAGCAGTAGCGTCTTTAACGAGTGTGTTGCCGGATGCGATCGTCCCATAGTGGATATTGGGATCTATATGATCTCGAGTATCGCGTTGAACTTCATCAGCCGTGTCGCAGTCCCGACAGTCCGGGCTGGGGGTGTGGTCGCATGAAGCTTTGAAGAGGCGATCGTTTTCGAAGCCCTGGTGAATATATCCAGGATTTTGCTTGGATCTCTTGCCCATCTTCGGGTTCTTCTCTAGCATTTCTTGAAGGAAGCAGGGAACCTTGGAGTCCTTCCGTTCGTGGTAGGCCTGGATTCTGCTAAGCGCATTGAGGAGGACCGTCGGAGGCCGTCCGAGGAAGCCTTTGCGCTCACGCTTGTCACCAGACTTTGCCTTGATCAAGTCATACTGGCAAACCCCGCCCATTGTCCCAGAGGGCTGGCTCACGACAACATCACCTAGCCGGATATCGTGATCCTCGTCCGGTCGAGCAATGCCACCGCCTATGCCGACCAAAAGACCAATACGAATGGATGGCAAAGAGGCAAGCAGGCTCGAGGCCGTGGTCGCAGCCGAGGTGGTTCCGTAGACTCCAGAAGCTAGGGAGGCGATGACAATGTTATGATCTCCCACTCGACCCCACGTGTAAACGTTCGCGTCGGTTTGGTGTCTAGTGAAGCCGGTTGGAGCTGCATGTTCCTCATCTAACATCGCTTCTGCAGCGGCCCTCTCGATGTGAAGAGCAGCGATCCAGGCAATTTCATAGTAGTCGGGGCTATCTAGGGTGCTCGGGGATGCCATGATGCGAAAGGAAGCGCACGAAACTGCCAGATAGCCGGGTGTATCACTGTCCGTCAAAGGTCGCAACCTTCTTCGTTGCTATGCAGGACAGTCGCTATGGCCTAACACCCTCTAGACGGATTTGCATCCCACTGTAGAAGGACAGTGGAAAGCTGAAAAGGACGAGGTCAGGTAAAATCAACAGGTCCTCGTGAGGCCTTGAACTGGGCGCTTGCATGCGGAGGTCTCTAGCTGGCTGGGCGACATGATTGGGCGTGGTCAATGCCAAGAGATTACCTCCCACATTGCCAGGCCATCTTGCTGCCTGCATGTAACTGACTTGTCCAGAACAAGGACGGAAGAGTGACGGCCCAACGGGGCTGTGTTCTTGTGGCGAAGCATAAGGGAATGGCTGAGACGTCGTCGCGAAGGGAAGACACTTTTCCAGATTATCTTCCAACCTTGTTATGTTTGACTTGTTTGCATGCCAATGGAAAGTTCCAGCTTTTCCATACAAGCCGATTCGTAAAGTCATGTATCCTTGAGGGTACGATACTGTATAGGTACTATTACTGGAATACTGATATTCCGGGACTATTCCCAACCGGGTATAGTATATCTTGGCATAAGGGTTCGAGAAACAATCGAAGAGTGTAGGTGGTGACACCAGTTATGGGACGTACTGTAATTGATTTCTCCACCAGTTTTCACCCGGAGGCCGATATCACCTACAAACCTTCGAGCAGCTCCTATCTTCACACCGTGTGTAACGAAGAAGCTTGGGTCTTGGTCTTCATAAATCTGCATGACGTCGAGACAGTTCTCAAGGGTCAAATCGTATGCTTTATTGCTCCCATTCCGTATATTGATCCCGTCAAGGAAGCCGTGGACCGTGATTGGTTCAATAGAGTCAGGCTTGGCGAGCACAGCGTCATGGACAGGCAAAGTAGACAATGGCATTTGCGATGACTCCGCCTGTAGAATATTGTTGTTGATGTTGATCGGAGGACACGTAGAATGGTTTGAAGAGTTATTCGAGCTTTTTTTCTTTTCGAGTCACTTATGTTCATCCTCATAAAGCTGCTGACGAAAGGTGTCGGGAACATCATCATGGGTACCGAGAAGTCCTCCCTCCTCCACATGTCTGAGCTCCTTTAAATGTTGCGTCCTTAATATATAATGCTTCTTGCCCTCTGGGTCTTGCCAGCAATATTGCCCTTCATGGCGGCACGGAGGCCCAGGGCATCGCATGATAGGGTATACATCTCTCCATACTGAGTCATGGCCAGAGGCATGCTCGGCGTCAATCTGAGGGTCTCGTTCGGCGAGCATTCGCTTAGTCACGGATGATCTTCCTCTCTTGTCAGTGCTGGAAGGAAGCGACACGCTGTCATCTATATAGTTGATAGCTATCTGAAGCCGGGTCGTCTTGCCGCGATGAAAAAGACGGGTTCACACTAGTAGCTGTTTCTCCACATCCTGCCAATCAACACTATTACCCTCGAAATGTTTATCAATATTCCGTTGGGAGTTGACCGATAATACCATAACAGTATCATCAAGTCTCACCTGCCGGGTGCGGGCTATCTTCCGTCGTATAATTTTACTAGAGTCCGTTTTATCTCTTCCCAGTAAGAGCTGGGACGCAGTGTCAAGTCTTGTTTCGTATCTTTCACCCAAACTCGGTTGTTCAACTTAACCTTCCACTCAATTTTGTAGTAAATACAGTCTGTAGACTGTCCATCCCATGCATTTCTATCACCACGTCCAACCTGGCGGTGAGAGGGACATTGGAGCTTACATCAATGGTACAATACTTCTAAAATGTAAAATCTCAATATCATAGCAAGCAAGGATGTTTGCTCCAAAGATCCCAAGGATCCCGCAGTTACGATAGAGTCAATCACTCCTAGGAGGCATGGCGTCCCTGTAAACCACCAAAAATGGGAACAAAAAGGACTACAGACGCGCTCGAAATCAGTTTCACCACTTTATACTCTTCGGTTCTTTCCCAAACTTTATGATGAAACACGCTAGTCTGTGTTCGGTTTAGGTCATTTCAGAGTATCGAAACGTATTGTAACCTCAAGTCACATGATGAGGCACTATGTAATATAACGGAAATAATCATACGATTGATACTACCCGAGTCACCACTCCAATATTGACAGCAAAATCCCCCAATGGAGAAAACTAGGCCTATTGTGTTTTCGACGAATTGAGGAGGCCCGAACCAAAACGACCAATCTTTGCTTCCTAGCGTCACTTGATAAATCGTGCCTCTTTATATGACTTTGGTAGGAGGTTGAGCGGTCAAGAGCCTCGGTAACGGATTAATAAAAGGCCGATAATTCGAACGGTAGAAAATTGGATACCGACAAGGGATATATATATCGCTTCTGAGAGCCTCCACTTTGCATTTATGGCGATCCGGGTCAATCTGCACGCATTTTACAACAGTCTCTCAAGAGTTATTTACACTCCGTTAGGTTATACAGTATTCATTGCGTCATTTTGTGTATTACTTCATGATGATGGCATTGCTCTTTTGGCGATTTATCTTTCGTGGTCCGTCAATCACTATTTAAGCAACGGTGGAACGACTGTTGCAGTCGTTGCAGTCTTTGCATGGCATTTGTTTATCAATTGCTGAATCAAGGTTCAATAACTTTCTTCAACATGTCCAACGATGAAGGCACGGCCCAAAATCCACCTCGCACCCAAGCCAGACAGATAACTCTGCAGGTGGGGGAGCGCCGATTTGTCACTACTCTTCAAACACTAGTACCTGAGAGCAACTTCTTCGCCTCCCTGTTGTCTGGGCGGTGGGACGATGCACTGACCGACGGTTCTTACTTCATTGATGCAGATCCGACTCTATTTGAACATATCCTACGTTATCTTCGGCGTAGGGTGCTTCCGATATTTTACGATATCAGCAAAGGACATGACCACGCGTTGTATCTAGCCCTTCTTGAAGAGGCAAAGTATTTCCAAATTGCTCGACTCCAAGAATGGCTTGAAAACAAAAAGTATCTCTATGCGCTATCTGTGGAGTGTTTCATCGAAGAAGATGAAGGAACTCCATGTCCTACAACACTGTCCACGGATACAAGCGTGGAGTACTACCCTGAATGGGGAACTAAAAGGGTGTATGTGTGCCCTCGGGGGATATATGTGCACAGGGGACAACCTGGAGCATGCGGTAGGCAGTGCATGAAAGCAAGAGGAGATGCCGATGCAGTTTATGACGAGGAACCAATGTTGAGGTTGCTGGTGGTGAAAAAACGGACAGTCTTTGATATGCAGGCTTGTGTGGCCGGCCAGTATGTAAGCACTATCTATGAGCACCACTCAGAGGTTTCTTTGTCTGAGCCTGATTTCCAGGTTCCAGATTGACAATGGTATGCGACTTTGATATCTCGCTCATAGTATACAGCCAGACATGTTCAGCTGAGTGGTTTAATAGAAAGCGAGCCCTTTTCTGAAATCGAAGAAGTATCACATTGGTGCCCAGAGCTCGGTGGATGGTATGACACTGATGAAGAGGCCGAACAAAATTATATCAACGACAACGTAATTCGTCTCATTGAGGAGAATAGCTCGTAAATCCAGGCATTATTAGTGATGGTACAGGCGCGATCGAAATCAGCTTCACCTTTTCTGAAACACGCTAACTAGTCATTATTTGGCTGAGTCAGGTACAGTAAGATGAAATGTCTTGTAACATCAATATTACAGTTAACATATTAACCAGGGCTTATCAATTTGATCAGAATGTTTCCATCCAAGGGTTATAGAAATGTATTATAAAGCTTGTTTTGTGCATCCGATTCTAGTCAGGGCGGGCGAAAAGAGTATTGCTCTCTCTGGGCTAATATAAATATAGCCTTCGAGTCAAGAAGATTGGCTTCTACGTCAGGATGATCATTTGATATATACTACCGTCCATGTTCTATGCGAGGTCTTCGACAACCCATGAATCGCCACCGTAGTTCTTGCAGAAGATGAAACCCATGGATCTAGACAAAAGGCAGCCAAAGTCATGACGTTGCTAAATCTTGCTTAGGTGACAAGGCAGACCTTCCCGAGTCCGTCCGGCGCGTACAGAATAGTATCAGTATTATACTACTATCTCTTCTGGCAAACTTTCCAACCCCTGAAGAAGGGAAAGGGGTTTGCGTTCTTTCATTTCCTTTTCAACCGGGCTGATGGATTGTGAAAGTTAATTCAATCGCTTTCGGACCAACAGTCAGCTCAAGCGCCTCTTGTCAGAATATTGAGACAATACCTATCTATCCAGGAAGCGGCCCAAATTCTTGAACAGTTTCAAACAAATGACTGGATTCCAAATGGCCAAGTACTTTGGAGTAGAATCACTCGCGAAAAAGTCCAAGAATGGGCTGACAAGCATCGACTTCAGACTTTAACCACAGCAATGGGGCGGCTCATAGATGTGAAACACCCAGATTGCTTGAGATTGAGAAAGAACTCTCGGCAATGGAGTAACTATGTCCATGGTGCTTCCGCGATCTTTGCTTGGCGCATAGCCCAAGGTGAAAAGGTTACGCTGCTTTCACCTCCACCACCAGAGCGATTTCATCCGTTGGGTCTATCTTATTACCAACTCATTGAAGAGCCCATAGTTCGGGGCTTACTCCATCAAAACGCTGTTCAGAGAATCAATATAGCGCATCCTACGATCAAGGAAAGTAATGAATTTCTATATGAGCTATGGCCGAATGACAGAAGTGACAAATGGGTGGAACAATTCGGATCAAGGCCTTGCGAGATGAAGTGGAGACAAGTAGGACACAGCAAGGACAAAATGAAATTGAAGAGCCCGTTGGCCTTCTCAGAACAGCACGTCTATTCTACTGAGAAGTTTGAACGACTCGAATGACATAAGGTTCGCTATTCCAGACTTTGTATCACTTATGATATTATCTAGGTTGCCTTCATCAAACCTACTCATGGTGTTTTACTACTAATGGTATTCCTGCTCATTATGAGCTGGTTACCCATATTGATATTATTTGACCTGTTATGCTTACTTCTTGACAAAATGTGGAATGAGAAAAATGCAACAAAGGAAACAGCAGTGGCTACTTCAGTCATGATTTCAGCTGAAATTACCAAAGCTGAACAGCCCACCGAAAGTTCAAAGCAGGGGGTAATGTCAAAGAACAAAGGAAATCCCGCACAAAGGCACAGTTGGAGGCCATGAGGAAGCTCAAGGATAAAAAGAGAGCCCGCGCAAAGGCACAGCAGGCGGCTGCGAAAGACTTAAGGATAAAAAGAAAGCCCACGCAAAGGCACAGCAGGTGGCTGCGAAGAAACTCAAGGATCAAAAGATAGCTTAAGAGGAGGCGCGCTGAATGTCATCTGAAATGCTCACTATGTATCTCATGAATGATTTCTTAATTATCTACAAGTTACATATATGTGCTTATGGCTGATTCCAATAGTAGGTTTGCACGTGAGTTGCTCTAGACCGGGCAGAGCCTAGACACTCGTAACACGACAGCTATTTTTGGGCTATTATCTATTACTGTACTGAGGTACTGCCAAGAACGTGAGCCAGGGGTAGACTAACTATATAAGGGATGGCGTCACGCAAAATAGAGTTCAAGAAAGAATTAAAGAGAGAAAGGAGGTGAAACTGATTTCGAGCACGTAGTTATTTAATGGCTGAACTTACTGTAGCTGACGGCAGGGATCAGGCTGACTTAGCCACCCCCTTTAGTGCATTTTTGACATTAGTACTTATATATCATTACCCTACCTCTGAAAATCTTCGTCACCTCACCCCCCCAATACCTATATAATGCAAACCCGACGCCAAAAACGCCTAAGTGAGAATCAAGGAGGGTCTAAGGAGAAAAAAAGACAGAGAAGCTCAGTAAGTAGTCACAACACCACCTTTGTCTGACGTGGCTGATATATTATATTCAATAGTCTTCATCGGTCAAGAATATGATTCAACTCTTGCCACTCGAGCTATTATACATAATCTGCCGTTATCTGAGTCGTGACTCCCTTATAAAACTTTGTGCCGTATCGACCACATTCCAAAATCGGGTGCAGCCGCTTATACCCAAAGTTTTTATCTCGGACCTATACAGCCAACGAGGTCTGTGGGAACGATTAGCCAAACTTGCAAAGGCTTTAGAGAATCCTTCCCCTGGGTGGGGAATCGACCATATTGATATTGAATTAGGACAGCTAGAGGATGTGGAAAAGCTTGCAAAGCGCCTCCGTCCTATTTTGTCTCGGGCTACAAACCTTCGCTCTTTATCAATTCCAATTCATTCAAGCACGGCTAAACTCCTCGAGAGTTGTGGTTTTTGCGATTTCGGAGAGGATCTAAATGTGCAGAAGGTGTTTCAAACAATCTTCAGTCTCAATCGGTTTACTTTTATTCGAGGTTTTAGTGGCCACTTGGGCATCGAATGGCGCTCAGACGAACTGCAAGATGTGGAGATTGGCAAATGTCAATTAAACCACGAGAGTATACTCAGGCTTTTGAAACGGTTCAAAAATCTAGTGACTGTCAAACTCCAAGGTGTTGATTTATGGCACCACTTACCCTTAAGCCGCAAGTCAAAATTGGCGGCAATCGTCGAAGCTCTTTACCCATCCAGACGGAATCTTTGTGAGCTCACTTTAAACATTGAAGATAGTTGCATTGCTTCTAAGAGTGAAGTTCTCGGAGCACCCTCACTTGGGGCTTTCAGCTCTCTGAAAAACTTCACAGCACACGAGTCCGACCTGTCTGCTGATGTCATATTTCCCCCTTCAATGATTCGTCTGGGTGTCTTGTCGTTTGAAAGGGAGCCAACTTTCTCTTTTTTCGGCCGTGACTACACGAGCCTCCCCAAAACACTTCGAACCGTTTTGTCTTATAGCAGAAAGCCGGCCATTTTACAAGAAAGGCTCAAAGAAATCCCTCCTCCCGATTATATCAAGGTGGAAATTCGCCGCTATGATGACAGTCTTCCCAGAGGTGCTATTCGAAGGCCTGACAAACCTTCGTAGAATCTTCTTGAATTGTTCAGATAGTCGAGTATTTTTGTTTGTTTGCCTTCGGGGGAATGGAAAGAATTTCCTCAATGGTCAGGAGCAGAGTCGCCCTTTATGTTCGGAGAGGAGTTTGCCTTGAACCTCCAGCTAGTCCCGAGATCTAGTTCCTAGTGATAAACCCTCTGTATCCGTATATCGAAAATTTGAAATTACATTTTGAATTCCCTATAGAACGACTCACATGCAAACAAACCAAACAGAATAGTTGGCAGGAAATTCGGTCGTCGTCTGGCCACCTCTCAACTCTCCTTCCGTCAACCACGTTCACTCATCAAAACCGTGGACGAGCAAAGGCATCCGCAGAGATGATACAGGTCCGCTCGAAATCAGTTTCACCATTTTAATCTCTATGATTCTTTCTTGAATCTTGGCCAGACCCACTTAAGCCTACATCTGGCCTGGCTGATTTATGACTGTCAAATAGGAAAAGGAGAATTAATATGCTCTAGTCACATTAGGCTTAGCGTCAATAAAAATAGAGGTTTGTAAAGTAATCAAAGAGAACAAATTGGTGAAACTGATTTCGAGCGCGTCTGTACTGGTGGGATGATTATTTTCGTTATAACTGATTCACATGCCGTACAAAACGTTAGATCTCTAAGGTCCCATAGCGTTCGTAGCTTTGAGAGCTTGGTCCGCCTAGTTTACCACATGTACCGGAAAACCTCTGCCGGTGGGTCCTGATCAGTTCGGATTATACTCTTACTCAATAAGCAGATTGGGGGTTCTCTTTTCCTGATAACCTAGGGCAACCTGGGTAATGGGTGTTGCACGTGATCTGGATGACAGATAGATCGGTTAGGCAACGGTAAGGTTGAGAGACAGATCGTTGAGGTTGGAAGTCTGCAGGACGATAAGAGAAGTATCTTCCCTATTCTATCTAACATAGCTGGGACTAGTTGGCTGTACGTAACAAAAAGATTACATAGGCCTAAGTTTTAGAAATATATATACAGAATCGTAAAAGCTATTAATAACGAAACCTAAAGGGCTGTATAATTTGAGGTATTATAAAGGCTACTCAACAGGGCCCCTTTCTCTGAGGGTGAGAAATATGACGTGACCTGATGAGCAGCCGGTCGCCAAATTTGTTGCTGACATAGCAAATCGAGAAGAACCTTGTGGTCTAAACTCAGTGGGTAACCACAGGAGGTTTACTTCATTGTAGGTTATCCAGGAAAGGTCATGACTCAAGCCATATCCATATTGTTTGGGCGATAAAATAATGCGATGAGGCATAAATGTGACAGAAGCAATTGAACCTATATCAAGCGTACCCGTCCTCGTGCGTAGATGATCAGAATTGACCTTATCGAATTGAAGGAAGTCAGGGGAGTTGATATGAAGAGGCAACACACACTGACCAGGAGCCCGGACTACAGATACTGACTGTCTTATTATTAGACACTGATGCGAGCAGGCTTCCATCTATCGACCAGGCAATCGGCCTAATGGGACCACTATGGCCTTCAAGAGTGAACACCCTCTGTTCAGTGGATTGCGAGTCCTAGTCCGAGGGATCGGGGTCATGAGCTAGAGATTCATCACGGTTGGGATAGAAGTGATAAATCATCATCCTTATTTTCCTAGTAAATCAAAACAGCACATCTTGGTCATCCAGGGTTCAACAGAGGGTGGGACTCCATGAAACCAGCATTTCATAGGGCGGATAAGTCGGTTGTAAAGAAAATTTCCACCCCACCAGTAATGTATTTACGTATATTAGATGAGTCGTGCAAGTGGCCAGACAACCAACCCAATCTCCTGCCAACTAGTCTATCGGTTTGTTTGCAACTGAGAGATTCTAGATGGACATAGCCCATATAACCATGTTACAACAGCTATTTTTATACCATTGCTTATTACCGTAATAAGATACTGCCGGAAATGTGGGTCAGGGGTAATCTAGCCATAAAAGGCATGGCATAATGCAAAACATAGTTCAGCAAAGAATTAAAGAATGTGTAGAAAACTAATTTCGAACGCGTCTGTATTATGCTACTACAAAGAGAAATTGTCAATTCATTCGTCATTTCTTAGGTCTTTCACACTGCCGCGGGCCCTTCCAGATTGGTTAGAACTTCTTCCCCCAACGAACCCTGTTGAGGCATGTCAACCTTGCTCGTTTCTAATTCCATTGTTTCTTCAGAGTCTGAATCGCCATTTTGCCCACTACGCTGTATCTGTAGTTGCTTCAAAAGCCAAGGAAGACCATCAAGCCTTAATTCCGCTTTGTCTGCAATG
This sequence comes from Penicillium hordei, assembly GCF_028827395.1. Lineage (NCBI taxonomy): Eukaryota > Fungi > Ascomycota > Eurotiomycetes > Eurotiales > Aspergillaceae > Penicillium > Penicillium hordei. The sequence goes on along the minus strand of NW_026623147.1, from coordinate 2,028,607 downwards.
ATTTGTCAGTCTCGACCAAGCAGATTCGGTTTAATCCAAATTTGTGTCAAATATATATTGGACTTACCATCAGTATTCATCTTGGACATATGCCCTCCCATCTCTCTTGGATCCTCTTCCGTCCTCAGAAACACAACTGAGCTTGATGAACATAATGAGGATGCCCTGTTGGTCCTATCTCCCATGTCCCATATATATTCCCATATGTCTATTTGGTCTTCAGCTTCCTCAGAGTATTTCATTTGATCCCATGTGGAGTCTTCATCAGCATCAAGATCGTCTTGACCAATATCCATAGGTTGCATCTGTTCGTCAAATTGCTTTAGATCCGTTCCTAGGTAATTGCGTCAGCCAGTCTGAGTCTTGTAGCATTAACCTACCACCTGCTAATGCCATACCGTTGCGCTGGGCCATCTTTTGACTTTGCGAGATTGCTTCACGATGGATAGAAGATGTCATCGTAACGAGCATAGACTGACGGTTTCTCGCAGTTTATAATAGTGCTGGATGATTGCTTTTATTAACAGTCTAATGCGGGTGACAGAACTGCGATATGCGACTCACGGAAACGGGTAGCACACGTTTTCTACATCCCTTCCCAGCACACTGCAGCCCTGCCTTCGGTGATCTGAAGTAGGTTAACGCTGAACTTCAGCAGTTCTGCGAGAAAGTCCATGGTATGTGCCAGCAAGGTAGCAGTTTGCATTTCCTAACTGCTCATGCCAACGTATCGCTATTACTGTGGTCAACATTCTGACCAGTCGAGCACCAGCTAGTTAGCCAACGTGAGTCCAAATATGCGAATGGAATAACGTATTGGAAGGACGAAGGCCCCTGTTCACTCAGTATTTATTATTAAGTAGGGAACAAATTGAGCGAGCGGAGCTCCTCTGTACCTTCCACCATTGGAATTGACGTGACTACTTGCAGCATTAGATCAATCAGTTTAACCATACCCTTGTCCAGCTTACGTGCAGTAGCAACATCCGCCAGGTTAACGTCAGCTGGCGCTTAGGGGTACAAAGGTCGGAAACTTGAACAGTACTAGTTGATGACCGTTACTCTAACGGACTAGTAGCCAAGTGAACCCTGGCATGTTTATCAAGAACCCTGTGGGTGTGGGTCAGATAGATATACCAATAGGGCTTTTTGCTTTATCACTCTATCGTCATAAATACCTTGCAATGACCAAATAAACCAAACGAAACAAGCACTATTCATCATCCAGTTATTTCATATATTTTGCTCTTTAAGAAATGCAACGCCAACGGCAACAGCTGCACAACAACCCCCACCATATGCAAGGGCTGTATGGTAGAGACCACCGACGGGCCAATCACCCTCGCTGTTAAGGATAGAAAGGGCAACAAGTTAGTATACCTGGAGTGTAACAGACAACGATAACGGCATCTCGAAAATACCTTCTCATTACCCGCCAGTAAGAATATGAGGAGTTTAATCGTGTAAGGAAATAGAAGACATGTAAGTCCAGTCCCTGAAATTACCCTAGTTTGAATCTTCTAATGGGGTTATTCTTGTTCAGGAGTTGCGAAGACAATGGTGGCCAATTCAGCGAGAGAAAATGCATCCATGCGCTACTCCTATCCGACTTTCGCCTCTTCAACCCGCACCATAAATCCAATATGAAGTGCTTATGGCAAAGTAATAGAGACTTTGGAGATTCAGAGTCTTCATCAACCAAACTTCGCACATTCTCAGAACATAAATCGCCGCAACAACCTGCGCACATTGCTTAGAGGACGAATCTACCACGGTCCGCCCTTGCAAAATTAAATCAGGAAAAGAGAAAACTTGGAAGCATAATGAGGTAGCGTATAAACAAATAAGATTAATCTCTACCACTTGAGGCTTTCGTGCATACTCCATGGCTCAACGCTGAGGTCTAATTCAGTTGATAGAGGCTCCTCAAAATTGACGTTTGGCTGGGATGGAACTGCTTGGGCTCCCTGTGGTGTAGGCACGATTCTAGCCTTTTGCTGTATAGATGGATACATGTACATCTGGTTTTCGTTCAATACGCTAGCTACCCTCGATTCCATCGGGGAGTCGATCCTCAGCTGCGGCATGTGTGGTGGTCCAACTGGCTGGGTTTGGGTGGATGTGTGATGGGCTAGTACCACCTGCGGCGGAGTATCATCAAATCCTTGAATCTGTTGCCAGGTATGGGACGGGATCTGCGGGTTGCACATAGCGGAGGATGCCCCCTCGCTATTCAATACATTCGGAACGCAATAATGTCCCCCATCTGCTCCATCGACTGGGTCCAGCAGTGGCGATTTCATACCCAATGCCTTCAACTGGACAATGAGTCTGGATTCTATGTTGCTCTGACATTGAATTATCTCCAATATGTTGATTAACTGAACCATGATATCCCTAGCAATTTGGCACTTTCTCTCGCACTCTTCATGGCGCCGGAAAAAGCGTTTCTGTGATGGTAGAAGTAAGGATAAAGAATACGTTCAGTAAAGAATTGTTCTCACAATTCGCTCTTCTCCAATGAGGTGCCTGAGTTCAGTCAATAGCAATGCCGCGTTCCGGGTCAGATGAAGTTGCTTCATTATACCTAAGTAATTTCAAAAAGATTTAAACTATTTTTTTTAAAAAAGGAAGTGATGGGATATTTTCTAGCATGAGTCACAAACTACCGGCCTATTTGTATCGAAAAATTCCCCTTTGCTATCTGCTACCCCTCCTTCCATTCTCTCGAGTCCCAAAATCCCGGTCACTTCCCCGCTCGTTATCGCTAGTGGCAAGACCTGGAGACAAGGGTCGACCGGCTATTCATTTAGGGGCCTAGGCCGGCACTAATCCACTTAATAGTCGTTGAACGAAATAGAAGCCAATCATATATTTAATTTTAGCGCGCTTGATGTGACCACAACCTCCACGGGCAATTTTATTAGTTATTAACTAGCTAGCATAACCTTTTTTAAGAAACTAGGATGTAAAGTGCACACATATCCTGATTTATCCCAACGTACGGAGTAGACCATTCCAAGTTTACCCCCGGTGGAATATTCATCCGGTGAATGCTTAATACCATGTTATTTTGAAAGCCGGAAAGGTCACTCATTTATTTGAAATTCGGAGACTTGAGGAACCCAGCTACATACACTGGAAGATAAATGTCACCAAGCTGCGCTGGTGGGCACGTGGTTCAAGGTGAAGTAGATGGGATACGCCCTGGAGTCGGTAGTCTCGGTGGCAATTGAGTCATGGATATGCAGTGGCCAGCTTGTAAATAGTAGTCGCGTTGAATTCGATAAGAGCCACACAGGTTTGGTGGAACTCGACATCGTTCTGCGGCGCATTCGCAGTTAGTCATAATAAGTAAAAAATTTCTATATACAAATTGTTATGCTGCTTTTCCTCCAATCAAAGCCCGACAATCCAACCCTTTCTCACAATTCACTCTCATGCCTCATTCTGTCCATCGTTTTTCGCAAGGGTATTCAGGACCTTATAAACTGAGAGATCCAAGTTGATTGACAATTAACTTGGTTCGTCGTATAAATTGCAGAGGAATCAATGACGATGAGTCTGCTTGGTACCTGGTTTGCACTCGCCGAGTATCACAACAGATTTCAAACATCACTGTAACGAACTGGTCCTAAGAATGTACTATCCATACTGTAAACGGAATTTTTTTTCGAACTATGAATCTTATATGCTGCTGTGTTTATTAATCAGACGTTTGGGGGGTAAGGCTAATTTCCTACGCTTCCTAAGCTAAGTAGGGCCAAACTAACAAGTAAGTTTGGCCGGCTAGGCTTCCATTGTTTACAGCGAGCCCGCTGTAAAGCTTTGCAAGACCCCAGCGAAGGCTAAAGGAGACGTATACAACTTGGGTACATCTGGTGGCTCCTAAAGTATACTTCAGTCAGGGACTAATACTAACCAAAGAAGCTCATCCACGCCTCCGGGCTACGATGATCTCTTACAGTATGAGGTATTTGATTCTAATTTCGGGAGGATCGAGCTTAGCTCACGAAATTCGAAAGAAGAAGGCACAACTATCATAACCCGGCAATGACGAGAGATTTTATTTAAACCAGTCAAAGTCCTCCGTCATCCATGAACCATTGCCAGGCTCTATGTCGCTCGACCGGTTTGAAGAGTGTCTGGCATTGTCTGTCGAAGGGAGGACACTTTGTTGGTATGGAGGCACACTGGTATTGGGTACATAATACCGATCCATAGCTGCAGGTGGTAACTGATTTGGACCCACTGCCTGATTGGCTGTTTGTTGAGGATAATATTGCGGTATCATGGCATATTGGCTTTGATTCAATGAGGATAGTCCTATTTGACTTGACTCCGGTTGATCGGCACTCCGGTGCCAAGCGGCCGCATTGTCCCCAGCATAGCCGTATGGTGCATGTCTCGGTAAACCTTGTGGAGCCGACTGGGTAGGTGTGGGCTGGGACGATGGCACTTCCCTATTCGAAACGGATTGCTGTTGGCCTCCTGGCCGAGCTCCACCTGATGAATTATCTGGCCGAGCTCTATTTGGTGAATTATTTGCTATAGGCTCCCTATACTTATCCCGGTTGGACACAACAAGTAGACTTGACTGGACTCCCAAGGTATCTAAGTCGGCTTTCAGTTGGGATGGCAGATCTTGGTCTCGGATTTGCTCCAGTTGTTTAAGTAGCTGAGCAATCGTAGCCCTGTAGAATTTGTATTTCTGGGCACAAGGTTTATGATCTTGGACAAATTGCACCTTAGGCAGACGGTAAGTACAAATCAAGTAATGCATGAGTTGGACTTACGGCCTTTTGTTTCCCTCCGAGTGCGACTGCCAACTCGTGCATAATCGCTACACCGCGCTTTTGTTGCACCGAGTCATTGGGGGAGGGTGCTGGATGAGTTCCTTTTATCATATTGACAGAAGGGTTCTGTTGAATGGAAAGGTGTTCGCTGGAGACCCGCGATACTGAATAGATCTAGTGTACATAGCGCAGGTTGACCTTAAGTACTACTTAAGACATCTCCAGGATCTTAATCCTTGTAATGCTACCCTAATGATTTTTCCATAATCTAAATATCGGTTTTTGCCATCTTGCCTTGGCCATTGCCTGCGGCAATTATGCGGCAAATGTCCGAAATATCAGCCCCCCTTACCATGAAACGGGGCCAATCAAATCTCTTTCTATATGCGCTGTTGGTGTGATATAAAATGTGCTTGGGTTTCACAGGCCGTCTGTTGAACCTTAAATTTGCCCGAGACGACTAATTGCGCCAAAGCACTTTCAATCTCTCCAAGTACAATGGCTGATCAAGAACGGGATGCGGGCGCGTCCTCTAAGACCGGACCCATCACAAAATACCGAACTTAATCACGCGCTTCCATTTGGCGCTAGGTATCATTCGGGTCATGTGAGGCTTGGCGACAGGGGTCAACGACCATCCCGGTCTAGACAGTTCAACAAAAAGATAACAACGAAACTAGTGACTGAAAAGGTAGTTATATGTTTGACGACAAGGCATGAAGTCCCCATAATCTGTCCGTGCTAGCCACCATTGAGTCCATCACTGAATTCGGAACTAAAGGTACGGGTACATCTGACTCAAAAGTTGCTCAACGCTTGACAGACTACGGTTGCCAACCCCAAACACCACATGGCCTGTTGCGCCATTCGCCACAAACAGCACTGATAGCCTAGACCAGGGAACCCTAGTCGCTCCTGGCCATTGGCCTAAATGACCATCCGCGGGCTTCCGTCTGTAGTTGGATCTGGTTTTCCGGATGTCCGGTACCAGGGTTACCGCCAGCCTTGGGTCATGTCCTGCGCCGCGGATTATTGTAGCCACCCTAGTCAGCGCGAGATTCTGATGAGCGTCGTAGAGCTGTGGCGTGGTATGAAGAAACGACACCGAGGTGTGTTATTCTGTGGTCCATCAGCATTGTCATCAAATTTATAACTCTCTTGCGAGTCACTATGACCTAGACAGCCCTTGGATTTTCGTTGTTGTTTTCCAGACCTCTTGTACAGGCAATGATCCGCGGCCGTGATGTCAAGCTTCACATGACCCGAATGTCATAGCGCTCGTTCGCTTGTTGTCCTGCCCAGTGGCAAACGGCGCGTCTGATAGGCTCGGAATATCTTGTACTGGATCCGATCGCGAAACGCACGCCCGCATCCGATCCTAGTCGCCCACTGGGTTGATGGCGGTCTTCTTAGAGGCTTTAACCTTGGCTCTCTATGCAGGCGCAATCAATTAAATCAGTATTTACGAGCTAGCCTAGAGGGGCGCGCGCGGATACACCGAACGGTTACCAGACCCAAGTATCTGCTGTGCTGGATTTGAACGTTGGGGTCGTGATTTATTGCGTACATATATTGGTCTAGACATCCGTTTTAGGATGAGCCGGAATAGATAATAGGGATGATGTGGTGTGGTACAGACTCACCCGAGCGGGTCGACACGGAGGAGGGCCATCAGAGCTGGCATGGAGAGGCGGATTTAGTGACAAGAGTTCCCCCCCTTTTACAGAAGAAGGAAATAGCGCCATTATCTTTCTGAGGGTGGAGGGAGCTTTGGCATAGGAAGTCGATCAGGGGAAGTTAAGGTTCAACATACATGTGCAGCCAGAGCAGATTGTAGATTGCACCAATAGCGTCTATAGAAAGAGTCCTGCTGGACTAAGTTGCCAGTTCAACGTCCTCTATATGATAATCCTTGCATCCATATGTTTGGACCGGGGTCAACAGTTGCCATGCGCTGTCGAACCTCGCACTTGCAAACAAGCCAAACTGACTAGCTGGGGAGATGCGGTTGGTTGCCTGGCCACTGCCCCTCTCCATCTTTGCCAACCACGATCGCTGGTTACACTGACCATACAAAATAACTGGGGGAATCTGATATCTTTGTTTAAACTAAGATAGAATTCGCGTGATCCTATTAGTATAATGATTGTTCTTCTTCTAGAACAACAATTGACCGTTTTATTTTGACTCTCGGATAGTGTTCAGCTGCTATACGCCGAGAAGATTAAGTGATAGAGCCCCTGCATCTTAGGGAACAAATATCTACTCCTGAATAATTGATTTAGTTCTTTAGTATTTTGGAATGCATTATAAGTAGATTTATTAGCTTGCAGTATTTGGTGTGTGACATCTCTGTTCTTTGGCAATGCCAAGACCAAGTAACAAAGCGCGCTCCGAGGAGAGGGATCTATGCCGAAAAACCTTGGTTGAGCACATTTGTTAGTGAAAAGGCCCGTCTATCACCCGTACCAAGAGTTGCTTTGCTTACTACTTCACAGGGAAAAGGACCGGCATTAGAGTCACAAAAGTTCACCTTCGGCTCACGCCTAAGCGTCAAGACAAATATTACTGGAAAGTCTTGGACCCGTCAAATAAGGAATTGCTCAAACTGTTCCAAACTAGCCCAAACCAAGTTTCATTGAGCGGGCTTCCAAAGTCGGTTCACGAAGAGCTTCAGTCCTATGTTGGGAAAACATTTGAAGCAGTTGCAAACAGATCGGGGTTTGGGATACCGAAAGAAACAGAAGCTTTCGACTTTCAGGCAAGACCGACAGTCCAGGTAAATGAGACCGAGTGCTGATTTCGATAGGACGATGGTCCCACGTCACCCGAGCGCAATTGGGGTTCCAGAATTGCTATATTGGAGGCTGAGGTGAAGGCAGCAGATACAGACAACAATCGTCTACGGGAGAGTTTGCGAATAGTGGAAGACGAAAGGAGTGGCATGGAGGAGATTATAAGACAGGAGCAAAATTTCAGGACAAAGGAACGAGATTTGCTTTTGAAAGACATTGAAGACAGCAAGTCAAAGGCGGAGGAACTTGAGAACATGGCCTCAAGGCTTTTGATGAGAATTTCGGATATACATGGCTCAATGAATAATCTCTAGTTGGATACAGAAGATGCCCCCGATAATATGGAATGTGAAAACAAGTTGTGATTAAAGATGAACACAAGTTTTGGCATTTTCCTCCCTGCAAAATAGTAGTATAGATATGTCTACTTTCATAATGGTCCCTGTGGCCAGAGATGATTGAAGCATCCATATGAAATGTCCATCCGATGAGTCTCAATGCTCCCAATACCTAATGTTTCAAACCCTACCTTGCTTCAACTTTTTCCTTTTGTAAGGGTCAAACATATTATCGCCATCACGCTTATTCAAACTGATATGACAGTAGCAACGCCGGTTTAGTGGCCAAAGATCACTGTGGTGATCAGAACGCCCGAATGGCGCATACGCTTGTTGGGCTACAAGGAGGGCAGCAACGGATGTCGGAAACCCACCAATCTTCCGACTAACCCCTTGGCTGACGATTGCAAGTTTAAAGTCCTCATGTAGACTTCTAACTGTAAATGAAACCTTTTTGCGGTAATAAGCACAAATATGACAGCCATCATGCTTATCCACAGGACCGATGTCTTCGCTTTTCCGGATCACGAATCGTGAGCATGGAAACTCCGTTCTTAGAATGGAGAGAATGCCGTTAGGATCAGGTTTACAACACATAATTGATCCAATACAGTGGAATCGACCATCCAGGAACACTGGTTCTTGATCGAATTCAAAAAAGAACGAGGTCGCCAATAGAGCCAACGAGAGCTCCTGTGGAATGTGACATTGCATATCAGAAAGCTCCTCCATTCGTTCCGTATCGTCCAGGTCAGGCAGGGTTCCATCAATAGCACAGTCGAGGCGAAAAACATCTTCTTTTAAGTCAGGTGGAAGATTATCTAATGCATCTTCAAAACCACGGTATCCGTCTACTGCGGGCGAGGAAAGAAAAGTGCGGATACCGCGTCCCACGAAGTTACTATTAAAAAGGGTTTGGCTCTGCTCTTGCCCACGTTCAGGACTGAACTTTTCAAACCCTGTGCCTATACTTATCACAAGATCCGGTCGCCTGGCACCAGGCCAGATGTTCATGCTTTCTCGGATGGCAGTTCTCAAGGGGCAGTTTGCTTGAATCCCTCCGTCTTGAAATGTTCCAATGCCAGGGATATATTTTGGTTTGAAGTATCTTGAAGAAAGTTTTTGTTAGAAGTCAGACCAACAACATGAACCAGGGTGTGCAGATACCCTAAGGCTGCAATACAGCATCTGGCACTGAAATAGTCAATGTTAGTTGGAGACAGACTTCGTCCCGGATATGGGTATTCTTTAGGCCCAAGGATAATACAGCTACTCACACCTTCCACACCTCAGGCTCATCGGCCAACTTGGTTGGTATCACTGATATGTAAGAAGTTTCCTCCTCAGGCCGGCGAAGGCGCCTATAGTTCGAGAACAAAGACAACTTGCCGTCATTTTCTATGTGGCTAGCTGTCAAAGCTATTCGACCACCTGCTGTCGGTAAAGGTGTATCATAAAAACGATGAGTGCTACCAAACGCCCGTTGGAGAGCCGTGTCTAGTGATAAGGAGTCATAAGCAGCATCTGCCAAAACGTGTCGTATGAAATTCCACAAGAGACTTACACGGCCTTTGTGCCGTGCTTTAGAGGGGAAGATTTCACGAGCAAGTGGTTTGAATTTCTCCAAAGCTTCTGAAGCACTGGAGCCTTGAACGGAGGTTTCAAGGAGTATCAATCCGCCTACGAGAGTTATTAGCCTTGGTTCGATATGGATTTTGATCAGGACTTAGAATTATTTTACCAACACTTGTACCCATTGAAAAATGAACATCATTCCGTAATGGCCTCCACTGTCGCATTTTCTCCAGTTTGCACAAGAATGCGAGAATGCGAACACCCCGAACTCCGCCCCCATCTAGAACTAAGATATCAGGGCCTTTCGTGGGAGGTAAGCAACGTACGGTATGCTTGAACCTTTTGGGACAAAGTATGCAAAATGATACTTCGAAATGATACTCTGCCCCTCCCGCCCGTTTGCCCCATATGCGCACGCAATTTTCACAGATAGCGTGGCCACAAGGCAGAATTACATCGGTCCCCCGCAGAAGACAGCTTAGACAAGTAACATTCAATTTCAGGTATTTCCACCCAAATTGCCTTCTTGCAACACTGCACTTTCGGACCATTGCAGTTTTGGAATCATTTGTAAGATTTCTGAACAACAGGCAAAAATGGACTTCAATAGCGCAGAGTCCATGCTCGGCATCGGCTGTAGATATTTCTTTCCATGCCGCGAGACATATTTCGGCATAGTGAGTTTGGAACATTAAGAGGGGGTCAAATCCTGACAGGCTTGTTAGTTGAAAATCAAGCATTATGCCACGTCTTAATAATTTGGCGAGATTACAGGGCTCACCTACTATGCATGCCAGGCGGATATGCATCCATAATCAATGCGGAGGAGATATACATTGCTATAGCAGGTATGGACTCACCCGCATCTATCGCCGAGGCAATAAAGTTTTGAAGATAAATTGAAGCGTTAAGAGGAACTTTGCAGTGGTCTTTAGCAGCTTGAATAGCATTGAAAGAAATCTCTCCTTGATATGCCATATGTTCCGTGGCCTTATTAAAAAGTGCTTCTAGGTGTGTCGCGGAAAATAGAATGTGTTCTGCCTCGCGTTTGCGTCGCGCTTTTTGAATATCGCGTGATAGTTGAGAACGGAGTGGTTCAAATTTCGCTTCTCGGGACAGGGCGTGCCGACTACGTAGATCGACAATAGCCAAGGACGACGCTATGGAAGAACCTAAAGACGTGGATAATGTGTTGTAGAGGACTTCCCAGGCTGGATATTCTACCTCGGGGTTGGTCAGCACCAAAACTACCTGGGGAGTCAAGCCCAGGCGTAGTCTTCCATCTTTCAGTTCTCCCAGCCAAGATAGCAATATTTCTTGTATTTTTCCAAGCCCGCCAATATCATCCGGAAATAGATAAACAACATGTGTGAAAGGCAAAATCAGATGGCTATATATAGTATCTCTAATTTCGTCGAATGACTGATAATTCTTCCGACGGATCTCAAAACTAGTCCTCTGGTTATCATAACGCCTGCTGCTCCCACCAAGCCCCTTTTCTTTTAATTCATCGCTCACTCCATCTATAATCAGAATAGGATGAGGGGTATTGGTAGTATTAGTGCTTATGTGAAGCTTGGCAAAGCATGGTGCACAGCTGCGGCGTGTATTGTTGAATGGAAAAAGGGCACGTAATGCTTGAGACTTTGAATGCCCTCCAATAAAACATATCAATGATGGAAACTGGCAAAGCGGGTCCTCCATGTCAATGAGGATCTTTCGAAAGCGACTATCCACTCCGAGGATCCAACCATCGGTGTTTCTGCTAAGATGTAGCCATTGAGCCATAACTGATCCCTGTCACGACGGATTCAAGAATTGAAAGAATAGCAGAACCGGATAAATGCATCTTTATATTCATTGAGTGGGTTTTATCGCTATTTATGAGAGAATACAATCAGTGTCAAAGGCATGGTCTCCCAAAATTAGGGGGTTACACCAAGATCCCCCTTCTGAAAAGGCATGCTTCCAATTTGTCATAAGATTGCGAATGACAAAACCCTACTGAAATATTGCTTACGCGTTGAATAAAGTTAACCCAGCAAACAATTTCCGGTGCCTCTGACTAATTCAATATCTGTCCGCATTATAAGCTAACCCATACGTTTGTATGCGGAAGTGAGAGGCGCTCTGCAACCATCCGTGTCTAGAGACAGAGATAGTCTGCATGAAGGCTGCAGTCAATCGAATCACGACTTTCTGAGTTATAGTATGAAGAAGTCTAAAAATACTTGACTCCAAACCCTTTCATTGTATTATGTTCCTCATATATTATCACTTGTTGGAGGCGTGTCTCGCGAGAGTGACGGCACAAAGTATAATGTACAGAGGCATAAAGATAAAGTCCATTGGGGAAAGACTATAATCAATAAATTTCCAGCCATGCTATTGCATTCACTACGTTCTTCGTCGCCTCTTTATAAGTTCTAGCCTGAATACTGCGTTTCTGTTCCTCAGAAATCTGACAAAAGTTCTTGCACATGCAGCTCTGGGAGGCTGCAGTGCCTACCAACAACTTATAGTGCTACATATGTAAACACGTATATCTGCAACCGTATGACATTACAATCCTACAGTACTTCTCGAAAATGGCGTCACCACCTACGCTATCATCCTCCTACAGTGATCATAAGCTTAAATGAAATTTTCATTGATCATTAAGTGCAAACTACTGTGTTAAAAAACACGGGCCATGTGCCTCGCTCGTCGAGATTTGATTTTATAAGGTATTTAGCACTCTGGGGAAGGGAATATGCCTTGTTCAATGAAGGGGATGATACAAGTAGATATTAATTCGGCTTGCCTTTATTGACTGGAAATCTGAGCGATAGGAGAGTGGTCTTGTCTTGAAACAACCGTTGAGTAATCAGGGGCAAGGGAATCCCTATATAAGTGTAAATATAAGCAATTGACGATGAAGAGAATAGCTACACACACATACAATTCATTAACGCCCGGCAGCTAAGCCAAAAGGGCAACTAAATCTGATCTATCAATGCAGGTCCTAATATACATATGCCGTATCTCCTTCCAGCCCATACATAAATCCTTGCAGTATATGCCCTCTCAGCTGTCAATATTATAGGGATCCTTGTGGGTTAGTAATTTTGTTAGTAGACTGGCTTCAAGGCGCTTCTTCAAGTGTTCAACATCCTACAGTAGCGATCGCTTGCGCCTTCCATGTCGGACAACGCAGAGTAGCTTTTTCAAACCCTAGTCACATGATTTGCTAAGCCGTATTTGGTATAATACAAAACGAAGAAAAGCCTAAGTATTGTAGGTGCCAATTTACTATTACTGACAAATACCACACTAACCATCACATCATTGCAACACTCACATAAACATCCTGAGCTACTGAAAGGTTTTCCAAAAGCTTGATCTCAAGAAACGAATATACATATGATACGACAATCACCACCCACAGAACATATTATTTTATAGGACGGCCAGGTTTAGCTAAGCCCCGTGTTTATTACGGCCCGAGAAACACAGCGTCAGTGCCCTAGGGGTAAACTGTTTTTGATTTCTACTGTATGAGTTGCATCCCTCTATGTACGCCGTACCTAAAGGGACTCTTCACAAGTATGTGGGGGCTCTCCATGCTTCTAGGGCCCTCAGAGCAAGGGTCAACGACAAGTCCGTAGTTTTGATAGATTTTGGGATTTTTGTTCAGTCTTTGTTCACATCAGTAAGGTGAGAACATAGACAGTCTGTTCAAGGTCCAGGCTCTTGTATTTTAAAACGCTGGTTTTAGCCAATTCAGCATTTAAAATCTCATCAGAATGGATGATCAAGAATTCAGCATGCTTCAAAGCTAGCTAAAGCCACCGTGTACCGATAGTCAACAGAATCGGCGACAGAGACACCGTTTGTTCAAGATGGCCGCCAAATACACAGTCTGAGTTCGTTATCATTTGAATCAGGAGAGATAATCAGATCCATGCTTTTAATTCTACGCCTACACCCTGCCGGCCGCCCGCGAAATCTGAAATGGTATGTATACCTAAGGACAGCCTTTTCATGATCCGCACTGAATCATATGCCGGAAATATTATTTCTCCAGGCCCTAAGAAATGACTTTGAATGATTTCGGGATCCCAATCTCCACTTCATAGTTAATATAGAAAAGTCCAGATGGAAAAGTCTCTCTCAGTTATTCGAATAGGATCACATGCGAGATCTATTTTAATTGGGAACATATCCTTGCTGTGTAGGTACCTCCGGCGATGGGTTGGCAATGGGCTCAGAAAGTCTTATTGAGAGTGGCAGTGAACCCGGTTCAGTTAAGTGTTCATCACTAGCATGGAGAGCACGATTCTATTATTAAGAATAGTTTTTTTTGGGGGGTGTGTGAAATTCTCCTTCTATAATTTGAATTTGGAAAAGAAAAGAAACAGCCTAAACAACGCGCATTTAGAGGAAGAAAGAACGTTCTGCAAAGTGCGCTTATCACATCAAACGTTCCCAGTTTCCGCTGTTTGAATTATTCCCATCTCATATTCCGAAAGCCATGTGGTCGAAGTCTCATAGTTGGCAGGAATTCAGCTGGATCCTACTGATTATCAAGCTGATGGATCCATCTTTGGACTTGGCCCCGAGGCCTCGGACTCAAGCATTGGTGCGTGCAATGGCTGCACTCGAGCAAACAACTCAATATACCCGTAAAGAAAATTGCTCAAGATCGCTCGCCAGCACAGCCTTTGTGGAAGATAATAGGAAGACTGAAATAAGAAAACTCTTTCTGGCATCAGTGCATGATGTCTCACGAATCTTACCCAATCTAATGTGGCATCTGTTCACCAAGCGGAAGTATATAAGGTCGAAACGGAACCAGCGATATAGGAACAGCTTTAAACGCAATCAGGCTTTCTTTCGAAGTCTCTATTCGGTTGATTCATTGTCCAATTCGAGGAGCCCTGTGTTGGAAAACTTCAACTACAATACATTGGCCTCGTTAAATCATGCGTTCGGAGATTCACCCCGGACTCGCATCAGCCAGTTGAGGAAGCATTCTCCGTTGGTTTCATTAGTATTGAAGAAATTCCTCCATCGTAGAAAGCAAGGGCGTTCCTGCGATTCGTATTTCTGGAATGCTGTCGCCTTGATTGTGCATTTACTAGACGCACTGGATGAAAAAACTGATACTTCAGTATCATAAGCTGTCTCATTAGGCAGTCTCATATGTAACTGATCTATGACCAGTTACTTACAGTACCGGCCGGTTTCGCCTTCAGAGACCTTGTTTCAAACCCTAGTCACAAGTGCCATCACGGCCTCGGCCAAGCCGTAGGAAATATCTCCTATGCGAAACATGTTTTAGAAGTGTATACCTATATTAAAGGTTCAGTAAGGTCTACGTAGTTTGTGTGGTCACTTTCAGTGAATTCCTATTGGTAGGTGTCTATTTTTGGTAACTATAGATGTTGCTACAGAAGTCGAGCGAAAATTATACATCTATGAGACGCGTTCCTACATCTTTGCTGCTCCAATTAAATAGATTACCATAACTTTACTTATTTCCGCCCGTTCTATTTTAAATCTAAGATACGATATAACTACACTACGTCCCGTCCCGTAACTGGTGCCACCACCTACACTCTTCCATTGTTTGTCGAACCCTGATTGCCAAGATACGCTAGTCTATATTGACGGAAGGCTGGTGTACGAACAATGTATGGTATAAATGACCAATGTTGACAACTCTAACTAACTAAAATGACAAAACCCGCTATTTCAACAATCTGTGCGGACCATGATGACTAACTGTAATATGCACTTTTGTATGGTATGTCTGGTACCCAATGTCACATGATGTTTCCGGTATATTACTTGGTTTCTACCATGTATTCGGACTTGGTATTCGACATATATCAATAGATTTGCCGAGCTATCCCTGTCAGTGGGGCCTGTATTGTTTCGTACACAGAATAACGAGCACGCACGTGGGTGTATCCACGTGTACTCTCGATACTGCTGATACCTCCATACCTCACTTCGAAAATTGTCGTTCCTGGCGCGTGCTAATATCTATTAACTACCTGTAGCTGCAATAGGATAGCGCCCAACAAAGCGCTCCAAAGTACGAGCTTATCTACCTGCACCGCTTTGCCCAGCACTAGCACCACTTCTATTGCTACTGCTTAAATGTATCAATACCGGGCTAACACAATTACTTTAGTTTCTCCTACGCCGGCAGTGGTAGGCGGGCAGAGAGTGCTTGTTACGGCTCAACCAGGCATCTATTTTATATAAATGTGGGTTTGTCATGCAATCTGAACTGAATATACCCCGCTGCCTAGATGCATCTGGTTTTTGCGTGTTGTCGTGATTTTAGCCACCTCGAATCCGCGAAGTGAGAAGACTGATGAGGCAGGCCTGACACTAGGCAAAGGGTGGAAATAATAATATAGGCCTGCATGAATTACAGAACTTAATCAGAAAGTTCAAATTTCATAAGGCGAGGTTACGGGACGTACTGTATGACCATTGGCATGTAAAAACGCGTTTGTCATGCGACTTTACGTCATTTATAATCTAGGCCACAGATTGTTTACCAGGAGAATCGCGAGTGAGGAACCGTCGCGAGTAAAGAAAAGACCTGTCGACTTTCCATTTTGATAGGACTGCATTAGGCGAAAGCACAGCTGAGCTTTCTCCATTATTTTCTCATTACCACTTTTCATTCCCAACCCGCGAGGTTATTAAGTATTGCCGAATGATACTGAAAGTACGCCATGCCTCGCTGCTCATACTGGACAAATATAGGATGGCATATTCCCGAACCCCATTCGTGCAAAAGACGCGTGGTCTTCCGCGTCGTGCCTCTATTTCCTGAATAGCGACATGCTCTCCCTACTTCCTGAGCCATAAGAAAGGATCCGTGAAATGCACAGCCCATCCAGTCATCACAGCGAACGCTTCTTTCAGATATTGATAGGTACCTAGATGCGTCACCAGTGGGTTGGTCCCACCATATGGTTGACGGTGCAGACGGAAAATATGTTTTCAAGTGGTGGAAGGCGAATTTATTTAGATATCCACTCACGGAAAAGGCAGTTCGGGATTATTTGCCTATTCCTCAACGGAGGTAGGGATTGAAGGCGAGTTCAGCTATGCCAGAAATGTATTGGGTCTTAGGAGACTCTGTCTGAACGCGGAAACCATGCGATGGCTTATATTATTCAGATTTAAGGGGACCTAATCTCTCAAGAGTAGTACATTGTGTGTAATGGTGTTTCGCCCAAGCGAGATTGCAGAATGAACGTTCTGACCAATAAAGCCTTCTAGTTCAGCAAAAAACCCTGTACAATGTTTGAGTTGAGAGTCTTCTGGATTGGTCCCTTTCAAGCTGAGAACTAGCAACTATAGCTTGAAGATACTGCGATCGCGGGTACGGTAGAATTCGAAGACAGTTTACCTCTTGGGAACACACACCTTGTTTCTCAGCCTGTAACAGATGCTAATTTAAGTCTGATTCAGATAGGCTGCAAGTCAATTAGGTCTATAAGTGGCTAATAACTTACGGCTTAGCCTTATATTGATTGGCTTTCTTTTGGGTACGGGCCGAGAAAGAAACTATGTGCAACAAAAGGGTAAACTGTTTTCGAATTCCACGGCAAAGAAGGTGGACATGTAATGAACGCAGTGGCCGCTGGGGAAGAGAATTCATCCATGTGCCTCTATTACGTACACAACTGAGAATATACTTATCGGTCGATGCAATATGTTGCTCACTAAATGGCTTATGGCTCCAAGTCAAACTGATAAGGACTAGAAGTTGCAAAGTCAGTTTCCGTACTGTTCCCGTTGCAGAGTTCTTGTTCAACACGGTCGTTCAAGCTAGTCAACTAAGGAAATGTTCAACGAAAGTCTTGATCACACTACAGCATGAGAACAGAATATGTCACTGGCTCTGCTTTCCGTCCAACGAGATAAGAGCAACTAGCCTACTCGCGTAGGCCCCAGAACGGTCTCGTGGTCTAGATTTGTCTCACCACGTTACCGACGACGGGGACTAGCAAGGCTGGTCAGGGGTGTAAAACTCAAACGTCCTAGATAGCAGCAGACGGGATGGCAGTGATTGTGAAGTGGGTGGCCACACATTAGTGGTGAACACTGACTAGAAAGGTTAGTGGCTCCCATTCCTTTGTGGGAAAGGAGACTGAGCAACCCCTCTATTGCTAGTAAAAAAGCCTTGCGAGGCCGTTTCTCACTATCGACCATCATAACACTCTTGGGTATGACAAGACAACTTCCTCTTCCACCGAAGGCGGCATCGGTATTGAATAATATAAAGCTCCTCGTGGGTAGTAAGGAGATGGTTGTGAGTAGAATCCATATTCCAAATCCGCTTTGTCCTTACACCTCATACTACAGAAACGATTCTCTCCAAGCCATGAGGAATGTGAGATCAAATGCAACATGGCCAAAGACACTTTGACGACACTTGTCAAGAAATTAGAGGCCGTGAAATGTCACTATCAAATTAACCCCAGGCTTGAGGCCCAATTGAAGGCTTTGGCTATTGAGTTGCCAGTATCAGGGCCAGTCAATAGAGATGACGGAGTATCTATAGCCCAAAATCATTCAAGCAACGAGCTGCCCTCCTGCGCCACAAGGAACGGGCGGACCTACGAGTCTGTTGTTCTTCAACCGCAGCTGCACTCAACCCATTCGTCATTCAACCAGGCTCAACCCTCGGTGCAGAACGTGGGTCAGTTATCACTTAACAGCGAACACTTGCTGTCGGAGACCAACTGGTCAAAGTCAATGGACACTAGCCAGATGGAACCGGCTGTACTGAGTGCAGGCTGGGCACATAAATATCGGATACCCTCGGTACAACAAGTGGTAGGTAGTGTGCCTATTTCACAGAGAACGCAAGCGGGTGCGTCGATCCCAAATGCCAATGTCGAGAATCTTCCAACGGACGAGTTTGATGTTGGTGATGAGCCATGGAGTATGGACGAAATTCTAAGGTGGTAGAAAGCGACTATCTCATGTATTACTACAGTACCTGTTGTCTTTATTTCTTCTTATTCAATGGTACAGTAGCGCTCGATATCGCCTTCCACGTCGGAAATACAGAGATGCTCTTTAAAACCCTAATCACATGATCTCCTAAATCCAAATATGGTTACTCCCGTACTTCAGATCATATTTCGGTTTTGAACGGTAAAATTTCAAACGGAAGAGAACTGTAATGTTATGTATTATCACTGACCCAAAATAACTATGCCCATGTCGTCGCCGCATTTTCAGCGTCTAACCTAGTCAAGAATAACCACTAAGACGGTGCAAAATGGCGCGAAACCTGAATCCCTAGCAGAGTAAGATGATTGTACATATGATAAGTAGCAAGGAAAAACTGACTATATAGCAAATGGCCAAACTAGTATCGTGTAGCGAGCGTTCTATCAGTCGTGTTGGAGTGGCTATATTGCTTAACCCTGTGACGGCATTGACAGACGACTCGTACTGGCGAGTTTCCGCTCACCGACACATCGCGCGGATGAGCTCTGAGAAGTTTGGGAACTCCTTCTGTGCTGTAGTGAATATTTCCGCTGTGGGGCGGCTCTTCCCTGCGGCGTATCTCTCTGCAATCGCCCGGAATGCCTGGTTTTGTTGCGTTTCACGCCCTGGATCGTCAAGTGCTTCAGCTGGGCCTGAACCGTTTGCGAACAGCCACAGCAGATCGCCGAGATCCTGAGCTATCACAGCAAGCTCACCCTCTGAACCAATAAAGACGACGGGCTGCCTGGTGACCGCCGCGTCAGGTAAGACCAGCCAGAAATCAACATAGTCGCCTGCCCCTGTCGAGCCGAAGAAACGGAATTGCCTGCCGTCGACTTCGTCGTTACCGGTCCACAGGCGAAACCACGTCATAGTCTCCTGTAGCGCCTCGAAGTGTTCGTAGGGCTCGAAGTCGCAACCATAGGACTCGCCCGTCTCGTTATCCCACTCCCAATTGAAGCCGACCTCAGCCACCTCGGCCAACGCAGTCGGCAGAGCCAAGTCGTCAGGTGTTTTCTCTATAGTCATTCTAGTAGGTGAATCAAGCACACACCTCGTCACAGCTGAAACTGAGATACGACTTGGCTCTGCCGACTGCGTTGGCCGAGGTGGCTGAGGTCGGCTTCAGTTGGGAGTGGGATAACGAGACGGGCGAGTCCTATGGTTGCGACTTCGAGCCCTGAAAGGCTGTAGGCCGTCTTAGTATACCGGTGGCGAGTCCTACGACAGCTAAGGACACGAAGGAGGGAATTTATTCTCATACAGAAGATTGAATGTCCGAGTCTAAGAAAACGTCAGACGATGGCTCAATAGAGAGCAGAGGATTAAAAGCCTGATGCATTGATCGCGATGACGAGGAAGAAAACGCCATATTGATGGTCCATGTAATCAGGGTTGACAATTAATTTCTTCATGTTGACTGCTCAAACGTAGATTTTGTTGAAGTCGCGTTGTGCGTTTGGATCTATCTGTTCGTGAGTCGCGTAAACCCGCGGGTACCCAAAACCCAACCTAACCCAAACCCCCGCGACTTTAGGAGGACGCTGAGAACATCACATGTCGCTAGTTTAGTTCGTCAGGTCTAAAATTATTGTCTTGATATAGTGGGTTTGGCTTAGAATACATTAAGTCCTCATAAGTTCATCGATAGAGTTTCTCATACAAGGAATATGTTGAGCATCAACTAGTTCGATATTTGGGCTTGGCTGTTCATAGTCGTATGTGATATCTAAATCTTGGTTTACAATGTCCCTTGTAACACCAGAGAGTAGGGTCACCCTAGAGTAGTCTGTGCCATAACCCGTAGCGGGTTATTATTCTCGATTTAAAACCCTATAAAAAATCTTGCTTGGTTGAAGGTGATGAGACAGATCGGACAAAATTTTGCCGGGAGGAGTAAAGGGTCCAATAGAGCTAGAAAGAACACAGTGAGGAAAATCGAGCTATGTAGATATATATATATTCCGATAAGGCGAAAGCATTGTTTAAGTGTAATACCCACCCAAGAGCGTGACAATAATAAAATACCAAGATTACGCTAGGTGACTAATCAGTTCTAGTCACGGTTTATTCCCATTTGTGGGTATTTTGGGCAACCCACGGGTACCCGCCAAGAACCCATGGGCGGATCTATGCAGTTCAAAACCCGCGCTTGGCGAGGTCTATATAGACCTATGTACATCACGTGACCTGAGATACATCTTTATATTGAGAGCGGTCAAGATAAAATAATCCACCCATCCATCCATCCATCCGTCTGTACTAGTACAGGGCGTTTCTGTATACATTGTGCAGGTTACGACTTTCTACGTATCTGCAGTGTTTACAGTCCCACGAGAGCGAACTGGAACCTCACTCCCATCTCTTGGCACTCCCATGGGACCAAATGACGGGAGTTGGCAAGGTCTGGAGTACACAAGGCTAAATAGTCAGGTGCGCCAAACTGAGAAAAGAGAGAGTGGTGGAGAATGCGATATATAATGCAGCTGAATATGATCTAGATTCTCTCAGGCTTTGGCGGCAAGATTCAACATTTTCTCAGTAAACGCAATCCACGGCAGAGTAGGAGGAAAATAAGCGAGTAAGCAAGCCCAATAGGCCAATGCTGCATGAATAGTGCCTAAGAAGATATTCCTCACTTACCTAGGTGCTACGTTGTCTATTATTGTGGGTAAAATAATAGTCACACATTGTTGAGTCAATGTGTTGAGTCAATGTTTTATAACGAAGAGCGTTAAAATCTAGTAGGTCCTTTCATTTGTTGGCTGAAGATAGGCTTCTGCAGCGCAAAAGACTTATCATCTACATTCTTAGTTCACCGGCAACTCATGGATCCGGAGGTCATGAGGTGCACAAGAGAACTCTAAGCTTGCTTTCACCGCAGCACATTTTGTCTTTCTTCGAGAGCAAATGCCTATAGGAGGGTTTGTGGCAGGGTCCTCCTGATAATCGCGATGGTAGGAAGACGATCGGCGGCCATGGCAGCGCTGGCAGTGGAGTACTTCGCTTTGCCGAGACACTGGCATTGGAAGATGGTACTGGGATGGCTCGAGGTTTGAAGAGCGAATGCAATCATTGCATTCACATCTCCCAATGGTAGCCATGTGTCCTAGACTAACATATGATAATTTCGTAAGCTATGTATTGACCTAGATAGGCAAATTACGCACTTGTGGGTCACCCACAGCCTAACGCCCTGCAGCCAATGCATAGGGATGTGGAACTCAACCTAAGGTTTGAGGTCAACTGAAATTATTTTCAATAAATTCCGCCTTTGCTTAACTAAGAAGAATATCAAAAATGGCCTGGACACAAGATAAGAATAGCTGTTGGCTTGATACTTATAGGATTTGAAACAAGTTACCCTGACTGGAATTTGGAGCAGATGAAAGTTCCTGAACTTCAATATTGATTAGTAATATTCGAGGAATTGAGTCAATCATATCACTTTGTCCAGTGCCGTTGATTAACGAACTGCCAGCACTGAATGTGACCAAAGGATTTGTAGCGGACAACTAAAGTTTGTAATATAGAACAGATAACATAGGAACGAATAGGAGATCCGTCCAAGATTCGACGGCAAGTTGACCGATTAGACTTCCTCAAATATCATGCCCCAGATTGAGATTTGTGGTCCCCTTTCCTCGCAGACAGTCAGTTAAAGAAGAAAAAAAAATCAATCCATTAGAAATCAACTGCAGCAATAAACATTAATGGGCAGGAAAGAGTTTTCAGGAAGGTTATGAGGAGACCTCACTGGCAGTTGAATAAATCTTGGAATCCTTATAAATACAAGTACTTGGACATTGAGTTAATTTTGTTGGAGACATGTGAGACAACAGCCACTTTTCAATACTAAGAATCTGGTTAAATTTCGAGGCAATACATTATAAACTAAATGGCGACCACACGATCCTCTACTTCGCGATCTTCTAAACGGACAAAAAGACAAAAGACAGAAAGATGTACTGCTAACCAGTTACCCCAGTCCTCATGCAATAATGGGCTCAAGCTCACTGATCGAACAGTTTTCAAACAAAAGAAACCTTGGATAAGGAATGATATCGGTAGTGAACCTGTTATAAAACAGTTTCTCATGTCGCAGTTGAACGAATTTCCAGGGATATGCATGGTGACCGACAAAGTGAACGGGGCTTACATTTTGCAAATTGCTCTACCTGATGTCTTCGAAGGAGCCGATGAATTTTCCCAAGCTATTGCGGCTTTCCAACGGCGTTCTAGCTTGAGGTCACGCAGCTAACCTTGAGGCTAAAAAGGGTGTATTGGTTCCATATACTATCATCATCCTTGGGTCGTGATGCACTTTACATGCCTAGATACGGTAGGTCTGGAAACTGAAGTTTACTTTTAGTCTACAACAGCTTAAGTTTCTCCACGAGATATGTGATATTCTTTTACGTACTTAGGCAATCTTGTCTATTCTCCCTCGCCCTTTTTGTAGGATATGTTGTTGCAAAAAGGCAGCTGATGCTGTTGATTCAATTGATCGTGTCTGTGAATTTCCCCCACTGGTAACTCTAAAAAATAGTTAGATACAACATGTATGGATGGATGACGTCATTTACCATGACTCCCTGCAAATAAAAGTTGAACCCTGGATTGAGGTCCAAGTCTGATAATCGATCTATCTAAAGGCCCAGCTCATTTCACTTCTGCCTAGTGGAGTATCTGCCTGCCAGGCAGCGACTCGTGCAGGTCTATACACATCGCGTAAGATGGACCCAAAAGGTACATGAGTCTAGGCTAGAACTAGACGGCTGGACTGGGACATTCGATGCAAACGTAGCAAATATCGCGGTCTTTGAGCAGGCAGTCTGTCAGAAATTACCTTCTGCGCCGCAAAAATTGATTGGTTATGAGAGTAGTATGCCTCCGCCTCACTAATTAACCCACCCCTTCTCTGAAGAGCTGGCCTTCATTGCCACGACCTAGGCTCCATATGTAATGCTTTCTTCCCCTCATTTAAATTCCGTTGCCAGCTTTGAATATGTAACAGCTCTAGAGGCAATGCGCAAAGGCGCAAGTCTTCTGTTCAAGTTCTGTACAGTAGTAGTAGTAGTAGTAGTAGTATTCATTTACACTGGCCCCTCGCCGAAGCGATATGCAGTATACGACAACTATATCTCCCAGTATGTACATTGAGAATGATCCACTTCCTGACATGAGCTTAGAGCCTCGTCACGGCCTATCATGGCCCATTGCCGCTCCCATTGTTAGGCTGCCCTTATGGCGCACGACTCTGAAACCTCTGTGACGCCTCGGCAAAGTCCAATACGGCTGTGATCTATGGATCGCAACCAATTGATCCTCGGAGAGGAAGTCAAGATTCAACATTCAGCCGTGCCGCAACACAGGGTAGTTTCATCGGAAACCGACGGCAATTCCGAGGTAAACATGGTTACACCCTCTTGCCCCGGGCTTACTGTAACATCCAGGGATATGCATACATAATTGGTAAGTGCAGCCGGAAGAGGGCCTAAGTATACAGCTCTTGTCAAGCATGCAGATCATGGAAATTGCTGTGCGAGGTTGGTGAGATGAGGGAAAATAGAATATTGACGGAAAGCTGGTGTACGAACAATGTATGGTATAAATGACCAATGTTGACAACTCTAACTAAAATGACAAAACCCGCTATTTCAACAATCTGTGCGGACCATGATGACTAACTGTAATATGCACTTTTGTATGGTATGCCTGGTACCCAATGTCACATGATGTTTCCGGTATATTACCTGGTTTCTACCATGTATTCGGACTTAGTATTCGACAAATAGTTCTCGATACACCATTGAGTATCCATAGTATCATTCCAACACTCAGTCATCTTAATCCTCATCCTCATCCTGATCGCCGGCCTTGAGACCATAGTCATCTTCAAACGTAGCACCAGACAGATGATCCTCAACAATTTGCTTGCTAGACCCGAAAGCCTTGTGTGCGTTAAGACTATGTGACCACTGTAATTTACGCTGACTCATTAAGAAAGACCAGACCAGCGGAAAAATGTCCTAATACGGGCTAGTGCGCTTGAGGTGGGGCCTCGGGAGATGAAGAGAGTGAGAACTGAGTTAAATCTGATTTCGAATATCACTGTAGAATAAAGTATGGAAACCAACCGTCACAGAGGTTTCAGAGTCGTGCGCCATAAGGGCAGCCTAACAATGGGAGCGGCAATGGGCCATGATAGGCCGTGACGAGGCTCTAAGCTCATGTCAGGAAGTGGATCATTCTCAATGTACATACTGGGAGATATAGTTGTCGTATACTGCATATCGCTTCGTCGAGGGGCCAGTGTAAATGAATACTACTACTACTACTGTATAGCAAACAAGGAACTGCGTGTATTGTCATTTGGTTAAGCAGATGGCCTTGCCTAGTCTTCTCTTCAAGCGTGGCCCGTCCGATGCTTCGCATCCCACGACAGACCACAATTCCCTCCGATAAAGAAACCATTCCCACGAATTTTGTTGGCTAAGATTCGTCAGAAAGATATGGCTCATCAGATTCATCCTCGGTTGTTTTCTCGTCGCCTGATGAGTTTGTAGTATTTCCCTTTTTCCAACGATCCAATTGGCTTCGTTGCTTCGTGGACACGACAAAGCGCTCCTCAAAGACCGACCGCACTGCAATTCTCGTGCCCTGTTTGAAGGTGCCTGGATGCGAGACAATGAATAACACGGCGTTGTAAACCTTAGCAGGATCCTTATTTTCATCGCTGAATTCGCCATGTATTATCAGGAATAGAAGTCGAAATGCCGCGTCCCGTGCTCGACATTTATCGCCCATTACAGCTCGATAACGCTTATACTCGAGTTGGTAATCGGTTTTGCAGGCCCTCAAATCAGCAAAAATATTATCAATTGATTGTCCGGCAAGTACGTCAACCCCGAGGAAATCATATGTCTCACAGAGAGTGTGATACTGAGGGATATCACCTCGCAAAGAGCGGAAACATTGCCGATAGCCTGATACCAAGCCCCTGAGAGCAACGTCAAACAAAGCAATATCGCCGTGAATGAATTCAGCATTTTGCGGCTGGGAAAGACGTTGGAATCTGATAAAGGCTGATAAATATGGTATCGACGAGATGTCAACATTGTGGAAAGTATCCCCAATCTTGAGTGTTGTTTTCCGAGAATTTGATTCAACAGTTTCAGTCGGTCCCGTTTCGTCGCCGAGTTTCAAATAAAGATCATCGGGTAACATCCTGCTCCCTTCTCTCTTCAAAACCGCAAGGCTGTCACTTCGACCGTCATATTTTACGACAGCATTCCCACCATTCTCTCTCACCACTCTCATGATGCCCTTGACCAATACAACCAATCTCCCAATGTCAGTAGCATGGTTTCGTTCCCATTCAGCAATCTCACAAGTGACGTCTTTGACTTCCGGTAGTCCAAATGTGCCACCATTGTGGTAGGCACGGACAAGATTGGGTGTTTGCGATACCCATAGCTGTGGAAGAACGTCTTGGATGTTGAAAGGCTTGTGGGACACGCGTGTTTTGATCTCAAGAGTTGAATTAATTGGGACCAGTTTTCCTTTTCTCTGAACCACTAATTTGGACTCGGTGGCAAGACGAGAGTAAGTTTGGGGTCGCGAAAGAGACAGATTTTCCATCATGTTCAGAAAATCCTCATGTCCTGAACCCACACTTTGAGGTTGAAGTTTTAAAGCTTCAACGTAAGCGTCAGTCTCGTAGCGTACTATGAATTTCAAATCGCCCAAGTTATAGGAGATAATCCGATGATGTCCAGTGCTGCCGGATACTTGAGTTGTTGTGAAACCTTTCTCAAACTCGTGACCGTAACCTCTGAAGTCGTGTGGCCCGATGAATGTATGTGTTTCGGATTCTGCCCGGCCAAAAATTGCTGTATTGCTTGTGGTCTCGATTTCAATGGTAAAAGGCTCCAGTCCATTTCTAGAGAGATTTGGATTGACGAACGACAGAAGTTTGCGGACGTTATTTCGATCAGTTATCAAGTCAACTTGGTGTATGTTGTATGCAGGCTTTTCGGTGTATAGCGAGCGAAAAAGTGGTTCGAGCGGACTTTCAGGATGGCGAAACGCGTTTTGAGCAATATAAATGAGCCCAGAGTCTTTGGCCACTTTTCTTGGGGTTTGGGGTGGAGACCAAAGAGGCGGGCAGCCGGGAACAGCAATAGTGGGGGTGAAAGATTCAATCCAATTATAAGAACACAAATGCTCCACATTCGTGATGGATGGCCCGATCTTCTCAACATCTGTCAGCTCCGGGCGAGGTATGTCTGTTATCCAAATAGAACCCATTGTTGTTTTGCTTGATTGGTGATATTATGATAGCCAAGATGAACGAGATTTGGATTGAGTCCCTCAAGGTATTTAAATCAGCACAAGTCCCATGTATTACCCCGCACGGGTTTGGACAACACATACTTGCATAATCTGGCCTTACTTTGTGTACTGTTTGTCTAGTTCGCACGGAACCTCTGCATATTGCTATATCTCTCCTTGCCGAATGGGAGATTGGGGAAGGAGGAGATAGGTAAAAGGACCCTACAGGTGATGCCAAGAACGATGCTATATGTGAAGTGATAATATAGCTGCCTATATGATTGCCTATGCAGACCGCGCTCTAGGCTGTCATTTGATGTCGTCAAAGCCATAGGTTAGGCAGAACCCGTGCACTTGCTGCAGCTAGCAGCCTCACCCGTCTGGTAGGTGCTAAATTCACCACTATAAAACACCTCAGCGCTAACAGAAACCACACGTATCCTAGACATAATTAACCTGGAGATTGGGGTATGCTTGACGTCGGCGTAATGCCCAGGAGCTTTCTACGTAAAGTATGCCATTTGAAAGTTGCATCGTAATAGTACCCCAGGTCTCTGATAAGAAATTATTCCAACCCGCTCGAAAGGTTCACCTCCGCTCTATTCCGAACCCTCGAGCGAGTCTGGAGAACTTGAACTACCCTCCTCTCCTATGGTTTACTAGTACTGTATACAACGAAACAGAGGGCTCGAAACGTCAGTATATAAAACATGGAGGCGCTGGAACGAGGCTTAGAGAACTCGGTAGACACTTGCCTGCGGCAGCGGTAGCCGTAGAACAAGCGGTCAGCGTTATTGACCAAATAGATGGGCACTACATACTTCCTTGTGACCTATCCCCTAGAATATAGCGTTCACCACTTGGGAATTGTGCATCTCATACTTGCATATCCCCTCTTTTCCTACCTTCTTCTACAAATAGACTTTATTATGCTACGTACCATCTCAATAATGTTGAGTCGTCTACTGCGATTTATCTACGGTGCCATTCCAAAGGTGTTCAAAATGATCCAAACCATCTCTGGTCAGATTCTTCCAAGTTCAGAAACTCTGAACTCCGCCCAAAAGTTTCCGAAGATCGAGTACAATCAGCCACTATCATCGTGAGGGCTTTCAACCAACTTCACTCGATCTTGACTAACTTTCCAACTTCTACAGATCCTACGAACATCCAATCATCACAAATTTATAATGGCTGGACTCTGTGACTGCGATTGGGCTCTCGGTCATTTTTTCCAACCACGCAACTCCTGCACTGCCTTGTTTATTCCACTCGCAAACCCTGTCTCGCACAGATATTTACCAAGCTCATCGCAGGGTATCCATTTTCATTTGCGATTTGGTGAGATCAATACCAGAATGGACCGCAAAGTACAGTAGCGACCGCGTTCGCCTTCCATGTCAGAAACAGAGAGATCGTCTTTCAAACCCTAATCACATGATACGCTAATCCAAACAAGAATAGCGCGTAAATAATTCGTTTTGAAGTGAACAAGGTAATCAATACCAGAAGTTTAAAATACCAGTATGGAAGATACAAGTCTACAATTTGACGCCTAGACTGGAAGTTCGATGCAAATTGAGCAAACATGGCAGCTCTTGAAAGGGCAATCTGTCAACAGTTCCACTCTCCACTACACAAAAATGATTGGTTGCGAGAGCATTTTGACTTCGCCTCACTTTTTGACCCCGCTCTCCACTCCTGAACTCTAGCATTTCATTCCCCAAACTTAGGCTGTATAATGAATCTGTTTGTCTCATGTTCAGAGAAATTCATAGGCTATTCGATCTTCAAACCGAAACGTTCTTTTTTTTTTTTTTTTCATCATGGCAGCCAGGGCCTCTCTATCCCATGGCGATTACACGGTCGGATGGATATGCGCTTTACCCTTGGAGATGGCAGCCGCAAAGCTGATGTTAGACTCCATACACCCGAGTCTACCACGGCCGCCGACAGACCAAAATACGTACATTCTGGGAAATATCGGGGATCACAACATCGTTATTGCCTGTTTACCAATTGGTGCTTATGGAAACGTATCAGCCGCTACAGTAGCGATGCAATTGCTCTCCACTTTCCACTCTATCCGGTTCGGTCTAATGGTCGGTATCGGTGGAGGGGTACCAAGCAGCAACGCAGATA
This sequence comes from Penicillium hordei, assembly GCF_028827395.1. Taxonomy (NCBI): domain Eukaryota; kingdom Fungi; phylum Ascomycota; class Eurotiomycetes; order Eurotiales; family Aspergillaceae; genus Penicillium; species Penicillium hordei. The sequence continues at coordinate 1,999,609 of NW_026623147.1, read as the reverse complement.
TTCGACTAGGCGACATTGTGGTGAGCCAGCCAGCGGGCACATCTGGAGGCGTGATTCAATACGATCTTGGCAAAGCGTTAAGTGGTGGTCAATTCCAGCGAACAGGGATGCTGAACCGGCCACCTAAGGTCCTGCTGACTGCCCTCGCTACACTCCAAGCCCACCACTTCACCGAAGACAGTCGAGTCTTTGAATTCATATCCGACGCCCAAGCCAAAATAAAATCGCGGACGGCTGCGAATTTTGCACGACCGACCAAGGGCGACTTTCTATACCAAACTGAATATGACCATACAGCATCAGCCACGTGCATCGATTGTGATAAGTCAAAACTGACTCTCCGGCCTTCTCGGGATCATGAAGAACCGGTAATTCACTATGGACTGATTGCATCTGGAAATCAAGTAGTGAAAGATGGCAAACAGAGAGATCAGCTAGCTCAGGAGCTAGGAGTGTGCTGTGTGGAAATGGAAGCGGCCGGGCTTATGAATGACTTTCCTTGTTTGGTCATCCGGGGCATTTGCGACTATGCTGACTCACATAAAAATAAGGAATGGCAAGAATATGCGGCAGCAGTGGCAGCAGCCTACGCTAAGGACCTTGTTTTAATAGTTCCAATCGACCATATTGAGACTACTCCAACAGCACGAGATACTCTAGCAGACTCTGGTATGAGTTTCTAGATCTAAATTTGTGGCACTCCTTATCTGATTTGAATTGATGACTAAATCAAGCTTTCCGTGTGTAGTCCACCGCTTCAACATCCCCCTAGACCTTACCGCAGTTCCTGTGATTGAGGAATTTATGGGGAGACAAAACGAGTTAGATAGTCTATGGCAGTATCTCCAACCAACAAATTCACCATCGCGGAAAGTTGGAATTCTCCACGGGCTAGGTGGAATGGGAAAAACACAGCTAGCGATTCGCTTCGCGCGAGATCATAAACATGATTTTACGGCTATCTTCTGGCTTAGTGGCAAGGATCGAGATACGCTCTTACAATCGTTAAGCTTTGCCTTAAACCGACTACTAGGACAGAGTTGGGATAGCGAGGCGACTAATGAAGGAGAGGTAGAGCAACGAGCCAGACATATGCTACGGTGGCTAGCATTGGAGGGCAACTCGCGCTGGCTGATCATTTTTGACAACATCGATCAATACTCCCCTTTTAATAGCGCTGCTGATAAGGGATACGATATTGCGGAATTTTTCCCCAAAGCAGACCATGGCTCTATCCTTGTCACTTCTCGACTTCAAACTCTGAGTGAGCTAGGGAAGTCTTTCCCAGCTCACAGGCTTGACTCTCATAACTCAATTGCATTACTCCTACAAAGCAGTGGTTTATTAGCAAGAAACACCACCAGCAAATTTGATGTCAATCCAGGTACTAAACCACATCCAAAAAAGACGTTACAGATAATACTAATATATATAGATCTCCTTACTCTTACCAATCGTCTAGATGGACTACCTTTGGCCATTGTCATCGCCGGGGCTTTTATGCGGGAAACTGGAACCAGCATCACTAAGTACTTGCAGTACTACCAAGAAGCTTGGTCTAAGCTACAGCGGCAATCGAATCCTGGACGTCAGTACCAGCAAGGCAATATGCTACAAACATGGATGATCTCATATCGAGAAATCCAGAGGCGTGACCCAAGGGCAGCAGACCTTCTACTGCTACTTGCCTGCTTCGATAATCGTGATATTTGGTTCGAGTTATTAGAAAAGGCATCTAATAGCTCCGAAGTTCCAGATTGGCTCGAAAGAGCCATCTCAAGTGAACTTGGGTTTAGAGATTGCGTGAGACCCTTGATAGAATTCTCTCTTGTTTACACAAAGCAACAAAAGGGAAGCTATGCGATGCATCCTGTGGTACAGGATTGGTGCGTCCACATAGCCAGCACAGATAAAAGTGTGGATTCCCTCCAGCTTGATGAACTAGCACTCGTATGTGTTGGATACTCGGTCCCTAATGCAAGTGAACGCGATTATACGAGGCTAGAGCGACGGCTTATTCCACACGCGATTGCCGTACGCAAAAGACAATACTCTGCCGACAATCTTTCCATTTTGGGAGGGTTTCATGGACTTGGCAATCTCTACTCTGATCAAGGGAAGCTGAAAGAGGCAGAGGAGATGTACCAGCGAGCACTGGCAGGCTATGAAAAGACCCTCGGCCCAGATCATACATCCACTCTAAACACAGTCAACAACCTTGGCAATCTCTATAGAGATCAAGGGAAGCTGAAAGAGGCAGAGGAGATGTACCAGCGAGCACTGGCAGGCAGGGAGAAGGCCCTCGGCCCAGATCATATATCCACTCTAAATTCAGTCCACTGTCTTGGCATTCTCTACTCTGATCAAGGGAAGCTGAAAGAGGCAGAGGAGATGTACCAGCGAGCACTGGCAGGCTATGAGAAGGCCCTCGGCCCAGATCATACGTCCACTCTTCTCACAGTCAACAACCTTGGCAATCTCTATAGAGATCAAGGGAAGCTGAAAGAGGCAGAGGAGATGTACCAGCGAGCACTGGCAGGCTATGAGAAGGCCCTCGGCCCAGATCATACATCCACTCTAGATTCAGTCAACAACCTTGGCAATCTCTACAGAGATCAAGGGAAGCTGAAAGAGGCAGAGGAGCTGTACCAGCGAGATCTTGCAGGATGCGAAAAGGCCTTAGGCCCAGATCATACATCCACTCTAATAACAGTCAACAACCTTGGCATTCTCTACTCTGATCAAGGGAAGCTGAAAGAGGCAGAGGAGATGTACCAGCGAGCACTGGCAGGCTATGAAAAGGCCCTCGGCCCAGATCATACATCCACTCTAAAATCAGTCAACAACCTTGGCAGTCTCTACAGAGATCAAGGGAAGCTGAAAGAGGCAGAGGAGATGTACCAGCGAGCACTGGCAGGCTATGAGAAGGCCCTCGGCCCAGATCATACGTCCACTCTTCTCACAGTCAACAACCTTGGCAATCTCTATAGAGATCAAGGGAAGCTGAAAGAGGCAGAGGAGATGTACCAGCGAGCACTGGCAGGCTATGAGAAGGCCCTCGGCCCAGATCATACATCCACTCTAGATTCAGTCAACAACCTTGGCAATCTCTACAGAGATCAAGGGAAGCTGAAAGAGGCAGAGGAGCTGTACCAGCGAGATCTTGCAGGATGCGAAAAGGCCTTAGGCCCAGATCATACATCCACTCTAATAACAGTCAACAACCTTGGCATTCTCTACTCTGATCAAGGGAAGCTGAAAGAGGCAGAGGAGATGTACCAGCGAGCACTGGCAGGCTATGAAAAGGCCCTCGGCCCAGATCATACATCCACTCTAAAATCAGTCAACAACCTTGGCAGTCTCTACAGAGATCAAGGGAAGCTGAAAGAGGCAGAGGAGATGTACCAGCGAGCACTGGCAGGCTATGAGAAGGCCCTCGGCCCAGATCATACGTCCACTCTTCTCACAGTCAACAACCTTGGCAATCTCTATAGAGATCAAGGGAAGCTGAAAGAGGCAGAGGAGATGTACCAGCGAGCACTGGCAGGCTATGAGAAGGCCCTCGGCCCAGATCATACATCCACTCTAGATTCAGTCAACAACCTTGGCAATCTCTATAGAGATCAAGGGAAGCTGAAAGAGGCAGAGGAGATGTACCAGCGAGCACTAGTAGGCAGGGAGAAGGCCCTCGGCCCAGATCATACGTCCACTCTTCTCACAGTCAACAACCTTGGCAATCTCTATAGAGATCAAGGGAAGCTGAAAGAGGCAGAGGAGATGTACCAGCGAGCACTGGCAGGTAGGGAGAAGGCCCTCGGCCCAGATCATATATCCACTCTAGATTCAGTCCACTGTCTTGGCATTCTCTACTCTGATCAAGGGAAGCTGAAAGAGGCAGAGGAGATGTACCAGCGAGCACTAGCAGGCTATGAGAAGGCCCTCGGCCCAGATCATACGTCCACTCTAAACACAGTCAACAACCTTGGCAATCTCTACAGGGATCAAGGGAAGCTGAAAGAGGCAGAGGAGATGTCCCAGCCAGCACTGCCAAACAATGAGAAGGTCGCACATCTCAATGCAAGTACGGCACGGCGGGCTATTAAGAAATTCGCTAGATTGTTTAAATAATAAGACTGCAAGAATTGCATGCCTGTAATGCAATTCGGAAAAATGGCTACATCACTGCAGTTTATCTTCTGTATGACTTAAACAGGATCATAATATCACAGCGTCAACGTAAAGAAGGCTACGGCGAAATCATTGGTATAACCGAAGCCTGAATATATCTATCCTGTGGACGGACGATGCACGAAAGATACGATTAATTTACTCAGAGTCCCGTGCGATAGATGATACCTGTTTAATGGTTAACCTGGTATGTTTTAGATCTGTACTACTAAATGTATAGATACCCAAGTTGGTAATTTACTTGTTCCGAGTCATACCATCCACGCTTGAAACAGACATTGAAATATAACTTTAATCAAATATGGATTAGCGTATCATGTGATTAGGGTTCAAAAGAGCTTCTGTGTGTTGTTCGACATGGAAGGCGGTAGCGGTCGGCACTGTAAGGATTTCTGCCCTTTCAAAGTCAGAAAAGACAACCTTTTTGCTTTCTGGATTGTAGCACCAATTTCACGGCACCGGGTCCTTGTGATCAACATTAAGGCGGTGAATCTGTGAGAGCGACTCTTTCATCTTGGCTATTAAGGAATCTTAACTCATTGCCCTGAGTGCCAGATCGAGAGGCTGCCCACCCGGACTCAATAGCATCATGTGCCTGAGATACGCGATACCATCGTAGCTGTACGGATGAGCCAAGTCGATGCTTCCGAGGTAGAGAGGAATGTATATGCCCTGGATTGAACGAAGTCTGGCGTATACAGCAGCTGCATGCCGAAAGTGTTCCGTAAATACCGGTACGGTGCATTTTGCAGGCACAGTATACCCGTGTGATGACAGCGTAACTTTCAAAAGAGCGCCTCGAGAACCATGTATACCCAGTACTTCGCAATCTGCATTAACGGTCTCAGATAAACGATGCTGCAACCGTTTGACGAAAGAATACGTCATATGAGCTCTTGGGGGTCCTTTGATCCACTGATATTCCTCAACACCAAGTCCGGCATTACCGCGGACCGGAGAACTGTTTTCAAGATGTAATTTTCGCGTCCCGCCAAGACGATGATTTATTCAAAGAGGTCGAAAGCCAGGCATATTGCATATAGCTCAATTCGCCTGAACCCCTACCATACTGTCATCGGTTAGATTCAAGCTCCTATAGCGAGATAGAAATAAACGTGAGGACAAATTATCAGATAAGTGACGTGTCATATTAGTAGAAACAAATAGATCAAAAACCCAATTACACCATTATATTATATTGTAATTAAGGATAAACCAAAACCCAACCTTATCTAAAAACGATATTTGGTGTCAGTTTGAACGGCGACAGAGCTGGGCTGGTTATCATGCTGGAAGACGAAATAATGGGTGGTAGTGCAAAGGAGCAGCGACAGATCCGTGTAATTGATTGATGGCATTCAAGTGACGCTACCTCATTCCAATGATGCTCAGAGGACGCACATGTGGACTACTCTAAATATCGTGGTGGAATTCATTGTGTTCAAATCTCGCAATACACAAATGGCTGGAATTTGTTTGAAGTATGTACTCTGGAAAGTCTCATCTGTGAATTATATTGAGGTGTTAAATAATGGCTGTATGCCACACTGTCCAGGGCATTTTTTTCAACCTCGAGTACAACTAATCAGGCTTCTCACTGCCTCGGAGTCATTTAAAACAAGACTTTCCCTTTCTGGCGCTTGCTGAACCGACCCATTTCATCGGATATATCCTTGAAAATCCCCCATCATGCACATTGTTCTCCCATTTTTGTTGGGCCTAGCGCGACTGACTAATACTGCCTACAATCCCTCCTTGACAAAGATTAATTCAACTGACATTGCTACTCGTGATTTTAACGGATATCGATCCGTGGCCTACTTTGTGAATTGGGTATGTGTCATTTATATACGCCATCAATGGATCACAACAGCTAAACTAGCATGGCTAGGGCATCTATGCTCGTGATTTCCAGCCTCAAGATATCCCCGTCGAGCGGCTGACCCATGTTCTCTACGCGTTTGCCAATGCCCAGGCCTCTGGCGAGGTAATCCTGTCGGATAGTTGGTCTGACACTGACAAGCATTACTCCACTGATTCCTGGGCTGATACTGGAAACAATGTCTATGGCTGTGTGAAGCAGCTTTTTCTACTGAAAAAGAAAAATCGCAATCTTAAGGTTCTTCTGTCGATTGGAGGCTGGACCTATTCTTCCAACCTCAGAACGGCCTTTGAGACTGAGGTAGGGCGCCAGAAGATTGCTGATAGTTCTATCGAATTGCTGAAGAACTTGGGCTTTGACGGGATTGATTTAGATTTTGAAGTGAGTATGTCACCTTGTTTTTCGGCATTTGATTCTGATATCAGATAGTACCCTGCCAATGATAAAGAAGCGGGCCAATTTGTAGATGCCCTACGCCGTCTTCGTGAGGTATGTTTACGCTTGTCTCTTGCTGACTCTGTTAACTCTTTCAGGCGCTTGATTCGTACAGCTCAGTCAATACTGACGGCTATCATTTCTTGCTCACTGCTGCATCCCCTGCTGGTACGTGTCATTTCTCTGAAACAACTTAACTAAGCTAGTTAATCAAGGTTCTAGGCCCTTTCAATTACTATAAAGAACATCTGGCTCGGATGGATCAGTATCTTGACTTCTGGAACCTGATGGCCTACGATTACGCGGGAAGCTGGGACACAGTTGCTGGACACGATGCCAACCTCCACCCATCCAACGGCAACCCAGGGAGCACTCCCTTCAACACGGACCAAGCAATCGATTACTACACCTCGCACGGAGTGGCTCCACACAAGATTGTTATGGGTATGCCTCTGTACGGCCGGGCCTTCAGCGACACCAATGGTCTTGGCCAAGCTTACAGTGGCGTTGGTGTTGGTAGCTGGGAAAATGGTGTTTGGGACTATAAGGCTCTGCCCCGGCCCTGCTGTGTGGTGACAAACCTGGATCAAGAAGCTGCTAGCTATTGTTATAACTCAAGATCGCGCTTGTTCATCAGCTATGATACCCCTGAGATTGCGCGTAAGAAGGGTGAGTATATCAAGTCCAAGGGCCTTGGTGGTGGTATGTGGTGGGAGCTCAGCGGTGACAAACAAGGTGATGAAAGTTTGATTACCACGGTATGTCTCATGTATGACGTATGACCATCGAACTGACTTTGCCATTTTGCAGGTTGTGGATACCCTTGGGGGTATTGGCGCTTTAGACAAGAGCGAGAATCAGCTGAGCTACCCTGCCTCCAAATATGATAACTTGAAGGCTGGCTTCTAATCTTTCTATTGTCTTTGTTGGTATGTATTCCAGCCTATAGGTCGATAGTAAGTTATAGGAGAACTGGTTTATATTTAGATAAAATATACACAATCTAATCCGCCAAAAGCATGTACGCCACTTCCTGTAATGTAACTGGCCTTTTTGCTCCCAGGAGCCAGTTCTAAAAATGTATATTTGCCTATTTATTCGAGCTCTCGAAAGTACATTAGAAGCCAAAAGTTCCCAGGAGCTACTATTATATATTAATCATTACTGGGTTTACTTTTCATCATTAGCATCTTCACTCACCCAACAAGGCTTGGTTTCGAACTAGCCTCTACCAGGTTCCCGTATATAAATATCTCGATGATAAAACCTATTTTCTGACCGGTCTATTCCACAAAGTCTCCGCAATCTCAGCATAGAAGTTCAGGTACATATGGACTTCATCTGCGTCAGAAGACTAATTGTTAATGAGCCGATAGACTCCAGTGTCTTGAGAGCATAAGTCTAGCCAATCAGGCTAATTACATCGTGCAGCAAAGCAAGGCACCACAATCAATCGCGTGGTTTTAGGTGATGCGACCAAGCAAACAGGCTCGAACTCCAACCCTATCCTAATCGACGTTGACATCCACGGCACCTCTGGTGGCAGGATACACCAGAATGGGATGATTCTGATGGAGACACTGTACTGATCCTATTGTGGTTGTTTCGTCGAGCCCAACAACGACATTTTTAGTGCAGAAAGACCGCGCGATAAAGTTGCAAAAGTGATTTTGGGATGGAATGATTTCGTGTGCCTGGAAGGTGCGGGATAATAACTGCTGGCAGTAAAAGACGATAAAAAGGCAACTGAATTTCTGCCTTGCTACCGATCCAACGTCCGCATGATTTGCGATGGCTCCCAAGCTCCCAGGAACAGCGAGACTGTCAGTCACGTGCAGTTTACAACACCCGCCATTCCCTTTTGTTTGCCTTGTTTGCAGGCTCGGCATTCCAGAAGCCCCGAAAGCCTATTACGGAAGCTATTTTGTGCTGTTTTTCACTACTGTGTTAGAAAAAAAAGGTGTTATTTTAGACTAGCCGTGGCAGTGTTTCGAAAAAGGGCTCGAGAATGAATCTCTGTGTAAGTGGTCAAACCGATTTCGATCTATCCTGTATAAATGGGCATACGAGATCAAATAGTATGGCGGAACTAATATGAGATTCTGTTAGGATTGCATGGTTTCTAACTATTGGGTAACTTATTTCACTACCGAGCTGGACACACCCCTGAGCTGGGTACCCCAGAACACCATAGTAAATACGATATATTTTACGCTGATAACTCAACGACCACGTCTTTTTTTTTTTTTTTTGCTATTTGCCGATAGCTATTGATAACGTTTTTAAACATTATATATCGATTTTAAAGAATCCGATAACCTATATTGTTATAGTATCGAAACGATCGCCTACCAAACCGAGCTCATCCAATCCACCAAGAACGAATTGCTAGAAGTGAGGCACGATCAGAACGTCCTCCATACGCAAAATGAGAAACTCCACGAAGAAGTTCGAGCTTTACGGGCGCAAATCGATGCGCTCCCATCATCACCCGTGGCAAAATCATGGGCCGCGGTAGCAGCGAGCCACCCACCCCCTCAACCAAACCGACACCCAAATCCTTATCTTTTCGGTTTACCTTGCATGCGTCCCGCTGTTCACGCCCGACGAAGCGTCGGCGGAACTAGCACTCACCGCAATCCAGAACGCAACTATATCCAACACCCGGGAGGACCAAAGGACAACAAGCGTTATTCTCTCGGGTAATTTCAACTGCCACCACCCAATATAGGGCGGCAATCACATCCAACCACATTTTATTGAACACGCGAGCGAATTAATCAACTTCTTCCAAACACACAGCCTCCACGGCTGTCTTCCGCGAGGGACAGCAACTTGAATTTCTCCGTAATTTCATCCATCTCGGTAGATTTGCCCGGCTTGTACGTAAACTGTTCAATGATGGACTTCATACCGCCAGTTCTCACAACTTCAATATCGCGAGGTCTGAGGCCCTGATCCAATATCTCCTTTATCGTTTCCCGCCAAACATCAGCATAAGATTCCTTCCAATCTTCGATAAAAGCTTCGGCTTGGGCCCTCCTTCTGAATTTTTTATGACAAGAACCAGCTTCCTTAACTTCTCTCTCAGCACTACATCTGCCGCTACAGTATTCAAACCCGGATAGGCGACGCATGGGAAGGAAATTCACAATATGCCCCCATCCCCGGTTACTTTGGTCGTAGCCATGGTTGTCTAAGCCCACTTGTGGGCCGTGATAAGGATGGCATTGAGAATATTCTCCGTAATCGAATTTTCGGTAAGTTACACAACAGCAATCATGTGATTTATCCTTACAATACATTCGACGTCCTGAAAACTTACTAGATCAGATCTAGACTAGTGTGTTTCAAAATAGAGTTCGAGAAAGAATTGAGGAGAGTAAAGAAGTGAAACTGATTTCGAGCGCGTCTATACGTAGAAAGATAGCTCAACTTCGAACCGGCATGGCAAGACTCAATGGATATCTCTATCGAATCAAAGTACAAGACACGGACCAGTGTGCGTGTGGACAAGCGAGAGAGACCGTGGAGCATTTCCTATTTCGATGTCAAAAATGGACAGCGCACCGGACGGAACTACTACAATGTACCAACACCCACCGAGGGAATATATCCTTCTTCCTAGGAGGAAAGTCGCCTTCCGATGGTCAGAAGTGGAGGCCGAACTTAGAGGCGGTACGGGCCTCAATACGATTCGCCATCGCCACGGGCCGACTCGAGGCCACCTAACCACGCCGACGAACATAAATCACCCCCCTTTGCCGATCTAACCCACCAACCACCTCGTGTTACAGACGGTAGACGCGCTTCAACTGCCGAAAATAGGATGTTGAACACTTGGAGAAGCGCCTTCAAGCCAGCCTACTAACAAAATTTAACCCACGAGGATCCGCTGCGATATGCACGTCTGAGATGACATATATTGCAAGGCTTTATGTATGGGCTCTGAGGAGACACAGTACTATATATATCATGACATGTATAATAGATCAGAGATAGTTGCCCTTTCGGCCTAGCCGCCGGGCGTTAGTAAATTGTGTGTGTGTATACGTAGAAAGAGAGATAGTAGTTGTTCACTGCATATGGTTCGCGAGGGGTCGGGATAATTGTAATCATCCATCCATCCATACTGTACCGTTATGAGCCCTGGGACGCGTAACACTGCAGATATCGATATCCATACGCCTGGCGCAGAGGAGATTTCGTAGAGCTCCCTCAGTCATGAGCCCCTTAGACGCTGCCTAACCTGGAACCTGTATCTTCTCCTGGAAATTATCACTAGATATTCAACAAACCGAGACGCCGAACGTTTCCACTTGTTGAACTATCGACTTCGCAAACCCTTGCTAACGTTTAAAGAACCAATGACGTTCATATGGTCAATATTTGTTTCTCTCTGTTATATATAGAAGAATCCGGAGTCTCAGTTCCTTAATCAGAATGAGACAAATCTTGTTAGTACTTTGCCGTCTACCCTATATGAAAGATCAAATGATCGCAATTGTGCGTGAGATTGGCCGGCAGCGAGCCATCAACAGATTCCATAGAACCTGCTATTCACTTCTTCAGGAACTGCGGACAAAGGTCTCCACCGCATCAGCCAATCTGCTTTTAGTACACAATTCAAATATGGCACCTACACCCGGGGGCTACTTTGCAGCTAAAGAGATGGCTAATGAGCTTGAGGAGGCTGTGAAAGGGGTTCGAGAAGTCGAAGCGCAGGCTCTTGCAGCCTGGAAATCTGTCTTGGATCCAGAACGGAGCAATTCAGTTCCAAGCCTTACATACCTTGGGAATAATTAGCAAGGGGATTTCAGGCGTCAATAAATGTCCCAAAATTTGGTCTTACAGGCCAGGAAGAAGTCAGCATCTAATCCACTGTGGATCTTCTCCGAGTGCGCTCTAGCCCGATCGCAGTCAAGCCCTGACCGAATATATTCACGAACAAACTTGAAGAGTCAGCCGGATTTCGTTTATTCTCTACCATTTTATTTTATTTGTTGTGTTTTCTATTGTGCTTTCCTTGAAGAAAAGAAATTCCTGTGACCTGGTTCAGGAGAAGGGCAAAGCCAAAACTACCCAAAAGACGAAATATCACCACAGGCCCCGGGCGTGCTCCTACACGTATTGTTCCAACGTATTTGGCCAAATTTGACTTCGTTGAGTTCCACATACATGCCTGTAGCTAGGTATATTCTCATCTCCTGCTTTCAACTGGATGGTATTCTCCAAGGTTATGAACATGCACCTTGCACTCATGCTCCATGTTGAAGCATCAGGATGGAATGTATGGCTAGTGGTTAACAAGTGAACATTTATGTCCTGCGTCACTCTGTAATGTCACCACGGAGCAAGAGTCGGAACTCTCCTATCTTCTGGTGAGTATAAACACCACAACGGCCTTCGATACGAAGTATGTTATGAACTATCTCTAAAGTACATTCGGTTCTAATCAAGTTGGTTATATTCCCTTCACCTACCGCTCCATGGGAGGTTAGACAGAGAGACAATCAGAAATAGCTCAAGAACGATCATGACGAAAAGTACTATAAGATTGTGCGGGATGTTCTTCAACGTGCGAAATCAATGCAGGAACAGGCACAAATATGTGGTCTGACTGCTTTTCGTGGCGCGGAGCGGAATCTCTTGGGTCGCTCCTCTTCCCGCTCTGTTGAAGATTGTTGTAGTTCGGAGGTATATCCTTATTAATCTATCCGGCGGGAAATGTGAGGCTATATATACACCTTAAATCCCAAGTTCATACATCCCCATCAAAAGCCTAAGGTCAACAGTATACACACCTCAGAATTTATTCTGATGTTATCACGCTCGTTGTCCAAGGCTTGGGTACACCCGCATACTGACTTCCATGTAGGGTAGAGTCGTCTGATTATCGCACTTTTTGAGTTGTCCGATGCGGCTTCTCAATTTCACTATTTGAGGTAGCGTTGAAATACTTCTCTCAATGTGAGTAAGCAATCAACAGGAAAGCCACGCTCACGAAATTGTATGTAGCCCTGGTAGTACTCAATGTGATTCATTTCAGCTTTCTGATCAAGAACAGCCTAGACTGTGTCTATGAAGAAGTAGGCTTGATAAAGGTCTATTTGGATCCTGATGCACCAGGTCTTGCGAGTGAGACAGGCGCAGAGCGATACCTTGTGTATTAAGCGTCAATTATCGGATCATGCTCAGTCAAATTGATATTCAGATTTATTTACGCCCGCTCCTTTGCCAGATTCCTTCGTAGGTAATCTATTGTCGGGTATTCATTGCATTCAGCTGCATAGAAGGAAAGCTCGTTGTTCGTAAGAGGAATATTTTAAGGCCCATCGGCTGTAACAAACAGGTTCGTCTCTAAGACTTTTCTTCCATTCTAGATAATGGAATCTTTCCATTGGAAAGATCACATTCTTCAAATGTATGTAACATCTCTATGCCAAAAACGCTCCATATGCAAATGCGAGTGCGATAAGAATTTGGCCAAATGCGAGCTGCGATTTGTTGCTGTCACAGATACGGATTCCGAACCAGTGAAATTGTTGATAGAACTAAAAAAGAAACAATGTTTTGAAATTCTAGTGAGTACTTTTCGAAATCAGTAATACCGCCACTACTTGATTAACGGAAATCAAAATAACGCCAATCCATCCTAGCTCACCATATTCCGAAGAATAGGTCAGCGTTAGATCTGGCAAATTTGTTTGGAAAGAATTTGATCTATCTCGAGGCACTTCGCTATGTACTGCGAGACTCATCTTCGTAGACGTACTCTAGTTCTCCCAAGTACACTAGCGACCGGTATCGCCTTCTATGCTGGGGACACAGAGATCCTCTTTCAAACAATAGGTCCAGATATATCGCGATTATCAGGTCATGAACGTTTTCCAAAATCCCCAGAGAGGCTATGTCTTATCCAAAAAGCATTAACATGGAAGGAAAAGGCCCCAATAGGCCACTGTTTTGAGATGTCAAGTTGTAATTTATCGCATTTAGTATGTGTTGCGGACTGTGCAACTCGCCTAACAAATACGTTAAGAGACTCATATTCGCAAAATTTGGAAATATGTGAATAATTCATATACGGAGAAATCATACATTACCGTTCATGTTGTTCTCAAATCAACAACAATAATCCATGGGATAAATCTAAGTCAAGTGTAAATGGAACATCCACGGGATTATCGCCTGCAAAATACATTTTAAATACGTCCGCCTCGCATAAGATGACGAAGTGAGGCGTGAGTGTGGTGTTGGAAACGGTCGCCGGTGCAACGTGCTTTTTTTCTTTAGTCTATCTGGGCACTCATCAAACGAACGAAGGGATATCAGCCTACAAGGTCTTACTTTTTATTGGACTCCTAAATTTATGTTGTCCCACCAATGGTTTAACTATCAAGCTCGTCTCGGTTCTAATGGCATAACTTTGGAATAGTACATAAAGAAGGCTATCGCCACCTTCTAGCTACGCTCAAATCTCCATTGATTAGATCAGCATCTGACTACACGACGTCTAATATTCATTGAATCTCAATATGAACAACTATCAACCCATCACTAACCGTCGTGATGGACTGATCATTTTATTAAGTACTGGAACAATCACTTACTTTGTTCTGTTGTCTACTGGACTTTTGTTTGAACTGTTACATTCGTCTTTCTCTGAGATCAGTAACCGAATATTCGATTCCCTATCAATACTTTACTTCTTCCTTGGAAATTTGATATTCAGCTCTATCACCGTCCTGGATCGGATCTCGTCCGCAGACCTCAAATGCTTTAGAAACGTTGCATTGCTGGGTTTAATTTGGACCTCATCCATACCATTTCTATATTATCAGTTCTATCAGGCTGGCTTCTTGATTACAATTCTCATCCTTTCCATGACGTTTGGCTTTGTGTGGGCTGCGCAAATCGCGTGTACGGTTCGAGGACAATGGGAGTTCAAATTTGTATGTTTTGTCCTCGGGTTATTAGCCCTTGTACCTGCACTTTATGCAAACTGGCTGCCCTCAGCATGTCGCTACAATCTCGCTCCCGAGTATCTGAAGTACTCTATATATAATGCGATGGGTGGACTTGTCTACCTTTTAAAGCTGCCTGAGAGAGCAGGTTATCTCACCCAGTATCAAATCAGCCTTTTCGCAGCTCATTGCCTAGTGATGACGGCAGCTGTCACTCTCTCAGATCAATTAATCGCGGCTTATCAATCCGAAATACCTGTATCCACTTTCATGTGTGGGATCTGAGCCGAGTCTTAGGCAGGAATGGCAGTGTTCAAGAGCAGCAGAGAAGGCCGCTAGGGCGCTTGAGTTAGAATTGCGAACTTTGCTGTCTGCATGCCCTTACATACTCTCAAACTACTGTTGAAGTTAATTGCAATACTTGGATTCTTGATTTGCTTTTGGTGCCTCCAGAATCTTCGCGGACCAAGACAGACGGATCGTCTCTAAAATTGATGCATACGCTAGGTTCAATAAATAAAAGGCCACGTGCCTTAGAAATTAAGTATATGGATTGTTTAGGATCTGGCAGAGTTTGACTATAGAAACCATACCTTCGTATAGCAGGTTAGCGCTTCAATTCGGCCACAGTCAATATGGCGATCTAACTATGTAAAACAAAGAATTCAAGATTCAGCTAGCCCTAACACATGACAGTGTATCGTCCTTGTTCAATCCCACATGACTACGCTATATCTTCTACATTGGAATATCTTATCGATAGTAATCACAAGCGGAGCCGAGTTGTTCAATCCCTAAGTACAATGGCTACCATGACAACTCAATGGCACGAGCCACTATTGACTGTCTCTGAAGAGCCTGAAATCAATTGCCAAGTCATAGAGACCCGGCCTTTTCCTAAATTAGTGAGTTCCTGAAACGCGCCTGGGCTGACATCTATATCTGTCGTTTCACACCTATCGCATCGATCAACGACCTGAACGTCCACACTCTTCCCATCGTACCACAATCGCAAGCTCATTTTGCATAAAGGGTTGTCGTTCGGATTTGTGGACAACGCCGCAGCATCATAAATTACACGAGAGACGGCACAGACCCGGTCTGAGTTCTGGGTCCAGGTCCCGCAAGCCCCGAGTCCCACGTCATACCAAGTAAGATCGCCTTTCCAGGGCCCAGCCTTGCCACTGAGGATCGGGAGATCTAGCCTAATGATTATCATCAAAATTAGAATAGGAGGGACGCAGCAAACCACAAAGCTGACGTACTCTTTTGCATCCGTCAATCCTACCGCAAGACTAGTTCCTAATATCATCGCCGTCATGGCCACCATTATACGGCGTTTGTTATTTACTGTAGGGTATTCGAGGTATTTTCTTCTTGCCTTCAGGTAATAAGCTCTCAATCATCTGCACTTGGAGAACGGTTGTGATGCCGAGACCAGCATCGGGTTTATCTAGGCCAGCAGGTGAAGGTTTTCCGCTCTGGCGTGCAAATTCCAGTCCTTATTATTAGAAGGAATGTGGATTTATGGTGGTGGTTCAAGGCCATGCCAAGTGAGTACAACATAGATATTATAATGCTACCTGGATGAAAGGTATCTGAAGTTGATCATTAATTTAACTAATTGAACACACGAGTATGAAAATGTGGAACCACATCGTTTAAACTGATCCTACATATTGATGGCTTGAAGACAAAAAGGTGGAAACGAGGGTAGCGATCCTGTTAACACTTTCGTGTAGAAAACATTCATTCTTATAGTCGTATTTTAAAATACAGAGATCATTCTGAAAACTAGAGCATCGGATATACAGCCCATCATGACTTGTGGACTTCGGATATATTTTCCGGGAACTAAGTCGTAAATGCTTGAAGATACACAGTGGAATAAAGCAGAATACACTTCTCAATGACTAGTATCTCGCCAATGTTGATAGTACTGGACGACATTGCGATTAATGAGGTATGCAATCAAGCATATCTGACCTGAAGAGAACAGTTCAAGAAAGTGATACTTGTTCAGTTTGTCTTAAAGTCTTGCTTTGGGGCTTTTAGCTAGCTACATTGTCCGGTTTCGTAAACGTCAAATACGAGATGTGTCGTAAAACATGAGGTGATTGCTTTGCTTGTGAAATTTGGATGGAAATGGAAGTCATCCTGTGACGCATCATAATACATAGATTGGTTTACAAGCCAGTACGATAAATACAGGTCTGACCCTGAAGCACGAGGAGTGGGTATCAGGATTTCAGAATATGCAGAAACATGAGACCAGGGGCTACAGTAATCAGGTGCTCCAACATTCTCAGACCGAACAAGATATATATGTGACCAAGGCAAGGTCCAATGCATGAGCAGAGCCTTCGTTTTTTTCCCAGGAATGTTTGAGCACAAAAGTGGGAGCTAATAAAACTAAGAAAATGGGCTTGGCATATACTGGTTATCACCGTCGATTGGTGTTCTAGGCTCCTCCTTTCTGTCGTTACGGTGGGGCACGGCCGGTTCATGTGATGTCTGTGCTTCTAGATCTGGGGGGTGGCCGCCATTGCGGTAATACTGGGGGCGCCGCAACGAGAATATAGGTGGGCTGCGAACGACAAATTGCCGCTCAGCTTTTGGGGCATAGTCTGCCGGGGTTTTTCGGATCACCGGAAACCTTTGTATCTGCTGCATCCGTCATCAGCATGTGAACAACATTTACGATGCTCACGAGGTCCGCCACTTACCAAGTCGGCTTCATTAGGAGGGGCCTCGTCCTCCTTCGTGTAAAACGTGTAGACCGAACCGCTCGGCATTCGCATTGTCAACCATATATCCATATCGTAGCGGTCGTTGAATTCTTTCAACCTTTTGAAGAGATTATGCCGACGCTTACGAATCTGTTCTTGCTGTGCTCTATCATTTGCTCGGCCTGGAGCCAACTTTATTTTCGAATTCGCCATAGCAACAACGAATGCAGTTGCTGATTTTGTCAAGATCTAACGCCCCTTTATGTAGAGTCTACGCACAGATTGATTTAACTCCTAGTGATGTTGTGAAGCAAGTTTTGACTAGGGTTTGACCAGAGTTCTCAACCATGTAACTTGAAGCTTGTGGCCAAATAGGCGGTCATGCGAGGTTGGTGTTTGTTGAATTACGGAGAGGCGAGTCCGACGCTGCAGACTGCCAAGATACCTCGAAGTTCAACTGTTGGTAAAATATTCGGCAACTGGCTGCAGACATTCTTTTCTTTGACCACTAATCTACTAATTCATGCTATGTATTGGGATTGTGGGCAGCAGCTTTAGGGTCCTAGTAATCATTCATTCTTCGACCGCTATACCTTCGTAGGCCCGATATTCCCTCTGTACAGCGTTCATATTTTAGATAGCCAGTAGAAGGTCGGGTAAGGCTGGAATAGGGCTCACTTAAAGTAATGGGCTAAAGGATGTGATGCGAAGCAATTTCCGGGGCGTTTTCGGATTAGCCAGTACTTAATGCATTTGCCGGAAAATTCTAATTTACTATTAAATGGCGGTTTTCTTTGTTACTTACAATCGGCCCTTGGCTGATCTTAGGGCGATGATAAACCCTACTCTACCAGTGGAGTTGGTAGTCTGTTTGTGAGGAAACTGGGCACCTCGTTCGTTTGCGAACCGTTGTAACGAACGCCTTGGCCGCTCTAGTCGATTGACTATACGCACTAGATACCGTTGAGCCTAAGGGCATTTTGACAAACTAGATCAAATTTGCGACCATTCGTCGCTGCTTAGGGCTTATTAATAAGAGGCCGTCTAGTGGTCTTATCCGCCCTAGCCGTATAGCTTTATATTATAAAGAGCACGACCCGGGACATATCTCTTTATACGTTTCAGTTGAGCGTGCGTAGCTTCCTCAGCCATCTCAGCCTTACAAAACCCTCATAACTACAGACTTATTACTACCCTATTGCCGTCCTAGAACCCAGATTCGACGGCAGAGATCAGCAACATATGTCTGCTCCCTATCACACCGCCCCACACTCGACTGGAATTATATGTCCCCGCGACAATGCAATATGGCACCCCTCGGGGCCGGCGTTCGGGGACGCCAGTTTCCTATCAGGCGGGCAGCATGCAAGACAACATCCTTCCCTCAGTACCAAGCTCAGGTGCACCGCTGCCGCTCTAGATAATCTTGCGCTTGAGATTGACGCTATCGTTATAGGCCTCTCAGGGACTCAGGAAGTAGCTGTGCCAGTTCTCATTCAAGACCTTCAAGATGCACGAAGCGACATCGCCTATCTGATTAAACTGGTTCACAAGCAACACTACATAATAGAGGGCAGAGACCAGGAAATCGGAATCTTGTCGCAGAAAGTTTTTAGCTGGCAAACTCTGGTTGCCAATCAAACAGACGGCAATCCTGCGGCTTCGCCAAGAACAGCAACTAGCCCCGCTTCTATGGAAAAAGATCGTAAAGCAGGGTTATAGCCGGACACGCAACAGTGTTGCTCGACGGGCCGGCGGTTTCGTTCCAACTTTTTTTTTTTTCTCTTGATCATCCTCGCTGGTGGAACAGTTCCAGAGCTCGAAATTGGTTACAGATTTCACTCTTCTTTACTATTCTGAGATGTACGATGGATCGAAATTAGTTTTACCGCTTTGCTCTCCTAGATGTCTCTCGAACCCTATTCCGAAATTACTCCTGCCAAGAATACTATCATCTCACAGTCACTTGCCATTTTTCTTGTCCTCAATCTCCTGACAGCCATGTTCAGTAAAGCGTTAAGGGCAATCCCTTTCAAGTGGTGAAGATTTTTACCGTGTCTGAATCTGAATTGCTATCCGTGAGCAGGTCAACCCCTCCCAACACGTCAGGAATTCGGTTCGGTTCCCCCAGCTGCCAAACAGCGGAGACAGCTACACAAGCATGTAAAGTTCAAGCTAATGGTAGAGACGTAAGCTCGGAAAGCTGTGGCTTTGGAACACCACGCGAACGAACTGGAGACTTGGGTGATTCTATGCTGATAAGAAAGTGTTCATGGAGATATATATTTGAATGAGATGATGCAGTGCGCGACATAGCTTGGGTCATAGGTGCTATAGTTATCACAATAAAACAAAAATAGAGAATATTGGTCTAGGGTTGACTACCGTAAAAGACATAGCGCTGGGCCAAATAGGTTAATATAGAATTCAAGAGGTAAAAGTGATTTCGAGCGCGTCTGCAAGCTGAAGGAGGTAGAAAAATGTACAAGCGACTAGTTATGAGAAGGCTCTAGGTCTAGACCACCATGGGAATCGGCGACTTGCAGAGACATCGAATGCATCAAGGTTGCCGATGGAAGATAGGACCTAACACTCCATAGAATATACTCGTTGGTTAGGATGTTTTCGGTCTGTGAGTTGCAATGACTTGATGGGAGGGAAGGTGGCATTGTGATTTTAAAGCTGTGACAATACATGGCCAGTTAGTTACAATACTTCGTTTGGTATTATACCATTCGACCATGTGAGGGTTTCGGATACGAGGGTAATTAAACACGACTTAGTAGCGCATGTGATTAGGGTCCGAAAAAGCTTCTCTGTGTTATCCGACGTGGAAGGCGAAAGTGGTCACTAATTACTGTACAGTTGGTTTCCGACCCATGCGAGTTGGGAGTGCATTGACTCTGCCAAACTACCACAAGTTTCTATGAATATTTATGATCGTGACCTTGCTGCATTTAGCTTCTTCGGTCATTTAAGTTGTGGTTAGTGACTGGCTCTCGACCATATCACGGATAAGACGCAGCTTTAAGGGGACAAGTCTCAGGGCCATATTGTAAGCCTAGTGTAGGATATCTGTCAAGAGTCATTTATAAAAGAAGCCTGTTGCTTAGGGAAAAGAAGAGGAGTGAAGTATAGCAGTTTTCTGTGATTTACGAAACACAAGGTTCCATCCGCATCATGTAAATAGGGTTTCTATTCTAGGAGCAACGGGATCGATAAATATCATATCTGGGCCAGCGTGTTCCAAATTAGGGTTCGGGAATTAAGCTCGAGGAGTGAGGAGGTAAATCTGATTTGGAATAATACTGTATACCTTAAATCTTCGCGTCAAGATGGCCATTTTGGATAAAGTGCTCATTGACTTGTCGCTTATTAGACATCGGCAGCGACCACTTTGAGAATGTTAGCGCCCTCGTTTGCTAGCTCAGCGGTCAAGCCATATCCTCACACAAGAAAAAGCCAAATATCTCGTCCAGGGAAAGGTTTTGGTCAATATTTTGTCTGTCATGTCCATTGTTGATGTCTGGACCTGGCGAAGCCGGAGATGTTTCATTTTGAAGTTGTTGATCACTTGGCCGTTTGCCAACAGTGATGCTTTGGGGTTTTGAAATGCGGCCAGATAGGCGAGATGATTTCGATTCAGGGGAAGATTCCTCCCGAAGGCGTTGACGGTTATATTGTCCTCGAAGTGACTCTACGGTCCTTTTCGTTTTGAACCTCTTATTCCATAAAGCCGTTCGTTTATTCCAAGAGAGTCTGCGTGACTTCTTGATGAATGGCATGAGGGCATCCAATTCATAATCCTCCCACAGCATCTTGTGATTGACGAAGATATCAACGCAAGTGTCTAATATTACGGCGTATATTGTGTTAAAGTCGATTTATCTGTCGCGGACAAAGAAAATAATCGACTTCTTCGGAGCTAAAATACCAATGTTCAGGCAGTATCAAGGCTATCTCAGAGAGATAAACGTGGTTTCGACCTTAAAGAATACACCCGTCTGAACTAATTAAAAATGAAGTGATTTTCCTTCAATTATGCGCGGCTTCCCATGCTACCGGGATGTTTCCAGTGCTAGCCAATCAACTAAGGAAATTCCTAATGGAAATGTTGGTCACACTACAGCGCGAAAAGGGAACATGTCATTGGCCCTTGCGTCCGTTCAACAAGTTGTGAGCAACTAGTCTACTTGCGCAGGCCCCAGAATGGTCTCGTGGTCTAAATTTGCCTCGGCACGTTGTCACCGGCGGTGACTAGTAAGGATAGCTTTCAAGGATGTAGAGCTCGAACGGACTAGAGAGTAGCAGACTAGATGACAGTAATTGTAAAAGGGGCGGCCGCACATTTCGTAGTAAGCACCGACTAGAAAATTTAGTTACTCCCGTTCTTTTGTGGGAAGGTCTAATCAACACCTCTATTGCTAGTAAATAATTGCGAGACAACTTCCTCTCTGCGGCATCGGTATTGAATAATATAAGACTCCTCGTGGGTGGTAAGGAGAAGGTTGTGAGTTGAATTCATTTTCCAATTCCGCTGGGTCCTTACACCTCATATTTAGAAATGTGAGATAAAATGAAACATGGCTAAGACACCTCGATATAAGAGATAATGAACTGTCTATGGCCCATAATTCATCATGCAACGAGCTGCCCTCCTCCGCCATGAGCAGCCAGGCAGCTCCAAGGTTCTGATGTCTTCAACCGCAGCTGCACTCACTAATACTTCATTCAACCAGGTTCAACTCTCTGTGCAGAATGTGATCCAGTTCCTAATTAACAGCGAACACCTGCTGTTGAAGACTAAGTGATCAAAGTCAATGGACCCTACTTACAGTAGTGTTCGAAATCGGCTATACCTTGGAGCACCGCTCTGCAATGCCGGCATGAATATGCCAGTATTGGCTTTGTTGCATTCAATGGGTCATTATATTATCGCGGCAATTGCCTCATGCCTCTCAGCGGTAAAGAAATCTTCAAATCTATTTTAGGAAGCGGTCTGAAAAGCCAATTGCGATCATGGTATCCAATCAGGTCTCACAACTCTAGAAATTAGTTTCTGCCAACTAAGTTGTAAGAGAGTGGTATAACTGATTTCGAAAAATACTGTACTCCAACTACTAGCAATAATATTCTATTTTTGAGAGACTTTCTGGATCACATAATTGCTTCAACGACCTGTAGAAAATGGGAATCACCTGTAAACTTTTGCTAGTGTCGACATGGAGGTGATGATGATATACTACCACCTTACAAACAGTTGTCGGCATCTGTGCGCACCGTCTATATTTAACTCATAATTGCTCATCCATCTTATTGGGCCGCTGAGAAATGAGGTTGGCGCTACTCACACGCCAGCTATCGAGCCAGTGGGTGATCAGGGACAAGGTGCATCGGGCGTTATCGCATTCGGGTCATGTGATGATTGGTCCTAAGGGCCCACCAACGTCAGCGGGGACAAAGCGGGGACCAACCCAGAGATTATTGAACCGGAGGTACCAGCAGGATGGCCATTAGAAATATAAACGTCTGTAGAGTAGTGGATCTCCTAGTCCTGTTCTTTGTTCCGATGCAACTAACCTACGAAGACCATCATGCCCTTTGGCAGACCACAGCGCTTACAATGCTCTGCGGCGCAGGAACCCACCAGGGGTCAATGACAACCCCGGCTCTAACTTCCAAAGGACCAGATTTCCGGTCTAAGCTGTTTCTGGCGTACGCATCAATGGGCCTGCAGTGTGGGGCGTTGGCATCCGGGATTGGCTGAAGGGCACAGGGGTGCCTGGTGAACCCTACTAAACCCCATCTTCCCTGATTAAATTATTCAAACCATCCAAGTTGAAGTTCCTACTACTACAGGATTAGCCAGATATTGAGTTCGATCGCTGGTTGAACAATAAACTGTACTCTCGGTTCGGACTGTTTGTATCTCTGTTGCTGCATGTTGGGTCAAAGAATCA
This sequence comes from Penicillium hordei, assembly GCF_028827395.1. Lineage (NCBI taxonomy): Eukaryota > Fungi > Ascomycota > Eurotiomycetes > Eurotiales > Aspergillaceae > Penicillium > Penicillium hordei. The sequence goes on along the minus strand of NW_026623147.1, from coordinate 1,976,448 downwards.
AGAGTCAACCGCTAGACAAACAGGAAGACCCGTTCAATGTGACTCCATTCGCAGACTTCGACTCGACATCCATGCCGCTGTAGATACTTCGGGCAAGGTCTAACCACCGAACTGCTAGGGGCCCTGCTGCTGGAGGCACCCTGATTAAGCCCAACCACACAACTAACACCAAGACACTGTTCGATGTGATTCCGTTCGTAGCCTTGAACTGAGGCTGGTTAATTAGCTGGTGCATATCTGACAAATTTGTTGGTCGCACGAACAGCGCCAACGGAGCAGCTCCTGTGTGTTCAAAAAAATGTGAGCTGCTTACCCCGTGAACTAGAACGAAGAACGAAGAACGGAGTGAAGACCTGGATCTGTTTGACATATTGCCACTAGATCCACCAACTGGTAGAGGTCCCTGCTGCTGTAGGTATCCTGGTAAGACACAACCATCGAACTGGTCAACACCTAACCACTGAATCAATAGGGGGCCCCTGCTGCTCAAGTCACCCTAGCAAACCCTCCACCAAACGGGCAGGGGGGCCCTGCTGCTCAAGGCACCCTGGTCAAACCCAACCGCCGGACGAATAGGGGGTCACTGCTCATTTAGCTTTCACTGGTGCTGGTTTGGGTCAACTGCAGTAGATTTCCACACGATCCAGGCCCAACCAGACTCAACTACTGGGACCTCGAATAACCCAGAAATAACCTGAACTGATTCTTAGGGATTTTTTGCATATATCCTTGTCTTGGCGCTCATAGGTCAAGTATTGACGACTCAAAGAGAGGTAATTAAAACACCGTAATGAGCTGTAGTCGACCCTGGCTATGCCGAAAAATTGAGGGATGGGTTGCTGAAAAATCCCAATGGTCGAGGGACTACGGTTGATCTAGACCGGGGATAGCGGTAATCCCACATGACTAGCTCTACCTTAGAATAGGGGTCCCAGTCAATGGCCAGCATCTTCTGTTACTCATGACTCAATACCTCTACTGTGCATGTCACCTCTGAGAAGTCTACGCCTACGTAATATTCGTGATTTTTTTACTTATCACTAGACTGGTCCGTGAGTTATCATGTTTTTGATGGCTTCGTACAAATGTTTACTAACTATTCCCATATGGTGCTAGCGAGCTGTGTATGTTTGGCTGGCCTGGAGGGTGTACCCATATGCACTCGGCACCGCCACACCCCCTTGCCTGGTCCCAGAACACAACCTATGAGATACGAAACACCGAGATCGTGTACGTTCGCGCTCTTCTGTAACCAGTAGAGTAGGATAAACACTAGTTAGGCTCGATAGCAAAAGCATGGATTTGTCATTCCACAAAGTTCTCGCGACCCACCGCAAGCAGCGCCTCCAAGTTCCCTTGCCCTGCGTTGTTTCTATGCAACCCCCCCCCCGGGCGTTCTATTCTACCCGCTGTGGGGCTTGAGGGCGGGTTGAAAATGCGTGGTTTACTTGTGCGGAGACTTCCTTTGACCATGTTGTGAGATTTTCCAGGTAATCATGGTTGCTCCCGATATCATGCTGGATTTGACTAATTACCATATGGCGTGATAAGCCAAGAGTTACTTCCTAACTAGGCGCAAAACTCACTTCAAATCTTCCTTGTGTCTTTCTCATTTGTTGTTAACGTCCCAATATGGAAGGGTCTGCCAGGGGAATTCTCACTGGATGTAGGTCTTCTGAAGTTCTCTTTTGAGTGACTCAGCATCTATAAATAGAATGGCTTTTGGGGGTGCACTAACCCAATCTGTGCTTGGCACCTGACGCGGACCCTGTTAGCTATACATTTTGAGAGCTAGGCCGGGAATTGGGGCCCAACCTCTCTAAGACTTGCTCCAAATGACTTTCATCCTTGCCATTAGTGGGATTTATCCGGTCTCCCCTCCGGTGACGTCTTACCTGATTCGCCCCGCTTGCCTGATGGCGCCGCTGTCAGTGTGTGCAATCATGAAAACCAGTTTAGAGTAATATTTCGAACCAATCTATGAGTTCCTGAATGTGCCTTGAAGCGGTTGTTGTCAGCTTGAAGCTCTTCAATCCAACACGAAAGTTAGGTCCGGCTATCTATGCCTCCATGTGCACCAAAACCGCCATGACACGCGATGCTTGCGTTAGACTTTGCAGAAAAAGAACCAAGGCCTAAGCACCACACGCACCTCGGAACAAACTCAACAGTGCAGCCAGGATCATTACTGATTCTAGAGGTTGTTGCTTCTAGTATTTCTGCATGTGTTGTAGGAGGGGAAGTGATGCTTTCCAAGAAACTCAGCCACCCTTCCGGCTCATCGAACTCCATGATGTCTTCACGGATTGTTCCTAATCACAGAAAGGTGTTATCCAGCTCAGCCCCGGTGTTTTGAACAAAATTACAAGTCTCACATCTAGGCAGTGAGGCTGGACAGCAATGTATGTCTTTAATAGACTAAAGCTCCATATGAGAAAACAGACGTAATTTACTCAACCTAGTCAAAGCCCTCTGTCGTCAATGGCCCACCACAAAGGTCCAACTTCTCAACCAATTTGGAAGCTGGTCGATATAGTTCACTGGTGGGAGTGTGAATGTACCTAGCGACGACCGGCGTTCGCTACATTTAGAGATAAAATGTATGGGATTATCCTTTTAATATCCATTCGTAGATGCGGGTAATAGCTTATTCGAGCCCGTTATTGCGTAAACTGCTTGCTGCATATTTGTATTGATTGAAGCCAGTCTGTCTGTGTTCCTCCTGCGAGGTTTGTGAGTCGATGACAAACTGTAGTATTCTGTGATTCCTGTTGCTACAATTACATAGCGATATTGATGGGTAGTGGGCATGGCCGTTTTATGAACGTTGATGCCCTACATATTTCACCCCTCCCCTCGGTTTTCTTACCATGGTCATGCGAGAATTTCAGCAGTGTTCGATGTTCTGTACCCCTTATTGTGGTGGGGGGGCTGGAGAATTTTAACGCCGAGTGTGGCCTATTAATTCGCCCATTTAGTCAACTCGTTGATAAACCTGCCATTAGTTAGCAGTATGGCCCAGATGACCTATAATATTGCTTCGACTTCAATGACTCTCCAACATTTCACATTTACTCCCACATACCTACGTGACGTTGATCATACTTTGCGCGGTTTCCTGGAGGTTGAATAGTATATAAACATGTGCCTAAAGTTCTCTTTTTTCCCCTTGTCATACTGACATATTTTGTGGCGCGTTCGAGCCACTAACCCGGTATCATCTTGGCATCCAACTCATTCACATACATTTCGATAACCAAAACTGAGACACGGAGGAAATTAGATTTGCAATTTTCATAAATGGCACAGACTGTAGTGACGTTCGCTATGGTTTCCGATACTTAAAATGTCCCGAGAAACGGTGGTTCGCTATTTGGCAACGGTGGGCTGTCCGCTGTACAGTACAGAGAGTCTCACTTATTTGCTTTCTTCAATTCTTTGTTGAACTTTGTTTTGCATGACGCCATGCCTCTTACGGTTAACCTACCCCGGACCCACACTCTTGGCAGTATCTTAATACGTAATGAATAATGGCATAAAAATAGTTTTCGTATTATCGTCGTGTTGGCGATGCCCTATCTCGAATCTCACTTCAACCAAACTAATTGGCGAGATGTGGTTGGTTGTCTGGCCACTATTCCTCTCTCATCTTTGTTAACCACTCTGCTAACGCACTGGACGAGCGAAGACATCCGTAGATACAATACTAGTGTGATATAATATTTCTTTACAACCGGCTTGTCTCCCCACAAATTGCTGGATTCTTTGTAGCCCATATGACAATGTTTGGTTTACTGGGAAATTGAGGACGATGATTAACCAATCTTATCTCAACGGTGTTGCTGTTTCTATAAAGTAGAACTCCATGGGTACAGCTCCGCTCGAAATCAGTTTCACCATTTTATTCTCTGTGATTCTTTCTTGAAGCTTGGCCAGATCCACTTAAGCCTAGATCTGTCCTGGCCGATTTATGACTGTCGAATAGGAAAAGGGCAAGTAATATGCTCTAGCCACATTAGGGCTAGCGTCAGTAATATTAGAGGTTTGTAAAGCAATCAAAGAGAACAAAATGGTGAAACTGATTTCGAGCGCGTCTGTACCATAGGTCCATTTCAACGTTCCAAAAATGTTTCATTTGCTGCTATCTGTTGTGAGTTACCATAGTGGAAGATGTCAATCAAGCCCCTTTCCAGTGGCTAACTCATCTTAGTTCCCAATTGCTCTTGTCTATTTTGAACTGGTTTCTTAAACACAGTGTGATAATAGGCTTTTTTTACGCACTAAATCTAGACAATATGACAGCAATCTTCCTACATGACAATATATGAGTAACGTCAGGGATATCGAATTAGCAAAGCCGCAATATTTCACATTCAGTGCGGACATGATGACTGACTTGTTGTAGGTGAGCCGCATGCCTATGGGCACCTGATATTTGGCTATAAAAACCCTGTATCAAGGTATTGCAATCTGGTTGTATATATTGAATTTGACAAAGAGAAACAATACCAAATCAAATTGGGAGCACAGACACGGCATAACCGTTCAATTGAGGAATGTCGAGAAATAGAGAATAAGCACTTTTTTGATGTCACCCATACCCATACCCATCATTGTTCAGCGCCTCGGCAGGCAACAAATGAATCATTTTACCTGACCTTGTTGCACTAGTATGGTGATATACTAAAATCGCCCCACTCGATGAACAGCTCATCGATTAACAACGAAGCCCTAAGAGTTTTATTATCCTGAATGTTGTGCACCAATAATTTTCACTCTGGCGGTGTTGACCGGAGATAAGAAATTGGCGTCATTGCTTTAGGGCACAAAAGCGCAATGTGGACAAGGTGCATAAGCATAAGCATAAGCGTCTTCTATGTAATAAATGTAGCCACTTCCCCGTCGTAAGTTCCAACTTAATTATCTCAGATCATCTCTACTGCCTCAGAATGGGACTTCTTTCCAAAATCGCAAGGAAATTGGGATTTGTGCGCGGGTATCTACTAGTGGTACGCCATACTCATGGACAAACACGGATTATCCACTCTATCTGGCCACCTCATGAAATTGTAAGAGAATTATAAGATTTCGGGGATTCCGAACTAACTATAAAATGCAGAGTGATAAGCCTGAACTGTCAAACGATGTTGATATCCAAGAGAAAAATTGAAAATAACCTAACAGTCCATGACTGACACGCTGCCGACCCTTATCCCCTGGTTATATACTATAGGCTTTATAGAGTTCGCGAATTATTATCATTCCTAAGCTGATAGAAGACGATTTCGAGTTAAATCACTAAGTGCATCGAACCCAAATAGAAAATACAGGTATATATCATGCAAAGGGATACCATTGGACAAACCCCGAAAACTTTGTTCTACAGAAAGGGCATGGATCTTGTCCAATTCGATCTGCGCATGGCTCACAAAGCATATGCCCACAAAGCCGAAGTTTCCAACCATCTGACTGCTCGAGGCAAATCTTGCACTCCAAAATACGTCGTTGGGAAAGCTCCTCTTCCTGTAGGAGAAGTTCCTGAACTTGCTTCTGCAGCTTCTCAACTTCCTGATCTCGATCTTCAAGCTTTTGACCCAGCATTTCAATTTCTTGATCTTTTTGGTCAACTGTGTTACGCAGCTTCCTCAAACAGGTATCCTCGAGAATTGTTAGCTCAAGAAAACGGGGTGTCTTAGGAGAGAAGGCTATACCAGAGTGTCGAGTGTTCTGCTGACCCTTCTGCGTTTGGAAGATGGTTTTGTGCTACCACTTGTAGCATCACTTGGTGGAATCGGAATCTGAAGAGATATACATGGAGACGTTATTTGGGCCTGTGAATCAGTTGGCCGCCAGCTCGGGGGTAGTTCGTCATCGTCAATAATAATTGTTCTTTCAGAGCTGGTCATTGTGGCTTGAAAGGAAGAGGCGTTTACCCAGGTGGGAGGAAAGTAGAAGTCCGACTGAGCTCGAGTTGGGTGGGCATAAGGCTCATTTTATACCCGGGATCCAACAGTTTTACTAAGAGACGATTGGACACTACTTTTTGTGATTCATCGCCCAGAGATATGTACGTAACCCGATTGGGTTGCACAAAACTGAAATAACATAAATAAAGCATTGGGTGGCGCAGAACACTTTATCATCCTAACCGCAATAAGGAGCTGTTCCCAATTCGGCAATTATCTCGATCCCTCCAATTGATGCTTTAGGTGTTTGCGATACCTAGGAATGCGAGACTTTCTCCAGTCATGGCCTTGAAATAGTCTGCTCTCTGTCATATTGCCATGATAACAGGATGTCGAGTCCCAACTGACTAAGGTCCTCCATCAAATAATGGAGATTTTCGCGAGACTTCCATGTTCAGACCTCACCCTCCCAATGCAATGCAATGAATGTAGCCAGATATGTCCCGTTGAGAGTCAGGTACAGAGGCTTTATCAGTTCGAAGACGGATATTCAATCCACTTCCCAAGCTATGAGGCCAATCCCGAGAAGAGCGGTCCTTCATCACAGACTCCTGCGCATAATTTGTATCCTTTTGCTGCTTCACACGGGCAGTCTGATTACCTCAACACTCATGTCCCATTACTGCTACTAGACCTCCGCACTCAGTCTTTCGCCAACCTAGGATAGATCCCGAGGTCAAAAGAAGCCCATAATGATGTTGTCCTCCGCGTCTGATCAAACCAATATTGACTAGTCTATATTGGGAGCTCTTCCGTAGCGCCCCTGTAAGCTGCTTTTGTATTGTTTTGTCTATAACTGAGATGGCACTGACCGCTGGTTGCAACAAAAGCATCATCCCAAGAATCTCTTACAATATAAAAATGTTTGGCAACCCGTAGAAACTGGTAGGACATATGTACCTTTAAACTTTCTTGGGCCCATTCGAAAATAGCGCACCTTTGCGTGAGGATATGTGGGAGGTTTAGAAAGCCTATTGAACTCCGGAGAAGGAGGAATGTCACTGAAGAAGCTAGACGGCTTATTGTATGAGCTTGTAACAGGAATACTATAAGATGTTGAGGAGGCACGAGACTTGAAATCCGCCCCTATACTGGCTTGCTTAATGGGGCCCACAAGATACATCGCTTCGATTAAATGAATGAAAATGAAGGTAGGTATGTGATTCGTCTCCTGCTTTCCTTGATTGACGTAATTCTCCGCCAATCAAACAGAGTACCCTCCACTGCTGTCTTATTGGCTACAACGGCACACCTCAGGGAAGCAGCATATTATAATTATTTTAGGCAAATAAGGTTGCGGGGGGAACTTTGAATACCAAAACCACCGTCAACGAAAGGGGACAGTGGTTACTCTTTTCATATCTTCAAACCGCTCCTTTGAAGCAAGGAAAGTTTACCGAAAACAGGCTGACATTGTAATACATAGACAGAAAGCCCTCTATATTTGCCATGTATCAAAGCAAACAAGACTTTCTCACTCAATGGCCATCAATTGGAATCTTACTAATATTTTAAAAAGGATAAATATGAGCATAGCTGCTTCACGAGGCAAGGCAGAAGATATCCATTTGAAGATGATGAAAAGTACTATTCCCGAGGCGACAAAAAAGGGTCATGTCATTTTTCCCAAGCTACGCAGGTGTTTGGTGAATAATTATACTAAATTTTACCACTCACCATTCCGGCATCAGAGCTCCGATCGAGAGTCAAATCTCAACAAGAAGCTCTTTGGTAGGCTGTTTCGCTGCTTGTATTGATATCCAGCTAATCACCTCACCTGGTGAAGAGGCTACGCTGCAGTTGATTGATACAACTCAGTGCTCTTTCAAATCCTCATTCATCCGCACAATAGACGGAACACAATCTCGCGATACGATCTTTAAACGGCAATTCGTCTCGAGTATCCTTTATCGTTCCCATACCAGCCAAAACACGTTGACGCTAGCTTTGTACTATCTCTTCAAAATTCAGCCTAACGTGCAAGGACGGATTTTCGGTTCCAAAAGAGTATTGCCATTGCAGCTGATGGAGGATAGCCTCCGAATATTCTTGGCTGCCCTCATGCTGGCAAATAAATACTTAGAGGACCATTGTATTTCTGTATTCAGCTGGAGCCAGTTATCTGGATTTCAAATTTCCGAAATCAACAAGGTTGAGATCATTTGCTTGCAGGCATTAGACTGGCGATTGCACATCAGTGGCGAGGATTTTGAACAGTGGGGAACTTCATTACTCGGGGTGGATAAGTGATACTTTTTGGTTTCTTACTTAGCGATTTTACTCTATTTTATTTTGTTCAGTATTGATTCTCTTGTGCCCGGCTTTTTTGGACTCCAGTTCGCCTTGTCCTGTTGTCTTATAACCCCCCCCCCCCCCCCCCCCCCCCCCACAGCCATAATTTTTGGACGAGTTGCCGCCAACGATTCGGAATATGTGGTATGCCGGGGGGCTGCTCCACGTAGATCATAGAGAAAATCCATTTGTCTAGAGATCCCTCTTCAATTTCAGTCAATTTGGAGCAATTAGCGCGTGAAGTCATGCGGTGGTTTATTCCATCAATTCGGCGACGGAGAGTTGTACGCGGGACATTGAAATACGTTATAGTTAGCGCTTGTCCCACGTACTCGTACTGATATCCTAGCTGCTGCAGTGATATTCGAAATTAGTTTATCTCTCATAATCATATCCGAGCTTGATGAACATGTCCCGTTGGTCTTATTTCCCAGGTCACACATATCCCCACATTCCTATTTGGTGTTCCATTCGATATATTTCATTTGATCAAGCTACGCTTAACCTGCTGAGGTACAGTTTTCGAAATCAGTTATACATCCACGCTCTTATAACTTGGTTGTCGGAGACTAACTCCGAGAATCGCGAGTCCTGATTGGATACCATAACCGGGATTGGCTTTCCGTACCGCTTGCCCAATCAGTATCCGTGGCTTACCTTACCTTACCACGGAGAGGCATGAGGCAATTGCTGTGATAATACGATGACTCACCGAATGGAACCAAGCCAATACCGTGATATTTCTACCGGCATTACTGAGCGGTGCCTCAAAAGGGATTAGCGTCTACCAGGGTTTTCCAGCAATCAACTTTGAAGGTATGGCCGATTTCGAACACTACTGTGTATCAAGATTTCACTGCACCATATTTCCGACCTAACGAACGCTCCAGATACCTGTCAGTGAGCTCCTGACACTGGGATCAATACGATAAACTCCAAATTGCTTCAGCCATTTATATTAAACACATCTTCCGATGAATGCTTAGCCTTTTCTATTTTGAACCGTCCCAGCCACTAAAGTACTTGCAGGACATGGGGCTTCTAATCCCTGCAGCAGGCGTGTTAATCCAGCAGACTGCAACTGGTCGGCAGAGGGCTCGGCGGGCAGAGTGCCGACATAAGCATTGAAGTTGTAGATTCCACAGGGACAGGTGTGGACAATATCCCTCAAACTAGTGCCGCATAGAGAAGTGACCGTCATTCCTTCACGGGTAACCTTGAAACTCTGCGCACCCACACCCATCGGCACAGAGTGCGACCACACTCCGGCCCTTGCCTCATAAACTTCAGTATTATGGCCAGACTGCACATGCACCATCGCGGGCGTCTCCAGCATAGTTACTATAAACACCGCGTCGGTCATGTCATCAGCGCCATCGGGTCGAGCACGGACGAAGTCGCCACTCCTACTATTTTCGTTTCCTTCCATTGATGTGTCTGTTGCATTACAGTTGACATCCTTTGGGGTGGGTCGGTACCAGTAGATTAGCTTTTCTTCGTCGAGGAAATCCAGTGGCAGCTTTGAGCCAGCTTTATAAGCAGAAATGAAAGGTTTGGCCATATCGAGCCAACCATTATGTGGCCTGCTTATGGGTTATTCATCATCACCGCCTTGGATTCTTGGGTCTCTGCTTACATGTCTATAACCCATTTGGAGGAACCGTCATCGGTGTGAGGCGATGAAAGTGGACCAATGTAGTGCGATTCACCGTAATCATTCCAAGAGATGAGCTCCACGAAGCGGGGGCTGGTTTCTAGGATCTCCCTCCATCGTTTATACCAGAGGAGGTCCGAAGGGAACACCCAGTTTTTGGAGAGAGAGACTTCGCCACCGAAATGTGTCGAAAACCAAGGTGAGACCGCTAATTTTACATCAGTATCAGAAGAAAAGCTTGTTCGAACCACTCACATGCAACATAGGGCTTTCCCTTCAGTACCGCCTTGTAAGAATTATCACCATCCGCAACAGTGTGCTGGTTGTGAGATGTTCCGTCATTGTTTCCGTTATTGTCCCAAGCGATCCAGTTCAGAGCGGCCTGAACATTATCAAAATCTCCCCGACCAGGGTGGAAATTCGGTGCAAAATAGATATCGCTGCGTGCAGCCGACCTGATTGCATTGACATCAACACCGTCGCCGGCAAAAGAAGATGTAAATACCTTCCCATCAACCTTGAGCTGGCCGGGAAGATTGCCATACTGTGCGATCTTTGCACCGACTGTACTGCCCTGACTAATCTGCCACCAATTGAAGTCGAAGGAGATGAACACTTTCATGCCATTGTTGGAGGCAGATTCATAGGCAAAGTCCAGCTGTGTGTCTGTGTAAGAATCGGTCCCGATGTTCAAGGCAAAAGCGTCGATGCCTGCATATTTGGCTCGCTTCATATCATCGTCGTAGTCACTGGCACCTAGGCGGTTGCTAACGATGCCAACCTAAGTACTGTTATCAATGAATTTGGAGTCAATGGATTATACCGTCATACCATGAAATGACAGAAAACAAGTCTGTTTCCGTGGTTTTCTTCAGAAGTGTAGTTAATTGGGAGCGAGGACGCCATAGCAAGGGGTATGCACCCCGTCAGGGCCACAATGAGCTTGGAGAACATGAAATCAATAATGCTCTCCAGGTTGAATAAGCAGTGCCGAGAAAGGGCCCAGCCAATATAATAGAAACAAGCCTGCTACAACGAAGCTCGACCTTACCTCACCTAAGAAGCAACTGAATACTATCTTGAAAAGAGAACAAAACTGCTATTCAACGAAAACGGTTGCGAGAATAAACCAACAGTGGGGGTTTTGTGTCTCCTGCTCTGCGTGTCAGCTACGGAATAATTCATGGCAAAAAATGAGAAGTTCGCCTTCGCCTATTCACTGAGGCAGCACTGAGTTGAACTGCTGAACATTCTCCTAAGTAGGGTATTATCTCTAAGCTCAGGTTTACGAGAGAGTAGAATTCGAAAACACTCTCGCTTTCTCGGTCCGTATCCGAAATCATCTTGACGTAGTTCAGGACCAGTGGTGATCTAATATATATTCTTAGCCAAGCATTCTTTACCGTCCGGGGTTGATGTGGTTTCGGTTATGGGCCGAAAAACAAACCGTGTGTGCCTAAGGATAAATTGTTTTCGAATTATACTGTAACAATCTAGAAGCCGATCAGTAATTAGAGAGAATACAGGCATTATCGAAATCAGCTTGACCAATACTGTTGTGAGGAATTTTGAAGTTGAAGTCAGTATTACGTTTATCTCCGAGACTCAGTGCCGGATGAAAGGCTGGCGACTGCCCGAGTGGCGATGGACACCAGCTACTCCATTCAACATGACCTCGTTTAATTTCTTGAATTACAGCTAAATGCATCGACCGAGAGCTTGAATCGTTCGAAAATGGACCCAAATTATGTGCACCGCGTGTTCATGCGCACAGAGTACCCACAAACACCAAGCTCGACTATTCATTGGCAGGCATCCTGCAAGGTTCTATTATTTTCCCTCTTTTAGAAGAGTATAATTTTAATCCCCACCATGAAACGGCTGCCCCGGCCCAGTAGTACATACCTCTTCGGTTACAATCCACTTGATCGGAGGTATCTGGCACTGAAAAGACGAAGACGCTGTCATTAGCTGACCTCTTTCAACTTGCCCCATACATGCCATGGTCACCGGCGCGCTTCTAGAAGCTCTACACGTACAACATGCATCGTCTAACATGCTATCAGCTAACCTTGCTTTCATTCTCGTTGGGTTTTACTGGTACAGGATGGATCGAGATCAGTTTTACCAGTTGTACATGGATATTACACCCTCTTTTGAAACATGCTATACCTATTACAGTTAATCTTCCTCCGAACCCCTGTCTTGGCAGTAATCCGATACACATCTAAATAACAGCATAGAAATAGCCTCTGTATTATACCTGTACGGTCTCTCGGGGCTCTAAACCGTTAATTCTGCAAACATATGGTGTCTAGTCTTTTCGTCCAGAGACGTGGCAGGAATATGACTCCCCCTCGTTAACCTCCTGCCATCCAGAGTCGAATGAGCCAGTTGTATAGAGATTGTACGTACTAGTGGGTAATGTTGATTTGCTACTTATAAAAAGCTTGTCCTTCTAATGGAGAACTGATATCTGCTTGACTGGCTGATTTTCATCATTCTAACGTTGGATTCTTTAGAGGGTTCAGTGGGGCGAAGTATTTCGTTGAGGCATGAAATTGAGGCTAAGTATTATTGCCTTGAAATAAGCGAGGGTCGGACGGGTATGGGCTTTAGGCTACCGCAACTTTCAGAGAATTCCGAAGTATAGATTCTGTTGTTGACTAGCTCTATAACCATAGGTATGGGTGCATTCCGTGGGGCCTGACAAGAATGCGGGGCTCTTGCTTGTTACTTTGTAAGATTAAGTCAATTCAGAAACAGCCCTGCGAGTTATAAATACTAAGATCTGTATCAACACCAGCACCAGTGCCAGTCATTCACAATGAAGCTCTTTGAAACCCCACTTGATATTTGGTTAAGTATCAAAGATTTTCTGACGCCAGCAGATGTCGAAAACATCATAAACACCAGTTCTATCCTCTGGAAACAGATCTTCAAAGATACTAGTTGGCTGGAGTTTGCCCTGACATTTGATGGATGTTCTCCAGTTCTTATTGGCCATAACTTGAGCGCCTATCGCCCGAGAGAATCGTCAACTCGTCTCTACCTTGCTCTTATCGCAGGTGATTATTCAGGCGATCTCATTTACAAAAGTGAAAAGTTCTTTGCCGCTCTTCAACATGGCTGGAAATATAACAAGAATAGATATGAGGTGCGATTCCCGTCTGGCATTACCTTGAATATTTACGATGTTATTGAATGTCATGAATCGGTAAAGCTACCTTTGGAAAAGGTTTTTACAATCACAAAGCAAGGACTCTACTCGGAATACTGTTACTACATATATCCGGCGATAAAGGAACTCCGGTCATCCGATATCGCGGAATTGGATCCTGACTACAGGCCGCATCCACATGCGCGTGGTAGGTGGAATGGTCCCGCCTGCAAGGGTAGGGACATAAAAAACGGTTGCAGGGTTACACTTTTGAACAAGGATATGAAGACAAAGCACGTCATTCTTTCAAGTCATATGAAAAGCAAGCTATGGGCAAAAATGGCACGAAGTGTGCGTTGATTTTCGATCACAGTTTGCAAGGGTTGTTCAACACACGGGAGGATTATACTGTACCGAACGCGGGAATTAAACTTATATTTCTGTGACATTACTCCACCTTTAGATATAAATCAACGCACGGGATTTTGGAGCAATTTACAGTAGAATTTTAACCCCACTCTTGCGACTTGATTCGAGAACCCTATTTGGTTATCTATCCGTCCATACTGTAAAAGTATGGGTCATCTACTGGGGTTGATTGCGATTGCCCTACTCCTGTCTGTTAAATATGCTCTGCAGCCTTTATCACTGGGCCGAATTAGAGTTTTATGTCGAATACCAAGTCCGACTACATGGTAGAAACCAGGTAATATACCGGAAACATGTGACATTAGGTACCAGGCATACCATACAAAAGTGCATATTACAGCTAGTCATCATGGTCCGCACAGATTGTTGAAAAAGCGGGTTTTGTCATTTTAGTTAGAGTTGTCAACATTGGTCATCTACAGTCGTTCTCGAAATCGGCTTGACCGATAAACACTTAATAACTCTTTTATGGCCCCACTGCCAAGGCCTTAGCGTAGAATAATTATTCGACAGGCCGCATCATTTTGAGGGGCACAGTATTACTGTACCGCCTTGTTTCTGTAATCATGTATTCCAATAATACGATTTCTGCCAAAGCCCTGCTGTCCGCCTTTACCAGTGCCACGTTGTCCCTTTCATCTCACCATCCTCGCAACGAGACAAAGCATAGGCACAATAGCTCCGACCTTGATAGTATCCTCTCAAAATTTTATCTGAGACTTTATCCCAGGTACTGTCTTGAGCAAATCACTCACCACGTCCCAGATTGCTACAGTGACGACCGCTTGCGCCTTCCATGTCGGACACCGCAGAGGAGCTTTTTCAAACCCTAGTCACATGAGTTGCTAAGCCGTATTTGGTTAATCTCGTATTGAACGATCCGTCACAAGACCGAATGGTATAATACAAAACGAAGAGAAGGCTAAGTATTGTAAGTGCCAATTTACTATTACAGCTCTGAGATGACAATACCAAACTCACCATCACGTCGTTGCAACTCTCACACAAAAATCCCGACCTACCGAAAGCTTGATCCCTGGAAATTAATATAAATGCGATACAACGCTAGCTACTGACTCACTAGATATCAAAAAGCGACGGTGGCAAGGGTAGTGAGCATTGTAGCATGAACACATGCAATTGTTCGGCAAGTCAGATCTACCCTACTAGTTCACAAGGTATCATTTACAAAAGATATTATAGAGGATTATTGAGCACTATTTTGCATCTGCAATGCTTAATATGTTCAGCATCTCCGCAAGCCACCGAGTAATATCATGCATGATCTGGACCCAGGGCCTCCTCGTATCCTGCCAGTGCTCGCTGGTACATCTCTTCTGCCTCCTTCAGCTTGCCCTGACCAGAGTAGAGATTGCCAAGGTTGTTGACTGTTATAAGAGTAGATGTATGATCAGGACCTAGGGCCTTCTCATATCCTGCTAGTGCTCGCTGGTACATCTCTTCTGCCTCCTTCAGCTTGCCTGAGCCTTATAGAGAAGGCTAAGGTTGTTGACTGTATCGAGAGTAGATGTATGATCAGGATCTAGGGCCTTCTCATATCCTGCCAGTGCTCGCTGGTACATCTCTTCTGCCTCCTTTAGCTTGCCCTGAGCCTTATAGAGAAGGCCAAGGTTGTTGACTGTACCGAGAGTGGACGTATGATCTGGACCTAGGGCCTTCTCACGGCCTGCTAGTGCTCGCTGGTACATCTCCTCTGCGTCCTTCAGCTTGCCCTGATCAGAGTAGAGATTGCCAAGGTTGTTGACTGTTATAAGAGTAGATGTATGATCAGGATCTAGGGCCTTCTCATATCCTGCCAGTGCTCGCTGGTACATCTCTTCTGCCTCCTTCAGCTTGCCCTGAGCCTTGTAGAGAAGGCCAAGGTTGTTGACTGTATCGAGAGTAGATGTATGATCAGGATCTAGGGCCTTCTCATATCCTGCCAGTGCTCGCTGGTACATCTCTTCTGCGTCCTTCAGCTTGCCCTGATCAGAGTAGAGATTGCCAAGGTTGTTGACTATTATAAGAGTAGATGTATGATCAGGATCTAGGGCCTTCTCATATCCTGCTAGTGCTCGCTGGTACATCTCTTCTGCCTCCTTCAGCTTGCCCTGAGCCTTATAGAGAAGGCCAAGGTTGTTGACTGTACCGAGAGTGGACGTATGATCTGGACCTAGGGCCTTCTCACGGCCTGCTAGTGCTCGCTGGTACATCTCCTCTGCGTCCTTCAGCTTGCCCTGATTAGAGTAGAGATTGCCAAGGTTGTTGACTGTTATAAGAGTAGATGTATGATCAGGATCTAGGGCCTTCTCATATCCTGCCAGTGCTCGCTGGTACATCTCTTCTGCCTCCTTCAGCTTGCCCTGAGCCTTGTAGAGATTGCCAAGGTTGTTAACTGTACCGAGAGTGGACGTATGATCTGGACCTAGGGCCTTCTCACGGCCTGCTAGTGCTCGCTGGTACATCTCCTCTGCGTCCTTTAGCTTACCCTGAGCCTTGTAGAGAAGGCCAAGGTTGTTGACTGTATCGAGAGTAGATGTATGATCAGGATCTAGGGCCTTCTTATATCCTGCCAGTGCTCGCTGGTACATCTCTTCTGCCTCCTTTAGCTTGCCCTGAGCCTTGTAGAGATTGCCAAGGTTGTTAACTGTACCGAGAGTGGACGTATGATCTGGACCTAGGGCCTTCTCACGGCCTGCTAGTACTCGCTGGTATATCTCCTCTGCGTCCTTCAGCTTACCCTGAGCCTTGTAGAGAAGGCCAAGGTTGTTGACTGTATCGAGAGTAGATGTATGATCAGGATCTAGGGCCTTCTCATATCCTGCCAGTGCTCGCTGGTACATCTCTTCTGCCTCCTTCAGCTTGCCCTGAGCCTTGTAGAGATTGCCAAGGTTGTTAACTGTACCGAGAGTGGACGTATGATCTGGACCTAGGGCCTTCTCACGGCCTGCTAGTGCTCGCTGGTACATCTCCTCTGCGTCCTTCAGCTTGCCCTGGTCTATATAGAGACGCCCTAAACCATGGAATGCTCCCCATAACGCAATATTGTCACCTGACCAATCTCGATGACGTACATAATTGGCGTGTGGAATAAGCCGTTGCTGAAGCCTGGAATAATTTCTGTCACTCGAATTAGGGACAGTGTACCCAACGGATATCAGTGCTAGTTCATTAAGCTGCATCGAATTCACATTTTCGTTTGTGCTAGCAATATGAAGGCACCAGTCTTGTACCACTGGATGCATCGCATAGTTTCCTCCTTGTTGCTTACTCTCAAGAAGAGAGAATCCGATGAGAGTCTTCACACCAATTTTGAAAGCGAGTCCGCTTGATATAGCATTTTTGAGCCAGTCCGGGACGTTCGAGCTGTGACGGCCACTCTTCATTAAGTCGTACCAAATATCACGATTATCAAAATGAGCAAGTAGCAATAGAAGGTCTGCTGCGCTCGGGTCACGCTTCTGGATCTCAAGATATGAGATCATCCATGTTTGCAGCATATTGCCTTGCTGGTACTGACGACCAGGATTCGATTGCAGCTGTAGCTCAGACCAAGATTCTTGGTAGTACTGCAAGTACTCAGTGATACTGGTTCCAGTCTCACGCATAAACGCCCCGGCGATAACAATAGCTAAAGGTAGTCCATCCAAACGATTGGCAAGAGTAAGGATATCTACATATGTTAGCATGATCTGTAACATATATTCATCAAGTGCCATATTACCTGGATTGCTTTCAAGTTTGCTAGTGGTGCTCCTTGCTAATAGACCACTGCTTTGCAGGAGTAGTTGAACTGAGTTATGAGAGTCAAGCCCTTGCACCAGGAAAGGCTCCCCTAGCTCAGTCAGCCCTTGAAGTCGAGAAGTGATAAGGATGGAGCCATGGTCTGCTTTAGGGAAAAATTCTCCAATGTCATATCTATCACCAACAGCGCTGTTGAAGGGGGAGTATTGATCGATGTTGTCAAAAATGATTAGCCAGCGCGAGTTGCCATCCAATGCTAGCCATCGTAACATATGTCTGGCTTGTTGCTCCACATCTGTATCATGACTCGTCTCGCTATCCGAAACCTGTCCTGGTAATCGGTTCAAGGCAAAGCTCAACGATTGCAAGAGCGCATCGCGATCCTTGCCACTGAGCCAGAAGATCGCCGTAAAATCATCTCTATGATCTCGCGCGAAGCGAATCGCTAGCTGCGTCTTTCCCATTCCGCCAAGCCCATGAAGAATTGCAACTTTCTGTGACGGTGGATCTGTCGGCTGTAAATACTGCCACAGATTGTCTAGCACGTCTTGCCGTCCCACGAAATTTGCAATCACAGGCACTGCGGTAAGGTCTAGAGGGACATAGAAGCGATCAACTTTATTAAAGTAGACAAGTCAATGATCAAGAACAGGAAGTGGGAGTTTTATGGTCAGCTCATGGCCTTCGTACCTGGCTGTTGTCGAATAGTGCGGATTTTATATTCCTGAGAAATTTAGTAAGACGAAGCCCTGCCAACAATGATATGCCTACTTCTATGATAGTGGCGAAACAGTCCTCGGTTTTGTCTGCGAGCATCAGCTAAATGTTTATTCGCTATGAAAAGTCCTCGAGACACACACTTTCTTTGAGTCTCATGTTCTGAATGCAGTCCCGCACACGAAACTTTTGTGCTATATGCGTGAGATATCCCTCCGTCGCCGCCTCCATCGGTCCCTTCTTCTTGTACTCCTCAAGCCCAATCTCCTGCAGCCCCTGATCGACATTAAACCGGAAGTACCGCTTCTCATCATAATGCTTGGCCCACCTCGCTATGAATCTTTTCTCCGTGTTCTCTGTCTCGGTTGCGATCTGTACGACTGTCTGCCCGAGAAACGTGACCATATTATCCTTGAACGGCTTCTTGCCTGGATTTCCTGTTCCGATCGAGATGAAGCATTTGACTAGTGGTTTCAAGTCTCCCGTCTCAGAGCACCATATGTTCGACGCCTCGCCCTCCACTTCGTCCACAGGGTTATTCGCGCCCAGTCCACCATCAGCAAATGATCGATCCCCGATGCTAACTGGTTCAAAAAAGGTTGAGGCGGCAGATGTTGCAAGGGCGGCTTGGCATATGGTTGTGCTGATGTTTGGCTCATGCGGGAGGCTGTAGCTTCGCAGGCGAACTATGTCCTTTGTATAGCGGTCGGCGGAGCAAACGAAACTGGCTAGGTTAGAGACATCTCCCTGGTTGGACATCTACTTACGTTCTGCATCCGCGCGCAGTACCATCTCTCAGTCCAGTGCCGTCGTTGAAAGGATCCTGATTGGAAGCACCACTGTCCTCAATAACCTTTTGGATCGCGCGCTCCAACTTCTCCGAGTCGAACTTGGCTTTGATATCCCATTTGAAGTTCATGGGAATTGAGCGCAGCTTCTCACCAAACACTGCTGCTGCGAGATCGCTATAAGCGGCAATACAGCTATCGACATCCATCCCGAGCCGGCCGAGCATGATCGCAATAAGCCTAGCTGATAGTTAGCCAGTCAAATAAAAGATAGCGTGCGCTTGGAAGTTCACTCACCCACCGGTGCTTGTGCCCCCAATAAGGTCGAACACTTCGCACGGCTTCACAGGAGGGAGCTCGACCCGGGCCCGAGCATGGTTGAGTTGGTCCATAATACTCTTTAGGATGTAGAGTGATGAGAGGCCTCGCACACCTCCGCCATCAAGGGACAGTAGGCATAGGCCAGTGGTGTCAACTGGGTTTGGGCCCCTACCCTGAATAGTCGCTTCTTTCTGCATTTTTGAGTTCTTTCTTCAGACTGGAATTTTAGCTTTGGAAACTGAAGGACCACGTATGGAAGAAAATTGTTTTTAGTTTGCTGGGCTGGAGATGGGCAGCATAAAAGCCGCCGGGCGGGGTAGGTACGGCGTCTTGTTGGGTCGATAGCTATGCGCCCGTGACCAACGCACCTCATGTCAAACATATCACATCGCTTAATTCTTCCATTCTGCTCCACTTTGCCGTCGATGCCAAGTCGTTTCATGCACCTTCGTCACAGATCCGGCGTCATGCTTTTTTAATGGATGTACAAGCACAGCCATCCTCTCCTGGCAACCATCCAGCCCCTCCTTTTCATGCCATCTGGTGTGCAATCTTTTTCCCCTTTTTGAATTGTGAGCTGTCATTCCCTCTGGCTAGGTCTCAGCCGCACACCGAGTTTCAGCTGGTGAGGCGTCTCACTTTGCCCAGTAAAAGTCAATCAGATGGCGCCGGACCGACCCACCTGGGCTGCGCCTAAACCTACACGTGTTCATGCTCACCAGAGGCCTCATTGATGACTGTTTGGTAATATGGGGTCGAGTCTCGTGGCCTTACATCGAGATAATCTCTCTGATTCACTCATGACTTCTCAAGATTGCTGGCAGCAGCGCCGTTCAGTTGTGACCTGTGAGAGAAAGAAGAATGCACAGAGCGAATGAATCGAGTTCGTTTGAGGGGTGGGGCTGAAAGGATAGGCTTCTAGACAGATCTTCTGCAAACAGGGTTAGAGCTGATTTGCGGAGACCCACGTTACTCCATGGTATTCTTTAGTAGACAGATCGGACAGGGAAGTATTAGCAAATGATTTGTGGCCTCTAAGTGGAGCCCAAAAATGCTTGATATCGAGTTTGGGGCTTATGAAAAGCCGTACTGTGCAGCCTTCCCCATGAAACTGGTCCCAAACAGACCACCGGAAAGCACCAGACTCTCTACGCTCCTAGGGGCGCGACATACCGTGAGGAACTGTTGACAGATTGCCTATTCAAAAACCGCCGTGTTTGCAGGGTTTGCATAGAACATTCCAGCCTGGAATTTCCAGGCTAAAAGGTCTAGAGCACACTGCATATTTCGTACTAGTAATTTAAGATTCTAGTATTATTTACCTGGTCAGATATAAAACGGGTTAATTACAGCGATTCAGATCTGAATTAGCGTATCACATGACTAGGGTTTGAAACAGTCTCTCTGTGTTTACAATGTAGAAGGCGATTGCGGTCGCTACTATAATATTGCTGGATGTAGCCCGCGTTATCCTGCCACAATCCGGAGTAACAGCCATCAATTCGGTGACACTCGAACGCCTCCCATCCTCTAACATTGAGCCAAGACCAAACATCTACTATATATCATATACAAGCCTCAATATGGACCATACAGATAAGAGGAAGGCTTCTTTCTATGACCTACCGCAGGAGATCTTGGAATCGATCGCAATGAATCTTTACCTTCCTGATTACTTACATTTCCGTGCGCTTTGCCATTGGACATGGTCTTTGTTCGGCTGTTCGGCCCTTGCACCCATTTTGAAAAAGATCCAGACCTTTAAAAACGATACTTCGGAAGTGCGATACGAGGATTGTCAATTCAAATGTCATTACATATCGCGAGGCCATATCTTATCTCACGCCTATCGAAAGAATGGTTCGATTCCAAAGGTGGATAATCTAGTCCAGCTTGGAGCATCTTTGAAGCACATTCCTTGTGGCGACATGGTTGAGCGCGCAGCTCGTTCACACAATTACAAAAAGCTTTTAAGTTGGTTGATCGATCATGGTGCTTCTTTTCGAGAGGTTCAAGGTGGTATCGATAGGCTCTGTTGCGAAGCATACGAGCAAGACGATTTTGAAAGATTTCGCTGGCTGTTCTCGAAAGGAGCGTCTTTAGATGTTTTGGCTGGAGTGGTGTTCGATTTTTCTGGTTATCATAGGCCAAGGTCGCGTGAAGCTTGCCGTCATCATCTACTACCGCTGAAAAGGGCCCTCAGAGAGGGAGCAAAACCTAGTGGCTCCCATAAGGCCTTAACAGCAGAGCTAAGGTTGCGTCGACGTAAAGGACTCAGTGACGGTTGGAGGAAGCCGATCAGCTAGATATACAGCTTGTGGATATTCATAAGGCGAAGCTTGGCACAGAGCATCTAAGCACGTGATACTCCCAAGCGATCGAGTTGCTGAAGAGCTGTGTTGTCAAGCATCCCGCTCATCCCGAGCCCGTATTCAATTCTACCACCTTGCTGATATAGGGAAACAAGGACCTGGCCACCGCTTCATGATCAATCCATGAATTCATTTCATCATATAATAGTAGTTATCAGGGGCTGTTTTATTTGTGAATGATCTATCTTCTGTTGAATTAGCCTTCATTCATTGACAACAACTCTGAGTTCTCCATTATTATATCTAATAGCGTGTTACAAAATACAGTCATTCTCAAATCGCCTTGACAGACCATACTTAGTTGAGGGCCGCCGTAAATTGGGACTTGTATAGGACAGTGATTCATACCCGAGGAATCAAAGCGCAGGCTGCAATCTTATACCAGGGGATACAATACCATTCAAGATATATGTTACAACCGTCCTCAACTAAGTGCGGCCTGCTCAATAGATGATCTGCGCTAAGGCCTTGGCGGTGTGGCTGAGAAAGAGAGTCTCAGTGTGTACTGGTCAAGGCGATTTCGAGAATGGCTGTATACCATACATTGTTCGCACACCATCTTTCTGTCATTTTGTACAAAGGTTATTGGGCTTCAAGGGTTACCTTTCCTTCCTGTGTTGCACGTACATCCTGTGCAAGGAAGTAAGTTATATTCGAGGGGATGGGGCATGCGAACATTTCCTACCATTCCCATTGATCAAGGAGAAGACCAAGGAGGCAAGGCAGAACGAAGCCGATAGCCACATCATAATTACCATTTGTCGGCCAATTGAGAATTGGAAACCACTTGCAGTTGAAATGACATTCAAAGCTTCAGCAAGGGACACATAGACCCCTGTAGCCAACCCAGAGGCAATCATGCTTGCTACTGTAGAGATCTGCATAAATGTCAGACCTGCATTGGAAGCGACTGGAGGATTATGACTTACTCCTGCAATTATATTTATTACTACACTCCCCCCTGCGGAGGACTGAACTGTCAAGCCAAAGATTATTCCGACAGAAGACATCACACTACTTGAGATGAAAGCGATTATATAGGCTGATTTCATCCCTTTCGACGCTATACGATAGACGTGTTCCGCTGTTTGAACCTCGGGCGGATTTAACCTGTCTGCCCATGGGCCTTGAAGTCCGAACACGTCCGTGAAATTGAACCAAAACCCGAATTCTGGATTAGTACAGCTGGTGATCTGCCTTCTCAATGTATCGGACCTCCCTTCGCAATATCCCCAAAGACCGATCACATAAAAATCCGCTAGGTTTGACTTCAACCTTAAGAGGTCTTCGGTAACACTACTTTCGTTGTGTCCATCATAACTTGTCGTACCAGAATAAGAAATGCCTGCAATCTGATCATTTATTCTTTTTTGTGAGATTACAAGTTCTTTGCTCATTATGTCAAGGATACCTCATTTACCAGTAATTCTCCACTCATAGCTTTTCCTACAACTTTCTCTGCTTCAGCTGAGGACCCGGTCAGATTTGCCTAGTCATTGTAAGCATTGACCTCTAAGCTTGAGTGTAGATGTTGACCTTTACAAAGAATAAGCTGCTCTGAGAACTTGGTTGCCCCGTACAGCCGATCCCAATAAATACTAACAGGATGGATGATGTTATGACAAAAATATAAGGCAGGAAAGAAATAAAATATATGTTGAAATTTGCCATTATGATTTTGTGTGAACTATCTCTGTGAGGGATTCCAGGTTTCAGAATTGAAGAGCTGCGAGAGTAACCTCTTATAAGAATGTACGGTGGCTTTCAATCTCAGTGTAAATACCTGTAGAAATGAAGACATTTTTTATTTCCTATCAATTCTTTTCTGTTCTCTTTTCTGTTTCCTTTTACAGACGTGCTCGAAATCAGTTTCACCATTTTACTCTCTTCGTTTCTTTGCCAAACTTTATCCTGAAACACGCTAGTCTGTGTTCGGCTTAGGACATTTCAGAGTATCGAAACGTATTGTAACTTCAAATCACATGATGAAGTACTGTTTAATATATTGGAAATAATCATACGATTGATACCCTATATCTCGATACCCCTCAGCGGGGTACTTCAACGACTTAGCCATGTGCTCCCGACTAACCCTTCTAAGAATTACCTGGCTGCAATAATGGCATACACGACATCATATGACGGGTCAAACTCTGGGTTCCAAGTTGGACAGAACCTTGGTCATATCACTAATCAGTTCTGTGAGTGGGGCGCATGACTCTAAAAGAACGTACCTAACCGGTGTGACTGCTCAAGTACAATCGGAAGCATTGAATCAAGCGTGCCTGCGGGATCTGCGGACGACTGATCCTCACCATGACAAAGACCGTATTCAGAACACCAACGGAGGGCTGCTCAAAGATTCATACTGCTGGGTTCTCGACAACGAGGGGTTTCAACAATGGCGAGACAACCAGAGCAACTGTCTCCTCTGGATCAGAGGTGATCCGGGCAAAGGCAAGACAATGCTGCTGTGCGGTATCATCGATGAATTAACACGAACATTTGGGGACACTGCGAATGTCTCGTTCTTTTTTTGCCAAGCTACAGACGTACGAATCAATAATGCCACGGCTGTTCTCCGTGGCTTGATATATTCGCTTGTCGAGAAGCAGCTATCTCTTCTCTCCCATGTACAAAGACAGTATGATAAAGCGGGAAAAGCATTGTTCGAGGACATAAACGCATGGAATGCCCTCTCGAGGATCTTCACGGATATCCTGAAAGACTCGGCCCTACAAAGCACCTATTTGATTATCGATGCGCTAGATGAGTGCACATCAGGGCTACCTTCACTTCTCGACTTGATTACTCGGATACCGTCTGCTTACCCACAGATAAAGTGGATTGTCTCAAGCCGCAACTGGCCTGATATCGAAGAGCGTCTTGACACTACCCAGACCGCTCCAATATCATTAGAGCTAAATGAGGCGTCTATATCTGAAGCTGTGTGCAAATTCATTGAACACAAGGTTCACTATCTAGCGAAAGTTAAGAAGTATAGCGATGAAACTCGTGATACGATCTGCCGTCACTTGTTATCCAACTCGCAAGGCACATTCCTTTGGGTAGCCTTGGTCTGTCAAGATCTTGATAGAACATCGCGGAGGCACGCTCTTAAGAAGCTGGAGGCGTTTCCTCCTGGACTGGATGCCTTGTACAATCGGATGATCGATCAGGTTCGTAACTCGGAAGATGCCGAGCCCTGCAAGCGAATACTGGCTGCCATGTCCATAGTGTATCGGCCTATCGCGTTTGACGAACTGGCCTCTCTTGTTGAACTACCTGATGATCTCTCTGGTGACTCTGAAGCCCTACCAGAGATTATCGCGATTTGTGGCTCGTTTCTAACTGTGCGCGAAGACACTATCATTTTCGTCCATCAGTCTGCAAAGGAATTTCTGCTTAGAGAAACGCAAAATGAGGTTTTTACTGGAGGTATAGAAACTGAGCACCACAAAATTTTCTCTCGCTCTCTACTAGCCATGTTCAAGACACTTCGACGCGATATCTTTCAACTTAAGTTTCCTGGATTCCCGATTGAGAAAGTTATACCACCCAGTCCGAACCCATTAACAGCTGCAAAATATGCGTGTGTCTATTGGGTTGACCATCTTCATCATAGCGGATGCCATGAAAAAGATGATCTTACCGTTGGTGATAGAAAACGTATAGGTGATTTTCTAGAAAAGAAATACCTTCACTGGCTTGAAGCCCTGAGCATTCTAGGAAGCGTATCGCAAGGCATAGCAGCTATGCTAAAGCTCGATGACTTACTTCAGGTGATTAATTGCTCATATACCGAAACAATCTCTACTTCTGACGTTACAACTACTATACTAGGGAAAAAGCGAACCACCTGCCCTTTTATATCGGGTTCAAGACGCCTCTCGGTTCATTCGATACCACAGGCTAGCAATTGAAAGTAGCCCCCTTCAAGTATACAGTTCACCTCTGATCTTTAGCCCCATGTTGAGCCTCACGAGAAGATGTTATCAAAAGGAGAGACCCGATTGGGTTTTGAATGAGCCACTGGTGGACAAAGATTGGAGTCCATGTCTTCAAACCCTCGAGGGGCATAGCAGTTCGGTCAACTCGATTGCCTGGTCGCAGGATAGAAGCCGACTCGCATCAGGGTCAAAGGATAACACCGTCAGGATCTGGGATCCAGCCACCGGCCAGTGCGTATCAACCCTTGAGGGGCATAGCGGTTCAGTCAACTCGATTGCCTGGTCGCAAGATGAAAGCCGACTCGCATCAGCGTCGGATGATAAGACCGTCAGGATCTGGGATCCGGCTACCGGGCAGTGCGCGTCAACCCTCGAGGGGCATAGCCATTGGGTCAATTCGATTGCCTGGTCGCAAGATGGAAGCCGACTTGCATCAGCGTCCTTTACTAACGCCGTCAGGATCTGGGATCCGGCCACCGGCCAGTGCGCGTCAACCCTCGAGGGGTATAGCCATTTAGTCAACTCGATTGCCTGGTCGCAAGATAGAATCCGACTCGCATCAGCGTCCTTTAATAACGCCGTCAGGATCTGGGATCCGGCCACTGGCCAGTGCGTATCAACCCTCGAGGGGCATAGTGATTGGGTCAACTTTATTGCCTGGTCGCAAGATGGAAGCCGACTCGCATCAGCGTCCTCTGATAACACCGTCCGGATCTGGGATCCGGTCACTGGTCAGTGCGTATCAACCCTCGAGGGACATAGCCATTGGGTCAACTCGATTGCCTGGTCGCAAGATGGAAGCCGACTCGCGTCAGCATCGGGTGATAACACCGTCAGGATCTGGGATCCGGCCACCGCGCAGTGCGCGTCATCCCTCGTGGGGCATAGCCGTGGGGTCAAGTCGATTGCCTGGTCGCAAGATGGAATCCGACTCGCATCAGGGTCCGTTGATAACACCGTTAGGATCTGGGATCCGACTACCGGGCAGTACGCGTCAACCCTCGAGGGGCATAGCAGTTGGGTCAACTTGATTGCCTGGTCACAAGATGGAATCCGACTTGCATCAGCGTCCTTTGATAACACCGTCAGGATCTGGGATCCGGCCACCGGGCAGTGCGCGTCAACCCTCGAGGGGCATAGCGAGTCGGTCAACTTTATTGCCTGGTCGCAAGATGGAATCCGACTCGCATCAGGGTCCGCTGATAACACCGTTAGGATCTGGGATCCGGCCACCGGGCAGTGCGCGTCAACCCTCGAGGGGCATAGCGAGTCGGTCAACTTTATTGCCTGGTCGCAAGATGGAATCCGACTCGCATCAGGGTCCGCTGATAACACCGTTAGGATCTGGGATCCGGCCACCGGGCAGTGCGCGTCAACCCTCGAGGGGCATAGCGAGTCGGTCAACTTTATTGCCTGGTCGCAAGATGGAATCCGACTCGTAACAGGGTCAACGGATAACACCGTTAGGATCTGGGATCCGGTCACCGGGCAGTGCGCGTCAACCCTCGAGGGGCATAGCGATCGGGTCAACTCGATTGCCTGGTCGCAAGATGAAAGCCGACTCGCATCAGCGTCGGATGATAAGACCGTCAGGATCTGGGATCCGGCTACCGGGCAGTGCGCGTCAACCCTCGAGGGGCATAGCCATCGGGTCAACTCGATTGCCTGGTCGCAAGATGGAATCCGACTCGCGTCAGCGTCGGATGATAACACCGTCAGGATCTGGGATCCGGCCACCGGCCAGTGCGAAACAACACTGCATATCAGCTCCTCCGCCTTCCTTCAATTTGATAAAGTCAATTTCAATCATCTACACTCGTCAATTGGTACATTTGATATAGGATTCACTGGTATTGTCACGTCCACTCCTCGCTGTTCGACCTTCCCGCAACACGGGTATGGTTTGAATGAAGACCGTTCCTGGATAACCTATAATGGCGTCAACCTCCTTTGGTTGCCTTCCGATTACCGACCAACTCATTCCTCTCTTTTTACTATGTCTGCAACAAATTTGGCGATCGGTTGTTCGTCTGGTGTTGTCATATTTCTCGCGCTTACGCAACAGAGTCCCATCCCTCGCCTTTGATCAATGTTTATATTGCTTCAGATCCCTGTGCCTTTCCTATATACGTTTCATCTTGAATAGCCTATATGCTTATGCCCAGGATCGCCTTTAATAAAAAGAAGTCGTGAGACTGTAGAATCCCGAATCGGGACTGCCTGCGCGATCAAATTGAGGGCTTTCAAGCCGCAGATCAATACATTCAAACGCTAGGGCAACCGGTAGTTAACCACCTAAGAGAGACTTAACGCACGATCTGAAGAATCGGGATCCTGCGCTCGAACTTCATCACCGTTGGGATAGGAGTGGTTAATCATCGTCCTCAATTTCCTAGTAAATCAACTTCAGCACATTTTGGTCACCCAGGGTTCAGAGAGGGTGGGACCCAAGGAATCCAGCAATTCGTAGGGCGGATAAGTCGGTTGTACAGAAAAGTTTTACCCAACCAGTATTGTATCTACGTAGGTCTTTACTCGTCCACTGTGTTAGGAGAGTGAACGTGGTTGACCAAGATGAGAGGTGTTGTGGCAAACAACCGACCGAATCCTGCCAACTGGGGCCTGGCCCATACTACCATGATACGATAGCTATTTTTATGCCATAATTTATTACCGTACTAACATATTGCCAAAAGTGTGGGTCAGGGGTAGGCTAACCGTAAAGGGTATGGCGTCATGCAAAACAGAGTTCAACAAAGAATTGAAGAGACTAAAGAGGTGAAACTGATTTCGAGCGCGTCTGTATCAATCTCTTAGTGTTCAAGCATTGCCGATTTAATTGAAGCAACATCTCTCAATTATGAGAACGTTACAGTCACTAGCGAAATCAGCTTCCTCCCTACTGGGGCCTGAGGGAAGAAAAGCAGTCAGTAGCGAGGAAGCTGATTTCGCTAGTGACTGTATGCAAAAAACAATACATACCCCAGAAATATGTATCTCACATGTCAGATTGTTCCAACTCTTTCTAAGATGGATCAAGAGAATCCCGAAAGCCGTTCGGGATTCAATTCCCCTTGTTCCCAATCGGCTGCCCTCCGGGCGAGCGGTTTCGAAACCGACCGATACGATTCCTCCGCGAAGTGTAACACCGTGTTGCCTCACAGGATAGTTTTAACATACCCCCATTATCTTCGCAACCCCTCCTACGCTGGAAACGCCTGTTCAACAAACTTGTCACTTACTTTCGCGACGTTTACCTTAACCGAAATGCGGGCGTAGGATGAATTACCCTCGTACTTTCCCCACCCTCAGATATGCATGTAACAAAAAGTATATTTGTTTTTTAGCAAGTTTTCAAGCTAGGGTAAGTTCGGGTCCGTAGATTAACACCCCTGTATCGCCCACCCGCGCCCAATGAAATTGACAGTTATTATATGAGATGTATGCATTTTTTCCACTTGTCGGCATTTGTGAGTAACCTGTATCAAGAAATTAGCGGTGTTCCTTTTTCTCTGTGGAATGAAAATCAAATGGTTACTGTGTAGCCAAAAAGAGAGGAATTGCTCATAACTATGTTTGCTTTACCCTATTTATCATCTCTATTGATGACTATAAATAGCTTTGCTTTCCCTGGAAGCCCATCATTCGAATTTAAACCGGTTGCCACAGTACAAAATGCAGCTTCCAACTTATCTCTTTATAGCTGCCTTAAGTTCCAGTCTTGTCCTTGGACAGAAGTTTACATTTGATCAGACTGCGAATAAACAATTCAAAATCAAAGCCGATGGTGTTCATGGCTGCAGCGGCGAAACTAATTCGTTCGGCAAGTATATAATTTTTCTCAAATAGAAGATATCATAATGACATAGTAGCTCAGATTGGCCATCCAGAAGCTTTTCCATTCAGAAGGATCTCTGCACCTCCGCATGGATAATTCTGAGTTATGATGACCAGTCAAAAAGGGGAACTGTTTACTGGGCGAACTCTGGAGGAGACGTGGCAAAGTGCTCTGTTAATATGAAGAATATTCCGACTTCTTGCGATGTGGAGAACTCGGGCATGTCATCTGAAGAATCAACGTCGGCAGGATCAACGTCGGCAGGATCAACGTCGGCAGAGTCAACGTCGGCAGGATCAACGTCGGCAGAGTCAACGTCGGCAGGATCAACGTCGGCAGAGTCAACGTCGGTGTCATTGAAAATAATAACAACATTTTCTACAGTCTCAACGTCTGTGACACCTACAGGTTGTGCAAAATAGTGGGCCTTGGGGACACCATATTGAAAGAGAGGCGCTCAGATCTGCAATATAGCAAATTCAGTTGGAAGTAGATCTCCTGGGACAATATAAAGAAAGGATAGTTATTGGATTTATCCGTCTACTTATCAGGTTTCTAGATCAAGTATGTGTTTTCTTTTGAGTTAATTGAAGCTTAGATAGTTAATAAACCATGCTTTTATATTCTTTCATTCGCAGTTTTTTTTTTACAAGCTTCTCGTAAGCTATATGATAGAGATATCCCTATGCAAAATATTACAACATTAATATTTTCATTGTAACTGCTACAGGTGTCCCAGCGCTTATTTTGACGAAGGTGGGATTTTTTGCTTGACGGGGATCGATCATATAGTAGCCCCACTTATTCTATTTTCTTTTTGTTGCTGAATGTCTTGAGGTGTATGAGGAAACCAAGCGAAGCAAATATTCTAGCTTAGATATTGCAATAAAACGGTTGCATAGGGATAATCTAGATCAATTTCATATGTTCGAATGTTACATTTTGCTACAGTAGCGACCAGTATTGAAGATATATTTATTAGCTTTGGACCTTGATTGTTGCATTCAAATCATCAACGTATATTGTATAACAAGTGAATGCGCATTGATTATCTAAGTAAACAACACATTTTTCTTATGTGTATGGTTAATTGTCTCGCGCATTCTACGCAGTGATCTTTTTTCTTAAAATGGGGAAATCTCTGTTCTCGAGAGATATCGTCTAGTGAAATATATTGTCACCCTACCTGAGTTGCAATTTATACACACATTCGTCCACTGCGAGAATCACTGGAGCCCTTTCTATTGTGGTGCCTGCCTGTCCAAAATGACCATGGCCCACCCAATAGACATACGCATATTGTGCAATTTATATGCCGTTACTTATTACTGTGCTTAGATACTATCGAGAAGGGATCAGGTGTAGGCTAACCGCCAAAGTTATGTCGTTACGTAAAGTAGAGTTCAGCAAAGAATCGAAGATAGTAAGGAGGTGAAACCGATTTAAAGCATGTCTATACCAATCGAATCGATAATGGTTTAATTTAGAAGTTGCTCTATTGTTATAAAATCAGAGCTCAAGTTCACCCCTTGTCAAATCCACATTACCCAGGTCAGCTACATTATGCCATAGTCGTTGTTGCAATTGACTTTCGCCGGAAGCTTGAAGGCCTTCTTCTAGAGGGAGATTTTGAATCGAAGCAATCCAATTGTGATAACTCTCTTGCGAGAAATGGTCTTTTCTCAAAAATTTCACTGCGGCCTCGCTGAACTCCTGCACAACTAATTGTGAGGCTGGAAAAATGTTGATGATAATATTTACCGCAACATGCAGCATCTTCATCGAACAGGTGCTCTTGTTCCTGTAAATCTTTATCAATATCATGCAATCAATGGTTCAGGGGCGGAAGACAGCACAATTGAGTATCCATATCTTTTCCACAAGTGAGAAGGATGCCTGCTCCGAGATAGTTCACCATTTGAGCCCATCGTTTCCCTCTGCTTCTCTCTGTATAGAGGCGTTGCCGATAGGTGTCTTTTATGCTTTTATCCATTCTGTCCCAGTTGGTATGGTAGTGTCGTAGGAGATAGTCTACTACCGAAGAGCCCGGGTTCGAAGACAGTCCATCGACCCGACCAGCAAACATCATTCTGCATTTTTCAAACCATAAGAACAATCGGATTCTTGACAGCCGCTGAAGAACCCTCTGTGTTTCAGGGTCTTTATCTAAACCTGTGTATATCATATCCAAAGAGAGATCCTTTAAATTTCCTGGCTCGTCCCTCTCAAAAACTGGGTCTTTTGGCCAAAGTCCATGTTCTAGCCAAGACGAGAGGTGGATATCAATGAACTGTCTCATATCACGTCGGAGCCATGATAACCCTACTTTGATGGCACATGTGGCTCTGCTCCAATCGTGGTCCATATCATCAAAAAGCATGTTTTGGGATGCCATGTAATCGAGGGCTCCATGGTATAAAGGATCAATCTCTGCCTTGATGGATTGAAAGAAATCGCAAGCTGGGTTGTAGGCTGAGTAGTCTAGATAAGCATCAAAAGATGGTTGTGGAGTTGGGCTTGCGTTATCGGATGCCTGATGTCTCGACGGATCGGCCGGGGCGTTTGGCGCTATAAAGTAAGTCGACTGTACTTCAGAAGTTGCGTCTTGCGGATGCAACGTTAAGGTCTGTAAGTTGGTTTCACAGCTTTGTGGTTCACAGTAAACGTGGTTCTGGATAGTGAAAAGAGGGCATTTTTGTTCGACATAATTCGCTATTGCCTTCCTGGAATAAGAATCTAGTTGGTCTAGATGAAGTACAGTCTCGATTAAAAGATCGGCTGCCTTAGAAACGGAACTCTAGTAAGCATTGGAACACATATCCGCATAAATACTTTACTTACATCAGTATCCACAAGGTCAGACGGGGGGCTCGGTTCGCTCTGACAAGGAATCTATCGAGCACACAGTTAGTCACATTCTATCAAATTCATTTCTAGCTACTTACTGGTATTTTACAGATCAAATATGACATTGTTTAGTTAAAGAGGGTTCGACATCGAGTTGAAGATTAGCAAGACTAGAATGCGGCAACGGGACCTAAGCGAATGGTATTAGGCATTGAGAAGATCTCTGTCATTTTATCATTAGCCATTCGGATGTATTTCTTTCGCAAATCCAGTGCCAAAAGAAACAACGACTATCAAAAACAATGTCTAATCTTAAACCGGGTGTCCCACGGCAGACAAAATTATACCCGGCCTGCAAACTAGTCCCACAGGGTGGATTTTTAAAGTGCCTATACCTTCGAATAGTGCCAGAAGGTCTAAGTGTGGGCGAGTTATTTCAATGTGCCTAAATCTTACCGATTACGCGAAAGATTATGTGTTGCTAAACAGCCCGGGTAAATATAGCCTGATAATAATAACAGGCATCAATTAACTAATCTGACTTAGTTAGACTTTCCAGCTGGGGTGGTACCGTGGTACATTCATACTCGTCAAAGCCTTCCTCTGTCTTCATAAAGGTTATAAAACCCACACAGACATTCAAACTTACGCTTGACATCTTGGAAAAATCCTATTTATTTTCTGATATCACCACTCCCCACAAATCAAATATCGCTCAAACCTCACGGGATAAACCCTATACCACTATCCACAGCTGTCCAGCATGTATCCTGGCCAAGGGAAACGGATTAGTGGCAAATGGAAAGACTCTTATAAAACATGTAATTTCTTACTTTGAACTACTTAGTTTCTGTTCTAAGGTATGCAGGGTGGCTAGCCAAGTTATTCAACAAAAAGCAGGCAAACATATCCTACCAGAAGACTCACTGGCCCAGAGATTCTTTAATAATTTATGCGAACAGATAACCACCTTACCAACCCGAGGTGATAAGCTGAATATCTCCCACATAATGTCCAAGTTGTATGGAACAGGCGTTGAATAGACAGTGGGACTATGTATAAATCAGTTACAGTGATATTCGAAATCGTTAACTCAACTCTCACTCTCTTTCCCGCCCCACCCCAGGCGCACTAGTCCGTATTCGGATATATTTCCGCCAACCTTACATGGGAGTGCCAAGGTATGGGAGTGACATGCTATTCTGCTCCCATGGAACTGTAAACAATGCAAACATACAGAAAAACGTGACTTGTACAAGGTATATAGAAATTCCTTCCATAATTAAAAATTTACCTATTACCTAGCAGATTTATACAGCCGAAATAGAAAATCCTTGTCAAAGTTATGCGTAGACTGCGACAATACCCATTAAAGTGGAAACACTTTTATCGTCACCAAGACATCCGTGGGCACTCTTGGCAGAGTGGATACTGCCAAGGATCAGTTATGTACATAAAATAGCCTAGTAGGGTAATCTTTACATTAATTTTGCATAATGATGGGCGGTGAGCGTCAATTTTCAAAATGCCCACGGGCCGTGGACACTTCCTAGTGCCCATGGACGGGCAATGTCGCAGTCTAGGAGTTGGCAAGGTCTACTCGGCCGGCTGGGTCTGAAGAGGCAAATGAGTCTCTAATATCTTGATTGATCCCTGAGATTCTTCCAAACTGCCTAAATGGTGAACTTTGAGCCTCACCTGGTAAAGCCTGTTGTGGCCTTGTTGCCATTTGCGGTATTAGGCTGCCCTCATGGCGTAGCTGTGATGGGTTGTGGGATTGTCAAGAGATGAGATTACTTTAATTTACACTGGCTCGTCAAAGATACATGCACAAATGTGAGGTTGGCGGAATGATATCCTAATATGGACTAGAGTGTGGGGTGGGTCCTTGGGAGATAAAGAGTATGAGAATTGAGTTAAAACTGATTTCGAATATCACTGTATACTTCCACACTCTTGCGACTTCATTCCCGAAAAGTAAATACGAAAAGCGTTAACCAATTGTTTCTCATCGCTTTGTAATTATTACAGAATCCTCTTCGTAATAATTGTATTTCTAAGGATGAGTCATCGGTGTGTTACCTTACAGTGAAATTCGAGAACAGTTGACCCCTTCCGCAGACAAATTATGTTTCTCAGCCCGCACTCGAAACGAATTTAAAGGCATAGTCCTTACTCAGCAACCACTCGCTCGTTGTTGTCCGGCGTGTAGAGCTGGGTAAATCCAAAGTGCGACTTTCTAGGTGTCATTTTTCACAGCATGAAGGGGCGATGACAATCTCAGCATTGATATACGATCCCTCATCGTCGAAGTTGTCGTTGAGTGCCGCTTGCACTGCGGTCTTGAGATCCCAATCGGGCTGTTCCCTTGACAAGTCTGAATTTGGCAAGGCCTTACGGTAAATACGATATAGGTCTTCCAGGTTAGTGTCCGATGGTTAGTCGCTTCATTTGGGTTGGAGATTGTTTATGTTCGAATCATAATAACTGATAACTAAAAGAAGTCTAATAACATGGCTCAATAAAGATTATATGTACCATATATTCACACCATTCAGAGGGCGGAACGTTTAATCACCAGTGCTTTTCACCTTAAGCTGCCTCGCTTTTTGACCACAAGCCTGTAGAGAAATTACCCATTACTATTGTCCCGTTTAATATTTCAAGACAAAAGAATCCCATTGAATCGCTCCTGAGTTTGTAAGATACATGTAAGCCCAACAGCACAAGCCGACCTCAAACATACAACGTGCCACTTCAGTGATCTGAATAGGAGAAGAAAAAGAGTTTATCATGAGGGTCCTTCACTAACACATTCACTCCCCCACGGTATCAATAAATTGAAATGGATTGTAAAGCTTAGTACAAAGCTTTTCCGTTGCCATTAGGAGCGTATACATACTTTCCCTTCTCATATTCGTGGAAATCTCTACCTCTGATTTCGGCCAAATCGGCTCCACTATATTCTTCCTCGCTGTTCAAAGTATAGATATAACAAGCCCGGTTCGGGACCTTTTCCCAGTCTGACCTTAGCTCCCACTTAGGAGTGAAAATCCTTTTATCCAGCCATGACTGTGGAAGGCCCGGAGAGACTTTAAGAATGAATGGCGGATCAGGCTTTATGCGGTGCTTATTTTGCGCTCCCTTCCTCCACGCTAACCTCGTGGTTAGTCTACTTCAAAGTAATGAAGACAGGATATCTCACGCATAATAATCTGACGGAATCTTCCCATGATATCTTGGAGGTGCGATGGGCTTGTGTACGTGTAGTGGGTTGGGCAAGTTCTTCAACCTGAAGAAGCTGTGGCCATTCCAAGTATAAATATGTATTGCGAAAGGGAAATGCGATTATTTATTTAGGATCAAAGGATTCATTGGGGACCCGCCAGAAAAGCATTCTCTGAATGTGGACCTGAACTTAGTCCAAAATTTTTTTTTTTTTTAACAAAAAAGGGAAATGGTTAACCGCGATCGACCACTCTAAACCATCACCACTCTTTTCCAATTAACCTTCAACCCGCTTTTTTTATTCTTGCTCTCATTTTTCCGCGATGAAATGAAGATTATTCACTGTTGGGTTTATTTATGAAATGTTTACATTCCTATGAAAGACGCTAGTCTACTATGAATTCCTCATACACTTACGAGACGTACTGTATATATAATGACATGTATAGTAAATCAGCGATAGTTGCCCTTTCGGCTTAGCCACCGGGCGTTAATAGTGCGTGTGTATGTCAGGGGGCATTATCCAATCAAATTCGCGGTTATATGTTTATGGGAGTCAAAATTCCTAGAGCAGCAAAGAGTGTCGTCAGAAAACACATGTCATGTTTTGCCACATACCGTCGTGAGAGCTTTATGGTGCTTGGGAGCCTTGGGGCCTGGATGTCGCCAAAATAAATTTAGAGTATCCGACATGAAAGGTACACACACACACACAATTTATTAACGCCCGGTGGCTAAGTCGAAAGGGCAACTATCTCTGATCTACTATACTTTTCATAATATATATAGTCCGCATTTCGTTCCTTAGCTTGCTGCCGACCTGTTGAGCTTTAAGGTCCGGGGTAAACCGCTGTTTAGCATACGGTGATAGTCGTGAGTTTGGTGTGAACTGGTCGACGGCCTGAGCTGTTGCTTTCGTAAGCTTCTCCACAACTGTGTCGAGTGCTGGTCGAATTACATGCTCTTCTCAATCCAGATATGGTTACATGGTTACTCCCGTACTTTAGATCATGTTTCGGTTTTGAACGATAAAATTCAATATTTATTATTACTGATCCAAGAATAACAATCCCTGCCCAGGGATCCCTACTACAAATAGTTGTTGCGACATCGAAGTCAACCCAAGTGCCCAAGACAAGAAAAGAACATTTGGTTTGAAACGTTTCAACGCGTTAGTAGATATAGCTAACACCGGCCGATATGTAGGATGTAGGGCTGAGGAGGCGGAACAACTTCTTATACAGATCATGCAGACTCGCAAGACGAAGCTCGGCGAGGACCGCCCCGCTTATTTCTGATACGCATGTGATTAGAGTTTGAAACAGCATCTCCATGTTTCCGACATTGAAGGCGATGTCGGGCGCTACTGTACCACTTGTCTAAATAAATGCTTCACTCGTTTTAGATACGAGCCGAGAAACAAAGGGTAAACGAAAGCGACCTAACCATTGGGCCCAACGAGCTGGACCCAGCACGCCGTCCAGCTCATCCCAGATCCATGGTACAATCTCCACCCTTACATGCCAAGATGACCCTACTACCACTTCCACCGATCCGGTCACTCCTGACCATACGGAACTTGCAATCTCAGAAGAAGATGAGACTCCAATGACATAGCCAGATACGGATGATCTTGAACACACTCCCACTGTGATACGACGTTCACGAAGAACGCGAGAAAAAGGCTTACCATAATATGTATACCTGCTCAAAATATGCTTTTTGTTTTCACCCTTTTCAGAGCTTATTAGCTTCCTGAGAAGCCACCCGAGCGAAGCGAGGGTTGACGGCTAGTACTCGGAGATATAGTTGTCGTATACTGCATATCGCTTCGGCGAGGGGCCAGTTTAAATGAATACTACTACAGTCATTAGCGAAATCAGCTTCCTCCCGACGAACTAACCCCCCTCCCGGCGATATGAAACGCCCTATGTGATGAAACAGCCGCGAGGTACTTGCACTGTCGCGCATCCTTGTCCTCTCACCACATACTAATTGTTATCTGAAAATAGTGAGTACGTTGATTAGGTCACCTTTCGTATCACTGCTCTTGAGAAACATTAAAAATACTGTGTCCCGATGCGAAAGTACACGACTTCATGTACCCCCAGGAGATCTTCCGTCGACTACTGGGACGCCAAGATCACCCACTCAGGCGTCATAGATGAGTACAAAGGACAATCTTGTGTTACAGTAATATTCGAATTCAGTTATACCGCCGCACTCTTGCGACTTGATTCCCGGATAATAGTTCCGGCAGTCGTGAGTACTGATTGGACCGATGCCAGGGGCCGCTTTTCAGACCGCTCTTGACCGGTAGGCGAATCTTACAGTACAGTAGTAAGTTAAGACACCACTGGGTGTATTTTACACGAAATTGGCCGTACAATGCAAGAATGCGCCTTGCTATGTTCCCTCTTTCTGTCTGCCACAGCATTATTGCACGCTCTAGAGTTACATGTACACATGAGCTGATACGACATTCTCACCATTGGCCTGTCTAGTGCTCACTGCCTCCATACTGTTCCACCAACGGTTGGACACTTCGTTTCAAAACAATGACCAACGCATCCGAGGCAAGTGCTGAGCACTTCGTAGCCAAGTAAGTGCCTGAGATGTCTTTGGGAAGGAGTTATCTGACCACTTTATTTTGTAGTATCCTTCCCCTCTACCAAGGCCCTTCCGTCAAACTTCGAATACAGCCTAGCAACCAGGAATATCTAATTTCCAAAAGCCTTCTCTGCGCGGAATCGTCGGTCTTCTCGAAAATGTTCAACGGTGAATTTCTTGAGTCACAGCAGCAGACAGCCACTCTAGAAGAGACAGGGGACGATGTCTCGGTGCGTAGCCTTGAAGCACTCTTTCAATGGCTTTACCAACGCACTGTCAGATTTGGGATAGAAGACCCAGGAGAGCATATTTCGGCCGCCATGGAGCTCGCAAGGCTTGCAGACAAGTACGATATTGTTGGCTTGGAAACGACAGTGGCCGAATACATCAAGAACATCTTGAAACACAGCCCTAATTCACAGAACAATGGGTGTTGGCGACATTTTGATACCAACACTTACTATCTCACACCTGATCATATTGCCTCAGCAGCATTGTTGCCTCGAGAGCATCCAGTGCGAAGTGTTGTGGCTGCGGCATCCGTTGAAGGCTTCCTTCGAAGCGCAGAACCCAAGTTCAGCGAAGACATTCACGCCTACCCTTCGTTCGGAGCCGACCTTCTCCAAGAGACTATGCTTGTCCTACATAGGGTGGAGCCCCTCCGGACTGCCACTTTTGAGGACCCTATCAGCGGGGAAAGATCAGAGCTAAACTCGAACGTATTTTACTAGGAGTAAGCCGGTTGCATGGATGAAAGCTTTCCTCGTGGAGGCGTTTTTGTATACAAGACAAGTAATGTTGACATCTAAGAAGCGTGAATCCTGGCAAAGTCAAGATGGTAGAAAACCCAAAGTTAGCAAATATGTGGAGAGCCTGGGCCATCGTAGACCAGAGCCCTCCTGTATCAGAGTAGACCATCATATTGTCGAGAAATATACATTTTCTGTGGTGCAGTGATAGAAGGATTGACTCCGGAGCCTTCATTTCCCCGTCAATCGCACCTGCTACGGATGTGTCTCTTGGGCTGCATCCCGTAGCCACAGAAGCATGTTGGATATTTTGCTAATATATCACGCATATCTTCTTAGCAATTCAAATCGTTGCAATCAGAATAAGTATGATAGGTAACGCGCGAATAGCCTTTTAGTACACCCGCCACAATGAATGCAGCGATGCGGGCTCCGCATTGCAAGATAATCCGCTCGAGGACTGGAAAATACCAAGGCTTGGCCGTTCATTTCATAAAAACCTCCCCTCTGTTCACCATGGTTGGTGAGTCGTGCAATTTACAGGAAGCGGACACCAGAGTCCTCGTGAGTGATGATTGAAAGAGAGCGAGACGAGCGTTTACTACAGTACCACGCTTCTATTGATTGGGCATCGAAGTGGGCCAGCCAGTGGGCCACCTACGTAAACCATGGCTAGAGAGTGGCTAGCTGGCGATCTTGCCAGATCGCCTGATCTAAAAACAATTCTAAATGGGTCTATAGCATTACGGTAATATAACGGTAACTTATTGCTTATTGATAGTAAAACAGTCAATACGATGACAGTTCTGCCAGAATCATTAGGAGGTAGGCCAGATCAGCCTAGCGCGTATCGGATTTAGTTTCTCCGAATCAAGAAGTAAGAGGATGGAGGTATAGCTGGTTTCGAAAACTCAGTTAGGATCATTAGGCGCGAATTCGAAGATCAAGACACGTCCAGACTGGCAGCCAAGCACCACGGCTATTCCAGACCGTCCTACAACAGAACAGATTGGGCGATATGCAGGAGGTAGCCATAGCCAATTCTGTGAACCCCGTGTGATCCAGAACTTATCGGAACTGATACCATAACCTTGATATCCAGGACTTTCCGACGACTGGCTTGCCCGAAGGAATTGAAGTTCTGAAGCCGCAACGTTTTTCGAGGTGGTAAGGGTAGGTGTCGGCGAGTCGCGAAGGGCGACAATTCCAACGTCAGTGAAAAGAGAAGAACCGGTGGTGTCGAAAGACGAATTGTATACAGCAGAGCCGACGGTGAGGGTTTGCAGGCAGGCCCCGGTGTGCGTATCCCAGATCTTGATCGTCTTGTCGTCCGACCCGGACGCGACGCGGCTGCTGTCGTGGGAGAACACAACTGAGCTGACCGAGCTATTATGGCCCTCCAGCGTCTGTAGGCAGGCCCCGGTGTGCTCATCCCAGATCTTGATCGTGTTGTCACCCGACCCGGACGCGACGCGGCTGCTGTCGTGGGAGAACACCACTGAGGTGACATAGTTGCCATGGCCCTCCAGCGTCTGCAGGCAGGCCCCGGTGTGCGTATCCCAGATCTTGATCGTCTTGTTACCCGACCCGGACGCGACGCGGCTGCTGTCGTGGGAGAACACCACTGACATGATCCACTTATCATGGCCCTCCAGCGTCTGCAGGCAGGCCCCGGTGTGCACATCCCAGTCATCTCCCATCTCTGGCGCAATTGTGATGTTACAAGGCCACTCGTGCTTGAACAGCTGCTTGATCTCACTCCGCGTTGGGCTGAATATCATCGCCGAACCGTACGCCTGGAGAGGGCTCTGCTCGATTGCAACTCGATGGTAGCGTATAAATCGGTACGCATCGTGAACCAGCTCCTGCAGTTCCGTTGCTCTTGATCGCTTCTGTGGTGATATTAGAATGTTATCATAGACCTTGTGTCCAATATATACCTGTAACAGAAACTCAAGCTTCTGGATGGCTAGTCTTTGCCGCTAAATCTTAATGAAACATATCGGCACATGATTGCAAGCTTACCGACGGAGCTAAAAAGTGACGCGATACGTCTACTACAATTCCTAGTACACTCTAAGCGACCTATCACGCTAGCTGAGGCTAGAGAAGTAATAACAACACATATCGAGAATGAGGCGCGAGGGTTTGACATCAAGCGCCGACTGTTTTGCGAGAATGATATTATAGATTACTGTCCCTGCTTAGTGACAGCCGTTCACGCCACTAGGAAAGAGCTACATCTTGCCCACTTTTCCGTCAAAGAGTACCTTCTCGGTAAGAATGAATTCGAGACCAC
Organism: Penicillium hordei; assembly: GCF_028827395.1. Lineage (NCBI taxonomy): Eukaryota > Fungi > Ascomycota > Eurotiomycetes > Eurotiales > Aspergillaceae > Penicillium > Penicillium hordei. The sequence continues at coordinate 1,935,484 of NW_026623147.1, read as the reverse complement.
AACTGCCAGTATTTCAATCACGAAGACGTGCTTGACTTATCTTACAGATATTACGGGTAGCAACAGAGAAATCGAACTTAATGGCAGGGCGTGCGGCGGAACTTTTGGCAAGCCATGGTTCGCCCGCCCAGGCTTCCGAAGATGTAGTTTGGATGACAGTCAGATTCCTAGAAAAGGAAGCAGCATTCCAACGCTAGGCTCGTCTGTATCAGGCTCATAGGAGTTGGGACAGTAATCCTGGTCCTCCGTGAGGATCCAGGCTCTACCATGCTTGCTGTATTGGGCTCGCAGCGTCAGCACCAGAGCTTATTGGTAAAGGTGCGGATGTCAACACGCAGGGTGGCTACTACGGCAAAGCTCTCTACTCCGCCTCATGGGGAGGTGATCAAGAAATAGTCAAACTTCTCTTATACAATGGAGCGGATGTCAACGCGCAGGGTGGCCGCTGGTGATTAATTTGATATTAGCGCGGACTGAGGGACGATGATTTTCGAATTGGGGTATCGAGGTATCAGCCGTATCGAGATTACAAGTGGATACACACCCCACGCGCTCTAGGTATTCTGTGTACGAAACAATACAAGCCCCACTGACAGGGATAGCCCGGAAAAACCAGTAATATAGACTAGCGTGTCTTGGCAATTAAGGTTCGAGAAACAATGGAAAAGTGTAGTGGTGACACCAGTTACGGGACGTACTGTAATTTGTTTTCTGGGTTCTAGATTGCTTGCAAGGCTGATCTGCTGTTGGAGAGGATCGCCGTGGTTGTAACTCTATGTTCCGTCCTAGGTCACGAAATCGAAGATATAGGGGGTATCAAAATCCAAGTACCAACTCTCGACCCCTTCTAGCGAATGTAGCCAGGGTTTTTGTTAGGTCTCTCACTAGCAAGGTTCTCGCCAAACGAACGTTCACTGCGCCCTTGTTAATCAAAATACTCTACCGTCGATTACTTATGTATGTTAGAAAGCACACCACGCGGCCGCTACGCTTAATACCTGGATTACCAATGATGTTTGACAGCCCCGAGACGATCGTTCCGGCATATTTCGGCGTCCACGCGTTGTGCAGAACTCGGATATATACCTGACCTTCTGACCTTCGTCTACTACTAATGTCTTTCTCTATTCTCCCTTGTTTGGTTCAATTTATTCGCGGCTTGAAGTTGCATTTCGAATTTTGACGACAGACAGACAGGGTATCTGTTTACACGTTCTTTCCTGGTCATCGGTTCTGCCTTCTGCCTGTCTATAGACACATCACGACTGTGGTCTGACTGATTCTCATCATGTTCAAACACCTCGCACTTGGTCTGTTGGCCGCTCAGTTTGTGGCTGCTACACGCTTTGCCATGTACATTGACGAGTCAGTACAAACACGTGGAATTGATCTATATACCCGAACCTACAGCTAATTCTTACCCAAGGTACCATATAACTGCTCTTCCAAGCCAGGACAAGACTGAGGGTATTGACTATGCTATCATGAGCTTCGCTGCATCGAAGCTATTCAACTCTGACTCGCCGGAGGCATACAAGCCATTTGAGCCCCCCGAGACCATGCGCAAGCGCTTCAGCCCGGATACCAAGCTAATGGTCGCCATTGGTGGCTGGGGGGACACTGCTGGCTTCTCTGAGGGAGCAAAGGACGAGGTTTCGCGCACGAGATATGCCAAGAATGTCGCTTCTATGTTGGATGCACATGGATTCGACGGTGTTGGTAAGATATGTCTACAAAGTTTCTAGATTCAAAGGAAGCAAGTTTACTAAGTTTCAGAAACAGATATTGACTGGGAATATCCTGGTGGTAATGGCCAAGACTACAAACAAGTGCCTAACTCTGAGAAAGTAGGCGAGATTGAAACCTATCCTCTCTTCCTCGAAGCTCTCCGCAAAGAAATTGGTGACAAGATCCTCTCTATCGCAGTACCCGGTCGCAAGCAGGACTTTATCGCTTTCACTAAGGAACAGGATCCTAAGATATTTCAGTCTGTCGATATGATCAATGTCATGTCCTACGATCTGACCAACCGCCGCGATACCGTTACGAACCACGCTAGCGGCATCCAGGGTTCCTTGGACACTATCAATGAGTATCTCGCGATTGGGGCTGATCCCGCTAAGCTCAACCTTGGCTTTGCATACTACGCTAAATGGTTTTCCACCGACCCCAACTCCGATTGTGATAAGAGCCCTCTCGGCTGTCATCTTGCCAAGCTCGAGAACGACAATGGAACCGACAACGGCAAGTCTGGTACTTTGACTTTTGAGGCTAGCATTGTTGCTGCTGCGCCTAAAGATCTGATAGACAGCACCGATGGATCATGTGGATATGGAGCCATGGCCAAATGCCCATCGGGACAATGCTGCAGTGCTTCCGGCTACTGGTATGTATAACCATCCCCTACTTCTAATTGATATATGAACTAACCCTCTGCAGTGGTACTACCGATGAGTTCTGCCAGACTGGATGCCTCTCTGACTACGGCATCTGCAAGGGTATCTCTATCACTGACTCATGGCGCAAAGCCCAGAAAAATGGCAAGACTGACGAGAAGGGCGGTGGTCAGTACTACTTTGACAGCGATATCAACCTCTTCTGGACCTGGGATACCCCAGAGATTATTGCCCGCAAGTTCAAGGAAATTGTCGCGGAGAAGAAGCTTGGTGGTGTCATGGCTTGGAGTTTGGGTGAGGATACGTACAAGTTTGAGCACCTGGAGGCTATGCAGAAGGGTCTCAAATCTCACACTCCGAAGGCTGTGGAACCCCCCAAGGCTGATAGAGGCTGTTCCTAGCAACTAGATGCAGTTACTGCTGATGATGAGTTCTTGGTGGTAAGTTTCTGAATGAGATACCTTGTTTGCTGTATTTTTTCTTCGTCTCGCCTATTGTTATAAGACGTTGTCATCTCTAGAAAAGCCGAGCTTGTGGAATAGGATTAATTAATGCATTTTTTGCTTGTAATATTGAGTATTTTGCTTACAGCGCTCGTCCAGAATAAATTGAGAATGAATTAAATAATTCAATCAGGATATATTTCTCTAATATTGCTCAAAATCATCATCTGCTCTGCTCTTACGCTTCCTCCCTGAGGGCCGTCTCTGAGTTACAGTCTCTGGTAACTCTGGCTCCGTTACCTCTATATCTATATCTATTAAATAAGGAGATGTCTCTCGCGGTCTATTATCTACTCCCTCTTCCTCTTCATTGTCACTAATCAGGTCAAGCTCAGCATCCTCTGTATAATTATCGTTCTGCTCCTTCGCCGACTCGATCTCAGCTAATTTAAAGAACTGCTCGAGCTGCTTTGCCTCAGCATCCTTAAGATTGAATCTTATTGCACATAGAAACAACATAAGCTCCTCGATTGTTTCGGACTTCAGACGACCACGGCGGTAGTGACAAACATCCCGAGCAGTATTGAAGAGCCGTTCGACACCAGCACCAGTTGCTAGGATAGAGAGAATATCGCGAGCAAGTAACGCGATCGCAGGGAAACGAGATTGGTTCTCCCGCCAGAATTGAAGAGGTTCAATATCAATTAGGTCTAGTAGTATAAATATATTAGTATTATCCTATATAGGGAAGAAATAGATTATGAACATACCACTATCGAGATATTGAGTCATCTCATCACCAGCTGGCTTTGCGGATATCTTATTGCTCTTTAGCATCTTGTTCAGCCTAGAAGTAGATGATGCTATTGTTGGAGTATTGGTCGATCCTTGATTCGTTGTAAGACGCTCTTGATACGGAATTAATAACTCCTGGAACGATTTCCGGTAGGTATCACGCCAGTGAGGCTCCCATTTATCAGATAGAAAGAATTGAAGTCTGCTGTCAGGGGCCAGCATTGTCCCAACTGCATAGATATGTCCTTTGAGATTGTCGGTTTGAGAGTAGTACTCATCAAGTTTCAAGCGACCAGATATGAGTGCTTTGAGCATGTCTGATTTCCATAGAACACGCTTGCGTTTGAGCAGCGCCTCTACTTCAAGTAGGTGATCAAAGAGGGCATTGTAAATCTTAAAGACAAGATGTGTTGTGACCTCCTTTGTCTTCGAGAGCTCTGTTGTGTAGTCAAAGAATGGCCGAGTGATTTGTAGAAGATAGTCAATTTGACGCCATTCTTGATTATCAAGCAACATCTCCTCACAGTCATACTCCTCACAGTCATACTCCTCACAGAAGGGCTGAAAGAAACTGCGTACCCAAGGAGAGGTAGAGGAAGTCCAACGAGTGGACTGGACAACCACCCAGGGAGAGGTAGAGGAGTCCCAGCGAGTAGACCGGATATCGACCCAGGGAGAGGTGGAGGAGTCACAACGAGAGGACTGGATACCTACCCGGACAGAGGTAGAAGAGGTTCCACGAGAGAACTTAGTTGACGACAACGCCCCTGAAAAGGATGGCCAAGGAGATCAGCACATGGAGGACGCTCCAACGCTGCAGCAAGCATCTCCATACCTTTTCCGCAGGCCACGTCGCTATGAGATGGATTCGCAATAAGAAGGATTCCGCTGCCGCAGCAAGGAAGCGAGCAAGCGAAGACTTACGAAATACTACGAAGAGACAATCTACAAGGGACTACGAGGAAGTCATTGATAGAACCACAGTCTTGGTATTCGGCAAGTACAATTTAAAAGCTTCAACAAGTGCCCAGCAACCTAGATATCGTCAATGTGATCAGCCCAAACAGCATCCACTTCTCCACTAACTACAGCTCGCTCCATTGCTTCCTGACCCCGAAGTGACTCCAAACCACGCAAATCCCGACGAACAAGACCAATGTTAACTTGCATCTGAGCTATCTCCTCCGTTAAACGACGTTCCATCCGCAACCTAACATCTGGGGAGGCCTCAAAAAGTCCACGGGTAAGCACACTGCGCCACTTAGGGGTAATGGGGGCACCTTCCTCGGACACTTCCTCGCTTGATTCAACATGGGGGGAAGGGGATATATTGGCGGCGGAGGGGGAGATGCGGGGGCGTTTGCGAGACAGGCGGGTAGAAACCGAACTAAGGAAGCGGGAAGAAGCAGAGCGAGGGGGAGTAGAGGGGATTGGGGGCTGGATTGGGGGCTGGGTTGGGGGCTGGGTAGGGGACTTGCTAGTGGGAGTGACCGCCGGGAACTGGAACTCGGGGGAGTGCACACGAAGCGCGTCCAGAGCCCAGGCAGGGGCATCAACGCGCAAGGAGCAAGCGCGAGCCACACCTACGAAGTGACAACACATGCAGGAACCCAGGCTGACCACAGTGCTCTTGACCGAGCTTTCACGGAAAGCTATGACTCGGCAAGAAGCAAAGCAGCCAGCACTGCGTCGGCACCGGGCACACTCATCCCCGGAGGGAGCAGCGACACCGATGCACTGGCCAATGACGGCCACCTGATGGTTGTGGGACGTGACCGCACGAAGTTGGAATGTATCATCAACTTGGGGCCAGTCCACATCACCTCCGATCCTCAACCACTCTTCCTGCAACGCAGCCAGCATACCTCGCACTTCATCGGGAAGGACTGGTTGCAGGGCATCATCGACCCCAGTTGGCAACTCGGTGGCATCCTCAGCGTCAAGATTGACGAAGTGAGGGGACGGAGACTGGTCGGCTACATAAGTCAGTCAGCAAGCGGGGGAGCCAGTGTGGAGTGGGAAGTGAGACTTACCAGAAAGCTGCGAGGCTCCGACGGAGGAGGTCTCCATGTCAAGTGGGTTTTGCGACACCGACAAGGGAGACGTGCAGCAACATGGGCACAAAGGATCCTAACCGGGAGTTGCATAATGCACGGTCCATGGTTCGTCGGAGAGTGGGAGGAAGAGGGCCTCACCAACTCCGTTACCCACGCCACTGAACGTTCGCATACCGATTTGAAGCTCCATCACTCATCAAGTTGAAATTCTCAAAAATGATCAGCCAGCGCGAGTTGCCCTCCAATACTAGCCACCGTAGCATATGTCTGGCTCGTTGCTCTACCTCTCCTTTATTGGTCGTCTCGCTATCCCAATCCTGTCCTGGTAGTCGGTTCAAGGCAAAGCTTAACGATTGTAAGAGCGTATCTCGATCCTTGCCACTAAGCCAGAAGATAGCCGTAAAATCATTTTTACGATCTCGCGCGAAGCGAATCGCTAGCTGTGTTTTTCCTATCCCACCAAGCCTAAGAAGGATTGCAACTTCCGCGATGGCGAATTCGTTGGTTGGAGATACTGACATAGATTATCTAGCTCGTTTTGTCGCCCTATAAATTCCTCAATCACAGGAACTGCGGGATGTTGAAGCGGTGGACTACACACGGAAAGCTTGATTCAGTTATCAATTCAAATCAGATAAGGAGTGCCACGAATTTAGATTTCGAAACTCTTACCAGAGTCTGCTAGAGTATTCCGTGCTGTTGGAGTAGTCTCAATCTAGTCGATTGGAACCATTAAAACAAGGTCCTTAGCATAGGCTGCTGCCACTGCTGCCGCATATCCTTGCCATTCCTTGTTCTTGTGTGAGTCAGCATAGTCGCAAAATGCCCCGGATGACTAAGCAAGGAAAGTCATTCATAAGCCCGGCCGCTTCCATTTCCACACAGCACACCCCTAGCTCCTGAGCTAGCTTATCTCTCTGTTTGCCATCTTTCGCTACTTGATTTCCAGATGCAACCAGTCCATAGTGAATCACTGGCTCTTTATGATCCCGAGAAGGCTGTATAATCAGTTTTGACTTATCACAATCGACGCACGTACCTGATGCTCTATGGTTATATTCAGTTTGGTATAAAAAGTCGCCCTTAGTCGGTCGTGCAAAATTCGCAGCCGTCCGCGATTTTATTTTGGCTTAGATATCGGATATAAATTCAAAGACTCGACTGTCTTCGGTGAAGTAGTGGGCTTAGAGTGTAGCGAGGGCAGTCAGCAGGACCTTAGGTGGCCGGTTCAGCATCCCTGTTCGTTAGAATTGACCACCACTTAACGCTTTGCCAAGATCGTATTGAATCACGCCTCCAGATATGTCCGCTAGCTGGCTCACCACAATGTCGCCTAGTCGAATATCTGCGTTGCTGCTTAGTACCCCTCCACCGATACCGACCATTAGACCGAACCGGATAGAGTGGAAAGTCGAGAGCAACTGCATCGCTACTGTAGCAGCTGATACGTTTCCATAAGCACCGCTTGGTAAACAGGCAATAACGATGTTGTGATCCCCGATATTTCCCAGAATATACGTATTTTAGTCTGTTAGCGGCCGTGGTAGACTCGGGTGTATAGAGTCTAACATCAGCTTTGCGGCTGCCATCTCCAAGGGTAAAGCGCATATCCATCCGACCGTGTAATCGCCATAGGATAGAGAGACCCTGGCTGCCATGATGAAAAAAAGAACGTTTAGGTTTGAAGATCGAATAGCCTATGAATTTCTCTGAACATGAGACAAACAGATTCATTATACAGCCTAAGTTTGGGGAATGAAATGCCAGAGTTCAGGAGTGGAGAGCGAGGTTAAAAAGTGAGGCGAAGTCAAAATACTCTCACAACCGGAACTGTTGACAGATTGCCCTTTCAAGGGCTGCCATGTTTGCTCAATTTGCATCGAACTTCCAGTCTAGGCGTCAAATTGTAGACTTGTATCTTCCATACTGGTATTTTAATCTTCTGGTATTGATTACCTTGTTCACTACAAAAACGAATTATATACGCGCTATTCTTGTTTGGATTAGCGCATCATGTGATTAGGGTTTGAAAGACGATCTCTCTGTTTCTGACATGGAAGGCGAACGCGGTCGCTACTGTATTAGCGGTAGTAAGTAGTAGTACAGTAGATGAATACAACCTCACAGTTTCATCTCGGTTATAAAATTTGTATCCGGTTTTGATAAAGAACCGCGCAGACATGGTATGAGCTGGATAACTAGGACGTCAACATGTGATTATCGTATCTTTTACTCTCGCTGAGAGTGTCACTAGATCAAAACAGGTAGCATAGTGTCTGTAATCCCTCTCAGTCACCGCTATTTCCTGCCGTTATTGCGGGAACAAGTGTATTGTTTGCGATGAGCAGTTTCTTTGTCTCTCTGGTTACGGGGTTTGCCATAGGAATGTGTGCGATGCAGAAAAAGCAGGTCAACACACGAGGACAACGCCAGTTCGAGTCCGCCTCATTCTACCAAGGCCATTCAAAGCAATGGCTGTACACTAAATCAGCATATGGCAGTCTTCACTGAGTTTATGGTCATGGGCGCAGATGCATGCATCCATGATCACTTTTCAGCTATCTATCTGGCACTTAGGAACAACAAGATTTCGGCCCCACTTACGCGGCGCCGATCGCTGTAGCTTACGGGAGCTTTGGTACAGTAAAGAAGTTATTTTTTTTTTTTGGCATTATACTCCTATTGAGAGCGCGAATGGGAAACCTTTGCCTTGTTCTAAAGTTGCGCTAAGATAGATATACTCTATTACCCTCGCCCACAAGCTTGGCACCCAATCATATTTTTCATTGCCTAGGCGTATTCTAGTTCATCAAACACGGCACTTGTCTTTCATAATCTAGAGCTCGTTGGGGAGGTCGGTTCGTCTGTATGAGGCTTGCTGCCAAGTCAAGCTTACTCTAGGCTTTCACCCGATTCGCGGATAGGGCGAGGGTATTGTGACTCCTGTACTATTTGTTAGTCACTCGGCTATTGAAGAAGGTAAAATAAGTAGTATGTACAAGGTTCGAAAGGTCTCTGAGCCATTGGTTCTGCATGGAGGAATCAAATATATATATTTGCCCATTTTTTCGGATTCGGACGGCCATAAAGACATCAGATTCACATTCCAGGAAAAATTCCTTCGCTTTTTTGAACAAACTTCGCTTACGCCTATATCTTTGCTAAGATTTGGCTCTAACACTCTCTGACTGACGTTTTGCGACCATGGTTTCTTCAGCATAAAATACACACCGAAATGAACATAGTTTGGCTCGAGCTAGAACAGCCTATTATATATTCCCAGCCGGTCCCTGAGGGGCCATGGCAGTTAACTGAAGTGCACCCCCCTGCCACCCTCTTCCCACAGGGAGGCCCACCGCAGCGAAGGCTTCCTCAGTGACCGTTCATGACATAAAATGGGACTGATTCTCTCATCTCCGTGAGGTAAACCCGCCCCCTCCTTTCCTTCGAAATCGCAATCACATCGTTACATCTCCACATAGAGTATGGAGATACCCGCCATTTACGCAATTGCTGCGGGCGGCATATTTCTGGCCCTGTTTCTGATACAAATCCGCTATGTCCTAGTTGACTGGACAGAATCATTTTTTGTTTTACTTTCCAGACATCTGACCCTCCCTATCCTTGTTCGTAGGCATCGAATCCTTGGACCATGGACCCGAGCTGGTATCCTCGTCCATCTCTCTTACATTGCCGTCAACATCGCTCTGGTCTTTTTGCGTACCGAATCGCTGGTAGACTCGGGCCGCCGGGCAGGCGAGCTGGCTCTCGTCAACATGATCTTTCCTCTATCAACCGCCCACCTTGGTTTCCTGGCCGGACTGCTTGGAATCACCTGGCGTACTTGCCGTAAGATCCATCGAGCAACCGGTTGGACAGCTGTTGCTCTGCTGTCATTCCACATCATCGCCGAACTTCAAGGCAAAACATCTAGGTTTCCTCTCGCTGAGACACAAAACCGGCTCACTGTTATCGTATGCACCCCTCTCAATACATTTTGGATTTGGATTTGCTAACAGATGCAGGGTGCTTCTGCACTCGGTATCCTTGCTCTGTTTTCCATTCCATACTTTCGTCGTTGGTCTTATGAGATCTTTCTCCGAAGCCATCAGATACTTGCCGGACTTTTTATCTATGGCACCTGGCAGCATTTTCCCACCCACACTAGCTCAGCGAGACTGTACGTCTATGTGACACTGGGCATTCTGGGGCTAACAACGCTTCTGGAGTTGGCGAACCATTTATATCGCAACGGGATATTTTCCGGCCGTGGTGCTCCTCGAGCCCTTGTATCATTCTCAATACCAGGGGAAAGCCTCCCCAGAATCACAGCTGCAAATATCCAAATTATTTTACCTCGACCAGTGCATGTTGAGCCTGGTCAATACATCAACCTCTGGATGCCATCGGTAAGTTTGTGGTCATGGACTCAGACGCACCCTTTCACCATCACATCCTGGTCCAGGGGTAGACAGGATACTTTGAAGCTACTTGTGCAACCTCGAAATGGCTTCACTGCAGATCTCGTACGCCATGGTGCGCTGCCCACAGATAGCTCGGTATCATTATTAGCCTTATTTACCGGACCTCATGGACTCACCGAAGACGTCGATCCCTACGAAACCACCCTGATAATTGCGACCGGATTTGGAATCGCGACTTCGATCCCGTATCTCAAGAAAATGATTCATGGCTACAATACATGCACGTCCCATACTCGCCGACTGCATCTGGTCTGGCAGGTAGATTCCATCGGTATGTGCATTTACCACGGCCCTTCGTCCGACCGAAGCTAATGAGGAAGAAATGGTGAGCACGGCCGAAGAGCAGATCAATGATGTCCTTGAAGATGATATCATAGATAAGGGTTATGTTGGTTGAATCTTTCATGGAGTTTGTCCTTGTCACTGACGATATACTACACTAGATACTCAGCATATCTATTTACGTGGAGCACGGTCTTGCAAATAGCAGAACACCGGTTGGAAAACATGAGAGGATATGCTACTACCAGGGCTTACCTGATTATCGCAAAATAATCTCAACCGAAGCATCTGGGAGTCAGATAGAGAGACAGCCGAACATCCCGGATGAGCCAGGTCGAACACTTGTAATGGGTAAGGAGACGTCCATCAACTCATGGTTATCACCACTTCTAATATTTACATAGTTTCCGCAAGCGATGGTCTTAGAGATCGCTTACGCGACATTGCAAGAGGCTATCTCCACCAGGGTGTTGAGCTTTCAGAGCTGGAATATCAGCCTGAGTAGGAAAACTAGGCGGATTATTACGAATTTCGATAACGGATGCGCAGATGCTGTTGAAATAGTTCATAGTCTAGAAATTACATTTTATTCGTATGTTTCGCAAAGTCTGTCTTCCTTTTCTTGATGTTGAAGAGAAGTGTAACAAAAATTGACCGTGGTCCGTTTCAGTCAAGGCAGTGGTGCTAGCTGATTGGCCACATGCCCTGATTTCGATGCGAGGTGCGAGCGGGCAAACTGAGTGGGTTCAGGGGTCCGTTAGAGATTCTTGCGTAAGATAGCGCTCACCCATATCACCGAGTTCTCACCCACTCATCACCCTTAACTTCCTTTTGGGGTGAGAACCTTCCTCTTGCTCTGAGAAATTCTATGCTTTCGTGTGTCAAAAAGCTTCTGGACGCGTGCATCATGAGTCTTTCTTGCAGCGACCTGGCGCTTGCGCCCCTGTCCTTCCTGGCGGACCACGATTGCGCCGATTTCAACCTGGTTTTTTAGAGACCCTCCTTTTTTGGAGGGTCGGTCACCCCAAAGCCCTTATAAATCCCTTTGCCGCCTCTTGCTTCCCTCTTCCAGGAAGTCAGGCTGGTATTCTCTCCTTGGCTGCCAAACAGCGTCCTCTCCTTCCGTGTCGAAATTCATCAGCATCAGGTCGCCTTCATTTCCTTATCTGTCATACCTGAAAGCCTTTTTGGGCTGTCAAAATCTCAATGACCTTTCTCTACGTCGGTCTCCAGGTAACTGCCCGTTCTTTAAACTCGATACTTTCCTCTCATTTATTCCAAAGGATTCTTACCCGAAATGCGGTCAAGAGTGGAATGAAGATGATTCCTCTGATGTAAGAACCTCACATCGCTTGTGAACAGTGCTCATCCAAGAATAGCTGGTGAACCGTTTTGGCAAAAGCTTGGAAAAAGTCGGGCAATTAGATAAGGGGCAGATGGTGGAAGTCTTGGAGCGCGCTAAATGGGCTGGCTTTACCCGATGGCATATGCTAACTGCCCTCGATGGGTCGTGTTTCTCGTCAACTTATCGAAACGATGGCCATACCTCGTTTGGTGTCACGGTCAACTTCGAGGTGAGCACTCTCTCCCTAGGCACTCCCAGGTGCTGGTAGCTGACGTATCAGGAACACAATGCGGCGGTGAACCCTTTCACTTTGGATAGGAAGCATCTTTCAGCTGTAAGTCACTCTATACAGTTACTATTCTTCGTTCTAACTTTTGGTAGCTCGTTCGGCGCTTTGGGGCTGATTTGGAACAGCTTCGGAAGTTGACGAGGCCTCAGATGTACAAAGTGGCTATTGGACTAGAGTCTGCTGGATTTGTGGATGGTTTTACGGTATTAGAACCCATTCAGGATAGTTTGGTATCATCAGGTAATACTGACTTCGATACCGATCTTTCTCGCCTTATCTAACTATTCACCGTATTTGAAGAGAACTGCTTCACCGATGCCATTCAACCCGCTCCACGTCTACCACCTCAGCCTCCTGTCAGCCCTTGTCCGAAACCCGACGCATCATCGATGTTCGCTGATTCTCTATCGTGGATGGATTATCTGAATTCACCGGAGAACACCGACGTTGGCCTGGCGGACTGTTCTTTCATTACTACCGACACTCTCTCGGAAAGTGCTTCTCCCATGGGCGAACCAATTCTCGCCAGTAATTCTCATTCACACCTTGCAATGACTTCACCCGCGAACACATTTACACCTGGCGATGGAACACCATCTTATTCGACGCCTTTTACTCCCTGTCCGAATCCAGACGAAAGAACGCTTCTCAACTCGGAGCCAGACACCACGATAGCGTCGCCCAAACCTGTCTTCGCGCCTGGTTTCGATGAAGGGCTTTTATGCTATCCGAGGCCGCCTTCGTTTGACGTTGAAGAACTTAGTGTGAGGCAGCAACCCATTTCCCTGGAATCCAGACGACTCTCGGATATTCAAACAGAAAGCACGAATGAGCTCATCGGCACCCGAGGAGACCATCTAATCGGTCCAATGACGCTTAATTCCTCGGAGGAAAGCTTAAAATGTTTACTACGTTCTTGCGATGCTACGCTCGATGACAATCGAACTCAGGGCATTCTCGACACTAGCGCCCATTCCCTCTTCGCGAAGGATCTCGATCAAATACTACGTCCGCTGTTTGACCATTGGAATTCCTATAAGACACTTGAACTGACGGCGCTGGGACTTCCGGTACAATGGAGAGGCATAGATGCAGCTGCGGACTACCTTCGAATGCTTGATTACGAGCAGAAATCACCCTATCTGAACCCCATCGCAAAGCGTATCGGGCAGGTATTACTATACTTCAATTACGAGGAGCTTTGCAGACACCCATATAGGCACCTTTCCTGTTCCTCGTCAAAGGCCAATGCAACTCAAGTGCTGAATAGTATCCTCGCTGCTTATTGGGATGATCCCCGCTATTCGAAATCACTGCAGAGCCGGCGCGATAGGGTAACAGGCTACCATGTTCGCCGCGGCAGATGGTGGTGGAGGCTTGCAGGTACTCTAGGAGTCGGCATACTTTTGCTGGGCAATACTTCTTTGGTTGACGTCATGTATGTCCCCCGTTGGTTCATCGTGTGGTTTGGCTGACCCGTATAAATAGGTGCAACAAGTCGTTCACTAATCCTCAGATTCAAGCTTTCGTCGCTTTCTCTCAGAAAACACGCCCGGGGACTGTGCGTACATTCGAAGCGTCAGAGTCTATAGTAAAATCTCTTGTGTTTGGACAAGTGACGGACGATCTTCACGAACTTCTCTTCAACAATGATGTCGGTCTCCTCCGGCACGAAGAACTGGTGCGCATTCAGAATGAGGACGAACAAGCATTGAAAGTTCAACTTTCCCAGGATTCCTGGGAAGCAGTGGACGCTGAAAAGTATGCAATGCGCAAAATGACGAATCTTCTCGGCTGGAATCCCGACAACGTAGCACTAATGTGACGAGAGACTCCCGAAGTCGTGACTCTTTTAAAAAAGCACCAGATAAAGCATCAATCGTTGATACCCCCTCACATTATATTGTTGCCGAATGCTCTTGTCGTACCTGAAATTTTTGGTCTGCTGTCATACACGAAAGACTCAATTTGGTTCTAAAGCTCAGTTACAGTATAACTGCAATACATGCCACGTTAAATGCCCTCTCTTGTCCCAACTGCTTCCAAAGACTTCAGACTGTGCACCCTACCCTGCTCCCATCCTTTACGCTGGATTGCCATTTTAATTCTGTGTGTACGAGTAGAACGTACGAGCGGATATCAGAGCAAACCAGGCCAGGCCGATGAGATCGCCGGGACTCCACCGAATTTCTGTCAAAAAGGGTTGCTGAAAAATAGTAAGCGAGTTCGGAGCGAAATTACCGGGCGGCTCACAAACCTTTTTCAGTTCTCCAAAGGAGCTAGCTGAGGTAATCGCGGAAAGAAATTCTATGGCAGCTGGGCAAGCTGACCAGCGTTCAAGATCATCAATACCGACTGCCCCGTCGTCCTTGGCATATTTTTGCATCAACTCCATCATGATTCTCGACACAGGTGCTAGGTCACTCGCTTGGACTCGGCTTGTCTGCCGGGGGATACAGCAGTCAACCCGCGCTGTTTGTTCTGTCAGGCAACATTTCCGAAGAGGCGTTCTTGCATTCAGCTTACCGATCTTGACCTCCCCACTAAGATTCATGAGAATGCTGGAGCAATCCAAAGAAGAATGACGGAAGCCCCGGGATACCAAATGAGCTAGTCCTTCCAGAAACTGCACTTTGTCAACGGTTCATTCGTTCTATGAAAAGATGCTTTAAGGCACAGACCTGGGACATAATAGCAGCCAGCTGTTGCTGGTCAGGGAAAGCCTTGCAAGCAACAATATGATCCAGTGACAACGGGTCAAATTCGCTTAGAGTATACAGGGAATCAGAGGTGCAAAAACATTCCCAGACGGAAGCAACATTCTTATGATTTGTCGAACGGAGAACTCTAAGGATTTTGTCGCAGTCCATGCTTGAGAATTGACGAATCGCCCGTGCAGCACATCCATCGGAAGACCGGACGCATACAATAACTGTTCCAGCTAGATCACATTCGTAGTGTTTCTTGTAAGTGTCCCAAGGGGACTCGTTCCGCAAATTAAAATCCGAGCCAGTACGGCTGTTCGCTTGAAGAGCCAAAGCTCGTGGCGAACCTCTGATGACCTTGCCGCCAGGCTCTGGGGGTGAGGATGGAGGGGATTTAGTTGGGTGGGAACTAGGAACGAAATTGCCAGACATCGATTTGGGGTCGGAAAATTGCGATACTCCTTCATTCTCGGATAGAAGCAGTGCAACCTGAGATGGTTGGACTCTTGTAGCTCGCTTGTCAGCATTCGACTTCATGATGGAGCTGCTCACAGTTGAATCCAGGTGAGAAAGTAAAGAAAAAACAGCTTTGCAAAGCCCTACTTGTAGTCTTTTAACGGCTCCCTGACGTGATGTGCTGCGGGTCACTGAGGGGCCCTGCAGGGGTGTGGCAACAAAGAAGTACCACGCTAGGCAGATTGGCTGAATTTGGCCGGGGCAAGTATAAATGAAGATCGATCCTGAATTATGCCGTGAGATCCCATTCTTTCCAGTTGCTTTATCTTGCAATGAGCCGCATTTTGTTTACCGAAGAAGAGGTGCAACTGGCAAGTGAGCGGCAACTGAAGTATATTGGAACAGCGAAAGTCAACATTAGTCAAATCCAATTCGATCCTCCTTTGCCTCGGGATTTAGATGATAAAAATTTGGATAGACTTCGCAGGGTCTTCCGCCAGAACCATTGTCGCCGTCTGGATGTTGACAATCATGTCCCTGCTATCGTGTCGCCACATGATCTCGCCAATGCGTTGAGAAAGGCCAACGTATCACAGCAGTCACTATTAACGACGGATGCTCGTCAACTACCCAGAATTAGTTTTCTGGAAGGGCAGTTACTTGGGCTTCATGGTCGTCACCGTGTCCAGGCCGGAGCTGAGGTGCTACCTCCCGCTGATCGTTGGTGGACGGTGGATCTTTACTCCGATGGTAACTATGCCGAGAAAAGATGGGTAATCATGTGCTAACAATTATGTAGATATTGGCGCAGAGCTTAGAACTTCCTTAGTGGAGGAATACGCCAACGAAAGGAAGCCGACCGACGGTGAAATCTATCGTAAGATTCGACAATACGAGGGCGATTACGATGAAACCTTCCGGGAGCGATGGTTTGTACGTCTATCGCGCAGCAACCAAGAGCGTTTGGATCAGTTGGATAATAAGAAAAACCGCCGCATTCGAGGTGCTTTTGATAGGCTACTGACGATTCCCGGGCTTTGGCCGGGGGGATGAGAATCAGTGTACTTCACAGACTAATAGCTTCCGGATGCATTGAAGTGAGTTCTAGAAACCTGGCTTCTTTCCACCTTGCTGATCGAACGCTTCGTTCGCTATAGGAGACTATAACTTATCTGCAACATATCTGGGACTTCTGGTCCTCCCTGGTCGCTTCGGACCACGCCTCACTGAAGAAGATCGACCAGAATACCGTGAATCCCCTGCAGCTGCTGGCGCCCGGTAAATCACGCACTGATGGGAGAACTGCCTGTGGAATGATCCTAAGCGGCCAAGCTTTTGCCGAATTTAGCGACGAAGAGCGACGGATCATATGGTCTCGAATGCAGAATTTTGATGGCCTGATCCCGTCTTTGTATACCTTTTTCGAAGACTTCAAGTACCTGGAGACCTGTGCCCACTGTGTCAAGCGGCTCTGTGGTCCGATCGATATGTCGATCTGGAGAACCATGAGTTCAATATTCATTCCACCCTCAGAAGAGGGAACCGCGACTTCAGGAGCAGTGGATTCGCTCATCCAGACATCAGAGTCTACTTTCCGCCGCCAACAGGCAACTGATATGGAACGCCTCGAGACAGGATATTTACAAATATGGCTTTACGCGATGAGGCACTATACCTTGATGCCCCCGGACCCAAAGAGCGATGACGAGTTGTTAGCAAAATCAACTCGTTCCAAGCCCGACGAGAGGGCGATTTACGAAATGGCTGAACTCGCTCACCAGCTTGGCTTTCAGTCCACTGAAATCGATGCACTGATCAAGAGCTCACCCGATCATCAGATCGCACGATCGGCTCTCCTACAAGCCCGAAAGCCCCACCGGTATCGATACGATAGCCAGGATTTTGATCTTTTGGTCAATTCGATTGTGAGCTGTTTCGCCAAGGCTGTTTCCGACCGACCGGAGCAGCCTCAGGGCCTTCTGGCGGATAGCGCAATGAAGCCAAAAACCCGTGCCGGGGAACCCCAAACACGGACTCACAAGCAAGATGGACCCTTGCTTTTCTTGGACCGTTTGCACGCTGATGTTGAGGTTGCCGACAATGTCACCAGCTTTTTCGTCCGCCGTTGTGTATATTTTGCATTTTTCGGAAAGTCTGCCCGGGTGGTGACTAGCAATGTCGACCAAGCTGAGGACACTGATCCAGATCAAGGGATGGGGGAGATACCTCCTTC
Organism: Penicillium hordei; assembly: GCF_028827395.1. Taxonomy (NCBI): domain Eukaryota; kingdom Fungi; phylum Ascomycota; class Eurotiomycetes; order Eurotiales; family Aspergillaceae; genus Penicillium; species Penicillium hordei. The sequence goes on along the minus strand of NW_026623147.1, from coordinate 1,917,999 downwards.
GCCAATGTTCGTCGAAGAGGACGACCCCCCTGTTACTCATACGCCCGCACCAGACCCCCAACCACCTCACGGGCACCAGGGGGGGCCACAGCAGCAGATAGCTGAAGTGATTATGGGGCGAAGAGACAGTGAAAGTCAGCAGCCATTGCGGACGGACCAAAAGGAAAACGCGAGGCGTCGACGAAGGCGAAATTTTCAAATACACCCAGCTGTCTCGCGCCCGGCGGGGGATATGGACCGAGAGCCAATGGAGTTGGAACTGCCAGACGAAATTCATGACCAGGTTATATTAAACCAGAGCAGTTCGCCTGAAGAAAATCCTATGTCAGTCGGGCCTCAAAGCCAGCCGGAGCCGGTCGAACCAGCGATGGCTATCACGCTTTTTTCCCCTGCCTCTGCTGTGCCAGATGTTGAAGACAGTAGGAGTGACTGCACACAAGTCTCACTGGATGTAGTTCCGCTCGTGGAGGACCAGGAAGAGCAAAAAATGGCCGAAGAGGCTAATAAAGACGATGCTCCAGACGAGCAGACACGGGTCGACGGTGAAGTTCGGCGAGTTTCTCCAGAATCAGAGGCAAACAATTCCTCAGTGTACAGCCAACCCCCACCGGAAAATCTAGATGAATTTCTTGCTGGTTTAAGAAGAGCTCAGGAAGAACAGGAACAATTAGAAGAGAGGTTGGAAAATGAGCGGCTTCATCAGGAGCTCGGCGAACTAGAGCAACCACGGAACGGGAAGCCTTCTCCACAAGAAGACAGACAGGATTCATCGCCACTGCGCCTTGAGTACCGATCCGAGGAACCCGCGCATGGGCATGTCGTGGATGCCGTAGTGGCTTCAGACGCCATCACCCACGAAGCGTTGGTAGAACCTCTGCGCCCAGGAACGCCAGGATCTGCGATAGATCCCCACCCCACTCCTCCAGTTGCTGAAGATACCTCTGTCCCAGATTCCTCCGTGGCCGGTCTTATGCCCTCAAGGGCGGTCGAGCAGCGGCCCCCTCAACAGCACATTGAGATCGAGCTCTGGTCCCTTGAACGAGGAGAGTGGAGACGGTCAGACCGGCTCCGCGTCGATCCGTCAGATCCATCGCCGCTGGAACGAGTCGCGCAAAAGTATTTATGGAAGAATTATTCCCTATACGATAAGAATTTGCACAACCTGAGGCCAGCCCAATGTTACCGTGCAGCGACAGCTGATGGCAGTAACGCCTTCTTCATAGTTTCCGAGTATGAGGAGAAGAAGCTTGCGGCAGAGGGTCGAGTTGTAAAGGAGAAGAAACTCCTAGGTATGGCATCTCGAGTATTAGACCGGGTAGAGGGTGGAAGGTATCCTAGGTTCTCATGAGATTCTCCTTTCAGGTCCTTAATAGACCTATGTGGCTTGAAATAAGAGCGTACTGCAGACAGGATATATGACACCCTGAGAGGAATCTAATAGGTGTGGTACTGAGATGAAAGACTGCTTTTGTGTCTATGATAGAGCTATGCAGAGTATCCTGTAAATGGTAACATAAAAGGACGTTGATAACAGATTGTTTTTAGCTAGCTCATTTCAGGAGTCAGGATCACATAAAAGGCAGAAAATAAGAGGCTCTTTCCGAGAGGGCTCAGCATATGGGAAAATCCTCTTGAGAGGGAATCAGTCACAGTAGGGCCTGCTGAAGAGCATAGGCGACATAGAAGGCTACACGTCATATGAACTGGCTCTTCGTGCCACTTCTCTTCTAGTCCAATCATTCTAGGCCCAGACCAATCCTGAGATGGTCTAGAGGTGACTATACGGGTTGCGACCGCCGATTTAGCCGGACGGTGTTCAGTGAGGACTGATTTCATTGAATCATCAGCTGCTGTAGCAGCGGGTCTCTGCAGAGGCTTTTATTGGATGTCAGTATAGCAGCGCTCTGGGGACGCTAGACAGTACCTTATCAGATATAATTTGTCCTAAATTGGGGAATTATCTTCGGCAATCTCGTCAATAAAAATAGAGGAGCAGCCTCAGTGATGCGACCACGTCCTGAGTGACACGTGGTAGCTTGGTTATTCGACATATGCATGTCGAGAACACGTCGCAGACTAAATACGGAAATATATAAGCCCTGTCTTCTCTGACACAAGTTGGAGGCCAGTCGGTTTTTCGGTCCTTCCAGACGCCCTCAAGCCAGTGTATCAAAGCCATATCGTTATGTCTTCGATCGATTCATCATCCTTGGATTCAGGCAAGCATGATTCCTTGCCTTTGGTCAATAGTGGTAGCCTAGAAAATTTCATCAAATATATAGGTATACTGAATCTCAGTTCGCATCCGCCGTGCTTAGCGAGATCACCCAACAGCGTGAGCAGAATCACTTCCAAGATGAAGAGCTGAAAAAACTTCGGAGATTCTCGAAATCAAGGAAACAAAAAGAACTGCGATTGAAGATATGTTTGTTGCCAACCAGAACGAAAAGGCAAAGCAGAGAGACTCCTCAACGCAAATCGAATCTCTTCGCGCTACCGTCGACGAAAAGGAAAGTAGAATTGTGGATTGATATGGGTCGCAACCGCTTAGGCTCCGGTGGGGCATAATGGACGGTATTTGATAGACGCGTACTGTAATGGTATTGTCAAATATTTTACATTTCTATTCTAAAGGGTGGGTATGATTTGCGGCCTAGCTAATTGTGGTCTAGCCTGTTTCAAGCATAGCTTGGCATCTCCCAAAGCATGGACCATCTCCAGGTTCGAGTCCAACCCTACGATTTCGCCAACTGTGTTCAAGTCGGACCGTGCCTTGAACTGCCCGTGTTGAACTGCCACAAGTGAACTATCTACTTATCTCAACTATCCATGAACATCAAATTAATCTGTCCTTCTTTTATATACCCCAGTTCAGAAACAAGTACAAGAGAGTTCAACAAAGCTTGGTGTTTGTGCATGGCCCGCTTGTATTCAAATTACGCTAACTGACCTCAATAAGTTCAACGAGATGAATTCGGATCTATTACACTTAATTTTCGTTCAGCGGCGACTGGCCGCTGTGTTTTGGCCTGTAGCAGGAGATATATCAATCCAGACGCTTTGACGGAGAGTTACGTCGAGGAGCATCACATGCTAGGCTAGCGTGGTACCAATGACTCGGCGTCTAACAGCAGGGTTATCGTTGCAAATACCAGAAGCCCCATGTACCTGAAATCAACAGCCAGGCCAGGGGATAGAGTAGTCTTTCAAACCCTAGTCACATGATTTACTAAGCCGTATTTAGTTAACCTCGTATTGAACGATCCGTTACAAGGCCGAATGGTATAATACAAAACGAAGAAAAGTCTAAGTATTCTATTACAGCTCTGAGAGACAATACCAGACGCACCATCACCATCGCGTCATTGCAACTCTCACAGGAACATCCTGACCTATCGAGAGATCGCCAAAAGATTGATCCCTAGAAATGAATAATATACATAAGATACAACAATAGCTACAGACTCAGTAGATCTCAAAAAGCGACGGTGGTGGCAAACGGGAGTGAGCTTTGTAGCATGGATGTATACAATTGTTAGACAAGTTTGATGTAGTTACTCTAGCACAAGGAATCATTTACAAAATATATTACAGAGAAGTATCAGGCACTATTTTGCATCTGCAATGTTTAATGCGTTCAATGTCTCCGCAAATCACCGAGTCCTATGTATCGTGATCTGGACCCAGGGCCTTTTTCTTGCCTGCCAGAGCTCGCTGGTACATCTCCTCTGCCTCCTTTAGCTTGCCCTGCTTAGAGTAGAGGCTGCCAAGGTTACTGGCTGTATTAAGAGTAGATATATGATCAGGACCAAGGGCTTTCTCATATCCTGCTAGTGCTTGCTCATACATCTCCTCTGCCTCCTTCAACTTGCCCTGATTAGAGTAAAGATCCCCTAAACCATGGAGTGCCCCCCATACCTCAATATTGTCATCTGACCAATCTAGATGACATACATAATTGGCATGTGGAAGGAGCCGTTGCTGAAGCTCTGAATAGTTCCTATTACTTGCACTGGGCACAGAGTATCCAACAGATATCAGCGCCAGCTCATTAAGCTGCATCCAATTCACATATTTGCTCGTGTTGGCAATATGAAGGCACCAGTCCTGTACCACAGGATGGATCGCATAGCTCCCCTCTTGTTGTTTACTTTCAAGCAGAGAGAATCCAACGAGAGACCTCATACCTATCTTGAACGCGAGTGCGCTCGATGTAGCATCCTTGAGACAGTCGGGGACGCTAGAGCTATGATGGCCACTCTCTACCAACTCATACCAGATATCTCGATTATCAAAGCGAGCAAGTAGCAGTAGCAGCGCTGCTGCATTTGGGTCCCGCTTCTTGATCTCAAGATATGATATCATCCATGTTTGTATCACGTTGCCTTGCTGGTACTGACGATCAGGACGTGATTGCAACTGTAGTTCTGACCAAGCTTCTCGGTAAAACTCTAAGTATTCATTGATGCTAGTTCCAGTCTCACGCATAAAAGCCCCAGCGAGGACAATCGCCAAAGGCAATCCATCCAGACGACTCGCAAGAGCAAATATATCTACACTTGTTACAGTGCCGACCGCTACCGCCTTCCATGTCGAACAACACACAGAAGCTCTTTTGAACCCTAATCACATGATACGCTAATCCATATTTGATTAAAGTTATATTTCAATGTCTGTTTCAAGCGTGGATGGTATGACTCGGAACAAGTAAATTACCAACTTGGGTATCTATACATTTAGTAGTACAGATCTAAAACATACCAGGTTAACCATTAAACAGGTATCATCTACCGCACGGGACTCTGAGTAAATTAATCGTATCTTTCGTGCATCGTCCGTCCACAGGATAGATATATTCAGGCTTCGGTTATACCAATGATTTCGCCGTAGCCTTCTTTACGTTGACGCTGTGATATTATGATCCTGTTTAAGTCATACAGAAGATAAACTGCAGTGATGTAGTCATTTTTCCGAATTGCATTACAGGCATGCAATTCTTGCAGTCTTATTATTTAAACAATCAAGCGAATTTCTTAATAGCCCGCCGTGCCGTACTTGCATTGAGATGTGCGACCTTCTCATTGTTTGGCAGTGCTCGCTGGTACATCTCCTCTGCCTCTTTCAGCTTCCCTTGATCTCTGTAGAGAATGCCAAGGTTGTTAACTGTGTTTAGAGTGGATGTATGATCTGGGCCGAGGGCCTTCTCCCTGCCTGCCAGTGCTCGCTGGTACATATCCTCTGCCTCTTTCAGCTTCCCTTGATCAGAGTAGAGATTGCCAAGGTTGTTAACTGTTATTAGAGTGGATATATGATCTGGGCCGAGGGCCATCTCCCTGCCTACCAGTGCTCGCTGGTACATAGGAGTCCCAAGCAACATTACCGGGACTACCAGGCGTTTCGAAGGGGAGCCAGGTACATATCACCTTCGCGCGATTAATTAATTCTGGGTATTGGAGCCCCGAGAGATAGAACCCTATTCATTCTATTGGCGCCGCAGAGCTGGTGTGGCAATGCTGGAACTTTGAGTTGTCAGTTATTTTTAGCATGAGAGAAATCTGAGTCTATAGACAGCAACTGATCTTTGTTTTCACTGGACTTGGAAATCCAGTCACTAAAATGAGGAATAAATTCGCCACATTGCGAGTGACGTTTGACATGGGTCCTTATACAGTAGTTGCTAGAGAATAATTTGGCGAGGGAAGAGGAGCTAGCATGTATGTGGGCTCATGCCCTGGGCAGCAGAGGGCCCCGCAATTGATTAGACTGTGTAATAACCTGCTGAATACATAAGTGAGAATGTCTCCACTAGACTAAGGAAGAGATGTCACACTAGTGACCTCATATTGCTCAGCTTTTCATCTAGGGGACATGATGTGGCAAAAACCCCTATTTCCACCCTCTTCATTTTCTCGATAGCTCCTATATTGTTCCATGGTTATGAGGCAGTAACTCACCTCTAAAGAGGTTGGAATTGAAGATGTTGGCTAAAAATATCTCAAACGTCCTCTCAGGTCATCGGGAATGTCCATGTTCGCGAATTTTTGTGCACATGCCACATCTAAACACACATAGCTCGCCGTCAATTCAGACCAGTATTTGACATCAATGATTTGCAGAATTTCGAAACATCCCTGTTTCTCAATTGCACGGATCAATGCATGGCGAACATGCCAAAATACCATTCTGATATCCTCTTTAGATGACCCCTGGATGGCCGAATCAATATTCCGTAAGATGTTCGAGACAAGAGACACGCGTTCACCCTCGAGTCTGCAAATTTCATCCAAGCATTGGCTCAGCGTAATGGCAAAAGAAAAGGCGTCATCGCGCTCTTTCTTGAGATACGCCTCCCGGGTCATCAGCTTTTCGAAGACCGTCAAATCATGCTTGACCGAGGTTTTCATTACCTTCCGGAGTGAAACCCCTTTCAGCAGTTCTGACTCTATAATTCTCACACTGAGGCTGATGAAATTTACCCCCAAAAACTTTACCAGCCACTTTGTCGCCTTTGACTGAAATTCTTGTATTTCACACGCTGAAGCTGTCTTCATTGTGCTCGACAAGTGCTCGTAGCTCCTGAGCACGGAAGCTTCATCAGTTTCCCTCCGTTCTAAAAGGCATGCGATATCCTCGAAGATAACGATAGAAGAAGCAGCATTTTTATCAACTAGGGATATTCCGGTCGCAGGGTTACCACTTGCGAAGAGACCTCGCGGATCCTCTTGGGAGGTTTGGACGTTGGAATTTGCAGGACAAAGGCGTTTATGGGATCCAGAAAGCCCCGAAAAAATCTGAGAAGCCTTTCTCCGCAAAATAGGGGGGGTGGGGGTGGGATTGTTGAATCTATTCCGGGACACATCTATGAGCCACTGGTTACTAAATGGCGAAGCGCAACTTCCAAAATAGTTTTACTAACCAAAATCTGTTTCATCTTTACCCCCGGAGCGGTCTCCATCTCTGGAGAGAATCTCAGTAGATATCTCATCGCAATCAAGCAACACTGGATTCTCGCGAGTCCCGGTTGAGGAAAATAAGCCTTCTGGCAAAGTTGCACCCTCTGCTTAGAAAACACTCATCCAGGTAAGCAAGCAATGTTTCTATCGATAAAAAAGAACGCACCCTGATTAAGGCTCATTTTGCCTGTTTCGCACTTATGATACTCGAGGCAGGACAGGAGAACTTAGAGGGACCAGGAGTGTCACGTAACCAAGTACGAAGTGAAATAGTTCAAGTTAGAAGTGCAAGGCCTAGGCACATTATATATGTATCAGTGCGACGGAAGAACAAAAGAGACATGTGGGCGCTGTTTTGGTCCTCTAACAAGGTTGATACCTTGGCATTGACAAATTATGACACTGTTGTGTTTATCTACCGAGCTGTTATACCCTTTAGTAACCTTTTTCTAGGGTCCCAAAGGAAAATCCTAAAAGGGTAAAACTCTGGTACGATCGTGAAACCATGCAATGTAAAGGGCAAACGGCCCCAATCTGTGACCTGGCCCAAAGTGAAGGGGGCTTGGTGTGTGCCCGCTATCTTTGCATTAAGCTCGAAAGCGGCCGTGCCCCTTGAATTCCGTGGTCTGGACCAGCAGGGTATCCGGCCCTGCCAAGTAACCCTACCCTTTTCAGGTGTTGGGTTACCACACCGTAATATACACTCTTGCATGTAAATTTTACACTACCCACTATTTTTACATCCATTTTACATCCTACCAACATACTTTCCATGGGCGATTTCAGCTTAGCGCTAATGGAACGGGCCAATGGGAAAGAAAGCGTGTGTCGGAGGGGTAATCTGTTTCCGAATTTTACCGCTGTTCACGTTATAAAGACCCGCGCGGGGCCATCGTCTTCGCGGCCACGAAGGCTGTCGGGAATAACAACCATTCCATGACCCATATGACGCCCAAAACGCACTTTCTATTTGGATTAGGTGCTGATTTGCTACCCGAAGTCTTCGCTTAATAAAATTTGTGTCTCCAGGTGAGCTTTTGGCGCGGAGCCCTCCTTTAGAATTGTTCACATCAGCCTTGCCCACTTGCTGAGAGGTTTTGTTCTGATAAGACGGCTATCGTGTCGCACCAGTACGAAATTAATGATACCTACTTGCCTAGGAAAGGTCTGCTGAGTCCGTTATTGCCTATGGCGACCGCAGTATTTTCCTAAAAGCAGGCTAACACATTTATCAGATCATCAATACCTACACATGAACGCGCCCGACAGCGACGGAATTATTCAGAAAGACCTTGACTGCCATGAACAAACGGTTGTGGCAGATTTGGAAGAATGGCTGAAGGCGAATCCACAAGCGCAGTGGAACGAAGTTGCTGGCCTCAAACTAGTCGAACAATGCCCAGAAACAAATCTTCGACAGATTCAAAAGAGACTCGCCCAGGTGCGTTCTTCTTTCTGTTTTCCATCAGGGGAATCTAGCTCTGATGATCGCAGAATTTCCGCGTTGCTACATTTAGGACACGTCACTCAGGTTGGGAGCTTGGGCTTGGGGTTGGAGAGCTCATTCCGATTTCTCCTAGTGACGGCTGTAACGTCAAAGTGGGAAAGCACACATATCCCCTTATAGGCGGGAAGAAGGTGTGCATCTTGAAGAAAGCTCACGTGGAGCTCGCCGGGGGAGATGTCTTATATCTAGTATGGAAACAGAAATTAGTCGATGAAAGAAACTCTTAAGCGACATCCTGCTATAATTAATTCGGATCGTGCGAAATTTTTGACTGAAGAGAATTGATTTATGAACACAGATGATTCTGTTAAGAAAATGGATTTACGAACACAGGTGGTTCCGGGTCGACAAAGTCGAGCTCGGCCGCCTCGAGAAATGGGCCGACAAAATCGAGAGTAGTAGCGTCAAAGAATTCTGGACAAGTGATGTGGGAAAGAGTAACGACATCCAGCGCAGTAGCATCGAAGTGCGTTATTTGAGATTGTGCAGATTCTGGCAGGACACATTCCATGGAGCTTCCGGAGTATGCAGCCAAATGTAGCATCTCGGGTCGAGACTGGGCTTCTGCACCATGAATAAAGCCGACTTCTTGCTCTCCTTGTTGGCGAGTTGCCGGTGAGGCTGTTTGACCTTCACATAATGCCCTGGTCTCTAAACCCTGCCTCTTAGGAATTGGGTCAAATGTCGTAATATTAGACCGGAAAATCTCTTCTCCCGCGGCTTTGGCGAAAGAATATTCTGCTCCCTGAGTAATATGGTGAATAGATTTGACGATGGAGGAGCGTCTGCTTCGTTTTCTATAGGCGGTTTCGTGGCCTTCTCCGCCGGGCCTCCTCTTCTTTGAGGAGGGTGCCTCTTCATTGACCCAAAAGAACGTTTGATGGAAGTCGAGCAATGCTTTTGTCGTATCTGTAGCATTTGACTTTTTAGATGCCTCCAAAATATCCATACGCTTAAGATGGTGTATGCTGTTTTTGTATTCGTCCCCCACAAGCTTAGATTTGTCATCAAATCTGAATCTGTAAGCAAAGGTAGGTAGTGAGTCTATATCGGTGCTTACATTGCGCCGGGAATTGAAGAGAAGAATAAGGGTCCAAAGATCTCATATCTGTTTGCTTGATTTGCCGCAGCTTCAACTCTGGTGCTACTCTGCTCCATATTCTCATCGCTTGGTTTTCCGAGAGCAAGTTCCAGGCAGAAATGTTCGCATCTCTGTCCACGACGAATGATGTCCTCGTATGCCTTAGTACTGCTGTCAACTCTTTCTGAATACGATATGCCCACATGGTCCAGGAATCGTTTCAAACTCGTCTTCATGACGCGCTTTCCCGATGTCGGAATTGCTCTTTGGAAGAGCTTCCAAGCCCCGACAGATACAAATCTGCGAAGTATCTCCTGTTCCTGAAATTTGGAATCAAGTTGAGCCGCATTTTCAAGGAAAAGTTTTGTCCTGTGCAAGGCTACGTGCCTATTGTACGGCTCTAGCGTTGTGTCGTGTCTTTTCCAAAACTTCAAAGGGTCCTCGTTGAATTGTGGAAATTTATCTTGCAAGCTTGGAAGAACTTTAAGTTCTTTGATATCCGAGATTCTGGTGTGGTTCGCGCGAGAAGAGGTCGTGGTAGCACTAAACAGGCCACGGAGAGAAACATATAAATGTCGAAGGAACTCACGCCCATCCTGATTATCGTCCTGGTAATCATCTTGACTCTCTTCTAAATGGCCAAAGGAGCCGCCTTCCGGAAGAGTCTTCAAGAAATTAATAACTTCGCCGTTTGTGAGTCTCTTTGAACGGGATTGGCCTTGGCCTTTTTTTCCTTGGTGAGCCATGGTAGGTTTAAGGATGAAAGTGAAAGGCGGGGATATCTTCCTGAAAAGAGAGGGACCAATGCAGCAGTTCTTTAAGTTGCATGGCACATGACAGAGCACTGACCCACTAACCCACTAACCCAAAACAATTTCGACGGTTCCGCGCGGAACCGTCGAAATTGTTTTGGGTTAGCCGTCCATCTGGTTGTTGGCAGCCCGGAAAGGTTTTGGTAGAGCCGTTCCAGAAATAGGAATGAGCAATTTTAAGCTTAGTCAATCAAGTTCATAAAAAGTGACATGTGGAAAATCAAGCCAGAAGACCCGCGACCGTCTTTGATTTAGCCTGGCGCATATACAGGAACATCTCGCTGATGGGTATTGGAAAGAATTCAGTTGATTCCTGGAAGCCACACTGTCCTTGAGGCGTCCCTGGCCATGCTTTGCCTGTTTTAAAAGCGATCCGTCTTCTGATCCATCTTGGAGCAGACACTGGCGTGAAGGATGCGAATGGCGACACCGCTTTAGAGTGGGCACAGAAATGGCATAAATCGGAAATTGTGAAGTTGTTGGGAGACTTGGAAGACCGTTCGTAAATATGTTTCCTAAATTGAAGATAGGAATGAATTGAGACCAGTCGCGGCGCTCTAGTCTTCCTCAAATTATATGCTCAAATTCTAGAAAATCCACGTTACTTAAAGTACGGTACTTGACAAGATTCACTCCTACCTCAGTTGCCCATGACATTCATTCATTCATCAGTACTATGGGAGAGCTGCTCAAACTCTGTAAAATTGCGGAGCTGCTTTTGTCAAGCCTACACTTTATTAGTAAAATAATACAAAGTCACTACAGTATAATTCGAAATCAGTTTACACCTCAGGCACACACACTTTGTTTCTCGGGTCGACAGGTATAGTCTCTATTTAGATAAGTGGTAAAATTACAACCACTCATAGACAAAGGTGGACAACATTTCGTGACGAAAGAAGGGATGCTTGACTGGATTCGATATGTATAGGCGAAGAAATTTCATCCACGCGTCTCTCAAAGCTGACATCTCTTTTCCATGGAAGATCAATCGCATGTAACCTAGCCCAGGTCACGAAGGAATTTGTCTCGTTCTGGAAAATTCTCAACAGGAGCTTCTCAGCTTTCAACTTCCCCTCTTGGGATAGTTGATAATAGTGATACCAATGTATGGCAGCGAACTGAGCAAGTGGGAAATCCCGAAGCTTCACCTTATCCAAGATGCCCCCAGAAAGCGTTGGATGTAAAAGATAGGCCAGGCAGATTTGCGCCAGTTCTGTGTTTGCAGATCCAATATCAATAGCAAATCCTTCCGCTTTCTGCCGTCGGATACGATCTGATTGAAGATACTCTTGGACGGAGAAATGAGCGATGCGAGCAGTCGAGATCGTTTGTCCATCATCATTGTCGGTTTCCACTATCTCTATAAGTCCAAGGCAGATATAAACAAGATCATCTTGCTCATAGGATCTGCCATCACGATCGAGATACGGAGATTCACCAAGTTCCATTGCATGAGCGTCGATCAACTCACTAACAGTGAGGGGTCGGATAGCGAAACTAAGGACGGTCAATATACGTCGTACATCCTCAACATATGTTTCATCGATGTCAAAAAGCATGCGTTCGTAGGTTTCATCTAGATCACGAGGCAAGCTGTGTAGGTATTTGTCAAGTTGGTTTCGGTTGAGTGCCCGTCGAAAAGAGTTGAGCTGGCATTCCTGTGTGTAACTGGTATTCAAATTGCGGAGACTCAATCGCCAAGTTGATAAGCTCCTCTTCCGAATACAAGCCAACAGTCATAGGACTTAACGCCTCAGCCAGCCGGGCTAGGATATATCGCTCAATGACTTAACGACAGACATTATCCACGAATGTTTTACGTGCAACCTAGTAGATAAGATGTCAGAGCGATTTCCACTCAAAAAAGCCGAAAACTGACCTTGTAATAAGTAGTTAAGTCAGTCTTTGCTTTAGAACATACTTGCTCCTTCATATCGACGATGATACGCTTTTTGAGGGATGACAACAATCTAACATAGTCTTTTTCTGTTTTCTGCAAGTAGAGAGTACCGTCCTAATCATTTCGGATCGCATCACGTATAGAACCCTCAATAAGGCTCTTCGAGGCTTCGATTCTCGAATTCTGGAGATTGTCCGTATAATGATGATTGTACGTGATTGGCTGTCGAGTCTCGTCTTGAAGTATTCTTTCTAGTTCGTGTTCCGCGGCTTCAACATTTGCCTCCAATGTAGTGCTCACTAGGCTCCCGATATTTCCACGAACCTTCCCATCTTTTATAGCGTAAGCCAGCGCGGCATTTACGAACTGAAAAACGATCTTGGAGACGACAAAGATATGTTCTCGAGCAATTCCAGCCCATCGCAATGATTGCACATGAAATAACTCCGCCAGGAGAGCTTGGTTGTAGTTACCCGGTAACTCCTAGCCCCTCGTTTGATCATATACCTACATTGATTAGATATGATTGATTGAAAGTTATCTAGAAGCATAAAGTCATACATATCGAATCCAGTCAAGCATCCCTTCTTTCGTCACGAAATGTTGTCCACCTTTGTCTTTGCCGACATCTCGGTGGTCCGATGAGACGATTTTTCGATTTTTGCCATGCTGCCTCATATCGTCGGAGAACTTTTCATTTTCTATATGAATAGCAGCACGGAGTTGAACTGAGAGTCGCCCGTCTCGTATTTCAAAGAAGCTTGCATCACGGCCGCCGTATGATCCATCAACGCCAGCCGCAGCTTTGAGATCATATTACACTGTCGTATTTTAAAAAAGGTATGTAATCTAACTATAATTTACGCGAGCTCGTCGAAGGTATATCAGCAGATCCAAGGCTGGCGGAAAGATATCTTAATCTAGACTAGTGCGGTTTGGGTGGAGCCCGAGGAACAAAGAGAAGGCTGATTTCGAATATCACTGTAAATTAACAGGAGCAACAAATCAAATGAATAAAGACATGAACTGTCAACACCATCGCAACCGGCTGATCCATCTTCTTCCTATTAGCATCAACATCAACATGCCCATTTATCTCGTTGACATTCTAGACAAATATTGTAGATACAGTGATACAGTCGGAGGTAAATTCACCTTCATCTCAAGGAAATGATTTCTGGACACTCAAGGGTCCATATCTCCGTCAACTAGGCTCACTTCATCCGGGTATTTCACTTCTCTGTGAAGCCAGTCTTCCACAGCTGATATAAATCGCTGCGCAACGACAACATCGTCATGCTCGTGCGGGTCTAACAAAGAATCTTGTTCGCCTCGCTCCAGCAACCATCCATCGGTCTCAGGCTGGTCCTTGACTGATTCTTCGATGTCAGATATAAAGCTATCGGCATCGAGAATACACTGCGGTTCCTCCCACCATGGATATGGGGGAAAATCTAACTCGCGTCTGGTAGAGGATTCTAGTATAAAAATGGAGCGATAAGCAAATTGTTCTCTCTTCTCAAGCTCCTCAGAAAGACTCACTTTGCTCCTCGATATATCTGATCGCAAGAGAATACATAAAATAGTATGGCAGTAACTTTGCCATGACTGCTCTAGTCGTGATCAAAGACCGGCGCAACATCTGCTGGGCTGTCGTCACAGATTAGCTTCATAGCCTTGCGTATCATACGTTATGGGCCAGTGATCTTTGCTCACGAGTATTGGAACTCTGTGCCGGTGCTCTAGTGGATGCCGAGTTCAACATAACACTAGAGTTGTGGGGCATAATGGAAGAAGCAGCAATATCTTGATCCTTTTTGAGTTTGGATGAGCCCGAGAGGATTTGGGACGTTTGGGTTTCGATATCGGGAGGAATATTTAGAGTATATTTATACTTCGCGGGTTGTCCAGCTCTTCTGGCGCCAATGTCCACCGTGGTTTCACTTGATTGTGCTATATCGCAATGCATACCCCTGTTTATTTGTGGGTAGGACTGCTGGAATCCGTTTCATACTTTCAGCAGACAAAGAAGGGTCGTAGCATGGAACGAACTCCGAGAGCCCGGCGGAACTGTTCCTTGCTTCAAACAAAGAAATAAAAGCATCATGACTCGCGTCACGGTGGTTTGCGATGTGTGACGTATTCCTCGCACACCTGAACAAAGAAACTGGCATAATTTGTAAGCCGTGGCGCTCCACAGTCTCGGACAGCGAAACCCGCTTTTCTTTGTCTTTACCGGTGCCTCTAGACTACAGAATCACTTAGTAGCCGGGCCTGCAGCGCCGATGAAAATGTTTTCCTCTTGCTCGGTCTGTAACCTTTCACATCAACAGTTGGTATCAATGAAAAAATCCCTCCTGAATGTATCGAGTTGTAATTTACAGTGAAATTACAGTGACTCCGCAAAAGTTTTAACACCCCTGGCCCCACACCCCCTATATTATATAATTTTCTGCCGGTATAAAACTCCATGAATTCAAACTATCTATCTAGTACGGCGTATACCACCCCTGGCTCTCAATAATAGCCTCCACCCTGTTCGGCATAGTCTCAGAGAGATGCTTTAGATGATCTAGATCTAATTCATCCCATGCCTGCTGCGCCGTAGCCACCAGTATCTCCTTTGTTGTGTCATTGTTCCGCATATATATAAGATCAGGCCGAAGCTCATATATCTTGGCTTTCAACAACGCCCAGAGGTTTTCAATTGGATTTAAATCAGGCGAGTGTGGTGGCCATTCCATAACCTCAATATTCATCTCACGTAAGGCATCCCGAACAACATACGCAGTATGTATAGGAGCATTATCATGCTGAAAAATAGCCCCTTCATTTAATACTAAAGTAGGTAGAATCCGGCGGTATAACTCTTCAATAACAAAGCCAGTAATACCAGTACGCTCAGCATCAGGATTCCCAAAGAGCGGGATAAGCCCTGTTCGACGCATAGCTCCCGAAAAAGCAGCCCAAAACATCTGCTTAACTTGCTTGCCTCGGTGTGGTAACCCTTGACATTGTCCTTCCTTCGGCTGGTCTCTTGGACGTACAAAGGTCCATTCTCGACGAACACCAATCCCACGCTCAACCGTACACTCATCAGACCAAAAAACACGGGCCCAATCCTTAGGAGTAAAGTGTCGGTAACGGAAAGCCCAACGGAGTCGTTTAAGTGCAGCTTCCTCAGTTAAATAAGGCCTCCAGCTACATCTCCATTTCCGGAGGTTTTCGGCATTCAAAAGACGTCGAATTGAGTCAATTTTCACTTTATGAGATACCTCAGTAAGAAGGTCTTCGTAGGTAATACGTGGATTGTTCGAGATAGCATCCAAAAGACGTACTTTGTCGGTAGCATCAAGCTTCTTTGGTCGACCAGAGCGAGGTTTTGTGACACCAGCACGCCGTTCGTGCTCTTTTTTAATCGTATACCGGATTGTAGAGAGAGAAATCCATGGATACCGGTTGTGAATACGCTTATACCCCCAGTGGACAGCCGAGTGAAGCTCACATATCCTCTCTCTGAGAGCCGGGGTGAGCTCAGATCTAGCAGGCATTGCTAGAGAGAGAGAGAGCAGAGAGAGAGAGAGAGCACAGAGAGAGAGAGCAGAGAGAGGTAGAAAAACGCGAGATATACGCGCCATAGTTGAGCTTCATTAGCGCGTAATATAGGGCGGTGTATACTATAATAGAAGGCGGTATATAGGTGGGGCCAAAGGGGGTGTTAAAACTTTTGCGTAGTGACTGTACCAATTCAAATGAGCTCAGCATTGTAAGGCCTGGTTTTTGGTTGGAATTTGCTCAATATTGCATAATGCACGTGACCGATTATTTTCTCGCAAGGCGACTGGCTAGAAAAGATCCATCGATAGTTGCCGCCCTCAAGTCACTGCTTCCATGGATAATTGTCCGTTGAGCCACATCAACTAATAAATTTCAAGATTATGTTCACCGTAAAATCATTTTTCCCCTTGCATCTAATTCGAAGAGTTTTTTTATTTCCGCTGTTACGTGCGGTCTTGACCTAGGCCAAGGACGCAGAGTTATGACCGCCCTCATGATTCGAAGATTAGATGCTGATGTTTACCTAAATCACAGAATAGTGAGTCCTTGTCCCCGATAGTATCATATGATATTCTGGTTTGATGGTGCGGATCATGGTATTTCCATCTCGTTAGACAACACGTGACCTCCCTCGGGAGGTCAAGGCGGTGTTGATTTGTTATTAGTGCCCCTTTCGGTGGAAGTGGGTCGACCAAACTTGGCCTTGAGGGGGTTCCGGTGCCGCGCGCCCCGTTGCCAATATCGCAGAACAGACTTCCCCAGGAATGGGACGTCATCGAAGTCAAGATATCTCTACCAACAATCGTCAACTGCCTCACAAAATATATTGGACAAGATGGGTGCATTCCAAGGCTGATCTTGGCATTTCTTTGCTTCGGTAGGATGGAGAAGACGGCTCCTGCCAATAGCGTCGTTTCTCTAACCGCCCGCTGCTGCACGTCGCGTTCATCATGAGGCTGAGCCTCCCCGGTTGGCAAACATTTTCCCCCTGTCTTACAGGGCTTCTATCCTTCTCCCAAGCCTCCTCCGCTCTCCTTTGCTCATAGTGACATATGTTGTCCCCTTGAGTTAGGCCTCTATTACACACAGACATCAGGACTTTCGAAAGGTCACGCGGGTAACTGATTTTCAGGCTTTTTTCTCTCGCGTGGAAGCCATGTCAGATCCTGCGGGGTATACTGGGCTGGATTTGCGCCTTACCCGTGGAATACATTGCCGCACAAGAATTCCTCAATAAAGAGCACGACAAACCGAGCTTTGTGTCGCCAAACGATACCAACGACTATACGTTAGGCAGGATGGGCGAACACAACGTTGTCATCGCTGTCTTGCCCGATGGTGAATATGGAACAGCTTCCGCGGCTAGTGTAGCGACAAACATGCTCAACAGTTTTCACAACATTAGGATCGGCCTCATGGTCGGGATTGGCGGGGGTGTACCAAGCGAGAGCCATGATATTCGGCTGGGCGATGTTGTGGTTAGTGCGCCTCGCGATGGCGAGAGTGGTGTGTTCCAATACGATTTTGGCAAGTCGATCCAGGACCAAAGTTTTCAGCACACAGTTCTTGAACCAGCCACTAGCTATTTTACGCGCTGCAATGACGGGTATCCGAACTCAATACGAGAGAAAAGGGCATCAGCTTGAGGAGGCCATCAACGGCATTTTTAGGAAGAACATGAGACTTCGTCGGAAGTACAAACGGCCAGAACCAATCACGGATAGGCTGTTTCTCCCCGAAGTTATCCATCACCAAGCTGACTGTGCTATGTATGCGGTTGATCCTTCCACGTTGGTATTACGAAGCGAGCGCGCTGACGACGAAGATGACCCTGCCATTTACTATGGCCTGATTGCTTCTGGCAATCAGCTAATGAAGGATGCTTATATCCGAGATCGGCTTGCCGCGGAGAAAGACGTTCTCTGTTTCGAAATGGAAGCCGCTGGGCTGATGAATACTTTCCCATGTCTAGTCATCCGTGGTATCTGTGACTATTCGGACTCACACAAGAACAAAGAGTGGCAAGGGTATGCAGCTATGGTGGCAGCTGCATATACGAAGGATCTCCTACAGAGAATTCCTCTCAACAGAATTGAAGCCGAGGAGAGGATAATCTTGTCAGCAAATATTGACTTAGGCATTACTTAGAGGAACTGAAAGGCATCCAACATCGCTTAGATCAAGCATACAGTCAAAACGAACGACACTTTAGTGAACAGAAAGCAAGAGTCTTAACGAATCAACAGCGCCGTTACCAACTGTTCAAGGTCGTCAACTATGCGGAGCAAAAGAACATAAACCCTAAACAAGCTGAGGGAACCTGTCGATGGGCTTTCTAGAGCTCTGACTACATCCGTTGGTGGGAGAGCAACTGCAACAACCTTCTCTAGGTGTCGGCTGACCCAGGCTGTGGCAAGTCTGTCTTAGCCAGATCAATAATCGATGATTACTCAGAGACCTCCCATCCAAATGTGAGAATATGTTACTTTTTCTTTAAAGACAATGATGAACAAAACAATCTTGCTACGGCACTATGTTCGGTACTTCATCAGCTCTTCAGCCAGCAGTCTGACCTCTTGACACATGCCATTCCGACCTGGGAAAAGAATGGGGGGTCGCTCCGACAAGAAGTTGACGAGCTTTGGCGGATCTTGATAGCGGCAACATCAGCCGACATATCATGGAAGAGGATTTGCATATTCGATGCACTTGATGAATGTCGTGAAACGGATCAGCGCCGATTAATAGAAAAGCTCCAAGCGTTTCATCGCCAGCCATCTTCATCGACAGAGGAAACCACAAACACGCAGAAAGGAACAAGGATCGACGAACCGGAAAACCTTGAACCAACGACCGCAGTCCGGATTAGAATACGTGTACGAGTGGAAAACGAACACACCCACGCAGCCCCGGTATCCCTGGAATCGACCAACACCGGAACCAGCAGCGGACGGGTGACAACCAAAGAGATTCAGCATATTATCGAACACCTGCAACACACTATCGACGAGCAAACCACCCTCATACAAGCCACTCGGGCCGAACTGAGAGGAGTGAGACATAGCCAGAATGAGCTCCAAGCTCAGAACGAGAAGTTACAGGGGGAAGTTCAGGCACTACGGACGCAGTTAAACGAGCTGAACGCACCATCTCCAGCACGCTCCTGGGCGGCCGTTGCATTCGGTAGAGACAAACTACAACCCCAGGAGAACCACCGACAGAACGACAAAGACAAGAACTGCGTCCGCATCAGCACCGGACAGTCTCTCACCGAATCACCGGAGAAAGAGCCGAGGCTGCGCGGTCAACTTCGGATATCGTGGTATACTCGGACGCCTCGGGACGACAAGGTCATCTGGGCGTCGCAGCCGCCATGCTCAACGAATCACTGGAAACAACAGACAGCATACGAATTCGGGTCGGACCCATGGACCGATGGTCCGTACACGCCGCCGAGCTGATTGGGATCCTGTACTCCATCAATATCATCAATAGGGTCGCTCTCCGACACTGGAGAACAGCTCACATGCGAGTGAGATCTGCCACTACCCTCAGCGACAGCATGTCGGCACTGCAAGCCATCCAGAACCCAGGGAACAAATCGGGACAACAGATCATCCATGCCATTCTACAAGCGGCCAGAAACACCGAGACCCACGGCACATCGATTCGACTACAATGGATACCCGGACACTGCTCAATTCCCGGAAATGAAACCGCCGATCTGCTGGCCAAGGAGGCAGCCATACCGGGCAAAACACACCCGTTCTGCTCTTTGCTATCACGCGAGAGGGCACACATCAGGCAGGGAATTCACGCTCAATGGGAAAGAGAGTGGAAAGAGTCGAAGACCGGCGGCCACTTGCGCCAGATTGACAACACACTGCCGGCTAAGTACACGAGACGGCTCTACGGATCTCTGCCTAGAAACCGAGTCTACTTACTAACGCAGTTGCGAACTGGACACTGCTGGTTGTCAATATACGCTAAGGCTTTCCGATTCCGAGATGACGATCTGTTTGAATCTACCCTCTCGCGAAAATTGTCAGGGACATCAGCATGGGTCTCGAGAACTCCACCTTACTCTACATATTTCATGAGGGCCCTTTTCCCAGATCTTGCTAGCAATATTATCTTTCAAGGCGATATGGAGGCCCGAACATCACATAACACGATCCATGTGGCGTCAGACGCAACGTTGGCCTTAGACCTGCTTAGCTTCAATCTGAGAATCTCGGTCAGCGAGCATTCGTGTGGCCACCGATGACTTTCCTCTCTCAGTCTGTTCTGAAGAATGTGAAGAAAACAGGTCCACTGTCTCTTTGTAGTTGATCGATATCTCAAGCTGGATCTTGTAGGTTCTCGAGACAATCCCCAGATCCAGTGTTTGACATTTTTGCATCTCAATGGAAAATTCTAGTTACGTAGGGTCGCCAATACTGTTTACGAAACAAGGCACAGTATTCAATGAAAGTGGATCATGGTATCGAGACTGATACAGGAATATTGATGTTTCGGGACTATTCCTAATATATTCTAGTCTCTCTTGAGAGTTACTGGAAGAGTGGAGGCGGTTGCACCGGTTTCGCAGTATATGTACGTCTACAGTGCCGACCGCTACCGCCTTCCATGTCGAACAACACACAGAAGCTCTTTTGAACCCTAATCACATGATACGCTAATCCATATTTGATTAAAGTTATATTTCAATGTCTGTTTCAAGCGTGGATGGTATGACTCGGAACAAGTAAATTACCAACTTGGGTATCTATACATTTAGTAGTACAGATCTAAAACATACCAGGTTAACCATTAAACAGGTATCATCTACCGCACGGGACTCTGAGTAAATTAATAGTATCTTTCGTGCATCGTCCGTCCACAGGATAGATATATTCAGGCTTCGGTTATACCAATGATTTCG
This sequence comes from Penicillium hordei, assembly GCF_028827395.1. Taxonomy (NCBI): domain Eukaryota; kingdom Fungi; phylum Ascomycota; class Eurotiomycetes; order Eurotiales; family Aspergillaceae; genus Penicillium; species Penicillium hordei. The sequence continues at coordinate 1,897,261 of NW_026623147.1, read as the reverse complement.
CCGTAGCCTTCTTTACGTTGACGCTGTGATATTATGATCCTGTTTAAGTCATACAGAAGATAAACTGCAGTGATGTAGCCATTTTTCCGAATTGCATTACAGGCATGCAATTCTTGCAGTCTTATTATTTAAACAATAAAGCGAATTTCTTAATAGCCCGCCGTGCCGTACTTGCATTGAGATGTGCGACCTTCTCATTGTTTGGCAGTGCTGGCTGGTAGATCTCCTCTGCCTCTTTCAGCTTCCCTTGATCAGAGTAGAGACTGCCAAGGTTGTTGACTGAATCTAGAGTGGATGTATGATCTGGGCCGAAGGCCTTCTCATACCCTGCCAGTGCTCGCTGGTACATCTCCTCTGCCTCTTTCAGCTTCCCTTGATTAGAGTAGAGATTGCCAAGGTTGTTGACTGTTATAAGAGTGGATGTATGATCTGGGCCGAGGGCCTTCTCATAGCCTGCCAGTGCTCGCTGGTACATCTCCTCTGCCTCTTTCACCTTCCCTTTATCAGAGTAGAGATTGCCAAGTCCATGAAACCCTCCCAAAATGGAAAGATTGTCGGCAGAGTACTGTCTATTGCGTACGGCAATCGCGTGTGGAATAAGCCGTTGCTCTAGCCTCGTATAATCGCGTTCACTTGCATTAGGGACCGAGTATCCAACACATACGAGTGCTAGTTCATCAAGCTGGAGGGAATCCACACTTTTATCTGTGCTGGCTATGTGGACGCACCAATCCTGTACCACAGGATGCATCGCATAGCTTCCCTTTTGTTGCTTTGTGTAAACAAGAGAGAATTCTATCAACGGTCTCACGCAATCTCTAAACCCAAGTTCACTTGAGATGGCTCTTTCGAGCCAATCTGGAACTTCGGAGCTATTAGACGCATTTTCTAATAACTCGAACCAAATATCACGATTATCGAAGCAGGCAAGTAGCAGTAGAAGGTCTGCTGCCCTTGGGTCACGCCTCTGGATTTCTCGATATGAGATCATCCATGTTTGTAGCATATTGCCTTGCTGGTACTGACGTCCAGGATTCGATTGCCGCTGTAGCTTAGACCAAGCTTCTTGGTAGTACTGCAAGTACTTAGTGATGCTGGTTCCAGTTTCCCGCATAAAAGCCCCGGCGATGACAATGGCCAAAGGTAGTCCATCTAGACGATTGGTAAGAGTAAGGAGATCTATATATATTAGTATTATCTGTAACGTCTTTTTTGGATGTGGTTTAGTACCTGGATTGACATCAAATTTGCTGGTGGTGTTTCTTGCTAATAAACCACTGCTTTGTAGGAGTAATGCAATTGAGTTATGAGAGTCAAGCCTGTGAGCTGGGAAAGACTTCCCTAGCTCACTCAGAGTTTGAAGTCGAGAAGTGATAAGGATAGAGCGATGGTCTGCTTTGGGGAAAAATTCCGCAATATCGTATCCCTTATCAGCAGCGCTATTAAAAGGGGAGTATTGATCGATGTTGTCAAAAATGATCAGCCAGCGCGAGTTGCCCTCCAATGCTAGCCACCGTAGCATATGTCTGGCTCGTTGCTCTACCTCTCCTTCATTAGTCGCCTCCCTATCCCAACCCTGTCCTGGTAGTCGGTTTAAGGCAAAGCTTAACAATTGTAAGAGCGTATCTCGATCCTTGCCACTAAGCCAGAAGATAGCCGTAAAATCATCTTTACGATCTCGCGCGAAGCGAATCGCTAGCTGTGTTTTTAAGCCCATGAAGGATTGCAACTTTCCGCGATGACGAATTTGTTGGTTGGAGATACTGCCATAGATTATCTAGCTCGTTTTGTCGCCCTATAAATTCCTCAATCACAGGAACTGCGGTAAGGTCCAGGGGGATGTTGAAGCGGTGGACTATACACGGAAAGCTTGATTTAGTCATCAATTCATATCAGACAACTAAGGAGTGCCACGAATTTAGATTTAGAAACTCTTACCAGAGTCTGCTAGAGTATTTCGTGCTGTTGGAGTAGTCTCAATCTGGTCGATTGGAACCATTAAAACAAGGTCCTTAGCATAGGCTGCTGCCACTGCTGCCGCATATCCTTGCCATTCCTTGTTCTTGTGTGAGTCAGCATAGTCGCAAAATGCCCCGGATGACTAAGCAAGGAAAGTCATTCATAAGCCCGGCCGCTTCCATTTCCACACAGCACACTCCTAGCTCCTGAGCTAGCTGATCTCTCTGTTTGCCATCTTTCACTACTTGATTTCCAGATGCCACCAGTCCATAGTGAATCACTGGCTCTTCATGATCCCGAGAAGGCCGTAGAATCAGTTTTGACTTATCACAATCGACGCACGTAGCTGATGCTCTATGGTCATATTCAGTTTGGTATAAAAAGTCGCCCTTAGTCGGTCGTGCAAAATTCGCAGCCGTCCGCGATTTTATTTTGGCTTGGATTTCGGATATGAATTCAAAGACTCGACTGTCTGCGGTGAAGTGGTGAGCTTGGAGTGTAGCGAGGGCAGTCAGCAGGACCTTAGGTGGCCGATTCAGCATCCCTATTCGCTGGAATTGACCACCACTTAACGCTTTGCCAAGATCGTATTGAATCACGCCTCCAGATGTGTCCGCTGGCTGGCTCACCACAATGTCGCCTAGTCGAATATCTGCGTTGCTGGTTGGTACCCCTCCACCGATACTGACCATTAGACCGAACCGGATAGAGTGGAAAGTGGAGAGCAACTGCATCGCTACTGTAGCAGCTGATACATTTCCATAAGCACCGATTGGTAAACAGGCAATAACAATTTTGTGATCCCCGATATTTCCCAGAATGTACGTATTTTGGTCTTTCGGCGGCCGTGGTAGACTCGGGTGTATGGAGTCTAACAGCAGCTTTGCGGCTGCCATCTCCAAGGGTAAAGCGCATATCCATCCGACCGTGTAATCGCCATGGGATAGTAAGGACCTGGCTGCCATGATGAGAAAAAAGAACGTTTAAGTTTGAAGATCGAATACCCTATGAATTTCTCTGAACATGAGACAAACAGATTCCTTATACGGCCTAAGTTTGGGGAATGAAATGCTCTAGTTCAGGAGTGGAGAGCGGGGTTAAAAAGTGAGGCGAAGTCAAAATGCTCCCACAACCAATCATTTTTGTGTCGTGGAGAGTGGAACTGTTGACAGATTGCCCTTTCAAGGGCTGCCATGTTTGCTCAATTTGCATCGATGTATGCTTAAGGTTTTATGTTCACCACTCAGTGTCTTCCCGAGGTGAGTCCAATTACACCAGTTTCACCCCGCTATAGAAACGCACAAGTGTCGCGTAGGTGCGAGAGCTATAAACAACTGTAGAGATTATTCCAATCATGCCTTCTTTTAATGCCGACTTCGTGCCATCCGCTGATACGGAAGCTTGGGGCTCACAGATCGATCGAATGTGGCAAAATTCGGGTCGACCCTATCAGGGCACTAGATGCTTACCAACCAAGGGGCAAGAGGGACCTTTATACCCTTTACTAAGCGCCGCTCTCAAAGGCACGGCCACTGCTTTAGAAGGGCTTGCCCCTGCAGTCGATTACTTGGCTGCGGGACTGCCTGGGGTCTACGGAGTAGCCGCACCGGGCCTCCTCCTGAACCTTCAACGCGCGAAAGGTGAAATTGAGTACCTTTCCGAATTCGTTCAGAGACAACGGCGTACAATTGAGGAGCAGACTCAGGAAATCATGATCTTATCGCAAGAACTTTCCAAATCGCAGGCAGTTATCGCTGAGCAAGCCAACGACAAACCTGGTATCTCATCGAGTCTGTAATCTAGTCAGAACTGCTCAAAGGATGGCTGAGAATCTGGATATCTTACTCGCTTGAATTATCTGTTTACAATAGTAGTGGTAGTAAGTAGTAGTACAGTAGCGACCGGTATCGCCTGCTATGTCGGGAACACAGAGAGAATAACGAATAGAAAGGAATACAGTAAAAGGTTGATTTCATCAACCGGTCGGCAGGGCTCTCTCTGGCTCATATGTTTAAACTATTTGCTTCAGTATAGAAGGTTCCAGTGATTATCGATTACGGATACAAGTACGGAACGATGTATTGTAGTTTAAGTAGAGTACAGTACTGTATCACGAATAATGCAGGAATATTGATGTTCCGGCTCTAGTGCTATTTTAGACTAGTGTATCTTGGCATTAGTGTCTGAAACACAATGGAAGAGTGTAGGTGGGCGCACCAGTTTTGGGACATACTGTATCTGGCTATGTCATTGGAGTCTCATCTTCTTCTGAGATTGCAAGTTCCGTATGGTCAGGAGTGACCGGATCGGTGGAAGTGGTAGTAGGGTCATCTTGGCATGTAAGGGTGGAGAGTGTACCATGGATCTGGGATGAGCTGGACGGCGTGCTGGGTCCAGCTCGTTGGGCCCAACGGTTAGGTCGCTTTCGTTTACCCTTTGTTGAAGTTGGACTTGGTGGTATAGGCGGCGATATACTGGGTAGGAAGTGTATATCGTCCGTTAGTATGGCCAGTTGTTGGCTTTCTTTATTAGTGCCGAATATGCGTCCTGTAACGAATATCTGGGTTTGTGGCGCTAATTAAGGGAAGTTTGCCCACCGTGGACTATTTTTGAAGTATATAGTGATTGGGAATGTGTGTTGGGTTCGAGAAGAAGTATTATAGACCGTTACTTGTAGGCAGTAGTGGAGTAGCGTTGAACCGTTGTTGAGTTCCCCTGCGTGCTTATTAATAATGCCTAGGAAGGTTACGGTTGGTTGTGCAGCCTCAGGGCAGTGTATAAAGTATGAATCAGAGTCTTCATGATTCCTAGGATGTCTAGCGAAATTCAGTATGTGTTTGGGAGACTACTGAACGTTACGTACCGATCAACAGTGTGAGCGTGGAGAAGGATATGGAATCCTTGGTCTTGTGTCGTGGCTGTTAAGAAAGAACCCTAGGCATAAATGAAGCAATTTTCGTTGTATATATCGGATCGTCCATGGTCGGAGAAGAAACGGATCATAGTCGGTATATCTTGTTGCTCTACATCGTCTGATTGAGTGTCTTTCTCGGGAATATTGAGTGAAATACGAAGTTGTAAAGCAAGTCCCTTTCCGGGTCGTGTGGGGTCTCGCTCGACTTGTTCAATGAAGTCTCGAATATGTAAAACTGTAGGAAAGTTTTTATTTGACGGCATATGGAAGATTCAAGTAGAAATAGAGCAGAAAGGCGAATAAAGGATTTATTTCTTAGTACGGGCATAAGAAGAAAAAGTGACGAATATTCAAGGCGTTATAATACGGAGAGAAAGTAATGGGGTCCGTTCATAGCTAATAAGGGATCTCGTTAGATACAGTTGTACAAATATAAAAGGTCTCAAATATCGCTGATTGCTTGGATAGGGAAGCAAATAGACGGATTTTAGTGGTTCTTCGAGGTCGGTTCTTATTACAAAGGAAATGACAGGGTTACAATTGTGTAATTGGTGGATTTATGGAATCATAACGATTGGTTATAGTGAAGCTAATGGAAAGAATATGTTTGGCTGCTGGACGTTGTGTCAGTTTGCCAAGCCTGTAGTGTCTCGTTCGCGAGTTTTTGCAAACTTTTCGTCTGCAGCATGAGTTCTTAATCAGGTGGACATTTACCAAACTGAACTCGAATGGCCTTCTAGTCTCTGGGTGAGCGCACCCGTTGCCGGATCCCAAAGCCGTATTGTCTTATCGTAGGAGCCGGAGGCCAGCAGCCGGCTGTCGGGCGAGAAGGTCACCGACTGAACTGAACTCGAGTGGCCTTCGAGCGTCTGGGTGAGCACGCCCGTTGCTAGATCCCAGAGCCGCACTATGCTACCTTCGGAGCCAGAAGCCAGTAGCCGGCCGTCGGGCGAGAAGGTCACCGACTGAAATGAACGCGAATGGCCTTCAAGCGTCTGGCTAAGCGCGCCTGTCGCCGGGTCCCAGAGCCGTACTGTCTTATCGAAGGAGCCGGAGGCCAGCAGCCGGCCATCGGGCGAGAAGGTCACCGACAGAACCGAACTCGAGTGGCCTTCGAGCGTCTGGGTGAGCACGCCCGTTGCTGGATCCCAGAGCTGTATGGTCTTATCGTAGCAACCCAACGCTAGCAGCCGGCCATCGGGCGAGAAGGTCACCGACAGAACCGAACTCGAGTGGCCTTCGAGCGTCTGGGTGAGTACGCCCGTTGCTGGATCCCAGAGCCGTACTGTCTTATCTCTAGAGCCGGACGCCAGCACCCGACTATCGGGCGAGAAGGTCACCGACAGAACCGAACTCGAGTGGCCTTCGAGCGTCTAGGTGAGCTCGCCTATTACAGGGCCCCAGAGCCGCACTATCCTATCTCCAGAGCCGGACGCCAGCAACCGGCCGTCGGGCGAGAAGGATACCGACTGAACCGAACCCGAATGGCCTTCGAGCGTCTGGATGAGCGTGCCGGTCACCGGATTCCAAAGCCGTATTGTCTTGTCTTCAGAGCCAGATGCGAGTAGTCGGCCGTCGGGCGAGAAGGCCACTGACTCAACGAAACCCGAATGACCCTCGAGCGTCTGTAGTTCGGGGCCCCATCTTTCCTCGACTCGTGGTAACTGGCATATCGAAGTTGGAATCTCTCGTTTGAACTGTGCACGGATTATTGCTGTCCGGGGTGCAAATATAAGGCCTGCACAATAAACTTGAAGGGGCGCTAGATCAATAATCTGGTAGTTTTTCAGAATAAATCGCTTTGCATCGTGAAGAAAATCCGATGTTGAAGGAGGGTCATTGCCCTAGAGCTGTTAGTTTGAACTATATCACCTCTCTATACAACTTACAGATATTGTCGCTTGCAGCTGATCAAGAATGCCTAACTAGTATTTCCGACGTAAGACCGATGAGGCTCATTGCTTCCACCCAATGTAGGAAATGTTTCCGTAGGAAATGCCTCTTGAGTAATAATAAAGCACTATATATCATATTCTCCGAGTTGGCGCATTTTACCATATGGTATGCCCAGTATCGACAGGCGTACTGTAGCTCCGGAGGAAGACTGCTATCGACAGTCTGGCGATCAATCTCTGTACGTTCGGTTCCATCACTTGGCAGGCCACAGATATTTTTTCGTAGACTTTGACACATCAGGAGGCATTTTTTAGCCAACTTATAGTGCGTCTCTGTCTCGTTTATCCCTAAAGGGGTTTTTTCCCGGGTCTCTGGATCAAGAAGAAAGTCTCGAAATGACAAGTGAAAAAGCCGCACGGGTAGCGTTTCGTTATCTGGCACTCTAAGCACCGAGTGAAGTGGGTCTAGTCGAAGACGAACAAGCCGCTCCGGGAGGTCCAGAAGCTTTGCAAGTGAGGGAACCGAGAGTGGACTCTCTAGCGTCACGATGGCTCCGATTACTTGCTGGAACTGGGAAACCAGTTTTTCTTTATGTCTCTCGTGTTGTCTGCCGAGAAGACGATCAAGGACTGGAAGATACGTACTATCCAGCTTTGATTGGGCATGTTGGCGTGTTAGGATCTCAGAAAGACTGTCCACCGGGTCCCAGTCAAGTTCCTCAAATATCCGACAGACAGTTGCAGCAAAAATAAATAACGGAATAGATAACGCCACTAGCTTCTGTAAACCTTCGTCGCCGGGCCAGTTTGATGGTAAGAAGCGTTCTGTTCTGATCTCTGTTAATCGGTAATCAAAGAATAGCGATATATCATGCTTGATCACTTCAAGAGGGATGTCATGGAGAACAAAGTCACTATGATCATCATTGGCAATCTTCAAAAACCCAAGACGAATCGGTAGATCAGGTCTGCTAGTTAAGAGAACTCGTAGACGCCTAGCCGCTAGATTTTGTAGCCGGGGGAGAAGTTGGAGTATTAGCCGAATATCGCCATCTCCTTCACATTTATCTAATGCGTCAATTACTATCACGATAGCCAGAGTAGGGGTTTTAGAGCGCTCGATGCTGTGGAGTGGCTGAAGAAGGAGTTTTTCGAATTGCTCCCGCATTGTTTTTGTTATGATACCTGGGTTCTCGCAGACTGATTCCTGGAGGACTGGAGCGATCTCAGGAATATTGATCGCCAGCTGCCTTGCGATTGTCGGGAAAAATTTCCTTGCATTCCCTCGATCCCCTTCGCCTCTCTTAAAGAAAAAGGTTGCTCCTAGTGATTGGGATAGGCTGAATGATTCTGCCATGGTTCGAGAGATGGTCGATTTTCCTGTTCCCGCTATTCCACTCAACCAGAATATGCATCTGGCCTGTGGTGACGCAGCCCATTCGCTGATCTGTGAGAGGAGATCGGTTCTTGTGCCGGGAAGACATCGATCTTCATGCTGATCTACGTATGAATCGAACGCAGCCCCAGGCACAGGGGATAACTTGTCGTCAAGATCTGTACAAAGGTTAGCACGACCGACATGGAATAAAGACTCGTAAAATACTCCATGGCAGATGAAACTCGTTCGTGACCGAACCGTAGTTGGCCCCTATCTGTGATCCATAATTAGAGCCACGGAATGATGCGGTTGAACCCATGATTCATGGAAGTAAAGGAACCTGAGCACTCAGAAGGAACGTGTGGGGTTGAACGACCTCAAGTCACACGGATCGCGTGTCTGCATGTCAGCTTTTGGCCCGGTCATCGGAATGACCGTCGGCCCGAGCCAGCCTCAACCAGCCTCAACCACGGTCACTTCAGCGCCATTTGCCAGCCCTGTATGATGTCATTCCATTCGGATTATTCTCGGTCCGTAGGGAAGCTTATGATCTCGCGTCGAGAGTCCACGTAAGTTAGCAGCAGGAGGTATAGCCGCCTCACACTAACCAGAATGGCGCCGAATTTGAAACCACATCGTCTCGAATTTATCCATCATATGCTCCAGAGTAACTCGCTAACATCGTCTCAGATGGCTCGTGCCGCGGACTGTAGCAATCAATCTATCCTCCACATTCGCTCCAACCTGCGAGTGTTCGGGAACGTTAGAGCCCCTCGAAATGGCGTTGGACGACCGCGGAGTATCACACCACCTATGCTAGAAGCGCTTTGCGAACATTTAATGGAGAAGCCGGCCTTATATCAAGACGAAATGGCTCTCTTCCTCTGGGATGAATTTGGGAAACATGTGTCGATTCAAAGCATCAGCCGGGCGCTAGCGTCCGTGGGGTGGTCTAAGAAAGCTGCTCGACAAGTTGCGAAGGAACAAAATGCGGAGTTACGCGATTTCTACCTCCGCAACCTATCTGGTTATCGGTTGTCCCTTTCGCTGTCCTTAGTGATCGCGATCGCTCAACCTCAAGTTCCTGATTGGGTGCCATTGTTCGTACACCAGCTTTCTGTTAGAATATAATAAACCGATTGAACAGATGAATGTGTTTCATAAACTTGGGGGGGGGGCGGGGTGGTCCAACGGTCTCGTGGTAATTTCAAATATCACTGTATACGGCTTGGCACCGCATGTGATTAGGGTTTGACAAAGCTCCTCTCTGTTATTTCACATGGAAGGCGAAAGCGGTCCCTACTGTGGCATTTAGCCATTGAGGCTCAAGTTGACTGCAGTCCACTACCTATCCTCGTATAAACTGAAATTGGCCCAGCGTTGCTCTAACTGTTCTGGGTTCAACATGTTTGTGTTACAAGACAGTTTTGTGAAATAAATATGCCCTCAGTTTAATTACATCCCAATGAAGGTAATCTCTCGGAAGGAAATGCGGTCCGACCTTTCTCCTACATGCACTAATTTGATCCCTACGTCTGAAGAGAAAATATAGATCGGCTGTCCTGTATGAGTGTATATAATTTTAATTCGAGACAACCCAATCTATACTTGATTGCTACACTCTCTGGTCTTGATTTTATGCTGCAAGAGGTTGATCACTGCCAACTATACTAGACACAGATCGCTATGGACACAGAATTTCCCTACCGCAGTCCAGCTGCACTAGGTATCATTCGGGAGCTATCGGAAGAGGAAAAAAGCATTAACATTCAATTCACTGATGACGAAGATGAACCATCTTGTTCAGAAACCGAGTCTGACAAAGAATTCGTTGTTCCAGATGACATTCAATTAACCAAGCCAGAAGATGATTCTGATTATGAACCCCCTGATTGCGATACCGAGCAATCCACGCACACTTCGGATGAAAGCGAGGTCAGTGATGCAGTAAAACCTGGAAATATATCACTAATATCAACCAAGGATGATACTCTCAATCCTGAGATATTAGATGAAAGAAAGATTCACCGACAACGACGTTCAATCACTCAATATCAGATTACATTATGGGTTGATAGAGAACACATCGGCTTTTTGTTCGACTGGATGCGAGCCTTTCAGGAAGCGGATAACGAGAGCATACATTTGGCAGATTAGCCTAAATTTATGGAATGTTGGTTGGTGGAAAATCACACGATGCTTTTAATAGTGTGGAAGGACCCGTTTTCCTCATGATATACTGCTGTCATCTTGGTAGACATCACTCATTTGATAGACCCATCGTACTGTAACATGCGTTCTGAGAGGCTCAAAGGCCTCGCTCGCCACTGGCTTGGTAGGGAAGTGCTACATAACTTAAAACAATGAATCGTCAAAATTGTTATAGTGAGGGCTCCGTAATCTGCCATGCAACTTAAAGGACTATTGTATTTGCCCATTACTTTTAGGAAGACATCCCCGCCTTCATTTTCGTCCTTGAACCTACCGTGGTTAGCCGGCAAAAAAGGCCAAGGCCAATTCCAATTGACAGAAAGCTAGTGTACGAACAATCATATGACTTCGAGTAGTTACTATATATTACGTTTAGCAAGAATAACAAAAACCCGCTATTTCAACAAGCTGTGCGGACATTGATGACTAACTGTAATATGCACTTTGTATGGTATGCCTGGTACCCAATGTCACATGATGTTTCCGGTATGATACCTGGTTTCGACCATGTATTCGTACCTTGGTATTAGACACCAATCTTTCAGCAAAAGTTTTTCCACATCTAAGAATATTGGGATCAATCCGGTATTTCATCCCCTATTTACCTACGTGGTTTATATTTTGAAACATACAGATAAAATGGACGAACTGTCTGTGAGTGAAATTATAACGTATTTCACCACCGAGCCGCCCACCCCAAAACACATAGTAAATGCGATAAATTACAGCTTGATTTCTCAACAACGGCAGTTTATATAGAGATTTCGTTATAGGCTAATGCTTTTTACGTAACTTCTAGCTTTTCTAGGAAGGTGGTTTCCGACCTCATCCGCTAATTCTGCCACTGTGGAGAGTCTTTCCTCCATTGCCATGATAGGCTCGCTGAGCTCACTTTCGCTCTCCCATTCTTGAAATATATGATCATCCGATCCGAATGAATCACAGTATCGTTCTGCTATGCAATCAACGAAGCGAGGATATAATTCGCCATGCATATGCGCCCTATATAAGAACAAGGGGTAAGGCCTTTTAAGTCGTTGCTCTTCTATAAACTTGTTTACTGAAAACGCTTGTCAGCTTTGGAGCCTGATTTGAAGTTCGCTGTTCTTACGTTTTATCCAATCAAGTGAGTCTTTCAGTTGGTTGATGATATAGGGAGGTCGCAATTCTTCTTGAGTGGATAGTTTGATATTGTTCAGCGCCAGCGATAAGGTATGGATAGTCTCGGAGGCTGCGTCCACTAACTCGCGTGATACAGCGTGATAGTGCATAAATTTGCCAATGACCTTGAAAAGAGAGTCTTCAAGCGGCTGAGTATCGATACGCGCCATCATAGGTAGACACCTGCTGAGGTTTCAAAATCGACTTCGATCACTTCGGTTCTCTAACAACCAAAAAAGGTCACTAGAAAACACCCAGTTTGCTTATTGGGAGAGCTGGGCAATTGACGTAGCGAGGGAACAGATACAAGCGAGTAGGTATCCAAGCCATGCAGATAGAGAAATACACGTGCCTACTAGAGTTCGCTCTATAGCATAAGCGCGCCTTTCTTTATAATGGTTATTAGGCGTAGTATGAAGCCGGCGACGGAGAAGGGAAGAATGAGGAAGACAGATACAGTAGGCAAGAAGAGAGCAGGCCAACGATCATGCCAGATCGCTTTTATCGATTCTGCGAAGTTCTATGGGGCTTTACGGTATCATAACGGTGACTCATCCGTTCGGTACAGCAATTACAATTGACATTCTGCCTACATCATAAAGCGGTAGCCGAAAGCAGATTAGCACCTCTTCGATCTATCTTTTAGGAAAGAATTCGTAAGAATGGGGAGGTATAACTAATTTCGAAAACAACTGTAACGAGAAATACTATTAGATAATACAGTACAAAGGGCTGCAAGCCATGGGCTAGATGGGCTTCGAGATCTTGTACGAAGTAAAGCTTTGATTGATGAAGCCTGTCGACATACTAAGCGTATCGCTGGTCTCGATGAAGGATGCTGGGCACATCAAGACCAGGCAGCCTGACTGGACCGAGTGGTCACAATTATTCTCATAGGAAAAGCGAGAGGAAGGGAGGGTGAAGCCAACACCTCCACCTATGAGTCCTTCACAACCAAATCTTGTCCAGAACAACAATATTGCGGCCATCTTAAGATGGCTACGGAGGAAGACCTCGATTTACTTGTATATAGTCGTGAGCAGCACCAGTCCAACTAACCACCAACCAAATACCTTAATCGCTATGCATGTGCAAGGTTATTGGCTCAAGTACAACTACCATAAGCATGCTACAAGATGAGGGCTAATCACCTTCTAGTGACATACTTCTAATCCAGCAATGATACTGTTAATACTGATTAGTAGCACGATAAATGTTGTAAATAAACATAGTACAGTCAGATGTAAATTGCTGATCCCTTCCAAGATCGCTTAAAATACCCAATTCATCCAATACATTAGCGGGCAACCACTATCATCCAGACTGCCAAGCCACGGGGATTGTAGAATCGAGGTCTGCGGAAAGGTTATTCATGCTGCGCAAAACTCGACATTCAAATCTGCGCGTACATCGCAGGCTTTGGTGGCATAGTCGTCGTGGGGGTGGTAATAGACCATGTCACACTTTTCAACCCCAGAGGGGCAATCGACAGTGGCACATCCCTGAAGGCTTGGCACAATGCGTATTCCGTATCCCGTATTTGACAGTCCATTAATCTTAGAAATATCGTAGAATATCATATTAGACGGATGACAGTTGATATGCCTATCATTTTGAAAACACGCACTGTATTCTATTTGGGTGATATCGGAGCTTCCGTCGTAGGTTGCAACCTTCACGGAGTTCCCAGTGCCATTGATAGTCAGTCGAAATGGATCAGAGATATTAGTCTCTGGTTGAAGTTCAGTCTTGAGGTACGAAACCCCTGCGACTCCTTCCACATATAAAGGAAACTGGCAGTTATTATGTAAGGTGATAGTTCCACGGTTGCCGTCCATTGAGAAAACAGAATTAGCCAGAAGCGCTACAGTAAAATAAATATTGGGTATGACTGGAGCTAAAGGCATTATAATAAGCTTATCCACCAGCTTTGGTAATAGACGATTAAATAAATGGGGGTATCCAGCGCAGTTAGAAAGTAAATCCCAATTTCCAACGAGTTCAAAGATTTGGGAACTAAAAGCTCGTTTCATATAGATAATTGAAGCCGGTTTACGGTCATGGTCACTAATTTTTATGCGGTAACTGCGAAAGTCGGGGTGCAGCTAAGAGACGCGTCACTTTTGGCAGACGTACAAATGGTGCCGATTCAGATTGCCTTAGAGGGCAGTAAGAAATAGGGTTCTTGAACTGATTTACTTGGGCTGGACTTGCATTCTGCTGATATGTTCATTTTCATGCGCTGTTTGATATATTAGCCGGTACGGAAAATGTGACGGTAAGAGGGGGAGCGGAATCTCACGAATTTTCAACTTAGACTAACAGTATGAGCCGACAGAGAGGAAGGCCGACATAATCCAATAATATTTTTAGTCTTTTACTCACCCGGTTTCACCTGGCATTCAAATGGCGCTGGGTTGAACACAACAAGGCTGACATTCAGCGTTCTTCAAATTTTCTCACTAGATGGCACGGTCATGACCTAGATTATGCCTAGGTGGGTTGATAATGTAAGCGACTCTATGCTTTCGCACAATTAAGTTAGTCGAAGGCTTACCTGCGGTACTCTATAACCTTTTTGAAAAGACTAATTTGGATATCACCATTGGCCTCAAATTGAGGGCCTCAATAATCATGAAACCCGTATTCCGACATCTCGGAAGCCTCCAAATGATGCATCTGCCATTTTTAAAGACATGTACCTTCCTTTCTCCGCTCCATCTTCATTTCGAGCAAGACTTCTGCCCCAGTAAACAGCAAGGAACTCTAGGGACCATAATTTCCAAGAATCACTCACATATAAGCTAAGACTCCGCACTAAGGCTTGTGTATTGCCGCAGAAGCCAATTGAGCCCTGCTATCTTAGACAAAGATAAGACGCAATCTATGCGGAGGAATTATCAGGCGCAAACTGGCAAGTTAGGCTTCATTGACTTTAAGCTGGGATGGCATGCAAGGCGCAATATTATTCGCGAGGCTTTGCTTTCTACCATAGAATACTGAGAAGTATTAAGAACACTTTTCCGGAAGCCAGAAAGCCTCCTCTACCAACTGCGTACCCACGAATGATACTTGAGTATGAGGATGTAGATTTACTGAAGAACATTCTCGCTGCGGCTTTCTCCTGGATTCTTCTTGCGGGTTATCTGGTTTTCCCAAATACACTCACTTCATTACAAACCTCAAACTCGCTCCGATCATCAGCAGGCAAGAATGGCATAGGGGAGATTACATATAAATTGGTTCTCAACATCCCACTACTAACTATTGCCGGAGTCGTCTGCTTGCTTGGGTTATGTGGTCATATTTGGCTCTGGAGAACGAACCCCAATTTTTTGTGGCTTAAATCTAAAATATTCTTGTATGTCGAAGGGGGAATGTGAACGGAAGTTGGGCTAAATACTCTATAGACCTGTTCTCATTAATTCTCTTACGGGCTTCGCCAACACTATAATCAACGTATACACGAATCGCGCAGGTTCATGGTCGGTAACGTCAACCACTACGGCATTTGTTACCGGGTCTTTCGTTTTCGCGGCAGGGATTGCCTTCTGTGTGTATTACTATCGTATTTACCTACTAAAGCAAGTCTTCATGGATGAAGTCAAAAGAAAAGCAGACGAGAGAAAAGATTTGGAAAGCACTTTTGCGAACTATCTAGATCATTTGCGCTAGGCTTGAATATTCATTGTGTATTAGAATAATATATTGTACCCATGGACTGAGACAAAATCACTCTTTGGGATCCTAGACTTCTTGTTCAGGGGAGGGAAAAGTAGGGTGGAGACTTTTTTGTTTTAGGAGTTTGGCGGTGGTTGTTTAGGAAGCGAAAAGGCCTAGGGTGTATGTATAGTGTTGCGAGATAGCTGGCTACAATGTCGTCACATACGCACCATTCACTGAACCTGAACGATAAGCAGAATATCACAACTAGGAAAATATCTATGTACAGGCGAGCTTCGCCACCGCCTGGTGAAACGGAGATATCGTAGTGTATATTGGTAGCTGTGAGCCTCAGGATCTTGACTGTTTTGAGTGTAGTGATAGAAAGCTGGTGTACGAACAATGTATGGTATAGATGGTCAATGTTGATGACTTTAACTAAAATAAAAAACCCGCTAACGTATTCGGCAAGCGAGTGGCCACCTGCCCAAACACATAGTAAATGCGATAAATTACAACCTGATATCTCAACAACCACGTTTGTATTTGATCTCATTACCTATTGATAGCTATTGATAAGAATTTTAAATACTATATATCAATCTTAAAAAGAATCGAAGACGTGCATTATTACGGTATTGAAAATTACAGTGCAGAACGCTAAGAATATATATATCACAACCACAAAGTCAAATATATTCCCCAAACTCCCTAGAGAGGCTAGAAACTACCTAAAAAGCATTAAGTTATAAGGAAATCTTTATATAGACTGCCGTTGTTGAGATGACAAGTTATAATTTATCGCATTTACTATGTGTTTGGGGGGGTAAGGTGGCCACTCGCTTGCCGAATACGTTAACGTATTTCACCAGTGAGTGGGCCACCCATAACACCATAGTAAATGACGTTTCTGGTATAATACCTGGTTTCTACCATGTATTTGGACCTGGTATTCGACAAATTTCTCAACTGTATGACAGTATCACGTGACTGAACGGGCAGGAGGTATGCCCCGCGTCCGTGCTGTTTAAGGAGGAAGCAATAAGATAAGAAGAGTTCAAGCTCTTCGCAGTCTTAGCTCTTCCCACTTCGCACTTCAATACGCACCCTAGCCCAGCTCCGAGACGTCTGATCCAAAGGACTACACCGTGGGCTGGATTTGCGCCATCAACATTGAATATGTTGCTGCTCAAGCCTTCCTCAATGAAAAGCACGAAGGTCCGGAGTATTTATCACCTCAGAACAAAAACGACTACACCTTGGGTAGAATGGGTAAACATAATATTGTGATATCGGTTCTACATATGGGAGAATACGGCACGTCTTCAGCAGCAAGGGTCGTAGAAGACATGATGCATAGCTTCCCGAACATTCGAATCGGTTTGATGGCTGGTATCGGAAGGGGATCCCCAAGTCTCAATAATGATATTTGCTTCGCCTTGGCGACATTGTGGTCAGCATTCCTTCCGACGGTCAAAGTGGGGTGATTCAGTACGACTTCGGCAAAACGATCCAATGCCAAAGTTTCCAGCCCACGGGCACCTTGTATGGGAATTAGTTAGATCTAGATCACCAAAGGCATCTATCTGAGACTATGCCGAACTGGGTGGAAGCTATTATTGAGAGTTAGGGGTGGTATACGCCGTACTAGATAGATAGTTTGAATCCATGGAGTTTTATACCGGCAGAAAATTATATAATTTTAGGGGGGGGGGTGGGGGCCGAGGGTGTTAAAATTTTTGCGTAGTAACTGTCGAGGTAAAGCTGATTTCGAATATCACTGTATCACTTCTTCAGCCTACTAACAAAATTACTAACCCACGAGGATCCGCTGCGACACGGACATCTGAGATGACATATATTGCAAGGCTTTATGTATGGGCTTTGAGGAGACACGGCACTATACATATTATGACATGTATAGTAGATCAGAGATAGTTGCCCTTTCGGCTTAGCCGCCGGGCGTTAATAAATTGTGTGTGTATCACTTCTTTTTTTACAGACTATTCTCATTTATGCGACCCTTAATTAGTTTAGTGCTATGCTGATTTTCACAAGGAATTTTTTTGTTTGTCTTCTTTTCTTAAGGGAAAATCTTTTTAAAGCGGGCGAGACTTCGTGGAACAGCTTCCGATGGTAGGTACTAGTAGAAGTAAGAACTTTGATGGGTAAATATGTAAGCTTCGAGTTCCAATCAGCTCATAAAGAGTCATGACAGTCGCGGGGGTGATGTTGTTTGTCTCATCCGGTTGTTCAATCTTACCTCTACTCTCAGTGAATAAATCTCGATTGGCGCAAGCTTCGTACAGGGTGCTTTGCCCGTGTTTTATACTGAGGGTAGCGCTATTACCTCTAGCTCTTAGGACACTGGTAAAAGATATTATGGACACTCTCGCTATTTATGCTCTTATAATGGTGGGATTGTTTGCTAGCTTAGTAGCCATTCACTCCCTAAGGCCACATTTTTACGCAATAACCGTGCTACTTTCCCGGCATCTTACTTATCCTTATGTTGTTAACCGTCATAAATATTTTGGTCCGTTGACTCGAGCTAGCGTTGCATTACACACGAGCTATGCCACGGTCAATGTTTTTCTTATGTTTTTTCATTTCATATCGCTGACTGACTCCAGCCGAAGGGCAGGAGTTCTCGCTATGATTAACTTCATATTCCTTATACCCGCTACGCACCTAAGCTATATGGCTGATATTATAGGCCTATCTTTTAGGAATTGTCAGCGCATACACCGGGCCGTAGGCTGGATAGTCATTGCTTCATTGGTATTCCATATTGCAGTTGCGCTCATAACGCCTGACGCGCTCACACAAGCTCGCACCAGTGTGGTTGGTGGTAATGATCAACTGGTTGCAAGAACGATTGTAATCGGAGAAATGCCCTCCAAATGTTTACCTTTTTCTAACATATCATTATAGGCTGCGACTTCGCTAGGTGTGCTTACGATACTTGCACTACCTTACTTCAGACGGTTTTCGTATAAATTATTTTTGCGGTCTCACCAGGCCTTTACTATTACAACCATCTATGGGATTTGGTGCCATATCCCAAATGATAGCTTAATTTGTCGAACTTGTTTATACATTGCCCTCGGGGTTCTTGCGTGCACATCGCTGATTCAAACAATCTATTTTCTCTATCGCAACGGTCTTTTCTCTGGCAATGGGATGCCTTGTGTGGTTATAGCAAGCGAAATAGAAAATCAAGCAACAGACCTCCGCAAAGATGACACTGAATCTCAAGTACAAAGCGAAAGGCTTACCAAAATGTGCCTTATTCTGCCCAGACCACTCGAGATTTCGCCTGGGCAATACATCAAGATATGGTTGCCAACAATCAATATATGGTCATGGGCACAAATGCACCCATTCATGGTGACATCATGGTCACGTCAGGAGAGGCAACAGGTCCTTGACCTCATAATCCAACCTAATGGAACGCTTTCTGCAGATCTCGTTCGTCTTGAGAAAAGGGCTGGTACAGGTTACATGTCCTTGCCTGCGTTCTTTACTGGACCTCATGGCATCAACCAACCAGTGGGTTGTTTTCAAGATATTTTGCTGGTGGCGAGCGGAGCAGGAATTGCAGCTATTGTCCCGTATGCAAAAGAAATAATTCACGCTTACGATACCCGCACATCTAATGTCCGCCATGTAAAGTTAATATGGACTGCAAAGTCGTTGGGTAAGTGCCATTGTCTCTCAGAGCGTGCGTGAAGTGGACTAAAGTCAACAGAATTTGTCAAATCGGGTAGCGAATTACTAAATCAGCTTTTAGAAGACGGTGTGTCGGGTAATGGCTATGTTAGTGCTTCTTTGCGGTGACCTTTTACCTGTGACTGACAAGCCTTTTTTAGGTTCTTAATATTTCCATTCACATTGCAGAGGCTGATGTTTTGGAAACACATTTCGGTAAAAATAGACGGGCAGCCCTTTACCGAGGCGCTCCTGACTACATGAGGATTATTGATGAAGTATTGAAAGGAGACAGAGGAAAGTCTGCTGGAATGGGGGCAGGCAATGGCCGAATGCTATTGATTGGTGAGACTACATGAATGTATGCGTGTGGAAAACTGCTGACTACCAATTCATTGCGTAGCCTCCGTAACCGATGATTTGAGGGACGAACTTCGGGGAACCATGCGAATGTACCTTGGTCGGCGTGCAGAAATGATTGAGTTGGAATACCAACCTTAATTGGGACAACTAAAAAGCATAACTTTATCTAGGCAGTGGCAAGCATGGTGGCGAAAGATTTGCCTCAGCGAATAGGATCACACCGGGCGAATGATCTCCTGGAACAGGTATCACAGAGTTTGGACATGAGGCGACGTTTTGAAGCTGTTACTTGAAACTAGGCCGGTGAATTTGAAGCTAAGGGACGATGGAAAATGCCAGCGTTAATGTGGCATAAGAGGAATAGAAGATATTTAACACGTATTGCTGTTTGGTTTTTGGATTTCGGGATTCTCTTTCGTTGTTGGTGAGAATAAACAAGGCTTAAAAAGAGTACCCAAACTGCAGTGTAATACATTTGGCAGGAGAGACAATCAGCTGGAAATGATTCTAAGAAAGTAAACAACAGAAAGTAAACAACATAACAATGAGCTTCCCATTGAGGTCCGATTCTCCACCCGAGACCTGGCGCTGGCGTGACGGCTGGTGGATCCAAAGTAATAATTAGCATGGCTTCGGCCACGGGCTGAAGGAGGATAAGATGTGGGATTCTGAGGGGAAACCGTTTTGGAAACCTACTGTACTATTGGAAGATCTCAAATCAAAGTAACAAACTGAATCTGAGGTTGTTCCATCCATATCGTAAACTAGATTCGAGATCTACTATGTTTTTTTTCGATCATAAAACATATGTCCATGGGCTATCTATCTGAATCAGACGTTCGTGGGGCAAGGCTATGAATTTTTGCTAGTACAGTGTGTGTGGTGCGTATTTCATTTATGCTGTCCTCTGGTCGAAATGATATGCAGCCTACAACTACTATATATATCTTCCTATTTAAATGGATCGTATACCACTTTCTAAGCGAACCTAGAGCCTCTGTGCCGTTGTTATGTTTGTGCTGCCCTTGTGGCGCGCAAATTTGACACGGTTGCGATGTTTCAGCAATATCCAAGACAGCGTCCACTGTCTTGGCCCGTGAAGCGCTGTCAATCTTACCTCTTGATCCTTCTTCTGACCCCCCTAACAGTATTGATATGCCGTTGAAAGCGTCGTTAACATTCCCTCGGAGCTCTCTCCTTATAATTCTCAATCTTGGGCAATCTAAAAACACGTGGTGAACGCGTTCCCGTTGCCACAGACGCAAAGGTCGTCGACTCGGAATCGGAAGGCCTTTGCGTATGCTGACAACCCGCAGTGTCCGGTTCGCAACTGCATCAATAAGTACGCTCGACTTCTAGGCAGAGAGCCAAAGAACCGTGTGGTATACTTGGTCGGTAGTGAGTCGTTGATTTGACGCAGATGGGCGCCGGTGCTCGACTCGTTCCATTCTTTCTTCCACTGGGCGTGGATTCCTTGTCTGAGAGTTTCCCCCTGTATGCCTGTATCTTTGACCGTACCCTTAAGAGAACAGATGAGACTGAGACGGCGAACCTGCTGAACGAGAACCGGAAGCGAACTCGGAGTGGCGATGCCTTCACACCGTCGGACTCGGCGGGTCGAATCACCACTGAGATGTGGAAACTCATCGGCTCCCTGAGGGACGTCATTCACCAACAAACCGCAGCGATTGAAGCCACTTAGAACGAGCTACAGGAGGTCAAACATAATCAGCACATCCTACAGGAACAGAATGAGAAGCTCCATGAGGAACTCAAGGCTCTGCAAGCTCGAATCGAAGCTGCTCCGCCGACGGCCCCAGCCAGATCCTGGGCCGAAGTTGCGGCAGGGGGTAGCAACGGTTTGTCCCAAACAGCCCCTCAGCGACCCGAGAAAGAACAGAGGTGCATCTGAATCAGCACCCAGAGGAAATTAGTCGACCCGAGAGACAACGAGAACACCGACGGAAACACCTTTGCACGATACCTCTCAATCGAAGCAGCATACACCCATATCCAGACCGCACTCACAAACGCTGTCTTGACGCAAGACGCCCAGTTAGCCGGGGTTGGCACCACCAAGAGAGGCTACGTCGTTAGGTTCAAGGACCCAGAATCGGCTGGAATGGCCCGCACCAACACTGAATGGCTGGAAAAAATGGGCAACAACACGAAACTGGTAAAGCCACGATTTGGTGTGGTCGTGCATCGGACTCCAACGGAGGATCTCAACCTAGAAACTGACTACAATCAGGTGATAGAGAAAATCACAGAAGAAAACGATCCGGCAGAACGAGGCTACTGCATCGAGGGTGTGGCATGGCTCAAGAGAGCAGACAAGGCCGTCGGGAAGTTTGCATCCCTGGGAATCTGGCTCGACTCCCCAGAGGGGGGTGGAGCATTTCATCAAAAAGGGCTTCGTGGTCGACAAACGGTATATAGGGAGCGTGGAGCGACGTGGGATCAAGAAAAAGATGTGCTTCCGATGCCAACGATTCGGACACCTGGCATGGTAAGTATCCATGTAGTCTTCTTCCTTACGGAGCCCTCTTCCGTCTGGAGAACTACTGTGTACGGAAGCCATATTTGCACTGTCAACGGCTATATTCTCTGTGAAAAGACTATCAAGATAGTAATTGCATGTAATAATTTCTGGTTGACGATGAGAAAACAGGGTTCTTCTGGTGGAAGTTCCGCTTTGGCCTTACTACTTCATATAGGTTGTTGCGGTGTATCGGTATCAGCCTGCTGTAGATCCTGGCCTGTCACTAGCATTGGGGCTGGATAGTAGGATTTCTTAATTGGTCAGTATTCTTTCCATCAGTGCCATATTTTGAGACATACTAATTGCGAGCTGAGGAAAGCCCAAAATCCTGAAGTATCCGCTGATAAAATATGTACCTGGCCCGTCTCGCGGATACGAATTCCCATGCATACATCTGCGCTGCACATCCTACTATATTCGAATGCCTTTTTCATCAAACTAGCTTTACGACGGCATTGCTTTTGTCGCATCAATTTTCTTTTCGAAGTCCAATCGCTGGATCTGGTAGCCTTGATAGCTGCCATTGAGCGCGTTGCCTGGGGGGAGAGAAAACTATATAGAAAAATATAGATAGCGGGGATGATGCAAATAGAATAAGGATGCCGCTTGGTTTTTAGACAACAAGGAAGAGCAAGGTGGATGGTTTAAAACCACCCCTTTTCATAGGTACTCAACGTATCCCATGTCTTGGGGAGAAGTTTAACGGATGCGGTATTCCTTGAACTGTCAGTTAGCTAGC
This sequence comes from Penicillium hordei, assembly GCF_028827395.1. Taxonomy (NCBI): domain Eukaryota; kingdom Fungi; phylum Ascomycota; class Eurotiomycetes; order Eurotiales; family Aspergillaceae; genus Penicillium; species Penicillium hordei. The sequence continues at coordinate 1,874,725 of NW_026623147.1, read as the reverse complement.
TGAATTCAACCAATGGTTTTCTTTCTCATTAATCGTAGACTGTTAGTACAGCGATTTAAGATCATGCGTACGGTTTTGAGCCTTTACTACGTCGATTTGGCCCCACGAGATAGCTCAACTTTACGAATTTTTGTGCGGATACCCTGTGAATCTTTGCTACTGTCGACATAGAGGTGATGAGGTGTTACCACCATGCGAACTATTCTCAGAACCTGTCCAGGCTTGGCCCATAATGGCTCACCTATCCTGTTGGGCCGCCCAGAAGCGAGGTTAGCGCTGCTCACGGACCCGCCATCGAGCCAGTGAGTGATCGGGGACGAGATGCGTCGGGCGTTGTTACATTCGGGTCCAGTTAGGATTGGCCCCAGGGGATCGCCAAACACGTAGGATAGCCATTGGAAACGTAGAAGGTCCATAGCACAGCGGATCACCTAGTCCTGTTCTTAGTTCCTGTTCTACTAACCTACCAAGGGCATTGTGCCCTTCGCCGACCATGGTGCCTGCAGTGTTGGGCGTTGACAACCGAGATTGGCTGAAAGACGAAGGGTACCTGATAAACCCCACTGAATCCCACTCTCACGCGGTCGCTTTATTGAAACCATATAATTTCAATCCCTGCTACTACAAGTTCAACCAGAGGTTGGGCTCGATCGCCGGACGAAATATGAACCGTGGTTGATGTTCTGTCGGTTCGGATTGTATCTTTGTTGCTACATGTTGGGTCACAGGATCAATACTCAACCGTTAGAAAAATAAGAGGTCCTGCTCTATGGAGTCCGTTCGCAGGCTTTATTTGACATCCATGCTGTCGCTGGCAGCCTGGTCAAGTCCGAGCCCCGAATGGGCAGGGGATTCCTGCTGTTTCAGGTATCCTAGTTTAATTCAACCCCCAAACGGGTAGGGAATCCCTGCTGCAGCAGGTATCCTGGTCACGTCTAACCACCGTACTGACAGGGTGTCCCTGCTACTCGAGGCACCCGGTCAAGGCCAACTACAGAGCGAATAGGAGGCCTGGATTTTATTTGACACCCCTGCCTCTGCATATTGACCCGCAGATTTGACAACAAACCGTAGTTTCACCATGGCATTGGCGGGGACCTCATCGTTCGGTGGATGGACTTGACCGGGGTACCTACCGCAGCAGGAACGTATTTCCAATTTGACGGATCTAGTGGCCACGTGCCGAAATAGATCCAGCCTATGATTGCATTTTATGGTCTGGTTGGGGGGTAGCAGGTCAAATTTTCCTTTAACCCACATGAGTCAGTGGAATTTGCCCCGTCGCGGCTATTAGTGTGACCAACATATTTGTTGGATGTGCATCAGATAATTAGCCATAATCAGTTGAAGGCTGCGAACGAAATCACATGGGATAGGGTTTCTGTGTTCGTGTGTGGTTACAGCAGGGAGCCCCGTTCGGCAGTCGGACTTGACAAGGGCGCCTCTAGAAGCAGAGAACCCCCTGTACAACAGCCGCATAAGCCGATCGTGCGATAACAGCCCAACGCCGTCTTTATTAATGAGAAGTTCAGCTATGTAGATTTTCCTGTGATTTGATTGTACTTCACGAAATGTCTCCAAGTCCGACAGTATCCAGTATCTACAGTCGATCGATAGGATCGCCGAGATTGGACATTCAGCTGGTTCACAATGGAACCAGTTCCTCGGTGTCATCTGAGCCTGATTGTCCCCAAATAACGTCGGCGGATCATAAAGTTGGAGACGCTAGGGGTTTTAGCACCGCCTTGGAATCTACCGGCAGCCGGTTACAAATCGCAAAGCGTTCTAAACCTCAATCAGATTGCGAATATCAGAAGATCCTTGCGGATGACCTGACCGGCATTCAATGGGAAAATGAGTTTTATGGAGAGTGCACTGAGATCTATGAAGAACTGGTGCTAGCCACTGTAAAGGCGTCGCAGAATTTGTCGTCTCAGTCCCAGTCGCGTCTGTTAGATTATTATTTTGAGCTGTCCACATGCCCACCAGAACATGACTTTATTCTTCAAGCCGTCCGAGATCTAAAACTTTCGCTGGAAGAATCTCAGTCCCGTGAAATCGCAGCGGTTGACAAATGGGTAAAACATTGGGACCCCAAACCCGGTGAACGAATTTCCACTGCCTGGATCTGAAGCTGGCGGGAACAGCTTTGCCAGAATGGGAGGCTGTTCGCGGCCAGAGATTGGAACTTCATGCAAAAGTTGAATACATTGATTTGACTCCCTACGGCTCACTTGAATATAACTAAGCATATGCATTACATTTCATCGTCATAAAGACGACTTCGCTGAACGATCTAGCCTCGGGTTACCGGAAGACCAACCCAGCAGCAAAAATATTATGTGAGGTCTCACTTTGGAGTTCTTCAGCTATGAGGAACAAGCAGATGAAGGCCGTCCCTGAGAGCGCTCTTTCTTCGTATGCACGTTATGTCCAGTCGCTGTAAATACCAGAAGCTTGAAACAGCTATATGAAAAATACAATCTAGAACCAGACGCCTGGACTGGAAGAATCGATGCAAACCTAGTTATGTACAAAGTACAAAACCAATATTTTACGCGCTACTCCCACAATAGTTTTCGAAATCAGTTAAACAGTAGTAACCCCCATCCCGGTGAGATGAAATGCCCTATGTGATGAAACGCCCACCAGGTACCTGCACATTTGAGCGCCGTCACCCCCAATCCATGTATTGAACATTGCCTGAGAGCAGCAGAAACAGTTATTATCTGATTTCCAATTCGATGCTTTTTTTAAACAAAGATTACAAACTGTTAAAGTGGCGGATTACAAGACGGCACGCGCTACAGTAGTATTGGAAATCAGATTTACCTCCACACTCTTCGACATTAATTCGCAAACCCTAATTTGAAACACGCTAGCCCAGATATGGTATATTCGTCGATCCCCTTGTTCCTAAAATAGAAACTGTTTTTTACATAACGCGGGTGGGACCATATCTTTTGTAAATTACAAGAAACTGCTATACTGTACTAGAAAATGCACCGTTTGCTATTATGATGCCGAGATCATCCACAAAAGCGTCTGAAATGAATAGGAAAGATGACGTTGCATCATTTCGCCTACCTAGTGACAAATATTGACTTTTTATATCATCAAAATTATGTTACCTGAGAATATACCAGTTTTGGTGGAACTCTTGGCAGTAGAAAGATACATAAGACAAGATTACCGAGAAGGCGAATACACCGAATGGAAACAATCATGTAAGTATGATTGGGATGAGAGAGATCAGTCATCTGATCCGAGAAACAGAGGCTGCTTGAAGAGAGTGCAGAAATTGATGGAATTGAAGCCATTGGAAGGCTCAGAAATGAAGGAATTGACAGCTCTTGAAGCCAGGAAATGCAGGCTTTAAGAACTGGGGGGTGTGTCGAATACCAAGTCCGAATACATGGTAGAAACCAGGTAATATACCGGGAACATCATGTGACATTGGGTACCAGGCATACCATACAAAAGTGCATATTACAGTTAGTCATCATGGTCCGCACAGATTGTTGAAATAGCGGGTTTTGTCATTTTAGTTAGTTAGAGTTGCCAACATTGGTCATTTATACCATACATTGTTCGTACACCAGCTTTCCGTCATATTTCACAAGCGAACTGCCCACACAAGCGAACCGCTGCACCCCAAAACACCATAGTAAATGCGATAAGACCTTCGACCCTTTTCGCCGGCTACAGCGCCTACAATACACCGCGGCGCAGGAGCCGACCAGGGGTCCGTGGAAATCCTGCCTCTGGCTACACACCCAGCGGCCCTGGGATTGGGTGTTGACATTTGCTGAAAGGCACAAGAGTGTCTGATGATCACCACCCTTCTCTGGTCTCGTTATTCAAACCATGAGAGTTGAAATCCTTGCTCATACAGGTTCAACCGGAAATTGGGCTTGATCGCTGGACAAACAATGAACCGTACTTGTCGATTCAGATCATTCGTATAACCAACGTTTATATGTCACTCAGCCACATAACTAAATCTTAATCAGTGATGAAGAGGAGGAGAGGACCAATCTCGATGTGATTTCGTCCGCAGGCTTCGACTTGGAATCTAGACTCCTGTAGGTTTTTGATGTGAATCTGTTCGCAGCCTTGGAAGGTTAATTACACCAATAGGGCCAACGAGACATGTTGAAGTGGCTCCTATGGGTTCAACGAAAATAGGCGAATATCTGATGAAGAGCATTGCTGCGCTATGGTTGGATGTGGCGGGAAGGACATTAAGCGTGGTAAAAGATGCCATAAGGACTGAGGATGGGTACGTCCTGCAAATGATGGGAGTAATTGGTAATATATTGGACACAACTCGGTACCATTATCCCTCGCTTCTTTCGTTTGTGATCAGTTCTATGATTTGTTACCTCAGTGTATCTCGTTTATACTTGACAAAAACACCCACTCGGCCAAAAACCACATGGGCACCCGATCGTACATATGAGATATAACTACGTAATATCGAACGAAACAATACAGAGTCAGGTATTTCTCTGTGAAGTTTAGTCGTTTACGAAGTGGAGGGGCTTGTTTCGTTTCGCTACTACGTCTGGTATTAAACCATGTCAGATATAAAATAAATTTGGTACGCCCAATCCAAGTTTGGTACAGCGAATCATGTGATTAAGGGTTGAAAGAACATCGTTCTGTTTCCGACAATGGAAGGCGATGCCGGTCGCTGCTGTATACGCCCCACTTACGGAACTGAGTAGGGTAGTGATATGACCAAGGTTCTGCCCAACTTGGGCCCCAGAATTTGTCCCGTCATATGATGTCGTATATGCCATTATCCTCTAGGTGGTTTCTAGAAGGGGTAGTCGCAAGCATACGTCTGAACCGTCAAAGTACCCCGCTTTCAGGTGACCTGCCAAGCGATGCTAGGAAGGAAACTTCATTGTGATTATTTCCAATAAATTACACAGACTCGTGTTTCAGGACTAAATTTGGAAAATAATTGAAGAGAGTAAAGTTGTGAACTGATTTCGAGCCCGTCTGTATGACCGACTTTGTTACGCCCGTATTTGTTTCTGGTTGGTTGACTTGGATTGCAAAGTAATTCGAAGATTATTAACAGATGAACGAGGCCTAAACAATGTTAGCCTAGACGGCCGCCTCCGGGCAAGGGAATACCAACAGTAGCGCGAAGGCGGATCGCTAGCTTCGTGGGCAATCGCCACGCGAGTAGAGGATTCGACGATTTCCACAGAGGTGACCCCACTAGCGAATGAGGGATTAGCACACGACCTGTGCGCAATCCTATTCGCGTTCTTCAACTCTGCGGCCATTAAACCGGTTTTCTTTCACGGTGGCGCATCGGCCTTTATTGACGCTTACTTCCGCTGACAAGAGTAGGCCGTTCGGCCGAGGAGAACCAAGCCAAGATTCAGTCGGAAGACATGCCGCGTATCGAAACATGGGCCCGACGAACTGGATCTGTTTTGCAGCGGAAAAGACCGAGCTCATCTACCTCACCCGGAAAAGATGCGAACAGCACCCACCAGGTGGGCATGAGCGAGAAGGTTATCTCACCCCTGCCCAAACCTAAGCTGCTAGGCGTGATCTTTGGCGGGGGCTACGGTTAAGGAAAATCGTCTAGCAGGCTACTAAACGCGCAACCAAATTTTCCATCGCCCTGAGTGCGCTACGGCACCTGCGTCCAGAGTAAGTGCGACAGGTCTACTAAGCTTGGCGTTATTTTTGGGGCTGAAAGCAAAGTTCAACATCAGCTGGCGCTGAGGGATGCCAAGGTCTGAACATCGAACATTGTCTACGTTCTCTTCCTGCTGATGTGAACAGGTTTGAACATAACTCTCACAAAGAAACACACCCTAGTACTGGAAGCCAAGAGAACCGCGACATGTTTATCAAGAACCCTGTGGGTGTGGGTCCGATAGATATACTAATAGGGCCTTTTGCTCCAATATCACTCCGTCATAAATACCTTGCAATCCCCAGGCCAAACAAGCATTTTTCACCACCAAGTTATTTCCTATATTTTTGCTTCCCAAAAAATGCAAAACCAACGGCAACAGCTGCACAATACCCACCATGTGCAAAGGTTCTACGGTGGAGACCACCAATCACCCTCGCTAATGAGGATAGAAAGTGCAATGGATTACCTGGAGCGCAACAGACAAGCGATAATGGCATCTCGAGGATATCTTCTCTTTACCCGTCAGCAAGAAGATGACGAGTTTAATCGTGTAACGAATGAACTCCAAACAGAGAGCAATGTAAATCTGGTCCATAAAATTACTTTACTTTGAACCATCTAATGGGATTATTATTGTTCAGGACTTGCGAAGACAATGGTGGCAAATTCCGCGAGAGATGCGGTTGAAAATGCATCCAAACCCTACTCCTATCCGGCTTTCACCTCTTCAACCCGCACCCCAAATTCAATGTGAAGTGCCTATGGCAAAAGGCATAAAGGGCTTTGAAGTTTCAGAAAACCTTCATCGACAAAACTTCGCACACCCACAAAACAGACAATCGCCGCAACAACCTTCGCACACCCCGGTGTCTCAACCGCTATCGAGCCAGAATCCTTCTCCTACTAACAGCGCGGAGAACTCTTCGAACTTGTCGAATTTAGAACCAAACGATACTAAGTGCGATCGGACTCGTCCTGATACCAATAAATATGGGGTTCCAGCGGGTAGGGATGACGGTGGACGCCCTTTTTGGATGCGCAATTCCGATCGAAAGCTAGTTCACCTTATTTGCCCCGTTTCCGAATGCGGAAAACAAGACTTTCAAACCTTGCACGGATTTGTCTGTCACCTCGCGTCCAAACACAAACACAAATACAGGAAAACCCCAGACCGCTCCAAGGTTTTGGACACGTTTGGAGTTGTCTTTGATCAAACCACGGTGGATTCGGCAGGGGTAAGCCGCAATTACGAGTCCGCACATTCGGAATCAACTTTGGAGACATCTAGTCGAAAGCAAGATATGTTGACATTTGTCGGAAGTGAAGAGCGCTATTTTGAGGGGGAGTCCCGTCTGGCTGAATCTGACATCGGAACAGTAGTGGAAGCTGGGAGCCCTAGCAAGCATTCCCTGCCGGCTGCCTCTGTGTTGTCGATCGGATCAATCACTGACTAGTTGACGATGGAACTGCAGTCAAGACATTCACTGTTAATATGGCTCAAATTATGTCGGATTTCTTGCGCTTTTTCTAAAGAAGGTTAAATATCTCTTCCTTACATTTTCAATCCCATTTTTTGTCTTCTTATGCAGTAATTTAGTATATTTTTCTTGGTGCCTAATCAATCGAAAATTGGTTAACACAGGCTTTTTATCACACCTATTCATCATAGAAAGCTGAGTCAGGCAAGGAAAGAAGAATCTTTGTTGAATGACTGTTCGATGATCCTATATCGGAGGATACAAGCGCCGGCACGCATGCCTGGAGCAGCTTAGTCAACGGCCCGTAATGGGTTCATCTTTTACTGCTCTTGGCCCAGTATCTATACAGGCCAAGACTTTTGGACAAGTTATAAACAAAAAGGGATTGAGCTTGTCCGAGAATTGATTTCAGGAGCAGGGAATGGCAGCAGACCACAAAAAAATAGTAAACACTCAGCAGCTCCATCTTATAATGATCCATTTAGGTCCACCATTCATCACCTTCTGTCGGCCATGAATCTTCCTCGTCCTCTAGCTCGCTCGACTTGTCCAGAGATTGCTCGATTTTATTCGCCGGAGGAGATCTGGTCATGAACTGTGATGATACTGGCATGATGTCCGTTGGTTGTTCAGACCGATGTTGCTCACAAGCGTGCCCCCGATATTCATTCAAAGTCACTGTTTCATGTTGATTTGGCCCCAGCGTCGGTATGGCTACTTGCTGTGACTGTCCCCCGTAGAGGGGGAAGTGGGGTCTAGAATGCCCAGCGAAGAGGGGCTCGCTTTGACCCAATAGAGGGTCTTCCCAGTTTGGATGAACCACACCACGATTTTCACGGGAATCGCTAGGTTTCAATGGTAAAGACTGAGGCTTTGGCCAAGGTCGTGTTGAGGTGTGGTCTTGGTGCAAATCTTGGTCAACCGGCAGGCCATTGTTCAGTGAGGTTTGAGCTTTAGGTAGGCAGCTGTCCATGGAAGTGCAGGGACTGAATATAATTGAGTCAAAACCTAATTCCCTTAACTGCTCACTGAGATGCGAATCTACTTTGGTTGCTTGTTGTGTCATTTCCAATCTTCTTAATAGACATTGAAGGCTTTGATAGTAGTTAATAGCCAACTTATTGCACCTTGAATGTCCCGTGACAAGAGATTGCTAGAAGACACACGTCAGAAGCTGGAATACAGCTAAAGATAGCAGGAAACCATACTACCCTCCTTTTTCCTCCAGCGAAGTCGGTCAAGCGATTCAAACGCCGTAATATTCTCCGGTAATCACTTGCTTGCAACATGCGTTTATCAACTGACATTCTGGTTGTTCTGTTGTTGTATTCTCAGATTTCAATGGTTGGGCGACTTTTTGCATGAAAGCCTCTCGCAAGGGTCTGTTTCTTTAATAGTCTGCGGGCTCTGCGGGGAGCGGGACAAGTATTGTTTATGAACGTTAATGTCTTATCTATCCTTGGCCCTCCCCTCCTTTTCCTTATTACTACCATGTTCGGATGTAACCCCCGAGCCAGCACCCTAGTTCTCGTATTACAAGCTGGTACTCCATCACATGTCGCATATGGCCAGATCGAATATTCCGTTTAAGCAACTATGGAATAATGCTTACCAGTTAGCGTGTGGTTTGACGATCTACAGAGTCTCCGTCTGAGCCAATAACATCCCATCTAGCCTCCACGCTGGCGAATGCACTGACCTTTTGGATTATCAAAAAGGCTGCTCTGTGCATTCGAATTCGCTGGTATGCAAGCTCCATACTGCGCCATCGAGCCAGTGGGTGGTTGGAGACGAGGTGCGTTGTAGTGTTGGGCGTTGATAACCGTATTGACTAAAGGGCACAAGGGTGCCTGCTGAACCCTACCGAGCCCTACTCTCATCCGGTTGGGCTATTCAAAACGTTCGAGTTGAAATTTCTGCTGCTACAGGTTCAACCGGAGGTTGGGCTCGATTGCTGGACGAACAATGAAACATGGTTGATGCGACTTTTGGTTCGAATATTTTGTACCTCTGTTGCTGCATGTTGGGTTATGGAATCAAGACTCAACTGCTGGGCAAATAGGAGGCCCCTGCTCGATGTGATTCCGTTCACAGGCTTCGACTTGATGTTGCCTAATTAGATGGTGCATATCCAACGAATATGTTGGTCACATCACACCAACAGCGCCAACGGGGCACATTTAACTGGCTCCTATAAGTTCAACAAAATTTGTGCTGCTACCCCTGACCGGGCCACGGATTGGACTCAAGGCCAGGATCCATCTTGACATGTTGCCACTAAATCCGTTAAACTAACCGGGGTTCCCTGCTGCTCAAGGCACCATAGTCAAGTCCAACTACCGAACAAACAGGGGGTCCCTGCTGTTGTTGCTAAAAGTCAGACCCACGAACGGGTTGGTGGTCCCTGCTGGTGTAAGTATCCTGGTCGAAACCAACAACTGAACAAGCAGGGGATCCTTGCTGCTCGAGGCACCCTGGTCAAGTGCAGCCACTGAAAGAGCAGGGGGACCCCGGTTAATGTCCAACAACCGAATCGACAGGGCGAAGAAGGTGGGGGGGGGGGCTGGCGCTGCAAGAAATCCTATACCAAATTCCCGCCAAATGCCTTATCCGATAGCCGTATTTGGCGGTGCATGTGGTGACATAAGCAAATTTTTGGCCGGCAGTGAATCTTTCTACACTCTTTCTCCTACGTTTTAGTTCTTAGGCCGCCCTCATGGCGCGCGACTTCGAAACCGTTGTGACGCCTCTGCGAAATCTAGCACAGCCGTGACCGTCCTACTAGCCCGAAACAGCCTCCCAGCAGATTCGACATGATGTTGAATGCGTCTCCAACGTTCTCTCTTGATTCTCTTCTTAGTCCCTGCAGTATTGGGCAGTCCACCAAGACGTGGGTGGCTGTTCCTTGAGTGTCACACGCGCACTGAATTGTCGTCGCGGAAGCCAATGGCCTTCCTGAATGTGGATAACCAATTGTGTCCCGTGCGTAGCTGTGTCAACAAGTATGCCTGGCCCCTGGTCAGGTTTTGTTTGGTTATTCTCAACGCACGACTTATAGAATAGGGTTAAACCTGACTCCTTTCACTACAGTAAAATTCAAAAACTGTTTACCACATAACTTATTAAGCACTCACACTTTGTTTACCGTTGCGTAATTAAATCGGGTTGGTGCCTAATTCGGTTAGGTCATAAGTACCGTTTGTTTCTAAGCGGCCAATAGGGTACCCTTGTCTAGATATAAAGTCTACTTGGTTCGAGTGCGGGCCGACAAACAAAGTGTGCGTGCTTAAGGGGTAAACTTTTTTCGAGTTCTAATGTAGTATAAAGTGACAGAAAGCTGGTGTACGAACAATGTATGGTATAGATGACCAATGTTGACAACTCCAACTAAAGTGACAAAACTCACTAACTATTTCAACAATCTGTGCGGTAATGATGACTAAACGTAATATATGGTATGCGTGGTACTCGAAGTACCTGGTTTCTACCATGTATTCGACTTGGTATTCGACGATTCGACATGAAGAATAAACTGACAGGCTATATCACTCGAGGGCCAAACTTCATTTTTGGGGACAGTAGGGCAATACCACTGACTTTAAACCATGAACCCTCAAACTATGAATCCTTTTAGCATCCATCTAACAACATACCATCTAACAGCATACAGCGATTTTCGTAAATACTTTACTACTCAGACACTCACATTTTGTTTGTCGGGCCGTGCCCGAGACAACGCTAGGCCAAATACAACTAGCGCGTAAATTAAGCTGATCGATCTATAAGTGGAAGATACCTTACCACATGTCCCAATAACTATTAAGCTCATTACAGGTACCGGCTGGCAAACAAACTGTGAGGGTCCGATGGGTAAACTGTTGTCGAAACCCGCTGAACCTGATTCCACGGCTTACAGAGTACTTTTAACATAAAAAGGCTATGAGCAAGAATTTTCTGTTTTCAATGTCAAAAGATCCAAGGTCAGCCCGATTGTATATGTAAGTGTAAATGGCAAGGCGGAAACGTATTACTGATCAGATCGGTGGTGTTGAGAAATAAATGTCTTGTGGCAACGCAATGTCCTGTGCAATTAGCGCAGATTGCTGTATCCCACGCCGCATCTTAGATTTTGGTGACGTCAGATTCATCGATCGGATATAGAGAGAAGGGTGGTTCCTTAATAGAATCGGATTGGTAGGATACACAACCGGTCGATGGAAGTCTTTCTTGAGGTCTCTAATACGCACATGCTCCCAGCATGGCGAGATGGGTTCAGCATCCATTGCGCGCTTAATTCCAATTCATTAGCGCAAGTTAATGAATTAGGTTTCTTGGACTTCCAATCTATTCTATATAAAAATCTATTATACGCAAATTCCAGCTAGTAATCCAAACGAAAAAAAAAATAGGGGTATAGCTGTCAACTCCCAGTTGCACAGTGATTGGTTGGGTGTGGTAGGTGGGCCTCAGTCAACTTAATAAACCGTGCCACCTTCCCCGCACGTCCTCATAATTGAGGGTAGTGAAACAAGTCAAATTGCTGAGGCTCTCAACTTCCGAATGCCCAGGGTATTGGGTACCTATCCTTTAGAATAGGTGTACGAAGGCAATGTTCACCTCATTATTGATGTCACTTCCGAGGACCCATTACCGTGTTTCCGAGAGCCCTTCACCAATTTGGGTCTTGGAAAAATAAGGAGCAGTTATACTTCAACGTCAGGAACAGAGACGAAACGCTAATACAGAGAGAATAGCGCATTACAAGTCGATTTGTAACTAACAATCTAATACCTACCAGAAGCGTAAGATACCGGTATGAAAAATACAAGGGTCTAGAATTAGACGCCTAGACTGGTTGTGGAGTTCGATGCAAATTGAGCAAACAGAGTGGCTTTGAACAGGCGATCTGTCAAAATTTCCCCTCTGCATCTTGTAGTTACATTGCTGAAGCGAGTCAGTGTCCAGGGTCAATTTGATACAGCACTAGCAGTTATTGCCTTCTATGTCTAAAACGTAATGACTTTTCTAACCCTCATTAGTGACAGGTAAAAAACATAATACTGCGAGTATAATATGGCATAAAACACTAGAGGACTGCCGGTAACATGTCGTATTTGTATCACAAAGTTGCTTTATTTTACATGGCCCATATTTTCATTTAACTAGGGCCAGGATAGAAGGTAAGGCTCGACATCAGGCAACCATTTCCTAACCTCCGCCATTGCTTTCTGCGCGGATCATCTTTTACCAGTCGCCTTCTAGAATCTTATATGCATCATCAATTGCGTTAGACTCCTCCGCTTCATCCTCTGTGTCCCAACAATCCTCATCTTCTATCTGCCAATTCTCCTCCTCGCTTGAGGAATTCCAATCTTCATTGGAAATGGGTCTGATTTGGTGGAATGATCCAGGTCTGACCCAGATACAGTGATATTCGAAATCAGTTTTACAGTACTTTTCGAAATCAGCTATGTATACCTCCGAACTCTTTCGTCTTGATTCAGAGAAACTTAATTCCGACACGCGCTAGGTCCGGCTTGGTTCACCGCCACTTAATTATGGCAGAACTGTTATCACAATGATTGTATGCTAGAAATGAGTCATTCGATTACCGCCCTCAAGCACTAGGTTACGAGGGGATATTACCTTACCACTTATCCGAATAAAGACTATAGCCATTTCGGGTACGAGCCAAGAAACAAAGAGTGTGTGCTTGAGGGGTAAACTGTTTTCGAATTCTACCGTACCAGGAAAGACAAGGCATTGTCATATTTCTCTCCAATCTGATGCCAAGGTGGCGAGTAATAGAAGTTTATCCCCCAGAAGTGCCATCATTTACAGAGGTGACACGTCTAAAACAACTGCTGTCAGACAGACTGGAGTTGAACTCTAGAAGTTGAACACAAATTTGTAAGGTGCTTTGAAATATTTTTCCGGTCCCATTAAGGAGCGGACGCTACTGTCAATCAATGTGGAGCTGCATGATCCGTCACTGGGGCTTAGAACAAGTAACAGGATGCTAAAGGAATGACCGCGGTAATCTTGAAGGGTTAATTGAATGGTTCAATTGACCGGCACTCGTTAGGTTTATTTGCCGTTGTCCCCACAGTGCCATTAGAATCCAATGATCGCTGGCCCGCTTTTATGAATGCGTACTTTCATAACATCCCTAAGATTTTCTTCAGCATGGTACAATTTTCTATCACCATTGTTTGATTATTCGGTCTTCAGAAATTAATCTTCCTCGGTCAAGCACTGTTTCGACTGGGATACAGTGCCCACCGCTATCGCCTTCCATATCGAACAACACATAGAGGCTCTTTCAAACCCTAATCACATGGTACGCTAATCCATATTTGGTTAAGTGAAATTTCAATATCTGGTTCCAAGGGTGAATTGTATGACGCGGAACCAGTAAATTACCAACTTGGGTATCTATACAATTAGTGGTACGGATCTAAAACATACCAGGCCCAGCACTAAACAGGTCTTACTGTATCTGCCGAACGGGACTCTTAAATTCCCTTGTCTTTCGTATATTGTCTTTCCACAAGATACATATGTTCAGGCTTCGGTTACATCAATCATTTCGCCGTGGCCTTCTCTACTTTGCCCTGTGATTATACGATCCCTGTTGAAGTCATATAGAGAATATATTGAAAAGAAATAAGTGTCATTTTGAATCCCATTATGGGGCATGAAATTGTTTCAGTCCTGTTATTTAAACCATCGAGCGAATTTCTCCATAGCCCGCCGTGCCTTGCTAGCATTAAGATGTGAGACCGTCTGACTGTTTGACGGTGTTGTTTGGTACATCTCCTCTGCGTCTTTCAGCTTGCCCTGGTTCTTGTAGAGAATACCAAGGTTGTTGACTATATCGAGAGTGGACGTATGATCTGGACCAAGGGCCTTCTCATAGCCTGCCAGTGCTCGCTGGTACATCCCCTCTGCCTCATTCAGCTTGCCCTGGTCCTTGTAGAGAAGGCCAAGGTTGTTGACTGTACTGAGAGTGGACGTATGATCTGGACCAAGGGCCTTCTCCTTGCCTGCCAGTGCTCGCTGGTACATCCCCTCTGCCTCATTCAGCTTGCCCTGATCAGTGTAGAGAAGACCAAGGTTGTTGACTGTCATGAGGGTGGACGTATGATCTGGACCAAGGGCCTTCTCCTTGCCTGCCAGTGCTCGCTGGTACATCCCCTCTGCCTCGTTCAGCTTGCCCTGGTTCTTGTAGAGAAGGCCAAGGTTGTTGACTGTACTGAGAGTGGACGTATGATCTGGACCAAGGGCCTTCTCCTTGCCTGCCAGTGCTCGCTGGTACATCCCCTCTGCCTCATTCAGCTTGCCCTGATCAGTGTAGAGAAGACCAAGGTTGTTGACTGTCATGAGGGTGGACGTATGATCTGGACCAAGGGCCTTCTCCTTGCCTGCCAGTGCTCGCTGGTACATCCCCTCTGCCTCGTTCAGCTTGCCCTGGTTCTTGTAGAGAAGGCCAAGGTTGTTGACTGTACTGAGAGTGGACGTATGATCTGGACCGAGGGCCTTCTCATAGCCTTCCAATACTCGCTGGTACATCTCCTCTGCCTCATTCAGCTTGCCCTGATCATTGTAGAGACTCCCAAGGTTGTTGACTGTCGTGAGGGTGGACGTATGATCTGGACCGAGGGCCTTCTCATAGCCTTCCAATGCTCGCTGGTACATCTCCTCTGCCTCATTCAGCTTGCCCTGATCAGTGTAGAGACTCCCAAGGTTGTTGACTGTACTGAGAGTGGACGTATGATCTGGACCGAGGGCCTTCTCATAGCCTGCCAGTGCTCGCTGGTACATCCCCTCTGCCTCGTTCAGCTTCCCTTGATTAGAGTAGAGAAGGCCAAGGTTGTTGACTGTACTGAGAGTGGACGTATGATCTGGACCGAGGGCCTTCTCATAGCCTTCCAATACTCGCTGGTACATCTCCTCTGCCTCATTCAGCTTGCCCTGATCAGTGTAGAGACTCCCAAGGTTGTTGACTGTCATGAGGGTGGACGTATGATCTAGACCAAGGGCCTTCTCATAGCCTGCCGTTGCTCGCTGGTACATCCCCTCTGCCTCGTTCAGCTTCCCTTGATTAGAGTAGAGAAGGCCAAGGTTGTTGACTGTACTGAGAGTGGACGTATGATCTGGACCGAGGGCCTTCTCATAGCCTTCCAATACTCGCTGGTACATCTCCTCTGCCTCATTCAGCTTGCCCTGATCATTGTAGAGACTCCCAAGGTTGTTGACTGTCGTGAGGGTGGACGTATGATCTGGACCGAGGGCCTTCTCATAGCCTTCCAATGCTCGCTGGTACATCTCCTCTGCCTCTTTCAGCTTGCCCTGATTAGAGTAGAGATTCCCTAGGCTGTGAAAAGCGCCCCATAACGCAACATCTTCGCCTGACAGATCTCCATAACGTACATAATTGGCGTGTGGTATAAGCCTCTGCTGAAGCGCTGAATAATACCTTTCACTTGAACTGGGCACAGTGTACCCAACAGATATCAGTGCCAATTCATTAAGCTGGATCGAATTCACATTTTCGTCTGTGCTAGCAAGGTGGAGACACCAGTCTTGTACCACTGGATGCATCGCATAGCTTCCTTCTTGTTGCTTACTCTCAAGAAGAGAGAATCCGATCAGAGTCTTCACACCAACTTTGAACGCGAGGCCGCTTGAAAGGGCCCTTTCGAGCCAAACTGGGACATCCGAGCAATGGCTGCCACTTTCTACCAACTCATACCAGATATCTCGATTGTCAAAGCGAGCAAGTAGCAGTAGCAGCGCTGCTGCATTCCGGTCCCGCTTTTTGATTTCAAGGTATGATATCATCCATGTTTGTAGCACGTTACCTTGCTGGTACTGACGACCAGGACTTGATTGCAACTGTAGCTCGGACCAAGTTTCGCGGTAGAACTTCAAGTACTCGGTAATACTAGTTCCAGTCTCACGCATGAAAGCCCCAGCGAGGATAATTGCCAGAGGCAATCCATCCAGACGACTCGCAAGAGCAAATATATCTACACTTGTTAGCGTGATCTATAACATATATCAATCAAGCGCCATAGTACCTGAGTCGCCTTCAAGCTTTCTTGTAGTGTTCTTGGCTGACAGACCGCTGCTTTGCAGCAGTAGCCGAATGGTGTGATGAGTGTCAAGTTTGCGGACCGGGAAAGGCTCTCCTAGCTCAGTCAACCCTTGGAGTCGAGAGGTGATGAGGATGGAGCCATGGTCCGCTGCAGGGAAGAGTTCTGCAATATCATATCCGTTACCAACAGTGCTGTTCAAGGGAGAGTATTGATCAATGTTGTCAAAAATGATTAGCCAGCGCGAGTTGCCCTCCAACCCCAGCCACCGTAGCATATGCCTGGCTCGTTGCTCCACTTCTCTGTCATCGGTCGCCCCGCTTTCCCCCAGCTGTCCTGGTACTCGATTCAAGGCAAAGCTCAACGATCGCAAGAGCGCATCCCGATCCTTGCCACTCAGCCAAAAGATAGCTGTAAAATTATCTTTGTGATCTCGCGCGAAGCGGATTGCTAGCTGCGTCTTTCCCATTCCGCCAAGCCCGTGGAGAATCGCAACTTTCCGTGACGACGAATTTGTCGGTTGTAAATACTGCCACAAGTTGTCCAGCTCGTCTTGTCGGCCCACGAAGTTCTCAATCACAGGAACTAAGGTAAGGTCTAGGGGGACATTAAAGCGCTGAACTACAAACGAGAAACTTTATTTAGTCATCGATGCGAACTAGGTATGGAGTACCACGGAGTAGAATTTAGAACCTCTCACCAGAGTCTGCTAGAGTGTCTCGTGCTGTTGGGGTAGTTTCAACCTGATCGATCGGAACCACTAAGACGAGCTCTTTAGCATAGGCTGCTGCCACCACTGCCGCATATCCCTGCCATGCCTTATTTTTGTGTGAGTCAGCATAGTCACAAATACCCCGAATGACTAGACATGGAAAGTCATTCATGAGCCCCGCCGCTTCCATTTCCACACAGTACACTCCTAAGTCCTGAGCTAGCTGATCTCGCCGCCTGCCATCTTTCACTACCTGATTTGCAGAGGCAATCAGTCCATAGTGTATCACTGGTTCGTCATGGTCTCGTGACGACCGTGAAGTCAGATTGGACTGATCACAATCGATACATGTATCAGATGCTCCATGGTCATATTCTGCTTGATACAGACGGTCTTCTTGAGTGGGTCGTGTGAAATTTGCAGCTCTTCGCGGAGTCGTTTTGCCTTGGAGGTCAGAGATAAAATCAAGAACTCGACTATCTTCTGTGAAGTGGTGGGCTTGGAGTGTAGCGAGGGCAGTCAGCAGAACCTTAGGTGGCCGATTAAGCATCCCTGTTCGCTGAAATCGACCGCCGCTTAACGCTTTACCAAGATCGTATTGGATCACGCCTCCAGATATGTCCGCTGGCTGGCTCACCACAATATCGCCTAGTCGAATGTCTGCGCTGCTGCTTGGTACACCACCACCGATACCGACCATCAGACCGAACCGGATGGAATGGAAACTCGAGAGCAACTGCATCGCTACCGTTGCAGCTGATACATTGCCATATGCGCCACTTGGCAAGCAGGCAATGACGATGTTGTGATCCCCGATATTTCCCAGAATGTACGTATTTTGATCGGTCGGCTGGCGAGGTAGGCTCGGGTGTATTGCATCCAGCATGAGCTTTGCGGCTGCCATCTCTAGAGGTAAAGCGCATATCCACCCGACCGTGTAATCGTCATGGGATTGAGAGGCCCTAGCTGCCATGACGGAATATTAAATGAAGACTGAATAGCCTATTTTTGAGTTCACGGAAAATACGCGACAAAGAAGGACATTGTGGAGCCCAGATTTTGGGAATGAATGCCAGAGTTCATTAGAGGGGCGGAGTTGACAGGTGAGGCTGAGGCGAAATACTCTCACAACCAATCATCTTTTTTGTAGTGGGGATGGGAATTGTTGACAGATTGCCTGTTCCAGGATCGCCATGTTTGCTCGATTTGCATCGAATCTTCCAGTCACGATTAGGCTTCTAAACTCTATACCTTCCATACTAGTATCGTAAACCTCGTGTTATTTATTCCCCTGTTCGGTTTGAACCAGATAGTTTACACACTATCTATATCTAGATTAGCTTATCCTATAATTAGGTTATGAGAGCTTCCCTATATCGAGAACCCAGTAAAAGTGTTTGAAATCTTGATCACATGACACCCTAAGCCAGATGTGGTTATAGCTGTATCTGAGATTTTCGTTCCAAGGTTGAATGGTATAAATCTAAATGATAGAATACGACAATGAGGAAGTTGTGTATGTATCCTTACAGCCCTAGGAATACTTACAGCCACCACGACGTCGCCCTAAAACGAGCGTCCCCATTCCAGCAACAACATCAACGCCCAACCCGCTGCAAAATGGCACGAAATCTCGAAAACTGGCAACGTCAAGCCATTGTTAATATGACACGCAGCAGGAAGAGGCTCACCATTACACAAATGGCCAAGGTAGCCAAGTGTAGTGAGCGTTCTGTAACTAACATACGCAGGAATATGCGGCTCTTCGGCAGCCCCCTATCCCCCTCAGTCCCTGCCGGCCAGCCATCAAGCATCACAGAAGTGATGCTAGATGCCCTTTGTGATCACCTCGCCGAAAAGCCCGGCTTATATGTTGATGAAATGGCGATATTTTTATGGGATGAGTTCAACATATTGCCATCTTCGTCGAGCGTCAAACGTGCTCTTACCCGGGCTGGCTGGACCAAAAAGAAAACTCAACAGAAAGCGAAGGAACAGAACACTCAGCTACGAGATTTCTACCAGCACAAATTGTCCGAATATCGTTCTTACCACCTGGTCTTTGTTGATGAATCGGGATGTGATCAACGGGTGGGGTACCGGCGGACTGGATGGTCACCACTGGGCGTGACACCAGTCCAAGTATCTAAATTTCACCGGGGTCAACGCTACCAGATCCTGCCAGCCTACACACAGGATGGTGTCGTCTTGTCTCGTATTTTCAAAGGGTCAACTGATGCGGTGTTCTTCGAGTCATTTATAAAACAACTTCTCCAGCACTGTGGAAAGTGGCCGGAACCGAAATCCGTGCTTGTAATGGATAATGCCTCTTTCCACCATTCAGACCGAATCAAGCAGTTGTGTTCTGACGCAGGGGTCAAATTGCTGTACTTGCCGCCTTACTCCCCAGATTTCAACCCCATCGAAGAATTCTTTGCCGAGCTGAAGGCTTATATCAAGAAATCATGGTCGGCGTACGAAGAGAATCCCGACCAAGGGTTTCATGTCTTCCTTCGGCGGTGTGTTCATGATGTTGGTGCGAAACAACAGAGCGCAAAGGGTCATTTTCGACATGCAGGTATAACAATAGAAAGCGCTTAAGTGATTCTCATAGTGGAAGAATGTCGGCTAAATTGCAAGTCGGATGGTGTGACAATACATTTGACTAAGCCATTTCTCTCGAGAACAGAGCTTTTCCATTTCGAGGAAAAGATCATTACGTAAAATGCGCGAGACAGTTAACCATTCACATGAGAAAATTGTGTTGTATACTGCAGTAATGAATGCATGTTCAGTTGTCATATACGCCGATGATCTAAGTGCAAGTGTCAATGTCCAAAACTAATATATATGCCTTCAGCGCCCAGAAAATTCGTTCAGTCAATCCAGTGCGGGGCCAGCCACAGTGGGAATTGACCGTATCCTATCCGGCACAGCCGAGTCTTTCACCTTCGGTCTAGTCAAGTCCGTTTGATTTCCTAACAGTGGCCCATTCGTTGATGTCGCGCAGGAAGCGACGAGCTGTTCCAATCTGGATCCCCCGTTGAACAAAGAAGCCAGAGTCTGGGTCCTCAAGAATTAGTTCAAGATCTAGGTGGTTTTCCAACGTCACTTGGCATATTTTCCGGAAATCAGCTTTGTACGCCTCGTCGGTGGCGCGTGATTCTAACCATTTGCAGTATTCTCTTACAGCAGCTTCGCGAGACCCAGGGATGACGACGTAGTCGTCAGGTGGAAGCCTACGTACGGACGAAGTAACCGCCGGGGCGACTCGGTTTTGTGCTGGCAGAACATTAATGATGGTTGGATATGGTGGCCCGGTTGTCAAATTATCGGTCTTTTTCGATTTCCTTCCTGTCTGACTTTCCAGAACTAGATCTCGACGGATATCACTAGGGACATCATCGTGACTGTCTAGGCTGCCACCACCGTCAACATAGTCAATCAGGCGTTCTAGATGTGGGGCCCGCATTTTATAGTGTTTCTTGTCCTTGGGATCTTCCCAGCACCAATCAGACTTGAGTGGGCATGAACGGACATCACACCTCATAAAGCCATAAACAAGATCCCAAGTTGCGGGTCGTCCGGTGTTCTCTTCTTCATTATGGATCAGCCTCTCACGCTCTGCCAACATTCTGCTAGTTGCCGACACACGGCCTCTCTTTTCGCCTGTTCTTGATACAGACATGGAAGGACCATCGTCATCGCCCCTGTAATTAAAGACAATCTCGATTGTGAGGATTTTGCCTACACGAATCAAGTTGCTCCATTTACGTAGCTGCTTTTCCACTGGTTTCCAGTCGATAGTAGAGGGAAAAAATCGTTCTAGGTTTTTCTGGCACCGGGAGTCCACTTTGACAGTAACAGCCGTGCCTTCAGATCGAACTCGCTGGCCATTTTTCTTTTTCATTTGCAGCATTTCTTCAACAGCTAGTTTCAAAGTCTTCACCCAGTAATCCGCAGGAGATACAACCAAATCTTTTTCAGTCACACTGCCTACCTTCTTACGGTTGAACATAACCTTCCATGCAATCGTGTAGCGCATGTGTGTTGGGAGCTGCTCGTCATATTCGGCATCTTCGTCCCATTCAGCTAATGGGAGAAAATCGAGCTGATCTGACTGCACCTGATCCGTCGCACAATCCGGGGCAGGGCTAGGAGAGAATATGGTAGGCGAACGACCAAAATAACCGGGGGTGGGGGCATATTGTGAATAGTCGTCCCAAGGGTCGCCTGTCCGGGTTTGATAGGCATCATCGCTACAAAGGCTATTGGCCATGGTGAAGATCTTCAAGTGGGGGACACCTAAGCACATATGACTGGAGGAAGTTAGCCAGTAATCTCTGGTGTCCAATGAAATCCAAAATCATGGCATGATGATAAGCAGTGGCGAAGATTGTGAATAAGCCTTACTGTCAAGCCTTGCCTATCAAATTGGACCCCGGACTAAGTCCCAAAAAGTATCGGGAGCTCTGCAGTAATGCAGCTGCGAGATGCAGAGGGGAATTGTTGCCAGATTGCCTGCTCAAAGGCCTCAATGTTTGCTGGGTTTGCATCGAATCTTCCAGAAGTTCAAGTCCAGGCATCTGGTTCTAGATTCTTGTATTTTCCATACTGGTATTTCAAGCTCCTGGTATTTATTACCTTGTTAGGTACAAAACGTCTTGATTACGCGCTATCTACATATGGGTTAGTATGTCATGTGATTAGGGTTTGAAAGATGATCTCTCTGTTCGCGACATGGAAGGCGATACCGGTCGCTACTGTAGCCTATACTCCCACACAGCAGTCCTTATATATAAAAACCTCGCTTCGTCTGAGTGCCTCTAGAGAACACTAAATAGTCATTAAAATAAAACAATGGTCATTTGGGCAATCCTTGTTTTGGCCGTTAGTATGGTAAATGTATTCATTTTCCATGAATAATCAGCTTCTGATAAGCTTTTATAGATTTCTGCTCTCGCCATCCATCCGGAAGCATTTTCTCGTTGGAATAAATCTATTGTGAGCAACTAATATAGCATTGAAGCGCTGTGTTCAGCCTATACGCGCTAACTGATATATAGCAACCCCATGCTATGGAGTCGGGTACCCCAAGTCATCAAAAAGATTTTACTACAAGCCACTGTATGATATATTTCGGGTTCATCTATCAAGCATGTAAAGTTTAGTGACCACAGATAGTACATGCCATCCAACCCCCAGCTAGTGCCAGACACCATCGACGTCCCCACAGATATCGCACCAGATGACCAAGAGCTATAGACCTACAAAATATTCCTATCTTGTTTATTATAGTGTCGATGAAGGATAGTTTCATATAGTTATTGCAGTTTGGAATTTTGTTCCAAAGTACTTCCATTGACGCAAACATGACTAAGGGGTGGGGATCTCACCGCAGCTAATATATAATTTCGAACCCAGAGTGCTAGGTCGTGCAGCGAAACTTAAATAGAAATTGGAAAATGGTCAGCCATTTTGTGACCCATCGTAATACATAGATTGGGTTGCAACCCAGTAAAATAAATACAGGTCTGACCCTGAAGCACGAGGAGTAAGTATCAGGATTTCAGAAATTCTCCATGTGAACAAGTAAACTGGCATCAGGTTCGAGCTGAAAGAAAAGACACTTCCGCAGAAACAGGAGACCAGGGGCTATTCAGGTGCTCCAACATTCTCAATACAAACAAGATATATATGTGCCCGAGGCAAGGTCTAGTGCATGAGCATAGCCTTTTATTTTTTTAGGAATGTATGAGCATAAAGATCGGAGCCAATAAAATTAAGAAAATGGGCTTGGCATGTACTGGCTATCACCGTCAATTGGTGTTCTAGGCTCCTCCTTTCTGTCGTTACGGTGCCGCACGGCCGGTTCATGTGATGTCTGCGCTTCTAGCTCTGAGGAGTGGCCGCCATTGCGGCAGTACTGGGGGCGCCGCAACGAGAATACAGGTGGGCTGCGAACGACAAATTGCCGTTTAGCTTTTGGGGCATAGTCTGCCGGGGTTTTTCGGATCACCGGAAACCCTTGTATCTGCTGCATCCGCTATCAATATGTGAAAATTTATGATGCTTACGTGGCCCGCCACTTACTAAGTCAGCTTCATTGGGTGGGGCCTCCTCCTTCGTGCAGAACGTGTAGACCCAACCGCTCGGCATTCTCATCGTCAGCCATATATCCATATCGTAGCGGTCGTTGAATTCTTTCAATCTTTTGAAGAGATTATGCCGACGCTTGCGAATCTGTTCTTGCTGTGCCCTATCATTTGCTCGGCCTGGAGCCAACTTTGTTTTCGATTTCGCCATAGCAACAACAAATCTAGTTCCTGATTTTGTCAAGATCCAATGCCCCTTTATGTAGATTCCACGCACAGATTGGTTCAACTCCTAGTGATGTTGCGGAGCAATTTTTGACCAGGGTTTGACCAGAGTTCTTAACCATGTAACTTGGAGCTTGTGGTCAAATTAGTGATCATGCGAGGTTGGTGTTTGCTGAGTTACGGACAGGCGAGTCCCACGCTGCAGACTGCCAAGATACCTTGAAGTTCAACTGTTGGTCTGCAGACTTTCTTTTCTTTTACCACGAACCTACTAACTCATTAGGATTGTGAGCAGCAGCTTAGGGCCCTGATGTTCATCCATTCTTCGACTGCTGTACCTTCGTAGGCTCGATATTCCCCTTATACAGTGTTCCTATTTTAGATAGCTAGTAGAAGGTCGGGTAAGGCTGGACTAGGGCTCACTCAAAGTAATGGGCTAAAGGATGTGATACGAAGCAATTTCCGGGGCGTTCTCGGGTTAGCCAGCACTTAGTGCACTTGCCGGAAATTTTCAATTTACTATTAAATGGCGGCTAGCTCACCTAAGTGGGCTTTCCACCAGTGAGCTAACTGCGACCAGGCTTTCTTTGTTACTACAATCGGCCGCCGGCTGATCTTAGGGCGATGATAAACCCCGGGCACCCCTGATTTGATAGTCCGCCAGTGGAGTTGGTAGTCTGTTTGTGAGGAAACTGGGCACCTCGTTCGCTTGCGAACTGGTGTAACGAATGCTTTTGCTGCTCTGGTCAATTGACTATACGCACTAGGTACCGTCGGGCCTAAGGGCATTTCGTCAAACTAGAACAAATCAGCGACCATTCATCACTGCTTAGGGCGTATTGAAGAAGATGCCTTCTAGTAATCTCATCTGCCTTAGCCGTAGAGATTTACATTATAAAGAGCACGACCCGGGACAGGACATGTCTCTTCATAAGTTTCAGTTGAGCGTGCGTAGCTTCCTCAGCCGTTTCAGCCTTATAAAGCCCTCATAACTACATATTTATTGCTACCCTATTACCATCCTAGAAGCCATATTCGACGGCAGGGATTAGCCAAACATGTCTGCTTCCTATCACACCGCGCTACATTCGACAGGAATTATAGGGCCGAGTTTCGGGGACGCCGGCTTCCTATCAGGCGAGCAGCATGGAGAACACCATCCTTCGCTCAGTACAAAGCTCAGATGCACCGCCGCTGCTTTAGAGAATCTTGCGCCTGAGATCGACGCTGTTGTTACAGGCCTTTCAGGGACTCAGGAAGTCGTGCCAGTCCTCATTCAAGACCTCCAAAATGCGCGAAGCGACATCGCTTATCTGACCAAATTGGTTCAAAAGCAACGCTGCATAATAGAGGGCAGGGACCAGGAAATCAGAGGTTTGTCGCAGAAACTTTCTAGCTCACAAACTCTGGTTGCTGATCAGACAAACGTCAACCCTGCGGCTTCGCCAAGTACGACAACTAGCCGCACTTCTTCAAAGGAAGATTATAAAGCGGCAGGGCTGTAATCGGACAGCGCGACAGGGCTGCTCGACGGGGCGGTGGTTTCTTTTCTCTTTGTTCGCTATCGCCGGAGGAACAGTTTCAGGCCCGAGATCAGTGTCAGGTTCCCTGAAACAGCGCCAAGAAATACGTGCATAATAATACCCCGTGAATCGTTGCTAGTGTCGAAATACAAGTAATGAGGAGTTATAGTAGAATTCTGAGTCTGTTTTAACTTCACACTCTTGCGATTCAATTCCCGGATCCTGAGTGAAGACACGCTAATCTAATTATACCTCTTCTCCTGATAATCCATCTAGGGCTGTATTGTATTCACTGGTAGCCACAATGAGTCATTGTTATAGTACCGTAATCCCTCGTAGAAACCGATGGACTGCTTAATCCTGATTGGCCATGTACTCATAAAAAAGGTTGAAACATGACAAAATCAGCAGTCAAATGCGACGATTACTGTATTGGCTGCGTGCTCCCGTCTAGGATTAGCTCGTAATTGCTTATCTACCTAATCGGGCCACCATAGAAACGAGTTTGGCACTACCGCTCCGCGGAAATCGAATTAATATTGAACATAACCATTCGTACGATTTCGAATCCAGGACAGATCCCAGGACCGATTCGAGTTCGATTCGAAGCATCGCGAACCTCTTGTACTAAAACCTTATTTGGAAGGCGGGACTGCGAGTCCACGATAGACCTCGTCCTGGCATCGGAAAACCTAACAGGCTCCATGGTTAAGTGTGCCATACTTGGGACAGAGCATGGAGCTGCTCTACGCGATGGTCGACGGTCCACAAGTGTCATCCTCGCAGGAGACGTAAGTGTCTAAGGGTAACCTATTTTCTAAAATCGCTGCATTGTATTTCGATAGTGCAAGTGTATCGGCATATGACAGATTTCGGGGACTTCGAGTGTTGTATAGAAAGGGAGCTTGACACCTGAACGCTCCCAAGTGGGGGGGTGATGGCGCCAGTGGCGGTGGCCTTTCTGGCGACAAGCATCGCACGTTTTATATAGGAACGGCTGCCAAGGTCGCTTGCTCGATGAGCATTGCAAATCGTGTGCAGAAGATGAGGCCATATGATGAGAGCAAATTGGAAATGAAAGGAAATCTAGAGGGGTGAGTATGGAGTAGCGAAGGGATTCTTACAGCGTAAGCAAGTGGGCTCAAAGAGCATACTAAGGTGAGAACTAGAGAACGATGAACCTACCTTGGAGGAGGTAAAAGAACGACACAAGCTAGGGCAAGCAACAGGCGAATAATAAAGAGAAAGCACCAGACAGATAATATAGCGAGAAGAGATCACGGGGATTAGTGGGGCAATTGCAATAGCGGTTACGAAGGGGTAGTCAATGCAATACAATAGGATGATCCCTGTAACCCAGGCAGGACAAAGACCAGCGGAGGTATGTGCACACGACTAGGGGTCCACCAAACACCAAGATTGGCTGTGTGTCTCACCGCGTTGTCTGCTAGCTGTATGAAGCCAGGGTCGCGTAGGTAGCCTTTTTCACTCAGTTCCGACGTTTCAGGGCATTTCACTTCCTGGAACAGGTGTTTCAAGGCTTGTCAAGGTCTATCGTGGCCTAAGACTGTATATGACGTTAATGTGAGTCGTCTCACTACACACATGCACCCTCCCTCCCCGTGTGCCCAGTCCTCCACTGATGGCATTTTCTGTTTACAGGCTTTGAGTGTGGTCTGTATCTTGCTATCTGACTGCAAGTGTGGTGGCTATCGGTACCAGAGGGCGGCTCGACTCTTCACAACGTGAGCGCGGCTCCTGCTTGTTTCCATTGGGGAGGTAAAGGTTCGGGAAAAAACTCTATATCCCCAAGCCGCCTCACCAACGAAGATAGCGCGCCACGGAAACTAAAGATACGGGGGTATCCACGCAATATGTCAATATGATTGTTCTGCTCCACGACATGCATGTGGTGGGAAGAGCGGTCTGTTATTCTCGAAACAAGTCTAGCTCCATCCTAATGAGTTCTCCGCCATAACCGGAGCGCTAATCGTTCGAGATTGAGGACTTATGCGGCTACCCTGTCTGGGTACATTACCATCAGGAGCGAGAACCTGTCCCGCAGTATGTTCAACTGCCGAAGTTATGCTGTGGTGGAGCTGCTTTCTTTTGTGGTAGCGCCGGGCAACCCAAAACATACCGCTACCATAAGCAGCAGCACCAGCTACAACCCCGATACCAATTGTAATGGAGCTCGGTTTGGTCTTGGAGCTGCTGGCGGAGCCATCACTGTTGGAGTTTTCGTTACCGCCCGAGCCTGTCCTAGATACAGTGCTAGAGGAAGTACTCAAAGCACTTCTAGAGGAAGTGCCCAAGTCAGGATCAGTGGCAGTACTCAAAGCAGTGATAGAGCCGGAATCAGAGGGAGTAGTCGAGGCAGTTCTAGAGGAAGTACTCCAGCCAGGATCAGTGGCAGTAGTCGAGGCAGTGCCAGAACCAGAATCGGAGGAAGTACTCCAGCCAGGACCAGTGGTAGTACTCCAGCCAGGATCAGTGGCAGTAGTCGAGGCAGTGCCAGAACCAGAATCGGAGGAAGTACTCCAGCGAGGATCAGTGGCAGTAGTCGAGGCAGTGAAAGAGCCAGAATCGGAGGAAGTACTCCAGCCAGGATCAGTGGTAGTACTCGAGGCAGTGAAAGAGCCAGAATCGGAGGAAGTACTCCAGCCAGGATCAGTGGTAGTACTCGAGGCAGTGATAGAGCCGGAATCAATGGCAGTAGTCGAGGCAGTACTAGAGGAAGTACTCCAGCCAGGATCAATGGCAGTAGTCGAGGCAGTGCCAGAGCCAGAATCGGAGGAAGTACTCCAGCCAGGATCAGTGGTAGTACTCGAGGCAGTGATAGAGCCGGAATCAATGGCAGTAGTCGAGGCAGTTCTAGAGGAAGTACTCCAGCCAGGACCAGTGGTAGTACTCGAGGCAGTGCCAGAGTCAGAATCGGAGAAAGTACTCCAGCCAGGATCAGTGGCAGTACTCAAGGCAGTGATAGAGCCGGAATCAATGGCAGTAGTCGAGGCAGTACTAGAGGAAGTACTCCAGCCAGGGTCAGTGGCAGTACTCAAGGCAGTGATAGAGTCGGAATCAATGGCAGTAGTCGAGGCAGTACTAGAGGAAGTACTCCAGCCAGGATCAGTGGTAGTACTCGAGGCAGTGATAGAGCCAGAATCGGAGGAAGTACTCCAGCCAGGATCAGTGGTAGTACTCGAGGCAGTGATAGAGCCGGAATCAATGGCAGTAGTCGAGGCAGTTCTAGAGGAAGTACTCCAGCCAGGACCAGTGGTAGTACTCGAGGCAGTGCCAGAGTCAGAATCGGAGAAAGTACTCCAGCCAGGATCAGTGGCAGTAGTCGAGGCAGTGCCAGAACCAGAATCGGAGGAAGTACTCCAGCCAGGATCAGTGGTAGTACTCGAGGCAGTGATAGAGCCGGAATCAATGGTAGTAGTCGAGGCAGTTCTAGAGGAAGTACTCCAGCCAGGATCAGTGGTAGTAGTCGAGGCAGTGATAGAGCCGGAATCAATGGTAGTAGTCGAGGCAGTTCTAGAGGAAGTACTCCAGCCAGGATCAGTGGTAGTACTCGAGGCAGTGATAGAGCCGGAATCAATGGCAGTAGTCGAGGCAGTACTAGAGGAAGTACTCCAGCCAGGATCAATGGCAGTAGTCGAGGCAGTGCCAGAGCCAGAATCGGAGGAAGTACTCCAGCCAGGACCAGTGGTAGTACTCGAGGCAGTGCCAGAACCAGAATCGGAGGAAGTACTCCAGCCAGGATCAGTGGTAGTACTCGAGGCAGTGATAGAGCCGGAATCAATGGTAGTAGTCGAGGCAGTTCTAGAGGAAGTACTCCAGCCAGGATCAGTGGTAGTACTCGAGGCAGTGATAGAGCCAGAATCGGAGGAAGTACTCCAGCCAGGATCAGTGGTAGTACTCGAGGCAGTGATAGAGCCGGAATCAATGGCAGTAGTCGAGGCAGTTCTAGAGGAAGTACTCCAGCCAGGACCAGTGGTAGTACTCGAGGCAGTGCCAGAGCCAGAATCGGAGAAAGTACTCCAGCCAGGATCAGTGGCAGTAGTCGAGGCAGTGCCAGAGCCAGAATCGGAGAAAGTACTCCAGCCAGGATCAGTGGCAGTACTCAAGGCAGTGATAGAGCCGGAATCAATGGCAGTAGTCGAGGCAGTGCCAGTGCCAGGATTAGGGATAGCAGCAGAGAAATTATCTGAACTAGCTGAGTACGTGATATGAGGCTGTCCAATTGAGCGGGTGGGGGTCGGGATAATAGCAGTTGTGCTAACCCCGGGTCCTAGGATAGGAGCGGGCCTAGCTGAATAGGCAGGGATAAGACTCGTATTGGGCATCGGCACGATCGGGACCAAGGCTGAGCTGTCGGTTCTTGATGGGATATCACCAGATATAGTATCAACGGTAGATGAAACACCATTGAGCGGATCACGAGAAGTTGACGCTCCAATGGGAACGGGAGATTTTAGCAGGGAACTAATTGCGGAAGTTGGGATACTGCTTGGAATATTATGCATATTAGATGTGTCGGAAGACAAGGTGACAGTGCTATTTTTAGCAAAAGCCTTATCACTTAGGACCAAAACCCGAAGAAGAAGATCTGATCTCATTCCTGCAGTGGTTAAGCTCGCACCATTCGAGCGGCTAGCCTCGCGAAATTCGGTACTCATAGAAATTGAGGAAATACCTATAGTGGGTATTATAGAGGCTGAGCTGCTAATGGTTGAAGGAGAAATTGGGGACATAGTCGGCCTCTTGTCCATTAACTCCGTTGTGGAAGGCAGGACAGACGGAGACATGAAGATGCTGGATAAACTACTAAAAGCAACGCCCAAGACACCGAGACCATCAGTGAAGGTTGTGGCTAAATAATCTGAATTAGGTGTGGTCGAAGCCTTCATTGACAGGTCAAGGGCTGATCCTTGTTTGCCCGTGTTTTCCGCGGTGAAAAGGATGGCCTCGAGGCTCTTTCGTATGTTGATTTCGGTGTTGAAACTTTCAATATTTTCGGTGTATGTGGTGGCGGTAGGGTTCAGCCCACCACCGACAGTAGTATGTTGGGTAATCATGGGAGCCTGAGGGCCAACAGATATGGCCCTAGCAACGACTTCTTGCACGGTCAATGACTGAGCGGCGGACGAGACCTTCGGGCTTGGAGTAGCCAATGAAGAGTTTTGAGTAAGGGTGGTGTTGTTGAAGTCGCCGTTTAGGAGCAAGCCAGGGTCAGAACCATCGTTCCACTGTGTCTTACTACTAACCATTCGCTTGAATATCCGCGGAAAGTACCAATTCGGTTGAGCTACCTGTGCTCCGGGGGCCCTATGGGCTTCCGTGCACTCTATCCCGCCTACAACGAGGAAAGTCATGAGAACCGCGATGGCATTGGGACGCATATTGAGTTCTTGATACGCGATCCTCTGGGTCCCTCACAATTAGCTATTACGCTGAAATTGCAGTATTGGAGTTGCTACTGCTGGAAATAGTACGAGGCGCGCTTATTTGCATGCTACCTCCATTTGGAACCTCAGCAAAGTGGCCTCGGTGCTGTATTGCATCCGGCTTCGCTTATGATCTTACATACCGGACAATGGCTCATGGTTTGATTTCAACAATATCCGGTTGGCCGTTGTGCGGTGGCCTGTCGTGTCAATCTTTGCAGGGTTACCACTTCTACTAAGAGTTCTTTTGGTCTGAGGATCAAGCAACTATTGCACCCGCGCGAGTCTTGAGTTGATTAGTTCGCCACAGTGGAAAACACAGATTGAATTTTTTTGTGTCAGATATGGTGTGCCAGCATTATTAGACGTACACGCTTTCTTCGGGTGGAGGTTAAATGTGTTGAGTCGCAATTCTCTGATCGGTCTAGTTTTAGCTTTGGGGCCCAATACGCAGCAGAACATCAACTCACAGAGGTTGTCCTGTCGAGCAGGATCCTCTCTTCGTTCAGCATAAGTTTAAGGACACCCATGTAGTGTCAGGTAGGGGTTCGTATCTGCCTAACGGTAGACCTGGGTCTATAATTCAACATGCAACAGCAGGGATATGAGCTTGAACAGTTCTAATGAAGAGGAACATCTAGTTTATTTCTAAGTGTAACTATAAGTGTGACAACAATCAAGTTCATTTTATTACATCTTCTTATCACCTTGGATAAATTTCTTGTGTGCAAGTTCAACGCTGCAAACGAAATTGTTTGCCGGAGAATTAATTTTACTTTTTACCGAAAAAGCTATTAATAAATCTTTTATAATCCTCTAAGAAACTTTAGGGCTGATTAATTAGTAGTACAGACGCGCTCGAAATCAGTTTCACCTCTTGTCGAACTCTATTTTACATAACGCCATACCTTTTACGGTTAGCTTACCCTTTACCCACAATCTCGGCAGTATCTTAGTACGGTAATAAATAATGTCATAAAATAAATACTGTAGCTATCGTATCAAGGTTGTATGGGTCATGCCCGGTATAGAACCCCTCACTTGCAAACAAGCCAAACAGACTGGACTTTGGTCGGTCGTCTGGCCACTACCCTCTCATCTTGTTCAGCCACGTTCACGCTACTAACACAGTGGACGAGCGAAGACATACGTAGATACATTAATGGTGGGGTGTAATGTTGCTTTACAATGACTTATCTGCCCAATAAGATGGTAGATTTGTTAGGTCACACCTCTATTGAACCTTGGATCACGAAAATGTGCTGAATTCGATTTACTTGGAAATTGGGGATGATGATTAACCATTTCTATGTATGGGGAAATTCTTTTCTCCATGCTCACTGTAAGATCCACTTCATGCGTACTATCATTAAATTGGTGCCAGCAAGCCAGGATCCAGACGATCTTTCGCATATTGAGGCCCGTAGTCGCCTAATTGGCTTGATGGACTGCAAAAGTGTAGCTGATTTTCGGAAATTAGCTATACTTATTAAAAGTATGCTTAATTTACTAGTAAAATACTACTAATATCTATTTCTAGAACATACGCCGGAGCTTGAGGGATGGATACGCCACAAGCAGATCGATGTGATTGCAGCTGGTATTTGTAAAGCATGCTCACCAATGAATCCTGAATTCTTTGAAGATGCCCGGAAGCATACAAATGCAGTGGAGCAAAGCCACTATAAATCCTACCATATGGGTACACAGGATACGCTACTTTCTGCAGTCATAAAGTAAGTATATATTAATTATATACTAGTGTACTACTATTTACTTATGATTACCTAGGTCTAGGATTCTCGACAGAATAGATATGGATCAATACCATAACCGTATCACTTTCGATATTAAGCGCTCCTATCATGCAGATGATATGGAGTCACGGTTTAGAGCAAGTATACGTCGGGAGGGTACGTATATTGACTCTAATTTACTAGTATTTAACTAATATATTTAGAATTAAAACGACAAAAACGCTACGCTGTCCAAGAAGATGATATAGCCCCTGAAAAAGGAGCTTCATGAATTTAGCTCATCGGGTTACCATTCAATTACCCGTACAAAGTCGAAACGAGGCCGTGGGGTAAGGAGCTCACGAGGTCGTTCAAAAAGCCGTACAATGTATGTACTCTTTTACTGGTATAATACTAGTTACTAACTATTTATAGGACACCCGCCATATCTAATCTTCGTCATACTACGTTAGTTATAGTGGCGACCGCTTTCGCCTTCCATGTCGGACAACGCAGAGTAGCTTTTCGAAACCCTAGTCACATGAGTTGCTAAGCCGTATTTGGTTAACCTCGTATTGAACGATCCGTCACATGGCCGAATGGTATAATACAAAACGAAGTAAAAGACTAGTAGAAATAACCTAAGTAACAACCCTTTTTTTTACTTTCAAGAACTAAACCTGTAACTCCTTTGTAATCCGAGTAAAAAAAATACTAGTAAAAAACTAGTAGAAACGCCAAGGTAGGTAGTACTACTACTCCTCCTCCCCCTCCTCCTCCTCCTCCTCTTCTCTTGCCTTATTGAGAGCAAACAAAATATCCTTGGGGCTTCGACAATCCCTGGAACAGCGAATTATCGCGGCTGCTCGAAGCCTCCGTCGAAATATATACATTTTAATAGGGTCTATTGTCTTATAAGACCCACACAGACCTATTATGTACCAGCGAGCACTAGCAAACTATGAGAAATCTCTGGGTTCGGGTTAGGGTTATGCGAGCATCCTCCGAATCGTCAAGGAACTTCGTCTTGCTGGAGGAGGCAGAGGAAGTATTAGCTGAAAACTTAACAACTATATTATTCGTATTCATTCTACCACAACTTTGAAAAAAAGCGCGAAAGAAAAATTGACAGCAGGCTAGCACAAGTGTCTACAATCTTGTTTTCTCAAATGCATCAAGGCAAGAAACAGCAGGCAAAGTCTATAATCTCAAGGGACCGCATGTGTTTGGACAATCTTGGTATTTTCCTGACATACTTTGGAATTCCGAATTACCCACATTTAGTCATCTTCGGACGGAGAAAGAAGTTGCCTGGGAGATACAAGCCTTTGAAGCATGTCTTTGATGTTATCGATGTTATCTTCGAAGACCTTAAACCGCTCGTCCATACTTCTTCTTATTTCTTCAGTCTTAATAGTCACTTCCTTCATACTTCTTCCTAGTTCTTTAGTCTGAATCGTCACCTCTTCACGAATAAGATGACGTATTTTGCTTTCAGTATCTTCATTTTTTCCCGTACTGTTCATTCCCATATCAAAGGACAACGAATTCTTCGATCGTGGGATTTCAACTATTCCCCCAGAGCTTGTCCTATCTTCAATGGGCTCGTGACAATCCGGATCAACCACATTAACCTTCTTTGACCTTGTCTCCCACGGATTCGGCCGGCCAATCATTTTGCAGAAGACTTGCACATATTCCCTTGCCTTGGCGTCAATTGTCTCGAATTTTGACAATGTGACGAGGTGAAAGCCAGGTTTCTTCGTAGTTGTGATACAAGAGTAAACAGGAGGTGTTCTTTTGGCTTTTCCGGCTTCTCTGTTTTTTGGTATTGAATAACAACAGAAGTGGAACTGGTCCAACTCCCCATAGTCTTCTCGTTTGTCTTGCAAAGAAGGAATATGAACCAATTTCCTCTCCCTCTCCGTATCCTTGATATTATGCCAGTCTTCAGCCGTGGACTTTCCGATCTCACTTTTGTCTACGATCGTGACATAAAATTTTTGATTTGATGCATCATATCTCTCAACTCCATACCGGCTAATATACTCAGTCTGCTCATCCTTATTTCTTTTTGGGCGTGCCGATTTTATCTCAAATAAGACCCAGGTCCGCTGTTCATCTTTTTCTATTTCAAGGTTCACGTAGCCTGCTTCAGCCCACATAAGGGTGATAGACTTGTTTCCGCGATCTAACTTCAAACCTCCCACATGGCTAGTGGTGTGCATATTTGGGTGTCTGTTATTTTGCTGGAAACCCTGTTTTGGAGCAGAAGTGTATGTTTTGAAGTTTGAAGTATCGTCCTTTTGTCCTGTTGGTAGGTGGGAATTCTCTGCTTTCACAGGAGGGGTATTTTCTTGGTCGGCGATGCCGTCTGTTG
This sequence comes from Penicillium hordei, assembly GCF_028827395.1. Classification (NCBI taxonomy): domain Eukaryota; kingdom Fungi; phylum Ascomycota; class Eurotiomycetes; order Eurotiales; family Aspergillaceae; genus Penicillium; species Penicillium hordei. The sequence goes on along the minus strand of NW_026623147.1, from coordinate 1,840,360 downwards.
ATTCCGTATGGTGTAAAGCTGATGGCTGAGGTACATCGCCAGCGATCGGTTGGATCCCTACGTACCGTTAGCTTAACCAAGTGCTTGAAACAGTAGACCCACTTTTTAGAGCATCCTCAGCTTCCTCGCCTCTATCGTCATTCTTTGCATATTTTATGATTTGCTCGAACAGATCCGGTAGATTCCCTCCATTATAGCCAGGCAACTGCCAAATACTTTCCTCTTCTGCCTCCTTTATGTGAGTCAATACCACGTCAATTGCCTTGCCAAGTCTAGTATTTTGTGAGCTGCTAAGTACGCCTTTCCCATTGATGAGTGTATCTGGGAGCTTTTCGGCAGGTTTTTTATCTTGGCCAATATGCTCTAGCAAGCCGGCTTCGAAGAGTAGTTTATAAACCTCGATTTGTTGAGATTGCTCGACCGGCATGTTGACTTCTCGGCACAACGTCGCAGTATGAATGATTTTTCAATATTTATTTCAGCAATGGCACTTGATTTATTACACAAGTATTCCATGCGAAGTGACTATTCTGGGCTTAAAGCTGGCTATAAATCCTTCAAAAGTCACTCAATTCTGTGAGTTCTTTAACACGTGACTACCATTATCCTTAAAAATTAGATATGTAGTAGAAGAGAGGATATTTGTGTCCTCAAATATATTTAGACCTACCGCCCAAATCTATAGAAATAAATAAAATAAAAGGCACATAAATTGCTGCGACCTGTACAGAATCTACACTCCATATCCATACCCAGTGTCTATTAATGTGCCTCGTGTCCGAACACCACGTTTGACCATTAATGGCTGCTATCCTATGTGTTGCTATCTCTTGACATCGAATTGGTTTCCGATAAACTCCCTCTGTATTTTTTACTTCGATTAATTTTAGCCTCATGATAATATTGTATCTTTGTAAATTTAAAGCTCTCCAATATTATTGCCACCATAATTTTACCCTATATTTATTTTAGCCTCATGAATACTTATGACAGGGCTATAATGCTCGCCGATTTTAGTGGTAGCTAAGATTACGGTGCCAAAATATGCTCCCTCCTCACTCTTGGTAGAACAGCCGTCAAATTTTTGATTGAATTTCTAAAATTTGAAGACGTTATAGATCAATGCCTATAGAATGACGGTTAGGTCAACCTCAACACGTCTAATTTCGGCGTACAGTAACACAACACTGAAATGGTCGTGGTGTTAAGTTGCCGCTCCCGTGCCGTGACCTAAAGGCATAAAGAATTTCCACGCATTACCTACTAGGTGCGCCGTTTCAGATGCTTACCCACAAACTAAAACAGCATAGTAGCTTCTATCTAGTTTTTTGCTACGCTTTTGGCTCAAAAGGCCGTGGTCTACAGTGCCGACCGCTTTCGCCTTCCATATCGGACAACGCAGAGGAGTGTTTTCAAACCCTAATCACATGCGGTGCCAGTCCATATATGGTTTAGCGCGTATTTGAGGATTCGTCACAAGACCGAATGGTACAATACAAACAAATAGATGTAATTCTAATGTATTGATACAGCCCTGAGAATATAGTACCATCACGTCATTGCAACTCATAAACAAAGATTATAACGGACCGAAAGATGCCCCGGAAGCTTGAGCTCCGGAACTGAATGATCATATATCATGTTATATCACAATAGCGACATACTCACCAGTTCCTAAAAGGCAAAGATGCCAATATGTATGCAATTGTTCGTCAAGTCAGGTTCACTCAGCACTTGGAAGTGATGATTTGCGTATGTAGATGTTGGCAATGAAGAAGTTCGAAATTTTCAATGTAAATAGTATGTTGAGTAGCGAAGTTACTTTGTGCCACAAGTGTAGAGAATCGTGCATGTAATGAACTAATCACTAACAATGAAATCAATATATCCTGATGACAGTCTTCAATGCTGAAAGTATTCGGTTTTTATGGAATTCGCCAGTTACAATCGTAGCCTCTTAGCCCTTCCCGGTAATTTGTAGTTGATCGTAGGACATTAGAAAACGGTTGGGAATTGGCATGCGAATAGGACAAACAGTCTCCCAGTATGTGGCTATTTGCTTCTATGCTTGTATCATGTGCCTGAAAGAGAGATACACGGGTGTGAGGATGATGTAAGGATAAAATTGACAATTGATTCAGTGTCTGCGTCTCGATACTGCGCTTCGCATCCAGTATAAGACCGAGCATTTCCGATTGACAACGACGTTTGTTATGTCCACCACTTCATACCCCCTTGTTACCCTGGAGATGCATTATGACGTCTATCAAATGCATAGTGAAACTAAAATTCCGAGCTGAGGCTTTCCTCTTCCGAGGATGTCCTATCAGGTCCCGGGATGTCAGTTTCATTTTAGGTGTTATTTTTAGAGCAGTCTTCCAACGGGGAGGATTCATACCAATCAGATGAGCCGTTTTCGCTTGTTGCATCCCCAGCTGTTGGTCTTTCTGAAACACTAGCATAGCTTTCAGTACCCTGAGAAGCATCTGGAGGCTCTAAGATATTATGCGCATTCTCTTGGTTGCTCTCATTGGAAATGCTGTTACCGTCACCGTCGGTTGAGTCACTTTCCTCGGGGTCTGAGGACCTAGAGAAATGCAGACGAGGCTTTTTCCTTGCAGAGATATCTGAACAGAGTGTTGATCCTTCTGAATCGTCATCATCCATGTTTCGTTTTTTTGTAGCTAATTCGAGCAGATCCAAAACCAGACGTGGGTCGACATGCATGTCTCGTACTGTCGGCGTAATTTCAATCTGATCAATTGGAACCAGCAAGACAAGCTCTTTTGCATAGGCCGCTGCTACCGCTGCCGCATATCCTTGCCATTCCTCGTTCTTGTGTGAGTCCGCATAGTCACAAATGCCTCGAATGACTACACATGGAAAGTCATTCATAAGCCCCGCAGCTTCCATTTCCACGCAGAGGACCCCTAGGTCTTGAGCCAGCTGATCTCGCTGTGTGCCATTTTTCACTACCTGATTCGCAGATGCAATCAGTCCATAGTGTACCACTGGTTCTTGATAGTGTCGTGGAGGCCGTGGAGTCAGTTTAGACCGATCACAATTGACACATGTATTAGATGCTCCGTGGTCATAATCTGTTTGGTATAAAAGATCCTCTTTGGTTGGTCTTTTAAAGTCTGTAGTAGCTGTCTGCGACGTCATTTTATTTTGGGCGTCAGAAATGAAGTTAAGAACTTGACTATCTTCTGTGGTGTGGTGGGCCCGAAGTGTACTGAGGGCAGTCAATAGAACCTTGGGTGGCCGGTCAAGCATCCCTGTTCGCTGGAATTGTCCGCCGCTTAACGCTTTACCCAGATCGTATTGGATCACGCCTCCGGATGTGCCTGCTGGCTGGCTCACCACAATATCGCCTAGACGAATGTCTGCGTTGCGGCTTGGTACACCTCCACCGATACCGACCATAAGGCCAAATCGGATAGAGTGGAAACTCGAGAGCAACTGCATCGCTACCGTTGCAGCTGATACAGCGCCATATGTGCCACTTGGTAAACAGGCAATAACAATATTGTGTTCCCCGATGGTTCCCAAAATATAGTTATTTTGATCAGTCGATGTGCAAGGTAAACTCCGGTGTATTGCGTCCAACATTAGCTTTGCGGCTGCCATCTCCAGGGGTAAAGCGCAGATCCACCCGACCGTGTAATCGTCATGGGATAGAGAGGCCCTGGCTGCCATAATGAAATATATAAGTGTGACTTTGGAGACTAAATAGCCTATCGTGAGTTCATAGTAATATGGGATAAATAAAGATGTTATAGAGACCAGATCTGGGGAATGAATGCCAGAGTTCATGAGTGGAGGGGCGGGGTTAACAGGTGAGGCTGAGGCATAATACTCTCACAACCAATGAATTTTGTGCAGTGGAGATGGAATTATTGATAGATTGCCTGTTCAAGGAATCCTATGTTTGCTCATTTTGCATCGAATCTTCCAGGCTGGAAGTATCAGCCAGTGCGTCTAGTTCTAGACATTGTATCTTCCATACTGGTACTTTAAGCTTCTGGTATTTATTACCTGGTTTGCTACAAAACGCCTTATTTACGCGCTATCCACATATGGGTTAGCGGGTCATGTGATTAGGGTTTGAAAGATGATCTCTCTGTGCCCGACATGGAAGGCGATACCGGTCGCTACTGTACTACAGTATTTCCGGAAATCGGTGTCATCCCCTGTAACCCCCGTCCCGGCGATATGAAACGCACTATGTGATGAAACAGCCGCGAGGTACTTGCACTGTCGCGCATCCTTGTCCTCTCACCACATACTGATTGTTATCTGAAAATAGTGAATACGTTGATTAGGTCACCTTTCGTACCACTGCTCTTGGGAAACATTAAAAAAACTGTGTCCCGATGCGGAAGTACACGACTTCATGTACCCCTAGGAGATCTGCCGTCGACTACTGGGACGCCAAGATCACCCACTCAGGCGTCATAGATGAGTACAAAGGACAATCTTGTGTTACTGGGCCCTTTCAATCGCGGTCGTTATCTTTTCATGCTATTACAATAATGTAAGCTACGGGAATGTTGAGTTGGGCCAAATTCTTGGCGGCGGAAAGGTACAAAGCTCACAAAATTGTGACGTTGAATACACGGAAAAATAACAATGTGTAACGTGGTGTATGAAATATATAACTGACGCTTAATATAGTAGCCACCCCACGGCCCGTCTGTAATTATTACGGAAGGTTACCCTTCTAAGCTAGGACCGACCATCAGGTGACGACCACGGCCGTCGGGGAGAAAGAAAAAGTGCGTGGCAAAACAAGGCCGTGCTGAGATTGTGAAGCATTTGCTATCTTAGCTATTGGCCATAAAGGGCTCAGTTAGGATCCTCAGGCGCGAATCCGAAGATCAAGACACGTCCAGACTGGCAGCCAATCACCACGGCTATTCCAGACCGTCCTACAGCAGAACAGAGTGGGCGATATGCAGGAGGTAGCCATATCCAATTCTGTGAACCCCGTGTGATCCAGAACCCATCGGAACTGATACCAGAACCTTGATATTCAGGACTTTGCGACGACTGGCTTGCCCGAAGGAATTGAAGTTCTGAAGCCGCAACGTTTTTCGAGATGGTAAGGGTAGGTGTCGGCGAGTCGCGAAGGGCGACAATTCCAACGTCAGTGTGAAGAGAAGAACCGGTAGTGTCGAAAGACAAATTGTATACAGCAGAGCCGACGGTGAAGGTTTGCAGGCAGGCCACGGTGTGCGCATCCCAGATCTTGATCGTGTCGTCACCCGACCCGGACGCGACGCGGCTGCTGTCCTGGGAGAACACCACTGAGCTGACCCGGTCATTATGGCCCTCCAGCGTCTGCAGGCAGGCCCCGGTGTGCGCATCCCAGGTCTTGATCGTCTTGTCACTCGACCCGGACGCGACGCGGCTGCTGTCCTGGGAGAACACCACTGAGCTGACCCGGTCATTATGGCCCTCCAGCGTCTGCAGGCAGGCCCCGGTGTGCGCATTCCAGTCAGCTCCCATCTCTGGCGCAATTGTGATGTTACGAGGCCACTCGTGCTTGAACAGCTGCTTGATCACACTCCGCGATGGGCTGAATATCATCGCCGAACCGTACGCCTGGAGAGGGCTCTGCTCGATTGTAGCTCGATGGTAGCGTATAAATCGGTACCCATCGTGAACCAGCTCCTGCAGTTCCGTTGCTCTTAATCGCTTCTGCGGTGATATTAGAATGTTATCATAGATCTTGTGTCCAATATATACCTGTAACAGAAACTCAAGCTTCTGGATGGCTAGTATTCCTTCCGTCATTCCTCGAAGAAGACTCAATGCCTCAAGCCAGTAGAGATATCTTTCTCGGAGAAATGCTCCTACCGCGTCGTGATCCTCGATATTCCCATCCAATGTGGATATCCCGACACCTCCCTAACCAAACCATGAGCAAGAAATTTGAACAATAGCGAAGACCCGTTACCTGCCACAACCCGCCAGCCTTCGTAAAGGATGGAGACCCCCCCACCAGACCCCAAAACAAGTAAACTAGTCGCAGCCAGTAAAGACAGAGCATTCGTAACAAAGCTTCCACCTTGACACTTTCTTCCAGATGGTCCACCCAGTAGATACATGAGTAACCCACTGCCGCCAGGGGATCTGACGTAGGCCGCTTGGCCCGGTCGATGGGAGTACCAAGGGCACGCAGGCTATACATATCGCGTCGTAATGTCTTATGCATGGCCTGCAGGGATTGCATAAGCATACAGCGGTGAGCGGCTGCGAAGCCAGAGGGGAATATGCTCAGTCGATTAGATAGTCCTTGGCAGACTGGTGGACAAAGTATATTGTCGAGTCACGAACCGTGAGGAACGAGCCGCCCCTGCTGATCATCGTCTCGATATCCCGAGCGTTCCCGGCGATCTCGTCCGGGAGACCGGACACCACCCCCAGCTCTAGCAGTTGAAGTGGTCAATAGGCTAATGCGGTCGCCGAAAGTATCAGCCGGCAGCACTCCATGTCTTCGCTCGCCAATCCTTTCATCTGATCAATCATTCGCCGATACAGGTCGTCCAATCCTCTTGGGATGTCGTTCACCACTTGCCGTACTTTCCAGCGGTCGACGTGCTCGAGTTCCTGGACGACGAGGGCCACCCAGAGATACGTTCCTTCGGCTTTCTCTTGGAGGGCCTGCTGGATATAGTCCTGCAGAGCATCATAGGCTGTCCTTCCTCAACCATGCCCTGAGACAGCCGAAAAGCCCATATTGCTTTCCCAGCTTTCCATCCGCGACCAAGCAGGATGATAAAATGATCTTTCTTGTACTGTGTTACTAGCACTGTTGTGATTCTACTAAGCTCATGTTGGATAACCTCCGCCTGCGCCGTATGAGTCCCCGTTGCCTCAATCCAACCCCAAACTTGGTTTTTCGGTAATTTGAAATACGACTGAGGCATTTCAGTTCCTGAAAGCCCTCCGGAATGAGGAATTAAATAGACACTTTCAGTCGATTTTCGATAGTGAGGATGACCGAATAACGGCCCTTGTGAAGCAGGTGCCTGGCGCGGATGGGTGTGTGAAGAAAGAGAAGGGAGGAAAATATAAGGACGGATAGTGTGAGGAAACAAGCACGAGGAAGGCGTATCTTGGGTGGGTGGGTGAGAAGTCGCACCTAACCCCCATCCCGGTGACATAAAATGCCCTGTGTGATGAAACACCCCCCAGGTACCTACACATTCGAAACCCGTCACTCCCAATCCACATATTCAATATTGCCGAGTGCAGCAGAAACAATAATTATTTAATTTCTTATTCGATACCTCTTTTCAAGCAAACATCACAAAGTGTTAGAGTGGCGGATTACAGGCCGATATGGACCACCTGGAAATCCATTGATTACTACCATGACACCAAGATCATCCACAAAAACGTCTGGCATGGATAGGAAAGAAAATGTTGTATCATATCGCCTACATAGTTATCTATATTAGTTTTTTATATCACTATAATTGGTTTTGTTGAAAAATATACCAATTTTGGTGGAACGCATGGCAGCAGAAAGGTACATAGAACAAAAGTACTGACAAGGGCAATACACGGGTAGTAAACAATCATGTAACTTAATGTATGAAATTACTATTTGTTGAACTCTCTTGTGCTTGTTTCTGAACTGGGGTATATAAAAGAAGGACAGATTAATTTGATGTTCATGGATAGTAGATAGTTCACTTGTGGCAGTTCAACAGGTCGGTTCAAGGCACGGTCCGACTTGAACACAGTTGGCGAAATCGTAGGGTTGGACTCGAACCTGGAGATGGTTCATGCTTTGGGAAACAGGTCAACGGAAAGCGGAACAGGAAATTTTCATTTTGAATTTCACAATATCATTGCTTACCTCGAAGAGTGTGATGGTCAGTATTGAACCTCCCTAGTGCTAAATAGGGGATTCCCTAATACGAACACTTTTCGCCAAGGCCAATTGCTACTCCAGGTTTGCTCCAGGTTTGCTCCAGGTTTGCTCCAGGTTTGCTCCAGGTTTGCTCCAGGTTTGCTCCAGGTTTGCTCCAGGTTTGCTCCAGGTTTGCTCCAGGTTGGCTCCAGGTTTGCTCCAGGTTTGCTCCAGGTTTGCTCCAGGTTGGCTCCAGGTTTGCTCCAGGTTTGCTCCAGGTTTGCTCCAGGTTTGCTCCAGGTGTGTTCTAGGTATGACGACTATTGTTATCAGTTGGTGCTAGGCTGGTTTTGCTTTTCATCTGCCTTAAAATCCTGACAGTTAGGCTTATAGCTTCGTAACAACTGCCATTTGAATGGTCTTCACAGCTTCGCCAGTTTGGTCTACTTCGCTGATCAAATCAATTTAACTTCTATTTCTCAAATGCATACCTGCCTTTGGCTATCTTTAGTGCAGTGATCAATTTACTGTTTCGCCAGTGGAAACTTGCTTGGCGGAAAGGACAGCCTAGATGTGGCTGGCGTGTTTTCAATAGTGCTGGGATCTTCAGCCCGCTCAGAAGCCTTGTTTGCCCTTGAGCATGGATTTTCACCTAGGTTAGATGTCTGACTCGGCTCCGAATCATTTTCGTAGTTCCCACTGTCTGAACGGTCTGAGGGCTCCATGGTAGATAACTTCCGCTTGGCTAATTCTTGCTGAAAATCACCCACGACAGACAGACTGCTAGAGACACAGTTCGCTTGTTCGGGTGCAGGTTCTGGTGCAGACACGGGTGCGGTCACGCAGGGTGTGCACGATAGTTGGGTATCAGGAACAGTTTCTACAATAAAAAAAAGTCAGACAATGAGAGGATGATGGCCTAATTTCAACGTGTTGTGTCAGCTTACCCGGTAGATCATCTCCTCGCATATCAGGAGAAATAGGGTCTAGGTGATTTGGCCCTGCAGGACACGGGATTATTCTCGCGGAGTGTGTCGATGGCACTGGCCCTGAGAAAGCCAGCGCGGAACTTCCACGATCCAACAGAATGTCACAGGCAGCTGGTATATCTGTTGTCATTGGGGGTCCGACATCTTTCGTCATTTCAGGCGGAGTGGGTCCATAGACATGATTGATCTCGAAGTCAAATATGTTCCACTCATGAGTTGTACCGGTCAGTGGCGGTGACTGTCCTAGGGGTACCTCACACGGTCCTGGACAGAAGCCGATCCCAGTGGGAAAAGACTGCTGGAGGTATCGTGGCACATGAGCTGGGGCGTGGTTGGGGGGCACGCTTTTTGCACTGGTAGAAAGCGGCGGGCAGCTTGGGCCATGGTAGAACTCGATTTGATCAAGATCCACCCTCATTTCCCAGAAAGTGATAAGACACAGCGGAGACACAGCGGAGGTAGAAACCAACAGATAATGAAGCAAGCTTGAATAAGAGTGCAGCGGTCACTGGGCTGGTGTGTCTACGTCCGTTCTGAATCATATCCAAAGAATGGGAAAAGGAGGTCAGTCATCCTTTTTAATACCCAGGCGCCGCCAGGGCATTACTAGCTGAGGAGTCATGCAGTATATCGCCTTGCGGACCCCACACAACCGAGAACTGCGACAGCACTGCCTCGTTGATACTATTCGCTGCTTGCGTCGGGCGATCACTTGAGAGTACTGGAAGTATCCTTGCTACATAAGATGGCGTTCCGGCGCCATGCTATTGATGTGCATCATGTGCGCAGTCAGTCACTGGCGTTGCTCGAATTCAGTGCAGGAACTTCAAAGACAGGAATAAGCAGGCCATGATCTCCTGAGCCGCAGTCGAGTAGGGAGATCCGGATAAATATAGGTATACACTGTCTGCCTCGTCGGGGCAGCACATGCAACGCTATCGCCTAGTTGCATCACTATCACGACTTGATGCCCAATCGTGTAATGTAGCTTGGAAGATTGCGATCGCACCAGTGTCCAATTATTTCCCGAGGCTGAGTCCGTCACCGTTGGATCTCAGGTATATAAAGGGCCTCCTTCCCCCAGCCGGTTGTATGCTCTGACATTCTCTTTTCCTCTTCCCAAGCTTGTATCGACTTTCCTGCCCTGAGAGCGGCGACAAAGATCACGATGGCAAGCCCCTCCGACACGATTATTATCACCGATGACGAGGAATTGCCAAGCCTCGAGCCAGGTAGCTCACGACCTCGGAGGGCCCCTCGCCGTGATTACAGTTATCGAGATTTTGAGAGTATGATCGTCGAATCAGTCGCTGATGAGACGGATACGATACCATCACGCAAACGCAAAAGAACCGAAACGAAAGAGCCGTCTACTTTGGTACCAGTTCCCTATAAGACCTTGTTCGTCCTTAACTAACAATGGACCAGGAAAACGCCTTTGAGGAGCTCCGGGGGGCGGTTAGCCATAAAGTGCAACGGCTACAAGAGAAAAATCGCATCCTTCGAGATGAACTTCGCCAGGAGAGGGAGAGGCACCAAAAGACGCAAGAGGAACTTTCCCAGCAAAGAGAAAAGCATATCTTAGAGTGCAAGATCTGTTATATGCAGCCAGATCGCTGGGTGCTCATTCTATGTGGACACATGGTGTGCAGGTCATGCGCAGGAAGACTTGGAACAATGGAGAAGTGTCCTATCTGCCGGGTACCAATCACGGGATATATCGGATGCCACCCTTTTGCAGGATAAAGCATATGTATCGTGTTGCAGGTCTAGTTCAATGACTGAAAGTCTATAATCAACGCACACCCAAGCTTGACGTCAAGTGATATCACCATGGCCATTGACTAGACGTATATCTTTTACGGACTCAACTACCAACTAGCAGCTGTTCTGCTTGCAGCCTCACCCCGGTGGTACTGCTCTCCCCTAGGCAACCATTGTGGCCGTTTTATCTCCACCCCAGTAGACCTATGACCCATATAGACCGTAGTCAGAAGACCGAGGACCCTTATGGTCACTAAGCCAGGGTGGCCGCCGGTTGACAGTGATAAAGCCCACCTAGACTAGGAGCCGTGGACGTACGTCCAAGGTGGACCTGCCTCCACGGCCGTCCGGTAATAGGCCTTGAGTCATATGTTCTAGATCACGGGGCCGAGAACTAAGGCCTTGTGGTCACAGCTCCTCAACCACGGACCCACATCTCCAGGCCTAGGACCTGTTTGGACATGATTCCACAGATTTATTACATACTTGGCTTCGTGTCACTCGATATATGTCTATCTTGGACAGCGAACCATACAGGCCAGGAGACGCTGTTTCTGGATCTTTAGGGGCCTCGAATCACCCCAAGGTAGGGTTACCAAAACACGGGTATCCAAGAATACAGTATCGGAAACGTCCAAGAAGAGGACCGGTTGCTGTGCCGGATGATTTGAAATTTACTCAAGGTTTTACCATTCCTAGCCCTCGTTGATACATATCGTACTCATTTTGGTTTCGTTGCGATTGAGAACAGCATGTTTTGTCATCTCCTTGGAAGCCAATCATCGACCTGATGTAGACTCTAGCTCGGGCCCCTGGACCTCAGGAACAAGATGTGGGGCTCCCGGGAACGCCGATCGAGTTCCCCGAAACTAACCACAGTTGATTAATAATAGAATGCAAAAAGACCACGATATTCCTTAAAATATTACACGAAAATCAGTGTTGAACTCATAAAGGCGGCCCCCGCAAGACTATTTGCGGTCATCAAATAGGTGCAGCAACGTGAAAGCACACCCTTTTCATTATTAGATATCTTGGCTACGAGTGGTCATCAATGCATTTCCTCAAAATCAATAATTGTGCGAGCGGATATTTGTATACTGTACACGCTTGACCTCGCTCTGTAGGACACATTTAACAGAGAAACAAGAAACATCGAATATTTAAGGAAGGGGTAGGCCAAGAGCTGGTAAAGGTAGGCAGGAGATAGTTCCATGCATTCTTTGCGCATGGTTCAGGAGTCCCGATTTTGACATCAGCTTTTCCCCGCAAATGTTGCACTCACAGTGCATGTCATTAGGGAACGGCTTGATATGTTTGTTGACGAAGTGTCGGCTGAGGGACCCGGGGTTCTTGTAAATTTTCAGGCGTTCGCGTTCTGGCAGTCTAGTATTACCAAGACAAATAAAGCAGATCGTTGGTCTCTCCCCTGGACATTTGACGCAAACAGAAGCGATCGCTTTAAGGAAAGTATCACCATTCTCATCTGAGGGGATAGACTTCTGCCTCTTAGGCAGAGCGGCAGCAGGTGGCATATCGGCAGCATCGGCGGTGCGTTTTTGCGGGGCCCGAGGCCGCGAGGGAGCACCCTCTTCCGCATCACAGACCGCAATGACTGCATTGATTGCAGCAATTCGACGCTCATATTCTTTCTCGACTGTTGTACCCGGCAGAGTCAGAACACTGTCGATAAGTGTCATATGCTGCGGTGTCATATAGCCGGTACGCTGCAACGCCCCCATAACTTCTTCGTCAACAACTTTTCCGGAAAGTTGCCGCTCACTGTCGATCACCGGCTGCTCATTTTTGTACCGCTCCAGATTTTCACGAATCAATCGGTGCTTTTGCCATCCCTTCTCATTTCGTAATTGCTTCACTGCGCGATCATACTGCTCATCTGCATGATCAAATTTCTGGCGTAACTTTTTGACACCTTTCTCTTTAGCCTTCCACCGCTTGCGGATTGTTCGGGAATGAGGGCCACTCTGCGGTGGGATATCGCCGAACTCCTGCTGTAATCCAGCGTGCGCTTCTTCATAGGTGAGCTTCTTAGCGTCTCGAATTCGCTTTCTCGCCTGTTTTCTATCTTCCAGGGTACGCACGCGGGGAATGTCTTTGATACAGCTCGAATCCTCAAGCCGATAGGGTCTGCGAGGATCAATCGATCGACTCATTGAGCAGGCAAACCGCATGAGCTGTTTCTGAGCGGGCATGCCCCGTACAATTGCCTGGGCATCTACGTGGATACCCACACTATAGTGCCGGACAAAAGTATCAATACTGGCGTGCTGCAGCATCACGTTCTGCAATTCATTCGATACGTCCGCTGGTAGAGAGGAACGCATTAGCCAAAAGTCATATATGCACAATGTGTCACTCACGACTATCGTTGAACGCTTTTGCTGCGCCGTATCGGAGACAATATGGCTTCGCGACTTCCGCGAAGCCGGTAATCTCACCACCTCGTTTCATTCTGTAACGCAGCCATGACCCGGTAAGTCCCTTTTCGAGTGCGATTCGAAGGCCATCCGCCTCTCGTACTGCTTGGCAAAACACATTCTGATCGAGAATTTCGTCCTTCAGCTTTAATTCCTGCTCACCAAGTCCATCTAGGATCCGAAGACGGTACAATTTCTCGGGACAGTCCATCACAGGGCCGTCTTTTGATAGACTTTTAAATGCGCCAATTCTAAATAGCATGCCTAGCAGGAAAACATGAGGACTAAGGACCAACGTGGGATCAAAGATGATCTCCGGAATCGGGAATGTGTTTCTGATTGGAAATGATAAGCAAAAGGGCGCTGAGAAGCATGTGACTGGAGGAAAGACAAGCATAAAAAATGGCTTAGTGAGGGGATATTCTTACGACTCTTTTTCACCAAGAAATGATTTTGTGAATTCAGGTCTCAAGTAGATGAAAAGTCGAGGACGTCCTCCATTTGGATCCCGAACCAGTGTCAACTTGAGATCCTGGAAGCGAAGTTTCAGTAGCGCCCCGGGACGGCTACCAGTGATGGCGGCCAGCTGGCAGAAAAGGAGGAGTTGTATCCGGTACCAGCCACAAGGAAAAGTCATCTCTGTCGTGGACAGGATCACTCGGGCAAACTCGGCCACATCCTCGACATACATGGTCGCTTTCGGTCGACCTTTGAGGGAAAGTTTCTTGTCCCTGGCAACTATCGCGAGGACCTATGGAACGTCAGTCGCGTACCATCCATGCCGATCTCGACACTCAATCGGGATCTCACATCGCGGATCTTAACTTGGATATCTTTGCTGAGCTCATGTCCAACCTCGGCCTTGTAGATCAGATGCCACCACTTCCAGAATAAGTCGAGCGAGCTTTTAGTCTTCACTCCTGGGGTGCGACGTCCATCCTTTCCACGTCGCTGGTCACACCGCCAGGAGAAGAGAGCCTTGAGGAAGCGTACCGTCTCCTCTGTATCAGAGAGCCAGGACAAACATTCCACCGGACCGCGCTTTGTGCCATTACAGAACCTAGAACAATCAGCGAACCCAGTAATAGAAGCGGGATGTTACAATGATGTCTCACCTATCCCAAAAATATTGCGTCTCATCCAATCTCTCCTGAGTTTTCGGGCTGTAGCGTTTCTGTCGGAGCTGGGAGACATCAAGAGACTCGGCCTCCTGGAGATAGTATTCTGGTGGAAGTTGCTTCTCTTCATCTTCTGAAGCCAGCTCATCTTCGGACTCATCTTCAGACTCGGATTCGGATTCGCTGCTTGAGTCGAAGACGCTAGGTGCGGTGGAGGAATCAGAGTCGGAAGCGTTGTTCGAGAAGATCTCGGGCAGGCGTGAGCTAGTGTCACTCTCATCATCAGATAGAGCAGGACACGGAGAAGGCATGGCAGCGGAACGCAGTGTGGGTTTGAAGAGGGGGAAAGAGCAGCGAAGACGAGTAGAAGCACGAGAGAATGGTCGACAGTGATATTATTTCACTTTGAGCAAGTCACTCGTTGGAAACCCAGAACTGGGGCTGGAGTTGCTGGGGAGCGAGGGAGGACTGTCGTTCGGGGCCATGGTGGTCGATATTTATGGAAACTCAGGGAAGCAGAACGGTGAACAGAGGAGCCATTTTTGGCTCCCCTCCGCCAGGAGGGTGACTGAGGGTGGACGAGGATGGGGCCCTGTGGCGGCTGCGGCACGAATGGACATCGGTCGATCAATGGGCCCAGGCACCAGGCACGGCCAACCCGAAGCACAGGTGGCAGTAAACGGGGTTGGCCGTGGGCTTTAGTGCACGTGACGCCAAGACCGATCACGGTGAGCGAGCGGCCTAAAACGGCGTCAAAAGCGGCCGTTTCTGGCCTCCCATTCACCGTGTCATCCTTAATTATAGTATAAGTATTTCTATTCTTATAGATTATTAGTTAATTAATATAATAAAACCCTATATATAGGCTAAAGAGATCTAGTCGCCTAGATAATAGAGAACTATATAAAAAGAATATAATTTCTCTCTCGTATTTACGCTAGTAGAATAGAAAAACTAGGTAGGGGAAAACTATACCTAGAGAGATCTATAATAAAGACTTCTACTATACTCTATAACTAATAGCCTTTTAGACCGTAATATATAACCCTAATAATACTATAGATAAAGTTAAAGCTACGCCTTTACTAGACGAGGAAGATTTCGACTAGGTCGAAGTACTCGATACCGATAGGGAAGTATTAGATAAAGTCGATATAGATAATAAGGACGACGAAGTATCTAATATAGTTAAAGTAGATAATATAGACGTAGAAGAATTAGATATAGTCGAGACGGATAATAAGGATAAGGAAGAATTAGATATAGTCGAGGTAGATAATACGGACGTAGAAGAATTAGATATAGTCGAGATAGATAATAAGGATAAGGAAGAATTAGATATAGTCGATATAGATAATAAAGATAAGGAAGAATTAGATACGGTCGAGACGGATAATAAGGATATTAGCATAATAGTATTATATAATATATATATATATAGGATATATATTATGGTATATATATGTTATTATGATGGGAAAGGAGCCTATATATATTTTACCGGTACTATCTAAGTGATCCTTAGATATATGATATATGGTAAACTATATTATGACTCACTATCATCTGCCATATATAGTGAGGTCATATTATGATATTTGCCATATACAGTGAAGTCATATTATAACATTATGAGATATTACATTATCTCATAATTGCCTCCTAACTAGCTATATAAGGAATCGAAATTCCTTGCTTAGCTAGTATATTATAATAATATAAGCATAACAACAATCAACTTGACTTCTACCTCTTACATTAATTCCTATTCTAGCTAAGTATAACCCTTTATATCTTATATAATATAATTATATAAGCTATAAAGATTACCTAATACCACTTCCCTACTAAAATATTATAACCTAATTATAGGCTATAATATTATATCTGCTAAAGTGCTAACAGGTTATGAGCCCGGCTTGCTACTTATTTCCTAAATAGGAAATATTCAGTCAACCGAGTTATTTCCGAACAATTACCGAAATAAGATCGAAGCCGAGATATCTCTAAATTATCTCCGAACGATCTCCGATATACTATAATTAGTATATTAATATACTATTTATAGTACTATATATTATATACTATTATTAGTATATAGTATTACGTCAATATACTATATATAGTATACTATATATAGTATATACTATATATAGTTATATTACTATACTATTATATATACTCTTTAGTATATATATAGTATTATATCTTATTATAGCCTCGCTAGATAAGATATTCCTTCCCTAGCTACGGGGATCTAACAATTATACTATATGGTCTATTAGGGTTAAGGCTGCCCTAATAAAAGAAGACCTATATACGCCTATAGAGGTTGCCTCTACTAGCGTAAAAAATAATAAAGCTATATCTATTTTAAAGCTTTATTATGAAGATAGACCTCTACTATATCTAAAAGATATAGAGAGTGCTTATAAAGCCTAGCTTCGTTTAGAAGCCCTATATAACCCTAAGGGTTTTACTACTAAGTATTTAACCCTAAAAGATTTCTTTAATACTACATTGAGTGAGTTTTATTCAATAGAAGAATATCTTAATAAGGTTAAAACCCTAGTAGATAACCTAAAAGGGAAAGGTATTAAACTACCTAATTAGGTAGTTATAGCCTAGGTTCTTAATAGTCTCAATACAGACTATGACGGGTTTATTCAAAATATAACCTAGTTATTACGAAATAACCCTAATACATATACTATTAAATCCCTATTCTCTAGCCTAATTGATAAAGCTAGGGGTAGAGAAGTATATACTACTAAGGGTAATTATTATACCAATATTATACTACTTAAGTATAATAACCGGTATAAAAAGTCATATAAAAATAGGCCCTTAAAAAGAAGATACTATTAGCATTATAAACTTACTACTTATAGTACTAAGACGTACTAGCTACTATTTCCTAATCTAGTACCTAAGGGATAGGTTCCGAAAGGTAAAAGGGCTAAAATAACTATAAAACCCCCGATTTCTACTACTAAGGAATCATATAAAGCTAGAAATGCTAAGCCTAAGACTAGCCCTAAGATTCCTAAAGAGCAAGAAATATAAGATTAGACTCTAATATAGTAGATACTCCTAAATCTACTAAAGATATAGATATATTATCTAATCTCTCTAATCTAGCAATTAGATCAGATTAAGAACTATATACTAGTATTAAAAACCAACCCTCTATAACGGCTAGTGATCAATTACTAGATATAGGAGATAAAGTAGAAGAGGTATATCCTCTCCTATTATATAGTACTATAGTATCAACTAAAGCACTACTAGATAATATAGGGTTAATCCCTATAAAAGAAAAAGTAGACTTTATTCTTAATAGTACTGCTACTATTAGTACTATATATAAATTAGAATACTTTTCCTATTACGAACCTACTACTACCTTGGTTAGGTAGGGTAAGGCTAATACTATTAAAGCAACCTATAAAGATAATATATATATAAAATCTAGTACTAGATATATATACTTATTAAGGAATGTTTATTATATACCTAATCTAGGTATTAACCTTATTAGTATATACTAATTAGAAGATCTAATAGCTCTATTTATAAGAAATAAAGCATATTTATATATACCTTTAAAGAAAATAGTTGCTATAGGCAATAAGAAAGATAGCCTATATTATATAAAAGCCACTATATTAAAAAGGAATATTAATACTACTATAACAACTACTAAGACTAATTACCTTAGTAAGCCAGTTAGTATTAATAGTTATATTCCTAAAGAAATTACTAATAATAGTATAGTTAATACTATTAAACAGTAGCATATTAGATTAGGGCATATAAATATATAGCCCTTAAAAGTTATCCTATTTAAAGCCCTAAGGATTAATATAACCCTAGATAATATTAAAGTATTCCTTAAAGAGAAATATAAGGTATATCTATTATCTAAGGATAATAGATATATATATAGGAAATTAGATAATCCTACTAAGTATAATATCTTAGATAGGATATATAGTGATTTAGGTAGACCTTTACTACCTACCTATAATAAATATAGGTATTATATCACTTTCCTAGATAAAAAATCTAGATATCTCTGGATTACCTTACTATTTTCTAAAGATAATACTTATAAAGCATTTAAGGATTTTAAGACCTTAATAGAGAATACTAAAAATAGGAAAATTAAGTAATTCTTTATTGATAAAGGTAGAGAGTATATTAATAAGCACTTCTAATTAGCCCTATCTAGATATAGTATTAACTATATAACTACTCCTAGTTATACTAAGGAATCAAACGGACTAATTAAAAGAATTAACCTTACCCTATTTAATAAGGTAAGAGCTATACTTATTCAATCTAAAAGCCCTAATTATCTATAGGGAGAAGTACTCTAGGCTATTACCTATATATATAATAGGACTCTATATAAGGCTTTAGGGTTTAAAACCCTATATAAATTATTAAATAGGAGAGAGCCTAATATAGCTAATATTAAAGCTTAGGGCTTATTAGTTTATTATTATATTAATAACTATTAAACTAAGCTATCTCCTAGAAAGGAGGAAGCTATATTAGTAGGTTATAGTAAATATAACTACTATAAATTATAGGACTATAATAGGTAAAAATACCTATAGTTAAGGGATATCACTATATATAAAAATAAATTTCTAGAGAAACTACCTAGAAATATAAATCCCTATAATAAAAGTCCTAAAAATAAGCTTATAAGCTCTAAAGAAACTAGTATAGATCCTAATAATAATAGTAATAAGGTAATAACTAGAGGAGATACCTCTAGAATTGCAGCTAACCCTAATTATAGGGTAGAAGTATAAATACCTATATTATATACTATAAAGGATACTATACTAACTAACTATATTAGCTCTATAGAGACTAATATAGATAGTAGGTTCCTACTAACTACCTCGCTATTATCTAAACCTAATAGCTATATAGAAGCTATAAATAGTCTAGAAAAGGACGAATAGCAAAGGGCTTACCTAGCTAAGGTTAAAGAATTAGAAAAATAAGGAACCTACGATATAATAGATATACTACCTAATATAACCCCTATTAGGGGTAGATAGGTTTTTAAAAAGAAACCTATAAATAGTCCTAATCCGGATAAGGACTATATTACTAATAGTAATAAGACTATTAGATATAAAGCTAGGTAGGTTATTTAGGGATTTCACTAAAAGCTAGGGGTTAATTTCCTAGAAACCTTTTCTATAATATATAGAACTAAGTTATAGTATCTAATATTAATAATAGCTATTAATAAAGGCTAGTACGTACTATAATATAATGTTAAAAATGCCTTTATATATACTAATATAGATACTAATATATATACTATCCTACCTATAGGAGTATATAATAATCCTAAAAAATACTACTATTTAAAGAAAGTATTATATAGTCTAAAACAAAGCCCTAGGCTTTAGTATAAATATCTATCTACTATTTTAGCTAAATTTAGCTTTAAGGTTTTTATATATAATAAAGGCATATATATAAACCCTAAGGACAAATATATACTAATATATCACGTTGATAATATATTAGTAATATATAAAGATTTAAGCTATATATATAATATAGTAGCTAAAATTAGCTACTATATAAAGATAGAAGAAATTAGTATAATATCAATATTCTTAGGTAATAGTATAATTATTAATTATAAGACTAAGATACTATATATAGACTAAAAGGGATATATAGAGAAACTATTAACTAAGTTCTCTATATATAATAATCCTAGCTATAAGTCTATTAAAATACCGGGTAAGCCGGGGCTAAAATTGAAGAAAAATACTACTAAAGTAAGCCCTAATAATATTAAAGAATATTAAAAACAAATAGGGTCTTTACTCTATTTAGCCCTTAAAACTAGGCTAGATATAACCTTTACTACTATATATTATACTAGATATATAAGTAATCCTAGTAAGGACTATTTTATAGCCCTTAATAGGATTTAGAAATATCTATTAGCCTATCCTAATATAGGATTAGTATATAATTGCTTAGGTAATAACCTATATATTAAAGGGTATTCTAATTTAGATTAGGGTAATAATTTAGACCTAAGAAAGTCTATATCTAGCTATATTTTTAGCCTAAGCCCTAGTATAGGGTTAAATAACCCTATAAGCTAGAATTCTTAACTATAAAAGACTATAGCCCTTAGTAGCTACGAAGTAGAATATATAGCTCTAAAAGAGGCTACTAAGGAAGCTATATATCTAGCTAATATATTTAATTTATTAAATATAGAGCTAGATCTAGGGTATACAAAAAGTATGCCTACTATCTTAGTTAATAGTAATTTAGCTAAGAAATTAGCTAAAAATCTAGAATTCTATAAGCGCTCTAAGTATATTAAAATTATATACTATTTTATAAGATAAGCTATATTAGAAGGAAAAGTAGTTATAAACTAGATACCTTCTAAATATATACTAGCTAACTTCTTAACAAAGAATATTAATAATGTCTTATATAAGGCCTTAATAGATCTAGCTAATCTAGATACTATATAAGGACCTACTATATATATATATATATACTATATACTAATAATCCTTATAACTATTATAAGGATTAAGGGGGTATATTAGTATAATAGTATTATATAATATATATATATATAGGATATATATTATAGTATATATATGTTATTATAATAGGAAAGGAGCCTATATATATTTTACCGGTACTATCTAAGTGATCCTTAGATATATAATATATAGTAAACTATATTATGACTCACTATCATCTACTATATATAGTGAGGTTATATTATAATATTTGCCATATATAGTGAAGTCATATTATAACATTATAAGATATTACATTATCTTATAATTGCCTCCTAACTAGCTATATAAGGAATCGAAATTCCTTGCTTAGCTAGTATATTATAATAATATAAGTATAATAACAATCAACTTGACTTCTACCTCTTACATTAATTCCTATTCTAGCTAAGTATAACCCTTTATATCTTATATAATATAATTATATAAGCTATAAAGATTACCTAATACCACTTCCCTACTAAAATATTATAACCTAATTATAGGCTATAATATTATATCTGCTAAAGTGCTAACAAATACTCTATCGGCCGGTACTATAAAAATATCCGTAAACTCCTAGTATTCCTCCGGAATCCTAGGTTTATCGCTAATTATATATAGCTTCTTATATTTGATTATTATATAGTCTTTTAACTCTTAGTCGGATATATCTAGTGATTATTCTATAGTATCTAGGGTAACGCCTATAACTAATACTCTAGTCCTTTTACTTTAGGACTACTTACTACGCTCGTTCTATTAGGTAGACTTTTATCGATAGGTCTTATACTCGTCGTATTCTTATATATACTTATACCTATCGAAGGTAATTCGTCCTAATTACTAATCGATATTCGGGTTATACTTCCTAAGCTATAGAATACCTAGAATAATATCGTAGTCTCCCGTTTCTAAGATATTAAACCGTATTAATTCTAGGTACCCGTAGATAGATATAGGCAATATAATAGTTTCCTCGCTAACTCCTCCTAAGAGTACTTCTCCGTCGAGTCTTACGACTAGTATTACTTATAATAGGGGTTTAGTTATAACTTATCGATCGTTTTTAAACCTTAGGTTTATAAAGTTATTAGTAGCTCCCGAGTCGATAAGAGTCTATACTATTCCTATTAGTAGGTTTATATATAGTTTAATATATATTCCTAATAGTATTACCGCTAGATATATTATTAGTCGATCCTTATAATCGTATATCTAGCGTCTATTATACTAAATTCCCTAGTATTCTCTCGTCTATTATAGCTTTTTTATCTACCGTAGTAGTCTTAGTTCGATACCGTAATCTAACTTTACTAACCTATAAATAGTATATATTTCGTCGTAGTATATAATACTAGCTATTTTGCTATATCCTAGATATCGCGTATATCCTTTATACGCGTAAGTAGAATTTTCGTAAGGGTATCCTACTAGGTCGTCGCCTTCCTTAATTATATTAATAAGGTACTAGTCTAGTCTACTAGGCTATATCTTTCCTTTAAGATATCCTATAAGCTCTTTAGCTTCTTTATTATCGTAATAGTTCGTAGGGCTTTCTATTAGTATCTCTAGGATAGTTTAATCTATTCTAGGAAGCGTATCTAGCGTTCTTAGATTACTATTAGCTCCGGGGATCGGGTTCTATATCTCCGCGGGCCCTATATCGTTAATCTTAAGACGATTAGGGTCCTAGGACTCCTTTGTTCCCGTAACTATAGTCTCTAGTCCTAGTAGGTCTTGCGATCGCCGATCGAGGTCCTCCCTAGCCTTAAGTCCTACTAGGTCCTAGATTAGTACCTAGGGCACGTATTATATCTACCCTTAACTTTCTATCGTATCCTAATCGATTTCTAGCTCGTCGGCTAACCCTTTAATATATAGGTTGCCTACTATTATCTTTTCTAGGCTTAGGTTAGTCTATTTTGCTAAGAGATCTTCTAAGAGTTCGTCCCTTAGGTCTATAGCGACTCGCCTTTTTTATCTAAGGCTATCGATAAGGGTCCCGACCTACCCTCCTAGGTCGCCCTATTACTCGTTAGGGTATATTTCCTCCTAGTATTCCTAACTAGCGCTTATTCCTTCGGCGCTAGTACCTATACTAGTAGTAGCCTTTCCCTCTTAGATCGCTCGTAGTACTTCGTGTATCGCCTATATATATTACTATTTTTCGTATAGTTTCTTCTATTTATATTCCCTCGCGTAGTGTCTTAGTTTCCCGTAGGTAAAGTAAAGGTTCTTATTATAACGTTCTTTTTGCTTATTATAAGTAGCGTCTAACTCTATTAACTTCGGGCTATATAGATCGTTATCCCGTAGTATCGCTCTATCGCGGCGTCTACTAAATCGGTTAAAGCTATATATCTTTCTACGCTTCTATAGTTCTATTTTATATTATTCCCTTCTTCGCTCGCTATTATAGTTATCGATCTTAATTGTAATCTTAATAAGTTAATCGAGCTCCTCTAGTTAATCTATTCGCGCGAGTTCGTCCTTAACGTCGGATTTTATTCCGGCTTCGAAGTAAGGAAGGTATACTCTATCTAGCCAATCTAAATAAGAGATAATTTATAAGAACTTAGAGGTATAGCTTAATATAGTTCTAGTTTATCGGATTTATTATAACTTTTTCTAGGCTATTCTTATAGCGTTAATATCTCTAAACGTATTTTCGAGGTATCGACGGAAGTTACGATACTCGCTAAAGATATTTATTATAGTATCCGACTATTCTTTAGGTTTCTTTCTATAATAGTTACGGATATAAGGTTCGAACTAATCCTATACTTAGCCGCGTAAGTAGGTTAATATAAAAATCACCTTACCGGCTTTATTAGGTATCTTAGCGCTATTTATATCGAGGTATATATCTATCTAAGTAAGGAATCCTCGAAGTTTAATTCGGTTTCCCTTAAAGAACTTAGCCTTAGGTAGTCGTAGTACCTAGATAGTACTAATAGGTACGGATACGTTAACTTAGGCCTTAATCTACTCGAGGTAGTTATCGATCTCGCTAAACTTAGTACCGCTTTACTTACCTAAGTTACTAAGCTAATCTATAACCTTTTTAAGGTTATACTTAAGTTCGTTAATCTTTCGCTTCTATTCTATAATAGTATTATCTCTCTCGATATTAGAGTCGGGGTCCTTTATAGGTAGAGTAACTTACTCCCGAATAGGCTTCTTCCTAGTACTAGCGTAAGATATATTGCTTATTATAACTCGAAACTTAATTCGAGACGGTCTTTAATATATTACGTACTAGCTAACTAGTCATAGTTAGGTTAGATAGGTTTAGGGTATACTTGCCTTAATACTCCTCGAATAGTCTAACGTCAATAATCGAGTCTTAACTAAGCTATTACCGCGTAGGGCCTTACTATAGCCTAAGTCCTTTTAAGCGATTAAGGAACTAATACTAGGTAGAGCGCCGAGTAGATCTATACCGGAGTATTAGTCTACTCGTAAGTATTATTAAGTTATAATTAAGTAAAGAGTTATAGTAATCTAAAAGGTAAATATAAGTAACAATATATAATTGAAGACGAAGAACTAAACTAGATATATAAATAAGTGTCCTTATATATCCCTAAGTTCTTCCTATATAGAATAGTAGATAGTAGAATAGTAGAATCGCCTTAGCGGATTCTACTGATCTACTCACTACCCTTCTACTACCTATATAATCACGTGATGCTAAGTAGTGGTTGTCTAGTACGTAGAGCAACCTATATAACGGAAATCCTCTGCGTGGTGGGTCCGCTCAGGGCGGATCATGCTCTTGCTTAGTGAGCTTGTACGTGATCTGCTGACAGGTCTGCTGGTTGGCTCTCGATGGCCCATTGGTGTACCTAGTGGGTCACTACTGATTGGTGACGGGTAGGTCCGTAACAGATAGGCGCGAACTAAGAAATATCCCGATAGTATATCCTCTTTTATTAGCATTTCTTCGACTAGGAGCTAGCCTTATAACGTAATTTAGTTAAATAGTGAACTTAAAGGGATAATATATTTCGACCTAGGAAGTAAGTCGTAATCTTAGACTATAATATTGCCTCTTTTTCCTTTAGCCGTACTAGTAACGTATTCTCGTCCGACGTATATATATATTTTAATAGGGGGATAACCGTTATATAGACTAGAGGTAGTATCGGGCTAGGATTAGGTACGAAAGTAAAGAAATATACCGGTTTTAGACTAGTATTAGACTCGACTATAAGGATAGTATTCCTATATAAACCCTAGATAGTACTAGAGCGATAAGATAAAATAGAAATAGAAGAGTCCGAAGGGTTAGAAAGTAGCCTAATTAAAGGTCTCCTTTTCTTCCTCTTTTAATACGGCTATACTATATTATAGAAGGTAGTATTCCTATCTTAGTAGTCGCCGGTACCTTAACCTAAGCGGAGTCGCTTCTTATATACTATTATAGCGGCCCTTATACTTATCCTAACGGCTCCTTACTTCTAGGACGGTAATAATATAACTATAGCTATCGATAGATAGCGTACTAGGGGTTTAGAACTTAGTATTATTCGAGCTCGAGAATATTTTAATATAAAGCGAGCCGTCGGCGGAGAGGACGGCCTAGATATAGCTAGCGTATTTTTAATAGTACTAGGATCTTTAGCCCGCTTAGAAGCCTTATTTACCCTTAAATATAGATTTTTATCTAGGTTAGATATCTAACTCGGCTCCGAATTATTTTTATAGTCCCTACTATCTAAATAGTCTAAGGGCTCTATAGTAGATAACTTCCGCTTAGCTAATTCTTACTAAAAATCACCTACTATAAATAGACTACTAGAGATATAGTTCGCTTATTTAGGTATAGGTTCTAGTATAGATACGGGTACGGTTATATAGGGTATATACGATAATTAGATATTAGGAATAGTATCTATAATAAAAAAAAGTTAGATAATAAGAGGATAATAACCGAATTTTAACGTATTATATTAGCTTATCTAGTAGATTATCTCCTCGTATATTAGGAGGAATAGGGTCTAGATAATTTAGCCCTATAAAATACGGGATTATTCTCGTAGAGTATATCGATAGTACTAGCTCTAAGAAAGCTAGCGCGGAACTTCTACGATCTAATAGAATATTATAAGTAGCTAGTATATCTATTATTACTAGGGGTCCGATATCTTTCGTTATTTTAGGCGGAGTAGGTCTATAGATATAATTAATCTCGAAGTTAAATATATTCTACTTATAAGTTATACCGGTTAGTAATAGTAACTATCCTAGGGGTACCTTATACGGTCCTAGATAGAAGCCGATCCTAGTAGGAAAAGACTACTAGAGGTATCGTAGTATATAAGCTAGGGTATAATTAAGGGGTACGCTTTTTATACTAGTAGAAAGCGGCGGGTAGCTTAAGCTATAGTAGAACTCGATTTAATTAAGATCTATCCTTATTTCTTAGAAAGTAGTAAGATATAGCGGAGATATAATAGAGGTAGAAACTAATAAATAATAAAGTAAGCTTAAATAAGAGTATAGCGGTTACTAGGCTAGTATATCTACGTCCGTTCTAAATTATATCTAAAGAATAGGAAAAGGAGGTTAGTTATCCTTTTTAATACCTAGGCGCCGTTAGGGTATTACTAGCTAAGGAGTTATATAGTATATCGCCTTATAGACCCTATATAACCGAGAACTATAATAGTACTACCTCGTTAATACTATTCGCTACTTATATTAGGCGATTACTTAAGAGTACTCCGGACTAATCTAGCTAACCGGCCTCGTTAAAGGGCGCCTTAGGTTTATAGTAGCTACTATATAATATTATAGCCTCTAAGATACCTTAGCTAACAATTAATAGATTAGGAAGATATTAATAAGAAAAAAATCCCTTAACCCGAGTAGTAGCCTATAATTCGCCGATCGTATAAGCCGATTATACGAGCTATTAATTTTATAGATATTTACGATATCTTAACTTAGCGTTAGAGCGCTTTAAGATATTTTTATAATTAGATAGAGAGCGAAAGCGGGCCTAGCGAGCGACTTACCGGCTATTTAATTAGGGATCGGCTAAAAGAGTAGAGATAGCTATTCTACAGCGTACTATATAGTATTCGTAAACCGAAGCCTAGGATAAAGAGCGGCTAGTAGTCCTCCTATATTCTACTTTAAATATCTAGTTATTAAGTAGACCGAGGGTAATATCTACTATAATTAAAATAGCGACCCTATATAGCGTATATTATAAAACTAAGAATATATTAAGCTATATAGAACTAGGAAATTAAGGGCGATCTAGGTAACTCGTACGACCCGTTCGAATTTCCGCGGGTAGGGAAGTAAGCTATATTTAGGACCTAGGGTTTTTAGCTAATAAAGGGCTATATTAGCTAACTAGGGAATAGCGACGGTAGAGTATAATAGAAAGGGAAGAGGGAAAGGGTATTAGAAAGAAGAGAATTATCGTCGAGCGACGTACCGCGGGTTATATAGATAGCGGATATCGCGAGACGGGCGGTACGAGACGGCAGATCCCGATCGGGGTTAGCGTAAAGCGCTAAACCCGTTATAGATAGGCTAAACCCGAAGTAGACGGAGACGATCCCTAATCGGGCGTCGATCCTACCGGCGCTAAACCCGAAGGAGGGGGGGGCCGAAATAGGCGGCGGGCTAGCAAATCGCAATTCTACTTATAGAAAATACTAGGTATATACTACTAACTTAAATATATATCAAACTATTATAGTATGATTTAATAAGTTAATAAAAATACTATATAACGTAATATATTTCGATCAAAAATTTATTCTTAGTCGTATTATATATATATTAGTTTCTTATATACTTAGATATTTTAGTAAAATTTATAGATATTGTAGATTAAAACCGCGATTTTATATAGAGTTAGCAAAATAGGTATAAATAACGGTTATTTATTATATAAAGTCAGCGAGTTATACGTCTATTTTAGGTAACTTTATATAATAGTAGGTATAATAGGCATGCCCGGGATAGGTATGCCTATAGGCCTTAGGCGTTATAGACGGGCACTCGAAAATCCAAATAGCCCACCGCCTACCGTGGACGGGCGATAGGCACCTCCTAGGTGCCTATAGACGGGCGATGTCGTAGTCTAAACCTAACTATAACTAGTTAGCTAGTACGTAATATATTAAAGACTATCTCGAATTAAGTTTTAAGTTACCGATAATATATCTTATATTAGTACCGGAAAGAAGCTAGTAGTTAAGTACGATAACCCTAACTCTAATAATAAACGAGATAACCGAATCGAAATACTAAAGGAATAGGTAACGACCTTATTAACTAGGCTATAAGAGTAGGAGAAGTATAACGCCTAGGTCGAGGACTACTTAGTATAGATATATACTTAGATTATTACTTCCGCCCTAGTTAGTACTATCTAGGGACCGATATTACCTAAAGCTAAGTACTTTAAAGGAAACCGAACTAAGCTTCGAGGGTTCCTTACTTAGATAGATATATATATCGACGTAAATAAGGTTAAGCTTCTATCCGAAGCTAGTAAGGTGATTTTTATATTAACCTACCTATATAGATAAATATAGAATTAGCTTAAGCTATATATCCGGGACTACTATAAGAAGGTACCTAAAGACTAATCTATAACGACTACCGAAATCTTTAATAGCTATAGTAGCTTCCGACGATACTTAGAAAGAACTTTCGGAGATATCGATACTACTTAAATAGCTAAACGAAAGCTATAGAAAATCAAATAAATAACTAACGTATTAATATACTCTTTAGAGTTCTAATAGATTATATCCTATTTAGACTTACCTAATCGAGCGTATATCTTATACTATAAGGTAGGACTTAAGTCTAATATAAAGGACGAATGAGCGTAAATCGATAGATTAGAAATCTTAGATTAACTTATTATAATTATAGTTAAGATCGATAATCGTATTAACGAATAACGATATAAGCGACGAGAAATAGACTAATAGAAGAAAGGTAAGACTTACGGATTTAACCGCTTTAAGAACGGGCGCCGATAATAGGTATCCTAAGACCCCGATCTATATAGCCTAAGGCTAATAAAGTTAGACGCTACTTAAGATAAGTAAAATAAGCGTCGCTAGAAGAATCTTTACTTTACCTATAGTAAACTAAGATACCGCGCGAGGGAATATAAATAGAAGAAACTATATAAGAAATAGTAATATATATAGGCGATATACGAAGTACTATAAGCGACCTAAGAGGGAGAAGCTACTACTAATATAGGTACTAGTACCGAAGGAATAAGCGCTAGTTAGGAATACTAGAAGGAAATATACCTTAACGAATAATAGGGCGATCTAAGAGGGTAGGTCGGGACCCTTATCGATAGCCTTAGATAAAAAAAGCGAGTCGCTATAGACCTAAAGGACGAACTCTTAGAAGATCTCTTAATAAGATAGACTAACCTAAGTCTAGAAGAGATATCGGCGGATAACCTATATATTAAAGGGTTAGCCGATAAGCTAGAACTCGATTATCTAGAAATCGATTAGGATATAATAGAAAGTTAAGGGTAGATATAGTATATACCCTAAATACTAATCTAGGACCTAATAGGACTAGAAACTATAGTTATAGGAATAAAGGAGTCCTAGGACTCTAAGTATCTTACGACTAATAATATAGGGCCCGCGGAGATATAGAACCCGATCCCTAGAGCTAATAGTAATCTAGGAACGCTAGATATACTTTATAGAATAGATTAAACTATCCTAGAGATACTAATAGAAAGCCCTATAAACTATTACGATAATAAAGAAGCTAAAGAGCTTATAGGATATCTCGAAGGAAAGATATAGCCTAGTAGACTAGACTAGTATCTTATTAATATAATTAAAAAAGGCGATAACCTAGTAGGATACCCTTATAAAAATTCTACTTACGTATATAAAAAATATACGCGATATCTAGGATATAGTAAGATAGCTAATATTATATACTATAACGAAACGTATACTATTTATAGGTTAGTAAAGTTAGATTATAGTATCGAACTAAGACTACTATAGTAGATAAAGAAGTTATAATAGATAAAAGAATACTAGGGAATCTAATATAATAGACGCTAGATATACGATTATAAGGATCGACTAATAATATATCTAGTAGTAATACTATTAGGAATATATATTAAATTATATATATACCTACTAATAAGAATAGTATAGACTCTTATCGACTTAGGAGCTACTAATAATTTTATAAATCTAAGATTTAAAGAAGATCGATAAGTTATAACTAAACCCCTATTATACGTAATACTAGTCGTAGGACTTAATAGAGAAGTACTCTTAGGAGGAGTTAGCGAGGAAACTATTATATTACCTATATCTATCTATAGATACCTAGAATTAATATAATTTAATATCTTAAAAACGAGAGACTATAATATTATTCTAGGTATTCTATAGCTTAGGAAGTATAACCTAAATATCGATTAGTAATCGGGACGAATTATCTTTAATAGATATAAATATATATAAGAATATAATAAGTATAAGATACGTCGATAGAAGTCTACCTAATAAAACGAGCGTAGTAAGTAGTCCCGAAGTAAGAGGACTAGAGTATTAGTTATAGGCGTCGCCTTAAATACTATAGAATAATTACTAAATATATCCGACTAAGAATTAAAGGACTATATAATAATTAAATATAAGAAGCTATATATAACTAGCGATATACCTAGGATTCCGGAAGAATACTAGAAGTTTATAGATATTTTTATAGTACTAGCTAATAGAGTATTACTAAAATATAGATCTTTTAATTATAAGATTAATATAATAGAAGATACTAAATTAACTTTTATATCTATCTATTAGCTATTATAAAAGGAGTCCGATATACTTAAGGAATATATTAAGGAGAATCTATTAAAGAGATATATCTAAGTCTTAAAGTTAGAGGCTAGATACCCTATTATCTTTATACTAAAGAAAGATAGGAGTCTCCGACTTTATATAGATTACTAATATTTAAATTCGATTACTATTAAAGATCGATACTTACTACCTCTAATTAATAAGATATAAGATA
The DNA here is from genome assembly GCF_028827395.1 of Penicillium hordei. Taxonomy (NCBI): domain Eukaryota; kingdom Fungi; phylum Ascomycota; class Eurotiomycetes; order Eurotiales; family Aspergillaceae; genus Penicillium; species Penicillium hordei. The sequence continues at coordinate 1,809,538 of NW_026623147.1, read as the reverse complement.
GGATTAGATATACTAAGTACTTTTCGAAGTATAATATTACTAATACCTACTACTATATTAGGATTAAGCTAGGCTATAAATAGAAAACGGTATTTAGAACTAAGTTCGGATATTATAAATATAAGATTATACCTTTCGGCCTTACTAATATATTAGTAATATTCTAATACTTTATTTTTAAAGCGATTAAGGAATATTTAGATATCTTTATTATTATATATCTAGATAATATTTTAGTCTTTTTAGAAATACTCGAAGATTATATTAAATATAATAGACTTATATTATAGAAGCTAAAAGAAGTAAAAGTTACTTTTAAATTAAAGAAATATAAATTCTATATTTAGAAAACGACTTTCCTTAGATACTATATTACCCCTAAAGGACTAAGGATAGAAGAAGATAAGATTAAAAGTATTATAGAATAGCCGATATCTAAAAATATAAAGGAAGTATAATAATTTCTTAGTCTAGCTAACTATTACCGAAAGATTATTAATAGATACGCCGGAGTTATATTAGGACTCTACTATCTTACTAAGAAAGATTAGAAATTTATATAGGATAAGATAGTAGATAAATCGTTCTAGGACCTTAAGGAACTCTTTAATAAAAAAATAATTATAGCTATATTTAGCTATAACTAACTAATTATTATAGAAACCGATATATTAGACTATACTCTAGGAGTAAGGCTAATATAACTAAGAACTAATAATAAGTACCGACTAGTTATATTTTAATTAAGGAAAATAGTTCCTATAGAACTTAATTATAATATATATAATAAAGAACTATTAGCTATAGTATTAGCGTTTTAAGTCTAGAGAGTATATCTAAAGGGAGTAAAGTATATAGTAATAGTTAAGACCGATTATAAGAATCTTATATTCTTTACTATAACGAAGAAGTTAATAAGATAATAAACGTAATAGGCCGAAACCCTTATATAATACGATTTTAAAATCGAATACTATAAAGAGATAGAGAACGGATAAGCCGACGCTTTAAGTAGATAACTAGATTATAAATTAGGAACTAAGATAGCGGACCCTACTATATTAAGATAAAACTCTAATAGTATTATCTTATATAATAAGTAGTTATTAGCTATAACGATAGAAGTTAAGAACGACAACTTCTTATAGAAAATTAAAGATATATTAGAGGAAGATACGATTAATTAACTCGCTAAGAAGGGTAGAAAACTTACTAAGGACGACTAAAGATTACTCTATATATATAGATTAATATATATCCTAAATAAGCTAAAAGAAGAGGTTATATATCGATACTACGATAATATCTTATATAGATATATAGAAGTAGAAAAAACTATCGAATATATTATACGAAATTATTATTTTCCGAATATATAGCGAAAGGTTCGATTCTATATCCGCGTTTATAATATATACTGTCGAACAATGAAGGACCAAAAATGACTTGATACCATGAACTTACTATACCGAGTAAGTGGTAAAATGAGTGTGTATTTCTAAAGAGCAATATGCTTAACTATATAACCCCTGAATTGCTTACTAAGATATAGCAAGTAATTTGGGAAGTGATCTATAGGGGGATCCTGTATATAAGAAGTGAAGTCATATAAATGACGGGACGGAGGAAGGGTAATTCCGGCTGACATATACTAACGAAATAAACCTATATAATATATATCTTATAGAGAATTATAGTTATCTAAGATACTAATCTAACTATAGGAATAGATTATAATAGACTTTATTATAAAATTACTAATCTTAGATAGATATAATATAATTATAGTTATAGTCGATAGGCTTACTAAGTACGCCTATATAATTCCGACTATAGAAACTATCGATACTAATTAAATAGCGAATATTATACTTCGATATATAGTTATAAACTATAGGATACTAAATAAGATTATATTAGATAGAGATAAACTATTTATATCGAATATATAGAAGTCTTTTATAAACTAGATAGATATTAAGTTTAGACTCTCTACTATATACTACCTATAAACTAATAATTAGATAGAAAGAGTAAATTAGATAGTAAAATAGTACCTATAATACTATATAAACTATTAGTAAGATAACTAAATAGGACTACTACTAATAGTATAGCTAATATATAATAATATAGCGTACTCTATAACTAACGAAATACTATTCTTTATAAATTATAGATATAATCTAATAGTATTTAGAGAACTAATTAATAAGATAACCGTAGTAGAATTAGCGAGGCTAAAGGCTAGCGGACTAAAGAAGTTATATATATAACTAGCTAGAGATATTAACTTTATTAATCTATATATAAAGAAATATTATAACGACTACTATAGAGAGGGACCTAACCTTAAGGAGGGAGAAAAGGTTTACCTATTATAATATAATATTAAAACTAAGCGACCTAGTAATAAATTAGACTATCTATAATTAGGACTATTTAAAATTAAGGAAAAATTAGGACTAGTAAATTATCGCTTAAAGCTACCCGAAAGTATATAAAAGCTCTATATAGTATTTTATATCTCGTTACTCGAACTAATACTAGATAACGCCGAAATTATAACTAATATAAAAATCGAGGAAACCGAAGATAAATATAAAGTTAAACGAATCCTATTAGATAGATAGTATAATAGTTAGTAATAACTCTTAGTTTAATAGAAAGGGTATCCTACTTTAAAAAATATATAGGAATCTATCTAGAACCTAAGAGGCTATTACTAGCTTATTTAATAGTATTACTAATAAGCGAAAAGAACCCCTATATAATAGAAAGCGAGAAGGGTATAAAACCGGATTTATCCTAGAAAGAAATAGGAAGATTAGTAATCTCCGCTAATATCTAATTAAAGTTCGGATAATTAGTAGTAGTAGTAAACTACTCGAGATCGAGAGTAGAGAGAGAAGCCTACTCTAGGAATATTTACTTTTTATTAAGAATTTAGAGGAGTTTAGTATTATATTCTAATATTTTAAAACCCTTTTATTTTAAGAAGGATATTTATTTATATAACTAATATTATCTAAATATCGCTTTCTAGTATTATTTTTATTTATTTAATAATTTTTAATATAACTCTATAAGATAAGCTTATAGTTCGCTTAATTTAGGTTCTAATAAATCGAGTTTACTTTCGTTCGTTTTAAGATCCGAAGAAAGTTTAGTTTCGGTATAATATAATAAATCCTATTCCTAACTAGTATAAAAGTTATACTTATATAAGCGACCTATATAAGTATATAAGATATATTTCGAGTATTAACGAGAACGATCTATTAGATAAGTAATACCTACCGATTTATAGTAATTATAAGAAATAGAGGTAGTAAAACTATTATCCTTAATATAAGTCGCCTAGCGATAATAAGCGTTAGAAGAATCGGAAGGAAGTTTAGGAGTAAATAAGGAAATAGAGTTAGCCTTTCGTTTAGATATAATAAGAACGTATTATTTTAAAAAAAAGAAATCTATTACCTATCTAAGGGGGGTACTATAGCTTTATAAGTCTCGGGGACGAAACTCCTAGGAAGAGGGGAGATAATATTACGGACCTATCCGTTACTAATTAGTAGTAACCTACTAGGTATACTAATAGGCTATCGAGAGCTAACTAGTAGACCTATTAGTAGATTACGTATAAGCTTACTAAGTAAGAGTATAAGCCGCCTTAAGCGGATCTACCCTATAGAGGATTTCCGTTATATAGGTTACTCTATATACTAAATAACCGCTAACGTATTTCACTACCGAGCGGCGCACACCACCGAGTGGCGCACCCTATCTAATCCATTAAATTTAAATGCATTTATCTCAACCATAACGCCATTAAATTAATTCAACTAACTAAGTGGTCTATCTAGACATGTTTCTCTTCTATGCCCGGGCATTCTACATATCCCACACCCTCGCTAGCCCCGTATACGTGGCTGAATAGCAGATTCTCTAGGTATGCCGGGGCCGGGGGGAGGTGCTTTAGTTGCTTCCTATTGCTGTATAATTAATGTAGATGCTTCTTAAACTAAGAGGCCTTCTTCTGCGGGTATCTGCCTCCGGGATCTAGTACGCTTTTGCTTCTGCTTCTCGTTAGCGGCCTGTAATTCCTTATTTTCTTTAGCGAGTAAGATAGCACCTTATATTGTAAGACGGAAGCCTTTCATAAGCTGGTTTAATACACGATCTAACGGGCTAGGCGGGCTTCGAGATCTTATACGAAGTAAAGCTTTAATTGATAAAGCTTATCGACGTAGGTCTTTCTCCGTAAAAGGGGTTTTTAGGGTAAAATTCCGGCTTGATTCACTACCCCGGCTAGTAGGGGGGGTCGGGGTTCGAAGCCGGATATTAAGCTTTAAAATCACTCGGTCGGGTCTAAATAGTACTAAACCGGTAGCTAAGAAGCTATTCTTAATTATCTCCGATTTAAAAGCTTTAATTCGTACGAGAGGGTATACTTCGAGGAAGTCAAGTTTGTTAATATAGTTAATCCCGTTCCGTATCTTAGTTTTAACTATCCGACCGTACGATCGTTTTAACACCGTAAAACAACCTATATTAAGAGGTTATAAAAGATAAGATAAATACGCTAGTATATAGATTAGTATCACCTTATTTTACTTATAAATTTCGTTAAATTAAGGTATTAAATAACTTCCGTAGCCGTCGAGTATTAAAAGCCGATACCCCCCCTTCGTACGTAAAGAAGTACTAGGAATAAAGAGCTTCTTAAGCTAACGAAGCCCAATTTTATCGGAGGTCTAGCCGTTAGGACTAACTTCGAAGCGCTAATCCTCCGGGAGGCCGTCGAACTATAATTTAATAAAGACTTTGCCTTTAAAAATCATATACGGAGGAAGGGCCCAGCTAGAAGTATTCGTACACTTAATAACAGTTACCCACTCTCGATTTCTAGGTTATAAAACCGGCCTCCGACCGTAGTATTCACTCCTCGTAATAACCTTCGTAGTTATAGTTAATCCTATTACGAAACCGGTCTCGTCGAAGTTATAGATATCGTCGGGGTCGATCCTAAATTAAAGGATGGTTTTTTAAACAAGATTAAACCACTCTATAATGATTTTCGGGTCTTCACATTTCGCACGCTCGTAGTTATACCGTTTCGAGAATCGGGAGGAGAGGAGAGGACGTCGTTTAACGAATTTCGTAACCCAATTTTAGCCGACCGAAAGAACCGAGGTAGTTCTACGCTTTTAAAGAAGAAGATCTACTATTTCTCGTACCATAGAGGGCCGGGGAGCTGCTCCACGTAGATCTATAGAGAGAATCTATTTTTAAAGAGATTCCTCTTCAATTTCAGTCAATTTAGAGCAATTGGCGCGAGAATTCGCGCGGTTTTATATACCACTAAGGCGGCGGCGGAGGGTAGTTTCAGGTATAGTAAAACGGCGTACCACTTTACGAATTGAAGAGATTTCTTGATTCTTAAAAGCCTAGATAGCTAGCAAGATCCTACCCTCCTGCTCTATTAAATTCCTAGAGCGTTGAGAGCGAATTGGTGGCATGGTAGGTGGTTGAAGAAGAAAGGGTTAAATTAATTGACGCGTTTTCGATGGGGTGCGCCACTCGGTGGTGTGCGCCGCTCGGTAGTGAAATACGTTATATAGAGGAAGATAGTTAGTTAGTAATACGTAACTATATAGGTAGTAGAAGGGTAATAAGTAGATTAGTAGAATCCGCTAAGGCGATTCTACTATTCTACTATCTACTATTCTATATAGGAAGAACTTAGGGATATATAAGGATACTTATTTATATATCTAGTTTAGTTCTTCGTCTTTAATTATATATTATTACTTATATTTACCTTTTAGATTACTATGACTCTTTACTTAATTATAACTTGATAATACTTACGAGTAGACTAATACCCTAGTATAGATCTACTCGGCGCTCTACCTAGTATTAGTTCCTTAATCGCTCAAAAGGACTTAGGCTACTATAAGGCCCTACGCGGCATTAGCTCAGTTGAGACCCGATCATTGACGTTAGACCATTCGAGGAGTATTAAGGCAAGTATACCCTGAACCTATCTAACCTAACTATGACCAGTTAGCTAGTGCGTAACACTTATTTTTCTAACCGAGGTCAGAAAATTGATAGTAGTATCAAGTCATTATATAAATAATCAAATTACTTAAAAATATAGAGAAAAAATGCACAAATAATATAGGTCACGAGGTCAAGAAATTCTGCTTACTAAAAAGGCCCACGGGCGCCTACGACGCCTAAGGCCCGTGGGCCCTAAGGGTAGGGCCCGTCTATAGGCCTCTCCATAGGGCCCATTTCCCGCTTATATAAGGCCCGTGGGCAATGCCCACCCGCCCGTCCATGGGCGATGTCGCAGTCTACTACCGTTACTCTATACGTAGCCTTTGCTACTCTTATACGCGCTTTCTTAGCGAGCTTCGTGATTTCGGTAGGTATCTACGTACGGAAGTGTTTAATACCGTCGGAATCACCTAGTTTGACAATGATTTAACGATCTTAGATAAGATCGGAAGGCGATACGGGGTTAGTCGACGCCGATCTATAACTAGATAGGAAGTACGTCGGCGGCGGTGCGCTTTTGATAGCATCGATATATAACCGGATCCGGTTCGATCCGCTGGTATTAGTATTAGTATTGACATTCGACGAAGTAATCCTTACCGTATAGATGTCTTGCTTAATCTAGCTAGTCTCCTAGCGTAGCTGTTCAAATTGCTGTTTCTAGTCCTGGCCAATGGGGTTTCTGATCAGGTCCGCAGTGAGCTCCTGAATTGATTTGAGATAATCGAGGTCTAGCCTCGGGACTTTGACGGAGTTATTACTACTGATATGATTCAGCAGCTGGCGAACGTTGTAATTGGCATCTAGTATGCGCTCGTTGGTGTTACGTGTAGAGTTTTCGCGACCCCCTGAAAGGGGCGGCCACTGGCTTCCTGGCGCCACCATACTTGGTACCAAAAGATGGAGCCAGAAGTTACAATTAACTTGCAACTAAATTGAAGGCTGTAGCCCGCGGCGTTGTGGTGCAATTTCAAGAATTAGATTCGCGCAAAGATATGTGTTTTTGTTGGGGAAATTTGTCAACATTTATTCAGTTGAAACTTGGACTTACCTTTACTGCAAAGAGAGCGAGCTTCAATCCGCCATTAATATCCGCACTAGGATACCGATGTACGCAAGTTAAGGTCAAACGTTTACGAGAATACATCCAACTCCTTTACTCTTCCCCTTCCGGTCCCATCATCAAATCGTTTTCTCTTTACTCTTTACATATGAATGTATGATCCTATTATCTCAGAAGAAAAGCGAGGTAAAAATGACCGACCTTTCACAAAACAGGTCATTTTGTACCAATTGTTTAATAGCTCTTGTTTGTCCCCTTTCCACCCCCTCCGAAGCTCCAATCGATTTGCGTGGCCATCCTCACCTTCACCCCTAGCTCATCAGCAAAGGCATGAACCAAGCCAGGGTTCTGCTGGAACCAGCGCCCAATCTGCACTGCATCAATGCCAGTTTGCACCACCTCCTCGGCCAGAGGCCCTGTTTTAATCCCACCACCAGCCGTTATCAATAGCTTGTCACCCACGGCTTTCTTGACTTCTTGGGCCAAATGCATTTGGTAGGCCGGCCCCGGTTTGATAGCACTGACGGACTTAGGGTGGATGCCACCTGAGCTGACATCCAATAGATCAACCCCACGTTCAGCTAACAATGGGGCGAGCTGAACCGATTGAGCAACCGTCCAGCTCTCGGGGAAGGCTTCCTTCAATTCATCGTTATCGCTGAACTCGAACCAATCAGTCCCACTAATTCGAACCAATAGAGGCATTGTTTCCGGGATGGTAGCACGAATTGCCTCAGAAATTTCCAGCAGTAGTCTGATCCTGTTCTCGAAACTACCTCCATACCGATCCGTTCTTTTGTTGCTAACAGGGCTTAGGAACTGATGCAATAGATACCCGTAAGCGGAGTGAATCTCAATAGCATCAAAGTTAGCCTTTACAGCCCTTCCCGCAGCCACGGCAAAATCTTTGATCAAGACCTTGATATCCTCCAAGGTAAGGGCCTTAGGAACGGAGTTGACCCCTTTCTCAAAGGGGATTGCTGACGGTGCAACGATCCCATCCCACCCGCCGATTTCCTTAGCAGCCATAGCGTTGAGGCTCAACCAGGGAGCAACGCCACTAGCCTTTCGACCGGCGTGAGATAATTGAATAGCGATCTTCTGACTCTGGCTGTGGGCAAACTCGGTGATCCGCTTCAACGGTTCAATCTGACCATCTTCGTATAGACCAAGATCCTGAGGCGTGGTACGGCCCACTTTCTGCACGGCTGTGGATTCCATAATTGCCAATCCTGGGCCGCGCTGGAGAATTCCGCCCATGTGTGTCAGATGCCAATCGGTGACCTTGCCATCGTTGGGATTGGCAGAGTACTGGCAAAGAGGAGCAAGGAACAGACGGTTTGGAAGCGTCAGACCGCGGATGGTAAGAGGGGTGAACAGCTTGGTTGATCCCTCTAATTGCGTGCCTGCCGGGGGATTTTGCGCTGGTGTGTAATAGGAGATGCCCTTGGCGGCAAAGTTGTCGATTATTTTCGTCATGGTGTGGCAGCGTTTGACCGTAAATTTGAATAGGCACTGGAGAGCAAAACCCGGATTGAGTCTTTTGAGTGATATGAATTCAACATCGATGGGGTATTATTATTAGTGCGATGACTACGAACCTCAAATTCTGCAGCAACATGCATCAGATCCATCAAATTCATCAGATCTATCCGATTCATTCGATCTATCAGATTTATCAGATTTAGATACGGGTACGGATACATTATTGGGTGTGAAGAAAGCCAACTCCACCGGTCCCAACGCCAAGCGAACAACATGCATCTCTGCAAATTCCGAGTCGGAGCATAGGAGACATTGAATCCAATCAGAATTCGTTTATCATTGTGTCTCATCAGATGGTCCCCGGGCCGCAATACGAGCTGAACTCGTGTGATTGCGCCACATACTCCGCCACCTATGCCCTTTAAGTGGGGGTAATGTTATCCTCGTCATGAAGAAATTGAAAATCAACAACTAATTTCAATTACAAGCACCAGGATGCCGTGAAAGACTACAACATATAAGCAAGGAAGCTTAATTCTCAGTGCTAGAGGCCACTCCGGCCCGTTTGCGGTTGGATATCGATAAATACAAGTCGCTGAAGGACTTGATAAGCGTGCCTTGTACAAGTGGCAGCTGGCATGTCAATGGTCTCCAGCACACGAGAGAGCGTGACGAGGCTCTTGACAAGGCTGGGAGGTTAAAAGGGCCATTGCATGGAGTTCCAGATGCTTTAAAAGTAGAATATATGGCACATCCCTCTAATTTAGATATAGAAGTGCCGACATAGTACCCAAATAGGATCCCCATGAGGTTGACGGCCATGCCGCAACAATAGGCTACGTTTCAAGGACAGCATCTCCAACAAAATTGAAATTAGCGGCATTAATGCAGTTTGACCCCTCTATCATCTATTCCTCCATACGAATTGCAGCATGTTGCATCGCGTGATGGTATTTCAACGCAGGCTGCCTTCAGTCGATGGAATATGGGAGAATGAAGTATTCAACGTGGTCACCGCTCCTTTAGCTTCTTCCTTTCGGTTCTCTCTTTACGAATCCATTACAAATGTATATTCTATAACGAGGATGTATATGAATATACAGGGGTAAAAGGAAAGTTATAAATATGGTTTCAATTCTACAATTCATTTTCATACTGTAAAGCATACCTTTGCGAAACCTTCAATCCAATATTTACATGTTATTTTTGAGTTTTGATCTATTTGCTGGAATGCTCATACGTTGCAGTGCGTGATTTCTCGAACAAGGAGGCTTCGCGAGAGAATGACACATAGTCAAGCTTATTGCGTAGAAAAGGAACTTCTGCCTTTAGAAATGGAATTATATCAGAGTTCTATAAACACTAAAGGGCCATTAAAGGTTCTTAGTGACGAAAACAATAGTGGGAAGTCAACAACATATCAAAGCCAAAGCGCGCCCAGCAGTTGTAGATAAGACCTTTATGCACTGACTAACCAACCATTATTTACAACCGAAACACCTCAGTAGGGTGGTTGAGCACACACGTCGCTCCACGGATCATCACAGATGACTCGTAGTGGAGAATTTCGAGTTCATGTAGAGGATCGAACGCGGAGGGTTCGGGAAAAGAGAGAGACCCGGTCCCAAACCAGACCTCTTTTGCTTCAAAGTCAATGGTGGCGGGCACTAGTTCCTTGACCGATGGCGGATGATTTGCCAGCGGCGAGGGGATGACGCGAAGATTTGATGCCGAGATGGTCTTTGACACAGCAGGGAGGAGACGCGAGGGCGCAAAATTGAAATTGACAAGTTTCTGTCCTAGCGGTCTCTCGGCATGGCCCTGTATTATGTGGGACCCGGTGTGCATGTTGATAAAAACGTGCCCGAAACGTTTCGGGGAGCCCCATTGTTCACGGCCGCAGACGACGGCGGATTCATTGTCCAGTATCACAGAGAGACAGTAGTCGAACACTTTGCCTTTGTAAGTCACTTCGACAGAGTGAACATACTCCTTGCAGGTGCCGAGGGTGCCTATGCCATAGTCGACCAGCATAGCGTTGACCAATGGTTCGTTTTCCAGCTCGAGCACGTCTAGAACCAAATGGTGAATGCTCGCAGAAGTAACCCGGTAAGCAATCTTGATAAGGGTGATGTCTCATCAGTTTGGCGCTATGCAGTCTACGCTGTACCGAGGATACTCTATGTTGTGGGGAAATAGAGCCATGGATACTGGCCCCACAACAAACTCTAATGCTGATAGGCTTAGCATCCCGAGGTCTCTTCCAAGGTTAAGGGTTGTACAAAGTGTGACAGGGACTTGAGTGTTATTGGTTTATTACGAACGGCAAAGGATTACCTACTATTCGTCCAAATTTTATAGATGTTTGGTGTGCCGGGGCGCCAGGCCCCCGGGGGTGAACTCTACCTACATGGTAAACTCTCCTGCCGCCGATCATGCGAGGGTTTCTATATAATGATAAGATAAGCTGTGACAGTATGGACGGACTTAGAAGCGTATCAACATAGCAATGGTGTGGAATCGTGAGTTTCTCCCAGCTAGGTAAAAAGACTACACAAGAAAGAGGACTCTAAATGACGGTGAAACCTGCCGTAGAGCCTCGCTCTCTTCTTAATTAGAGAAGCTATTCAATTTAGTGCACATAATCACTTAAAAGAATAAACGAAATGTATAGATAAAAATAAAACATCTCAGATTCTGTGTATATGGGCTCCGGTCGTAGACATTAAGCTATAGCTCAAAAGTATTAATCATGCTTCCTGCTGCAATCTAAGCACCGGAAAATTTCATAGACAATCTCGTTAAAACGAACCCTTTTCGCCACGAGCTGCTGTAGTAACCGCAACAGCCCCCTTCTCTGCATAACCGGGCTCAACGGCATTAATGGTATATCCATCACTCCCAGAAGCATCATTATCCTCCACAAAGTCCTTGGGCTCCATCCATCCAGATGCGCCCTTCATATCAGCCGGGGCGAAAGCCAAACATGACAAGTAATAAACAACAAACGCAATAATCAGACCAGTAGGGTAAGCGATAAAGTAAAATCGCTGGATACCTAAAGGGGCCTTGACACCCATCTGGTGGAGAAACCCGTAAAAGTTCGGCGCAATAGCGATAACGTAGGCCAAGAAGGCGCGCGGGTTGAATCCATGGAAGTACCGGTACGGGCTTGGTTGTGAGACGTACAGGGCTGGGATGTTAAGCAGCCCTCGGCGAATAAGATAGTAATCGCAGATGAGAATGCCGGTAATCGCTGATAGGAAGATCTGGTAGGAGGAGAGGAATGTGATGAAGATTGAGGCTGATGCGAGGAGATACCAGGGGCAGATTGCATAGGAGAGGACTGTTGGTTTTGTTAGTTGTGTATTGAGGCAAGTGAAATTATTCCAGTTATTTTCTTCTGTTCTTACCGGCACAAATAAAAAATCCTCGTTTGATTGAAATGTATTTTGGTAAAAGGGCTGCAATGTCGTTTCCAGCACTGAGGGTGGTTAGTATTTGACATAGAAATGTGGCAGAAGGGGATTTGATTCTTACGGGATAGAGTTCTCGAAAATAGCAGAGAAGACAGTCGAGTAAACGAATGCTAGGGAAATGAAGGCACAGGCCGCGCGGTTGCCAGAGGTGTATCGCTCTCCTTCCATCAATTTGTCCAAGAAGTTCAGCGGGTTCCAGATAAGCTAGGGAAATTTGTCAGTCCAAGGTTTTTAAACAATGCTTTTGATACAACAAACCTCTCCAAAGATGGCTTTGCTAGCCGATGCGATAAGATTTCCCAAAATGGCAACCAGGAAGTTCGACAGGGGGAAGCTGACAAACTGGCCAATGAGGACGTCATTGGGCTTTGTAGCATATCGCTGGAGATCGGACGCGTTGGAGATAAAGGTTCCGCAACTTGCGAGTCCCAGGAAGAGGAACTTGAAAATAAGATAACTTTTCTCGGTGCCCTTGACCTCTGAAGGAGCATTGATTGTCTTCAAAGAGCCACCTGCGAGAGACACAGTCCATCCCAGCATAGCAAAGGCTGCACCAAAGTAGACCACAACTTTGACATAGACCAAAGACTTCATCTTTGGCACAGGCACCACTAAGAATGCGCAATTGATAAGCCTGTCGAGACGGGTTAACCATAGATCAAGCATTGAGATACTAGGCACTGTACCAATAGATGAAGAAACACATCATTTGTGCTGAAGTCAAAGCCGACTTAGATCCCATCTTATCCGGGATTTTTTCAATAGAAGGGAATATAGCGTGTAGGAAGACACTACAAACGAAGGTCAATAACCACACTTTCCGCGCTTCGCTCACGGGTGGAAATAAACGAGATCATGTCAAAAGCTTACTATAAACATTGCCCTCCCTGAACGGAATTGACACCATTCCATACAATTGACATGGCGGCGCGATTAAAAGTCGGCCACAGTGCTCCCCAATGCCCAAAGCTGGAGCGGCAAAGAACAGGGAACGGGATGCGATACATGGCGCCAGCACGCCCGTTCACAGCCATCAAGGCACCAGCAAGAATCTGACCGCCGAAGGAGCATCCGATTGCTTCCCACATGGTCAATCCCATGGACATCCCCGTGGAAGCTGTGTACAGATTGCTGACATTCGCAGTCGCAGAGAACCAGAACATCATGTAGGTGAGTTGGGACCATGTTCGATCCTTTACTGGTGTCGGTCGGATAGAGTCATTGTCAAGCATGTCAACGGGGCGATCAACGCCATCTCGTTGGGTTCTTTTCACTATTAGGAGCTCATGCAGTCGAGATAGTTTGGACATAATTGAGGTTGTATTGGGTGGGGGTGGATAGAGGGTGGAGAAAAGGGTAAAAAGATAAAAGATGGTCGAATTCGAGCGCTGATCTTAGTGGCGAACCCTGAAACTTGAATAAAGGGGGAGAAGATGGCGGAGAAGTACGTGCAGGATATATCGTGCTTTTTAGGGCTATTTGACAATTTGGAGTGACCAATGGACTGATAAGGAGTCACCCGTAACTGTCCACTGGCAGCTTGCAAAACCCCCTTCATTATCCAGAGAGGGCGCCGACGATGCTATCTCCTCACGAGAATTAAAAAGCCGAAGTAACAAATGTAACGGCCTATCTCAGCTTATCATTTCAACCAACCACATTTGCATGTGGGCGTATGGAGATTAGCCCGGCGATTGCCGTCGCAACGCGCTCTCCGACGGTTATCGGTGGATTTGACCCTTCGATCTTTCGAGCATATTGCGGGGAGAAGAACCGTGGATAAATTCACGAGCGCCCTCGAGTTGGTATTGGCCATCTATCGAACTAATCATGACAACCCTGCTCGAATATACTCAAGTCGAACTCCTGACACTTAGCGGTCCAGAATTCCGCCGGGTATCCACTGCTCCTCCGCGGCCGCCAACGGAGGATGAGATTCCGATCATAGATCTTGCTTCTATCGACAAGGATCTAGAAGCAAGAAAATCGCTCGCGTCCAAAGTCAGAGCAGCGGCCGAGAGCACGGGTTTCTTCTATATCAAAAATCATGGGATCTCAGAAGAGCTCATTCAGAATGCCTTATCGCAAGCAAAAGCTTTCTTCGACCAGCCCATCGAAAAGAAACAGCTAGCATCAAGCAAGATTCAAAAGAACGCTGATGGATGGCATGGGTTGGGAACTACCCAAGTCAACAAAACAGAAACAAGGGGTAACCACCTCCTTCTCACTCCCACCTTGGCATACATATCCTCGTCGTATTGTCAATGACTGACCAAGGTTCTCAGATCGCAAGGAGACATTCTCTCTGCGCTACAACCCCAAGAATGATCCAACTGTCTCCGAGCCGGACAAGCTGTCCGGCGACAATGACTTTGCATGGGAGACAACAAGTCATCTCCCTGGATTCCACGAAACGACAATTGAATTCTATCAGCGCCGTCTCACGCTTGCGCGCAAGATGATCCGTATCTTTGCGCTCGCTCTGGAAATGCCGGAAGACTACTTTGACGCGGTGACCACTAGCCCCGGCGCAGATGGGCTTTACGTACACTATCCAGCTACACCAGCCGATGCGGTCGAAGAAAACAATGGGGATGTCGATGTCGGCATTGGCTCGCATACCGATATCCAGTGCGTCACTCTTCTGTGGCAGGATATGTCAGGCGGTTTGCAGGTGCTGTCTGCTAGTGACGAGTGGCTCGATGCTCGGCCTATAGCTGGTACGCTGGTGGTTAACATTGGCGACTTCCTGCAGCGCCTTTCGAATAATAAGTTCAAGTCCACCGTGCATAGGGTTTATAATCGTCAGTCTACCTCCAGGTACTCGATGCCTTTCTTCCTGGGCTTCAATCCAGATTCGGTTTGTAAAGTTGTGCCTTCGTGTATTGATGAGACTCATCCTGCGCTTTATGAGCCTATCTCTTGTGGAAAGGTATGTCTTATCCCCCATTTAACCTTGTTCGGTACGGGGCGTAGCTAACCTTCACGTCCAGTGGCATCGCAACCGACTTGAACTCTCACACGGAAAGCCAATTTCTGATTGAAGCTAAGGTTTATTGTTTATTCGGAGAGATATGTATTCCAATTCAAACTACAGTGAAATAATAAACAACGCGCCTTGTATAGATTTCAAAAGTGCTGCATAGAACCATTCATCCCGCCCCAATCAGAAGCGGGCATCGAATCAATAAACCGAAACGGCGCCCAGTCTGCGACCGAGCCTGGATATGAATAAAATGTGTCATCTGGAATTACTGCCACCTTCGAATCCAAAACATCCTTTGCCTTCTTCTGCACAACATTCGTTGCCCAACTAAATACTCCCTCAATGCTCTTGGGAATCCTAGCCTGCGTCCGAACATCTTCCATCAGCGTATATGTTGCATGCACATCCGATATACTCGCGCAGTACTCTGCTAGAGTGACGCCCGCATATGCTGTGAGCAGGTAGTCGTATGTCGGTCTAACAAACGGAGTCTCAGCGGTGCAGAGGACGAAAATCTCTCTCAGTACCCGCTGAGCATAACGAATAACCGTTTCGGTCAGCTCGTTGATACGCTCGTTGCGCATCAGCACATTCGGAGACGTGGATTGGCTCTGCTTTGCCAGTTCCCAGCGAGATAAAATTAGGGATGCGCAAGAGTGCGCCCATCTTAGTATATTGTTGCCTTCTGTGTTTGGAAGTCAGTATGGAAAATAGCATACCAGCACGCTTAAATTAGCATGCTCACCTCCAAGATATTTGCGCCCCCATCTGTTGACATTCTCCCAGGCCTCAGGCACTGAACTGACGGTGTGATAGATGGCTTCGTACAGGTGAATATATAGCTTGAGCTCTGCGGCAATGATGTGATCGAATGTTTCAAACCCGGGGTACTTCACAATCTCTGTCCACTTATGAAGACGGTCGCATGAAACCACTGATGGCCGACCGGTGCCAATTGCATATCTTGAAATCTAGTCAGCTTTGATTCCCATTCTAGGAGTTTACCATTGTAACTTTGCAGAGTACGTACTTCAGATGTACCAGTGACGCCTGAATCCACATCCGGCACATGTTCCGATTTGTTTCATCGTATAAGCCCACGAGCGACACAAGCTCAGATAGAGGAAAACTAAGCATGCAGTGGGTGATCGTTGTGCTGCTCATCAGCCAGCTATCAATATACCTACCACCTGGCACGAGAGGCCCAAAACTCCAGGCACTGAAGATAAGCATGGCGTGTATGGTAGAGATATCAATGGGCGTATCTAAAGTCTTCATGCCCAAGTGGGTCTTGACCAACGTATGAAGGGTTATGTGCAAGTTAGTGCGGTTTAGTCCGGCCGTTGCTCGGATTCCTGCCAGAAGACACACGGCAAAGAGCAGCGGATGGTTCTCTTTGAGATCCGTCAGGGTCTCATTCGGAAATGGGTACCATGATGCTATCTGCTCAAAACCGTGCTGGAAAACGCTGGCGAAACTGTCCGAGTCCAAGCCCATCTCGGTCATATTTCCACGGAGCGAGTCGTTCTCCCCGGTTGTTACGGGCTCCGTGATTAGACTCCCAACGTGGCGGACCACTGTGATTGGTGCTGGCTGGATGTCGGTGGTTGCCGATATGTCTGTCTCTGAGGGGACGTGCATAGTGGCTTTGCTATCATTGATATCTTTTCTCGGAAGTAAATTACTGCCCGTTCCATGCATTTCATTGGTAGGGTCTCTTGTCAGTGACCGGTCATTGCCGAGAAGGTGAGATTTCAGTAATTCTTTCATCTCAGCGAGTGAAGCTTCGATGGCATCAAGTCTGGTGCTTATCGGTTAGTAATCGGAGCGTCGGTCTATACAAGTGGAATTAGAAATACCGGTTTGCACAATGGCACCCAAGACGCTGGTCAGGAGTCCTAGACCCTGAATCCGGGCTAGTGATAGCAGATGTGGATGGAAGAGAGCATTCAAGCCTATTCGTTGTCCGATTAACCCCCCATCAATCCTCGTAAATGATGTGATTCTATTGGGCCACCGACCTTAAGGAGATGCACCGAGCACATTGCCTCGAACCCGGGAGAACTTCGCATCGTGTCTTCAAGCGCCGACACGGCTGGCAGGACAAAATCCGTCGCTTGGTCGGCATTTCATAGAGTGGAATGTCCCATGGGATCATAAGATATTGTGAAGTCAACCTGAAACTCGATGTTCTCCGCTGCTTATCTGGGGTTAACAGGACGCTAAGACGTATTGGGTTAGCCGCCCAGGCTGGTCAGGTCCCGAGGTCCACGGGTGGCAGTTTAGGGTTATCACTGGCCGATAAGCAAAGTTGGGATTTGATAGTGCAATACGATGAGTTATATCTAACGGAACAGTGGAATAACTTGTTAAATTCGTCTGATACGTACATGCCATTGAGCAGGTTTTTTGTTTTCATTTGAAGAATTTGGGGCCCTCACATAGGACTAAAGCTTCCCACCTTGGAATGGAGAAGTTCCCTATGGAAAATCATGCGGCTCCTCCCGGCGCAAGCTGCTTTCCCTTAACACTTTTCCACTCCACAAACAGAGCGCCAATCATGCTGATAGAAGCCATAGCTGCACCGACAAGAAAGGTCTGGGTAAGTGCGTCATTGTAAGCATGGAGGACTCCGGGTAGGTCAGCTTCGTCAACAACACTTTGGAGGCCAGTGGCTCCGGCCTTGAGGATCAAAGCCGTATCCACTTTGGGGGCGTATTTAGCGAGATACTCAACAAGCTTGTTTCTGAAAACATTGTTCCCAATAGAAACAAAGAGAGCACCGCCAAGAGTCTGGGCGAAGACGATCATAGCCGTGCCAGTGGGTAGATCAGCAAGAGGAAGGACAACTTGAACACCGATCAGAGGTTGCTGCATACCGGAACCTGCACCGGTGCCAGCAATTATCTGGTAGCCGATCCAGACACCTTTGGACGTGTCTGTGTGGAACATGCTCATGAGACCGTATCCGATGGCGAGAAGGATTGAGCCGAGAATCATGAAGGGTGTATAGTAACCGATATAGGTGATGATAATTCCAGCCATGAGGGAGGTGACAACCATGGAAATCAACATTGGCAGGTTCATTATACCCGAGCTGACGGGACTGGCGTTTTTCACGGCCTGGAACCACATGGGTAAGAAGTAGATAGAGGATAGGAAGGCGGCGCCGATGCAGAAACTGTAAAGAGCAGCAGACCAGACAGTACGACGAGAGAGAATGTGTCGTGGCAGTGTAGCATTCTCTTTCTGGGTGTACTGGACTACTAAAAACAAGACAGTGAGAACAGCAAAGAAGCAAAACAACACAATGATGCGCCAGCTATTCCAGGCATAGATGGTGCCACCCCACTGCAGAGCTAGCAACAAGCAAATAATGGCAGGGAGGAAGAGGGTTGTACCCACGGGGTCGAACTTCTTAATGCGCTCAGCCCATGTCGTTTCCTTGTTATGGTGGTTGGGGGCAGGGAAAAAGATTGCAATCACGAAAATGGTGACAGCCCCGATAGGAAGATTGATGTAAAAACACCAGCGCCATGACACTTTGTCGGTGAAAAGCCCACCAAGCAGAGGCCCAGCCACGGATGAAATGCCGTACATGCTACTGATAATGCCGTTGTACAATGGGCGCTTCGGCAGTGGGATTGCGTGGGCGACAATGATGAGCGAGCCCGAGAAAATACCCGCAGATCCAATTCCCGCAACGGCACGGCCCATAATAAGTGTCAGGCTGCTGTTAGCCACGCCGCAGATCAGACTGCCTAGCTCAAACACTCCGATAGCGGTGAGGAAGGTCCATTTGATATTGAAAAAGGCGTAAAATTTTCCGAAAATTAGCTGGAGCGAAGCCGTGGTGAGAAGGTATGCTGAAAAAAAGTAAAGAAAATGATCAGTTCACGTCCATCGCATAATTTGCCTCGTGGTTCATCGTACCACTTCCATACCAGCCGACATCGTCAAGGCTGTGGAATTGGTCTGTGATCTTTGGAATTGCCGTAGCAATGATGCTGTTGTCTGCAGCGTAAGGGAATGTGTGTTAGCTAGGCCCTGCAGTTAACCTCTAACCTTGTAAGGTTTAAGAGATAAGGATAAACATGCCAAGAGAGACTAGAAAAACTCCCAAACACAACGCCAGTGTAATCAAAGCCAATTTGAGACCCTTTGCGTACTCAGTGCCCTCAGGCTTGGTGCCTGCTGGGTGCTCAGCCTTTGCAGCTTGGACTACGTTTTCCAGCTCACGGGAAACATCGCCGACCAGCGTGTTCTCCCCCTCTTGGTTAGGAAGGTTAACGTGACTGGAGTTTGCTGTAGACTCCATTTTGAGTAACTTTGTACAATGAAGGTCAAAGGCAGTAGAAACGTATCAACTGGGATCAGAGTGCGGAAAAAATGCAAACAACAACACAGGACGCGTTGTCTTGATGCGTTGGAAGAGATGAAGAGAGGAAGAGATGGAAAGAGAAGAGGGAAGAGAAAAAAAAATATCTTTCAGGGCGTAGGGTAGGTACCCCCAGGGCTCAAGGCATCGCTGACATGAGGTCCGGAACCTTCCAACGTTCCAAACTGAGAAAAACAACATTTGAAAGTTGATTTTTCCCCTATTGGAAGGTAAATTGGATCTTTGTATTCGGCTTAGAGCATTTACTAATTACATCTACGGATAACTAGTTAGCAGTTTGTAGTCAATCATCTCAATTGTCAATATCAAGGTCTGAGGACGGAGGCTTATGAGACCGACTATTATTTTAACATATGTCTATAAACACTGTACTAAGTTCTATCTAAATGCTATCTACGAGTAATGTACGAGCCTTTTGGGATTCTTGTATTTTCAATATAATTATACCGAATTGATTCATTTATATATGGTCGGTTTTCGTCACCTGTAGACATGTGCTAAGCCAGAGAAGTTGCCATTCTGGATATCATTTTGGTATCTTTCACTTGTTGGTCAAAGATTTGCCAACAGCTTAGATCTCAGGGTCGCACTGCGGTGTATACTTGCACATTTGGTTGGGTAGGACAAAGCAAGTTGAGTCTGACGTCGATGTAATTCAAGTCTGACTTTTGTTGCAGGCGACTGTTAGCGTGGATCACTTATGATGAGACCTCGAACACTTCTTTAAATTAGATTTTCCCTATATATTGCGACAAATTAGTTCTAACGTAATATTCTTATCATTAAATTATTGAGATATAATGCCTTGCTTGGATTC
Organism: Penicillium hordei; assembly: GCF_028827395.1. Taxonomy (NCBI): domain Eukaryota; kingdom Fungi; phylum Ascomycota; class Eurotiomycetes; order Eurotiales; family Aspergillaceae; genus Penicillium; species Penicillium hordei. The sequence goes on along the minus strand of NW_026623147.1, from coordinate 1,789,240 downwards.
AACTGTCATATGTGAGTGTTGGAACATGTCTATATAATGTTTCGTAGTATCATGAGACTCCGAACCATAGCCAAGTTGGGTTTGCCCTGGACTTAAGACAACGTTAGAGTGCAATTTTTGATCGCACAATATCCCGATCGAGATCCTGGTACATGGAAGCACAATCCCAAGTATTTTACCCAGACACACTTCTAGTGACGAGACCCATGCATCGAGAGTTTAACAGTAAAGGCGGGCCGGCCCTGGTTTTGGGATACAGTCATTCGGTCATATATTTCGGAGTATCTCAAAGTCTGAGTTCAGGGTCCTACCCCCTTCTACCTAATCATCACATCACACTCATATGGTTATATGTCTCCGGATAATATGTTTGGAGATCCGTTCGAGTAAGGTACAAGGGAAGTGTGATCTAGAAATAGAAATTCCCACTGTGTCTAGCTAGCGCCTAGCACGGAATATCTTTTGGGCCAGTCCTATCCTATATTGGGCCTGTGTTTTACTGAAAACTAGCTATTACACAGATATCTGTCTCTTGAATATAATTTTGGGGGTTTCTGAAGGTTATGGTGATGAATATAATACCTCTTTAACCTCGCTGATATTCTTCTTTTTCTTAATTTTAGAGCAGTTAGCAAGTTGTACTTGATATAGTATGAAACGATATGTCACAAATATCTACAGTCTTTGTTTTTGTTTTGTTTTATTTGATTTGATTTTCTTTTCTTTTTTAGCCATCTGCTTGTTGCTGGTAATAACTGGAGCTTCACCTATACTTGTTGGCCGCTGTCACCCGCATCTCTCAGCATCTATCCAGAAAACAAATGACCCCAAAAATGACATACTCGAAACCGGATTTAGACATGTATAAGTCCCGTGACCGACCAAACAGAATAACCTGATTGGGAAAGTACCCTTGAAAATCAGGCCAAGACTGACTGTCAATCGACGTAAGAGATGAGCTACATACTCATGACGTCAAAACCAACTTAACAGCTGGGGCGGCCAAGTAGAAATCAAGTATGCTACGGCGACATTTGAAGCTCCAACCTATTTAAACAAGCTACTCGGTATTAACCTGGGGGAATCTATAAAATATTTCATCCCTTATATTCAATTCACCCAAGCTATCGGAATCTTCTACCACACTACTACATACATCAATCATATCCAAAACCATGTCCGCATCACGATTCGCTCCTCTCCTGAGAACCCGAGTGGCGGTACAAACTGCACCTGGCTTCCAGGCAGTTCGCTCCATCTCAGCTACAGCCCAATGCAACAAGGGACCTGTGGATGCGACAAAGGAGACATTAAAGAAAGCGGACCGGACTGTATCTGATGCAGCAGTCAAGGGCATCAATACCGGTGGTATGTCTTCAATGGGATCCCATAGACCTATACATAACTTTGATTCAATGTGCAGAGACTGGTGCTAACATGACTTTGCCAACAGAGAAAGCCGCCAACAAGATTAAGGATGCCGTTGGCTCCGGGGCCAAGCAAGCAAGGGAAAAGGGGGCAGAGGTAAAGGGCGAGGCATCCGAGTACGCAGGAAAGGCGAAGGGTGAGGCGGCCGAGTATGCAGGCAAGGGCAAAGGCAAGGCAGAAGAAGCACTGGGTGAAGCTAAGCAGAAGACAAAGTAGGCGCGATGGGCCAGGTGAAAAGGAAGGCCGAGGAGGCCAAGCGCCGCATTGATTAAAGGCTTCGATCTTGCCTAACCGGGTTAAGCTTGCATCACTTGTGATCCGAATTGTAATATTCTTTCTATATTCCGTTCATCAAAGTTGGTGTAGCCCGTAGCGCTTCAATGCTTCAAAGCTTCAAAGTTGAAAGTTTCACTCTTCAGCTGGGAGGCAGCATGAGGACGTATTCGCGCGAACTCAGGCCGAAGCGAATTACGTCCTTGTCCATGACTTCCACGTAGCGACCACCGGGGATGGTCTCTCCATTAACGCTCGATCCATTTGCACTTTCAAGATCAATAAGATAAGGTTTGACCTTGCCGATGCGATCGCCATATTCATTGCGCTTTTCAACAAATCGGAATTGTAGCACTGCATGTTGCTTCGAGCAGCTGGGATGGTCGAGTGGGAAGTCGACCACCATTCGCTCGCGACCGACCAGCCAGCAACTCCGTTCACTCAATTCAACCGTTTCCAGCAAGTCTTGCCCTTTAAACACATACATGCGCCAGGCTTCCTTGGAGGGCGGCTTGCGCGCCTCTGGAGGCTCATGGTATTTCAAAACTATTTCCGCACCGCCCTGGACTTGAATTGTATTGCTTTCAGCTGCGAGTCTGCCAGTAGCGTTGAAATTTGGCTTCTGCTTTTCTGGCACCGGTGCATCTGAAGGGTGCGCCACATCGGTGAATGCATCGTTCTGCGAGGGGAGGGGGCCGCGTCGTTCTAATGCTCGTGGTGGAGGGCTGCGTGATTTCTGTGGCGAGCGAGAGCGTGATTGCGTAGCACGATGTCTCCGAGATGGCCGTCCTTCATCTTCGTGGCGGGTATCACGGTGTCGATGGCTGCGGTGTCTGTGTCTGCGGCGGTCTTCTCTCGCTGAGCTTGTTGAGCGCTCTCTGCGCTCGCGGCGAGGTCGATCACGATCACTTCGGCCGCTGGTCCTTTCAGCTGGACTGCGGGATGATCTCCGTCGAGAGCTGTCCCGGCGAGAGCTCCGGCGGTCTTCATCGCGTCGTCTTAAGCTCGAATAGTGGTCATCTTGGGGCGCATCTCGTCGTTTGCGTTCGTGGGTCCGATCCGAGGGTGAGTTCACGGAGCGCCGACGGCGTTCCGGGTAGTCGTCGATGGACCCAGCCATTGTTGCTGTTAAAATGGGACTGCGGGGAAAGGGAAACGTAAAGATCAAAATGTTGGAGATCTTTGGATCATAGCTCCCCATACACGTGACCATCCCCGAAGCCCGCCGTTCCGAAGGACGAGAGCACCACCTTACTCTCTCTTGGAATAACTTTAAGACAAGAGCACAACAGATATTTTAACCGTGCTCTCTGAAGTAACGCCATGTGACAATGTTTAAGAAAATCAATATTTTTCATGGCAAAAGCCTGCGACTTTTGGATTCGACCGTGGTCTTCCCGCTTTCTCGTTTCAACATCTCTCTAAGCTATGGACCGCAGACACCATACAAAAATAGGAGATATGCCACTGCAGCAGAGTTCCCACATCAGAACTACTCATGGCCCAGCAATCCATCTTTCACCCCTTATGATGTCTTGAATCTACCCCGCAGCGCAACGTACTCGAAAAGAAACTACTATGACCTCGTTAAGATCTACCACCCCGACCGACCTATCAAAGACCATCCTCTGTTCCATCAATTAACCGCTGAAACTCGATTGCAGCGCTACCGGATTGTGGTTGACGCACATGACATCCTTTCCGATCCGATCAAACGAGCCGCCTATGACCGAAATGGCACTGGCTGGACCCACACGGTACTAGATACAACAATAAAACCCGACTCGCATGGACCGAATATCTACTCAAATGCCACATGGGAAGACTGGGAGGACTGGCATAACCGCCATCAAGGGCCGCAGCAGCATGTTGTTGACCAACGCACCTTCTCTCGGCTTGTAATCCTCTTGGTGTTGTTTGCGGGCGCCCTCCAAGCATCCTGGATTGGGCAGATGAACAATGGCGTCACTGACCGACTACGTGAGGTCAATGAGAAGTCAGCGCGCGTCCTACAAGGTCGCAGAGATAGCACCGTCAAACAGATGGATTCAAACGATGCGCGTGTGCAGGGCTTTCTTATTCGGAGAGACCCCACAGGTTCGGGTGTGAAGGACCACGAACAACCGGTATATGAAAGGGAGTTGAATCCTCGGCGCGGTTTGAATGAGTCCTCCCAGGTTGGCAAAGATAGCCGAGAGCCTGCACAGTCAGTGGACTTGAAGTCGGGACCTTCAGAGCTCCCCTAGTCCTGTAGGATGAGCATATGATTGCATGGCGTTTTGGTGTTTTTATGTGTTGCTGTAATTTCACAAGCACTTGGTTGTGGTCCTGGAGACTCACCTGCGATTGCTTGGGGGTTGTACCTAGGTAACGTTGGACATATTCCTAGACTGATAGGTAAAGTACATTTCAATGAATCTTAACTTCAAATTATTTTTGGGTGTAATAATAGCTGCTTTGGGATTTACCAATGGAGCAATGGAAACAACATATCATATATACGTTGATCAGATATCTCATTCAGTCAGGGTCTATAGTTAACCATATGGAACTAGGCATAGCACCACCCGAAGCTCGAAGAAGAATAAGGGATAACTGCATATGTAGCTAGAGAGCCTAGACTGCATATCCTAGACTGCATATAAGGGAGCCAGCCAAGTGAGGTTGGAATGTGTATATTATGCCAAATGACGACAGGAGAATCTCGGCTGTTGCTCACCTGCGATATAAAGCTAACAATATATATTGTTAAATTAAATAAAGTATAAAGTGTTGCCCCAGATTGTCCATTTCACAGTTAAATTTTCCGGCGGAAAACGGGGGCTTTGACCGTCGATATTCCCGCATCGAGCGAATTTGGCGCCACAAGAGCCCCGTTGACGTCGGCGGGTCGATCCCCTTGTTCCCAGGGGGGGGGGGGGTTAGGCATCTGCAAGTGTGACAATGCATTTGGCCGCTACAATACCCCATTCCCCGTAAATCTGAGGCTGAACAAGGGGGGGATAGGGGGTTTGGATTCTCTGGTCTAGACCGCATGGAGAACTTCTCCTTCGATCCAGACGTGCCACGAGTCGCTTTTTGGTATGTAATTGTAGATGGCGGATACCAATATACATATGGTCATGTGCCCTGTGGATACATATGCTGTGCATATCTCATGAATATATTTCATAAGTGAACACTTTTCCCGGTATAACAGGGTGAGATTTGGATTTGGACGAACATCGTCATTACATATTATGTTCACCGCAGCCCCGAGTGCAGGTAATCCAGGTAACCCAGGTACACCTAGGCGAGAATATAGTGCTACGTCACAATAATTTCTTTTTTTAGTTTTCAAAGGGGAACAGGTCGGTTACATAGATAGATAATTATGAGAAAAAAAAGAATAAAGTGATTATAATGGTCAAATATTGAATACTATTAACGTATCTATATAATAGTCTATATAATTAATACCCTGTAATAATATAAAGTAATAACCGTATATATGTTATATATATAAAAAAAAGCCAAGTTTTTATTTTCCTACGTCATAACCCCCCCCAGGTGCATCACGCCCCCAGTCCACTTTTTCCTTCCTTCATCCACTCCCATCCACTCCCATATCGATCCAAGCAATGGGCCTGGTACAGTCTGTGTCCCTAAGTTCTCACTCTCTCTCTCGAACACCTCAATATATCGGTTTCCCCCCCTTGGGTACACCGCCTTAACCTTATTCGTTTTCAACTTCATCTCTTATGATTCTAAATCAAACTCTCACCTCATATTCTAACCTTGGCATAATCTGTTTTTCTTTTCCTTGGTTTCCTTAACCACCCCACCCGCCAACATCTGACCTCCCCCGTTTGCGCCCTAGGTCAAGCCATAAACGCCTCACATCGTTCCATCCCATACCTCACCCACGACTATTGATATCCTTTTATACCCTTTCCCTCCACTCGCGGAGGTGCGAGAATGGGGGATGTCCATAGTAGGAGGAGTCCTCCATTCCCTTCGCCAACAGAAACACTTCCACCTACAATGCCCCAATCCCATCATATACAGCCGCCCAGATCGCCTGGCCATCGACCCCCACATGGTCACCAATCTCAAAAATTGGTGGATGAACTTGCGGATAGGGTAGACGCTCTTGAGAGGTCATCTCTCCAGCCATCTCGGTTATCGCGCGGTGACTCTACAGAGAAGGTTGTTGGTCTAACACCCATCACCGAGGACGCACGATCGGAGGCCGAGCGACAGGAGGATCAAGGACGGAGTTCGCATACCCTCAAAGAACTTCGAAAGCAGATGGAAGATCTCCTCGTATACCAACAGATGCAGCAAACTCAACCAGCCTCGTCCCAGAGTCAACCTGTCTCCGCCCTCTCAAATGATACCCCAAGAAAGAGACGTTTGTCCAATACTTCGTCCAATACCTCAACGGAGGCTCCAGCCCCCATCGTGCATACCTCCGCAGGCTCGGCAGGTTCAGCAGGCACAATCAAAGGTGTTCAGGCAGAGACACCTTCCGATCGCAAACCAGCACATACGCCGTCGTATCCCTTCCCACATATTCCCCACATCCAGAACAAATCAACCAAAATGGCGATTGAACCAACAGCGCGTGGGGGACCATTTAGACTGAAGCTCCCATCTGAGAAATCTCAATCTCCAACACCAATCTCCCAAACTTTACCAGAACCAAAAGCTTCGGAAACGCGTCCACCATTTCTGCCCGCTCATCATAACCAAATCCAGGAAGATCCGAATTTTGTCAGTCCCGATTTGTATGATCTGACACTTCAGCTGAATGCGGATTCGGGACTCGAAGCGTGGTGGTCTAACCTCATTGATATATTGCAAACGCATTACGGGGCCGAGCGGGTGTCACTCGCTGTCCCTGGAGACGTGACTGATTTGGAGAACGTACCTTGGGGACAAAAAGCAATTTTTAACCAGAACGTTGATACATCGTTGCATGAACTTAAAGCACGTCATATGGAGGAGAGACCATCAATGGAGACACCTCAGTCACGCAAAAATGTCACGCAACAGAAAACCGAGACTGTGTTCCAGCAGGCTAAAATGCCTGGATCTTCCCGGCCATCTTTATTATCTCGGCACTCATTCGCTGGGTTTGATAAAAACAAAGGCCACACCCCCCACGATCCCAACCAACCACAAGTTTCGAAGATAAATGTCAAATCCGAGAAAAAGCACGTACAAATCGCTTCCCCAAACCCGCCAAGCACAGATCATTTGATGGGAGAGAACCCCGAAGCCAGACACGATACAATCGACAGTCTCCTCGGCAGTATGCGGCAGGCTGTCTTCCCCATACCTAGACCATTGGAGGTAGAGCTAGACCCTCTCATCAAACGCACGGGTGTGGTCAGGTTATTTGGGCGTACCCGTCCCACCATCTTAACACGTGAATATACAGAGAGCGCGCAACATCCACAGCGTTGGACCGAGTCCGCCGACAGTCCGAATGAGATGGTTCAAATTACTCCTGATGTCGATGGTCCTGGTGACAAGGGTTTCGGGAGTGTACCGATGCAGCAAGGTCTCGGTGTCAGTGGATGGAAACAGTACGATGAATACGAGCAGATACCACAGTCTCCGTGGTCTCAGTCCCCTGCTCCTTCGCCCGCTCCTCGCACACATGCAGAGCAGAATCCGTTCTTCACAAGCCATTCAGTCGATGAAGAGGCTTTCTCCAAGCATCCTCCTTCACACGACTACTCTACTAATCTTCCACTAGAGGCCATTGGGGTCGATCAGTCCAAGACCGTTATCCACATTCCTCTCTTACATGGTGGTCACTCTAACTGGGATTCCTCATCGACATTGAGATTCCCTGTTGCCGTTGTGTCGATGTTGTGTACAATCGTTCCATATCCTCCTAACCTCAGGCAATCACTTTCATTTCTGATGCCGCATTTGACAACTTCTTTCTGTTTGGCTCAGCGATATAGCCAGCTTGAAAGACAACTCTCATCCAAGATGGAACCTCCCCGTTATGGTCATCTTTTGGGTCTCGGGGGCACTTTCTCGGATGCAAGCAGTGAGTTAGAGCTTGTTGCGGGACTAAGTGGTCACGTCAGCTACTCCGTTGGCGACAACAACAACTCGATGTCCGCACACACGAGCATCACTAGCCCTAGTGATCGTTCGTCTGTAAAGTTCAGTCCTGCTGTTTCTGCTATGGGGACTCCTGGGTTTGATCTTGGGCACATTGGATTCGGGTCCGCAAACCAATCTCCCGGAGTGGCTTCACGATCGGGCGGAGAAGCTGCTGACAGCTACTTCAATGTCCCTCAAAATAAAAACGCCCGAGACAATGCATCTCAAAGCAGACCACGGCTCCTCAAGTCGAAGACCACCAACATCGACTCATCGACGCCAATTTCTCCTGACAAGGTGGCCTGGAAATCAACCACGAATGATGACAACAACCTACAAGATCAACCTTTTTACGTCGCATCACCACTGCAAGACACCAGGCCGCCCAATGTCATTTCACCAACCCAGCAATCATCACGTCAAGCCTCTACAAACTCGTTGTATGCCCAGCTGCAGCGGGAGCTCCCGCGCCCATTCACCGACACGATAGCCCAGCTGATGCTTAACTCGATCCCATTGCATCTCTTCCTGGCAAAACCTCAGAGTGGCGAAGTGATTTGGACCAATTCCAAGTTCGATGCTTACAGAAGAAGTCAGCACCAGGAACAAAAATTTCGAGATCCTTGGCAGAATATTCATAGCAGCGAGAGTGAGCATGTGCATATCAAATGGGCCAATGCCTTGCGCACAGGTGCACAATTTACGGAAAGAGTGCGAGTCCGAAGATTCAATGATGAATCGGCATATCGCTGGTTCATTTTCCGGGCCAATCCGCTGTTATCATCAACAGGAGAGGTACTTTACTGGATTGGCTCTTTTCTTGACATTCATGAGCAGCATATTGCTGAGCTTGAGGCAATTCAAGAAAGGGAAAAGTTTGCTATTGATGCAAAGTATCGTGCATTCTCCAACTCGATCCCACAGGTTGTGTTTGAGGCAACGGAGAACCGGGGATTGATATTCGTCAATGAGCAGTGGAATCTGTACACCGGTCAACCCCTCGAGGAAGCACACGACCTTGGCTTCGCTAAACATGTTCATCCTGATGATCTCGAAAAGTGCGGTGAACTGTCCCTCAACAAAACATCTCAGAACGCGGACCAAAGTGATAGCGGGCCTTGTGAGTTCATGGTCGGATCAGCTCTTGATGAACTTGTGAGACGTGGCATTGCTTCTTTGCAGCAAGATGAGAATGGCCGTGTATTCTATTCCACCGAGATCCGCCTTCGTTCTCGGGGTGGCGATTTCCGGTGGCATTTGGTTCGTGTAGTACGTGTCAAGACCAGCAGTTTCGGGAGCGAGGAAGCCTCCTGGTACGGAACATGTACCGACATCAACGACCGCAAAAACCTCGAAAGAGAACTCAACAAGGCCATGCAGCAGTTAAATCACCAAATGGAGTCTAAGACAAAGTTTTTCAGCAACATGTCACACGAGATCCGAACCCCGCTCAATGGCATTCTTGGTACTATTCCGTTCATCCTGGATACGCAGCTTGATAGTGACCAGAGGCGAATGCTGGACACCATCCAAAATAGCTCCACCAATCTTCGCGAGTTAGTTGACAATATCCTTGATGTTTCCCGCGTCGAAGCTGGCAAGATGTCAATGGTCAAATCCTGGTTCCACATCCGATCAATGATCGAGGATGTAATCGACACCGTCGCCTCACGAGCGATCGATAAGGGTCTCGAAATCAACTATCTTATAGGCGAAGACTTGCCATCGATGGTGATTGGAGATCGGTTCCGAATTCGTCAAGTCCTGATCAACCTTCTCGGAAATGCAGTCAAATTCACTGCCCAGGGTGAAATCCACATCTGCTGTGACATGTATCGGGATCCATCTGCAAATCCTAACGACACCCAGGCATTCATGAACTTCGAGGTCGTGGACACCGGAAAAGGGTTCAGCTCTCAGGACGCGGAACGACTGATGCAAAGATTTAGTCAGCTCGGAGAAAATGGGACACAGCAACATGCAGGTAGCGGCCTGGGGCTTTTCCTGTCGAAGCAACTTGTCGAAATGCATGGTGGCAAGCTCACTCCCAGTAGCAAAGAGGGCCAGGGAGCAAAGTTTTCTTTTAACGTCAAGGTCGATGCTCCTCCGCCACCTTCCCCTTCTGAGCAGCCCAACTTGATGCGCCAGAATTCAACTGCTTCGAGAAGGCCGGCAAAATCCAGAACAACCTCTTATCAACAAGCACCTCCTCTAGCCCCCAGAAACTCCGACTCATCCGGCAAAAGTTCTGATACCACCCTTTCTGCCTCGTTGTCAATTACATCCTCTGCTCTCCCGACCCCAGATATTGGCCCCGTGCCCCTGCCGCCTCCATTGGAGCCGACAGCCGCTTTGGGGAATCTGCCAGATGCAGTCTCGAATCCAACAACCCAACCTGCCGTTACAAAGCCCGACACACCGGCCGGCGTTGTGTCGCCTCCGTCTCAAGCATCTGCCTCTCCAGGTACACCAATAGGACCAGTATCTGTGCCTGTCCATGGTCCTTTCTCCATCGTAATCCTATGTCCGCTCAAAAACTCCCGGCAAGCCACAAAGCAGCACATTGAGCAGGTCGTCCCTCATGAGATTTCGTTCAAAGTCACAACGTTAGTTGATGTTGATGAATGGAAAGATGCGATGCACTCTGATTCCGATGTCCAACCTTGCACACATCTTGTCTTGAATCTTCCAACCGATGATATTTTGGAGGTCATTCAAAACATGTCAGACCCAGCCTTGGATCCCGCGCCCGTCATCGTCATAATTGCAGACCTTTACCAAAAGCGTCAAATCAGTTCACGGGTCAAAGAGCTAGCAGCTTCAGGAAAGCAGGTTTTTATTGTGCCAAAGCCTGTCAAACCTTCTGCTTTCTCAAGTATATTTGATCCCAAGAGCAAGCGTGAGCTGAGCAAAGATCGGAACCAAGACATGGCGCGCGAGATCAATAACAACTTCAAGACCGTCTCCAAGATGGTCAAAGAAGTTTTGGGCAACAAGGGGTATCGAATCCTGCTCGTCGAGGATGACGAAACCAATCGAGATGTAAGTTTATTGATGGGACCGTCGTCGAATTGATTGCTAACTCATATATAGGTCATGTTGAAGTATTTGGACAAGATCAAGCTGATGTCGGAGACTGCATCCAATGGACTGGAGTGCACTGACATGGTGCTCTCTAAAGAGCCGGGATACTATTCTCTCATCATCGTGAGTTTTACTGTACACGCTTTCTTTCCCCGCAAAGCTAACCGCGTTGATTCGTAGTGTGATATTCAGATGCCTATCAAGAATGGTTACGATACCTGCAGAGATATCCGTGACTGGGAACAAAAGAACCATTACCCACAGATTCCAATTATGGCTCTTTCAGCAAACGCAATGACAGATCAAATTGAAAACGCTGCCCGCGCAGGTTTCAATGACTACGTTACCAAGCCGATCAAACACAATGAATTGGGCAAGATGATGATGGGTCTTCTTGAGCCCGGTCGCCCACTCATGCTTCTGCGCGACCGTCTTAGCCCAGAACAACAACAGACCATGGCTACTCGCCGCTAGGGACTTCCCCCGGGTCTTTACCCGCCCTGGCCACCACCTCCACCCCTTACATCTTTGCTGCTTTGATAGCATGTCTTTGTTTTAATATTCCTTTTTATATATATACATATATATATACACATATATAGCCAGCCGTATCCCACCTCTCCTGTTATTGCATTTGATATTCTTACGATGGACCACGAAGTGACTTTTTGGTGATTCATTTTCTACGGAAATGTCTCTTTGGATTTGGTGGATTGCGCAGGAGAGCCATTGGAAACTGGCTAAACACGCATGCAGCGTGCTCATTTACATTTCAGGGCTGATCTCACCATTGTGGAAGTTCCATTGCGATATTTGCATTTGCACAGGGTCAGGAGGGCATCTATTCTTCCGTCGTTCTCTCTACTCTGCCCATTCAAGAGTACAGATGCCCTCCGCCCTCCGCCCTCCGAGCCTGTGCATCGTGGCGTCAGTGCTCTAATTCTCTCTTGATTTGGGGTTTACCAAGCAAGCGAAGTCCCTCTTGTTTTTGTTTCTTTTTGGCCTTTCTTTACTTTCTTGTGATACCAGATTATGAGCGCATGGCACCTATCTATTTTCTGGATCTGTATTTGTTAATAATCCAACTCCTTTCACTTTCCTTTGTTTTCTCTTTCTTTTCTGGGGTTCAATATCCTTTCTGCTTTGGCGTTTGGACGGTGTATGGAACATGATGCCAGATATTGGGGCTTCTTGTGGGTACTTTTATCTTATGGGCGTTTGCAAGGTTGACATATATATATATATCGTAATTGCATCACTTGCTACGAGCTAAAGCAGCCAAGATTTCTCACAGGCAAGTACCCTCTTTATCTGTGTGCATGGTGGTAGTCGAGGTTGATGCGGACTACTAATATAAACCATTTAAAATATGATTAAAAGATGCTGGAAAATACTCCAATAAGGTGCCATTAGGCACCAGAGGTACATACATTGTAAAGACCTTGGGAGGGTAGGGTTATAAATCACTGTAAAGTCGACCACTAAACCAATCCGAAATAGTATACGAGATGAACTAGACCCTATACTATGGAGTAGAGTGATAATTCCCCAAAAGGGAAAACGAATGAGTTGGCCATGGCGCATGTGGCGGTGAAGGAAGTAGAAAATCCCCGCAACCCCCCACTTGTGCGCTGGAAAAATAATAAACGGGTTGGATTTGGATTGATTTTGGATTGATTTGACCGGGGATTTGGGATTCGAATTCGAATTCGACGTATATGAGGCAAAGGTCGTGAACATGGTCGATTCAAACTTGAAAACACTTCACACACACTTCCCGGATAACGCTAGACAAAAAGACATTAATTGAGCGCCATAGTCAATGAAAGCAGGCACAGAATACAATCCTTTCCAATATTTGGGCCAAAACAGCGGGCTGGTGTAACCTATGCAAGTAAACTCTGTTGGCATAGTACCTACACGGAGTATTCACATTGGAAGGATCAAACCAACACGCCTTTTGAGTCTGAAGTCTGAGTTAAAAGGAGGGGCGGATCAGGACTGAGTTGGTGGAAAGACTATGACGAAGAGCGAAAGAATTTCAAGGAAAAAAAGATGTTTGGCCCATTCCAAGCCGAAGTGAGCACTGCACGTCATTAGTAGCCGTGCTGCCCGATGTTATAGCCTGGTCGAATAAGAGATCGGGCTCAGCCACTTTCAGCATAAAGCAAGACGAATGGCATCCCTGCGGTTCTCAATGACAGATTGGGTATGGAAGAGGGTGGTGTCACAGGGTTCCTCGGTAACCTTGTGTGGGTTGACGGGGCATATCGTGAGTTGTCAGGCTGTAAGGCATAGAGGCGTTTAGGCACAGTGAGGCATCAACGAGCGGGTAAAAAAAAAAGAGAGAGAAGGAGACTTAGAATCAGCATGGCAGATCCTGATCCAGTTTAGAACACCCGGACCAGAGGATGTGCCCTGCAGTCCCCATTTTCTTCCCTACAACATAGTTGGGCCTGCATGGTGTCCATGTCAGCAAGTATCTGGGACCAATGATGAAGGGTCGTGGGCGGCACAGCATTTTCTCATAGTGTTTCTGACGGGGCTTACCGGATGGCTTCCCTTTATCATACAGGCCCCATAGCTATCGTCAAGCAAGTCATCGGCCATCTGCATAGAGTGGGGGCCAGCTGCGTGCTCTCTTCCCACGTTAATGGGCGTCTAGAGCGCTTGTCGATGCAGCAATTCTCTTTGTTCTGCGGTCAATGGATCTGATGGCTATTGAATTCGTGCGAGAAGGGGGGCTGTCTCGTGCAGCAATAACAGCCGCATCCAGACAGACGAACAGGAGGACAAGGATCAGTGTTCACTTTGTGTTTTTTGGACTTCTTCGTCTTGCCATTCGATCTAGACTTATTGCGCATTGGTCGCACAACTTTCCTTTTTGCTCATATATTGCCGGGATGGTTCTTGTTGGAACCTTGCAAAGGAAGCATGCGGTCACTGATTCGGGAACAGTTTCGAATTCCAATCTTTCTCACGGTCCTTTAGCTCATGCAGTGATGTCCAACAATATCCGTGTGACCTGAATTGAATGCAGCGATCCTCATTTTTGGGCTTTTGGGCTCCGATCCCAAGGATGATGTAAGGCCGCGAGACATCCCGATCTTCTGGGTTTTCGCGGAATGGCGTATTTGACCACAACTATACAACTATACAACTATACAACTCCAACGCTTGTATATGTATAGAAAACTGATAAAGAAAACTGATAAACTAACCATCATGTTAGACTTGGATAGTTAGAAGACGAAATATGTCACACTGGTTCTTGTGTAGTTCGTCTTATCTTTGGGGCTTTTGTTTAACGAATCAACCTTGATCGTCCTATTCCCAGCCCCCGAATTTCTGAAGACAAAAGTCAGTCTACCTGGGACAAGGGCGGGAAAAGAAGATAATTATGAGAGATGAAAGAAAAAAAAAAGGCAAGACAAAGTGGGCGAAGGAAGGACGGTAAGGGCGATATTTATATCTCACCTTCCCACCAACTCCACCCATCCTACCCTCTTCAAACCCACCCTCCATGTCCTTTCTAGTCAATTCCTGAATACTTCCAGTTTACGCTTTGGCCTCGAAAGTTAGACCAGGAAGAGGGGCGTAGATCGAGACCGGATTTGCACCACGCCGCCACGGAAGGGCGGAAACCCTAGTGGAAGGCTGGCGTCCTTGACCAGACACATTGAGTCTTTTTTTCCCACTCTGAGCGGGGTCAAGGCGGTCCAAGAGGCAAATCGGCGGGCAGATATGGAGACATACGTGCAGACGGAGCTCGGGGATTGGGGGTACAGAGGGAGGGGTGCGAGTCAATGTGCCCCGAGTGGTCCAATGGCTCCTTCGAGGCCTTCGCAATCCTTGCCATCACACTCGCCTCCGCCAGGAGAGGAGCATCCGCCGGACAGAAGACTCCCCGCAGGAGGTTATAAAATCCCCCATCTGGCCCGGGGGAGACTGTCCTTCCTTCTTCTTCCTTTCCCATCACTCCTAGTTAGGCCCGTTTGCACATTCTTCCACATCTTTCCCATCTTCTTGATTCATCTTACTTCACTGAAGTCCACTTGAGCTTCATACTTCTTCTTCTTCTTTACTCCACTATAACACTTGCTGTTATTGCAGTCAATCGTCGCCATGGCCACCCAGCGTCACTATTACCAGCCTGCTGCCTACCCATACCACCATGCACCCTCCAAGGCGCCGGCACCAGCATCTCTATACCCAATTTCCAGAGTCTCTGGATCCCCACCAGACTTCTCTGATGCAAGCACCACCGCCGGCAGTCGTTCCTCTGGCGGGCTTACCTTCAGCTCTGCCGGCGAGTACGACTCCAGCTTTGCATCGTACTCCGGAGTCGATGTCGTGGATGTCCTGAGCGACCGCATACAGGACGCATTTGATCCAACACCATTGGACAAGGGGCTAGCACGACAAGCGCAGACGTGAGTTTCCCTAAATCACTATCTCAGCATTCGCAATTCCACCCCCGCAGCGACCACCACCAGGGGATGGCGATCCACAAAACAAGCCCCAGCAAGATATCCTAAGATTCACAAACACCAAGCTAACAGCAACTACACACGCAGATCTGGGCAGTTGAACGCAAAGCAGCAAGAACTCCTCGAGCTCCAAGCTCTCGCGCAACGCCGACTGAAAGGCGCACGGGCGAATTTCTCCGAAGGTCTGAAAACCGCACGAGAGACAAAGCGCGACCTGGAATGGACGCAAAAGCGCGTCAGGTAAGCAAATCCACCCCTAGAACCGGGCATTGTGGTACGGTGGACGTGCAAGTTCCGCTCCGCTCCGCGACAGTGGCTTCCGCTCCGCTGTGGTGAGCTTGGCACGTGCACGTCGATCAGCGCCTTGTCTGCGGCATTAGCGCCGATGAGTGTGCTTCTAGAAGGCTGACACACGTGCCTGGAAATAGTGCCCTGAAGACTAAGGCCGAGAAGGCCCATCCTGATGAGTACCGTCGTTCTTCGAAGAAGTACGCCTATGATGATTACTGATTGGGCCTTGTTTGGGCTGCGATGGGCTGCTTGATGACTGATATGATGGGGCAACCCCCCTTGACATGGAAAAAATTGGGATCTTGGGATATATGTGGGGCTATTTTTGGACTTTTTGGCTTCTTCGATGGGTCTGGCGCGCTTTTGATTCTTCGGTTGGGTCTTTGTGTATATCTTGGATAGGTAATTTGTGTCTCTTGACGTATAGTAGAGAGGGTTCTCTGAATGGTATTGGTTTTACCAGATTTTCCGTATGGTCTAAGAATTGCTGCCTTGTAGGCCTGTAAGATGAGACCTTGAAGTGTGCCCGTATCTCTCTGGGCCTGTAGAGCACCGTTGACAGTTGTATGGTATGCTGTTGTGTAACTGCAAGTTGACGCTGAAGACTGATGTATCTGACCTGACACCCTAAAACGGCTGTTACATACATGTACAATTCAATACGAGCTGAGTAAAGGCTGGAATTCAAACGGACCTTGGATATACTTGGTCTCTTGATTTATATAGAAGACCTATAGTGTTTTGGGCTTGAGTGTTTGCAAGTAGTCAAGATGACAAACTAATATGACCCCAGCTGCCTCTGGATGAACATAGTGCCAATGTGAACTAAAAGAATAATTTTATCATACAGCGCTGGAACGATATTGTGTCATATACGCCGTTTGCTAGTTCTCACAAAATGTGCTGTATCAGATATTGACTGGATGTTTGCGAGATGGACTTATGAAGATACCAACGGAGAAACTAGGATTGCAAGCAGCTATATACTTCAGGACTAATCTAGTTATAAGCCCAGCTATACTCAAGAAGAACGCCCATTATAGACAATGTTTACTGGAAACTCCGTTCCTCCTCAATAGCACGGTTGATGACGCGAATAAAGCGACCAACCTTGTCAGAATCTTGTTTGGCTGTTTCAATGCCCAAGAGAACCTTCTTGATGCCGACGCTCAAGCGCCCGTCATCCGCAAGTCCACCGACTGATTCGAGAGCTTGCGCAATCTCCTGTGCGTCAAATGCACCGGATTTCTCCATGACAAACCGTAGTTCACCGAAGGAACTAACATTGGGAACCATGATATCCGAGTTGAAGGAGTTGTAGATGTCTAGCTGCTTCATCAAGGCACGCTCAGTTGTCGTGGCCAGAACCAACAGACGACGTCCGTGAGTTGGCTGCTTCCTCAGGAAAACCATGAGAGCTTGCAGCACGCTGTTGCTGAAGCGAGGACCAATCGGCACCCAGTCGATGATTCGCTCGATGTTGTCAATGACAACAATACTTGTAGCACTCTTGTAGGCGCTGTCAAAGATTCGGCTGATGTGGGAGATCTTTGCTGGCTCGCTAAAGCCAACCATGTCTTCGGGGCTGATCAACTTGATGAAGGGGAAGCCGGAGTCAATAGCAATCCGTGCTGCCAGGGCGGTTTTGCCGCTGCTAGGAGGACCGTGAAGCAGCACGGAGAACAGTGGAGTTGACTCGGCCGTTCCAACTTGCTTGACAAATAATCCGCCTTCCCGCAGGATTTCACTGATAGCTGGAGAATAGTCGATAATGCCGTATGGAATGCGGCTAGACAGCTCTTCCTCGGACACACCAAAGGCAGGCTTGACTTCATCAAGAGAGTGGAGGAAGTCGGCCCGGTTGACCTTCATGTCTACCACGTCCTCATTGATACTAGCCATAGTACCGACTTTGACATGGCGGGAGAAAGCGAAGGAAGAGGCAGACTTGACCAAACCTGCGATCTCGGCACCAGAAAAGTTCTTGGTTAATTGAGCAAGCTCGGCCAAGTCAACATCCTTGTCCATAACATTATTGTTTCGCATCTTCTCGGTGTGGATGTTGAGAATCTGGCTTCGGCCATGTTCGTCGGGGAGCGAGATTTCCATGTGCACTTCTAAACGACCGGGACGTAGCAAAGCCTCATCAATCATGTCCATTCGGTTGGTCATACCGATCAACAAAATGTTGTTCAGTTGATCGACACCATCGAGTTTCGAAAGGAGCTGGTTGACCACGCTGTCGCCGACACCAGTACCACCGCCAGCTCCGCTACCACGCTGCTTGCACACTGCATCCAGCTCATCGAAGATGATGATATGGAGACCACTCTCATCGCCCTTTTCTTTATACTCCTTCTCGGCATCCGCAAACATCTTTCGGATGTTTTCTTCCGACTGACCCACGTACTTGTTCAGAACTTCTGGGCCGTTGATAATCTTGGGCTCTCTAGCATTAAGCATCTTTCCGATTTGCCGAGCAATGAGAGTTTTACCCGTTCCTGGAGGTCCATAAAGCAAGAGACCCTTAACGTGCTGAATACCAAGTTTCTCAACCAGACCAGGAGGGAAAATGCGAGAGGCGAAAGCACGACGGAAGATCGTACTGAACTCGGAGTCTAAACCACCGATACCCATATCCTGGAACTTGAAGCCCGGTTGGATGATAGAGTTGGCCGCCGGGCGGCGGTTAGATGGCTTCACGTTGATGCCGGTCTGGGTATCCTTAAAGAAGTTGAGTTGAGTGTGCCGTGTGAGAATACCCCTGGCTGTAGGATCGGTCTCGACTTGTCCAGAACTGAGATCGGCCTTCTCTGATGTCAAATCAACCCGCTGAACGGTCTTGACCTGTAGTAAGAGTGGGATGCTCTTATTATCCATCAGAATTCTCTGGCCAGGGGAGAATAGTTGGTTCTCAAAGTTCTGGGGTTCGTTAGCATGTATTCAGGACTGGGATGAAGTCGACATACCCTGATCACCGCCTGTGCCAATTCATCCTGGTCGTAAGGAGCTTCAACCCGCTTCTTGGTAGATGCGAAGCTGACTTCAATATCCGCGGAGCCTAGGTAGGCCTGTCCGCCTTGGCTAAACGGATCGTACAGCTGCACCTTGATGGCATCTCTCAATCCGATGTTGGCCCATGTCCGCTGAGGATCCGACATGCTCATATAACCGGAAGGGAAACCGTCGAGAGGGCGGGCAGAGAAGACGAAGAGGTCATTGATAAGGAGGAGAACGTCGGTGCCATCTCGTGAAGGTGGGATGTCCTGCGGCGAAACAGCGACGCTACTGCATGTTAGTCCCCGAGAATAAAAATCCCGCCAGAGAATACTCACAGGTTTCCAAATGTGTAGTTTTCGTTCGGACTCTTGCTGGGATGAAGAGTCCAAGTCTGGCCTCCACCTCTTTGTCCGGACTGCATCCTGGAAGGCATCTGCTGCTGCGGCGGTCTCCCTCCTGGTGGAGGTGGGCCTCCGTAACCACTTATATCATTATACACATCAGTCATCGGCACATCGTCATCGCAGATCCGAGCTGCATAGCCTGCACTGGACGAGGGGGAGCGATCCGTATCATACCGTGGGGGTGCTTGGTTGGGGTTCGGGTGACCCTGCGGGGAGGGTTGTCCGCTGGAGCTGAACGGATTCGGGATATTGCCGCGATTGAACATGATGAATCACTTGATTGTCGCTAATCACAGAGGTTGAGGTGAGAACTGTTGAAGCTATTGTTTTAGTGAAACTGTGTCGGGAAAGGAGCAGGCAACTGTGCAAGTCTGACGGCTCTGCAGCGCGGGTGACCTGGGGTCAATTCTCAAAATTTTATGTTCAAGGATTTGTTGGATATATGCTAATATCCAAAGCAAATCAAATTTGAAGGGAAGAGAAAAGAGTTGGAGCCGTAAAGCTGTCGATGGGGCATTTGGCCACCCCGGGAACAGCGTCGGGCCGTGGGGACGTCATTATCGATAAGACCAGCTCTTTACTATCGAGCAACCTCCAAGCAAAGGTCAGTCACTTTTCAAGATGCCTCTGTAAGTTGGAGTTTTTCTTTCGAAACTTTTAAAATCCACTGATCCCGCTAATTATTTTATAGCCATCTCCTCGGTAAAAAGTCATGGAACGTCTACAACATCGAGAATATCGAACGCGTCAAGCGCGACGAGGCACAAGCAAAAGCCCGCGAAGAAGAAGATGAACGTATTATGCAAGAGATCGATGCCGAACGCAGGATTAAAATTCTTCGCGGTGAACGTCCGCCTACACCTCCACCGGTGCCCTCCCATCTGTCGTCTGAACCCGGGGCTCGATCAGACAGAAAGCCCGGCGACGCTGGGGGATTTCGTAAGAGAAGGCGCGTTGCCGGGGAAGATGATACGGATCGAGATATACGATACGCTCGGGAGGATGCGGCGCAAGCAGTTGCTAAGCGGGAAGAGTTGATGCTCGCCTCTCGCAAGGCTGATACAACACAAGCACCGATTCTAGACAAGGCCGGCCATATCAACCTGTTCCCAGCTGCAGATACTAAAACAGAGAAGAACCCCGAAGCAGAGGCTGAAACTGCACGGAAAAAGCGCAGCTATGAAGACCAATACACAATGAGGTTCTCCAACGCCGCGGGCTTCAGGGAGACTATTGGTCGAAAACCGTGGTATTCCTCCTCAGAACAAAATGCAACAGCACCAGGGGCAATGCCCGAGAAAGATGTGTGGGGTAACGAGGACCCAAGACGCAAAGAGAGGACACAGGCTCGTATGAGTGCGAATGACCCACTCGCAGCCATAAAGCGAGGTGTGCGTCAGTTGAAAACAACAGAGCAGGAACGGAAACGGTGGAATGATGAGAAGCAAAGAGAGATCGAAACTTTGAAAGCCGAGAAGGTGCGGAGGTCAAGCCACCGGCGAAGGCGATCCGCATCAGTGAACAGCCTTGATAGATTCAAACTAGATGCGCCGGACAGGGAACGTGAGAAGGACAGACGAAGTTCTGACAGGCATCATCGTCGCCGTCGAGATCAAAGCCGAGATCGCTCTCATCATCGCTCTCATCACCACTCCTCTCATCGCAGTCATCGTCATCGCCACGATGAACGTTCTGAGGCTCCCAAGCGGGAAAAACATTCTGAAGCAAAGAATCAATCCTAGATGTTCCATTTGTTCTACGAGATCATAACTCAAATTACGACAACGATACCCATTACATTGCTTGTTACTAAATGTAAATGAAATTTTATACATGGAAATGGCCATTTTAAGCCATTTTCACAAATATTCTATTCTAGCTACAACGTCAGCAAGGGGAACATCTAAATATATATATATCTCTCTCAGAAGACATCTGAAAAAGACTGCCACAAAAAAAAAACATCACAAGGCCGCAAACCTCATTTTCTTATTCACTGGGTCAAATAAACCTTTTCTATGTAGGTGGTCATATCTCTTTTAGTTCATCAGAAAACGTATCAAAAGAACGCTCGATCCTATACGAGGCTCCATAGCTGGACCCCCTTCTCATTTGCATCGGACTCCCATTGAACACTGATGTCCACCCCCCGAGAGCCCTTCTCAGTCTTCTCATAACCGATTTTGCCGGTGATGACCTGGCCCTTCTTCAAGGCCTGAGAACCTTGCTTAGCGTGGTCCTTGGCATGGTCAATGAGAAGAACAGTCTGTTGCCAGTGGGTCTCGGTTCCATGAGGACCAGTGGTGAACGAGACAATTCCCTTCTTTTGCAGGTCTGAGGGGATGGCATCCTCAGGCAGAACAGACTCTCTGGAGGGCATGAAGAAAATGTCGAACCAAATAATCCATCCATCCAATGCATCAACATCCTGATTCAAGGTGACCTGGAATTCCTTCAAGAATGATAGCTCCTCAACAGTGATGGTGTGCAGCGGAAGTGTCAAGAAAACCTGAGACTCTCCGACAACGGTCGTGGGCTGGTTGCTGCGAACCACAGCCTCATCGTAGATCTTGTGAAGCATGCTGTCCATCTTGAAACCGTAGACGTTGTTCCAGAACGAGATGTGCGACGCGATGAAATCCGGGTCGGCGTAAGGAGCGAGGCGCAGGGTAGCGTGAGAAGGAGCCATAAGACCATCAGGAGCGAGGTAACGATCTCTGGCGTAGATGACAGAATCAAACATAGCCTCGAAAAGGAGACCATAACCCATCCATTCGGAGATGATGATGTCGACCTTCTCGACGGGCAAAGTAACCTCTTCGATCTTGCCACGGATACACCTGGGATAGAGTCAGTACTTGTCTCTTTATTAGGGGATGATTATGAGTTCTTACGTGATCACATCTTCAAGGCCATTGTCGTGGACAATTTCCTTAGCCCGATCAATGATGTTCGAGTTGTCGACAGCAATGACCTTCTTTGCGCCAGCCTTGGCACAGAACATGGACAAAATACCAGTGCCACAGCCAACATCAAGAACAACCTTGTCCTTGAAAACGTGCTTGTTTTCATACACGAAATCGCGGTAAGAGTCGGTACGGATGGTGTCCTTGAGCATAGATTCGTGAATGCCTTTAGACTATGTTAGTATCATATGCATGATAAGCTGGGCGAGATATCATACCGTTGTAAGCGTACGAGACGAAATACCCATCTTCAGCGTCCTGCAGTCTGTCGACAGCCTTCGCCGAGGGCTGAGGGTTGGATTCAGCAAGCTTATCATCCTCCTTCGATAATTGGTCGTCCATCGACTTCTGCACAGCAAGACGGTACTCGGAGAATTGTGTCTGCAATCGCTCCAAGTTCTCCTGAAGTTCGAGAACCTGTCGGTTCGTCTCGGTGGCAGGGGCAGCGTCTTCACCCTGTTCTTCGGCAAGATCGTCCAAGCTGTACAAGAGAGCATCATCCTCCAAAACGGGCTTGAGATAAACATCATCCTCGAATTTGGACTTGGATGATACATCAGGGGTGTTGTTTCCGTTCTTGACTTCTGTGCGGACATAGTTGACCAACTTGATGTTGTCGAGGAAATCCAAATCTAGAAGCGGAAAAATAGTTAGCCTCAATTGGTGGACCCCCCGCAAGAGTAGTGGAAGCTGCACATACCAAGATCCTTCTGAATCTTCAATAGATCAAAATTGTACTTTTCCTTGCACTCCTTTAGCATTGAGCGCGCATCGGGGAAGACCTGCTCAGTGAAGAGGCCAACCACAGGCTGCGACTCCTCATCGGGCTCGACATCTTCCCAGCCCTCCTCGTTGCTAGAATCGGAGGAATCCGATACTGAATGCGAGTCAGGGAATCTCTCACCCACGGGTGGATCCACGGTATTGGAAGCTGACATGACTTATAAATGGTCAATATCAAATTGTTTCAACCTTGGAGGGGGAGGGGCAGAGATAGCAATTTGATAGAGAAAAAAAAATCCGTTATCAGCGGATGCCTCAGGCAGCAGGACCCCGTTGCCCGTTGCCCCGCCCTGGTTTGTTTATTCGCAACTTGCAGTCGAATACATCACATTTGCTTCCCCTTGGACTCAATCTTGATTCTCCCGTTGCAATTATAACTTATCCCATGTCGCCTTAATCTCCAGTTTCTTTCTCAATTTGCCGCATATTCTCTCCATCTCACCATGGCTTTCTTTTTCAATCGCGGCCGGTCGCGGCAACCTGCTGATATCGTCCGGACAACCAAGGATTTATTACTGAGGATCCATGACTCCCAGAATGCTCCCAAGGTTCGTTTGGAGACATCAAACATGGAAAGAAGAATCCGACTGATGAGTAAACTAGGCCGAAGAGGAGCTGGCTAAGCAACTCAGTCAAATGAAGGTGATAGTACAAGGAACACCAGGTTGGTCTTCTAGAAGTAATACCCAACGCGCAATGTCAAGGAGTTAACCCAATAATCGTCATGTTCAGAGGTCTCCGCATCAGTGGATCAAGTCCATGCACTTGTCCAAGCAACCCTTCAAGAAGATCTACTCTTTGATCTATCCAAAAGCATCCATTTGCTTCCCTTCGAAGCCAGAAAAGACACTCAAACCGTATTCTCCCATATCCTTCGGTTCCGGCCTAATTCATATGGCGCCGAAAAGGATCCTCCAGTTATCTCATACCTTGTCCACCATCGACCAGAAATCATTGTCGAGTTATGCCGTGGCTACATGCAGAGTCAAAGTGCGATGCCATGTGGTGTCATTCTCCGAGAGGCATTGAAATTCGATGTCATCACTGCGATTGTATTGTATGACCAATCCAGTGAAGGAGAATCGGCGATACGACTATCAGACGTGAAACCTAATCAGCCGCAACGGGGGGATGGTGTGTTCTGGAGATTTTTTGATTGGATCGACAAGAGCAATTTCGAAGTCAGCGCAGATGCGTTCACCACATTCAGGGTAAGATCCAGATCGATGGCTATTCCAAGGTTGATGATAAATGAACTGACGTGCCTTTTCCAGGAGATTTTGACCCGCCATAAGAGCCTCGTAACTTCGTACCTGGCAACCAATTTTGAACTATTCTTTGGACGGTTCAACAACATCCTGGTCCACTCGGACTCGTATGTCACCAAGCGTCAAAGCATCAAGCTTCTTGGGGAGATCCTATTGGACCGTGCGAACTACAATGTGATGATGGCATACGTGGAGAGTGGAGATAATCTCAAACTCTGCATGAAACTGTTGCGGGACGACCGCAAGATGGTACAATACGAAGGATTCCATGTTTTTAAAGTAAGTTTGCCCTCAAATCGCTCCTAACGCAGATGAGGGCTCGCTCTGACAAGGGATTAGGTGTTTGTGGCCAACCCGACCAAATCGGTGCCGGTGCAACGAATTCTGATCAATAACCGTGATCGACTGCTGAGGTTTTTACCTAAATTCTTGGAGGACCGAACTGACGATGATCAATTTACGGATGAGAAAAGCTTCCTGGTCCGTCAGATTGAACTCTTGCCCAAAGAGCCTGTGGATCGGGCTCGACCAACTCGCGACTCGCCATCAGCTCACACAGCCGCTGTGGCCTGAACTAGATCTAACGTTGGGTCGCTGGATTGACCGTTTCACGCCCTTATGATACTTTTTCTTTTTGCGTTGGTTCTAGCTGGGGGGCTTTTCACCCTTTTGACTGCATTGAGCATTGACAGCTGATGGTTATCCAAGCCTCGGCTATAGGAGTTCCACGCGTTCTGTACATCTGGGGCGTTCAGTGGGAATTGGGTGGTTTGAATTGCATCTACTCTGTGTTGTCCACGTATTCCATAGTTGGGTATGCACGGATACAATTGAACAGATTACCTCTTGATGTCACATCCGTTGGGCAATGATTCTAATCTAAGCACCTTAGAACTAGCGTACTCCACCACTCCTTGTTCACGATCCACACGCGGCCCATAGAGGTGGGACAGCCCCCTTGATATTCTATTTTAAGAGGGAAATAAGGAACAGAAGAGAGTAGAGACTTGCTAGTAGTATGGTTAGGGAGATACTAAAATACGTGTAGTATACATACAGATGTAGTTATATGTAAACTACAGGGGATCATATGAAACCCCCGAAGATGCCCCCGTTAAAGTCCAGCACTGACTTGAAGAGGCGCCAAGGACCGACCCAAAATAACTCCACTCCTCCAGGTATCTCTCAATTTTAATTCTGGAGATTCTGTTTTGCTGAACTTCCCTTGTGATTTTCCCCTTGTCGCTCCTTTCTACTTGGATCTCCATTTTCGCTTAATCTGGCCCTCCCCCCCCTTTCGCCTTGTCCCTACACTCCTTTTCTTCACGCGATTCTAGCCCACGCGCAGAGTCGCAAGTCATGCCGGGATAATGGTGAATGAGCTTCCTGCATCGTTATCGCCCGACCGATCGGAGTCCAATCCGACAATTCACGCCGTGCCCTTTGAAAATACCGTTGCCGCCCCTCTTGCAAACCGGTCGGCCTCGTTGCCCACAGGCGATGCGCCAATAGCCTCCAATGGCCGATCTTTCAGCACAAGCGCTGCGTCAGCCAGTTCGAGTGATGATCGTGCATCCGCGCTTAGGTTCCCACGGCTCGCGCCATCCGTTTCTGTTGGAGATGAAACTCGAACCATTCGATCGGAAGGCGCGCCGTCCTTGCGCAGCGTGCCCAGCGTTCTTGTGAATGAACCAGGTTCCCGTCCCAGCTCACGACCAGGCTCAAGGCCGGGCTCTCGATGGTCAGAAAGAAGGTGGGGTGGTTTGAAAAAACGATCACTTGAGATGGAGAGGAAACTCAGCTCCGAAGAGCCTCCGCCAGTGCCTCAGATCGAGCACCCCTTTGCTGGTATTCCCTTAGATATACCGACTGCTTCTTTGGATGGTCTGGATAAGCCGATGAAGTTTTCCAGTCGTGGGAGTCTGATCAAGAGTGATGCGAAACGTCCACGCCCCAAAACCCCTCAGGAGAAGCTGGAGGAGCTGCCCGAGCCACAACCAGACCAGCCACCCCAGGAGAAGCTAGACGAGCTGCCCGAGCAACAACCAGACCCGCCCCAGCAAAGCCCAGAAGAGAAGGAACTTTGTCAAGAACTACGCCAGCCAGGTCAGGAAATACCGGAAGAGACTTGTGGTCCACAGTTGGAGCGACAGGCATCTGAAATTGCGCCG
The DNA here is from genome assembly GCF_028827395.1 of Penicillium hordei. NCBI lineage: Eukaryota > Fungi > Ascomycota > Eurotiomycetes > Eurotiales > Aspergillaceae > Penicillium > Penicillium hordei. The sequence goes on along the minus strand of NW_026623147.1, from coordinate 1,762,974 downwards.
CCCCCTGCCATTATCATGACCCGGCCCGAAGGAGAAAATGGAACACCGAAAGCGGTCCCACGGCGCGCCAGACCCCAGAGCACCCTTCGCCCGAGGCAGACTAGTCTTCCGAGCAGAGCAATCTCGGCAGACGAAGATATGTTGTCACGGCGAGTTCGGCTGATGTACGAGAAGGGCGAAGACAATGTTACCGACTCCGAGGTTGCGAAAGCAATGGCCTCAGAAAACGGGGTCTTATGGGAAGAGGGTGCGGCCCCGGATTCTGAAACCTCTGAATCACTCGCTACGAGTGAGACTGGAAATGAAACCAAACCAAGGGCGTCTGTCGAAGTGGAGCGTATCCGAATCAAGAGGGAAACCCAGGAGCTAGCAGGCGGCGCTGAATATTGGCAAAATATCGGTGCAGAACAAGTCGATCGTTACGGCTTCATTCGACCTGCAAAGAACTCCAATGGTTCCGAGATTAACCCGCTCCAGCGAGTCACGACTAGCCTTCTGCTAGCTTCTGAGACACCTCGGCGGAAACGTTCAATTCGCCCACCAACCGCTCCGGCCAGCAACCGTTCCTTCAATGGACCATCTCTAGTCCGCAAGATATCCCACAGTTCCCTAAGCGGCCGTCCATCTTCATCGCAGAGCAACTATGGCCCACCATTGCGCCGCTCGACGTCTCGTTTGCGTGCTGCAACCAATCATCTGCCTCACAACCGAGACCGAAAGGTTAAAGATGAGGCGGGTGACATGCTCACTCTGCCCACTACATCTGGTGATGAGAAAGAAGACGTACCAATTACTCGCACAATGCGAAGGAAGGAGTGGCAGCGTGAAGACAAGTGGACCAAGATGGCTAAGCCGACGAAGAAGAGCAAGGATGGCGGTGGTATGACCTTTGAGTTCGACACTCAGAGCTCAAAGTTGATCGAGCGAACTTGGAAAGGCATTCCAGATCGGTGGCGGTCAACGGCCTGGTATTCATTCCTTGAGGCCAGTGCCCGACGCCATAAGGGCAGTCCGCCTGCAGACGAACTCATCGAAGCCTTCAATGAGCTCCAGTTCATTTCGTCACCGGACGATGTTCAGATTGATATAGATGTGCCACGGACGATCTCCGGCCATATCATGTTCCGGAGGCGCTATCGGGGTGGCCAAAGACTATTGTTCCGTGTCCTTCACGCCATGTCACTATATTTCCCTGACACGGGCTACGTACAGGGAATGGCAACTCTTGCGGCTACGTTACTGGCATACTACGATGAGGAACGTGCTTTTATTATGCTCGTCAGATTGTGGCAGCTACGAGGTCTGGAAGAGCTATACAAGTCTGGCTTTGCTGGTCTAATGGAGGCCTTGGCCGACTTTGAGCGAGAGTGGCTCGCCGGAGGAGAAGTGGCCACGAAACTGGTAAGTGAATTTCGCTTAAAACACGAAAGAGGTCTACTAACGCTTACTTTTGTAGAACGAAGTTGGAATCCCCCCCACAGCCTACGGCACTCGTTGGTACCTCACTCTCTTTAATTACTCAATCCCCTTCCCGGCTCAGCTTCGGGTGTGGGATGTCTTCATGCTCCTTGGAGATGCCGAAGAGAACACCGGCCGTCCCGCAACTTCTGCAGGGAAGAACAGAGTCCCTATTCCTGAGAACCCAAGGACATTTGGCCAAGGTCTTGACGTCTTGCATGCTTCATCTGCTGCCCTTATTGATGGCATGCGTGAAATCATTCTCGAATCTGACTTTGAGAATATCATGAAAGTCCTCACTAGCTGGGTTCCCATTAAAGACACCGAAATGTTCATGCGTGTCGCTAAAGCGGAATGGAAAGTCCATCGTCGCAGGAAATCCCCATAATTATTCTTTCTCTGGTCAAGGCTTCGTTCGCGCGTTTGTCTTCGACCTTGTTTGGCTAATTTCTTCACGGCCCAACCCCCCTTTTGCACTAATTGGCCCTATGGGTGTGCTATACCCTAATGATCGCAAGTCGCACCCTAGGGCCTTCCTCTAATGCCTTTCACTCTATACCCTTTACCCCGAGGTCTCAGAGCGCGCTTATTTGTTGCCGTCGCCTTGTTCTGATTGCCTCCTCACTTCACCCTCGTTCCTTGCCTATGTAATTTCCTATCATTGTGTCTCCTGGATACTAATACTTTTGATGACTGTTGATTCCCCGTCTGGTTTTCTTGGATGATCGATACCTATCCTCATGCCCTATTTCAGTTTCTTTTGGTCATTTTCTTTTATCCATACCTTTCTTCAACACTCTTGTACATCACTTTGGCGACTGGCTCCGAAGGTCACTTTCTCCCTCGCCGCCGCCTATTTGGTTCAAATTGTGTTTCACGATCTGTCAAAGAGTTGCAACTCATTGTCCTATAATTAAACAGCCCGAGGCGACATGGACCGAACCTATATAGCCCCGGGACCGAGAATATAATTTTATCTTATATCCAGCACGAATAACCGGCCGCTTATGCGGCCTGTGACGTTCTTTTGGTATCTTTTCTCACATTCTTTTTAGATGTCTTTTTTTATTTCTAGATATTTCCCCTCTATTCTAGAATGCAGGTGGTGGAAACTGCCTAGAATGTGCAAATCGACGTACTTATGTATATAGCTACCTGTAACTATCTTTGTGTATACTTAATTTGCCCTGCCTGCTGGGGCTTTCTTAGTCGCCGCCGCTTTTACGAAGGCGCTCAGAGTGAGACTAACTAAGTAGATTTCAGTCCGGGCGATCTATGTATGCCTTGTAAGCAATTTTGTCGAAGAGTCAATAGTATCACTGCCATGGTCTAAACGTACTGATAAGCTACCCTTATGGCGCGCGACTCAAATCTATTGTGAAGCCCTGGCGAAGTCTAGGAAGGCCTCTACCATTCTAACCCACGGCTCGTTGATAGACAAGTGTGTATCATAGTTCAGATACGCGTCCACTGGACACCACAGTGGGCCGAGCAACGTACAGACCAAATCCGACCAATCTCTGTGAGCATAAGCCCCCTTATACGCCCTCGACATGCCTGCAGCCTAGTCATCATGCACCTTGACCACAACCTTGCCACGCGCACGCTTTGTGGCGATACGCTCGTAGGCGCGTATGGCATCCTTCATGTCGAAGACAGAGTCGACAGGGATACGCAAGCGGCCCTCTTCGATCAGGCGTGCTAAGTAGACTGCATCGTCACATGCCGGGGGCGTGCTGAACATTATATAGCGACGCTGCACGCCGCCCAGCCAGGTGGGCAGCCAGCTGTTAAGCAAGGCATTGCGCGCTGTCACATACATGCCCTCGAGCATGCCGATATTTACAACAGCTCCCTCAGGCTTAAGATAAGCCGGGGAGTTGACAAAAAGTGCTTGCGTGCCGACACAATCAAGCACAAAGTCAAACGGCTTGTCGCCATACTGATGCGCTAGGTAGGCTGGCAGCGATTCATGTTCGCGGTAGTCGATGAACTGTTTGTATATTAGTCATTTTTCTTATGCAACGTTTGGCAACTTTGCCTACCTCATCTACACCCAGATCACGAACCATGGGCTCGTTACCTCCGCTAGCCACGCCGACAACCTTCGCACCACGCAGCTTGCACAGCTGCACAAGCACCGAACCGACCGACCCGCTGGCCCCATTCACAAGCACCGTGTGACCCTCACGCACACCTGCCGTGCGAATCATCTTGAGCGCAGTGCTACCGGCCCCGATGACGCCCGAGGCCGACGCCATATCCATGCCGTCATCGATAAGTGCGACCTGGCTGCCAGGCAGTCGCACATATTCTGCCAGCACGCCGTGGCCCATGACCACGGCGCTGGGAATGTTCTGAAACGCAATGACATGTGAGCCCGGATCGCGCAACTCTGCCGGTGCACCCGCGCCAGCTGCTACTATTACGCCGGAAAGCTCAATCTCCGGGATCCACGAGCTGGTGAAAGGCAGTTTAGGCAGTATCTTCATTATCAACTCACTGCTGAACTGTAGTGACACGTTTGACACGCGGATTAGCACGTCGGGCGACGAGCCTGAGGGCACGTCGGGGGTTGGATAATCGGTGGCCAGCTCGAGCGCGCTATTAGCAGGACCGCGCCGCCGGCGTACCCAGGCACGCATGGTCGGCGGTACGGTTGGGAGCTGGGTCTTCGATGACATTCCTTCTGCTATTGGTGCGTAGTGAATGGATGAAGAGGATAGTTCACGGTAGAAGCAGAAAGAAATGCGGTCGACAGATCCGAAAGCCGCTGTTAGGAGTGTGCAACTCAAGAAGTGACTCTCGAGCCTTTTTGAGATAAACACTGATGGCACAGCCCGAGAAATGTGAGAAAGGTAGGGTGTTCTTGGAGGTTGTATGCGTCAAAATAAATGATTGGTAAGAAAAAGCGTGTAAGCCTTGGGTGTATCGCAATGCACTCTGCCTAGTAGGCTTCCTAGGGGCGCGTGGCCCTGGGGGCCACCTCATTTAGTCATAGCGAAAAAGACTTGACAAAAGGACTTCGATATGTGCGCTTGTCAAGGAAACTAATCCATCTTTGTTTTAGTAAACATAAATTCCTTCGATCTATCTACAGCAAGATTGTAGACATCCAAAGTAAATTCGCCCACTCGCTATAGCATAAGAGCAAAGCACTCAATGAGCAAAAAGCGGCAAGGCCTGAGCACTAACGTGGAAAGAGGGCGTCATGAAGTGGCAGAGGCATGTAGGTATACACACCCGTAGGTATAACCTTTGATAAATCAATAGTTCCAATTGGTGTCATGTAATATATCTCTACTCTAGACTCAGAACTATCGCTTCAATAGTTATATTCTGCAAACTTTTGTATTGCAATTTCTAAAAAACAATCTAAAATGATTTTTTTATCCAAGTAAACCCTTTCCAGCCTTGGCCCCCAAATTGCCCTTATCAACATAATTCTCCTTCAGCCATTTCATGGCAGTGGTATCCACCTCACGCTGCTGGCTATACACGACCTCAATATTGTACACAGTATCCAGGCCAACAGTATCCATCATCAGACAAGGACCCTTGGTGGCCATGAACCAACTCTTGAACATCTCATCAATGGTATGAGCATCACTAACACCCTCAGCGAGAACAAGCAGAATCTCCCGCTTAAGCGACGCCCAGATGCGATTGAAAACCAGCCCGGTAGAATCAACCAGAGCATGTACAGGCTTGAACCCAGCCTGGGCGGCCTTCTCCATTAAAAACGGAAAGATACCAGGATCCGTGTGGCCACACGACATGACCTCGAAGTACGTCTGCTCCGGCGGCATGTAGTAGTGACCGTTGCAGATGCGGTAATTCTTCTCCGTGTTGACGATCATTTGGCTGGTCCGAAGGGACGATGAGTTGCTGGCGATTATGCAGTCCGGCGGGGCGATCTTGTCCAGCTCCGTTAAGAGCTCGATCTTCATATCCAGCTTTTCGGGGATGGCTTCGATGACCATCCATGCGTTCTCAGAGGCTTCTTGTAGCGAGGTCGTTGTTTTCAGCTCGGCGGGTTCCGTGCCTTGCTTGCTGGCTTGCTCAGCTTCGTGTTCCTGAACGTAGGTCACGGCGTCGCCGTAGTCAAGCACTTTCTCGCACAGGATTACCGGGAAGCCAGAGGCTATCCACATCATGGCGATTCGTCGGCCCATCACGCCGCCACCGATTACGGCGATTGGGCGTGTGCTTGTGTCAGGCTTGGTCCATGGGGTTGATGGCATTTTGCTTTGGAAAGTGGAGGTTTTGCAGGTGGAAGATGGCCCTGTGAGATATGGTCTGGAGTGATAGTCATTGTGGCCACTTTGATTGAGGGGGAGAGGTCATGGGCGTATGATGCTATGATGATTGAATGTCGGATCTTTTCCCGTGATGATCGAACTCTGAGGGCAAATGTGGCTAAGCGCCCTCGATACTACAAGCTCGTACCTCTATCTCACAATTAGTTCTACAATATTTTTGTCACTGTAATGATATCTGCATAGGGTTTAGTAGGATCGTATTCTCGGCAGGTAAAAAGGTTATCCACGGCACTCTAGGCGTCCCTTTAGGAGGCTTCTCGAGCAAACGGGCAGAGGTGCAATATTATTGGTCAAATACCTCTACTAAGATGAGAGATTGGTGTATAAGGCAATCATGGAAAAGTTGAGGAGGTCAGAAAGGTAAGGAGTGAGTGAAAAGGAAAGAGATGTGTGAGGAATACTTCCTGGAGGTATATTATGTGGCTGTTGACCTTATTGAACGTACTCTCCTAAATTTGCCAACGAATTTCCTCTACATTCTAAGGTTCCCATGTCCAATCCAAGGCCACAATTGATTCCAAATGAGCGGTTGCGGTATATTCCGGGGTTAAACAAGAATATCCCGGTAGCACAACGGCAATTCAACCGCTAGACTTGATCATATGTGAGGACCCCAAGCCGCCATCTCTTGGGTTCTGTTCCCCAATCTTTGAGCTAACACACTTGAATTAAAATTGACTTTGTACTTCAAAGACCCTCCCCTTCCCAAAACACAATACCTCTCACCATCTATCAGCCCTGGCCTGGCTCTTTCTGCAAACCCAAGCTCTACCGAGAAACAGCACTCTGAAAAACTTCATGATGCCCGCCTTCGTTCCCGTCCCTTCGGGCCCAAACTACAAGCTCTGTACCCAGGGCTGCTGGCCTACTACTCTCCTCTGCTCGTCTCCTGCTGTAGTATGTATATATGACTGCCCCATTTGACAATCATTCCCCATCACGGAGACTAATTGCCACCCTCACCAACCAACCGCAGAGCCCTCCAGATGCGAGTATATGTGGCCCCATCGAATTTAACGGCCCTCTACTCAAGTGGTACATACGTAGGGAGTTTGGTACTATTAGTCCCGGGTGCACTACACCTGCTGCCCAACCAGGTTGCTGGATTTGTTGCTTCGATATCATTCCTGTTTTCTAGGGCAAATATTAGCTTATCTCAAAGCATATGGCAGAATTAAAACACAGTGGTTTATGAGGATCAATTGAAAGATCCATAATGGCTTGGTAGTCTCGTTCCTTGGGTAGGATAGCTAGACGGACTTTGGATTGCTATATTTTGCCTCATATGTATATACATCCATGGATGGAATGATCTGACTCTAAAGCTTGGAAGTGGTGGACCGAGATAATGGCCTCTCCAAGACCTCAACACCGTATTATGGGTACATAATGTATGATACAACACAACCTGGAGCCCCGGAGAAGGCTTTTCAGAATACACACATGTGCATTGAGCGGACTGGTGCTACAGTATGGTAATTACAAGGTATTTTAGCATCCATGGGATCTGCTGCCAGTAATCAGTAACCAGAAAATAGCACCCATGTCTCCATTGTACTCACATGTGCTCACATGTACTTCGTACAATATTCTTGGTATATAACGCTCAAGATTTTCTTTCAAAGTCAAATCACGCCAAGCCAATCAACTGTCACCATCAAATGTGTTATCGGGACACATTCTTTGAGACTCTTCGTATTGAGTTTCGTGTGGCTGCTCTATTTCGATCGATTGGGCCCATCCCAATGTGGTATACCCCTCATGCCAAGGGATTGTCTCCCCAGTTTTCGGACTTACCCCGGGTCACACTAAACCTTTTTCAAGGGATAAGTATAAATACTCGCAGAATGATGTCCACGCTGATTGACTCTCTTCTTCTTTCATCTCTCTTTGCCTGTCATGGTTAATTCAAAAGACACCTCGGAGAAGACCTCCCTACACCAATTTGAGGATACAACTGTTCAAGGTTCCCCATACAGCGCTGATCTCAAGCAAGATGGGCTAGTCGCAGATGCGGAAGCATCCAGCCTCGGCCCACCGACCTTCGAGGGAGTTGATGAGAAGGCTGTCCTCCGGAAGATGGACCTCCGTCTTATTCCCATGCTGAGCATGCTATATCTGTTGGCCTTCTTGGACCGTGGGAATATCGGTAATGCAAAGATAGAAGGACTTGTTGATGATCTTCATATGACGGGGCCGCAATACAATTGGACTTGTATGATGAACCCCTTCGGTTGCTTGTTTTCAACAAAAGAATGGCCAATTGACATCTGTTTGTGGCTAGTGACCGTCTTCTTCTTTACCTACTGCGTCTTTGAACTGCCGAGCAATCTGCTTCTAAAGAAGCTAAGACCCTCGAGATGGCTTCCTTTAATCATGGTCGCTTGGGGAATTGTTATGGTGAGCACGCGCATTCTTTGAGGTTCAACTCGAACACCCCTTTAATAGAGACGTTGCAAACAGACCCTGATGGGAGTTGTCAACGATTACGGTGGATTGCTCGCCACCCGATTGTTTTTGGGTGTCGCAGGCAAGTTAATGTCTTCCCCCTCCTGACCTGCATCTCATTCAAGTCAAGACTGATGATTGTATGAAAAAAACATAGAAGCCGGTTTGTATCCAGGTGTGGCATACTACATTACACTCTGGTACCCACGCAATCGAGCACAATTCAGACAAGCTCTCTTCTTCAGCGCTGCCAGTGTTGCGGGTGCATTCTCTGGGCTTCTTGCATACGCCATCGCTGTAGGTTTTCTACTCGCTGATATCAGTGGGAAATTTACTAATGCATCTCCAAATTCATAGAAAATGGACGGTGTGGGCGGATATGCTGGCTGGAGGTGGATCTTCATTCTTGAGGGTCTCCTTACGGTTCTTGTGGCACTTATAGCCCCATTTGCCATCCACGACTCCCCGGAAACTGCTACCTTTTTGACTGAAGAAGAGCGTCGATTTGTGATCCACAGTTTGCGGATTCAAAACTCAGCAGATGCGCGCGAAATTGATCAAACGAATGATAAATTTGAAATGCGCTATGTCATTGATGCTTTCGCAGATTGGCAGATTTGGTTGGGTTTATTCAGTAAGTTCTGTTCGCTTTGGAGTATTCAATGCATCATTGACTAATCCGTACAAAGTGTACTGGGGTATCACTTGTCCGCTATACGGCATTTCTCTTTTCCTTCCTTCGATCATCAAGGATCTAGGATATAAGTCTTCGACTGCACAGCTCCTTACTGTAAGCTCTTTGTGCTACTTCGTTGTTGAAGCGGAGATTAACATCATCATATTAGGTACCAATTTATATTACCGCAGCAATTGTAGCTGTTATTGCAGCATGGGTATCAGACAGACGCAAGCAGCGATCCCCATTCATTCTCTTCTTTATGGGCATGATCGGAATCGGCTTCATTATCTGTCTCGCATCTACTGGCCGGGGAGTCCCAGGCGTTATGTACTTTGGTATTTTCGTCGCGGTCGTCGGTAAGTACATTCCAGTTACAAACTTCCGCGTCCTTATATATACCCGACTAACACAAATACCAAAAGGAATCTATCCGGCGTTCCCCGGAAATGTCACATGGCTCAGTGTCAATATGGCAGGCGACTACAAGCGAGCCGCTGGCATGGCAATTTATATTGGACTAGGAAACCTGGCAGGAGGTAAGGATATCACATCAATTGGGAGTTTGAGATTCAAACTAATGCTCTTTTCTCGACAGCTATGTCCTCAAACTTCTACCGAGCTCAAGATGCACCGAATTACATCCTTGGACACTCCCTTGAACTTGCCTTTGTTGTCGTGGGCATGATAGCGACTGTCGTTCTGCGCATGGCGTACCAGCGTATTAACCGAAAGCGGGATGCCATGGACCCTTCAGAGTATCCTGAGAATCCCGATTCGCTGGGCGACCGCTCTCCATTATTCAGGTACATGCTTTAAGTTACATACGAGAGTTGATGATTGGATGGTAGGGATTGAACGTTCACCTGGACCCGGGGACCTCGGGAATAAGTTGGGACTACGCTACGTGCTTCTTTGGGTGCTCCCCTGATATAGACATCTCTATCTCAAACTTTTATACACATAAATAAATAAGATGTAGAATGCACGATATCTCACCCAAAATTGAAAAGATCAGCAGGACTCTGACCTGATGTAAAAAGCCGAGAGATAAAGATCTTATCAGATCTAACATTTTGACATTTGAAGAGCGAATGTTAGCTCGATGATTACAGACAACACAGTGGCATGGCCCTCAATAATAGCCAAGTGAGAACATTAGATTTGATCCAACAAAAAAGTACGTGATAGCGATTCCGATTCCCGGTACTGCTAGACAGGGAGCGAAACAGGAATGAAATCCGAACTACGTTATATACTCAGACTTTGTTTAGGAAGGTCAACTGTTCCCTACTTCTATAGTAAAGAATGCGAATTGCTGCCGAGGATGTTGCTCTTCATCTGTAGTATAAAGAGTGCCTGGATCCCATCACAGAACATTCTATCCAGGGGATAACAGTAGTTTAGTTTTGATCTTACCATCTAGGGAATTCGTGAAAACCTATCTCCAATCTAAGATCCTCGTCAGTGTCCTCGCTATGTTTATGTCTGTGAAGCTACTAAGACTTCCGCTCTCATATTGTTCGGCTTTCATAGAGAACAGGCGTGCTCTCCCTCCCTTTTCAAAATATACACAAGCTGACTTGCAAAACGTCACAACCAAACACCTAAGTCAAGATATTGCGTGTTGAGTTCATCACTTATATAAGGCTCATAGCTTAGTTGATTGTTTTAGCAGGTTCTTTTCATTCCAAAAATAGACCATGAATCTGTTAAGTATCGGAATAAGTGGCTTAACTATATATATTGAGGCCTTGACCATTGGCGTCTGCCTGGTGATTAGGTGAACTTTGACTTGGCTTGGAAAACGATCTGATGATCCTATCAAAATCAACTTTGGAACCTTTGGAACACAGCGCAAGTAAATCGTCATATCCCTAGACCTTTCATTCACAAAGCTTCCAAGGTTGCTCACATCGTTGTTACCCGTTTTGTTTGTTTCACCCTTTGACCGCCCTGGATAACCCGCCGCGTGTACACTTTGCCGCTCTGACACCTCTGATCATCCGCGAATCCCCCATCTTTGATCTTCAGCCCTTGTTTACACCCAAATTCTCTTTTGCTAGCCCACTATGTCGCTGGGCGAGGAGCTCCGATCGCGAAATTTCAGTGAGTACCTGGATTCTGCGACGCCAAATCTCAATCTGCTAACCTTGCTGGCCCTTTCTAGGCATCTATGGACAATGGTTAGTCTATCTTGTTACCTTCTAACTTCCTGTGTTCTTTGCGCGCTTGAATACTGTCGCGGGAGAGCACTGAGCACTTTGCTTAGATGGTTGAATAGCGTGTGCTACCTCGTGTGGTGGCCTTTCAATCACTCTCCCGAAAATTAGTTCCGCATATGAAGGGATCGGTCTAACGAAACATACAGGACGGGTGTGCTATGTATTATACTTTGCCTTGCGCTAGGTATTGCGAACATCTTTTCGTTCAATGTGCTTCTGATTATCATAAGTGTCATCAGCATGTGAGTCGCATTCATTCCCTACCAATTCATTGCGAAGCCTAACCTGTTTCAGTGCCTCGGCATTCGTAATCCTTTTTATTGAAGTACCCTTCCTCCTCCGAATTTGTCCCACATCCCCGAAATTTGATGCCTTCATCCGCCGCTTTACAACCAACTGGATGCGCGCCCTCATTTACGCCGTCCTTGGCGGTATCCAACTTATCAGTCTTGCCGAACATGCTTGTAGCTTGATTGCTGGTGCTGTCTTCCTCTTCATTACGGCTATATTTTATTCGCTCGCAGCCCTGAAGAAGCAAGACTTTGTTGGTAGCAAGACACTAGGTGGTCAGGGAGTTGCGCAGATGATTGTCTGATGGCATAACGTTCATGCCGAGCCGTTCCTGCCTCTTTTTCTTCTATCCCAACTGGACCCATTTGATTAATATTGGTGATTGGAGGGCTGTGCGACATGATGAGATGCTCAATACAGATGGTGCAAAGAGAAAAATGCCATTTGGGCAGCATGCATTGGGATGCGCTATGAAATAGTTTTGTTTTTTTATTGTCCTGTACTTGTATGTGTCGGTTTGGTTCAGGGTGATCCTACTGGGCATGTCTGTTTTCACAGTCGATGAGCGTTTCTACGGCAGATATATCCGTAGGTTCCTTTGTTTTGTGGACTGTGTCCGCCAGAATAGGTGTTTTGATTACTACCTTAACACGTGTATTCGTTGACCAAGCTTAATTTACTCAGAATATCAGACTACACTCCGTTTAGCTATGCGCTATATATCTGGAGAAGCAGAAGCCTTAAGATCCTCCTGGAGTTTAGAAGCATAAGCATGTGGACGATCCCTCATTTCTGCAGGTATCGAGACCGATACGTGGGTACCCAAGGTAACAATTCCCAGGCCCATTAGGTAGTATCTTACCATGTGGGCGATACTCAGCCCAAGTCTAACATATATATGGTTGGAAGTACATCTACACCAGTTTGGCCCTGAACGAGTTCCACCAATAGGACTAGGTGGGAATAGATGTAGATTACGATATATTTACTAAAACTAGCCTTGAATGTCAGTCATAGGCCGACCCGAGACCACGTAAGTTGTATATCGTATGTATATGCACTCTATGCGTCGTAGATTTGGTAATTCGGATGCTGACAACCTCGGAACTTGTCCAACTGGGCTAGGCAGACGTATGTAATTCGTCCAGCTTGCCCTGCACGGGACAAGCCGCCATTCTAGCTTGAATTATAGATATAGACAGCTGAGCCCAGGAACGTGGCGCAAATGATGATATAGACCTTGGAATATTTCATGTTACCCCGCAAATTCTTTTCAGCCCTGGTGATCAATATATGGCGGGTATTCTCGCTGTTTCGGTTGAGAGTGGATCTCAACGTTGAAAAGATAAGTGTATCCTAATTAGTTGAAGGGAAGACAAGATTGAAAGAAAGAGATACCCAGAGACTGATTTTTTGCAGGGTAGCATACACATATGTATCAAGAATGTCCTGTGATATTAGAGTGAAGTGTACAATGTTAAGAGGTAGAGTTGTATAGATAGCGATGATGCAATGCGGAGAACCCATGACACTTCACCGCCTCGGTCTGTCCAACCAATCCAACCGCAGGGAAATCGTCTTATCAAAAGTAAAAGCCCTACGGAGTAGAGGTCAAAGAACACTCCGATTGTAACTTGCAAGTTCTAGACTTCTTTGTGTAATACACTGACTTCGGGAGGAGCTCCATATTTTTAGATATCTTGTACAATATACCTTTGATACTTAGTGATGATCTGGCCAACTGTACAACGTACTGTAATGTTATAGAAACGAGGCATTATTTCTTGACTAATATGAGCGATTTGCAGGAATAAAAGAAGGAAAATGCCTCAAGATTCAGATCGAAAATCAAGGCTCTATGCTGATCTCATAGGCGGGGCGTTGAATGCAACGGATCGTTGTAGTTGGCTCTGCTACCTGGCCTGTAATGATACAGTATTAGTACGTTACGCCCATTATCTGTTGCGGTCAGAGCACGTCAGGTGTGGCAGAAAGAGCATACATCATCTCTCTTCCCCAAAACTCAGTTTCGGAATTGCTTCAATTATCTGCTTTGCAGTTCTTGACTGTTTTGATTGCACGCTTTGACTGTCGTTCCAATTGGATTGAAACTGGTTCTCACCATATCCGGGTAAGCAAATCATTCTGTATGCTCTTATCAGTTGCAAGGGCCCGTCTGCTCCTGAAAGTCTTGCATCAATTTGATGCATATCCATAGCACTTGCGCCAATCCCTGCAAGTCGATGGGGGCCGTGTATCCATTGGTTTTTTTTAGCCCGCATAGGGCCAAGCATCTTCGTGGGGTGTCCGGTTGGGCTGCTGCTGACCTGTTAACAGCTCCCAGAACTTCATCATGTCAACCCAAGCTGCTCCGGCCATCCCTCCTCGACCGGCTCGATCTCCCAAACCACCGCTGTCATCTTCATCATTAGAAATGCCCAAGATACCGCCGCGCCCGGGCAACCGCCGCAATGATCGTTCTGTTTCGCCCTTGCGTGATAGCTATGCACCTTCGCCGTTCAATGAATGGACCGGTCCTAGCATGAGCCGTACCGTTTCGAATGATCTGCCTCCACGTCCCCCAAGCGTCACAATACCGTCTCTCGGCGAGGAGGGTATTGAATATGCGGATCTCGACCCAGGAAACGTGGGGGATAACCACCACCAGACACCTGCGGAGACTCGCAATGTTAGCAGTGATCTTAAGATCCATGCACCGAGACCTTCGTTGCCGATATCAAGTGCTGAAGCAAAAGTCCAGGCTGTCACCCGCACTGATTCCCGACAGGCTGCTGCGGCAGGACTAGGCCGAGGCGTTTCGCCTGCTCGCGAGGAACCAGAACGTTCAAGTCGTTCACTACATTCCCGAACGAGTGGCTCACGCGCCGAATCCTCAACTGTATCCAATGAGCGCCGACACTCTGCTCATACCAAAGAAGAGCAGGGGTTCCGCGTCCCCATGTATCCCCATGCCGGTGAGGTTCAGGCACCATCCCCCAGCCCGTACCTTGAACAAGGCTCGCAGCGGTCGAGCCGTAACCACAACCGCACTCGTAGTGCTCGGGACTCTTCCCTCCCCCCTGGTAGTTACGGTTTGCACGGACATGGTATTCAGCATCCCGATAAGTTTGAGAAGGCTTGGTATGAAAAGCATCCCGATGAATTCGTGAAGGAAGAAGGACAATATGGCCCTGGTGTCGGTACTCCGCGTCCTGATTGGGCAATGAGTAGCGATGATCTGAACAAGATTGTTCGAAGCTCAGCCCAGACCGGTTCTGGTCTTGGTGAGGATTTTGAAGCAATTGTGTTGTCGGCTGAAAGCTAATTGTATCCAGGTACTTCCCCAAACGTTGTGGGAACCCCTGAAGAGGAAGTCGGGTATATCGCGTCCGACGAGTACATACATCAAATTGCTTCCCCCCCTCCTGACGCTCGATTCGAAAGCCAGCCGAGTGTTGAGTCGCCACTTCGACAGATGAGTTTCCCTTCAGAAGCCATGGAGAAGCAAAACACCGCAAGCCCGTTGCGTCAACGCAGATCCAGTTCGCATGGACATCGTGATGGTGGCGTAATCCATGTGGATGATCCGATGCATCCTTTGCACCACCCGGACGGGTTTGCCCCAACCCCCGCGCTAGAAGAGGATGAGCCGACATATGAGAATGCCGTGGAGGAGGAAGAGCCAATTTTAGCTGCCGATGAAGTGGGCCCTGAGTCGGCGTACTTACATCCTGCCGTCTCGCCGACATTTGATCGTCGGGCAAGCTACGAGGATGATGGCCGCAGTCGAACCCCCAGTGTCACGCACAGTCGTTCCAACAGTCGATCAGCAAGCGCCCAAGGCCAATTCCCGGTGCTGACCCGTTATGACTCGCGTGAGGATACGCATACACCTCTTGAAGACGTGGACGAGTATGAGCCGTTGTTCCCCGAAGAGGATTCTAAGAATGAGAAAGCCGTGTCAGCTGCGGATCGTTTCAAGAAACGGCCCGACTCACTCAAGCATAGATTTCCTAGCCAGGATATCTGGGAGGATACTCCGGACAGTCTGCAGCTTCAGGCCACTGTCACCACTCCAGATCTGCCTAAGCGAGACTCTTCCGAAATTTTCGAGACACCCGAGCAAGAGGCCACACGCAGGATGCAGAACACCAAAGTCGACCCTCATCAAGTGGCCGCTCACATCCTAGAAGGTGAGAGCGCCAAGGACAAGGTCCCCGCGCGACCAGACACCTTGAAACAGCGTTTCCCCAGTAGAGATATTTGGGAAGATGCTCCCGATAGTCACCAGCTGGTGACCAGAATTGAGCCTGCAAAAGAAGAATTGAAAAGTCCGGAAGTGCCTTCCAAGCCTGGAATTCCCCCGCGCCCGCAAAGACAGCCTCAGTCTATCTCACCGACCGAGAAGCGCCAGCCACCAACAATCCCAGAGAGGCCCAAGCCCCAGGTCCCTACCCGTCCCGCTAAATCCGGCCCCCAGGCCACAGCAGGCACTACTGAAGCCCCGAGAGAAGCTCCTGCAGTCAAGGCCAAACCCGCAATCCCTGTTCGTCCGGGTGGAAGCAAGATCGCAGCCATGAAGGCGGGCTTCCTCACCGATCTCAATTCACGCCTGCAGCTTGGCCCACAACAGCCCAAGCCTCAGGAAAAGGAGCCCGAGGCGCCGGTTGAGAAGCAGCCTCTGAGCGATGCTCGCAAGGGAAGAGCCCGCGGCCCAGCACGACGCAAGCCAGCCGTCGAGAAAACCACTTCCAGACTCCCCACTATTCCAGAGATTAAGATCACGGAAGCTTTGAATATTTGGCAAGTCGGCCAGGATGGGAACCTGGTTGTTGGGACAGACAACGACGAGGGGAAGCCTTCCGCTGCAGTGAAAGAACCATGTGTGCCCATCGAACACCCAATGGCCCCTCCACTCGCCAAGAACACCGCCGGCGAATCTGTAGACCCAACACCTGAATCTCCCGTTGCGGAGGACGTGACATCGCCCGGAGCCACAACATCGGATGTGCAGCCTGTTCAGACTCCAGCAGAGCTCAAGGAACCGACTGAATCGTCTCTGTTTGCAGCCAAATCAGCAGATAATGAGGAGGAGAGAAACAACGTATACGTGACAAAGTCCTCTGAACCTGCGTCTGAACCTGCAGCTGTTGCCGCGGCGATGGCTGAATCCTTCTCGACTCCAGTTAAAGTGGATGATGCCCTGGAAGATATGACTGCCTCAGCTGACGGCAAGAAGGAGACTGATGGTATCATTCACCCTAAACAGTAGTTGGGTGTGTGGATTGATTACCCCTCGCTTTCCTATGATGTCGCTTATGTTCCACTCCTGCTCACCAGATCGCCAGATCACACCATAGGTATTCCTTTCTGCGTTTTTAATAACTGATTTGTTACTTGGTTCAAATTCCGACATCTTCTTTACCTTTCTATGTAGACAACTGTAGTATTCCGTAGTTAAACAAATTGATATATCATCAACATCCCAGACCTGCTACATACATGCCTTGTCCTGAAGGGGACAATACAACATATAACAGATACATATGTGTATTAAGACTGCAACATGCCTTCGGAGTCCAATTCGGCGCCCAGCAAGGTAGAACTCCCGAGGTCCCCTGTTGCAAATTAGACCAATCAAACACCACTAGCACGGCCTCAAAACTCTAGACAACTACAAAGACACAGAGCGAGCAGAGGGCTATCATACCATTGGAAAGGATAGAGATAAGAGGACCAGGAACAATGATTGAACTGTTCTTATACTACCCAGTTGTTTTCCTATCTATACATGGGCCGAGATCAAATAAAGCCTGATCTCTCAGACATAAGTGCATAAGGGGCAAACACTCCACGCTAATATATCCTACCTCAGGTGAGATAGAATGTGAAACAAATGCGGAAGCAATTTTATATCTAAACATTGTAGATGTCCGACGAGCATTCACCATCTCCGGGTTGAGGTTGAGCTCGATGGCCAATGTGACGTGATTGTCCCACGTGACCGCCTTTGACAGCCGCGGCTCACAGCCGAACTTAAAGAGACTCCAACCTCCACTTAGCGGAATGGAGCTCCTCTCTTCTTGTGCTCTGGGGGAAAATTCGAGACATTTTTTTGCTTCATCAGCTTCCATATAGTTCATCTCTCTATTCAGAAGATGCTGAACCCCATTCTTCGTCTCTTATCGAGCTCGATTTAGATCATTATCGCACTATCTCTCGACATTTCTCATCGGCCCTGACTTGCATACCCTTGTCTCCACTACGATGGCGTCCGTCCCGGGATATTCTGCAGCAGGCAGAACCAGATCGCTAGATGACACTACATCTGCCCATTCTGATGAAAACACTATCTCTCAAGAGAACGTCTCCCCTCAGGACGAGTCGATGGAGGACACTGAAACCGTTTTCTTGAATAAGAGTGTATCAACCCCAAGCCACGGATCGGATATTTCCAGCAAATCACTCAGTCCATCATCAAAACCCTCCCATATCTCGGATGAAGACGAGCCGCGCAAATGCTGGATTTGCTATACAGATGAAACGGAGGACTCGCCACTGAATCTGGAATGGCGGTCGCCTTGCCCTTGTGCCTTAACAGCCCACGAGGCATGTCTGCTTGACTGGCTTGCCGACATGGAAAATCCCCGGTCGCGCAAAAGCAACGGTGGTGGCGTAACAATGATGTGCCCTCAGTGCAAGACGGAAATCGTGGTCACTCGCCCGCGAAGCTATGTGGTCGATATACTTCGACTAGTTGAGCGCGTAGCAGGCCGATTAGTTCTTCCCGGCATGATGTTCACAGTGGCCGGCACTGTATGGGCCGGGTGCTGCGCGCATGGAGTTTATTCAATGTACCTTGTTTTCGGAACCGAGGAGGCCAAACAGATCATGGAGGAGACAATGGAGGGCCCATGGAATCCCGGGATGAATATCGGGTTGCCGCTCATCCCGCTCGTCTTAATATTCTCACGCACTCGGTATGCCGAAGGCCTGCTTCCCGCCATTCCGGTTCTTTTCTTCGCTGCGCATAACCCGGGACAAGAACCCGACTTCGACTTGTGGCCACCCACACCGGCTATGACGTTTGCCGCGCTGCCATACGTCAAAAGCTTTTACGGAGCGCTTTACGAACGATTATTCGGCGGCCTGGAACGGAAATGGATTGCCGAAGTACAACCCCGCGCTGCGGAAGAAATCTTGGATGATGCGCAACAGCAAGATCAGGCGGAGGGTCTCAACCGGTTCGGTGATAATGGGAACGGACAGATATTGATGGAGATCGATCTTGAGCTGCAAATGGGCGATGGAAACGAGCCGGATCTTGAGGCCCTTCCAGTCGGGCAGGACGAAGATGCCGATGGCGGCCCTAACGGAGTACAAGATGCTGGGCAAAACAACAACCCACTAGGACTTGGGCGGCGACAGAACGAGATCATTGCTGATACCAGCAATCTCGCTGATGTCGTACTCGGAGCACTCGTATTCCCAGCAGTCTCAGCGTCGATGGGTGGCCTGTTGAAGTACCTTCTGCCTAAGTCATGGACATCCTCAGTCATGGACCGTGGTCGCTTGGGGCTACTTCAGACCCGCTGGGGTCGCAGTGTTGTTGGCGGGTGCATGTTTGTTCTATTGAAGGATGCGCTGGTCCTGTATTGCCGGTGGAAGTTAGCTCAAACACACCGTCGCCGCAAGGTCTTGAACTACGATCGAGCTAAGAAACACCATGCCACAAAGCGGTCCACTGGATAGCTTTGAACAGATCATTTCTTCTCTCAATCGATCCCACTTTCCTCTTCTCATCTTCGGCGCATTGACTGCATTCTATGGCGTTTATGGCATTCCCTTTGACGGCTTTGGCGGGATATTTTACACATGATGCCTTTGATGATTCTTGATACTGATGAATACCTCTATATTGCTCTATTCGACAAAAATATCAAGTCATGATCTCTGCACAAAAGTCGTGTATCAATTTCTATATGTACCTATCATCAAACCTCAACACTGTCTTAATTGACAAGTCATCAGATGTAGGCATTTCTGTCGTGAATATATCGGATTCCCCCAAATTCTACCATTTTGTAATTAAATTAATTAAAAGGACATGAAGTATAAATTGCTTCGCAACTAGGTAATGCATGCAGCGGTAATGTTAATATCATCAAGCGCGCGGCTAAACAGGCGGACAAGATTCTGCCGTCAAGGAATTATTCCCCGTGGACCTCAATTACATCGAGCCCTCCCAACTCCTACCATCCAACAGACCACCATCACAATGAAGTCCTTATCGCCAGCGCTCGCGTCTCTCGCGAATGTCTTCAAGATTCCCATGTCAATGGCGCCGGTCCGCCCCTCAATTTCCCGGACGTGCCACGAGACCCTGAACCGCCAAACACAACAGCTCGGCCCAGTCACAGCAGCCCTTCAATCAGCGCCATTCTCGACAACAAGCGCAATGGCCGCGAGAAAGGGCAACGGTCCTGTAGTTGACAAGCGCATTAGTATGTGCCATACCCCTACGCCGAACTCTCATGCTCTCACGCTTGGCCCGAGTCCCGAGTCCCAAGCTCGAGCCCCCCCCCAGCCAAACCAAACATGTCTTATGTCCAAGGCCAAAGAAAGAAAAGAACAAAAAACTAACAATCGCTTTCTAACTGTTTAGCTCTGATCCGCTACTTCCTCCACCACCCTCTCACCCCCCGTCCCCTCCGCTTCTCCCGCAACCGTTACCTCCGCCACTGGACCATCCACCGCGCTTGGCAATTGTTCAAGGCCCAGCAGCGCCGCAAGCACGAACTCGAGATGATGCGCCAGTACCAGAGCATGCAGGATGCGTGTGAGGAGCTACGCACTGGTGCGGGCGATGGAGGAAAGCTGTTCCGCGTCTCGATGAACAAGAAGGGTATCTTCACTGATATGTTCCCTATCGAGTATGCTCGCATGCAGACTGAGTCTCCTCCTTCTGATGGATGGAACCATGATTGGAAGAAGCCTGGTCAGAAATAGAGAACTTGATGGAGAGATTGTCTGGTTGGATTTGATGTTGGGTTGAAGATTCATTGGACTGGAGGGCCCACAATATGTATCATTTTGGCGCTATGTAACATATGCATTTCTCTTTTTTTTTATATTGATATACTAGTTTGCATTTCAAGCTCCATAACACTTTATTTGACTTGCACATATGCGTTTCCTGTGCGATACTCTGTATGGATATGGAGTATAGGATATGTCTACAGCGTATGAGGTACCGAAAGGAGATAGTTGATTATATAGTACCCTAAGGGGATGGTGATCACAATGTATGAGAAATGAGCGCTGAAAACAAAGGCACCAGAATTACTACATGAAAAGAAGAGAACACAATGAGTGAGATCGCAATGTACTTCGGGGAATTGAGTGATAAGAAGGAGGGGAATCCGGAGTTGCACGTGCATAAGCATCAGCCACGAAGACGCAATTGATCAAAAAAGAAAGACGTAAGAAAATACCTGCAAGGGAAAAGACACGGCTGAAAATAACCGGAAAGCAGACATCGTACCCAGATCAATCGACCCGGGTTAGCACAAGATCCTCCCAAACACCAGTGATGCATGATACAACGGAGCGTCGATTGATATCTTCATGGTTGACACCAAGTATCAATCAACTTCCCAAGTCAACAGAAAAACCGCGCGCTGGCAGAGAAAGAGTCGGCATTTTGCACATCCCAAATTGCATCATCAGATAACCACGCAGCAAGACGATTTGCGTTTGTCAAACGTGAGCAATGCAGCACGGGTAGCTGCCTCGAATACATCGTCAACACCCTCGCCCGTCAGGGACGAGCATTCAAGATATTTGCGGGCTCCAATCGACGTTGCGATATCACTGCCCTCTTTTGTCGTCACGAACTTGAGTGACTTCTTGCGCATTTCTTCGATTGCCAATGGGTCTTCACGAAGGTCTTTCTTCAATCCAACCAAAAGGATCGGCACACCGGGGCATCGCTCGTTTGCTTCGTCGATCCACTATACCCGCAGATCAGTACCACTGCCGATTCACTGCCTATTTTGGAATTTATCTGAAACGAACCTTGTGTTTCACGTTCTCCAACGAATCTGGAGTATCCATTGAGAACCCAATCAGGAGGACATGGGCCTTCGAATAGGCTAATGGTCGCAAGCGCTCATAGTCTTCTTGTCCTGCTGTATCCCACAGAGCCAATTGGACTGAACGGCCATCGACACGACAATCCGTCACGTAGTTTTCAAATACCGTTGGTACCTAACGGGGGGAGATGTCAGAGATGTGATTGGACGAGGTGTATCGAGGTCGAGAGCACTAACATAATGCTGTGATATAATAACATGTTAGCCACTTGACTCTGCTTCTAGGGGCCTCTTGTAGGGGTTTAAGGACTAAACTCACAGTTGGGAAGTACCCGAGGGTAAAGACGCTGAGCAAACTAGTTTTTCCACATGCACCATCACCAATGATCACAAGCTTCCTATCAAGCGCTTCAGGTTAGTACATGCGAACACCACTTTGCCTTCAATCCCACCGGCAATGGTATCGGAGGTGCTAGGCTGCCACTTCCAGTCCTGCATAATCTTCTTGCCATACCGGATGGGGGATGTAAGACACCACATCCAAAAATGGGCTGCACATACCTTCGCATCACATTATCATCCTGCTGTTGCGACATTATGAAGGTTGCAAAACCCTTTCGTGATACACAAGGGTAATGGGAGAGCGGAGGTTATTGTGGATCAGCGAGATGACGCGGAGTTCCGAGTCAGATTTCAGCTGATTACGAGAATTGGCGGACACGGATAGTAAGGAAAGACCAGCCCTGGGCAGATAGCGGCCCAAAAGGATTATAGGGAGAACTTGAAGATGAATGGGTGGCCTGAAGATGCACCCAAACAGTGATGTGACGAGTTGTTGTGGGAGGGGGGGGTGGTGGAAAGGTCGCGCTGCGGCTGAGGCTAATGATTGGGGGGGTTTTGACGTAGACACGGGAATCCCTAGGTAACCTCAAAATTATAGGGGGTTTAAAGAGAGAGGAGAAAGGGTAGAAATTGAGTGAGCGGAAGTTTGGGGGAAAATAGAAAAAGAGGCTGAAGCTGAAGAGTAAGATAAGATGAAGAGGAAGACGTTTACAATTACTCCAAGCGGAGACCTCATTTATTAAGGCTTACGCCGAGTACGAATAGTACTAAATATTAATAGAGACATGGATATCTTTTGCAGTTTCATCATCCTATGGGGACCCTTTTTTTTCCACTCTCTCTTGTTTTATCACCTTAGGAGATATTTTTAATTAGCGCTCTCCGTGTCTCACCAGGTCGGTGGATCAGAGCGCTCATAGTTGTTTCCCCTTGCCCATTTACCCATTCACCGCCTGATGTAGAGGGAGATATTGCTGGCAGATCAAAGGCGGGTATGTCAATGATCATGTGACTCAAAGCAATATAGTGATCAGCATGAACAGTAAGATATAGTTTGTTTAGTTTTGTAACCAAGGAAGGGAAACTTGACTGAAGAGTTGAAATATTTGATATATAAACTTTACTACAGTGGACAGTTTGAAATATCTTCCTACCATCAAGACACTACCTCTAAAGCTTACAATTTGAGATTGGAGCCTGAGGATTAAGGCATTAGCTCGCTTGCAGCGGCTATCCCGTTGCGGCGGCACGACAACCAGCCAGAAGGCTGGAAAGCCCATCACTCCATCCATTCATTGGCGTTCGATCTCTCGTACCTTCTGCGCTCACTCAGCCTTGATATCTTCCAAGGTTGTTGCTCCTGATTCTAACTCATTGTTTGTTTTTCTCCGCTGGTTTGCCAGTGCTCCAGGAGCTAATCCGAAGCGCAGACACGTCGTGACCCGCCGAGATCATTGTCTTTCAACCCCCCTCCTCCCGTGTCCTTATCCTATCTCACCCCTCACGTTTGCCACTACGGAAGTGTCTTCTAAGCAAATAACAAAGAACGCGATTGACTCTTTGTGCGTGAATACGCCAAGGGGAATAATTCCGGTAAGTTAACACCAGATCGTGGAGTCATCGGAGCTTTGTTGGTAGTGCTCTTTGGCACTTCCGTTCTCCGCTTTTCCTCCTCATTCTACCACCCACCTTCTCTGACATTGCACTTCTAACTCAAAGCTTGCTCTGGCGGTATTAGTATGCTGCTGAGGCAGTCCCTACAGCTTATTTCACCTCCACCATGGCGACCCATATGTCAGCAACTCCGCTTCCAGCAACCAACGGCGATACCCATGCGCGGGGTCCCCAAGGCACCACATCGACCGGATCGACAGCGACATCTGCGCCTTCTGTGAATCGCAAGAAGCAGAAACGCCGACAGAAACAAGCTGCTCGCTTAGCCGCGGAACATCCCGACGCTTACGCCTCCGGAGATGCGGACTTGCTAGCAACAGATGAACAGCGCTCCTACGATGAAGACCACGAATATGACCTCGATAATCACCACCACACAGCAAGTGGTGATCATTACGGATATGCGTCACCAGAACATCCCCGCGGACCACTAACGATGAACGGACCCGATGATCACCACACTGCCTTAGGCGAGACCTCAAAGAGGAAGAAAAATAGGAAAGCTCGATCTGACTCCCAGAATCATGCTGATCGCAGCTCCACTCCGCTTTCAACCCCGTCCGCCACCTTCTCCCACCCTCCTCGGCCTCCTCAATCCTTGCCATACATCAGTCGATTCACTGGAAAACCTATGAAAAATAGCAGCATCTGGAACCAGTCAACTCTAGAAGAACGCGAGAATATCAGGACCTTCTGGTTTGAGCTCGGCGAAGAAGAGCGACGCCAACTTGTTAAAGTGGAAAAGGATGCTGTTCTGAAGAAAATGAAAGAACAGCAAAAGCACTCCTGCAGTTGTACAGTTTGTGGACGGAAACGAACCGCGATTGAAGAAGAGCTAGAAGTCCTCTACGACGCATACTACGAGGAGCTGGAACAGTACGCGAATAACAATCAAGGCGCATTCGACGAAGGAGCTCCCATCATTCCTCCTCCTCGACTCTATCAACCACCCCTTCGATCCCCCGGGCAGCATACTAGGACACACGGCCAGTTTCATCCGTCGCGGAGCCGGGTCCAGGAGCTACCCGAAGACAACGATGAGGATTTAGAAGAGGATTACGACGAAGAAGAGGAAGAGGATGATGAAGAGGAAGACGAGGATGAGGAGGAAGAGGATGACGAAGAGCTGTACAGCGACGAGGACCTTGAAGATGATGAAGCTCGAGCAGCCCGGGCTGATTTCTTTGCATTTGGTAACAGTTTAACTGTGAAAGGTATGCAACAAGATCACTTTACCAACACCATAGAGGTTTGACGTCTAACTTTGAATACTGATCATTTTCTACCAGATGGAATTCTTACAGTTGCAGACGATCTCCTGAAAAATGATGGCAAACATTTCATCGATATGATGGAGCAATTGGCTGAACGGAGAATGCAAAGAGAGGAAGATACACAGTACGGAATAGCTGCTGCACATCAGTCCTTCCATGGACATAATCATGGTCCTTTAGATGATGAGGACTACGATGACGAAGAGGACGATGAGGACTATGATAGTCAAGAAGAGGAAGAGTTCGACGAGGACGAAATGGTACGCGTCTACGATTTCATACTGTTCAGACCCATTTACTAATATTATTAATAGGATGCCATGACGGAGGAACAACGCATGCAGGAAGGCCGACGGATGTTCCAGATTTTTGCTGCCCGAATGTTTGAACAACGAGTCATGACGGCATATCGAGAGAAGGTCGCCGAACAACGTCAAAAACAGCTAATTGACGAGCTCCTCCAAGAGGAGACGTTAAACGAGCAGCGCAATGCCAAAAAGGCCCGGGAAGCGCAAAAGAAGAAAGATAAGAAGCGATTGCAAAGACAAGCAAAAGAAGAGGAGAAAGCCCGCCGGGACGCCGAGAAGGCGGCTGAAGAGGCAGCTGCAAAGGCTGTGCAAGAGAAGAAACTCGAAGAACAGCGATTGAAGCGCGAAGAGCAACGGAAAAAACGTGATGCCGAACGAAAGGCGCAAGAGGAAGAGCGTGCTCGCAAAGAAGCTGAGAAGCAGCGACGACTCAAAGAAGAGCGGGAACGTCAAGCTGAAGCTGAGCGTAAGCAACGAGAACACAAAGAGGAAAAGAAGAAGCGAGAGGATGCCAAACGCAAAGAGAAAGAAGAGCGTGAGGCCTTTGAAAAAAGAACCAGAGAGGAGCGTGAGCGCAAAACGCGTGAAGATCAGGCGAGGAAGGACCGAGATGCAGCACGAGAGCAGGAAATCCGAGATCGTAGTGGAAAACGAGAGCAAGTCAGAACCTCGCCACCACACACTCTACCAGGCGTCATCCCATACAATCTCCAGTCTCAGGCACCTCCTGGTTTCCTACAGTCTCCGCATTATCCTATGGCAACACCTATTGTTCCCAAGGTCTCGACTCCGGGACGGCCTCGTCAACAATCTCACCATGGCTCTTCTACATCCTCCCCCCACTCTCAACCTAACAGCGCCGATTCCTCTCACCACCCTTCCATCTCCCCACGTTCCATGGGTCATCAGCAGTCAGGCGCGCCTTTCGGTGCCAGACAAGGTTACCAACAGCCTCCTTTGCACCATCCTCAGCCTTCCGCTCCTCTGTCACCGTTAGGACGCACAAATCCTTCAGCATTCTCTAGCCTCGGTGGTCTACCGTTCAACCCGCCGGGCATACCAGGAATGGGTCCTCGATCGACTCACCCTCCAGAATCGATGTATTCGTCGAATGCTGGGATGATGAACCCTTTGCGATCATTCAACGGGTCTGGTGGAATTCCCGTGCCGCCTGGGATGAACGGTGTACGCCCCATGCCGCCGAGCCGAGCGTTCCCTGATCCTGGACACAGCCTTCCCTTCGCTGGCAATCATGGAGTGTCTGGGGCATTCCCTCTACAGCAAGCCGGTCTATCAAAAGCGCATTCCAGGCAGCCCTCTCTTTCATTTGACCGGTCCCCGTTAGAGTCTGGGACCCAGCCATTCCCCATCACACGGCCAAGCCCTATCAAACGCCCATCTAGCTCCGCACAGGACCGGCAGAACAATGGCAATGCTTCAGTGCAGCGAGAAGTGGATGGCTTGAGTGCTCATCTAGGTAGCAGTGCGCTTCTTGATGACACCGATGCTACATATCCATCAAACCTGTCTCAATCATTGCCTGGTGCGCCCGCACCCGGGGCATTCCCGGGGCCAACCCGAGCGAGCTTCCAAGGATCGTCCTTGTTCTCGGATTCTCTAGGATCCCCACACAGTAACTTCGCGGTTGGTTCTCCAATGGGAAACCCCACATGGAATGCGACGCCCTTTGGGGGCTCCCCCTTCCCTGCCACATGGGGACCCACCCCCACCGGAACTGGCTGGCCTCCCAATAATGCCTTCGCAGCGGGTGGTCATCATCGGCCCCACACTTCTCGACCCGTTACCATTCGCCTGTTGGTCATCCAAGCATGCAAGCAGCTGAACTCGATGACCAGCCCGCAGAAGGGTGCTGGAAGCTTCCACGATGTGAACCTTGTTCTCGGTCAGGTGGAGCAACTACGCAACTCGGGCGAGCCATCGATCTCTTTAGATGAAATGCTTGATATCTGCGACACAGAAGGCAGTCCACAGAATGGTGGCGGATCGTTCTCTATCAAGGAAGGCCCAGGTGGGCAGTCTGTCCGATTCGAGCCCGACCCCAACAGCGCGGTCTCTGGTCATCGGGGTAGCATTGTGCCTGGCGATATCGGCAGTCCGATCCCTAGTAACAGCCACCCAGCCCCATTCAGTGGATTCGGTGGGCCCTCCGTGCTGCGACAGTATTCTTCGCCTCCGACTGGCTTATTCGGCGGGACTTCTCTATCCTGATCATGATTTGATGCCAACCCGGCCTTGGGATATATCTTCTTCTCGGCCCCCTTTCTGCACTGTTGCTGGAACGACTTTGAAACGCCTTCTCATCCATTTCTTTTTATTTTCCCTTTTTTTCCCTCCTCTTTTATTGAAGCGTCATGGATTAACGTCATACTCACACATCTGCCGACATCTTTCTACTCGAAAGAGTTACTGCTATCGATATGGGTTCTTTATTTGCTTGGTATTTTTCCAATATGGTTGGATGCTTTACTTTTTGAAGTATGGCATCCGGATTTGTTTTCATGTACCGTATGAGTCTCTGGCCTTTCTACATTATGCAGCGATATCCGTGGAGTTAGGGTTAGTCTCCCACTCCGTCATCGTCTTGATCAATTGCATGATCGAAGGTTTCTTCGGCTTTGTTTTGTTGGTTTCCGCGTAGAACTTAAGAATAGAATTTAGGAACGTAGAGATGTATATCTATTCATCACATGCTATGCAGATAGGGTTTATATATATACTCCAGAAGAATTCACTATGGCTCCCTTTATGGATATGATCATATTTTCGATGATTAACCAACACATCGGTGCTGCCCAGGTGCTTGTTTGTTCTACAAAAAGGAAAAACAGAGGTTGTCCATGGCCAACACAAACCACGTTAAAAGGGTGTGGTGTTATCTGGAGACAATGATACACCTGTATATACTAGGAATGAAAGAAAACTGGGGAGTAGCAAGAGAGAAAAAGAGGCGGGCTTCCAGGAACAAGAGAAAGAAAGAGACCAAGGAAATAGTAGAGCACAAAAAAAAAAGTCCTGCTAGGAGGATCAAAGCAGAAATCCCACAGGACACATGACATACAGTGCTTCTTGAAGGTCTCATCTGGCAATTACTTCGGTGGATCTGTCACAATGCCTTCGTATTCGCGAGAGCGAATATACTCCAGCGTGCGTTGGAAGTGGCGCTTCGGGCCGTCGAGATTAGCATTTGCCTCGTCTTCATTCGTCTGCAGGTTGGAGTGGATGAGTTCGATGAGACCGTTCAAGTACTTAGTAGTGACGGTCTCGTTCTGCTGGTCGAAATAGTAGACATAACGGTTCAGGATTTCCACAAAGAGCTCGACGGAGACAGCGGTATCCATGCAGGCGTCAGCCACTCGGAGGGCACGCTGGAGGCACTCGAGGACCCGTTTGCCGTCGCGGTAGAGCTGAAAAGTTGACGTCAGTTAAGAGATACTAAGACATTGAATTGGAGATAAAACCTACATCTTTGGGATCATCTTCTTCGCGTTGAGGGTTCTCAACTACCCACCAGAGGTGGCTTGCGAGATACACCGCGCGGCATTGATCGGGCTTCTTGAGGAGTTTGCTTCCGTGCAGCGCAGCTTTGGTAATGAGAGTATCGTAGTTCTCCTTAGAGAACCCACGACTCCCGTGTAGGGCGCCTGAAATAATGCAGACGGCCTGGAACTGGGCGCGTGAGTCACTGATCGCATCTTCATAGATGGTGAATGCCTGCGCGAAGAATTCGTAGCTGACTTCCTCGAATCCGGTTTGATCGGCAACCTCGCCACACATGACAAACAGTCGCAGTGCGAGATCGGCGCAACCAGGATTTACGCGCTGATACAAATTGTTGATGCTCTGGTGCATGAATCGGTATAGAGCCGAAGACTGTGATTGCCAATTGTCGTCGTAATGCTCGCGCGACTTCAGTTTGCGGGCCAATCGGATCGAGGCCGTTATGATTGCAGGGGTAGTATAGCGGATTCGTTCATTACCATCGGCCAATGCCTTGCGCGTTGCTTGGAGAAGCTGTCATGCACTGTTAGTTGTAGGGATACAGCATCTGGGAATTGATCATACCTTTAGCTGGGTGTCATTGTCCGGTGCCTGAATCAAGTGCACGAGTCTCGCAAGCCACCCTTGCTCTTCTACCGTCTCATCGGTTTCTCCTCCCCGCCGTTGGGACTGTGACCCAGGGTATCCAACAGACTGCTGCATGCCTTCCTTGATCAATACTCTTGCTGCCTGGAGCACACGATCGAGGTTTTCCGTTGTGGACACCAAGATCTTGTTCTTCAAAAGACTGCGAATGACCTCGCCCGCAACAGCCCTCCTTGTGGGGTATGACTGTGAGCTCAGTAAGGGCAGGTAATGTGGCAACGCCAAGGCTGTGAAGATCGAGATGTAAGATTTGAGAGGAGCATTGAGAAGGTGGAGGATGTGTTGTTGGGTTGGCGCCGAATGCAAATCGGCATGATCAGTGTATTCTGCAGTCTTTTGCGTCGCAAAGTCCAGGACCTGGTCGACGTACTCTAACCGATCTGGATAGGTATTCAATGCCAGATTGACAAGTGATACCAATAAGGCCATGGTATCTTGAATCGGCAATACACGCGTTCTGATCAAATTGACCACTTGATCGTAGAAGATATCGTACAGCTTGATTTCTGCTGGGATACCAGACTTAGCGTCGTCCCCATTCTCAACCTGCTTTTCTTCTGTTGGCGGTTCAGCAGGCTCGGGGATTTCTTTGGGTGTTTCTGCTTCGCCGTTCTCGGCACCATTTTCATTGGAAGTATCATCGGTGCTAGCGTCCTTTGGCTCTTCAGCTTTGGTTTCTTTGGCAAGCTCGAGCTTTTGCAATAGCTTGGTGACAGCTTCTTCCTCGCTTTGTTTCCGTGCTTGTGGCTCTACCGTTGAGTCTGCTTCCCTGGCCGCATAAGAAGACAAACGGTCCATAAGACCAATGACGATTTTCTTCATATCCACGTGTGGGTTAAGTCTGGCAATGGCAGATAATAGAAGGTCCAGGGTGTGCAAGTGGAATTCATCTGGGAAGACCTTTGTGATGACTGTTGACCATATTAGCAGATGGGCCAAGCAAGAATATTTTCCGAGTAAAACAGAAAAAAGAGAGCCATACCTTCCAAGAGATATTCTTGCGCCAGGACATCTCGACATTGTACAACCTGTTCAAGAAGCGCTTGCAAGATACCCGATTTGTACCCTTCAAGGTCAACCAGTTGGCTGAGTCGAACGATGTTGCTACCGACGAGTAACTCCAGTTCGCGTCGTTCTTGTATGCGCCTATCCCGCTCTCGTGAGGGGCCCTGGTGCTGAAGCCGAACCCAGAGCTTGTTCATTTCCACGAAATTCGTCAAAACAAAGTTGATCGAATCCTGCATATTACCCTCTGGGCCATCACCGGTTCCGGAGGGCAAATAATCCCGTGCTTGGCCGGAGAGGTAGTATCGCAAGAACAGGCCACGGATCGGGTGTTGCACGCCGCGGCTCATCTCCATCATATCCTTCATGATTTCCTTGACCGGCGCATCTTCGACAGACATGTAGACCGTACCCACGGTAATCATCAAGTATAAGCGGGGGACGATATTGCCGGCATACTGAACGAGCTCGTATAGGTCGGCGAGGTGGTTGACGGGGTGATTCTCCTTTAGGTAGACGGAAAGGTGTCGCAGCGCATCAAAGACGGCCATATACAATTCGTAATACTGCTTCGGTCCGAGACTAGGGGTTCGTAGTTCGGAGACAAGAGTCGATCTGTGGAGGTAATTTCAAGCTGTTAGCATACGAACGCATTGCGCACGTTCCGAGGTCGCTGCCTGGGGAGTTTCATGGGGGGAGCTCACCCGCATTTCAGTGCATCCATGAGCTTTCCAGGAGTCTCTAGGCATTTGCGCATCAGATTCGACTGCTGCCTCACCACCCCCAATGCCTCCTCGAGGAGGCGGTTCTGGTCCTCGGTGACGGGTGGTGGGCTAGCCATCATGGAATGGGTGAGGGGCGGAAGCTAAGGGGAGAGCAGGGTGAACACATGCAATGCAAAGACAATGAGCTAGCGAGAAAATTTGCGAATCAATTCATGTGACAAGAATCAAGGTGGGAATAATGGGGGAGGGGGGAAGAGCGGAAGGAAGTTGAGTGGAGGATAAGCTTGGGCGTGACACCTTAAGACTCCCCGAGACGTCACCCCGTGGACTCACGGTAGCGGATAGCGACTCCAGGGTTGTTTATACCACACACCTCTTTTGTTGCCAGTGCGTTCACCTATAAAGCTTTAAATAGTCTAACTTCTATATTTCTAGAATTTTCAAAGGTCATCTAGGTTAAAAAAAAAATTTGGATGTGTCCTTAATACCTGCCATATGGCAACAAATTGGGTTGCCTAATCACAAAGGATGAACGCAACGAGCAACAGAATCAACCACCTCTCCCATAAAGATTCAATCTCTCCCTATCCAGATCCCAGTCCACCGCATGTCTAACCCCGTCTGCCAATAGAGAATGCTCGCCTCCCACCGGGGAATCGCACTCGGGACATCGACTCGTCTCCCTGGCTAGTCCACAGTCGCCAATGGTAAACGGATGCCCGTTACGACAGTAGTACCAATGCCCAGTTCCTCTGAACTCTTGAGCCATTGCCGAAAGAACTTCAATGCGTTCCTCGTTGGTGATAATTGTGTAGAAGGTGCCTCCGCGCAACATCTTCTCAACGCTGCGAACCTCATCTGCCAAACCTCTTGTCTGGCCTGGGTGCGCATCGCAAAGACCTTGAGCTGTTTGAATGGCAACCTGGCCATTTCTCAAGATTATGTTCCTCTTTTCCGGTGTCAGGCAATGTGCTCGTTCGAGGGCAGAGAGCTGTGCTAGGAAAATATGACCTTCTACCTGCTGCAGAAGTCGTTGGTGAGTGACGGCTTGCTGGATGAGGGTCTGGCAATCATCCTTTATCCTCTGTAGATCAAGCTCGAATCGAGGTATAACATCACTTGGTCGTCCTTTGGAAACGAGACTCAAAAGGTCAACGAGCAAAGCAATGTCCAGACGGATTAGGAGGGCGGTACCCTGGAGGAAGCCTTTGGTCTGTAGCACATTATCGACATGATCAGTATTTTTTTTGATTATTTGGCGTTGTCGAGCATTTTCAATCATTCTCCGAACTCTCTCGAATGGTTGCTCCTCGGGTTTCACACGGCGGCGATAGAGATCAACGCGCTTTCGTAGGTCAAGGATTGAATTCCATCGATCTGGATTTGTGTTCTGGATGATTTCTCCCATGGTCTGAATTTGATGACTTCGCGAGCCAGATATCTGAATCACCGCTGGCCAAGGAAACTTTCTTTGACCTTTGGTTTCGTGCAATTCACGAACAAGCTGGGGAAGTTCCGTTGCAAGGGGGACATATTCCTGGTTGAGTAAGATGATCAATTTCTTCGTCGACTCATCAAGGATAGCTCGGCGAATCAGTCGGCCATATCGGGCGATATCTCTCAATGGGCCACGACAGGTGGCGCATGTTTTGATGTCTTGAATAGAGAACGGAGCCAATGATACCGAGATGGAGACGGGCTTGCCATTAGCGTCGATCTCGTAATAGCTAGCCATGTCCATTTGCGCATCCATGCTTTCAATCGTCAAGAGATGGCCACATTTGGGGAATACGCATGGGGTTTCATCCAGGTCGATTTCTTTGTACGTTTGACCCAGAATGAAATCGACTTGATGATTTCGGATGTCCTTATTTCCACAGGTTTGGCAGAAGGGGGACGAAGGACAATTTTCTCCACATACTGACGGGCACTGATGCCCACAATTTAGCTTTTTGTCGCATCGCTTGGAACATGGAACATGATCACAAGGGGCTGCGCATGGCATCGAGCAGACGCTGTGAGGGCACGCTGAAAGACATTCTTCTTCTGCGCAAGGAGTACACGGATCGAAGCACTTTCGTGGGCACTTGGAGTGGCCGCAGTGCACTTCGCAAGGGGCTTTGCATGGAGGACAGGGCTCCTCACCGTGGCAGGGAACGCTGCAGGTATGAGCGCACGTAGAATGATTCCGGTCACATCGTTGCTGGCAATTTCCATGGTTTTCTGGGATGGTCTCGGGTCCTCTAGTGACGCAGCGATAACACATCCTCTTGCACAAGTGTCCACAAGGCAGGGGGATGCGGCATTGAGCTAGGCAGCGATAGTCTTTTGATCCCACATCGGTGTGACATGGTAGTGAGATGGTATGATTACAGCCCGGGATCGTCTTGTCTACACGCATCAGACAGCGAACTGTTGAGATATTTTGATCTTGCCAACAAGGAAGGTTTGGCATTAGATGGCCGCATGGGAGTGTTCTGTCCTTTTGATATACGTTGACCATGCACTTCTCCGGACAAGGGTCCCCGCATCGCTTAGGGCATGAGTGATTACAGCCACTAAAGGGCCGAGGGCAATGCTCTAGGCAAAAGACAGCGTTGTGAAGAAGATCTGAGTGGCACTTCTGAGCGCAAGCATGTCCACAGCCTAGCCGGTTGACACAGCGCAGGTTGCAACCTCCTTCTGGAGAGAACTTTGGAAAATCTTCTGGCGTCGACACTGCAATCGGTGTATCTGGATGGCGAGGACATTGCAGTTCCAGGGCCTTTCCGATATTCTGATCTTGCTTCAAAATCTTTACGACTTGAGCCCACATGGGAACATGGATCGAGGTCTCGGAATTGCCGATGATGTACATGCCATGTTGTGCTCGCGACAACAGAACATTGATCCGATTGGAAGTGCGTAGAAAGCCACATTGGTTCTTTGGATTGCTTCGGACTAGAGAGATCACAACAACCTTAGCTTCTTCGCCTTGGAAATTGTCTACCGTGGCCACCCGAAGAGTCTGTGACAAGGCTGCTTTGATCTTTGGCTTGGCCTCGGCCTCATAATCCCCATAGCCCGCCTGCTTGAGATCTTCTCGATCACGGTCCCCTACTACAATGGCAAAGAGTTCATCGAGCCTTTTTCGTAGTCGGTAGAGTTGGCATAGATACGGAGTCAACACGGCGATGTCCCCGTGTTTGTATTCACCTTGTTGAATAAGATGATTGACGAGTGAAACGGTCATATCGACCTCATGAATGTTCCAATGAGAGGTTGACATAGCATCGGCATCAGATCCTCCCTCTCGCTTTCGGTGATCCAACCAGAATAATCTTTTCCGCATCCCCGCAATCTCCGGGTACTCCGAGACAGATGGAGCATCCTTCAATTTTGGATACAAGGTTTCACGCACCAACCGAGAGATAGATGGATGCATTCGTCGCTGTGTTTCCAACGTGCTGAAAGGAGCTCCGCAGTCCATGGGGCTTTTGTTTGAGCTCACTAGTCTTTCAAACAAGGAGATATCGAGTGAGTATTGCGCACCACCCCGAGGATTCTCGCTAGAAAGATCGTGATTTTGGACTTGAGGGCGAAGTTGTTGCTGATCACCAATGAGGATTGCATGCTCAACAGAAGGTATAAACGCCGTAAGGAGATGTGATTCAAGAACTTCACCAGCCTCCTCGCATAGCATGAACTTGCATGGAAGCTTTCGAAACATACCCAGTCTGCGAGCAAGTCCCGCAGTAGTGGCGCCGATGACGTCTGCTTGGGCCAGGCAGCGAAAGTGCATCTCATCCTGGACGCTATCGTACCCCTGTTTGGCGGCCTTGTGAGAGGAAATTATTTGCCCAACGCTTTCATCCAATTCTGCTCGGCAATCACGAACCCAGCGGTTGTAAAGATGCTGTCGTTCCTTTTGAGACATCTCAAAAACACTGACGCCCATGAGTTCGCCCACAGGCCGTGCACGAGTACTGTCTTTGGGTGCTGAATCAAGCCAGGAATTGAGTGCTGTTTGGGGACTATGGGGTTTTACTCCCAAAAAGCCATCTTGCCGAACCAGTGCAAACAGCTGATCGTGGTGCCGGGAATTTGCCCGATGGATATAGGACTTGAGACGAGCAATGGGAAGTTCTTTTTTCAGGTCAAGGGCCCGAAAGTCATCCTCACACAATGAGAGTCTTTCAGCTGTGCACCATCTTTGTTTCTTCTCCATCTTTGTTCTTGCTGTATCTTTGGCAACAGTTTGAAGGTTGAATCTTTCCAGCCTCTCTGACTTGGACTGGGATCCAATACGAACGATTTGTGATGTCACATTGTTGTCCAGTAAAGCCTCAAGAAGTTGGTCAAGAGCATGATTGGTATATGTAACACATAATATAGGTCCTAATTTTCCTCTAGCTGCCTCTTTGTTTGCCAGTAAAACTTTGACAAGAGCCACACCAGTGTAGCTCTTGCCGGTACCAGGTGGCCCTTGTATTAAACCGAGCTTTCGCTTCAAACAACTGATTAATGCATGAGCCTGTGCACTATCCAGGGTTGAATGATCCTGTACATATTTCACGTCAGATGGTTGATTAACGCGGACGAAGAAATTAGTATCATCCTTCATGAGGCAGCGGAGATTGAATGCAAAGCCAGGCTGCGAAGCATATAATGGAGGAGCCATATCGGATATGTTAAAATTCTCAAAGACCCACGGAACAAATAGTTCCGAGAAAGGTAGGTTTTGGGCCACCTTCATTGATTGAAGTGCTTGGAGCGTCGGTTCAAAGGCCGGAAGAATTACTCCTGGGAACTCCACCAGAGACATAGTAGGCTGCTTGGGACCAAAAAGGTCCAGAAGGACTTGAGTGTTGGCGTACCGGGAATCAACCAGCATCAACATAACCGAGCCTCTTGTTGGGCTCTTCCACAATGTCCTTGGCTCTGTTCTGTTCTGTGGGGGGATGTGATCCTGTGGGCGGACGTTATCCCTTTTACGCCTGGGTGACATGTCACGATGCGTGACGGTGCAAAACAACACCACATCTTCTTGAATGATCAGGCACACAAGCGCACCGGGCTGTAGACGCTTTGAGTTCTGCCACCACATCTCGCGGATCATGGGTGTGTAGTTTGCTACAGAAGCAGGCTGAGGGAAGTCGACTTCGAAGTAAAGACCCGAAAGCCAATTGAACTCGAGGTTGACCACCAAGGACTTAGGATATACGAACTTGCGCACTTGTGACTGCTGGGCACGCGGACTCAGTTCGTGGTGGATTGCATCTCGAAGTTGACCGACGGTGTCTTCTCGCAACAACCGAAAGTTTCGATCTAGCAATCCGTCGATACCATCAATATGCCACTGAAGTGGGTTATTAACGGGTAAGTACTCCCCTCGAAGGCTGCGGATTTCTTCAAAACTAGGCATGATCCTAATCTGGCAGATGTCGTCGAAGTCATTGTTGTGTCTGCCCCCGGGATTCTCGCGGTTGGCGACAAAAGCGACATTGGTTTCCTTCTTGGCTTTCTTCTCCGGCGTACCCGTTGGGAGCGATTTTCCAGTCTCCATGCGCTGAAGAAGACGATCAAGGTGCAGCCGAGATTGATAAAGTCTACCGCTCATGCCATCCTTACTATTCATCGAGGTAAACACAGTTTCAAATCTTTGTGCAACGGCATGCAGGCAGTCCTGGATAGGAGCGGTAGAATTCAGGTCCGCAATGCGAGAAAACGTGTGTAGAGATGCCTCCAGTAACATGGCACTGCCTTCATTGGTGGTGTCGACTTCGAGAACCCCACAGATGAAATTGAGCCATCGCGCTGCTCTGGATCCGTCGATTCCAAACAAGACATTGTAGATTGTGCCCACCGCCTGCTCCAGTACCAGAGAGGAGACAACCTCGGGATTTGAGATTGTCTCTAGAAATGGTAGCACCTGAGTCTTGAGAATTAGGTCTCTCGTCGCAGCATCCATGTCTTCGAAATTCTCCTCGACAAGGTCTAAGACAAGGCGCAAGCCGTCCTCAGTCGCCAATGTCCGGATAACTTCTTGTCGTATGCTGGCATCAGATTCGATCAGTTCCCTCGCTTTCCGGAAGATGGTCGTTTTCTTCCCAGAAGAGGGACGAATAACGGTCGCGCGCAGAGGAATGCTGCCTTGCCATACTCGAAATGTTTTTTCTGCATTTGGGAAGCCATGATCTCGTCGGGGCAAGGGCTCAGGGCGTTGGATCTGGCTAGTTGGGACTTTTGGGCTACGGCTTTGGTCATTGTTCACATGAGCAAATTTGCAGTTTTTCCATTGGCAATTGCCTCTGGCGAAGTCACGGCACATCCTTTAATAGGTTAAATCGATTAGCATCTTCCACAAATTCCTTAGAGGGGGTTTCAAATATATTCAGATGTCTCTCAAATCGCTTGCAGTATACTGCAAAAGGAAGGGAGATCTAAAACACACCTTTGGGGGTCCATGATCTGGTATCATTTCCTGGTCAAGTGCTTGGTGGAAAGTATATGCTCGGGAGGAAGATCCCTAGCTAGGTGATATCACGAGAAAATGTGATTTGTGAAGGTCAAGGAGGTTAAAAGCACTGCAACAAACTGCTTTCTAATGGTTGTTTGCTGTGGGATATGCAATTCCTGGACCATATGAAAGAACATGATTGAAAGCAAGAGTGTGAAAGGGAAGGAAAGAAAAGATATATATATATATATTCAAAGTTGTCAGGTGCTAACGCGCGGTCGTCCATTTACATAAGTTTGGTTATCTAGGCAAGCTTCTTTCGTTACCATCCTCAGGTATATTTAGCATTGGCTCTTTGATTTTGACTGTCTATTTGATCGATGTGCTCTATTGAGTTAGTTATAGGGCAAAGCAATAGCGAAAAAGCATGCAGATCGCTTTACTTCGTATCAAAAGTGGCCAACGCTCTGTTTTCTAGCTACTTACCTTTTTAGGTAGGTGATTTCACATCCTCGAGGGCTAGGTCTACGTATATTGTTGGCCAGCAAAGACAAGAGATATAGGAAGATGAAAACACGAGCAATTGCTTATGAGCACGTAATAAAACAAGAGAATAATGCTTTCAATGACTAACTGTTCCTATTTAATGGAACCCGAACGTATCAATTTCCCAAGCCCCATCGAGGAACCTGAGACGTCAATGATTATATACAAGAGGAACAACCTGGCAAGAGAAAAGGCCAAAATCGATCGAAGGCCATGGCGAAGCGCATATTTCATACAACTCGCCGTGGTTGTTTCAAGGATATGGCGAAGGGCCGCCTCCCACAGGCGTATAGAACCCGCGAGCACCAAACTTCTCTGCCAAAGAGACCTCCAAGAGCAATCTGGTTAACAAATTTGTTGTTTATCTTTAGACAGATATTGCCCCAATCGCTTTTGGTGAACCAGCCAAGAAACGCCATGGATATCAAAGTACAGAAATATGATTGTCGAGGTGACATTGGCTAGTCACCTACTCTTTCCGGACATGGAAGTCCACATTACGCTCGCGCATCAGCTCCTTGCGCTCCAAATCCTTGGCTGTAATAAATGAGTTAGTGTGGTGTTTCAAGTCAATCACCGGCCAGGGAGTTTCGTACCTTCATCGTAGACCAAGAACTCGTGCAGACCACGGCCAGAAGGCACCATGGGAAGAACGGGCACCTTGCGGTCAGTGATGACCTCCAGCAGGGCAGGGCCATCGTGCTCAATCAGCCACTTCAGCTTCTCCTCAAGTTCGGAGGGCTTGAAGCACTTATCGGCAGCGACGCGCATGGCCTTGGCAAGGGGAACGAAGTCGGGGTTCTGCTGGTGAGTGTGGGAGTACCGATCCTCGTAGAAGAGGTTTTGCCTGAAACAAAAACGTAAGTCAAATATACGGGGAAGAGATCAGAGACGATAGCTTACCATTGAGTGACCATACCCTGCTCTTCATTGTTAATCAGGAGGACCTTGACACCAATGTTGAACTGAGCAGCGGTGGAAAGCTCAGTGAGAGTCATGTTGAAAGAAGCATCACCATCGATGTCGATGACGAGGCAGTCCGGACGGGCCACCTTGGCCCCAAGAGCGGCGGGGAGACCGAAGCCCATAGTACCGAGACCACCGGAGGTGATCATGGTGCGAGGGTAACGCCAGCGGAAGTGTTGAGCAGTCCACATCTGGTGCTGTCCAACACCAGTGGTGATGATGGTCTTCTCCTTCCGGTCGGCGGTGAGTTCGCTAAGCTTCTCGATAATAGCCTGGGGCTTGATAGGACCGTCCTCGGTCTGGCGGTCGTAGAGCGACAGGGGGAAGCGCTGCTTCCAGTCGTTGATCTGCTCGAACCACTCGGGACGCCCAGAAACAGGCTTGACATGGGGCAGAAGAAGACGGAGGTTGTCGGCACAGTCACCTTCCACGGCCTCGTTGGCCTGAACAACCTTGTTGATGTTCTTGGGCATGATCTCGAAATGCACGATACCACCGCGGCCTTCACTAGCGGCAAGCTTGGCTTGAGGCGCAAACTTGGGGATACTGAGAGTGACACGGTCATCGAAACGGGCACCAACAGCAATGATCAGATCGGCCTCCTGCATAGCCATGTTGGCGTAGGCGGATCCGTGCATACCCAGCATGTGGAGAGCCTTAGGATCCAACTCATCAAATCCACCGAGACCCTGAAGGGTGGTGGTGACCGGGATGCATGCCTTATCGGCAAATTCCTTGAGGATCTGGGGGCCATCAGGGCGAGCAAGGAGACCCTGTCCGACATAGAGGACGGGCTTTTTGGCAACGTTAACGAGGTTAGCAACACGGTTGATGGTGCCCTCGAGCTGCTTGCGGCTCATTTCACGGGCTGCCACGGTAGCTGCGCTAGGGAGCGAAGGGATAGTGCTGTGCATGGGAATGGGGTTGCGGAGAATGCCAGCGGTGACATCCTTGGGCAGGTCAACCAGGACGGGACCGGGACGACCACTTGTGGCGATCTCGAAAGCTTCCTGGATGCGGCGAGGCAGCTCACCAACGGACTTGACCATCACATTCCACTTGGTGCAAGCACGGGAGATACCGATCACATCGGCTTCCTGGAAGGAATCGGTTCCAATAGCGCTGGTGGGGACCTGACCACAGAAAACAACCATCGGGGTACCATCAGACATAGCATCTTGCATGGGAGTAATAACGTTGGTAGCACCGGGGCCAGAAGTAACGAGAACGACACCGGGCTTGCCAGAGGCACGGGCATAACCCTCAGCCATGTGACCAGCACCCTGTTCATGCTTGGGAAGGAGGAATTCGAAGTGCTTGGAGTTGTAGATAGCATCGAAAACAGGGAGAATGGCACCACCGGGGTAACCGACTGTATGTCAAGTATTAGAATTGGCCAATTGTGCAACGTCAATCATGAGATACTCACAAACGTGCTTCACACCCTGGCGAAGCATCATCTCGTGGAAGATCTCTCCACCACTCATTCCAACCATTCTTTGTACTAATCAGTTTCAGTGTTTCCAAGCCGTTATTGGGGTAACATACGAGTCATCGAGCTCGGGGAGCTGGCGATGTTGCAAGGGAGAAATCTCATTGCGATGGGGCTCCTGGTTGAATGCCGGACTGGGCACGGGTCTGGACTCCCTGATGATTGAACAAATTAGAACCAGGCTTCAATTGCATTGCAATCATAGGGGGAAATAAAACTAACGGATTTGAAGCCGTAGCTGTGCTCTGGGTACGCTTCTGGACAGAGGAGCGGTGGGGCGAAGCGGCAGAAGCCACAAACGAGGTCGAAAAAGGTCGACGTCCAGCAAGCTGCTTCTGGAGGTGGAATGCGCGCAGAGCGCTTTTTGAGGGTCTTAAAGGCATCATTGTGTATGACAGCCAAGCCAGGAAGACTGAGGGGAGAGTGATTTAAAAAGTAAGGAAAAATGAGTGCCAATTGACCGCTGAAGATTGCCAGTGACTCGTCTCTGGGGTTTCCGAGAAAACGCTTAACCCAAAATGTCCGACCGCTCTGAGTCAAGAAATTCGGGGCTTCTTATTGGCTCGACGCCCCTCTGCTCCCTCCGACCTCGGCCGTTGCTAGGTCACCTGATTTGGTGTTTTCGTATGTCCTCGGCAAAAAAATATGGTCTACGGCGTACATATACATATCTGCTGTACGCCTCCTAACAAAATATTGACAAATTAGGCATGTACGTGGAACTATAATGTTGGCCACAGGGACCTCAAAATCGCGATAGTCCAACGTCTCTCTACACAGAACTCACCGGAGCCTTGTCCGATTTTAGATCTTCCAAACTTTTTCGGACAAGTGGGTCCAGATCCGGCCGAGCATCTGGGCCAAGCTACTCTACATGGGACATTGTAAGGACGTTCATGCCTGCTGCGCCCTTTGTAGATGCGATGTTATTGATCCCTTACTTCATGGTCTGCGAATACACAAGCCTCCAATGTCTATTTCTCGGCTAAACTTCTAGTATTTTTCCTTCCCACCTCGCCTACCCAACCTAGCATAGAGGTCAACCATCCTTTCGTTATTTCGAAAACTTCGCTCTTCTATACTAGTGTTCTACCTTTGGCTTGGATGATTTCCTAGGGGTACATCGAATTTCTGTGTATCCTCGGAATAGCAGTTAACATATATAATATATTACTAAGTCAAGTAGGATATAAGGGAACAAAAAACAAAATCAATAAAGCTTCGTATAGACCGGGTTGGAAATCTTAGTAAATATTAACCCTACGTTTCCAAGGTTATCCCCACATCCCTGTCGATCGTACTGTACTAGCTAAGCTGAGACTTATCTGCATCGTATCTTTTTAGCCCAGGGCCGATTAAGGGCGATGAAGTGTGCTACCAAGGACTTTAGTCCTATTGGCTATTACTGCCAGCAACATATTACTTAGATACACTTCCTCCCCATTTCATTGCCGAGGGCTCGTGTACCGGGGCACTAGAGCCCCGGGGGTAAACTCCATAGGTAAAGGTACTGGTGTTTAGCAATCGAAGGTTATATATAGAAAATCTCCTGCACATTTCATACCTTTTACGTCCTTCGTATACATCTAAAAAAGAACATCCAAAAAGACATAAAAAGGCCGCATAAGCAGCCGACTACTTGTATCGTACGACTTACATTGACCTTACTCATCATAGTACACATAGAACAAGAGTTTTTTTTTTTTGCCTGATCTATACGAACAAAAGTCCCCATTGATAGATTCTATAAGTACTTTATAATGATGTAATACCTTTCAAATAAAAAGAAAATTGGTGAAAGTTCATATGTCTACGTTGTACGTCGACATAATCGACATGTATCCCTATATATAGTTACCAGATTTTAGGCTGCGGATACGACTTTCCCGATCGGGGTGCCGCCGCTTTATGAGGGCGCTCAGGGTCCTGCTCTTTGAGTATTTCACAGTACAGGGTGATTGCTTAGTGAGCACTCAGGTCTTGCTCACTCAGACTGCGCTCAGTGAGCGTCATCTTGCCGCCCGAAAATAAAGGCCGAATTTGTCACGTGACAAGTGGATCACTTTTTACCTATATGGACAAATGCTGGAAATGTTAGAACTAGAGACAGGCTATATTTAGGACTAGAAAGGGCAAAAAGGCAATCAGGATATGTAGAACCTCAAAAGTCCGATATTAACGCGTCGTTTACCCCTAATAAAACCCTAAGAACATAGTATATTAAACATACAATACTTCCACACAATTCTTATCCCAAGAACAACTAGATATTCTTCTAGAAATAGTACAGCTGAGACTATTTAGCATGTATAGGACTCTATCAAAGTGAAAAGTACTGTGAAAAGTACTATGAGAGGTAGCACTGTCTAATCTCTTTATATATAGAAAGAAGCCCATATTTATAGTTACTTTTTCCTAAGGAATCAATCATAATCAATAATATAAAGCTATAATTAACATAATATGGGCCGAATTGAAATGTCGAGGCGCCGATACAGTGTGATAATAACTTACATATAAAAGAAAGCAAAAGTACCATCAGACTACAGTCAGCTGAGGACATTAGTTTTGCTCTAGTAGGAATTAGGATCTTTTGCAAATCATATATCTAGATCCCTAAATTAGGAAAATGAAATCTTAATCATTGAGGATGAACTAGGATTTTTCAAGAATTCCTTACTAGCTAAGCAATATAAAGAATTGTTATAAATTATTCAATGGAAGTTCCCTGATCAAGATATTCCAAATAGACGTTTGATCTACGCTACAACCTATAGTATAGAGGATTGATATACGATGTTAGAGGCTTCGACTTGCTATACCACACACTATTCGATTTCCAAAATAACGGAAAGGACTTTTCTTACTCGCCTGTGATGAGCTACAGAACTTTATATCTAACTAAAAAGCTTTATATTGAACTACCTAAAACGTGATTATGCATGAATCTGCACAGTGTAAAGCCTCATTTTACCTACGGAGTACTAGAGACAGCTGATAGAACTTGAACTATAGTATCTTCCTTGTTAAGGCAACTGTAAGAGTAATTTAGGTAGTTATTTTATTTCTTCTGTTGGTCTTAATTCAGGCCTGCAGGCCAGAATCAGGCACTAAGAAAGCACCGCCCCTGGGCTGTAATAAGTATGTATAAGCCAGTGCCAATGATTATCATGTTGATGTTTGTACATACCCATTATGCATTTTACGCAGGCCTCGCGGATTTCTAGATAGCCATAGGGATATTCGTTGATTCTATTAGTCGCGTTGGAGACGCTAGCTTCATTTTGTTCTCAAGTTAATATAAGTCTGGTGAGACTCACCTGGGATCGAACGTAGCCTCATGACTACAGAAATCTTTGTCCCAATACACCTGTTGTTTAGTCATGGAGATTTGTCTTGTCAGTGAGATGCTAAGCTAGACGCTGACATGGGACTGATGTCACTGACGTCCACCACTATCTAGCTAAGCTATATCCCCCTTAGCCTCAGTAAATTCAACTCTACAAATCCATCTCGGAGACACGATGGCCATGGATAATGTAGACCCAGCCGGTCGCGGCTTCCTAGGCGACCTTACACCTTCCGTTCTCCCAGTCTACCAATATCGGGACCGGGAGCAGTTGCTCAACACCGTCAAGCAAGCAGCTGCAACAGCAAGCAAGGCCACTACCAGTGAATGGTGTCTTATCGAACACGTTAACAATTCAATCTTCACAAGTGAATTTCTTCCGGCAAAAGAGGGCCCATTTGCTTCCTGGTCCTCGTATGACGCCCAATTAGACCGTGTGCTATTAAGAATGGCAAAGTCTAAAGCCCATGAAGTCGCTTCGGAAATCTTCCACGACGTACTCCACGATGCAGTCAAGTCTATGGGGATGAATCGCTCCCTTCACCCAACCGGAAGTGCTACCCACCATGCTGCAATGGGGGGTAAAGAAGCCGACAAGGCGTGGCAGCCAATCCGACTCCCACGCGGCCGATCAAAGGACTGGCCCAGTGTCGTACTGGAAGTTGCTTTCTCAGAGAGTAGGGCCAAGCTGCAGTCAGATGTAAGATACTGGCTCCGAGCTTCAGGGGGTGATGTAAATGTGGTAATCACCCTCCAAATCAATCAACACTCCCCCAACATCACCATCGAGAATTGGGGAACCCAGGGCAACAAACCTGTCAACCACCTTCATCAAACCATTCAGATCTCAAGGAAGGGCAGTAAAATCACAAACACAGGGTCTCCTCTGGTTATCGAGTTCGAAAAGCTCTTCCTGAGACCCCCCACCGAACCGAGAGAACGAAACATTCA
This sequence comes from Penicillium hordei, assembly GCF_028827395.1. Lineage (NCBI taxonomy): Eukaryota > Fungi > Ascomycota > Eurotiomycetes > Eurotiales > Aspergillaceae > Penicillium > Penicillium hordei. Next base: position 1,718,225 of record NW_026623147.1, on the reverse strand, counting down.
GATCGACGACGGGGACCTACAATTCTTAGCAGAGAGTGTTTGGGACTGGCAGGGGATGTGAAAATAGAGACTAATTTTCAAGAAGTGTATGCATCCTTAGCTGTGTGAGATCATGTTTCTTGTTTCTTGGTGCCCTACAGTTTAGCAGCATTAATATTCTCATCCATTGTGCCAGTGTTCTCGCCCCTATTATTCCCCTTCTGGAAGCCGATCCGGCTACTTTTCTGGATAGCTATAAAACTACTATTATTAGGTAATGGCATGGGCTATTGCCCCGGTAAACAAGATAGTCAGCACCAACAAGGACAAGCCAAGTTACCTTTAGTTCACACGTAATGGGGATGAAGTGGGAAGGAAGAAGGGAACCTACCTATGTAGATGCATACATATGGACCTACGGTATAATACCTACATGCGCATACATGTAGGTATCCACCTGGGCAGGTGCCCAGGTGGGCATGCTCAGGGTATGCTTGGCCAGAATTCAGGTAGCGAGGCGCCCACGGACAGAAACGTACTTTTCTGAGGCCAGATTCGGGCACTTAGGCATAAATCTCGAGTTTCGAACCCTAGTTACAGCATTCCAAGGTTCAAGGTTCCAAGGTTCGTGGCCCATTTCCTAAATAGGCTTAGTAGTGACTGACTTCCATTGTTCTCAGGTGTGTACCTATTTCCTACATAGGATTAGTAGCAAATGACTTTGGACCATTATGTAATACATAGGGGCGTGCTCGGTTTTACTCAGTAAGCAAAAAGCGGCAAGAGGTGAGCACTAAAACGGAAAGGGAAAGCGCGGCCTAAATTCCGGTGTATATGTATCTATACGTACCGGATTATGTGGGGCTTTCCTCTTTGAGCTACTGCTGCTTTTATGGGGGTGCTCAGTAGACCTCAAGATAGCCCATTGATGGGGGCCTTATACGCCCCTATTAAAGCCTATTTCTATACATAAAAATAAAATAGTGTTAGCACGTATAAAGTAGCTGATTAATAGCTATATTTTACGTATGTACCAACCTATACATGTAGTATTATTATATTTTTATAGTAAGAAGTGGGAATTAAGTAGATATTATACTGATCTTAGTATTATGATACTAGATTTCATATAAATTTCATGCAAAATCACCTTAAAAAGATCCAATTTGACCCGTAGATCACGAATTCACACGTAAGAGGATTACTGAGTATGATCCTCGACCCCCATTCGGCTCAATCCATCTACAACCCCAACTCGGTGTTTGTCTTCGCTATAATGGTGGCAACCATCATCGCAGTACGGCTTGGGACGGCGGCCGTTGAAATACATATTATGTTGCAGTTCATGTTGGGCTTGCATCTGTGGCTCATGAGCCCCGATCGGCTTGTTAAGCTGGAGGCAATGACAACCGCAGCGCTCAATTCATGTTGGAATGTTGAAAAGGCTAGGCCAGGTCACCTATTCAAGAAGCTGTCGACAGACGTGGCCCAACGGGAGATGACTATCACTCGCATATTGTTCTTGCTCCCTATGACGTCCCTCAACATATTGTCGGCCTTACAGCCCCCTGAACTCTCCTGGTCGGGGGTGGGTTGGAGAATGAGTACAGCCGCTGTGATTGCCGCTTACAACCTAGCAGTCTGGTTCGATAATTCTAGTAGTGGTGCACAACAACCTCCTAGACAAGGCTGCGGGCCTCCCTACATCTTCCTCCTCTAAGAAACAATTAACCGGCCACGTTATTACTCTATGCCGCACCGCCGCTATTATCACAGCTATTGTGGGTTTTCCTGCGACTCTGCTCCTCTTTCACCTAACGATGCTGCTTTGGTGGTATGCTTGCCTTTTTCTATACCGCGATCTTATCTATTTCTTTAACCCAGCTGCGCCACAAGCTTTTCATTCCGCGCTTAGCAGAATCAATGCACTGCTAGGAAAGCATGGAATCCCATTCCTTAGTCTAGTGCCGTTGCCTATAACGGGGTCATTTAACTTCCCATTGATAACGCTCACGGACGTACTCGGCTTCCTACCTACGCCTAAAGGGGACGCAATCAGATTCTCCGATGTGATCAAGGTCTGTGTATCACTAGGGACTGGAAAAGTGACAAAAAATGAGGCAGACACATCTATACATAGTGTAGGGTTGATGCCAGGCTGGAAAAAAGCTAAGTACGCGACACTATTGTATAACTCCTGTTCTATGAAAAAGGCTCCTAATTTTTATAAGATGGATTCCGTCATCGGATTTTCTGTTCCCTATGGAAAGTCTACGTCGTCCTAAGCATCGCATGGTTTATCGCTAGCATTGTACACAATCTACTGGAACGGCATCTACGGCGTTAACGATATGAGGACGACGGGACAGCTTATTCCCTTTATCATTGGCTGTGTGAGCGCGTCGCAGGTTAACAAGAGGCCTATACTATTTGCCTACTCGAAGGTTAGTCAATACCCCAGGGCTAACTCTCAAGGTCGGGGAAAAAGCGGAAACCTAAGCCACCGCTTATATTGCTCGTTTATACTCACCCGGGCACCCGGGAATTAATTGCTAGCTTCTCTTGCTTCAGCGGCTAACAAATAAGCATAAATACTCCGATTAGGTAGACACTGGACTTAAATTGGAGGATGGTGAAAATGGTCCTCTGATCTTTAGGATTGTGAAGAGGAATAGAGGTGACAACTCAGGAAGAGGTCACAAGGGAAGATTACATTAGTAATGAAAAATTCGCAAGAGCCGATGCGAGGGTGTATATACGAAGTCAGCGTACCTGATATAAATGTGCATATCAATGTCTCTAGGCATAATCGGCTTCAGGATCAAACCCAAGTAATATATCAGTAAGTCAATTCAAGTTGTATATGCGCCATACATAATATCTACAAAATTTTTTGAAACCTAGTAATTGGAGGATGATCAGTTCCAAACGCCTTGTTTGAATATAGAGAGATGGACTCTAGATGGAAGGGGCAAATATTTGAAACCAGTGAGCAGATCTTCCTGGGAATTTCTTAGAAAATCACCTTAAGGATGATCGAATTGCTCGGAAACTGCACGGAATAGAAAGGGCATAAACTTTTTTTTGCCTACTTGGTATATACAGGCTCGGACTGGCTTCTACGTATCCTTGGGAGGTCGTCGATAAGTATAACTAGATGACTATAAACACACCAGTATCCATGAGTCCTTAATGTGCTGATTGTAGTATGCACCGCCTATTGAGACAAGACATAAAGCAGACTTTCCCCTTTGAAAAATCGGCTATGTACATATGTAGCCACAGTCCATTTTCCATATTTCCCCTATTTTCCCGGTTTCATCGGGCCGTATCTGGCACAATGCCGATTTTTAGGCCCACTCTCGGGATCCCCCAATCCGATACGCTCGGCTCGACACCCCACAGTCCAGGAACATACCTTAGGTACCTACGTACATCGTAGAGGAAAGTCACTTTGTAGATATAAAGGTATGAATCTAGGATGTAAGTAAATATAATTGAAGAACAACTAGGAGGATAGAGGAGAGAAATTCCATAATGAAAATGAATATTGGCTACATGTTGGCTATAGTCGAACATGTCGTCATAGCCAAATCCGGTAGAAAACCCCCGCGAGAGGAAAATCAACCAACCAATCAGAAATCGTGGAGTTGTTGATTAATGGAGACCCTGGGGAGAGTCTCATGCCACCTCCCCGCAAAGTGGCTGCGCGCAGTCACCGAACTTCCCAAACAGGCAAAAATGGCCCTGCTGTAACCCCACGTGCCTAACCATTTTACCCGGGGGAATCGGGGAATATGGGGACATCTGTTTGAGAAATTACACACAAATTACCACTCTAGCTCTTCTACTTTTTTTTTACTCCTTTTACCTCTTCTGTTCCTCTTTTCCTCTTTCTCATTCTCAATTCCTCTCCTCACTTTCACGCCTTCACTTTTCCTCTACCCCGCCATGTCACTCCAACAAGAGCTCGTGCCGCAAACAGAATCCATCGCGGAAGTCTACGCAACGGACGACGCCTCGGTGAATTCGGTTGCACCAGAACACCAGCAGCGATGGACAAATCTCATTACCCAGTTCAATAAGACATATAACCACCGTCCAGACTTCGTGGCGCGCAGTCCCGGCCGCGTAAACATCATCGGCGAGCACATTGATTACTCACTGTACGATGTTTTGCCAACCGCCGTTAGCGTCGACGTGATCATGGCCGTCAAGGTGGTCCCCGCCAGCGCGGAGGGCACTACCATCACGATCGCCAATGTCTCGCCAGAGAAGTTCCCCACACGCGAGTTCAGCGTGCCCCACGATAAGGACGTCGAGATTGACCCCAAGAAGCACGAATGGGTGAACTATTTCCGCGCTGGTCTGTCAGGTGCTCTCAAGTTCCTACGCAAGGGGAAGCCCGATGGTTCGCTTGTTCCTGCCAGCATGCAGATCTTGGTCGACGGCAATGTACCACCTGGTGGTGGTATCTCCAGCAGTGCTGCCTTCGTGTGCGCCAGTGCCCTGGCTGTCATGAAGGCCAACAATCACGACGTCTCCAAGCAGGATCTGTTGGATCTGGCTGTTGTCTCGGAGCGGGCTGTCGGCGTTTATTCCGGCGGGTGAGTTATCCCCCCGTCATCAGACGACAGAATCCAACAGAAAGCTAACATCACTGCGTAACTATAGCATGGACCAAGCAGCATCTATCTTCTCAAAGCGCGGCTACCTGCTCTACACCCAATTCTTCCCTAAATTCAAAGCCCACCACGTCCCAATCCCCACATCCTCTGACGAAATCACCTTCCTAATGGCACAGAGCTTCGTAACCTCCAACAAGGCCGATACTGCCCCGCGCCACTACAACCTGCGCGTAGCAGAGTGCACTCTCGCCGCCGTGATTCTCGCCAAGCACCACGGCGTGACACTCCCCAAGGACAACAGCTCCCTTGGCTACAGCCTGCGCAATTTCCACAACGAGCTAATGACCAAAGAAGGCCGTCTCCAAGATCCACTGGAGTACCAAATCGACTCTGTGATCCAAGCGACGATGGACCTGCTCACACAAGAAGAGGGGTACACGCGCGAGGAGATGGCGCAATTGCTGAGCATCACCGTAGCCGAGCTAGAGTCGAGCTTCCTCTCCGCATTCCCCGTGCAAGCGGAGCGATTCCAGCTCCGCCAGCGCGCACTGCACTGCTTCAAGGAGGCGCGCCGCGTGCTCGATTTCAAGGCTTGTCTCAGCAAGGCTACGCAGCTGGACGAGAGGCGCATTCACTATCTCGGTCAGTTGCTTAATGAGTCGCAGGAATCGTGTGCTACGGCATATGACTGCAGTGCGCCGGAGGTCGATGAGATCTGTGCTATTGCGCGTCGTGCGGGTACTTGGGGTAGTCGTTTGACTGGTGCTGGGTGGGGTGGTTGCACTGTTCACATGTTGCCTCAGGGTAAAGTGGAGGCTGTTACTGCTGCGCTGAGGGATGAGTACTATCTTAAGAAGTTCCCAGATATCAGTAAGGAGAAGTTGGAGCAGGCTATGGTTATTAGCAAGCCGTCCAATGGGTCGTTCTTGTATGTTGTTCCCTTCCTCGCTCATTTGATCGCTGGCACACCGGATGATGGCTAACATTTTTTGGTTATAGGGTTATGGGGGCTGCTATTGACCAGATCCCTCTTTGAATATTGCATAGCAGATCGAAACGAAGCCCACTTGAATAGGGTTATCGATTATGATGAGATCAAAGTATAAAATTATATTCATCTTTCATGCATTATTCAATAGATAGTACACATTGACGCCGCAAAAAGATGTGCCGGGTGGAAGAAAGATCTCCTGGGCACAAGTGTCTTTCTGCAATATGTGCCTTCCAAGGAATCGCGTAGATTCGTTGGGATGGTGGAACGAGGCGAGCCTTTCGACTCGACTCACTTGCGCTGGCTGTGCCTTTGGTGGCCCTGTCTGGGTAGGAGGCCTAGACCTCTAGAGCTATAGATAGAATCTTTCAACCATAGAACTTGCTGGTTGGATTCGTCCGAAGCCAGACAATAAATTACCTGCATAACATATGGCCATGTTATAGTTCAGTCGGTTGTGCCTTATAACTTCAAGTATTCTTCTTGGGTACAGCCTTGGCGAAGAAAGAGCTCAGTTTCTGCATCCCGCTCGTGTTGACCTTCTTCAGATTCTTGACTCCTTGGGATTCTGCAGCCTTTGACTTTTTCTCCTCCTCTTCCTTGCGACGTTTCTTTTCAGCCCGCATATCATCTTCTTCGTCATCAAGGGCTCGTTTCCGAGTGAAGTTGGACATGTCGCGTGATGCGAGAGCTTGAGCCCGAAGGTCTGCAATCTCCTTAAGGCGGTCTTTAAGCGGCTTGAAATCGATCGGGCTCTCTGCAGAAGCGAGGATCTCATCTAGTCTCGAGGCCAAGGTGGCGGGAAGATATGACTCCTTCATGAAAGATAGTGCAGTGGAAATTTGGAGGAGCCGAGTAATAGAATCCCTAGCTGTGGACTCTTCGCTCGGTGGCTGTGGCACGGGTGTCGATTCCCCTGCAGGTGTCGCAACAGATGGAGTCGCAGTTGTGCCCACAGTCGAGGGGGACTCCTGCCTCTCCTCTGATTTCGAGACCGATTCCTGGCTCTCATTTGACGGCTCCTGGCTAGTCGCAACATCTTCTCGTTTGACCGACATCAAGGGTATGGCGAGCGCCTGACGAATAAAACGTTCTTCCAGACTTACAGGAAGACCCCGATCCGCCATGCGTTCTGCCTTCGTGATCAACTCTTGAACAAGCTTCGTCTCATTGAACCGGAACATCTTCTCATCACCGGCCTCGACTACTTCACAGATAGCTTCCGCCCGCGCTAGGAGGCAGCCCCGGAATTCGTCATCATAAAGGACTTGGCGCATATTCTTGGGCATATCGTCTTGGGAATCGATTATATCGTCGAATGGTTGGAAAAGAGAACGGCCTGATTTCGAAGAAGGCGCTAACAATGGAACCATGAAAAACATCGCATCAATTGGGGTGGCCACCAGAAACTCTGCCTTCTTGGTGATTGAGCCCTGCACGGAGGGCTCCTCGAGGTCCTGTTTCTCTTCTTCCAACGAGCTTGGGGTATCGCGCGTGCGAGGGGTGAACAGGATACTGCGCGCCATATGCGCCGGGGGTGCAACGACCGTAAATTCGTATATACCGCGATCCGGGCAGAAGAAGTAGCGTGTTAGCTCTCCCGATTGGGGATCTGGCAGGGAGAGCAGGCGCGCATTGTCGCTGGTAGAGGATGGGAGGATGAACGTTTTGCTCGGTTTCTCTGCTGCAACGAGGGTTTTGGTCTTAGTATCGTCTTCAGACTTCTTCGATTTCGACACTGGGGCCGAGCGAGTCCTCATTGTGGGTGTGATACAGGTGGAAGTGAAGATGAAGACCAGAAGATCGAGGGTGGAAACGGAAGGGGCTAAAATGGCAAGGGCAACCGCGACGCGAACGCGCCTTCCCGACCCAATCAGCCCTGTGCGCGATCCGTCACTTTCCCTTTGCATTAGCGAGTTTCAACCCTTGTTATCGTGTTATTGTATCCCTGTGCTCTGTTCTCTGTGATCATTTTGACTATCCCCTTCTACATACTCTACATTCTGCATTCTACACTCCGCGCAAGGGCAAAGGGCATGGGCCGCAAATGACGTTCCATGGTATAGTCGGTCTCTGATTACGTCTGAATCCTCTCATTAATCGCCAGTAAGGTCCGTCCAATTGTTTATGCTGATCGGTCGCTAACTATTCTCCTCCGCCAAAGTGGTTGAACCTGCGTGGCCGCCCCAATCGCCCCGCGCGGCTCTCTTGAGTTCGCCGGCTGGACGACGAAAGTACCAAGAGATGCAACGCACTCGAGAGAATCTGAAATCACCATTAAAACGCTCAAATACCACACCTAATCTCCGATCAAAAGCCAGTCAAATTGTGGACGAAGATGATGGGGAAGAGGAGGATGAAGAAACCCTGCAGCTTCAGCTAGCCGAGATCAAAGCGCGTTTGAAGTTGAAGAAACTCCAGCAAAAGAATCGCGGAAGGTCTAGTTCGAACCTCGAGGATGACGATGTTCGACCAAATTCGGCAATCAGCGCTTTGCGAACAGAAGACCGCGGTGCGACACCACGAATCGCCAAGGGAGGGAGGCAAAGAACGAGCAGCGATGGAATTCAGGTTCCGGCATCACCTACCAGGCGAGAACTGCCTCCCGCTGACCCAACATCGCCTCGGAGGTATGTCATGGGAATTGATAAGGGCTGGAAGGCCAGTGATGTATCCTTGAAACGACCTCCAAGTTCAAGACCCGGGCCTCGACCGAGTAGTCATATGGGGTTTCGAGACGGTGCTACACCGCGCTCTAATGACATATTCAGCTCGCGGCCCCAAACTTCTCCTTCATCAACGGGAGGGATCAACCGAATAAAAAGTTTCAGCGAGAGAATGGCGGAAGGCAGGGCGGCCGAGAAATCTCGGCTGGAGAGAGCAGAAAGGGTCCAGGCTAACCGCAGTTCAGCTTTTCAAGTCGACAAGTCGGAGATCGATGCCTTCAAAGCTGCAGCTTCGGACACAAGGCCTTCATCCCCACCATCGTCATCACGAGAGCGCCCTGTGGAAAGCTTCAGCCGTGAGGATATTCTTCGATCTATGGGAGAATCCCGCCCATCCGGTCTACAACGCAGTAATACAACCCCGAATATTCGACGAACCGAGGGAATTGGCCACAACGAGAGACAATCTCATCTACATAGGCGAACTCATACGGCAGAAGAAGAACCAAGTTCTTCACACAAACTAGGTCAAACAGATGATGCTTTGATGAAGGCGCCGGATTCTTCAAAATTCGAGTCCTATTCATCGCTACATCTATCAAGCCGGGTTCTTCCGCATTCTTTCTTGAGCCGCACACTCGCAGGAAAGAGGGTTTTGCGCATCCCTGACCTACTTAAAACCGTTAAGGCACCAGCATTCGAGCTCCCAGAGGACATCGATGGGGACTTTGTGGTATTCGGCATTGTTGCGTCAAAGTCCGACCCCAGGGAAAAGAAAGCTACGGGGAACGCGTCGGCTCAAGAAAAGGACCCTTATGATGATGGACTTAACAACACCAACAGATATATGGCCATTACCCTGACCGACCTGAAATGGACTATTGACCTCTTCCTTTTTGACACTGCTTTCCCCCGTTATTACAAAATCTCGGAAGGGACTCTCGTCGCAATTCTGAACCCTACAATCATGCCCCCACCAAAGCACAAGCTGGACACAAACAGATTCAGCCTGTCATTGTCTTCATCAGATGACAAGGTGCTCGAAATTGGCAAGGCACGGGATATCGGGTTCTGCAAGGCTGTGAGAAAAGACGGAAAGACCTGCCAATCGTGGATAGATGGTCGAAAGACCGAGTTCTGTGACTTCCACGTTGATATCCAGATCCGACGCACTCAGGGCCAACGCTCGGGAGTCAATGCTGACACCGGTATGCTTGGTCTTGGTGGTAAATCCGGCTCGCGCACCGGATTGTTTGGGGAAGGAGTGAAGCGAGGAGGTGCTTTCAAGCACGGGCTGAAACACGATGGTCCTAAGTATGACATGGGATCTCAATCGCTCTATTACGTGGCGCCTTCCAGAAACCGCGGTGGTGGTCTTTCGTCCTACAACCCCATGGGAGGCTCGGCGGCAAACCTGATTGATGCGCATGACGACCCCTTCATCGCCTCAGGTATGATGGGCCGCGGTATGGACAGCAAGGAGGAACGAATGCGCAGACGTCTCGCGACCCAACAGCGGGAGCGTGACATCACCCAAAAGCTAGTTTCTGGCCGTGTCGGTGGTGTGGGTGCCGAGTACCTTCGCACAAGGACTAGCAACGAGAGCCCAAACAAGGACAAAGCATCAGGCACCCCCTTGCCCAAGAGCCCCACGACAACCCACGGTATGGATATGACCACCTTCGGCAAAGCCAAGAACGTCCGTTTAAGCCCAATGAAGCGTGCTCATGACAAGCCTCACGGTAGCGGAGTTAAGAAAACGCGGTTCATCACTTCAAGGGGTATCAGGGAGGCTGGCCGGGAGAGCCTGGGTGCGCCAGCTGAGGCCACACCGAGTGGGAAACAGGCACTCTTGGATGATGACGACGACGATGACCTAGAGTTCATTTGACGCACTCCAATATCTATATTTATCCTGGCACCACCTCAACCCTTGAGTCCCTCTTGAGGATAAGAATGCTCATAACGATGTAACGAATACAAAGCATGTCCTGGTTGCATTGGGCGGCTTGGTTTTTTGTTGGGTTTGTCGAGAAGTAGATACAACAACCCCTGTCATGAATCGATGTAATGATTAATGTATTTTTACCTCAATTAGAAGGCTCATGGAACGTTTTTCTCTCCTTGTCTACATGTGCTAATAGCATTAGTGATTAGCGCAGCTACTGCCGAACTTTGGAAAGCTTGTTTTGACTACATCAACTAGCAGCGGGGATACAAACATACTTCCCCAGCAGACAAGCGAGCTTTTGTACAAATTTAATACCAGCTACAGGGAAAAATTATCCAAAATATTCTGAATTTCTATTGAGCTGTTCCGCTTAACCATGATTCCTCCCGTGACGATCGCTTCCCGCGATTAATAAAACAAAAGAACACGCTGGTACCAAAATCAAAACCAAAAGAAAGAAACAATTTGGAAGAGCGCGGATGAAATGACAAGGGGAAACGCCGCTATTCAAGCCGAAGATGTTTTCATGAGGTATCCTTAGTATTCGCGATTCACAAACCCATGCGCGCCATTGGAACAAAACACAAGAAAAAAAAAAAAAAAGAGAAAGACCAGCGGCCTGCGCAATTACAAGATAGCCGTCGTGGGGAGAAACAAGGGCATTAGGAGAACATCTGAAAGAAGAAGAAGGCGCCGATAAAACAGATGTGCCCAGGCGCAACAAACAAAAGGTTGATCCCCTCAGCGCCAGGTCCGGCACAACGCACAAACGAAGGGTCAAAATTTTCAAAGCGCTGGAATAATGCGAAGTCGAGGTGAGAAAATGTGCTGCTTGAGTGAGATCTAGGAATCAGATGTAGACGGCTTAGCGGTCGAAGCCTCTCCAGAAGCTTCTGCGCGCATAGCCTGTCGGGTGCGTGTGGCAGGGCTACCGCGGGCCTGGCGGAGGCGCTTCACACGGTCGGTAGGAGCCTCAACTTCCCGCGTCTTCCTGCTGACAGACGGCCAGTACTTCAGGAGGCTGCTACCACTGCTGACAGAGAGGCCTCGGGACCGAGTCTGGTCATCGGTAGAAGCGCTGAGACCAAGGTCCTCAGAGAATGAAGCGGGCTGGAAAGGAGACACATCGCCTATAGCAGAGCGAGGGAAACGGAGGCCAGAACGTCCAACAGGGGCAGGGCGAACGACAGATGAGTCCTCGGACTCAAAGGAAGGGGTGGCTGGATCTGGCAAGATGGGAGGAGTCAGACGTGTCTCGTCTTCGTAAGCCGGAGTTGGAGACATTGGCTCGTGATCCTCGACATCGGTAACATCCTCCTCATCACCATCGGTAGGCTGAATGGGGGTAGAAAAGAGGAGACGAGGTTTGATTTCACCACGTTTCAAAGGCTTCACGCTCTTGAGAATATCAGGGTTATCGGCCAGCAGGTCGGGGCGGTTAGCGAAAAGACCAAGGTCATCTTCATCCTCAGCCTCATCTTCCATGTCATCAAAGCGCTTGAATATTTTCTTTCCACGGCTAATACACAAGTTAGAATGTGTGAGTATGACGGCTAAGTGAGGTTTGACTTACTGGACATAATAAGCTCCATCTTTGTGGGTGGTGGTTGAGCGAGTCGTAGGTCGTCCGACCGCTCTTGCAGCCTTGGAAATGAACGAATCAGTCGAGAGCGGACCGACCACAGGGATGCGATCACGTGAATCCTCATGAATAGGGATGCCCAATTCTTGCTCTGCAGCTTCAATAGTGTACCCAATTAAAGGCTCGTCGACGAAAATTGCTGGGGGTTCTGCGGCAGAGTGTTTGGGAGCATCCATTTTTCTGCGTTTGGGCGTGGAAGTGGAAGGAAACAGAGAACGAGATGTAGAAGGATCGGAATTGATTACCTTCTTCGAAGGAGTTTTAGCTGGGGTAGGTAAAGCCTGTTCTGCAGAGGATCGGGAGGTGTGTGCAGAGGTGCGGGGAAGTCCAAGTTCCGACTCAAAGGGAGAAAATCGGGAGGCAGCAGTTCTGTGGGAGCGTGCAACCTTTTTGGGTGAGGGTTTGGCGGTGCCAGGCGAAGAGGGCGAAAGAGTTCTTTTAGATGCTCCAGGTTTGGCAGATGCGCTTGGGTGACTTGGGGGTGGCGTGGTTTGGACAACCCTTGGCACTCGTTGACCTGCAAGTCTCGCGGAGTAGCGTGTAGGGTAAGGTTCATAGTTGTCGTGCTTTGCCCCATGTCGCGGCGCCCTGGGTACGCGAAGCTCAGACGGCGATGGAGGCGGTGGTGTTGACGCCATGTTGACTTGAATCACGATTGAACAACCGCTCGATACTTTGCAATCGTTTGAGGGAAAATGTAAATAGTATACTAGTTACACTTTATTCCTGGGCTTTTTCTGAATTTCACGATCTTGATCAAGTGTCGAGGAGTGTTGGTTCATCAAGGGCGTACCACGTCCAGCTTGTCAGATGTCCGGCTAAAATCAGGGCAGGAATCGGAGATATGAAAGCCCAAAAAAAGGTATTAAACATGAGCCTGCAGATATCCAATTGTCCGAGGCGACCAGAACAAAATAACGATAAGATGGGGATGAAAGAAGGGCGAAGTTGTTGTGAAGGCCGATTGTCGCCCAGCCACCGGGTATCCTCACCGCCCGATAATTGCGGTGGCTGAAAACCCCGCGTCAACAATGTGGATTTCCCATCTCGATCTACCCCAATTGCCTGTTAGATTGTCTTACAACCGTCGATCCTCTCGCTCACCAGCTATCAATTAACCTTCAAACACTTCATACGGGCAATCGGCCTAGGACTAAACCTATTCGGGTGTTCAGCCCATCAAGATTGCTTGTACATACTTCGGCTCCTACTCTGCGCAAATTCAACACCATGACTTTCCGCACCACAGCAGAAGAAATGGAGAGGCTCCAACTATCCGACGATGACGCAGAGGGACTCTGGAACTCGCCATCTAAGAGAGTGGTCCACAAGAAGATCAATCCAAGAACCTCCGACGAGAAAACTACCCCAGAACCTCGAGCATCCCATGATGGCGAGGATCCTCTATTTGATCAGCAGGAGGCCCGAGAGGCTGCCCTCCGGACAGAATTACAAGGTGTGCGGAATATCAACGAAGTGATAGAAGGGCTTCTAGGAAGTTTGGACTCCGCCAAAGGAAACATGGAGGTAATATGCGTTTCCAATAGTGCATGGTCAATACCCCGGCTAATCATCCGTATAGACGGTCTCACAAACTGTTACCTCGGCATCGACACTCCTAAACACGTGGACTCGCGTTCTCTCCCAAACCGAGCATAACCAGCGATTGATCCTCAACCCCAACTGGCAGGGAGCTACTCAGGATGTGATCGATATCGAGAACCAAGCGATTCAAAGACAGCAAGCGGCAGAAAGACGTGAACAAGCGCTTCAGCAACAAAGGGAAGCAGCAGCGCGGAAAGCCGAGGAAATCGAAAAGCGACGCGCACAGGTTACTCGAGGTACTCGAGGCACCCGCGGAACTACGAGGGGTACAGTTCGAACCACTGGCTTAGGAAGAACACCCAGTGTCAGTACAACCCGCACGGCAACACGTGGTTCTACGACAACAAGCCAACGGCCAGTTAGCGGGATAGCACGAGGGAGTGGGATTTCTCGCGGTCGGGGAAAGGTCTAGATGGACTGAACTAGTTTATGTACAATAAATCTTTAAGTATTATGATAAAGCAGAATGATATGATACCCTCTAATGTATTGTCGCCTGAGGCATCATATGGGCAGTTACACGCGTCGCGATCTGATAACGATAAGGAGATTACTCCAAATCATTCATTCCCCTGATCCACGAGGATCATTCCGTCATTCACCTTTCCAGGTACGACAACACAATGAACTTCGCACCCTATCAAGATCAATCACCGGAGATTGAGCGTGTTTTATCGCCTCCCCACCCAGACGGTCGCCGAGTATCCCCAATTCTCCGTTCACCGCGAGCCTCGGCCGACCTACCCTCCCCCAGTCGCTTTGCTAGCGGTGGACATGGCAACATAGGATTCGGGCGAGACATTGAGGGTGGCCATGTGAGCTTAGGGGCTTTTGAAACAAGTCTTCCCATCCGCATGGATATCGAAGCAGCGCTAGCGTATCTGCTTCTGCCTCCTGCGGGGGGTGTATTCCTGCTACTAGCTGAACACAAGAGTGACTATGTGCGGTATGTGATGGGGTTTGGGATACTGTAGGGTTAATTTGGATCTCAGTCTGCTGACTATTTACTGCAGATTTCATGCTTGGCAATCGAGCATGTTATTTGCTGCCATGTTTGTGAGTAACCCAGTCTTTCGTAATGTTGCATAAGCTCACATGCCAAACATAGATCATCCACATACTGTTCTGCTGGTCGAGCTTTCTCTCCTGGACATTGTTAATTATCGATATTGCTTTAATCGGCTTCCTCAGCATGCATGCTTACCGAGATGGTGAGTCTTCCAAGGTTTCTCTATGGGAGCTGTTCGATGGCAGGAAAGATGGATCTGGTACTAACCACATCATCTCTAGTTGATACTTTGGACCATTTTGAAGTCCCTTTCTTTGGCCACCTGGCTAACTCCTTTGTTGATGATGAATGAGTATCAACTATTGTCTTTCTTTGAGAATTGTATCTGCTTGAATTATTACTGCGAGGAAGCATGTCTTTTCTTCATATACCCCTGTCTGTCAATACTTGCTGGTTTCTTTCTTTTAATTGCAGGACAGGCTATGCGTGGATGAATAATTCTCGTTCAGCTTATTCTAGGTTTGTAAATTTTAGAATTTCTAAGACCTCAATCCTTTCATTCAGCCAGAGCCAATATCTCCAACAATCCAATAGTAGCGAACTAAATTGCAAGGTTCTTCATGAATATAGTAATGGCATTACCCATAGGCAATTACCTCAAAGCAACCCATCATCTCAATAGATATTGGGTACCAGTTGTCCCGCTCCAGATAGCCATAGAGCCATTGCTTCCCCTGAGATTTGTGTGCCGAAACCAATGTATATTGATTATAACGAGGAACGGGTGTTGGAGTTGTAGTGGCATCGGTCGATTTAGGGGGAGGGGCCATGTACTGCAGCCTTACATTGGAAGTACTGTGCGGGTCTGTAGGATAATGGCGTGTTAATTTTCATATCATAACATCCTGTTCGTTTGAAAGGTTAGCATAGGTCTCACCATAGCCTTGTGTTCTGGCTTTTTTTAACTTCATTGTGTTGAAAAGGGATTTTGGTTTCAACCTTGTTAAGCTGAGAGGTGCTTTTGTTTGGGTGTAGGTGATCTTGATCCAGCAGCCGACTATATTAAAAATGCCATTGCTAGTAGTATGACAGTATATTCAGCTGTATACCATAATAATAGATTGCCGGCTTCTAAGGGTGGCATTAAACAACCTGCGTATGGAAGAACTGTATATTCTCAATAAAAGAACACATAAATAATGACCAAATACTATCACTCAGAAAAATCAATACAATTTGGTCATCTCATCCAGTTGTGGTTTCAAAATCTTCTATTAGCAAAAACTGCGTGGAATCTGGAATATCGAACATTTCATCGGTAGTTGGTTGATGGTGGCTCCTGGTGATAGTTACCAACCTGCCCAGAACAGCAAACTCAAGCTTCAACTTCACGTTGTAGAGAAAGCATTTAAGAACGAGCTGAACAAAATAATGGCCCCGGTATTCAGTAACCAGAAGTGGTATATTCATCAGAATGACAATGAGGTTCAGCACCAAAAGCTTGTATATAAGACGCCTTCGACGATTGTGTCGGTTGGCACCGCTCCGCACTGAACCCACAACCACTTTATCTTCACCCTCTGACACATTCTTCAAGACCCCAGAGTCTGCTAAACCAACTCATTCTTAAGGCAGTCCTGCATTTCCCCGAGACATCCAACCCGCCTCGGTGATTGCCTATTGCGCAGATCCTTTGCCTGCGAACATCGTTAGCCAGTATGGAAATGGTGCTATCAAGATATCCGATCATCGATTGGTAACATGGGGCCCAGGTGTAACGAAAGAAGAAGCCGAAAATCAACGGATAGCCTATGGACTTTGAGATAGTCGCATAGTCCGGACTCCAGTGTCTATGCTTTCTTTTCTGATGAGAAGGGCTATGGCTATATTGTGATGGAGCTTGTGGAAAGAAAAATCATCGATCCATTAGAGGAAAAGGCCACTATCCAAAAAGGAGCAGGCGTGCTTAATTACTTTACCACACTACGGCACATCTCTCCTGGTCCCCTAAGTGGAGGAGCTTGTAGAAGCCTCCTTTTCCCAGAAACGGAAGACCTAGTATTTAATAATTCTCCAGAGATGGAAAACTGGTTCAACAGCCGGTTGTTCCCCCACAATCCAAAACCTATACTCTAGGGCTATGAGCTCGTCCTCTGTCAATTAGATATAGCGCTTCGAAAAATCTTATGGGAGGAAGATGGGTCACTTTGCCTTCTTGATTGGGCATCTGTCGGCTACTATCCAAGATTGTTCGAATTCTGCATGCAGTGGATCATTGAAGGAAAAGACGGTAGCTTCAACTCTCTTCTCTTGGAATACCTACTTCCAGCCGATCCAAAAGGTCTGAATGCCTCACCTCAAAAACACCCACTTCTGTCGCTCCTCCGAACGTAGCTTTAGGAGCCGAATAACAAAATTCAGTCAACGATCTCCTTGCACGCTATTTGCTCTATTCACGCGCAATATTTTCATTCGTGGTAAACCAGCCGAAGCTGCCTGCGGACATTTAAGAAATCAAATGTCTTTTCATCGCATGTACCTTTGAGGTTGCCAAAAACGAAGTCAATAATCTTATATAGTACTTCCGGAAATTATTGTGACCACCTACTATGCCTACTATGTATAATCCTTAATGTTAAGCTACACCCGGATTTCCAGTACTTATTTCCTAGTCAAAGATAATCACTAGCGTATTTTTCATGCTGTTTCCAAAATTAAGCTAGATGAGTTAACTTTCTACTGCATATGAGTTTTCATATCTATAGAGCTATCGCAGTAGTATCACATTCGACATAACACCGAAATAGAAATCCCAAGTCAAGCAATATTCAGGCAATGAACCACTGTCTTTAGTCCATTCATATTTATTTTCCTCCAACCAAGTTCTCTTATGGTTTGTAGACAGGCAAGGGCTCCTCTGGAGACGCGGAGATTTGATAGGCTGGCGGGCTTTGGCTATCAGATCTCATATATTGCATCCTGATAGGTCTCGCATTTGTTGTCCTGATATATCCCATCTGGATGGGCACTGTACCAACGCGATGATACTTAGTGACTCGGAAATACTTAAATTGGGTGGATCTCTCCCTTACCAGGCATAGTTTGCTGTTCGTGAGGCGCTGCTTTTCGAAAAATCAAGCGATCTAATACTTTGAATGCACTCTTCATTAGAGATACAGGTGCACAAATAATGCTGGATGTCAGGGGCGGGTTAGCATCTCTCTTCGATGGGAACTGGTAGATTTGATGACTTACGAACAAAGATCCTCGCAAATATCAAATTTTCTGAAAAAGTAGACTATCCCCACAATGAAAGCAAGGCCGACAAGGATCAAAAGAGGACTGGCTGCCACCAACCACCATACATCAATATAATTTGAGGAATCATCTGAACGAGTACGCAAAGCAGCGCCCCCAGTCACGCGAGGAATAAATGACATTCTTGACAGGCTCATTTTTCTTTTTAGAATTGCGATGAAAATAGGTAGAAAATGTGTGATACATCAGCGAGAGTAGTCGTAATTATCTTTGGTCTCCGCCACCCGAAAGGGTTCGGAGGTACATAGTACATCCTCTAGAAATAGACTTTGAAGTTCGGATCGACCAAGAATTCGACATCTACTTCTCGGTATTAAAGAAAACAACTTGCACGGTGATATCATCCCGTATCCGTCGAGAGAAAGGAGGGCCAAAGGCAAGCCGGCCTGCTATCAACTCGTGGTGGTTTCCACCAAGGGAGTTTCGCATCAGATGTACTGCAGCATTACCATCTTGTGTTGTTGTTCTCTCTTCCTCAAACTTCCAGTTCACATCTTTCCAGAATCTGCCAAAGTCAAATTCTCCATCTGTTCGCACTGGTGTGCTCTTTTTCTCTCCAGTCCCTTGTGGTTCCAACCAGTTCCCCACCAAGTCAACACCCTGTTCACTGGAGAGATAGTCCCACAGCCCATCCGTTGCCATAATCAAGAACGAGGGTTTGTTAGGATCGATCTTAGTGCTTGTCACGACTGGCTCGGCAGTCAAGTACGGGGGTGTGCGAACATCGTACCGAGGTATTAGGGGTGCTGGACCATTGAATTTCCGCTTCATTTCCTTCTGGAAATCCACAGGCCACTTCCACAGACTGTCACCAAAGGCTCGTGAGACCATGAGCCCAAGCACCCGTCCACCTTTGGCTATGCTTTCCTCACCAGGGTGTTCCTTCGAAATTCGGGTGACCTCTGCTTCGTTGCTGCCAGTTTGGTCTACTGACAAGGGAATTGCTTCCCACTTTCCGTCTGACCCTTTTTGTCCCAAAACCGCTCTTGAGTCCCCAGTACATGCAACGTGCAGCGTGCTTGTGGAAGGATCGTACAGAGATAACAAAGCGCATGAACCGGCGTAAGCAGGAGCCAGTTTCATAACCTTGTCTTGGAATGCTTCGTTGGTCTCAGCTGTCTCTGGTGCAGTCTTGATGATGGAGTCGTCAAGATCCACAAATCCTTCCATGATAGCGCGCTGGATTGACTCATTTGGCACCGGTTCGTCATTTGAAGATGGTTTAGCTTCGGTCAACCTGCGTCCCACGAAAGGCAGGAGTTGCTTCGTCAGCAGGTCCGCTGTCTGCCAGCCTGAATGTCCATCAAAAACAGCCCAGGACATCCATTGATCATTTTCATTCCACGACAAGGAAACTTTGCCATGAATAAAACGGTCCTCGCAGGGGCTATTGGAAGCCAATTGAGCGCCGTCGTATCTGTTGACGCCCGCAATATTTTTGACCTGGAAGGAGTATGCTTCTTTCGATAAGATATGTGTGACATCCTCTTTAGAGGGGCCCCGCTCAGGGGCCAAGTGCTCCGCTGGACTTTCGAGGCGGGGCACATCATCCCTTGTAGTGGTCAACCACCACAGGCCGGGCATGCTGATCAAACCGGCAGTCGCAATGTAAACTTTTGAATTTGAAGACAAGCCCTTCATTGAGAAGGAACGTTTGGTATGTGTGCGTACGATGGAGGTGGTCGCGCGCCCTAGACGCGGTCGCACGAGACATGATAACATGGTGCCTCGAAGCTGAGAAGTAGGAGACACTAGAGAACATTGAAGTTAATTAAATATTACCCCAGGTTTTGTTAAGGCGGTCAGATCACGAGGCTCCTTGGAACTCGGACAACCTTGGAAAGGGGTAAGCAGAATACTCCAGACTTGGGCAGCCCTGTATGAAATAATTAGTCACAAGCCCCTCAGCCTTTATTTGCTGAGACAAATATGGAATTAGGTTAGAAAGCATGAGTGCTGCGATTTTTCTAAAAAAAAAATTGAAGAGTATACATCAGTTGAAAATAGTGCGGGACTTTGAGGATATATTTTTAGATATTCTTCGATGTATTTTTAGTGTATACGAAGGCGGTAAAAAAAAAGCATACTCTGTGTCTCTATGCATGAGACTTTTCTATGTATGACTTTCGAAAAAGGCACTAGTACTGAGATAATCGATTTGTAAAGCCCCCAAAAAAAGAAAAAGATATACACACTATACAGAATGCGAGTTCTGTCGCATGTATCGTAACGTAGTACTCGTTATAAGAGCCTTACTTTATCCTTCTATTTATATGAATAGACCATAAAGAAATCCATAAGGAAATCCATTGGTACATCCTCTTGACACCCGCTGACTGGTGTCGACATGTGATTTACCAGCAGGATAGACCGTTGGGGGCGTCCCTCCACCATATCTAGAAGTCACGATCAGTTGTGCTTAAACAAGTCTGGACAGCGTCGAGGTCACGAAATAAACGGAGCGGTATTGTACCTGATGTTAAGCACATGATTGACCCCATTCTGGCTTATAAAGTTGTCGATGTACACAATCAAAGAGTCTCGGAACGACTGAACTTAAAGGTCGCTGCTAATATGCTTGTAATATTCAAGCAATCGACCAGTATATAATGGAGACAGACCTCACTTTAGATCACTAAGGATAAATGAAAAGAACCCTAGGAGTAGTATGGCGATGGTCAATTGCCGGGTTCGCAGAATATCTACTGTTATTATAATTAATCTAGGAGGATGGCCTGCCAGCTGGATATAGAATCAATAACAAATGTAGCAGCGTAACTGCGTTTGATAAATCCTGGTACCGAGTATCAAAGCCTGAGATGGTCATATACCAAAATTGTTTGTGTCTACGCTCTCCACTGTAAATTTGTAGCTAGGCTTTAAGGAGTTTTACCTTTAATCTAATCGAAACTTCGAAGGATCCTGTGCTCTGACCAGTAGCGTTGCAAAGTAAAGTATATGAACCCCTGTCTATAATTGAGGGGGTTAAATGAAGAGGTAATTGCATACCCAGTTTCACTAATGGTGCCAACTACCGCCCACAATTGAAGTTACTGCCGTGGATAAGGAGATTGAGGATCTCGATATCCGGAAAATGTGGTATGACCTCCGCGAGGAGATAGAGGGAATAGGTTTGCATTTAGAATGTTTAGTCATCTAACGGCTGGTTATGATGTTTGTTAATATTCTTACTTATGGTACGTTAGCTCTAGCTCTAGCAGTATATAATACTAATAGAACAAGTTGCACGGCTATGGCCTAGGATTTGTTCCTCTCTAACTTTTCCTACGATCCATACAACAAGAATACTTAGCACAAGTACCACCGAGGAATTCTAGAGTATAGTAGAAGAGAGCAGAACCTACTAGGAATACTAGAGCGCTTTCTAGGATAACCCCCGAAAATGAATGTCCTTGTGGAGGGCATAGTACGGGCAGAAAGCCAGCGCTAGTTTCAAAGAGGAGCGATTGATTTGTTGGAATTACATTTCTCCAAGTGGCTGTGATCTGACACAGTTACCCAGGTACTCACAAGGCGAGCGCATTTGATCCTAGACGGCCAATCAAAGACATTCTACGAGCGAGGTGCTTCCAACACTAAGCAGGAAAACGGTCACTTGTCGGAAGGGTAGGATGGACTTCTGAAAAAAGGAAAATAAAAAATATCACTCGGTATCACGGCTCAGAAATGTTACTATAATCATAGGTTCCTCGGCCCACTAGCTTCCCATATAGCTATACTCTGAAGGAAGTGGGTTAGAGAGTAATCTTGATTTAGCGCAGTCTGCAAAATATCAGAAAATCAGTGCGAGTTTGTCTAAGGCATATACCACTAGGGCAATCAGAAATAAATGCGGTACACCGCCGGAAAAATGTAGATTACGGAGCACAATAAATTAGGGGAGAGGCTTAAGGTTCTAAAAGTGGCTGTGGTACCATCGAAACGTACCCGCACTATAAAAAGCTAAATTGAACTCTATCACAACTAGTCTAATGGCATCTAGGTATTGTCACCTAATAGTGATTCGCAGCAAATTTAATGGGTCAGATATCCTCATCACTGTACGTATGCCCATATATGTACATTCTCTGGCTCTCATGTTTAAGAGTCGAAGATTGGTCCAAAGGCAAGCAATCCACTCTCCTTGAGCTCAAAGACCACTTGTTTCGTGAGCGGCGGATTGCTGATCACACACACAGCCTCCGCATCAATTTCTCGCGCGAGCTCTTGAATAATTGGCACCATGTCCACTCGGCCGCTGGTGGTGGTGTCAATGAGAAGTGGGTTTGGGTCGAGCTGATGCACAAGGCTAAGGACATCCGGGCCGTATGTCTTATTCGGATCCCGCGTCTGCCAGAGGATTCGCAACTGTGGGCGATGCTTCTCGCTCAAAAATGAGATACAGGGCCCCATTCCCGATCCGGTGGCAACCACTACCACTCGGCGAAAAACCCGCATTACGTGGATAAAGCCGTACATGAGCACTCCCCTCTTCCAAAGCTGGGTTGGTTTCTGGTCGATACACCGGGTTGTCCAATCGCCTGCCTTAGATACTATGCAGGAAAAGCTCGTACCATCGGGATTAGGGAAAGTTGCGAAGCTGTGCCAATCCTTGAGCGGATGGTTGGAAAGTGCTAAGACTTTACCGAATGCTGTAGATGTGTGATCAAACTGGAGTCGGACAGCATGTGATGAGAGATGCTCTGGCAAAACTTGCACCCGGCGGAGAAGGAGCCACGGATGGACAATGGAGGCAATGATGACCAGGACGAACCAAAACGCTGGAAGCTTAATCAGGTATTGCCCGAGAGATAATCCTTGCGAATGTCGGGCTTGATCTGAGAAGACCAGCAGGAGGGTTAAGAACAGAGCTACTGCTAACCAACCGCCGAATCGGTGTATGAGCTCGAAATAGTTATGTATTTTTGCCCGGAAGGTAGGGTACGCAACCGCAATGATGGTAATGAGGTCAACGAGTAAAACATAGGATATAACAACCACCGGGGCGGTAATCGTCCCCGAGTCTCCGTTCAACCAATATTCCTTTGATATCAGACCCACGAGGCCGGTATACCATAAAAGGGCTGCCACACCACATCCGCTGTGGACTCCACCATACTGATATGCTTCAGCGGCCCTCCTGCGCAACGCGAGAGGAGCCGACTGCGGAATGCGGCATATGCTCCGGAAGATGGCATTCACTACTAGCGGATGTCGAGCAAGACCGCATACTAGCAAGTTGATGCCCGCTGCGTTGACGAATGCAAGGAGATTCTGTTGGCTCCTTATCATGATAATAATGAATGCGATCGCATTGGCACAATAAATCAACGAAAATAGGCGGCGATAGATTGTGAGAATGAGATATCGGATTGAGGAAAAGCTCATTCGTGGCCTACGTTGAGCCTCAACATCGACTTTGGCAGAATACCTCTTCCAGTCCCAGGTACTATCCATGCTCAGATATGTATTGACTGATGCCACAAAACTCGGCTTGCTTGCATGTACGGGAGATGGTCTTTGGGGCGGGGATGCCATTCTGTAGGAGTATCGTGTCACAATTAAGGACACCAGCACACGCGGAAACGATGTTAATGTGTTTGGACCAGTAGATGGAGGGGTTAAAAGGATAGGATTGTACAACGAGCTTGGTCATTTCTTATTCTATGTAATATCGTATGGTGTGTGTGTGTGTGTGTGTGTGTGTGTGTGTGTGTCGGAGAGGCTCGCGGACGCCCGACAAGGTTGATTGCCATCAACCCATCACAGACCGTCTCTGCCCCATAATGGTACATAAATGTAACATTACAAGATAACCACGTTGTTCGGAGTATTACTTCGTGGGTCTCCTAACCACTTCCACCTAGCACCGCAGCACCCGAAGTACGTGGGGCGCTTCGATAACGTCTTTGGTACTTTATTTGCGCAGCAACATCACTTGTGATGAGGTGTCATTGTACCTCACACTATCAAGTTAGTTATATTCTATAATTTTATTCCCTATGGTAATAATCAGAGTACCGTTGGAGCTTTGGCTTGAAGATTGACGACTGGAGAATCGGGGGACTCACTTCACGGTCGTACGGAACGCCTAGGCACCAAACCGATGCTTTGTTTAATCCATGTGCGCTCTCAAACTTTAGAAGGATCCAACCAGTTTAAAATTAACTGGGCCTAGCCAAGTGCTCGTGCTCGTGGTCGATGAATGGTATGAGTTTTCATTGCTAATACAGGCGAAGCCACGGACAGAGCGACCCCTGTGCCGTATCTTCCCGTTGGCGAAAATTCGACACCCCCTAGTTCCTAGTTACAGGTACCTAGGCTGTACTGTGTCTTCGGGGAGGATTTGAGGGACAAGCCCTGGCATTGGGAAGATTGGCGAGTTTGCAACGCATCAGTTGTTACTCACAACTTCCTCTGGACAAGTTATGCGTGATGAGGTACGGAGTGCCTATATATATCTATATGCATCGATGGGTAGGGATATTATGTATGTTTTATGAGCAATATTATCGGCCAGGCCGAGTATTCTCGCATGCGCAGCAAGGTCCTTCCAATTGGTTAGGGCTGTGGGTTCCCGACATCGGGCCGTCGGGATTGGCACGGGATTGGCACACGGACTTACGCTACTTCTATACTAATCACCCAGGTGCATAGAAGTGATGCATCCAGTTTCAGGTTATTTCAGGGGTCAGGACCTTGGGGGCAAGGCCGTTGGGCTATTCTCCGGATCCCCGTAGGAGTACCGAAGCCATCTTTCCCTGTACCCGTCGTTGGACCGAAAATATCATCCTCAATCCCTGTCATTCCTTTTTGACCCGGCCCATTTGACCCGTTTCTCAAAGCTGCTAAGCACGGCGATCAGTGCCTTTTGGATGGTTATATCGGGTCTCTAAAACAATCAAACATGGCTTTCACCCGCCCCGGGGGGAACGACGGTGGCGCGGCTATCTTCGACTCTTTGGCCAAACTCTATGTAGCGGTGGCCATCACTTGGACCGCTGCTCTCCTTACCGGCTCCGTCTTCCTTATTGTCAATCGTCATGAGCAATGCATTCGCATCCGCAACTTGCGTCTCGTGTTGAGCGCGGTGTTATGTCTCCATGTGTTCTGGATTTTGTGCATGGTTGCATATTCGATGGGTGGCAAATATCCTTGTGCCGCAGAATACTGGGTCATGAACATTTATTTCCCCTTGGGAATCGCTCTTTTCCAAGCAAACAGTATGCAGCTTCTGAACGTCTTTGGCGTTCAGGAGAAGCTGCTTTTGACCGCGCGCCAACCGTACAGACCCCACTTTATCGATCCTGCGGAACCGTCTAGGCGGTATCTAGCTCGATGGAGACAACTAAACCTCGTACAGCGAACGGAATTGGGCATCGCGGTTGGGATTTCGGTTCAAGTCAGTGCATTCTACGCGCCCGCTCCCTGGTGCTCCCCACTCATCTCTTCTCGCGTCTATAGCTACTCGTATCGCTTTCTATCTTCCTCACATCCCGAAAGTTTCATAGCTTTGGAACCTTCTCCGAACATGTGAGCGCCGCGGAATGTCGGCGAGGCCCTGAATGGTAAGATATCTGCTTAGAATGGTAATATGGTCGGCTTTTTTCTGATACGAAATCTTCAAGGATTCCTTCAATTCTCTGGCAGTTGCTCTGGTCCTGGGTATTTGCGCCATACGTTCTATGGCGGATTCGCAACATCCATGACATCCATCACTGGCGGCTTCAGATTACTTGCTGTCTTATCGCCGCGTGAGCACTTACACATTTTCCATGGCATCGCCATCCGATCACCTAATAAATGATGCTGACAGATCTGTAGTTTACCAGGTTCACCCATGTGGTTCGCAGCGCTATATTCGACAACCGATATCTGGGCAGTCATCAACAGATACTGGGTGCCAGCTCTTTGGTAATGAAGGCCCATAATCAAATCCAGATGAACTCAGATGATAACCATCGCAGGTTTGCTCCCGGCATTGTGGCAATGGAGGCCGTTACCATCTTCTTTCCGTGTTATGAGCTTGTCGTCTCCAGGGGGCAGAGGGATCGCTTTTTGGGGGAACTCCAAGCATGGAATGAAAAGAAAACAGCCAGCGGAGAAGGATCCGGCTCAGCACCATCACGAACTCCGAGTGAAGTCAGCCGCGTGCCTGAAATTTATTCCCGAGGAGCTCTAGAGAGATGCTTAGAAGAAAACTCCAGTGCTCTTCTCCGATTTGCCGCGGCCAAGGAATTCAGCGGTGAGAATATCCTCTTTCTGAATTACGTGCGCGACTGGAAAGCTGCATGGGCAAAGATCGGGGAATCAAGCCCGGAATACGATTGGAACTGCGATCCTCAGTATCACCGACTTCATTTCTTCAAGATCGCACTTGAGATCTACGCATTATGCGTGGATATGAACTTGGCACAATTTCCTATCAACGTTGAATCTCGAATTTATTCAGATTTACTGGAAATATTTGGCGAAGCTTGCGCCTACAGGAATCTTCCCGAATCTCACAACGCGATGGCAATGCACAGAAAGAAGTTGTCAACTGTGATAACTGTGGAGGAAGACACTCAAGCTCTGTGTTTCGATTCGTATCCTCAAGAGGAGCAGAGTATCATGCATATTGAGTCCCGTGTTCCGAATTCCGTTGTCGTTCCTACAAATTTCACAGCCGATGCATTTGAGGAGGCCGAGAAGTCTATCAAGAACCTGGTATTCACAAATACCTGGCCCAAGTTTATTGATTTTTCAAGCGATGTATCGATTGATTCTAAGTAACTATGCAAATTGTCTCAACAAAAAGCATGTATTTATAGGGCGAAGTACAATAAGTGGGGAGTTTACAACGCGTATTGCCTCGGCATTTCCACCAGAGGTCAATGGGTATAAAATATGAACAGAAACCAATACAATCTCTTACACCATTTTCACTATTTTTAATGCGTAATCCAAATATTCCACGTCCCCTTCGTAGGTATCTTGAAAAATCATCAGTAGGACGTGCCGTCGGCTAAACTGATATCCATATCCTACCTACATGTAGTTTAACTGCAAGAGTTAATCGTCAAGTATACACCGAGACTGTCTTCATAATGTAAGCTACTAGTGTCGTGATATGCGTACTGATTACGTACAATAGTATATATCGTGGAAAATAGAGAATCAATTAGAACAAAGCTATCGTATCCTCCGTAACAATTGAACGAACGTCCAATCATAGAGCAAAGCAAAGGATCGTTGACGGAGCAAAGAAGGGGGAATAAGAAAATAAAAAGACCATGAAATGCAGAGGTCTTCATGGCCCGAGATTGCTCATCATACAATTTCGTTCGAACAGATCTCTGTGGAGGGAAGGAGAAGACAGAAAGGAAGGAATTCAACAAATTCACACGAAGCACATGGTAAAAAGATCCCCAGAACACACACGCTAAATTTTCCAAAAACATCCGCAAGAACAGAATAATACGATTAAACAGGCTGTTCAGTGATTTCAAGACGGGACTGTACCACATGTGGCACCAAGTTGAGAATGAAAGAAAAATAGAAGTAGAGTCAGAAAAGAATCGTCAATGTGCAAATAAGTCGACGAAAGGCATAGTATCTACGTGAGAACATGAGGAAGGGCATCACCGTCAGGACAAACGTTCCGAGGGTCGTGGCTGGTCGTGAGATCAATCGGGTATTAGATGATTTGCAGATAGTTGCTTGGCACAAGACCAGGGTGGCCACGGGCGTTGGTGATTTCGGCTTCCCACCACCCGTCATCCTGCAGGCGGATAACGGAAAGGACATCGCCCTTGCCAAAGCTGAGCTCTTCAGGAATGGCGGCATTGTATGTGTACATGGAACGAGCTGTGAGATTGAAACCAAGTTAGATATTAACAACCCATTGTCGAAAGGAGAGATAAGTGCTTACCAAAGTGCAAGATTGGACGGCCATCACGGCTGAATTTGCGCCCAGGCTCTGCAACAGCCATAGTACGGCTCCGGGATCGGCCAATAGGCGGACCATCGCCATAAGTCGATGAGGGGCGGCTACTTCCTCGAGTTGAGCCGCCATATCCACCGGGACTGCTGGAACCATACATATCGTGGCTTCCAGACAACTGCAGCTCCATACCACCAGCACTCGAAGGGCGGGTTTGCTGCCTGAACTGTGGCTGCGGGGATACAGCACGGTGACTCATAGCGGGCGAGGCCCTGCGAGCAAAATCGTTTGGAGAGTAGGGTGGATCTTGAGTACGACGGGGAGTAGGCGATTGGCTGTATTGACTCCGCATGCTGTTAGACTGGTAACTACTCGGACTAGGGCTCGGGCCCCTGCCACTGTTCTGGCTCATGCGAGTATCTACACGGGGGGGAGCAACCTGGGGGCTGACGCTCCGTCTCGGTGCTGGTGCTGGCGATTTAGCTCGAGGAGTTTCTTGGGTTTGAGCGCTATGCCTTGACCCCATGCTGCTGCTATTTTGTCCTCGAAGCATGCTCTGGGTTTGACCAGTATACTTTTGAGTTGTCTTGTGCATTTGCTTAGCCGTGAAGGCCGGTTGAGGTGCGCCAAGTCGCTTGACTGTGGGATCATTGTATGCTGGTGGGGGAGCAGCAACGCTAACATTGCTGCCACCATATGTAGAAGACTGTGCCGACGGGGTAGGTGTTGGAATACCGTGATATCTATCTGCTGACACCCGACTGGCGGAGTGCTTCCCACTTGTCTTAAGGTCCGCTAGGGCCCGCGCGATAGGGTCCGAGTCATCTTCAGGTGCTTGGTTTGGCTGCGATCCTTTCTGGGGTGAGCTCTTTTCTGGGGATGCGACATCAAAGACATTATTCCCGACATTGAGCTGGAAGTTGGCTCGAGGATCGACAGGCTCCGGGCTACCTGAGGCACGACCCGGCGGGCCTGCTGAAGGCCTGACTGGGCTGACTGGGCTGACCGGGCTGACTTGTTTGGTTGGGCTAGCCTGCTTTGGTGGGCTGACTTGCTTGGGCGGGCTGATTTGCTTGGGCGGACTGACTGGCTTGGGCGGGCTCACTTGCTTAGGCGGACTGATGACTTGTTTAGGTGGGCTCACTTGCTTTGGGGGGCTCATTTGCTTTGTCGGACTGATTTGTTTCGTCGGACTGATTTGCTTTGTCGGACTAATTTGCTTTGTTGGCGAGTCCCAACCACCACGAGACGTAGGCTGGGGCGAAACAACCGCCTGTGGAGAGACCACTTGCTGTGAACCAATCGCAGGCCTTTCTTTATCATGGCGACTCTTGCGACGGAAGGGGCTGTTGCTAAAGAAAGCGCTCTTCTTTTTGGGTGATTTGTCATCCCCGGAAATTGGCATCGGTGCATTGTTTGTTGGCTTTACTACAGACTTCTTGGTAGGAGTTTCCTCGACACTGGAGATAGAGGTTGAGTTCGAAACTTCGCTCTGAGAGTCACGGCTAGACGGGCGATACGCGCTCGTTGCTGAGCTTCGCTCCGAAGGTGGCCCAGCACGACAGAACATGGTCATACCATCTGTGGGGTATGCATTGTGGGGAACAGCTCCAATCTCTCCATGTTGCTCGGGATCATAGTTCGGAGGCGGTGCACCGCCACGTCTGAAGTCTAGAGGCGCGGGTTGCTGAGGTTGTGGCTGTGGTGGCGGTTGCTGTCGCAGGAGAGGCTGCGGTTGCATAGGGGGCTGCGGTTGCATGGGAGGCTGCGGTTGCATGGGAGGTTGCTGGTGCATCAGAGGCTGTTGTTGCATGAGAGGCTGATGTTGCATCAGAGGTTGCTGTTGCATGAGAGAATTTTGTTGCATGAACTGCTGCTGCTGAAGAGGTGGCTGCTGCTGCAAGTGTGGCTGCTGCTGTAAGGGTGGCTGCTGCTGTAAGGGTGGCTGTTGCTGCTGAGGTGGCGGCGCATTGCTAACGGCCGGAGGAGCAGGATGTCCCATTTGAGCCGCAAGGTCTGACTGTGGGTCATGGTGTGAATCGAATGTTGAGGGTTGAGGAGAAGATGTGCGGAATGCAGGGTTCATGGTGCGTTGGAACTGGGCTACGGAGTAGCCGTCGACTTCGTCTATATCAGAGGCCGAGTCATCATCTTTGCAGAAGTTGATGAAACGGGGTGGATCTGGTATCTCTTGGCCAGTCCCTTGGTTCTTGATAAAGAAAATAATATCCTTCTCGACTTCACAGTTCTCCAAAGATAGACGGACCTTCTCACATGACTATATGCCGAATTAGTATCGCAAGTTAAGGCCGGACAGAACAAACATACAGTATCGTCGCTGACACAGACGGTTGAAGCAATGTTCGCGTAGGTCCACAGACTGCTCTTTGTGAAGTCCAGACGCTCCTCTTCCAAATCTTGGAATTTGTCGCATGCTGACTTCCATTCCTTGTTCCAGCGTCCAGTTGTCTCCTCGAGTTGTTTGACGGCCGCTTCGTATTCCTGGCTATTTGACGCCATCTGAATCTGGGTCTTCTCCAGCTTGGCCTTGTTCTTGCGCTCCTCTTGGCCCATGACCATGTGGCCCTGCGCGAGGTATCCCTTGATACGGAGACAGTCCTGCTCGTAACGATCACGGGTCTGTAGAATTAGCATTTTAATTCTCATCGCTCCCCAAAATTACTCACCTTGTTGACAAGCTGTGTTTGTTGCATTTTCGTCTTGTGTAAACGCTCAATGGTCTGTTGAATAATCTTTCGTCGCTCCTTGATACCGCTGGCAAAGGCAGAAAGTGGCTCCTCCAATTCAGTCTTCATTTGTCCCGCAATGGCAGCGTGTGCCTTGGCGATGGCTTCAGTCTCGCCGCGAACCACGTCGAGGGAGGCTCGAAGTGACCCTGTCTCGCATGATCCCAACGTCTTGCGACACAGAGCTTGGAGTTTCCGTGCGTATTCATCTTCGATAGATGCTCGAACTATACAGATGTTAGAATTCGATATCACCAAGGCTGCATACATGTCACGTACTGCTGTAGAAAACCTTCAATTCGTCGTTTGTGATCTTTGAACCATGCACGCGGTCCAACATTGGTTGAAGTCCTGCATCATCTTTGCCCCAAAAGTTGTTGGCAACTAAAATAATTATTAGCGCGTGCAAGGATACATTAGTCTAGTACCACATACAAGACATGGAGACCGTAGGTCCGTCTGCCACTGTCCCCGGCATTGTTATCGATGTTGAGCCTCGGCCAGCCTTTGCGCATGTAATCGAAGTGTGTTGAAATCAGAGGTACAAAGAAAAAATAAAAGTAAAAATAAGAACGATAAGACTGAAGAATAAAAGAAATTGTAACAACACAAAAGACCCTTGGAGGTCAAGGTGTCTGAAGTTCCAAGGTTAAAGGTGAGCGGAGGGATGTGCTGTTTACGGCCGCGTCTCTCGGGGCAACCACCGCGCGGCCGCCATGAACCGCGTTACATAAGCTCCATAACTATGTTGTAGTTATCTGCCCAAGGAACTTGTGTAAAATATTTATGTACAATTCTTCATCGGAGAATGCAATATGATATCGGAGATGTTGTCATAAAAATATTGATTTCATTTCGTTAATCTCGGTGCATCGTGCAACCATTCTATGTAATTCGGAGACCTATCAAGTATTCAAATCCAGTCTATTAGGCCAAGCCAACGCAAAAAAACCAATCCCATATCCACAAAAAAGTTGAAAAAACATGAAGAATTGTAGTCATTTCAAAATCGCTTCCGGTAAAAACGCCAGTCAAATATGCATTCCCAAAGCCATCATGGGGACAAATCAAGTCATTCACGATTTTTTTTCTTTTTCGTTGTTGCAATCATATCGTGCCATAAATCAAGGATTTCATCGGTTCATACAAATCCTTGCTCGTGCTTCTTTGGAAGAAGCGAAATCACTTGTCTCATGTCGTATGTCTTAGTAGACCACAGGAGTAGCCGATGCAGCGAAGGTGCTGGAGACAGGCAAAGAGACACTGGAAGAGCCCCAGTTGCGGACACCGCGGGCCACAAGAGCAGGAGAAGCAGAAGGTGTGGCTACAGAGGAAGCACTTGGGACGGGAGAGTACCAGCCATAGGACCCGCGGACAGCCAGAGGAGCAGCTGAAGTAGGGACGCTCGAGCTGGAGGGAATGCGGGAGGGAGAAGCGTACACATCGCGGGCAACAAGGGGAGTGGGGGACAGAGGCACAGTCACGCTAGAGTAAGAAGGGGAAGCGGAAGAAGACCCGTCACCTAAGCCTCGAGCCACGCGAGCCACAAGAGGAGTCGCCGAGGCAGATGGGGTAGCAGCAGAAGAGTACCAGCCACGGGCGACGAGAGGAGTTGCCGAGGCGGAGAGGGTAGCAGCAGAAGAGTACCAGCCACGCGCGACGAGAGGAGTGGCAATGACGGAAGCACTCAGGCTGGAAGAAGGTGCGACGGAAGCGGAAGAGAACAGATCACCGAAGCCGCGAGCCACGAGGGAACTAGGCGAAGCGGTAGGGGTGGCAACAGAAGGAGTGCCAGAAGCAACAGAGTACCAGCCACGAGCATAGAGAGACTCAGCGGCAGAGGCAGCGGGATACTTGGTTGCGTCCGGCGCAGCAGAAGAGGAGCTAGAGTACTCGCGAGCAAAGATAGCAGGCTGGCCAGCGGCTCTCAGGCCCCGGCGGAAGAACGAGTTAGGACCGGCAGCTGGAAGAACATTAGGGGACTCCCAGCACGGAGTAGAGCTAGCCACAGGAGTCGAGGACTGAACCACGCTTGAAGGGGTGGCTGTCACAGTCACAGTGATGGGCACTGGGTCGGCACCAGGAGCAGTGACTGTTGAGGTTTCGAAGACGGTGTCGACTTCGCGTGCAACTGCGCTGGAAGAGTCTTCATCGGCATTGACCACGGAGTAGGTTGCGCGGCGAGCGAGATCTTCGTTCTCGGGATTGGCGAAAGGTGCCGCGTAGGTCACGCTGATAGAGCAAAGAGCAAGGAGTGCAGCAGAAGAGAAATGCATGATGATGGGGAGCAATTGGAGCTTGCAATAATAATTGAAAGAGAAAAAGACGCTCAAAATTGAAGGCCGAAATGTAAACAAGAGAATGGAGATATGGGTGATGTTGGGAGAGAGGTTTGGATGGTTTGAATTGAAGGTAGAGAATTGAGAATGAAAGAGGACTCAAGTCCGGGTTTAAAAGTGGTATGAAAAAGATCTACTCTCACGGTGAAGTGTACAACATACTTCTATTGGGCCAAAAATAGGCGGCTGGGATCTACAGTGGCTGGGCCGGCAGCAATCCAGCCATGGCTTTTATGTTTTTAATTTATTTTTAATTGCCTTATATTGATTTTGATTGGGTGGAGGTAGATCTAAGTGAGCCCACATGGCGCATCTGCCAACCACGATGTTGTGGTGGGGTTTCCACGACGACATTAAGTAAGCAATTCGTGTGGCTGGGGGCTCCAGGGATCCACTGTGACACAACTGACATAGTATATTTCGTTTCACTGTCGCCTAGTTTCTTTTCATAGATCAAATGATGTCCTCATGGGCCAGATCGACAGGAAAGCCTAGGCAGCTCTCCTGTTTCACCAACGCAGCCGTCCTGATTGCCGCCGGCACTAGATGGCAAGATCTTCCACTCTTACCAATCCACACCCCAGCGCAGCGCTAGCCCACGCTGCACAAGGGTGGTTGGGGTTCCACCCAAGGGCTGTGACGTGAGTGTTTTCCTCGTAGATCGTCGAGGTCCCCATTCCATTGACGGGGTTGGTCTCGAACAGCTTGTGCGTTGCCAGCTTCTGGTTCTCTGCCCGGTATCCGTCATGAAACCGACTAGTTCCCACAGTGCCCGTCTTAGAGGTGGGAATCCATTCATGTGTAAACCATATCTGCTGCCATATTTGCTCCTTGTTGTAAACCACTCGTCGGAAGGGATTTGTTCCTACGACCTCGCCTGCGGTACTGCCAAATAAGGCACAGGGGTGATGATTGCTGCATTGCGCCATGGCCGAGATGGTGCTGCTAAGTCGCGCAATGGTGGTGGTGGTAAAAAATCGTCGAATTGGAATCACGCGAGCGAATTCATTTTCATCCCCGGCAACAACGGACTGGCAGATGGGAGAATAACTGACGTAGGGAGAGGCCCCTCGCATGCGGCCCGTCGAGGTCATTTCACTGGTGGGATCGAGGACCGACCACATCCGTGTTTCGCCATCCATAGAAATGGTGATTATTAGTTGGGGATGGACCGGGTATGCGGATGTGATATTGAGTATGTACGTGGCGTGGAGTGGCCGATAGAAATAAGGTGTAGGTTCAGACGCAGAGGAAGGTTCGATGTTCCAGATAGCCACAAAGCCATTACCGCAGCCCACTGCAAGATCACTGGGGGATAGCCAAGTGACACATGTGCAGACTGTTGATGGCGGTTTTGCCTCGAACGCAGGCGATTTGATTTTGACTGTATCTTGCACATTAGCGGGACTCGTGAGAATTTCTCGAAAGGGGTACTTACGGAATTCAGTTTCTTGTGACCTCCTACTTGTTTTTATATCCAAAACTCTGACATATCCATCTCCCCAAACTGTTGCGAGTAGACCAATGGATGCTTGTTCTTCTTCTTTGTCCTCCACCCGTTCGGTCCGGGGCAAATTGCACCATACCATGCGTCTCAAGTCCCCCCAGTCAGCACACAAGACTTGTCGAAGCCGGGGTTTGGATTCCATATCGAGGGTCATTGTAGGAGTCTCACTCGGTTTGGCTTTGAACTCCCAAATCTGCAGGGCGCTAGGGAAAGGCTCCGAGGGTTGAAACGATGAGATAGGCTCACTTTCTTCAGATTTGTACTGGTTTTTCTGAGCTTCTGTGATCGGTGCCGCCACAGCAAGATACTGGGTGAGACCATTCTGGTTTGGAGCCCAAGTCATGCAATGTGCCTTTTGACCGATGTTTAAAATCCAGCCTTCCCGAATCCTTTTGGTCCTAGCTCCTGATCCACCTGCTTTGGAGCCTGGTTTCTCCCAGGCCTTTCCGTAGTCAAAAGACTCATGATATCCCAGTTCGAATAGTTGTTGATTATCATGTGGTCCCAGTAAAATGCCATGTTTTCGCGTATCTGGCCGAGGGAGGTAATTTTGGAACGCCATTGACTCTTCAATCGTCTCAATGCGCTGTCGTTTCCGGAATCTCTCACCAGTTCCCTGGTCGTAGTACCAGTCCCATCCACGGGTGCTTTCTTTCATAGCATCATCTGGGTGAACCCCAAAAGTGGGCCCGTACAGGTATTCAGGTTTCTTCTCCGTCTCCTCCAAGGTGTAGCGAGACGGAAAGACCGCGTCTACGCCCTTGTTCCATCGCATTCGGAAGTGGACGGCTGGCATCAGGTCTCGATCGTCAGAACCGAAAGTGAGAGTGTAATAAGTGCCTTTGGACAAGTGATCTCTGGGTTCGATGATGCCACGAGTGTGTGTCTCTTCGGCGGATGGCACAACTGTTCCATCGGCCCTTCGTTTTTTGACGCTCGCGTCGTGTTGGAACGGTACCGAGCGCTCTTTCCTAGGAGTATTCCCGATGCCGTCGATCTCCATTTCTTCGGGGTCAGAGGCATCCGCTTCTAGTCCAAATTCTTCTTCTACCTCCTCTTCGGGTTCATCTTCTAGGTCGTCTTCTTCGTCAATTCCCTCATCACCTTCTTCACCTGAGCCAGCAACAAATTCATTATCTGAGGCTGAATCTTCTGTCGGGGCTCGCTTCTTTTTCCCCTTGCGAGAACTCTCCTGCTTGATGGAGTCCTCATCATCACTGATCCCAGCTGCCTTAAATGGATCATCAATGTAAACTGCCCTAGGGCCTTTGAAGCGGCCAGATCTGCGGCCGGAAGGCATGTTGCTTAGATAGTTCGCGTCGTTAAACAACAGTTAATTACACCAGTGGTGTGCATGCGTAAATTATCTCGGATTATCCAAAGCTCAGTAATAGACGTTTTACTGAGCAATTCAGCTGCGATATTGTGTATTGAGACGTCCGCTATTTGATTTGTGAAATTGAGAAGCTTCAGCAATACACGAAGGTCAAGGGCGGTGACACTAGTCCTAACATGGTTAGTCTTAGTCTTTATGCCTTAGGCTTCAGGCATCAATAGATCAAACAGTCCTCTTGACCAAACTGTGGACTACATTTCTCATTTACCAACAAACGAATTAATATTGCAGTGCTGAATGGCTTTAGTTCTCTATTTTGATATTTTAGCTGTTGGTTATGAGGTTGCCTAAGATGGGGACTCACCAAACAGTCACTTCCTGACTATCCCATCATACGTAGTATCACGATTTCCCAACAACGTGCACTACAATTCTATATTTAGGTCACCTAAGGTGTTGTGTAAAGCTATACACGTGCCACCCTACTACCCCAGAGACTTGATAACCTCATATGCTACATACTAGCCTTGTAAATTTTCTGGCCCTTGTGTCTGTAGGAACTGACTTTGGAGATTATGTCGAATACCAAGTCCGAATACATGGTAGAAACCAGGTAATATACCGGAAACATCATGTGACATTGGGTATCAGGCATACCATACAAAAGTGCATATTACAGTTAATCATCATTGTCCGCACAGATTGTTGAAATAGCGGGTTTTGTCATTTTAGTTAGAGTTGTCAACATTGGTCATTTATACCATATATTGTTCGTACACCAGCTTTCCGTCAGATTATATTAACGTCTGGTTGCGGTAACACAGTTCAGGTGCAGATACTGAGATATTAATAGTTTAATAATAGCAAAGCAGCATTTCTATTTAATCGTCAGAATTATATGTCACTCCATTACAACAGAAAGTATGTATAGAGTGCTACAGCATGGCTATCTACCATAGATCCAGCAGAAAAATGTGATATATCGACAAGTGATTGAGTGAACGTACATGGTATGCTATCATTACAACACAGAATTAGAGTGCCACACGCTCTTTTTCTTAAGGCAATGGCCCATCTGGGCTCTTGCTGTGATGCTGTGAGCTCTCAGGAATCAAAGAATCTCGTGATACTTGTGGATCGTGAAATGTGTGTCATCTTCGAATACTTTAGAGTATGGACTGTTAGATAGAAGTTTGACGTAGTACTCCGTCATGGGTAGCGGCGAATTCCAATTCTTTTCAGCATGCCAGATGTGGAGGTTGTTGTAAGTAATGTGGCCAAACTCGATGCCCCAGCCTTGTGACAGTAGCTTCGCCTCATATGCAGCAGGGCCAACACCCTGTGCAAAAGACTCAAATAATATGTGTAGCAATTGAGCTCTTCGTTCCTTAACAAATTCGTCATGTTGGTCCTGGTCTTTTGTCAGGTAGTCATTAACTCTCTGTGTTGCCATTTGTGTATTCATCCCATGTCTAAGCATCCACACCACAAAGGTCAACAAACCCCGTAGTCCAGCTGGCCAGTGTTCTGCGGCTAGCTTTGATGCACGATAGATCCAAGGCATATGATGAGCCCGAGCCCTCCAGTTGCCCGCTCCAGCAAGTACACCAACTGCGGACATCATGTCTTGAGGGAGTACCTGCGCGCACGCTAATGCATAGGGCCCGCCGCCGGAGCCGCCTATGATTGCAAAACTGGAGAGTCTTAGATGGCGGGCCAGTACTTGAACATCAGTGGGCCAGTCCATAATGCGCCGGTTTGGTTGGACTGTGGAGAGGCCGAAGCCTGGGCGCTCCGGGGCAATCACTCGAATTCCGCGCTGGTGAAAGATATTGTCTATCGCTAAAGCCTCAAGACGGCATTAGGGATAGCCATGAACATTAGCGGATGGCTTCTTTCACAGCCATATTCGGCATAGCCTAGGGTCCTCTCGCTCGAAAGCCGCATGGTTTGATCGACAAGCGAGCTTGACGTTCCGGTATATCGCCATTTTGTTGTTGGCTTGGGGCTTCTCATAGAAAATCGTATTTTTGCGGTCGGCTTCATGGTAGAAAATGAGTGAAATCTCACATCTTGACGAGCAGAGGGGTTTTGGATGTCAGACATACGAGGTACATCCGTATAGGGTTCACGCGGGTCGTCCTTAGCGACAGTGTGGGCGTGGCTTG
Source organism: Penicillium hordei (assembly GCF_028827395.1). Lineage (NCBI taxonomy): Eukaryota > Fungi > Ascomycota > Eurotiomycetes > Eurotiales > Aspergillaceae > Penicillium > Penicillium hordei. Next base: position 1,680,414 of record NW_026623147.1, on the reverse strand, counting down.
GCCTAAAACGTGTAGTATGAGCCGCTGCACGGAGGACTCCGTATGTTATAGAGCAGATTTCATTGGCATAATCTACTTGAAAATATAAACAAAATGTTCAAGTCCATACAATTAGAGATGACCGATGTACTTTGTAAGGCAAACATGGCCGACCCCGCCTGCAAGATAATGTCAACCGCTGATCTCCCACCTTTGTCGAGTCTCACCTTTTCAACAACCACCACGTTTCTATCATGTCTTCACAGGCTAGTCGCGGGGCATCGCATAGCGGCGTCCTCCATGAATATGTATATCCTACGCTATCCATTCTACATGCCAAGCTAACGCCCGCAGGCTCCCAAACTCGTGGCCTTTGAGTTCACCCCACCAACAGAGGGCATCAACAAGACAAATAGCCTTATCTTCGTGGGCGGATTGACAGACGGATTCTGCACTGTTCCCTATGTCGCCAAGCTAGCCAAAGCTCTAGAAAATACCGAATGGTCGGTTTTCTCTGTACTACTGTCGTCCTCCTATGCCGGATGGGGAGTCGGAAGCCTTGATCGCGATATAGAAGAAATTGGGCAATGTGTGCGGTTCATTCGCGATCTCAAAGCGTCACGCCAACCCGGCGCACTGACAAAAGCCGGAAAGATTGCGATCATGGGACATTCGACCGGAAGCCAGGACGTGCTCCACTACCTTTATTCGCCGAACCCCGTGCCGCACAAGGAGTTTGATTTTGGCCTTCAGCACATGGTCCGCCCTGAGCTTGATGGTGCTATTATGCAAGCGCCTGCCTCTGATAGAGAGGGTCTGCAGGCTATTATCGATTCCTCTCCGCAGCCCGACGAGCTTCGAAAGGTCTACGATCAGCTTGTGGGCTTTTCCAAAGAGCAACCTTACACAGCAGAGAAGAACGACACAATCCTCCCATTGAACTTGACTGCGAAGCTTTCTTATCCTCCTGACACACCTCTCAGTGCCCGGAGATTCTTGAGTCTGGTCAGCCCTCAGAGCCCCGAGAACCCATCTGAAGATGACCTCTTCAGCTCCGACTTAAGCGATAAGCGTTTGCAAGAGACCTTCGGGAAGGTGGGCACACAGGGCATTGTCAAAACAAAGTTATTGGTCTTGTATTCTGGTGAGGATGAGTATTGCCCGCATTGGGTGGACAAGGAAAAGCTGTTGCAGAGATGGCAGCAGGCCACCGAAGCGGGAGGCGCCAAGTGGGATACGGAAAACAGCGGGGTCATTCCTGGAGCCAGCCACAACGTTCATGACGAAGGTCAGCAGGACCTCATTGAGCGAGTTCTACGATACCTCCAGACTCTCTGAGCGCTGGAGGCTGAGGATATTGAAGCATAGAAATGTGAAATCCAGAAGACAAGAGAACGTTGAATTGATATCGACAATAAACAGGTCATTGAAACACCAGCCAGAGGTGCACGGATTCAGAATAATGGCGGTCAGAAAAGGGTATATCACAGCACAGGCAGTAGGGAAGTCCAGGCATGATACCATGTCGGACTTGAGGCAAAGATGAATCGAAGCGTTGGGGTACTAAAGTCCCTGTGATAAGGCCCGATTTAGACCTTAATCCACAAGCTCAACACGCCCTTGAGGTACTCGACAATCTCGGATCCACCCAGCTTGCTCTCGCCGTACAGACGGTCGACGAAGGTAATCGGACACTCGGACACCTTGTAGCCCATTGCCTTAGCACGGACCATCATCTCCATCTGGAAGCTGTAGCCCTTGCTCTCAGTCTTGAGGATAACCTTCTCCAGCACTGACTTCTTGTACAGCCGGAAGCTACCAGTCAAGTCACTCACACCAGGCATCAACATGACATCCGCGATGAGGTTGGCAGTGCGCGAAGTGAACTTGCGGAACAAATCCCAGCCGTAGACACCACCCTTGATGTCTCCACGGTTCGCATATCTAGTTCCGGTCACAATGTCGGCGTCGGACTCCTTTTGAATTCGGATCATCTCAGGGATGAACTTGGGGTGGTGGCTGAAGTCGGCGTCCATGATGATAACAAAGTTGCCGGTGGTATGTTTCAAACCATGAACGTAAGCTGTGCCCAGACCGAGCTTGCCCTGACGGGGCTTGAGGACGATATGTTCCGGGCCATAGAGTTTCTGGAGCTGCTTCGCGATCTCGAGGGTACCGTCAGGGGATCCGTCGTCGACGATAATAACTTCCCAATCCAACTTCCTATAATTAAAAAAAAACCGATGTTAGCCCAAGCACTCTTGTTGTATACCAGCGCAGGTGCATACTCCTCGTTGAAGGTCCTCTGGATCAGCCAGATGATGATAGGGAGGTTCCTCCGCTCATTGTAGGTGGGAAGAATGACCGAGTACTTGTTCTTGGCCGCCGCCATTTTGAAGACCCACGAGTCAATTAATAAATTAAGGAGCGGTAAAGGATCCGAGCGAGGATCAATGAAAAGAAAAGAGAAAAGAAAAGAGTAGAGAACGTATAGCTGACAGCTTGTTGCATTCGGCAACGCCAGATCGCGGCCAAGTCGCCAGATCCGGAATATACCGCCCTGGCAGAATCCGATAGCTTATCGGGTGTTTTGCTACGACTTTAAGTAGAATACTTCAAAGGTTACTCTACTTTTCTTCCTAATTGATCTCTGAAACATCCCCAAAGGCTGTAGAGATGGATTCAGCATCAGACAAGCACATTCGGAATATATCCAGGTGTAAGTGCTCACTTCATTCCCCTCACACTTCAACTTTCCCTTACCGATTGCGTATGCAGCTTCTCGGCCCCGCAGCTCGACAAGAGGTCCTTTAGATGCATCAGACGAGTGAGCATGGTACCTTGGCTTCCGCCGCTATATCTCTTTTCTTACATGATCCAGCCCTCTCGCTCTCCCTGAAACACCCACCTCGCCTATCAAACACAAATCAATGCTTCTTGCTGCCAACGACACCTTTTCTGGGTCATCCTTCTACGAGTTGGATCCGCTTGCGCCAGACGATTTACCCGAAGGTTTAGAAAAAGACCTATCGTTTTTACTCCGGCATAGCAACTTTCATACCCTCTCCCATCTTGACATCCCTCCGCCACTACGATCCGAATTCCTTATCCTCAACCCAGGGGAGCCTTTATCAACCTCGCTAGGCACCCTCGAAAAGCTATTGGCCGAGGGTCGATTCCTCATTGCGGCCCATTTCTCTGCTTCTATCTTGACCTCATCTTTAATATCTCCGACGGATATAAAGATCATCTTTTCCCTTTTCTACACGCGCCTAGCCAGCTTGGATCTGTCGGGCAATACAGTTCTCGCAGCACAGGAATCGAAAGCCCTAGAAGATTTGAGTTCAGCGTTCTATTACATCGATCTCAAGCCTGAATCAGCTGCAATCGATAATGATAAAGATTCAGAACATGAACAAGAACATGAACAAGATCCTCGTCATATTGTTCCATGGCCACTTCGCGTACTGGCCATTAGACTCCAGAGTATAGGCTTCGGTGATTCTCGCCGAAGCATTGGCGGCCTATACGAGATCGGTCTGGAAGCGCGCCGAGAGATCATGAGAACGGAAGCTACTGAAGATGAACGAGAACTATGGAAACAGCGATTGGCAGATCTTGGGGTTAGAGCTGTGAATGCGCTTATAGAGATGGGTGATTTCGATTCAGCTAGGAGATCGCTTGATAATCTCCGGGCACCTGGGTCAGAGTCAAACATCACAAAGTTGAGGAAGGCACTTTTGCTTTTGCGGATTGGTGATCTGGACACAGCAAGCCAGGTATTTGGGGACGCTAATGGGACGAAAGAGGCTGTTTTATTGAAGCCTCTGATAAGCATGTCAGATGGTCGCTTCGCCGATGCAGTGGCTGAGTGGCGCATTCTCAGGGAGGATAGGACAAGGACGGATGGGGCTCTGATAGTTCAGAATCTGGCTGTGTGTCTTCTCTACACCGGACAACTGGATGAGGTATTTGATCCCTTTATCCCATATACCTATTTGAAGGGTGCTTTGAAACCGTTGACTGATTGTTTGTTCCTAGTCTCGTCAGCTCCTTGAGGCCCAGGTTTCATCCAACCATTCGTTTGGTAGTTTGATATTCAATTTGTCGACGGTCTACGAGCTTTGTACCGACAGAGCAACTCACATGAAGGGACAGCTGGCTGATACGATCTCAAAACAGCCCGTTACCGGACAGACAAATTTAGATCGGCCAAACTCAGACCTAAAGTTATAAGACTTTAAATTGAAAATCACTTCGCCCAGGGGGCCATTGAATTCAATCTGTCTGCACACGATCTAAATAATATTAATACTCCGTGAATGATATCCGTCTGTTAATGATACGACGTTTTCCCAACCAACGCCATGCAATGAAACGAACGCCACTGAATGCTCTTGTCCAAAGAAAGTCTAGCCCGACATGTATTTATGCACTCGATGCACTTGGCTCCGGCTTAGGAGGGGCCCTCTGCTTCAGTCGTTTAATGATAATCCTATCACCTTCCCGTTCCCAGCGAAGCTTCTCTTGCTCGGCCAATTTCTCCCATGTCCAACTCTGTTCGTCTCCTGTGCAGCCGCCCAAAATCCAACTGATGTGCACGCTGAGATAGGCACTGCCCACGGCCTTGAGCGCATGCCTGCGAACTCGATCTGCAGCCCAATTCATCACTGCGCGGATGTGAGAATCCACGCTGTTGTGTAATTGCCAGAATACCACCCAATTGTCGTGCATTAAGGCAGCCAAAACCTTATCCACTGTCTGGGACTGATAGGAATACTCTTTCCGCGCCCGGGCACGTAATTCAAATGCCGCAATCATATCTCCTTGCCGACAGGCATAATCGAGAATCAAGTATGTGACCAGTTCTGTGGCTTCAGCGCCGGGTAATGGGTGAGATGTGGAGTGCAGTTTATCCAGAACGTATCGTAGAGAGGGGAAGTATGACGGTGGGTGATGCGCAAGAATAGATAAGCGAATGGAGAAGACATGAATCCGCTGTGAGAATTCTGCCGGTGTAGTTGTAGCTGTTGCCAGAACGGCTTCGCGCAGCTTCCGAAGGGAGAGAAGGAGTGTGGACAGCTCTGTTGAAGGTGGCGGGACACCCTTCTGTGCGGGGTGTAATTTCAAGGGCGACTGAGAAGCGGGTGGATTGGAAGTCGCATCGTTTGAGGGACTTGTTGGAAGAGAGGCCAATGCGGCATCAAGGTCTTTCGAGTGCTGGGCACAAAATCGCATGTATCGATCGACTATTTTGTCGAAGTACTGCGTCTGAATCTTGTGGTCCAACAGTCTGCGAATGTTAGCATATTAGTCTTGGCTCGGAAGATTGCGCATCTCAAACACACTTCTTATCCCCCTTTGAAACGAATCCAACATTTTCCAGAGAGTCAGATACTGGGCGTAAGCGACTCATCTTTCCATGTGTTGACATGTGTTCGCATAGTATGATATCAACCACCATCGGAGTTGATATAGTGTTTGTCTTGTTTGCTTTCCTACGCCGAGGCTTTCCCCAACGCAGCCTACGTTGAACTGCCCAACGGCTGGAATTTGTTCGTTTTTTCTCTTCATATTTTTTATATTAAATTCTACTTCTTCCTGCTTTTTTATTTTCTTTTTTCCAAGGATTTTTATCTGCTGACTCGTCTTACTTGTTCTATTGTTGGTCAACTTCAAAACATTCCTGTAACTCATTGCATACTTGCATACCTGCATAGCGCATGTGATCATGCCTCACCAGCGTCGTCCTATTGAACACCAGAAAGCGTCGGTAGAGAGTCAGTCTACGGAGATGACTACTGTCGGGGAGGAGGCTCACAACTTGGTAAAGCGACTCCTTCATTGGGAGGATCTACCTCACTGGCAACGCGACAATCATCACATCCATACTGGATATCGACCCGCCTCGTCCTCGTTTTTAAGTTCATTTCAATCGCTGGGTTACGTTCACAATGAGACGGTCAACATCTACACCCACCTCTTGCCAGCAATGACGGCTGCCCCCGCTGCATACTGGCTCTATTGCTTGCTCTCTCCGCGGTACCGGGATGCAGCCGATTCTGATATCCTTGCTTTTTCCTGTTTCTTCGCGGGAGCTGCCTTCTGCCTTGGCATGTCCGCAACCTATCACACCATCTCAAACCATTCACCTATGGTTGCACGCATTGGCAACGCACTAGACTACATCGGTATCGTGGGACTCATTGTGGGAAGCTTTGTACCTAGTGTCTTCTACGGATTTTATTGTGTACCCAATCTCCAGAACAGGTACTGGGCCATGATCTGTACCATTGGGCTAGGCTGCGTCATTGTATCCGCTTCTCCCCGGTTCCGCACGCCTCGTTGGCGTCCGTTCCGCGCTACCATGTTCGTTGGGATGGGCTTGTCTGCTGTCTTCCCCGTACTCCATGGGATTTTCCTCTTCGGACTTGACCGCATGCAACAGCAGATTGGTCTAAACTGGCTCGTTTTCCAGGGCTTCTTGTATATACTTGGAGCCGGGATCTATGCGGCCCGAGTACCTGAGCGACTCATGCCCGGGAAATTCGACATTGTGGGGAGTTCGCATCAAATATTCCACGTGCTGGTGGTCTGCGCAGCAGTAGCTCACCTGACAGGGCTGTTGAAGGCATTCGATTATCGGCACAGCGGGGTTGCCGAGACCTGTCAGATTCCACGCGGCTGAGTCGGGGTCTGGCGCAACACAAGAGGTTGGACAACATGCTCATGGCATTTTTCAAGACGTAGCATGGAATGAAATGTTCACGTTGTAGCGTACGTGGCGCGGCTTATGTTCAAGAATCTCTCAAGGGTCAAAGGTCCTCCCTGCTGACGATGACTCGAATTAGTATGTGCAACAATGACACAATGACGAAAGAAATGAAGCGGTGAACGCATAATTTACTTACAGGGACTAGAACCGGTCAGCCGATAAAATATATACCTTTTTTTTTGTGCTGCTTCTATTTCACATGGGGCCCAGCGTTGTCCATTCGAGGATTGTACTTGTGTTCCATTGGCAAGAGAGCAGGCCCTAGCGGGAGAACAGACCAACAGCCCTTGTTAGTAAAAGGTTCATCTGATTTTCCAATAATCCAGAAACTTAACCCCGAAATTGGCGTTTACGATGTTGCATCAGGGTGTGACGACTACCAACAAAAGGACCCCTAGCCGGTTTCTCTTGCTGGACCCTGTTTTCTCATATCACGAGCAGTGTTCGAAAATAGCGAGAACTGTCAACCCAAAGCAATTTTCCTTTTGCGAGATCAAGTTGGATCAGATTTTAGAAGTAATTTTGAGGGAAGATGTCTCTTTTTAACCTCGGAATACCGGTGCCAGTTTGCGTCCCATGCGTGGTTGATCAGATGGAAGCATATGGGGTTTCACAGCGGCTGACCTCTTTATGCGGCTGCCGTCGGTACTGAATTTGAATGCCAGAGTGACATTTCTTCTCTCTGAAGCTTGAGCTTGTTTATATATATACAAGGGAGTGGATTTAAAGGGGGTGTGAAGCATCTACCTCATTGGACGTGTGCGGCATAATTGTATTGATCTGGTTTTCTATTTCTAATTTCCCTGTTTCCCCTTTTTCTTTCCATTTATATCCACATGTCACCGAACCCCGGGCTATAGGTATTGTCATTGATATCGTATTAGGAGATCCTACTGGCTTCGTGTTTCCCACCCCAACTCCCCCGTCCACAACCAACCCCAACCAAAAAATGCTTGCGGAGTCCAATGGCAGCCCATATGCCGGCGGAGATACACCTAAACTTCGAACTGCTTGTGAAAACTGCCGGCAATCCAAAGTGAAATGCAACCTGTCCGGCAAGAGTGTCTGTACTCGCTGCCTACGTCACGGCCTACAGTGCCAATACGGATTTGCAAATCGATCTGGTAAACCAAAGGGTAGCAAAAACAGAGCTACTCTACGCAAATTAGGTCAGTTGCAAGAAGAGAAGCCTCTTATGCGTGGCTTTCGCGGTAGTCGGCTTGTTGCCCCTGTGGCCGACATGGAACCGCTAGTTGGGAATAGCTATGGCAGTCAAATACCTGACCCAGGAATTGACAGCGATGTAAGTTTTCACTTACATTCACCAATTCGGCATATTTCTAATAATTACCCATCATATAGGTCTGCTTAATATCTAATCAGCCGGGCTTCTGGGAAAGTCCCCGAAGCTTCGGCAACACAACAACCCTAGAGTCATCTGTTTGTCCTGGACAGTTGACGACAGTCGAGAGCTCCCCATTCATAGATCTTGTTGATCCATGTCCTGCTCTCCCAGCCGGCCTGGGATATCCGCATACGCCCGTGACGCCGACATTTCTGTCCGGAGAACTGGCTGACGGGATTACCACTCCATCTCTAGCCGGTTCTGTGGCTTCACCATATCCGATTTCGCCGTGCGAGTGTGTTGATATGCAGTTATTTCACATGAGCCGGCTGAACCACTTGCTCGCTGGATCAATGCCCCTGCGGCTCGATCATAGCCTGCAGACAATCAAGTGCACATTTTGCGCATGCCAGATGTTCCTGCGGTGTACTAAATGTCCCAAAGACAGCACAAACCTATTGCTGACTATCTCGTTACTCAATCTCACTCTCCAACTCTTTGAGTACTGGGTTTCGCGAGAGACATCTCGCGCACCGCGGCCAGAACACGGGGTCGATATCCGCTACGGATACTACGAGATCTGCCACGAGGAAAACAGGCAGATACGCAACTTCTTACTCCGAGGCCTATTGTTGCAGTGTCGGGATGTATTGCTGGCTCTGAGAAGCACCGCTAGTGCTGCTGATGTTCAAATTCCCAAGTTGGGCGACCACGAAGGTCCGTCGGAACCAAAACTATCAGATGAGCATAGTAGTCAGCACTGGGCTCTTTCGGAGCATGTCGGTTTACTTCCTGACTTGGATTCCGATATTCCGAGCGGTACACCCAGAAGCGAAGGTCTACTTTCCATCATCGCAGGCTATGAAGCTACTGTGTCGGCGTTCTTACAGTCGACTTCGTGGGGTGAGTGTATCTGTGGATCTGGACGGGTGATTCATGACGAGTCTCTTTGAATTATACCCACATACGGGAGATCAACTGTTTTCTGTCGCTACTGTACGCTAAGGGGGAAGAATATGTAGAGAGTGCGGAGAAGTAAGAGTTGGATGCGCAAGCTGGACAGTAAACGCAGATCGGCTATATTAACAGAAAATTGAAAAATATATCGCCTATATACGATATAATAGTAACAAAAGTAAATATAATGTATACCAACATAAATTGTTATCATAAACCCCCATCTCTCTACTATGTATATGTATACCCCACAATATCTCGGTCCGCGGTGAGCCTCGGCGATTCAAGAGCCGAGAGGTTGTATAAGACCTTCCCCTCTTACAAGCTCAACGCTCACCTTTGATTTATTCCAATCATTTCAAAAATGGCTCCCTCCGACCGTCTCAGTCAAGTCAATGAACACCTTAATTACCCGGCCGGTCTGCTAGCAGGCCAAGTAGCCATCATCACTGGTGCTGGCCAAGGCATCGGCGCCGAAGCAGCCCGACTGTTCGCAAACGAAGGCGCTAAGGTCGTAGTCGCTGATATCGATGCCAGTATGAAACCCATAATTACACATTGACATTGCAACCCTTTACGATGCCTACATATCTAACAAATAAACAGAGAAAGCCAACGCCGTCGCCGACGCGATCAACTCCGCCAAGGCCGGCCGTGCCCTCGCCGTCGTTGGCGATGTCCTCGATAGCAACTATATCACTGAACTGGTAAAGAAAACCGCCGAGTTCGGCAATGGCAAAATCCACATTATCATCAACAATGCCGGATTCACCTGGGATGGTGTTATTCACAAGGTGCGTCGATCTCACCGTGAACATATGTACTACTAAGTTACCATTCCACTAACAAATTAAAATTCCCCACATAGATGACAGACAAGCAATGGGAGACCATGCTAGCCGTGCATAATACCGCACCCTTCCAGCTCGTGCGCGCCGCAGCACCCTACTTCCGAGTGAAAGACCAAGAGCCACGCGTAGTGATCAACATCAGCAGCACAAGTGGCGTCCACGGCAATGCGTGCGTACCCGATATCCAAGACCCAGCCCCCACTCTCTCGCTTTCACAACGCCCAACAACAACAACAAATATTAAAGACTACATATTAACTGATTAAAACAGTGGCCAGGCCAATTATGCAGTTGCGAAAGCCGGTGTTGTCGGCCTGACCCGCACAATCGCCAAAGAATGGGGCCCATCCTTCGGTGTGCGGTCCAACACTATCGCCTTCGGCTTTGTGACGACACGTCTCACCGCCGCCAAGGAAGAAGGCGCTTTCATCACCACCCCTGACGGCACGAAGGTTGCTCTGGGAATTCCAGGCAAGCAGCTTGCGACTAAGAAGGGCACTGTGGACCAGGAGAAGCAGGAGGCTGCTGCTCCTACCTATCCTGATATCCCGCTAGGCAGGCCTGCGACCCCCGTTGAGGCTGCGAGGGCGATTCTGGGTGTTGCGTCGCCGTGGTTCTCTTATGTTAATGGGGAGACGATTCGGGTTACCGGTGGACGAAATATGTAGATTCTGAATGTTGTATGTAATAGCGGTGTGTATATATCTACACCGGATTTTGTCCAGCAATGGCGCTCCCCTTCCGTTCTAGTGCTCACCCTCTCGCCGCTTTTGCTCACTGAGTAGAATTGAGCACAACCCGGATCAACCTGAGCTTGTCAGTGATCATTATGTAATCAGACTGATTCACCTGGGCACTCACTGAGAAGCGACTTAAGCAGACTCAATTTGGAAAACGCGACATGCTAGCTCGGCCTGTACGGCTTTTCCCTTTCAGTCAAAGAAGTCAAAGAATGGGCATCGTAAATTTGCCGCTTCTTTGGCCATATTTCCATTACAAGCAGGATGTATTTAGTCAACATCGTTCAATTAGAAATCATACTAATCGTAGATTTTCAAAGCTCCTGGGAGCTTTTACCCCAAACGACGCTGAAAATGGCTCCCTTTTGCGGTCCCGCCTAGGCGCCCTCGCTTTTTGTCTTGTCTCTTCTCCTCCCTCTCTCACGTTCTCCTAGTTCTCACCTTATTTCTAACCCCTACTTCCTATGTCGACCTTAAACAACCTTGTTGCCCGTGTTTCGAGATTGTAATCTTACTTATTTATCCTAGCCTTTTACTATAGCACCTATGCTCGTTCGGTCAGTTTAGGGTGATAAACACTAATACTAGACTGACCCTATTCTTTATAAGGAAACTCAAACCAGACTAGAACATTTCCGTAGTCTTAGATAGCTACCTCTAAACTTTAAACCGAGGGCTTTACTAGATATTGCCGTCGTCAAACGCTACTAGCGAAAGTAAGGAGGGAAATTCTTAGAACAAAGCATCGTATATAGGAATAACTCGCGAGTATAGGTTTTGGATTTAGTGGAATAAGAACTACGTAGACTACCTTCTTCTAGAGGACTATACTATTTATATAAACTTTTTCGACTAGTACGAGCATTCCTTCTGTGCTAGGGAAGGCCCCTGCTGACGGCCATAGCTATCTACGATGCAATAGTCATCATTGATGCTGACTACGACTGAGAATGTACTGCTGTCGCTCTGATCCCCACGTTGGCAACACTATCGACAACGGTGCGGCTTGCTTTTCTCCTCCTTGCCAAACGTCTGGATCGAGAGTGCGAATTTTAGCGCACTGTGGCAGTCGGAGTCCGTTGTCCTCTGGAATTCCTTCCTCTTCCAGTCTCTCGATAGCGCGAAGCTGCTCAGGATTCGCTGCTTGACGAAGCAGAGTCCAAAATTCTGCGTCGGACACTTGCCACAATACCTTATCACCCACAGACCCTGCCTGTACCAGTTCGCCTATCACCCGGCCCGTCCGCTGGTATATGTCGATATGGGCCGGACTTGACCAGACATCTTTGTCGGTAGTGATGTATGCGCGAGAAATAATCAGCGCTACATGGGGATCGTCCAGAACCAGCAGACGGCGGGTCGCTGTAGCACTGGGAAACGCCTTCAGTGAGCCGACAACCCTTCTGGCGTCTTCCATGGCAAGCTTGCCGAAGCTAACGGCGTCGCGTAAAGCATAGTCTAGGCGATCGGCGCACAGCTGAGGCGATGGCATCTCCACCAAGGGGAACTGTTCTTCTTCGAAAACCTTCTGGTTAATCCCATGTCTGGCGAGGATGTCCGGCAGCCGCGTCGTCTCAAGATACCGTGTCTTGTGTACCTCGTGATAGCTTCCTTCCCCAGGCTTGGAAAGGGCATGATCGATGACGTGACTGAGGGTGGTATGAGAGATGTCATGGAGAAGAGCAGCGACTTGTTCTTCGACCGTCGCACCAACTCTTCGCACGAGTATAAATGCACCGACCGAATGTTCGAGCCGTGTGACTCGCGGTGTCAGGCCCAAGAATCCAGTGACTCCATGTTGGCAGATGCCTTGCAGTCGCTGCACCTCCGGGCTTTGAAGAAGATCTACGAGAACAGGCTCATGGACCAGTTCCTCTCCGTATATTTCATCTCGGATCAAGATGCTATGATTCTCGATGAGTTGGCGTGTCTGGAGGACGCCGGCACTGGTAGGAGATGACATCTCGGTTAGACCAATATGTATTGACTGGAAAAAGTATGTGCGGGGTGGAGGAAGGAGCGTGGGACAGGTTGAGGACTCGCAAGCGCCATTTAGTCATACAGCGGCATGCCATACTACGGCAGATTTTAGACGCCATCGCGCCAACCGGGTTTTTGCCAGGCAGAAAATTAGTAATAAATTAATAATCCACACCCATGGCCTCGCGTGCTGGCTGTGCCTTGTGGCTCATTTCCTTCGCTAGGCATGGGTACTGATTGTCCCATGGTCTCAGACTGGAGCGTGCCGTTTGGATGGATGAAGCGTGGACGGAAGGACTAGGGATAAATCCTGATAGGTTGACGATGTATGTGCAAAGAATCCACCGACCAATCGGTGGATTCTGCCAGTTCTAATTTATTTAAAAGAACATCCATGGATGTAACCTAATATTATGTAAAATTCCAGGGACTATCTGCCCAAGCTTTCTCAACGTACGCCTCTTTCTAGATATGGATTGCGCGTTAGGCTATTCACGTGATGAACCATGTCGGCCCTTAAACAGTCGCTTTGTTTCGCATTGTCCCCTTCCTGCCTGCTCGCTCAGCAGTTGAATGGACACTGTTGGCGTATGCCACCCGCTTGACACTGATGTCTTTCATCGACGGGGCTGCTACCCACCCAATCTCCAGTCTATCTTCACTTGAGCTGCAGAAAGTGCCAGGCAAAGAGCCCATGGCTGCGGCGGGAAGCGAGATTGAGATTGAGAAGACCGCCAAACAGCCATTGGAAAATGCCATCGGAGACGGCGATCCAGATGTCGTTCTCGTGGACTTCGAGGAGAACGACCCGAAAAACCCTTTGAATTGGTCATTAATGCATAAATGGATGATTGTGTTCGTTGTTTCGTGGATGGGTTTCGTTAGGTGGGCGTCTTTTTCTTGTCTCGCCAGTCTCTGTATATCTGCCGTCGTCGACTGACCGAATTAGTGTCTTTTCGACAATGACGATTGTGCCCACGACGCCGCAGATCTTGCAAGAGTTCCATTCGCACAATAAGCTCGACCAGACCTTGCTCGTCACGATTTGGGAGCTCGGAGAAGGGATTGGCCCGTTTTTCATTGCACCGCTCTCCGAAAGATTCGGCCGGCTTCCCGTCTTCCATATTGGAAATCTCCTCGCGCTCTGTTGCTTGATCGCCAGCGCCCTGAGCGTAAACATTCCTATGCTGATTGCATTCCGATTCTTAACGGGTTGCTTCCTATCCATTCTTACCCTCGGGCCCGCTATCGTCGGGGATTTGTTCCGAATGGAACAAACCGGCCGGTCTATGGCAGTAGTCATGGGAACTCAAATGATAGCAGATTTCATATCACCTATAGCAGGAGCGTATATCGCACATAGCCTAGGTTGGCGATGGTCGATTTGGCTGGCGGCCATCGTACTCGGATTCTTCAGCTTTTTATTACTGGCTGTGCTCCGGGAGACATATATAGTCGTTATTCTGAGGCGGAAGGCGGAGCGGTTACAAGAGGAGCGTGCGGACGACAAGAAGTATCGTTCCAAATATCAGGCCCGTGTCGATGCATCCACTATGCTCGAAAGCGCTATAAAACCAATGCAGATCCTGGCCCAATCTCCTATCCTCATTCTAACGACGAGCTATATGGCTATAACATACGCCTTAGTCTCATTGATTCTTACCACACTCACGGAAAACATGGAGTCGACGTACCCCACCGTCTTTTCTAGCGGCTCCATTGGCTTGACATTTTTAAGTCTAGCTATCGGCAACACCATCGCTTTGATCTTCTATAGTCTCACTTCCGACCGCTACATGATCTACAAGCGGGAAAAGAAGGGCGACGCATTTAAGCCGGAGTCTCGGCTAGTCCATCTGCTTTTTGCCGCAATTATTCTTCCTGTGGGCTTTCTGATCTACGGATGGACATTAAATTTTCATGTTCAATACATCGGGCCGCTCATCGGAACGTGTGCTGCGGGTTTCAGCATGACGCTTTCCGCCATACCAGCCGAAACATACGTGGTAGATGTTTACGAGATCCATGGGGCATCTGCTATAGCTGCTGGTGTAATCTTCCGAGCGATTTCTGGGGCTTTTCTGCCATTAATTGGCCCTCCTTTATATGAAAGCATTGGACAGGGCTGGGGTAACACTGTTCTAGCCTTGATCGCAGCCGCTTTTATTCCCCCCTTGGCCTTGCTGATGAGATACGGAGACTGGTTTCACAGTAAAGAACGCTTTGGAAAGTCTAGACGATAGGTTGATTGTTATCCACAATAAATGTTATTCATTCTATATCGCTAGTGTGTGATCGGGATGCTTGAGAGTCCGTACATTCAGTCAAAATAAACAAACACTCTAGCTTCAATACTCTCCCGCAACTGCTTGTTGTCACTATTCCGAGTATCTCGAAAAGCCGTATGGGGAACTCCTGAATTCCAATGTCAACATTTGAAGAGATAAATCCTCTAGACGACAGGGGTAAAGTCCATCATACCTGCTTGGTTCTCTGCTTGGGAATCTGCCTGTATGAAGGCGATTACCTCGTCCACCTGCAATCCGTGCCAGTAGTACCATTTGTGCTTCTCGTCAAAGTATATCCGAGTGTTCTCGTTAACGTAATCACTAGTAACGATATCCATTGCAGTGGCCTGAGATGCGTAGTTTATTGTACGGCGGTCGCAAAGCGTGAGCGGAAAGTCGTATACTGGCCCTCTTATTGGCTTCCAGAAGCTGGTGAAATGAAGGGTAAGCTCTTGGATAAAATTGGGAATCTGGGAAGATATACTTTACAACGACGAATCTCGAATAACTCTTCGAGGGGATGTTAAATTGCTTAATACTGCATTTTGCAGCCGAAGAGGCCGTCATATCTGAATTCAATCAAATATATCAGTATACGAAGTTCGAAAGGTTATACTTACGATGAAGCGCGCGTACCAATGTGCACATAATCACTCGGTTGGTTTGTCTTAAGCTCGTGTCGTTCTATACCCTCAGATAGCCAAAGAGGGTGACGTTTGCGAACCTGGTTCCGCTCGATCAGCCTTTTGAAGCCTTCCATCTTCGGGTATTTTGCTTACTGCGTGCTCTAAGACTTCAACTCGCGCAGCAGTTGGAAACAGAAACCGGGCAATCGATTTGTATTTGGGGTATAGGACTTCTTCCACTTTCTTATCGTAGTAATACTCCTCAGGTGTCAATGGACAATCAAGACGCAGCTGAGAAAACCCCCACTCGAAGAACATCTCTCTCGACGGAATGCCCAGATTCCGAGCATTACAGATGTGGACAAATCGATTATCAGGGGATGTGTTTGTTGGAGCAATCTCGGAGTCGTACTTGAAGTACAAATAATATGGTTTCACCAGCTGATGCTGGTCGTCTCTGGCAAGATACTGGATCTTGGCTTTGAACGAGTCATCAGAGTCAACGGCAGCCATTGCTGCTGTATTAGTCCCTCCAGGTTCCGGCATTCCTTCAACGACAACGCTCTTGTTCAGATATTGGCTAGAAAACGAAACGCGATCCTAGCGATATAAGCGGATTAGATTCTTTATAGTTTGCGGCAAAAGCCGATTATTGCTTTTCGAATCAGAGGCTGGGCTTACGACCCCGTACTGGAAGTCGAACGGATGGCGGAGGAAAGGCAACGCCGAGCTAAAGGAATCTCAAATTGGCAAAGACGAATGGGCAGGTTGGGTAGAATCCTCAATCCGCTACCACGCAGTTTCTCGCGGTCACTTCCCAATCAAGAATCAAGAATCTGACCCATTGGCTACACTCGAGGGCCAAAATGATCCACTTGAGCACTTCAAACGAGGCAACAAGATGAGCGCTTGGTCCACGAAACCCTACTAGTCCCCGCTCGGTCCATCCTTGCCCTTGACTTAAGAGAACATTCGCTCATCCAGAGTACGACAAGTGAGGGGAGATAGAATCCTCATCGCGTACAAAGAGATATAGCCATAGCCCAAAGTTCTCTCACTCCGCTTTGTTAGACGATCGTCATCCGCCATGCCAATTAAGCTTTTAGTACCCCAAAGGCTATCGTGTGATTGGCTGGGTGCTTATCTCCGCAAGTTCGGGTGGAGTCGAGCGAAGCGGGGTACGTATGGGAAGATCCACCTCGCTTCCGGACAATCCACAGCGGCCCGAAAGCCTATTTAGGTATGGCCCACGAGAAGATGAGGATCGAGACACTTGAGGCCCAGGGGAGGCTTGATTGCAACTGCGCACTAATGCAGTGTAACCAAACCTATTGCGCTAGACAGGACCTCATCCGTCTAATGATTGGGCTATTCTCCACGTACATTTGTAAAGTGGGTATTAGGTAGAGTCTGGAGGCCTCGGAAATGCTAACGCCGAAATTTTTAGACGCATATATACGCACTATATACTCCGCACAGCGCGTGTGAGCCATGCTAGACTGGGATTTCATCCTTCGAATTGGTTTACCGGCATGAGTGGGAGCGATGGATTGCGCAAGACTTACTTGCTAACGAAAATAACATGATAACCAATGCAACTTGGTCCAGAGTTTCAACCACAATGCGGAGGGCATTTCGCCTCCTTTGTGATTTCGTGTCTGTCATAGTCTGCGATAGACCTCGATCAGCGTACATACAATCGTCGAATACCAAGTCCGAATACATGGTAGAAACCAGGTATTAAACCTGAAACATCATGTGACATTGGGTACCAGGCATACCATACAAAAGTGCATATTACAGTTAGTCATCACGGTCCGCACAGATTGTTGAAATAGCGGGTTTTGTCATTTTAGTTAGTTAGAGTTGTCAACATTGGTCATTTTACCATACATTGTTCGTACACCTGCTTTCCGTCAACAATCCCTACCGCATGTTTTCCGTACCCACATTACCACCCGACCACCACCTCTTATCACCGCTTTCTCGTTTAGAAAATTATCTGTCATAGTGCATTAGGCCATGATATATATTCATACGAAGGGCCGCAATCTAATATTTACAGACGAAGACGCCGACTATACTATTGCCGTTATTCAATTATTTTTTACTAATTGGATTTAAGGATTTGATGATCATGTGAAGGTATAGGCTGCCATTAGTCTCGCGAGATATGCGGTATGCTTAATCAGCACAATCTTATACATATGCAATGGCCTCCATATTCACCTGATCTTAACCCTATTGAGATATGCGGTATGCTTAATCAGCACAATCTTATACGTATGCAATGGCCTCCATATTCACCTGATCTTAACCCTATTGAGATATGCGGTATGCTTAATCAGCACAATCTTATACGTATGCAATGGCCTCCATATTCACCTGATCTTAACCCTATTGAGAATGTATAGGCGTGTATAAAGCAATGGATATAGAAACACTATAGCCCCAAGGATATGAAGATAGAAAGACTACGTGTTTTCATTCGAGATGTATAGGATATAGTGCCCGAAAGCTTTCTAAATGGCCTAACTGAATCAATGCATCGTGGGGGTGTTAAGGTAATAGAGAGGCAAGAATATCCAATAGGATATTAAGGAATGCTGACAGAAAGCTGGTGTACTAACAATGTATGGTAAGGATGATCGATGTCGTTACCTCTAACTAAAATGTCAAACCCCGCTTTTTCAACAATCTATACGGACATCGATGGCTAACTATATTATGCACTTTTAGATGATAAAATGTCCTGTTTCCTCCATATACTAGACTTAGTATTCGACATCTCCTCCTATATTCTGCCCTTTATACCACATGATCACCCTTTTCATTCAACAAGATTGATTAGTAGTAGATATTGTAGCCATAAAAAGAAAGCGGTGGTCTAAATGATAACATTGTCGCAAAATAGTACTGGGGGAGGGGGGGGGGCGGTTGCAAAACATGTGCTGAGAAGGTGTTTTGTCTTAGCGTGCTTATTTGTGGGTAGCTGAGTGCTTGATTGCCATCAAGCATCAAGATCCCTGGTGATCCAAGATAATATGAACAGCACCAACATGCCGCGCGGCATGAATGTACGGGCTTATTGATGCCTCTCATTTGAAATGTCACCTCATGCTGCTACCTCATATGTGCATGATATCAAGAAGCGTGTGCACATCCTGCCAGGGGTTTGAATGGTTCAGGCAGTCCGCAATGTGATAAGGTATTTATGCGAGGCCCACCATGTGAGAAAGCGGAATGGGCTCACGGACACGGCTGAAAATGAGAGCGAATGCAAAACATCCGACAAGGTACAAAGAAGCGAACCAATCACTTCAAGGGACGAATATTGGGGGGTCAAGTGCTCGGACGGGGTCGAGATACGAGAGGGGACGTATGGATTTACCACCTCCCAGCTATCAGCATGGGTACATATCACTGCGCCCGCATTCGGAGCCATCGTCCACGTCACCTCACGCATACTCGCGTGCTCCATGGGTTTTATGCACGACTGGCAAATGAGTATGGCCGAGGATATCAAGTTTCCAATGCATTCAACTGGAATACAGCAGCTTCAAGTCCTATATAAAAACCCCCGACCATATCCATCATTCAAGGATATCAATCTCAGACAAGACAACTTCTTACATTATCCACTCACAATTTACAAACCCGAACTCCTCAGACATGGTAGGAGAACCTTGGAAACTTTCAATGATACTGGACATACCTAACTGGGTTCCAGTCTCAATCTGCCAACACGACCGCAACTGAAGAGAGATCTCAGCCATGGCAGGCGATGCACGAAGTCCAAAACCTGTTTAAACCGGAGATTTCTGCCGCTTGTGATGCCAACGCCGATCTTGCTGCCGACGCCGAGTCCAAGACTGAAGACGAGCCTTTGAAGCTCAATTTGCTCAGGGCCCAATTCAATTCCGCGAGGTCCAATATTGCGAATGTGGAGGAGCAACACTGAGAGCCATGTCATCAAACTCGTTACTGTTGAAGGAAGTTGTTGGCCTGGCCTTAAGGCATGACCGACCCATTTGTCATCCCTTTGCTATATACGTATACTAGCTCTCCTTGATTTTTCTTGGTAGAGGACAATTAATCATATGTGCACACAACCTGAATCACCTTTCCCTAGTTACTAGCCCGTTTAAAGTCGGATAAAACGAATTAGAGGTCGCCCCTTTCTCGAAAATACCCGTTGAACGGCCTATGAGAATGGAGTGCTGCCATTCTCGATAGACTTTATCAATGGACAAGAATGGGTCGCTGACGAGAAAGGCCGCTCTCTAGAGTAGTAGTTGACTGTATCAGCGTCGTACATCAGTTTAGTCTAGATAGCAGGTTTTCATTTACGCGAAAGCGTACACGAAAGGCTTTTTACCAACGCTACGACAACATTTCATCTCTTTACAAAAGCCACCCTAATCGGCTATGACTTGGGTTTATTACGGTTGTTATTTTACGTGCGAGGGATGGTATGTTATTGGAAACGACGTTCCATTTTTCTCTGGGCATAAATGTGACAGCATACTAGTCTAGATCTACATAGTTATTGCTGTTAGAACTAGGCCGTGCTCCCTATCTCCGACCTAACCCCGGGATAACGAGTCAATTTTGACTGAAATGGGATACCCCCTCTCGGACCCGAAACGGCCAAGGGGGAAACTTTTATAGCCTCATACATAGGGCAGTCAGGCTGAACCGACTGTGCAGCGACCCTTTGTTGACCTGTGGTTCACTTAGGCCCGGAGGGGAGTCCGGCGGTCCTCCGACGGAGGATCCTCAAACCAAGGATCCACAACAGTATCAATACCTTTATACAGACCCATGGCCGTGGTCAGAAGATGATGCGAAAAGGAGTGCGTACGCACACCAGTGTGCTCATCGATGGAATCGAACATCCCGGAACCATCGATCCCACGATACGAGTAGCTTGCCTTCGCAGGTCTGAGAGGCGCAATGTGTCAGAGCTCTTATCTGTTTAGGATCCATCACTTGTGATAAGAAGCTCCTCCATATGTGGATCTATGTATGTAATCATACGTGCTACACCTTCGCCAGAATAACCGGCTCAAGTTGGTTGACCTACGAGACTTCGCTGAACGAAAACAGGCGCGTCTGCGTTCGGAAGAAGACGTTGGAACTTTTGAAGATCTTTGAGGGATTCAATTACACATGTACTAACGGGGGACTCGTCGACTCGCCATCGGTTTGTGGAGGACGTAGGTAGACAGACAACGAATACACTCTCGTTCGAATAGATACAAAGCTAAAAATCAGCATTCCGTCTAAGGGGATATTACTTAAAGGAATCTACCCATTTTGCCTGTCTTTTATTGGGTGAATCGTCATTGGTTGACTTTGCAAATTACTCTTTTCCAACGTCGCGGTCTGTATGCCATGAGCCGCACGGCAGTGCTACGGCTGTTTCAATAGAGGTCGGGCTATAGGCCGTCGAAATCTCAGCTTCAAACAACCCGCAAGAGGCCCCGCCGAGAAGGCGTCCTGCTGTTCCACGTTTCCTGTGAATTCATCATCCAGGGAAGTCTGGTAATTCGTATAGACGGTGGCAAGAAGCTCTTTGATGACTGGTTGTGAGTTGCATCGTCAGCACGTTATTCGATGAAACGAACATCACGGAATGGTGAAGGGATGGGACCTACCACGCATGGAGTAATGTGTGCCAATGCACACCCGCGCGCCGCTTCCAAATGTCCAAATCCACTTCCGCATCTCCGCGACCGTGTTCTCGTCTGCTTCAAGCCACCTCCCCGGTCGCCATTCTTCCGGAGACGGAAAGGGGACGGGATTGAAGTGGAGCGCCCAGGCAGAGGAGCTGACGATAGTGCCGCCGGGGACATCAAACTTCCCCGCGAGCCGGCAGCCAGAGTCCGGCACGACACGAGGAAAGGGACCAGGACAGGGTGCACGGGTTCGCATGGTCTCGGTAACGACGGCGTCAAGTACCGGTAAATCTGCAAGGCGATGGACCAAGCTTCGATCGCTAGGTTCGGCCAGAGTGAGGAGTTCTTTCCGGAGTGCTCGCTGGCAGTCCGGATCTCGTGATAGCTCGTACATGGTATATGACAATAAAGTTCCTAAACCGAGGTGGCTTGCCGAAAGATGGTCGTCGCACTCCACAGCGATGAAAGAAGCCATTTCGTTGCGCGACATGTCGGGATTGGCGGCTTTGAAAGAATCGTAAAAATGGTCGTACAGGCTCAGGATAGAAGAAGACTTAGTGGAGTGCCTCCTGTAGGAATCTGTGATCACTCGTGTGAGCCACGCTTGCCATCGACCAGTGATCTCGGGATCGGGCAGCTTGTTGCCAATCCAGCTTGCAAAATAGGTCATCGGCCAGTCGAGGCTGGTTCGCACGCAAAATATCTTGGAAGCAGCTGAGGCCAACGTTGTGAGGTCGTTCTCGAAGCCTGGGTCTCGTAGAGTATCAGTCGCATTCTCGCTACCAAAGAGCCAGCCAGAAGCAACGTCAAGGGTGCAGCATTTAGCCTGCTGGTAGACATCGACCGAGGTACCCTTGCTTGCCCACCCTGCTATTTCTTCTCTAAGGCGACACGCTACGCGAGAGAGGACACTGTCGAGGATCTGAGAGTTGAGAATGTACGAATTGGAATAAGGGCGGGTAAGCATACGTTTACGCTCCCTGTGCTCCTCGTTACCTGTCATGGTGACCATAAACCCGGTCCTGTACTCGGTTAGACATCGACTTGTGCCATTAGATTCGGAAGTTGCGAATGCTTCCGGAAACTTACTGATCGAACAATTCATGGTAGAAGGACGCATCTTTGTCGAACTTGCTGCTATAGATTGTACGAACCCCGTCATCGATGCAATTCACACTCACATCACGGGGCCCAATTCGAATGACTGGACCGAGGCGACGATGGAGGTGAATTCGGCTACGATGCTCCATGTTTCGCCATCGGAGCGACAACAACCACAGGCGTGTATATGGAGCGGAGAAATGAGCATTGGGGATGTCTTTTAAGCTGGAACTGTGGTTGCGATGGATTGATGCAATGATCCATGATACGAGAAGAGCGAAACCGACCACGGCAAGCATGTCGTGAGAAAGGGGGATTGATTCTGATGAAAATAATAGATCCTAACCGCGGGTTTGTTCAGCAGGCAGCTAGCCACAGCGACTGGAAGCGTCCCACCTGTACTTAAGCCTCGGGCCTGATGCTTTCTGGTTTGGAGGGGATCCACCTACTCACTCCCCAGATCCAGCAACTCCCATCAAAGATTCGCGTCAGATGCTTGTTTCGGTTATCGGGTACGGAGCCAACACTTGGCCGACATGGCCAAAGGACCTGCATGATAGCAGTCTTGGAACCCCTCTCGCCAAAAAGCACCTAAACCCGGAAGCCCTGCACCAGGTCATCCCATTCGACATTACTTGCTTACAGCGGAGAACTTGACCTCACGCCGTCTTACCGTGCCGTGCCATGTGCCGTTCTCTATGGGATGCATAGCGGGGTATTGGTGGCTTGGTGTTGTACTCAAGATTTGATACGCACGTCTGTAGTAATTACAGTTTTTAGTCGCAACGCATTTGACTCGCTACTGCACCAGGTCACAAGAGAGGTATCACAGAAGACATACGCTACAAAGACGGGGGGGGGAATCATGGGGGAAGCGCTTCCTTCCGGCTCTGTTGAATCCATCTCGGAAATCTCGAGTACTTTATCTTAGTTAGCTCCGTCACGGATCGTTCGCAACGAGCCAAGCTACTACTGCTTTGCCATATTGCCGAAGAGCTGTACTTTAACACGCTACGTATAAAGGAGTAGCTCGGATAAATCGTCAACTCGGCTACAGGCATCTATATAACGACCGGCACATAGGACATCCTCCTACAGAGCGAGAGGGATTGTAAGTACCTCGAAGAGCGCTATGATACATTCTTGATGAAGCTTGAGCAGGTCTTGCGTGCGACAGCCGACGAGACGTTCGAGGAGCATAAGATCGGATTGATCAACCAACGCTTGGAGAAATTGAAGAATTTGGGTCAAAAAACGTCGCGCTTTTAGACTCATATTACGAGTGAGATGTTTGACTTTGAGCAAAGTACGTTCGCTACTTTCCAAGTCCTTCCAATTTACGTAACCTGCACTCTTACTTTACGTCCCTGTACATTGACTAACTCGATCGACCAAATCCCACCAGTCTATCGCGACGTCGAAAACATTGAATCACTTACGAAGAAAGACATCCTCGAATTTCTAAACCAGTACATCCATCCTTTTTCTTCAACTCGGGCGAAACTGTCTATACATCTTATTACACAAGCACCTACTAGAGCTTCTGCAGCAGGAGAATGAAGAGAACCTGACGCTTCGACGTTGCGTAAGAATCAAGACATGGTAACAGTCAATGGACATGAGCCTTCAATATCCCACGCGAATATTCCCCTCAAGAATGAAAATGCCAAAGAATAGAAGGCAAGTCTGCAGCTTTCGGCGACGACAACACCAGTGAAGGACATTATCGAATTCGAGGAGTTTGGATCAAAGTCATGATGTCCTTTTTTCAAGTCCTTCACTGAGCGCGGTATTGAAGCCATCAGTACCGAGTCGCAGTGGCATCGTTATCTTCCAGTAGAGCGCTATATAAGATACTACATTTTCTTTAAAGTGTAAGATATATTCTATCAGCAATATATGTCTTGGCGGAGGCAGTATCGTTCTGCGACCGCAATATTAGTACAAAGTTACAGATACATGAATTTGCCGGCGAATAATTATGAAAGGTTTCAGGATTTACAGTAGATGGTGATCTGTTCTGGTACTCGAGTCCTATGGACATTGCCATGTCTCTGTATAGTCTGACATGGGCTGGAAGGGCTGGAAGGAAAGGAGTACGGCTTGCTGACTGCCCAGGTGGACAATGAGTGCTGGTGAGTAAGCAGCATCTGATTGGTCATTGACTGATCACATGACTATACTGACTAGATCACCGAGCATGAGCCCGTGCTGACATCTACTCAGTGAGCCTGAGCCTGATGGCCGTCATTAAAGCAGCGGCAGCCCAGACAGGAAAGTCCCACCCGGACAAAATCTGGTGTATATAGGTACATATATACCCGGATTTAGAGCTGGATGTATGGATGCAAAATGAATTTATTGAACACTTATATCTGCTCTATTGAAAGAGTCCATATGTTGTATATATATATATATATATATATATATCATCGTCAAGATGTTGGGATGTACTATGTCCCCCACTGCATATATGAGGTCAATTAACCACGAAATGCACAGGGTTGATACTGTAAAACCTGATTCAACTCATCAGAGGCCCATCTACCGTCAACTCGGAATGGATCTGTCCCGTCTTGCGTGCCACTTGGGCAGCCAGCGGTTTCACGGTGGCGCGGGCGCATCACACGACGAAACACGAAACATCATCCCCTCATAATGCCCAATCGAGTCTCGGCCGTTGTGGGACGGCACAACGTTGCACGACAGGATACTAGGAAGCGGTTGGGGGCGTCTTTTGAACACGGTTAATTTTACAACGTTCTTAGGTGAGATTGGAGGTAGAATGAGTAGTAGAATGCAATGGTGTAGATTGTGAAGTATTTTCCTTATGCCACACCGAGGTATCATATCGTAAGAATCAATGAAAGGGAACACGATGTCCCGAAATGTCCCGCCAATGCGAAAGTCTATGCACATGAGTAGAAATGATCACCCTTAGGTCGTCAAAATAACAAAAAGCCTTTCCCAAAAGATAAACAGAGAATCCAAAAATCGAACAGGAAGTGTCAACGCCGGGTTGAAATATCCAAATACACCAATCCAAAAAATAAAAGAGAAAAATAAACAAGACCCCGTGTTTCATCAGCCCTTCCAGGGGCGTATCTTCAAATCATGCTTCCCAGTGTATTATCACGCCAGAAAATGGAAACGTAAAAAACAAAAATCCCCTCCAGGTATGTGCGGAAATATTAAAACAATAAGGAGACCCGGTCGCGAGACAAAGGACTGTGGTCAAACGGTCCATGCAAGGTCGTTCGGCCAGGGAAGTTCCGTGGTCCAGGGTAAAAAAAAAAGGTGTAAAGAAATATGTCCAAAGGGAAAAGAAAGCTGGTGGCCGAGTCCAGTGGATCATGATCAACGCGATCAACTTTTTTGTTTGTTCGGCAGCTTTTGGAGTCCGCTCGATGGCGGAGGTAAGAGAGAAGAGTGTTAAGGGGACCTGAAATCTGCGGAGATATCGGGGAGCATTCGATCAAGGAATGGTCATGTAAAGAGAAGAGCGTCAAATCATGCAGCTGCGAGGCAATGAGTAATTAGACGGGGATCTCGAGGCCCTGTAGGTTGGGGTGAATGAGGCCATAAGCAAAGGGATCCGCGGGAAAGAAGGGCTCCGCGCAGACGGAAGGGAAGACCACCTTGCAATCGGGGACCTGCTCCGAAACTGCTGGCGACATGGTATCGAAATCCGAGTAATCCTCGGTGATGGCTGAACCGTCGGAAGCAGCTGATTGGGAGAAGGCCGAGTACTGCGCGGAGTCCAAGGATGAGCCAGATGTCTGGGCATACAGGGGTTCCATGGGGCCCATGAACATTGGCATCTGGGGTTGGGGAATGTAGTCGATCTGTTCGGGCACCCAGGGGGTTTGGACCATAGGATTCTCGGTGAAGCGAGGGCACTCCAGAATGAGCTGGCGCAGCTCTGGGATGGAGATCCGCTTAATTGGGTCAAGCTCAAAGACGCGACTCAATATACTCACCATCTCGGAAGAGAGAGGCAAAATAGTCTTCAAGAAGAATGGGTCCTTTAGGTAGGCCTGGAATGTGGAATCCTCGACCGATGCACGTTTCCATGGATTGCGACCGCAGGTTAAGTTAACAAGAATCACGCCCAGACTCCAGACGTCGTTGGCAGCGGACATGTAGCAGGACAAGGGTCGGGCGTTGGATTGTTGACATTCTATAAACGCGTCAAGTTAGCCACATATCCAAAAACATAAAGAGGGTGTGGGTGGGTGCGCTTACCAGGTGACATGTAGAACGTGGAACCGCATCCAAAGTCCGTCGTATAATAATCTGTCGTCGCCAGGCCAAAGTCGGCAAGTTTGACAGTCATTCCATTTTCGGTCACGAGGACATTCTCGGGTTTGAGATCCCGGTGGTAGATCCCGAGAGAATGGCAAAATTGTACGGCATCCAGGATTTGGAGGAACACACTCTTGGCCAAGAAGTCATTACCGACGAAGTTTCCCTTATCGGTAATGTTAGAGAACAGGTCTCCTTCCGGGCAATACTCCATAACGACGTAGGTACAATCCACGGAATCCATGATGCGGACTAAGGGAACCACGTTGGGGTGTTGGCTGGCCATATGATGGAGTCTAATCTCGCGCTGCTGGAACTTGAGTTGACGGGCATCTAGACCGTCCTTGCAAAGGACCTTGACGGCATAGACTTCGTTGGTGTGAATGTCCACAGCGGTGTAAACAACGCCGTAGGCTCCGACGCCCAAGACTCTGGTGAGTTCCAGCCGGTTGGCTAATACGAGTCCTAAGCGATCCTCGGGAGCATAGCGGCGGGGAGCCGGCGATGGTGGCGGTGTTGGTAGCATGGCCGGATACAATGTCCTTGGGGGGGTTGTGTACGAGGGGATCCAATAGTCCTCTCCCGGATGAGACGAGGAAAGAGAGTGATAGAGAGAGAGCGCGCAAAGGTAGTCTGATCCAGGGAGATTATAAGAGAAGCCTAAATCCACGGATATTCAAAAGGCATCCATTCCAATCCAATGAGGGTTTCAAGATGGTCCGATCTAGGTCCGTTTGGTCCGGTTCGGTTGCGTTTGATAGAAGTCGAGAAGGAGAGTTGTTGCACAAGGAACCAGAAGCAAGAACAACCAAAAAGAAAATAAAACAAAATAAAACAAATAAAAGAGGAGTAGTAAATATATAAGTAAGAGTTGAAATATACAAACTCGCGAAGTCGAGAGAGAAGGAAGAAGTATTATAGAAGAGATATCAGGCAGATGGCCGCCTCGTGGTTCGAGAGACAATAATAAAACAAGAGGGAAAGCGCACTAGTCAAAAAGGAAATTACATTAAATCCCAAATGGGGAAAGGATCGAATGGAATTTAAAAAAGAAAAGATGGGAAAAATAAAAAAAATTCCCAAAAGAATCTATGATGCGTACATAGAGTGGCACCAAATTAAATTATTTTTTAAAAAAGTAAATAATAATAGGCCATGTGTACGGGAGTACGAAGCGGTGTGTAGTGTGCATGCCCGAGTGTGGTTAGACCAATCATTATGACTCGGTCGGTCTTTCCTGCAGCCGCCACAACTGATGATTGGACCATAAGTCATAACGATCGACTAGAACCTTGGAATCTGCAGTCTCCTATTTTTTTCCCACACAATTTCCAGGTTCCCACAATTGTCCACTGGGCCAGAGGGTCTTCCGTTCTAGGCCTAGTGTGGCAATGCCTTTCTGTCCACGTATCCCAACCCCTGTTCTTCCCAACGGTGTTTCTGCCTTGAAACCTCCTGACACACATTTGCCAACACACCCGCCACTCACAGTCTACCAATAAGCTCATTGCCCCCAGCCCCGCAAAGCTATGGCATCTTGAGTCAGATCTGGTTGCCCATATTACTAAGTATACCATGGATCGGGATATTTGAATGCAGATGTTTGAATGCAGCGTATCTGTCCTGACTTTTTTTATATTTTTTTACGTGATGATCATTTTAT
Source organism: Penicillium hordei (assembly GCF_028827395.1). NCBI lineage: Eukaryota > Fungi > Ascomycota > Eurotiomycetes > Eurotiales > Aspergillaceae > Penicillium > Penicillium hordei. The sequence continues at coordinate 1,652,123 of NW_026623147.1, read as the reverse complement.
TAGGTATCATGACTATGACTATCCAAATTTTGATATGATTTTTAAGAATCATACTTTAACTCTCTGATTCTCTGACTTTTCTACACCGTCCTTTGCACAGACACCTAAATCTATACTAAACCCCACCTGGCCCCCCTCCTCACCCCGTTCTAGGCTGACTCGGGTCTAGACAAGACGCTAAATAAAGTGCAAGAGTGAGGCGATGATGGAGGGGCGCAATGGCCAACCATTTGCTTGAACTGTTCGTTTTTCGAGAAACTCCCCTAAAAGCAGCTGAGTGGGGGGTTGGCGCTTCCCTGCTGACTAGTTCTGCACGGGCCATACACTTCATCTTTCTTCTCCTGGCGCTAATGTACCTTGACCATCTGGGACACAATGGGAAGAAACTCGTATTATTATTGGCGTTGCTGTGGACTTCTGATTCCTGTTGTCCGTTTCTCCTTTTAGACCTTGGTCCTTCTGTTGGTGGCTGGGCTACCCTTTGTTTTTCACCCGTCAAACATACGTACATTTGGGTACTCCGTATGTTGTCAAGGTGGACACTCCGTGCTTCGTCCTCTGTACAGCCCGGAGGCAAGAATGGCCCCTGTAAACATAAAGTTGCCTCAGAGTCTTCAATTTCACTACTTTTCCTTTGTCTGTATCTCACCACTTGCGTCATACACAGGCAAGGGCCACTGATCCGAGTCTGACTTATTCAAACTGTATTCTCGCCCCCAAATCATCCCGGGCAAAAAAAAAACTATATGTTGTAGTATAGCCAAGGGAAAGTGTACCAGTTCTCTGGTATGGAGTAATCACAACTCACTCGAATGGGTACTCTATATTGCGGTGAGCAAGACAGACATCCACCAAAATCAATATTCTACCCCCTAAAGCTCCCTAGATCGACGTAAGCCCGCGGCCAGTCCAATCACCTGATAGAGATCAGGGTTACGATTCATCACATCCGTTGTCGGTTCTCAGGACCCGAAACCTGTCCATGCAGAGGTAGCTGTACCATAGCAACTAGCCCCATGTACAACTAATGTACTCCGTAATCTGTATGTGGTACAAGGTGCACATCGATGTAGAATATGCTAACTCGTGTGATATGATATGTGCCATATGTGATAGACGCCCGTTCCCCTTTGTGTACCGGTGCCTTGCCTACCTCCGGACATAACGATTAATGTACCCCAGGATTGGCAATGCAGCTGGCTCGTCCAAAGGTCAACAAGTTTTTTTTTCTCATTTCTCACTCGGAAACCGGGCCGTTGCTTTTTTTTTTTCCCTCTTCCCTTTTTTCAGATTCTGCGACCGGCAGATGTTGTGTTCAATGTGTCGTAGCACTTTTGGCTTCGGCTTTTAGTTTCGGGGTCTACACACCGCTAGAGGTGATCTCAGATATATCACTAACTACTCCGTACTCCGTATGCTCCATAGTACTATGTGGGCGAGGAATATTATATGTTGTACAGAGTACTCCGTATAGCATGTCTCTTGAAACTTATTGGAAACAGACTACTCTATCTACAACGCGAGTCTGACATTTAGCGACCGCCAGGATCATCCATATCCCGTGTCCAATGAATACATCTCCCTTTACAACCCTTTACTATTGTCTCTTTTGCCTTCCAATTGTTTATCTTCTGAACGCCCGACACCCTAATGTAGATGGCTCGGTGCCCTGCAGGTGGCGGGACCCACAATATAAACACCTCTCGACATCACGATTACTTGTTCTCAACATGGCGCCAACATCCATGTCTAGTTCTGATCAATAGACCAATAGATCAACAAACCTGACCAAAGGGGATCGGAGATTAAACGCCCTTCCTATTTTGTGGTCGGATTCTTTTGCCACGGGGCATTCTGGTCTTAGAATTTGTAGGAAATACCTAATTTGGACTCGTTCGGCGATTGGATGTGGATTTTTCGTACCCAGGTGGCAAGGGGCTCTTCTTCCGTTGATCGCCCTCCGCCTTCTGGAATACTCCACTTCCACTCGATCCGATAGACCACGTAATTGTACGTTGTATGTTATCATGGTTTAGGAGTGTAGTTAAGAAAGTGAATGACAATTGATATGATGACTATGATGCACATCGTATATCGAGTACGTGGGCCTGCAAGTAAAACTAAACGCCATGCAACAACTATCAAATCAGCACGGAACAGATATCCATCCTCATTGCTTTTTTAGAATCCAACCATGACCAACACTACAGAAACATTATCTCCTAGTTCCAAGTAATTAGGCAGGCCAAAAGCAAATTCAAAAGGAACAAAAAAAAGAAAAGGCCCTATCGGCGTCTATCGGCATCTATCGGCATCTATCCAAGCCCAAAAAAGCCAGCCTCACCATCTACCATTTGCCTGCAATCACCGAGACGACACGTCTTCTATTCAATGGCCACCTACAGCCACTGGGAAACACGAGCGTAATTCGAAAATTCCGCCTCTGCCGCCCTAGGATAACAGACCCGAGAAAAGAGGCAATAGTCTAGTCTAGTGTCTCTAGTGTCATGTACTCCGTACTCCATATTCCATAGTTATAAAATGGATTGCAGAAAAAGTGTAAGTATCGTGCCAATCAGATATTCTAGTATCTACCATATCTGTCATCACTCTACAACATACTCCGTACTCCCGTGGTCGAGGTAAGATAGACTTCCCCACAACCCAAAAAATGATAACCAAGCCCAGAAAAGCCCCAAGGTTCCGGCTATGTAAGACTGAACCGCAGATGCAGGCTGAAATAATACTGAGTTTGGCTGAGAGGCGATCTAGAACTCCTAAGGTCGGGTCCTAGCGATTTTGAGTTAGGTGTTGCCGTGTTTGGACTGGGGCCAGGCTTGAAGGTTTATGGGTCTCTGTTTTTGAATATGGGGGTCATACGATATCGTGCAATAGAAGATAAAGTGGAGTTGTAGGCAGTTTGATTAGTTCCAGATCCATCTTGCCAGGGGCTTGGGTCGATAGGGGGCTAAGGGCCGGAAGGGGGGCTTGTATTTTGTGCTGGGATGTTTCTTTGTGATAGTGATGAATTAGATTCAGGATCGGGTTATCGCGCGCTACCGATGTGCTAGGTGTTGTAATTGGGTGGGGGCTTGTTTGTTTTGGTAGGAGCTGGCCTTCAGTGTCAGACTACGTACGGGGTGATGCACTGTGCACCTCTGTAGGGGTTTCTTTGTTGGCTACACAGAGGTATGTTTACAGTACTTCCGGAAATCGGTGTCACCACCTACACTCTCTCTTCCCGGTGCTAAGGCACACTAAACCATTTTAGCAAAAATCTACTAATATCACTAGTCTGCGGATCGTACCGTAAAAATACCGGATTATTTTATTATACTAGCCTATGTTTATTACCTGTCAGAGCTGGACAGTGCTGAAACCTCAGTACCCCACCATTATTACGAAGTGGGCTGTGGGCTCTGCGGATTGTACCACAGTAGCCTCTCCTTTGATAGAATTTGTCGCTATAAGCCCGTAAGACTCCTTGTGTTCGCTAGACGTCCACGGGGTACCTGGGGGAGAAACAAGTCCATAATCTGTGCCAAGGATCAGCGGTCGATAGTCACCTGATCGTGAGGCTGAGGTCGGCCTTTCGTTTTCTACGGGCCAGGACTTTGGCTTTTTTAATAACACTATCATTGTATACACCGTCTATTGAGTATGGATTCAATGTCATTTGGTAATGCAAATGCGGGGGTTCAGTTGGGGATCAATCACGGATCGATCCATCTCTTACCTGGTACGTTTTATAAAGCATTTTTCAAGCCGGGTCAAGTTGACTAAAAGCCACTTTTTCGGCCCAGACCGACCGGAAAACACACAGCAGAGGGTAGACAACGGTTTGCATCGCCTCGTATCAGTCAAAGAGACTACTATCACTAACCATTGTGGTAGAAGTGCTTAGGTCACTGGCATACCCGCAGATGCTAGATCGGAGAGACGATATTGAGCCATGTCATACCAATACCTGCCAATGGATTCTGGACTTAGAAAAGTACCAGTCTTGGAGGAGCCAGTCCCGCGGTCTACTGTGGATTAAGGGCAAGCCGGGTGCGGGCAAATCGACGTTGATGGTATTCCTACACGACAGACTTAGGATATCACAAGACGACCGTCAGGGTATTCGGCTCGACTTCTTCTTTACCGCTCGGGGCACGGAGCTGCAACGCACACCGCTCGGGATGCTCAGGTCGTTGCTAAACCAGATTTTTGTCTGCGACGCGACCATACGCCCTCAGGTGCGCGATATCTATAAACAACGATGTAAGCAGTTTGGGTATGGTGAAGGCAAGTGGGAATGGCCACGAGTGGTGCTAGAAGAGTTACTGGCAGGTATCATCCTTAAATCCGCCAGTCGGCAACACGTGACAGTTTTTGTCGATGCTCTAGATGAGGCTGGGACTGAGTCCGCTCAACAGCTAGCGGCATATTTCCATCGGCTTATCAGTCGCGCAGAAAAAGCGAATGCGGCCGTTCAAATTTGTATCTCATGTCGACACTATCCTATCGTGGAAAGTGCTCGGGCTGTGGCAATTTATGTCGAGGACCATAATCATAAAGACATCACCATGTATATTAAGGACAACCTTGCTGACATGGAGCTCGGAGACAGTCCTAGTGATAAAGCGAGGGGGGTGTTAGTGGAACAGCTAATCCAGCAAGCCAAGGGTGTTTTTCAATGGGCCCGTCTCATAATACCTCTTATTAGGCAGAAGATTTTTGAAGGGGAATCGTTTGACGACATCCGTTGCTGGTTACGCGAGGTCCCAGCCGAACTGAAAGACGTGTATACATATATACTGAACAACGTGATCGAGGCGAAAAATCGGGAACAGTCGTTCCTATTCTTTCAATGGGTGTGCCTGGCCGAACGACCACTCACTGTTACAGAAATGCGGTATGCCTTGGCGGCTAAGAATGCCCAAATAACTCCTTCCCCAAAGACATGGGAGAAGATAGACGATTTTGTCGAAAGCAACGAACGTATGAAGCGAAGAATCAAGGCTCTTTCTGGTGGACTAGCCGAAGTAGTCTCAAGCGGAGATAATGACGAGAGTGTGCAGGTAGTACACCAGTCGGTGAATGATTTCTTGCGTGTAAAAGGATTAGGGCTTTTGTGTCACCATATCGATGCCAAAATGATGCCTGTCGATAACGACAAGGTCCTATTTCAATGCCACGCAACTCTCTACCGATCATGTCTGGTTTATCTAGCCACAATACACCTTCCTCGAGAAATCTTGAATCATCACCAGAGCACGAGAAAGAACATCGCCCAGGATCGCCCGCTGCTTACCTACTCCACTAAAAACCTCTTTATTCATGCGGAAAAAGCTGCCGCCTCTAGAGCGGACGTGCTACAGAATGAACGAGATATCCTACAGCGAGTAGTTAGTCGGTGGGTCCAGATTTACCAGATCTTGAATCCATATAACACGGCGCGTCCACCGAAAGATACGACGATCATACATATGGCAGCAGCCGCCAATCTCGTCGATATCATCGAATGTCTGGTGTTTAACGGTGAAGACGTCATGAGGAAAGACGGAAAGGGAAAGACAGCTTTCCACTTAGCAGCGCGACACGGTCATATACCAGCGGGCGAAATACTGCGGGCGAAAGGAGCAGATTCTGAGGCAAAATACGAAAATGGAACAACGCCGTTGATCGAGGCGGCTAGCTTTGGGCAGGTGGGATTCGTCGAATGGCTCCTGCATAAGGGTGTGAAGCTTGAAACAACAAGGGATGGAAGTGAAAGTGCTTTACAAGCAGCTTCGTTGCGAGGCCATCAGGGCATTGTTGAACTTTTGCTCGACGCTGGCGCCGATGTCAATGCTCAGGGTGGTAAATACGGCAATGCCCTACAGGCCGCTGCATCCAGTGGAAAAACCGAGATAGTGCAGAAGCTACTCGATACTGGCGCCGATGTCAATGCTCAGGGTGGTGAATACGGCAATGCCCTACAGGCCGCTGCATCCAGTGGAAAAACCGAGATAGTGCAGAAGCTACTCGATACTGGCGCCGATGTTAATGCTCAGGGTGGTGAATACGGCAATGCCCTGCAGGCCGCTGCCGCTACATACTTCGGACGCACCGAGATAGTGCAGAAGCTGCTCGATGCTAGGGCCGATGTCAATGCTCAGGGTGGTAAATACGGCAATGCCCTACAGGCCGCTGCATCCAGTGGAAAAACCGAGATAGTACAGAAGCTGCTCGATGCTAGGGCCGATGTTAATGCTCAGGGTGGTAAATACGGCAATGCTCTGCAGGCCGCTGCCGCTACATACTTCAGACGCACTGAGATTGTGCAGATGCTGCTCGACGCTGGCGCCGATGTCAATGCTCGGAGTGGTGAATACGGCAATGCCCTACAGGCCGCTGCATCTAGTGGACATACCGAGATAGTGCAGAAGCTGCTCGACGCTGGCGCCGATGTCAATGCTCAGGGTGGTGAATACGGCAATGCCCTACAGGCCGCTGCATCCAGTGGAAAAACCGAGATAGTACAGAAGCTGCTCGATGCTAGGGCCGATGTTAATGCTCAGGGTGGTAAATACGGCAATGCTCTGCAGGCCGCTGCCGCTACATACTTCAGACGCACTGAGATTGTGCAGATGCTGCTCGACGCTGGCGCCGATGTCAATGCTCGGAGTGGTGAATACGGCAATGCCCTACAGGCCGCTGCATCTAGTGGACATACCGAGATAGTGCAGAAGCTGCTCGACGCTGGCGCCGATGTCAATGCTCAGGGTGGTGAATACGGCAATGCCCTACAGGCCGCTGCATCCAGTGGAAACACCGAGATAGTGCAGAAGCTGCTCGATGCTAGGGCCGATGTCAATGCTCAGGGTGGTAAATACGGCAATGCCCTACAGGCCGCTGCATCTAGTAGACACACCGAGATAGTGCAGAAGCTGCTCGACGCTGGCGCCGATGTCAATGCTCAGGGTGGTAAATACGGCAATGCTCTGCAGGCCGCTGCACCTAGTGGACACACCGAGATAGTGCAGAAGCTGCTCGACGCTGGCGCCGATGTCAATGCTCAGGGTGGTGGATACGGCAATGCCCTACAGGCCGCTGCCGCTACATACTTCAGACGCACTGAGATTGTGCAGATGCTACTCGACGCTGGCGCCGATGTCAATGCTCAGGGTGGTAAATACGGCAATGCCCTACAGGCCGCTGCATCTAGTGGACATACCGAGATAGTGCAGAAGCTGCTCGACGCTGGCGCCGATGTCAATGCTCAGGGTGGTGAATACGGCAATGCCCTGCAGGCCGCTGCCGCTGCATACTTCATACGCACTGAGATTGTGCAGATGCTGCTCGACGCTGGCGCCGATGTCAATGCTCGGAGTGGTCGATATGGATCACCACTCTTGGCGGCTGTTTACAAAGGCCGTGCCGATCGAGTTCAGATGCTTCTTCACGCTGGCGCAGATCCCTTGCTTGCAGATGAACTCGACCAGACTCCTCTTCATATTGCGGCCGCGAAAGATATGCTCAACCTCGTAAATCGATTCCCGCTGCTCGCCTCCGCTATCAACAATAAGGATATGTTCTTGCAAACCCCGCTTCATCTGGCTCTCTGTCTAGGCCGCGTCAAATTTGCTATAAAGCTCCTCCACCTTGGTGCCAATCCTTCTCTTCTGGATGGTTACGGTAGAAATATCCTGGACTGGGTAGTAGGAAACGAAGGCCTGATGCACCAAATACAAAGCCACTGGCCTTCAATTGTCGTGACCCCTGATGAGACTCAAAAATTGACTGTTCGCCAATCAATCCTTCAAATCTCGGATACGCTTCTTCGTTTTAAGCTGGACTCTCCATGGCCTCTTCTGGAACAATTAGGTCGCTACTGCTTGTTTCTTGATGACACGGACAATGCTCGATATCTATTTCAGCTATATCCGTCTCAGGGGACTTTTTTCTACGCCGATATACACGAGATTATCTGTGACTTTTGTGAACGGGCTATCACCGGATCTCGCTTCGTATGCAGAATCTGTGCCCATATGGATCTTTGCTTGTCATGCGCACAGAAGTACCCCTGCCACAGTCGATTGCACCCAAATCAAAAGCACAAGACCTTTGAAGTACCACATATGCCTGGTAATAAGTCTCAGCTCACTAGCTCAACATCGGAGCAATTGAGCTATTTCTTGACCAATCTTGTACCCGAGCTTTCTGTGTCAAACGCCCATAGAACTAAGGTGGAGCCATCAAATGATTCCGTGTCTTGCCCGACACCCAAAAAGACAGCTCTGGTTTCGAGGGCTATTTTCGGCCCAATAACAATATGCTGTACTCTTTTGTTCGGGCTTGCAGCGGTTTTGTTGAGATATTGGTACCTTTAGATCTTGTCAAATCAAGTTAATATGGTATTCGCTAGCAAAGCGGGCATCGAATGCAATCAAAGGACTATTGTTAGAATTGATGATTATTTTTGGTAAAGACTAGATAGGGGCGTTGTTGAAATACCCTCCGTCTATACTCCGTCACTCGGCGGTTATAACGCCGAGGTCACAGCTAAGCATAGAGTTATATAGTTACAATTTGTATGGGAACATAGGTAGAAGTATGACCAATAGGTTGCTAGTGGTAAGTTACCACTATATATCTTCACAGATATGTTTGAATATATTTCTAAAGTTCACCGTCTCTGGCTTGTTATAGTTAAAGAATGATTGATTTCACCTACAAGTACCGCCAATCTATTCTCTTTGTTATATTGTCGTAACAAAATTGGTTTTTGGAATTTGCACTGTCAAGGAGATGCTAGTGTCTAGCATTCTAGCTATTCAGCGTTACCCATATGGCAACGAAACATGATCGCTACACGAAATAAAATACAGTATAGTGATAACACAGGGATACTAATATCCGGGAGCTCCTCTTAATACAGTATCGTAGGACTTGGCGCCAAGTGTGGAGGAAAAATGAACGAGTTTAGGTGGTGACAATGGTTTCCGGAAGTACGGTACACGCTCTAATGGAAGGTTGGACAAATTCCAAGCCACTCCCAGTTTTGGCAGGAGTCCTAAAGCCGAGGATGAACAGGGGTTGGTGCCTTTGTGGAAATGTTACATATGGACTTGCATTGAGAAGCTAGATGCTAAGTTACTCTCACAGTGTGCATATTGACAAGAAAAAAAACCCCCCCATAGATCAAGTAGCCCCGATCCTTCCACCCGAATTAGGCCATCTCAGGACCAGGATTGGGCATCCTGGCAAGCTCGAATAGATCAAGATGGAATCTATGCAGTAAAAGCCCCTTCGTTAGGCAACTTAGTTACGCCCTAGGCGCCAGGAATGGGTGTTTCAAAGCCTCGGCCGGCGTGATCCGTTTCTCAGGGTTAAGACTCAAGCACCGGTCAAGTAGGTCCAGGAACATCGTCAGTTCCTTGACTTCAGCATCTGGCATCCCGCGAGTTCCTTGTGCCATGAGACGTGACTTCAAGTCGCGTGTCGGTTTCTTGAAGTCCACAATTTTGGTGTGAAGTCGGCCGGTGATTTTGTCTTCCTCCACGCTATGGAAGTTTAGCATTTCATCAAAGTGATGAGGCGACAGGGATCCGCGGCGAAGAAGTTTCGGCGGGTACTTGCCCCGACACTCCATGATGGAGCGAAGCATCTGGTTGTTGTTTCGGCCGGTGAAGAGAATTTTGCCCGTGTACAACTCAAAGAGGGTACAGCCAATGGACCAGACATCGATGGCGTAGTCGTAAGGGATACCCAGGATGATTTCCGGGGCACGGTAGAAACGACTGACGAGGTAAGGCGTAATCTCATTATCAGAAGCCGGCGACGCCGAACCCAGGTCGCAAACTTTCAGAATGTTGCGTTGCTCGTTCACAAGAAGATTATCCGGTTTGAGATCTGCATGCAGGATGTTACACCGGCGGAGGTGAGACAGCCCGAGGAAAATCTGTTGGCCGTAGGCCCGGACAGCGCGCAGGTTCAAGCCAACGTCCCTACCGAACTTTTTCAGGACCTCACGCAGGTCCATGCTAAGGTTCTCAAATACCATGCACAAGTGACCCTTGTGTTCGAAGTATCGGTCGAACTTAATGAGGTGCATTTTGTTTTGCGGATCAGCTTCCTGTAGTTGCTCCAGGATGCCAATCTCCTTCATACCGGCCTTGCGCATTATCGCGTTCTGGCGAATTATCTTGACGGCAACCAGACCCCCTGTTTGGGTGTCAGTTGCACGTACGACAGACGAGAACATCCCCTTGCCAAGGTTTTGATGGACATGGTATCGTCCGTTGATCAGCTCTCCAAGGCGAACGGCGTAATAACCTTCCGAATCGTCCCAGTTATCCATCATGCTGATATCCAGTTCCTTGCCCTGGGGTACAGCTGTGGCAGAAGCATGCGCCGGCTTGGGTTCAGGCGCTTCCTCTGCGAACATGTCATCGTCGTCGTCTGCAAACATATCGAAGGCCTCGGTCTTCGGCGGTGGCGCTGCGGGAGCATCAGGGAGGAGAATGTCCTGCTTGACAGTCTTGGTTTCATCGTATGCTGCAGAGGAAATGTCGTCCTTTCCACCTTGTACATTACCATGTTTCTGTCTTTCTTGCTTTGTATCAAGAGTTGGATCATAATCAGCAGCAGAGGGATCGTCCTTATCTGTACCGGCAACAGGCGCATTGGAGCTGACGATGTCCATGTCTTTTCCAATACTACCAGGGAATGCCTCCCCGGGTTGTTCAAAGGGGGATGCTGTTGGAGAATCTATTGAGTCTACATACGTCAGTTTCGTCGGGATCAAGGTAAGCTTATCCGAGAGAAACCCACCAGACGCCTCCTTTGCGCTAGTTGGGTCAGTGCCAGGCGTGGACGAATCCGTTTCAACCTCACCGACATTCAGTGCTTTGAGATGTAGTGGCGTCGCTTGGCTTCGGTGTTTCGCCCGAATAGCTTCACGGCGTTTCCGGCGAGCTTCAAGTGCATCGACTTCATTAATGGGCTCAGCGAGCTCCGGCCCTTGCGCAATCTCCGGGTTAGGGGTGGTTTCTCTGAGATGGATGTTAGTCATACGTTCTTCCTTGTCCGTAACAGAATAAACATACTCGTCAGTCACATGGGCTTGACGATTAGAAGAAGCCTGCACCTGGTTCTTTTGTTTTTCAGCACCAAGCTTCAAGTCCTGAGCGATGACCGAAGCCTTTCCTCGTTCCCTCACCAACTGTTCAGTGTGCAAGCGTCTTCCGGTGTCCGCTGAAGACCTGGCATTAACCACGTTTGAATCAAGTTCGTCGCCTGAATACTGCTTGGGTTTTCTTGGTTCACGGTAAGGGGATCGGCTGCGGCTGCGGGTGCGTTGCCGCTTGTCCTTGTGTCGGTCATGTCGGTCATAATCATCACTATATCGTAGCGCATCTCCATGGGTATCTTCGCGGTCATAGTCGTAGTATGAGTTCGGGCGCCTGTGGGAAGCGGGTCTGTCACGGCGTCTGTCGTCGTACCTAGACCTGTAGTGTCTCGGAGGCTCATGGCGGGGTCGCCGGTCGTAGCTACCATCATAGGACTCAGAAAGATCGTCGTGACTGCGCTTTTGGGTCTTGTTCTCTCTGTATGGGGAGCGAGAGCGGGATCTCGATAGGGACCTGGTCCGCGATCGAGTGCCTTTCAACGACGCGGGAGATCTGGTGGCAGAGGATGGGCTAGCTCTGGTGGGACGGTCAACGGTGGTGCCATTAAGAGGAGGTTTTGACGCAGTTGCCTTCGTCTCTGGGCCTGATTCAACGATCTCACCCTCAGAGGGGACCGATGGGGACCTCGACCTGGGATGCGACATGCTTGCAATATTCGAGAGATTCAACAAAGGCGCATAGACAAGGCCCTTCTTTTCTCTTGGATTCACTTCACTCGGCCTTTGGAGGAAGCTTCAACAATAAGGCTCAGTTAGCAAAAGCTGCAGCGACAATAAGTCTTTTCAAAGGGTTTGTGAAGTCCAACCGGCTGTAAAAGGCCTGCCTTCACACCAAAGCCTTGTAAAAGTGATTAAAATCCCTGGCGCATAGCTTGCCTAGGAAACGGGCTTGAGAGGCGGATAAAAGCACGTGCACAGGATCTTGATGACAAGAGATGGATCCAAAGCCAGCCATGTCGAAGGTTTGATGGGTCATAGGATAAGGCAGAGTCCGCGCTAGGACAGTTGTAGTAGGCGGTGTGCTCGGTTTCTGCTGTCTACCCTCGCAGCGTACAACATAGTTTGGCGGACATTACCATTTTTTAAATACCCCACTAACCGCCCCTGGACTAGCCTTCCAGATATTTCTAATACAAGTCCCCGGTTGACAGCTTGACTCCAGACATGATGAGTGTGTTTGGTCTTGAAATAATACCACTATACATACCACTAGTAATATTTACGAAAATAACCCGAATTTCGCCCCAACCTGGCCACTGAGGGTCTCGATAAGCACCCCTCATATATAACTATTTTTTTTCCTCATTGCCAACCGTAAACTCACCCCGCTCTATCAAGACTCTCTTCAACCCGCTCTCCCAGTTACTTTATTTAGACAAAATGGGTGGTATCGGCAGAGAAGGTTCGTTCTACCTCGTATTCTATTATTCTCAAAGTCCAGTTCACTAATATTTTATAATCTACAGGTGGCAAGGCCAAGCCCTTGAAGGCTGCCAAGAAGGAGAAGAAGGATCTTGATGAGGATGAGCTCGCCCACCAGGCCAAGCTCAGGGCTGGTATGGCTTTTTGAACATCCTATTTAGAGAATCCCTAACTGACAACTTTCTCTAGACGCCAAGGCCCGCAAGGACATGCAGGACGCGGCGAAGGGCAAGAAGGGCCCTCTCAACACCGGCCAGCAGGGCATTAAGAAGTCCGGCAAGAAATAAACGGATCGCATACTCGATAGATCACTCGCCAAAAATCCCCACACCAAGCCTTGACACCGGGTTTCCTGAGTCCATATTCACGACCTACACGAGCCATGTTCAATGAGAGAGCGGAGGATGGGTGGCTTCGAATGTGTGATCGTGCCAGCATCACTGCACTCATAGTTCATGCCCATGGGTCTTCTGTATATCTTTAGCCACCAATACCTATTTCGCGCTTGATCGCATTTTCACAAAGACAAGTTTCCTAGAATGATTAATTTGATTAAACAGTAATGAGATTACTCGGGCCAAAATACATCAACATAAACCGCCACAGCTTGGGCAAATTCCGAATAAAGTGGGTATCAACCTGCCATGCAGGGGAATCAAACGCTCAAAACACAACCACATGCCCCCCCATATCGGAAAAATCAACAAGCAAACTGCCTCGAAAAATAGGTATAGTTAAACAGGATGCTAACAACAACTCCACCGTAGTCAGAAATGAGATCACGATCAGCTGCGCATAGACCAAACAATCCAACCGCCACTAACTAGTGACTCGCTTGACCCAGAGATTATTGCCATCGCCAGAATTCTCCTTCTCGTCCAGGCGACGCCACGCTCGACTAATCTTCATACCAAGATCGTGCTCATCTTTCTTGATATCCGCAATCTCACCTTCGATGCCCTTGATGCTCTTCTGAACCTCGGCTTTGGCAGCCAGGTCATACGCAGCCGAAGTAGGCTGAAGGGCCTTGCTCAATTCAGCGATCAATGACTCCAAACTATATCTGCGCTGAGTAAGGTCGTCCCTCTTGGTCTCCATTGCTTTAATGCGGCCCTGCGCATCTAGTGGCATCTCGGGTGGAGGCGGAGGCGAAGGCGACTGCGCGGGCATCTGTCCGCCCTGTAGTGCAACCTGGGATGGCGTGGGCTTTCGGACGGGCTTGCTCGAGTCAGGCTGTTTCTTCGAAGTTGGCACGCCGATCGGGACTGGGCGGCGTCGGGCCATGATAGAGGATGTGGATAGGTCGTCTGTAGACCGGGTTTCGAGCTGCATACTCTCCCGTGGGCTTGCATCTTGACTACCGGGTTCGGTGACCGTGTATGTAGCTGCGCTGAAACGGCTCCTAGGCTCGTCGCTCGTGAGCATCATGTCGCTGAAATCGGTGTCGAACTTGAGTAGTGGTTTGCCCTCTGGTAGACGGGTTGGAGCGTGCTCTGTGGCCGGTCTCCGGGGAAATGATACTGGACCACCGGCGGTGATAGTGGTTACAGTTGTAGGAGCGAAGGCAAAGTTATCGAGCTGGGGACTCGTCTTTAGCGCGCCGTTGCCGTTGCGCTTGCTGGAATGCTCTTCCGGAAATCCACGTGACGCCGATCTACTCCTGGATTCCTTATGCGAAAGATCTTCGGTCTTCGAGAAACTGCTGATCCGGTTTCGAGCTGCGTTGAGGGTCTTTTTGGCATTAAACCCCTGGCCCCAGTTTAGCAGGTTGGACGCATTGGACGCATTGGCCCCGGGGGGTTTGTGGAAAGAGGTGTTGCGGGGATCAACCTGGCTAGCTCTACCAAAATCACTCATGGTTGGTTCACCTGAAAAGTTATCCCAGCGCGTTGATTTGCCAGAGATGAACCGCCTAGAGTGCTGTTCATGATAGGGAGGCTGGACAGGTTGCACAGGCTGAACCCGGGAATGGGAGAGTGTCTCAGCATAGTCTACCTTGGGAATAGGTGTTGGCGATGACGAGACCCCAGTCTCCTGTCGCACATAATCAGAAAATTGGTCTCCGTCGCCGATGGGCGAGACACAGAAACTACTTTGGCTTGGCCACCTATGGGCTTCAAGCATCGGCGAAACAGCGGGGGAGAGGTCTGAGTGTCTCTTATTGATATCATCGCGCGGGACAGGATCCGGTTGTAACGACGAATGTAAATCGCTGATTTCCATTAGATGTGCTATTAAACAGGTAACAAACACGAGACTTACTCAGGCAGAGCGGGCAATTTTTTTGCGACCATATTATGCACAGGGTCTGATGTGGTGGGTGGGTTGTCGCTCAGTATGGGGCCGCTGATCAAGGGCCCTTTGGGCTTGTGGAACGGTCTTTTAGACCACATATCGATTTTCTCACGCTCTAAACGTGACAGGTGGCTGACTTTGGTCGGAAATGAAAGCGCAGCATTCACATAAAACGACAAAGAAGTTCAAATCACAACAAAAAGGACGAAAGGGGAATGAAAAGAGGTAAAGAACCCGTAAAATGTGGAAGGGGGGGGGGCTCTGGTCTCGATGCCCAACCTGACACGGAAGCCTATAGAATATAGAACAAGAAAATTATACAGTGAGAAACGACTCGAGTAGCTAAACAAATGCAAAGAACTAGACAAGAAAATCAATTATAAAAATAACTTGAAATAACATGGCCGCTAATATTAATAGAAGTGGGCAGATTAAAATGGGGGCGATAGTCCAGTGGAGAGAGCTCTTGAAACATTTCAGGGACTACCGGGCGTTTTACGTTTTTGAATCTTGAAGTCCGAGAGCCTAGTCTCCAATCACTTTACATGTGAAAAAAAGGAGCCAAATAGATAATTCCTAAATATAACCCGAAGCCGAAGAAGCCAAATGAAGGAGAATGTCCATATAAGGTCCAATCACGTGGAGCGGGGGAGGGAGATGTCATCCCGAGCGTCCGGCCTTTCCTGCTCTCTCCAAATCCAAATAATTTGCCTCAATGGGTATGTGTCCCACGTTACTCATAGTCTGAATCCATGCTAATCTGGAGACTGCAGATAACTCAACACCACAGGCTGAAGTGTTCGTGTCTCCCACATCTCATTCGATGTCATAGGATACGGCATGGAAGATGGGACACCAACCCAACTAACCGCTCGCTACCCAACAGGATGTCTATCGCTTCCCCCATCAACTTGATCCTAGTCTCCCTATTTGGAGTCTTGGTGTACTGGCACTTCCGCCCCAAAGCGCCAATCACTCTCCCCCGTGCTCCGCCGCCAACCGTCTTCAAGACCTACATCCCCAAAACTCTTATTGAGTTCAATGGCGAGGAAGGCCGCCCCGTTTACCTGTCCGTCCGTGGCCGTGTCTTCGATGTCACCCCTGGCAGAAACTTCTATGGGCCGGTATGTGTTTGGAATTTGTGAAATGTCACCGGATAGCGCCGTTGGAGCTGAAGCTGACTATAACGATTGGAATAGGGTGGACCTTACGAGAACTTCGCTGGTCGGGACGCCTCGCGTGGCTTGGCTTTCCAGAGCTTCGATGAGGAGATGCTCACCAAGGACCTATCGGCACCGTTGGATGACCTGAAGGATTTGGATGCGGAGCAGCTGGAGAACCTACAGTCGTGGGAAGACCGCTTCTTGGAGAAATACCTGGTTGTTGGAAAGCTGGTCGCTGAGGGCGATCCCGAAGCGCCTAAATCGTGACCGCGCAGCAAAAGGACTGGACGGGTACATATTTCGGAGGGTGTGTACGACAATGGCCGATATCTAGCGTTTACGGGGACGAGCATGAGCTTGGAAAACACGAAGGACATGTGATTTAATTTTCAGCATCAATTTAAAGCCGGCGCAACCGGATCTCGGATTTATTTGCAATACTATTTCAGGTCCCCGGAATGTAACCCAACTGGCCAGTGTTCTGCCGCCAGCATTGGCACAGTCAAAGGTTATACATAGAAAAGTCTATTGCACAAAGTATGCTTTTTTCACTGCCTCCATATACACCTAAAAAAACATCCAAAAAGACATGACAAGACCGCATAAGCGGCCGACTATTCTTGTAATAATACAATGAAAACTCCGAGCTCACGCTCCATATAATATCGGAAAAGGCTATGGAAGGCTAGAAAGAAGTTGCCGGGGCTAGTCCGTGAACTGTCAGGTGCAAGACATCCTGTGACCCCTTAAACGTGTCCCATTTGCGATCCCAGTTGTTGTATCTCGATCGATCGGATCTCTTCTGACTTTGATTCCCAGCATATTTTGAGGCCAGCTAGCAAACCTGCCCTGGCATCAACTTTGGGGCTCGATCTGCCGGAGACAATTCACGGCGATAGGTATGGTTGCATAATTGTCAAGTATGGCACTGGTTGATAAGTTTGTGTGTGCTCCTGTTGAGGCTGGTGGCTAAGAACCATTTCTGCGGATACGATCTGAGATACATCGTGGAGAAGGATCTCGTAGCTCTTCGATATATCAGCAGCTGTCCTTGGTTCTCTCGAGGTCATCCAGATAGATCTGTTGATTGATCTTATTGCGGGAAAAGACGTAGGGAGGATGTTTCACCTTCGGGCTACAGCTAACACATTGATCTGCCTAGTAACCATTAGCCAAGGCTTAGGTATATCATAGAAGGAGAATCACCATACTTGTCTCGTTTCTTCAGGTTGGACCCTGGAAGTGATTCGATTGGATGTGAGGAAGGGGACGGGAGTGTCAAGTGTGGATCACAGGAGCAGATCAGGAAACCACATCGCGTTGTAGGTTCAACTTATAATCTAACCATATCGCGCTCCGTGTCACTTAAGGAGATTAGTGCGGGTGTCACGCTACCTAGGGTGATTATGCTAAAAGAGAGACTGGAGGGAGAAAGGAAGAGGGAGAAGCTCTCCACCTGACAAACATCGAATGTAATCTAATACGGACCTCGGGAGTGACGCATATATCTCAACATAATAAATTTCGATGCATATATCTCAACCATAACGCCTTCAATTGATTTGTGATTTGGGGCAGAGACCCCGTCTTTTCTCACCCTTTCATCCACTTAGGCGAATAAAGATTAGGACCATGCTTTGTCCTCCTATTGCCGTACTAACCAAGAGCCTGCCAGTTCAAAGTCAATGTTTCCATCGTTCATAAAATCGAAATTGATGTCATCAACAGAGGGTATTGCCATTGCGTCACAGCCTATCCCGCATGCCATATTGGGGTCTACAGTAATTCTCGAGAGTAAGTTAGCAGCTGTGGATCTCAGTATGCCATGGCAGACTTCTAGACTCTCGCTTGCAGACTTGACAATGGCATCTTTGGTCGACAAGTCGCTGAGCATGGCGTTCACTTGACCCATGGCCATACTCACAAACACATAACTCCTCACATTCGTCTCACCATAGGAAAGTCTATCTTGGGCGTACTGGACGATGTTCCTCGCGTCTTCTAAGAACGGCTCTCTGCGTGCCTGGTTGCGTTTCTTCACAAACGCAGAGCTCTCCCTTTCCAGCTGTGTGATTAATTCTAAAAATACCAATAGAGCGCCACGCGTCAGAATATCTCGAAACATGCCACCACCAACAAGCAGTAGGCGACGGTATATCTCGTCATCAAGTAGTGAGAGTAAATCAAGCGCGGCTTCAAAGCCTGCCTTTGACGAGAAGCTGTACATCGGATTGTGCGCGGCTTTGGCTGCATAAGGAAGGTGGAGGCACAATAGGAATCGACGGTGAAAATGATCACAGCAGCTATATGGAAATTCTGTCGGCCACAGGTTCTTGGCAACCGACTTGTGATGATCAATGGAGACGGTCGCCTTGCGGCAAACCGACGCTAACTCCTCTCCGAGACGAAGAACGTGATCATATGGAGGCTCCTCCTGCAACGCATTGATGACCCTGGTAGCCTCCAGCCTTAAGAGCACGGAAGAGGCCAATAGACATTGGAATGAAGCCCGTGTTGGCGTTGGAAGCATTTCCTTAGGAGAATCCCACTGCATTTTATTGTCCAAATCCTCGTCGTTGAGATTTGAGGGCGGCCGGGTGTCAAAATCATCGGCAGTGACCATGGGACGCATGCCTGAGTCCAAAGCAGCCTGCACATTCATCTCTAAAATCGTGTACCAGAGTCTTCTTCGGGTCTCCTTTTGTAGCGGCGTCATTCCTCCTAGGTGGTCGGGATCTTGATGCAACCCCATTTGTATTGCCATGCGCATTAATGAGCCAGCTGAGATCCAGACTAAATCCGCCCCGACACAATTCACCTGGCGGGCGAGAAGAAGCAAACAATAAACTTGTAGACCATCTAGTGAGAGGCGATCTTTTTCGATGGGTGCGGAGACCCAACTTTGAGCAACATGAATCCAGTTGCGGGCTTTCGCGCGCCATTCCTGCTGTAAGCCGACATCGTCAAGCAAGGAAGTTGCATTAGCCATCACTAGTAGCAGTGTCACCACGAAGGAGGCCTTTGCAGTTCCCGGATCTTTCATATAGCCCTCATATTCTGCTCGGAATGATGGAAAATGAAGTATGCGCAAGCATGATTCAAAAGAATCGAAGTATATTTGCACCAATTGGTTTGTCACCGCAGGGTCAGGGAAGGTCTGATGTATGCCGGCGGGCAGTGAACTTCGACTGGGCCGTTGTGATTTGATGTCGCGAGCAAGCTGTTTGCATTTCATCAACACGTTTGAGATTCCAGGAATTGAACCGTCGCTTGTTTGTTGGGGTGTCACGGGTCCGATATGGGTTATGGGATCCAAGGTTGGCAGACTTTCCGCCTGTTTTCACCCGCAATCTTCATCAGCAACGGCAAAGGACAAATATAAGCAGAGTAAAGGTGCGCATACCAAAGGAAATATGTTCATCCAATGGCCATGACCAAATATTCTTGTCTTCGACAAGGTACCCAAGATCGGACCAGATGTAGATGAGATTTGCGGAGATTCCGTCGTTTTGTGGCTGGCGAGGAAAGTATTGTGTGGTTGGTGAGAGCCGGAGGGTCTCTCAGTTAAGCTGGCTTCAGCTGCGCTTGTGGTGTCTCCGGGAGCCCCTTGGTCGGTGATATTGTTAAGATACTGGGGTTGGTTCAAGATGCACGCATCTCCTCCACTAACTTCAGTCGCAACAGCAAATTCAGGCCTTCGTTTTTTCTTCTCAGTTATTATTGTCCGGACATCTTCTGTGTAGGTACACAAGCCGAAGTTACGTTGTGTACACTGCCCGCAAGGACTGTTCTGGTCACATTTGACCTTACGGCGCCGACATGAAGCACAAGCCAGGGCTGGACGACGGCGTTTCCTGGGTGATGGCCTTGGAAGCATTATTCTTAGGTTTAAACAACGGTAAAGCTTGTGATAAATGGGGGGTAAGTGGTGTGTCGTCAAGGACGTGTAAAGTCCGGATTGGGGATTATCGAAGAAAGGGTGAGCTTCTATCCAATATCTCCGGAGCGGGTCCAGACATGTGTTGAATCACAAACGGCCGTCCAGTCCCACAATTTTCCGATATTATGTTCGCTCCCATTTATCTCCGATGGATTTGGCGATGGTGTCTACTCGGGGCGGGCTTTAGTTTTTGGCCCGGACCAACAGCAATTTCCCGAGTTGACCGAGCCCAAATTGGTCGACTGAAATATGGAATATTAAAAGCAACCTCAAATGACATTTGCGGTGAATACGCAAAGAGTTTCTTATTTTTGCCTTCTATTCTATCCACCGTTATTGATTAACTTGCTTTACCTTTCACTTGCCTTTGAGCTAGAACCGATATTATGCAGACCGATACGCATAGCCTGAACAATACGACCTTCGAGGAAGGTAACCTTGGTCGTAAGAAAGAAGCTAAAGCAGACCAGCCGCAAGTCGCCTTCCCGGAAGGTGGACTTCGTGCATGGAGCGTTGTTGCTGGAGCCTTCTGCATTTCATTTTGTACCTTTGGCTATTTGAATGCATATGGGTAAGTGTCATCGGTGGAAGGACTTGCAGAACTATCATTGATTTGTTCGTCAATATAGCGTCTTCCAAAACTACTACTCAACGCATCAACTCATGGACAAGTCTGCATCAACAATCGCATGGATAGGATCTGTGCAGACTTGCCTTTTGCTCGGTGGTGGAATAGTAGGAGGTCCCTTGTTTGACAAATATGGCGCAAAGGTGATTGTTTTCTGACCTGTGAAGCGTATTGATTCAATGGCCTAACAATTCACAACACTACTAGGTCATATGGCCCGCTGCCATCGCGTTTATATTATCCGTTATGATGACATCCCTTTGCAAGGAATATTATCAATTCATGCTGGCACAGGGTATTCTTGGCGGACTAACTGACGGTATCATGTTTTCGCCGGCAATGGCCGCAGTCAGCCATTATTTCCAAGCGAAGAGAGGTGCTGCACTTGGAATAACTGTCACCGGCTCTTCGCTGGGAGGAGTTATCTTCCCAATCGCATTGAGCAAAATGTTTGAGAACGAGTCATTGAGCTTCGGCTGGACGGTGCGGATCATTGGATTTATCATGTTAGCTATGTTGTCCTTGTCGTTGGCTACGGTTCGACCACGTCTGCCCCCGCGAAGTGGCAAAGTTTTGATCCCTTCTGCTTTCAAGCAAGTGGCGTACTCCTTGTTTCTGGCCGGGATGTTCCTGATGATTTGGGGCGTTTTCACCCCGTTCTTCTATCTGACAGAATATGCCATCGCACAGGGGATGAGCGTCAACTTGTCTTCCTACATTCTTTCTATTCTCAATGCCGCTTCGGTCTTCGGTCGACTCCTACCTGGTGTTATGGCGGACAAAGTGGGGCGGTTCAACACAATCTGCTGTTTTGGTTCATCGACGGGCATCCTCCTCCTTTGCTGGATTGCTGTCAAATCAAACGCGGCCATTATCGTATTTGCAGCCCTTTACGGTTTCTTTTCCGGGGCGATCGTCTCCCTGATGTCCCCTTGCATCGCGCATCTTTCGCCCACACCCAGTCACATCGGTACTTACCTTGGTATGGGTATGGCTGTTATTTCACTGGCTGGCCTAACTGGTACACCGATTACAGGCGCGCTGATAGACCACTACAAGAGTTATACACAGGCCGCCATCTTCAGCGGAGTCTCGACTCTGGTTGGTGCGGCGTTGGTTTTGGCGACAAAGCTGATGATGGAGAAGGGGCTATTCGCCCGGATTTGAGACTGGAAAGTTTTTGGAAGCATGCTAGAATAATTGATGCCCAGTCCCAAATAACCCATGTATATATACTATTTCTATTTCTATGATTAAAGAATTGTTGACTGTATTCAAAATCAAAAGCTCGCGCGTATTGAAGGGAAGAACTGCTAAAAAGAATTACTCGGTCAAGCAGGGACGATCTAGAATTGTATTGATTTGATTATATGACTTAGCCAAACGTCGAACGATAGTAAGAGAACGGAGAAGCAACAGGTTACTTGACCTTTGATTGATTGATTGACCGCATAGAGGAAATCTAAAATCTCCATATTCCGATCTTCAACGGCCCCGAGGCCATAACCCGATGCTCCTACCGCCGAGAACTCCTGCAAAGCCCGCACCTCGTCAAAGGCTGACAATATGTCGTACGGGATTACCCCTGATTCTTGTTTCTCCTTAACCGATGAGCCATTTAATACAACTCTCGGAGATGATGTCACAATGTTGCAGCTATGTTCCTTGACGCGACCACCGGCCGTAACGACGGAGATATCGCAATGCCAGCTCGCAAAAGGTCAACCCTGTTTTTTTTTTATTTAAAGCAGCCGCAACGAGTATGGACAGTACGCACCAACACCACCTGCAGGACTACGACGTGGCAGCATCACACAGCTCTGTCACCTGAGCCAACCATTGTGTGCCTACTGCTCACTTAGTCCTTACTCCGCTATGGCACCCCTGAAAATCCTCATCTGCGGTGGAGGTATTGCTGGTCCTGCCCTCGCTTTCTGGCTTTCAAAACTAGGCCATGATGTTACAGTCATCGAACGATTCCCCAGTCTCCGTGTCAGTGGGCAGCAGCTCGATCTACGGGGCCCCGGTATCCCAGTCATGAAGCGTATGGGCCTGGAAGACCGTTTCGACTCTCAAAGCATCAAAGAAGCGGGAATGCAGTTTGTCGATGACCACGGAAAACAGAAGGCTTTCTACCCAGTCAATACGTCGGGTAAGGGATTACAGAGTTTCACAACTCAATACGAGATTATGAGAGGAGACCTCTGCCGCATGTTGTACGACCTTAGCAAGGCCCGTGTCAAGTACATATTCGGTGTACACGTCGACAGTTTTGAACAAGGTGCCGGCTCAGTCAGTGTGAAATTTTCAGATGGAAAGGAAGGTCAATTCCATCTTTTGGTCGGTGCGGACGGACAGGGATCGCGTACTCGGAGGATGATGCTCGAACCCAACGCCCCAGACCCGTTCCACTTTCTCAACCTATACATCGCATACTTCACAATTCCTCGAGAAGAAGGAGATGAATACATGAGCACCCTTTACAACGCTCCAGGAAAACGTTTTGTTTTCACTCGAAGACATGCCCCAGACACAATCCAGGCATATCTCGGCTACTGCACTGCTTCGGACAAATTGGATAATGTCAAGAAGAGTAATACCGACGAGCAAAAGAAAGCTTGGGCCGAACTCTTCGCCGACGCTGCCTGGAAAACACCACGAATCATCCGTTGTATGCAGAATGATGAGGCGGCAACCGATTTCTACCACCAGGAAGTGGGGCAGGTGAGGCTGGACTCATGGTCTCATGGTCGGGTGGTTCTTGTCGGGGATTCTGCTTATTGCCCATCTCCAGCCACAGGGATGGGTACCACATCGAGCCTTACCGGTGCCTATGTACTGGCAGGGGAGATTGGCAAGTACTGCAGCCATCTTCAATCTTCCGATGGCCTCGAGGACCCTCTTTTCCACGCTTTGAGGGAGTACGAGAGAAAATTTCGACCCTTCATGACGGAGGTCCAAACTCTGGGACCCGGCATGCCAAACATTGTAGCCCCAAAGACCCAATGGGGCATTTCTGTGATGCACTTTATCTTGTGGCTGGCTGCGTTGCTTGGTATTGATGCAGTTGCGCAATGGTTTTTGCGCGAACAGAATTCATGGGACCTCCCATACTATGAGGAGTTGGCTATTCTTACCCAAGGGAGACCTGAGTCTGCCGAAGCTAAAAAGTCTCGGTGAGTCTAGCTGGAAAAAGACCCTCCCAGCGAGTTTGACAAAGACAATTCGAACCTTGTCTGGAGCGATCGCAGCTCGACATCGAGCACCCAGGTTAGGGCTAGCTTTATCGCAAGGCTTTTGGCTATCCTGAACATTATATTTTAGTCAAGACTTTTGTCCCAAATAAACACTCGAGCTTGTCATGCAAAGCCATTATCACATAGTAGACTCGCTATTTCAGGCAGGCTTCGTCCCAGCGTATACCATGCAAGTAGATATTCTTCCATAAAAGCACTTGCCGTATCTTGCTCACATCCTGGGCTAGCAGTAGCTCAACGTGAATTTGGGCGATAATATTTATTATTCTTTGTACGATTACACTCTTCTAATGATTCGAAATCTATCTCACGTGTACGTCGTAGAGCTTCGATTTTGTGAAGAAAGTGTTGCTTCACATAATCAAGGCTCGGTTTTAATTATATGACAAAGGACTATTGACCTTAAAAACAGAATTTATCGTCGGCAGCAACAACTGAAGGGCGAAGGGGGAAAAGAAAAAAACCAAATGAATATACAAGGAAATAATAGAAATTTTTAGGTTTCGGATGCTCGGCTTCGTTGATCTCGACGGAGATAACATTGCTCGGTCGAAGTCTTCGGACATCTATATGCCGAGAATGGCTAAACAATCTTGTTAATTATGGAAAAAAGTCTCATAACCCCCACATCCCTCTGAACATGAACGTGCAAAAGAAAAAAATGTTCAATATTACGATCCTCATATTCAAGTTTGTTAGAGTAGTGTTCGTTGCCGTTGGCAATGCCATCAATCGAAAAATCGCCTCCACGATCCATCGATACCGTTACAATCCGGTGGATTCTCCTAAAAATATTGTGATCATTGGAGCTTCCTTCGCAGGTTACCACACCGCTAAACTGCTGGCTAACTCTGTGCCGACCGGTTACCAAGTCGTCGTGATCGAAAAAAGCTCGCATTTTCAATTCACATGGGTGTTCCCCCGTTTCTCGGTGGTAAAAGGACACGAACACAAAGCCTTCATCCCCTACGGGCCCTTCTTCAAAGGAGCACCTAAAGGGAGCTGGCGGATGATACAGGATACCGTCCTGGAGGTAAGCCCGCGCACGATCTCGCTACAAAGTGGAGTCAAGCTAGACTATGAGTTCCTCGTTCTTGCAACGGGCTCCCACGCAGGTTCTCCCTCTAGGCTCAATGTGAATGAGAAGAATGAGGGAATCAAGGTCCTGCAGAGCTTGCAAAATCGGATCCGGAACGCGAGTGATATGGTGATAGTGGGCGGGGGTCCTGCTGGCGTCGAACTTGCTACGGATGTCAAGAGCGACAACCCTCATAAAAATGTGACATTAATCCATTCGCGGAAGACACTGCTGAGCAACTTTGGAACGAAGGTCCATGACGTTGCGCTCGAAGCCTTGGAAGGGTTGGGTGTACGCGTGATCCTAGGCGAGCGGATCCAGACTCACAGCGAGGATGACGGGAGTGTGGTGCTGGGGACGGGAGCAGAGATCCCCTGTGATCTATTGGTATGTATACCTGATTGGCATTTTGAATGGAGGCTTATCCGCCCTAAGGTTCGATGCACCGGCCAAAAGGCTGCGTCGGATATCATCGCCGAGCTTTGCCCTGATGCTGTCTCACCCCCAGGAGGCTTTGTGAAGGTGAAGTCTACATTGCAGATCGCGGACGACCGGTTCAGCAATATCTACGCGGCTGGTGACGTCGTTGCGTCCACGGGTCCCAAAAATGGTCGCTCTGCCACACAACAAGCAGAGGTTGTGAGCAATAACGTTCTCCGCGCAATTCAAGGCCAACCTCTCACCATGTATCACTCCGATATGTTGATGGAAGGCGGTATAGAGTTGACACTTGGATTGGTAAATGGCCATTGACCGAGTTTTGCAAAGTACCGACAGCTGACTAGTACAGGATAAAAACGTGATCTACCTTACGGACGGCTTGAGGGACATGCTTCTCACCCGCAAGTCGAAGGACATCGCGTTGAAATCTGAAGCTTGCTGGAAAATGATGGGGGCAAAGCCGTTCGTGGACGAGGCCTGGGAAGCGGCTCAGTGATGAAATGAAGTTAGACGGCGTGCTAGATCCAGTGGTCCTCACGGAAGTCTGGCTAGTTATACTCAGGTGCTTCTTTTGTATTCCTTGCATTTACGTACGTTAACACATTTGCCGGAGTGGTTTTATTCTTCAAGACAACAACCCTGCACCAACAAGAATGTCAGTTCGGTTTCTTAAACAGTACTACTTTTAGATCATATGTATGATTACAGTGATTGCGGAGTTACCACTCATGTCTCCTTTGGTCTGGTGGTACTTGAATTAAATGACGCCAGCAGATTTGAACTCATCACTCGCCACCACATATTTATTCGACTTTACCAGGATAAGTTTAATTTCCCCCTTGGATCGAATGCAGTCTCGGTTTTTGGTCTTCGGGAATACGAGTTATTTCATCGCGAATAAGCCAAGAACCGCATCTGAAGAATATAGTATGTGTCGACAAGTCACGTTTAGCTACCATATCTTATCAGATCCGTTAAGTGGAGTCTCACCGGGACTGGAGCTCTTACACACGATTACTTTTCAGATCAAGTATCATTTTCAACCAGCATAATCTGATAGCACTAGGCTTAGTAAGTCCAGGTTTATAGGTCGAAAGAACACTTACCCTGAATTTACTTCTAAGTTAGAGATTTAAGCGGACAGGAAGTTAAAAGCATAAAGGTAGCTATGAGGACTTCTCGCTTAAGAATAATTTTACGACTTCCTCAGTCTGCGGCTCCGCAATGACATAATTCGGTATCCTAGATCTGTCAGCAAATCTGAACGGAAGAATCCACTGTTCCGACTAGGGAAGACTATACTCTTTGCCTTTCGGTCGTGGGGGGAATATTACCGTATTCGGAAGGTTACGGCGCATTGTGGGCCTTCCCCCACGTTTCAACGTTCCGCCCCTTATGGGGACAATATTAGCGTATTAGGAAGGTCGCGGCGTATCGTGCTGCGAACGGGTGTGGATTGAAAGTTTGGATCCGCAAATAAATCACGCACTTGTTATTCAGGTAAAAGAGTTATCGGGTGGATGTTCAGGACAAGTCGGCCAACGTGTCTCGGGTCACAGCCGGGCAAACGGACCTGAACTTCGCCTGATATCACGCGGGGGCACCCTCCCAACTATAGAAAGGGTCCTATTTATAAGTCTTTCTCGCGTCCTGCATGATTCCCTCCGAAAGTGTAGCATAACGCCACAGGTCCCTACACTTCGGTCTCCCACCACCATAATCTTCCATCACAACCAATATGGCACCTTCGACTCATTTCAAGCTTAACACTGGCGCCCAGATCCCCACCGTGGGACTTGGTACGATACAAGCGCTGGTTTCTGCGGGCCTTAGCGATTTTGCTGACCAGAAATACAGGTACTTGGAGATCTGAACCTGGTCAGGTACGCCAAGCAGTCTCGTTCGCCCTCAAGAACGGATATAGTCACATTGATGCAGCATTGTAAGATTCCCATGTCACTTTTGTAGCGCATGTTCTTGGCTAACAAATGATAGGATATACGGTTGGTTGTAACAAAGAAAACAAGCAAGCTACTTAGGGTCTAACGGGATAACTAGGAAACGAGCATGAAGTCGGCCAGGGTATCAAGGATAGTGGTGTCCCCCGCGAAAACATTTTCATCACCAGCAAGTTGTGGAACACCCACCAGCCTAATGTTGGGGAAGGTCTCCAACAAACACTTGACGCTCTAGGCACGGATTATCTCGATCTCTACGTAAATTAACCCTTTTCTCTTTTGGGTAGACAAGGCACGCCTCTCGACAGCTTGGCTAACACAAACATCAGCTCATCCACTGGCCAGTCCGACTTGTTCCTGTAAGTCACTCCGCTATATCCCTCCATCATGACATATGCATGGCTAACTTGAACGCACAGAACGAGTCGAGTGCACTTCTCCCAGTCAATCCCGATGGCACGCGGTCCATCGACCGATCCTGGGACCAGAGTGAGACCTGGCGCCAAATGGAGGAGGTCTACAAGGCCGGCAAAGTCAAGGCGATCGGCGTGGCCAACTGGTCGATTCCTTATCTAGAGGAGCTCAAAAAGAAGTGGACCGTGGTCCCTGCTGTCAACCAAGTCGAGTTACACCCTTTCCTTCCTCAGCACGCACTGAAGAATTGGTGCGACAAGCATGGAATCCTCCTCGAGGCGTATTCACCACTTGGTTCCGAAGGTAAGTGCTCCTTCACACGCTATGTGGAGTTGCCATGAGATAACGCTAGCTAACTTGCTTGTTTCCAGGTGCTCCGCTCATGTCTAATCCCGTAATTCAGGAGATCGCTAAGAAGAATGATGTTTCACCCGCTACTGTACTCATCAGCTACCACGTCAACAGAGGCGTTGTTGTACTGCCTAAGTCTATTAACGAAAATCGAATCGTGAGCAACAGTCAAGTCATCCCTCTCTCACACGAGGATATGGATGTGCTGAATGGCCTGGCTGCACAAGGAAATGCGAAGCGTATCAATACGCCTCTGTTTGGATGGGATCTCGGATTCGATGACTGGTACAAGCAGTGAATTCCCCAGAGTTGGATCTGGAATCGTGTAATCCTCTATGGCAAATACCACTGTTATAGACTGAAAAGGAGATATACATTTAAATAATGAAATTGGCTGATCGCTGAAACCTGTCCTGCCGAAGTAGAAGAAATCGAATGTAATCCGATCGGAGTGATGGCGGAGTACATGCAGCGATCGAAGAAGTGAAAATAAAAAAGCGTGAAACTGACTTCTGTCATGTCATGCACTATATATATCGGAGCCTGGTCTATCTGAGCATAACGCTCAGATATAGTGGTCTTTTTGGCCTAGTTTGTAACTCGCCAGTCCAAGGGCAAGTTGTAACAACTTTGACCTAAACATATCACTTGTGCTGAAATGGTAAGCAACCTTTGCCTAGTTTCCCTCTCTGCTCCTTTACAATTGTCGTAGTCGTAGTTTCTTGGGAAGGAGATCAAGTCGCTAAGATTCTTTAACACGGATGATGAAACTGCGGTCACTGTGATCCTTCGGTTCCCCCAGAAACATCTCAGCGTGTGTCACCTGCACTTTCATATTTGTTTCTTATTTACGAAATTTAGCAAGTTGATGAACAAAACTCGGTCTTTTAAGGAACAATATATTTCATCCATGGAACTCAGACTTTGTAAGGATGTGGGGAAATGCCCTCCTTCAGCGCTTTCAGCCGCAAAGCCAATAACTTGGAGCCATACCGGGTCATTGGAAGGAAACCAACCATGATCCACATGTTCGGCACTCCCGTCTCCCGGTAGGCCGTCTTGTACTCGCCTTCCTCATCAATACCCCAAATAGGTCCGCATTGGCTAGCAATCTTCTCCCCTAAGGTGGCTCGGATGGAGTCGATGGTGTTCGAAAATCCGGTGGCAAAGACGACTAGGTCAAACTCCTCCTCACGACCGCCGTTCAAGATTACCTTATCTTTGGTGAACTTCTCAATGAAGCCTGGCTCTACCTTGATGTTGCCATTGACAATTTCCTCGCAAGCACCGGCATCGAAATAGAAACCACCGTTCCGGGTCTGACCTAGTGTGAAGTTGCCAGTATCACGCTGGCCGCGCCATGTTCGCAGGCCTCGAGCGTTAAGAGCTTCGAGCAGGGGCCGGTCGAGATCCTCAAGAACCTTAGCGGTGCGCCTGGCAATTTCCTCGCCAGGTCCAACTGGGGTAGAGAACATGAGACGATCCTGCACTTCGATATCCGGGATATTGCCATTCTCGTCGGGCGCGTAACCTCCAAGCATGCGTGGAACAGAATGGGTCAAAGACATGACGTAAGTCGGTGACCGTTGGAGGAGGGTCACATCAATTCCCAGGCGGGCGCACTCGTAAGCTGTGTCAAAGCCCGAGGACGAGGTCCCGACGACGCAGACCTTCTTTCCGACAAAGTCACGAGCACTCTTATGGGCGCTGGAGTGACGGATCACGCCCTGGAAGTCAGCCATGCCAGGCAAGGCCGGGGTGGAAGGGACGCCACATAGCGACGTGGCTATGATGAGTTGCTTAGGGTGCAGCGTGCGAGTCTCCTTGCCCTCCTTGTTGATGACAACGGTCCACTTACCCTCGGAGTCCTGTTCGGCCTTCACAACCTCCGATTTGGTCCAGACATTGAGCTCCAGAGCGGAAGCATACCACTTCATGTATAGACCCTGCTTCTGAGCTGGGGTATATGTGGGCCAATGCTGAGGGTATTTAAAGTATGGCAAGGCATCGGGCCAGTGTGGGAAGTGCAGTGAAAGATATTCGTAACGCTGCTTCCAGATATCTCCAATTTCGTCGCTGCGTTCGATGATCAGGTGTTCCATACCAAGGACCTTCAAGCGCGCTGCCATAGCGAGACCACTAGTAGAAACAATTTAGCACTATATCACAGAGCTCACTTGCATGGGTTCTTACTTTTGACCACCACCGATGATCAGCACCTCGGGGTCAACAGTGTTGATGGCCTCGGATCTCTGAGTCTCCCAGCTAGTGATACCAGTCATGTGTCCATCTGGTGCGGTCTGCTCGGGGAACTGCTTGAGGCTCTCGGCAACAGTATGCATGGTGTAAATCCTCCAGCCATCTTGAGTGAGTACTGCATTGATGACGGCCGAAGCAAGGACAATCTCAGTCTCGAAGGATACAACAAATTGCAGCTGAGAGAAGTCAGGGTAAGGGCGAGACACCGAAGGTGCAGGCTCGAGAAAT
Source organism: Penicillium hordei (assembly GCF_028827395.1). Classification (NCBI taxonomy): domain Eukaryota; kingdom Fungi; phylum Ascomycota; class Eurotiomycetes; order Eurotiales; family Aspergillaceae; genus Penicillium; species Penicillium hordei. The sequence goes on along the minus strand of NW_026623147.1, from coordinate 1,621,531 downwards.
TTGAAATTTCTAGCCTTGGTTTGAGGCAAAAGATCGGTAGCGGCTTTTAAGATAGCCTCTCTGAAGTTGAACGTGCGGAAGTCCCAGGAAAATGAGAGTTTGTCACGCCACACGCCTGTACATCCGCGGTCAGCTAAAAGGTTGAGGCTGGGGATCTTGTTTACGAAGGATCTCACCATAATCGAGGAACAGCCCCGCGAAAGCTTGCGCATCTCCCTCCGACGTGGCTGTAGAGAGACGGACTACGATGTCCTCGGCCTCCTTTTGAGCATCGCAATCGGTGGGGATCTTAACGCCTAAGATGTCGGTAGTGGGGAGACTATGGCTGTACTTGAAGTCGTACATGAAGTCGTCCGCGACAGGCTTTGGGACCTGGTCGTGGTTGAGCACCGCGCTCTCAGACTGGTGGCTAGCCTTAGAGACGGGTTTGGCGCCAGCGGACCCTTGAATGTATGGTACCATTTTCTCTTTTTATGACGGGAGAGATGCTGAAAAGGTGCCCAGTAACCAATGTTCACAGTCTGATTTCGCGAGGATTCGAATGATTCAGAACTGCTGATATACGCTGCTCAACGACCGAACCATTGAATGATCTATATATCTACTGCATATCTACTATACGTCCACAAAATGAGAAGTTGATCAACTCAAATCTCCGAATCGGGAAAGTGCCGCCGCATTTCAACCGTATTTAGTCTTATATCACATGACTGAACAACCCCCGCACCCCGCACCCCGCACGATTGACTCTGGTCACTCCTTATTCCTAAACTTGCTGTTTCTGGATATTCCCGGCGACGTTGTACCCTCGCGGCGAGGTTCACCCGATATTGCTCGTGGGTTCTGAATGACTTGGATGAAGCCACTTGTTCGCATCGAACACTGGAACTCGGACGAAGCCGATCTTTGTCTAAGATTGGCGAAAAAGCAGTGGCAACAGAGAGAGTCTTAGATCTGTCTTGGCAATCCCTCACAGAAGTCTAAGTACACATAGGCAAAGTACGGTTACGCATTGCATCTACAGGGGATGTCGTCGCCTAAAAATGAAATGCAACCGACGTGGTGCATTGCAGCTCCCCTCTCAGCCACGAACAGTTATGCTATTCATATTTCCAGCTAAAACAGTCTTTTCTTTGTAGTTCTGTGCTTACTCTCCAGTGCGCCCCTACTCCTGCGGGAGCTCAGCGATCCCCCACACTAATCCACCGGCACTGAGCTTGGGAACCCACTCCTCGCTTCCCGTAGCTGTATCATCTCTGCGGGTGAGAAGACTAGGCAGTCTAGAAAGACCGAGTAGTTTGGGGAGACTAGATAGTTTAAATGGGCAAAAATATGGTGTAAACGATAAACCGCGATGGTTATTCGGGAGTCTAGTTCAAATTTCACTGGTGATGTGGCAAGTCCGCACTCCTAGTTCTAGCCGCGAGTAACCAAGACTGACATGGCCCTCAAGCTATACAACGGTTGGGCTCCATTCCCCCTAGATGATTTGTTAAAATACTCCCTAACTATGACATAACGCGCCGATTCTCGACATTTACGTTAAAACTAATTTATCGTAGACCTCTGGAGGTCAATAGTCTGTAGAGTACTTCGTAGCGGCTACAAGGCCGATTTTGATCTGAGTTGCAATACTGTAAACTTGAAACATAATACACTTCTCCCACAAGTGCCATGAAATTAGAAAGGAAGACTTCTGATCTTATGTCTATTTTCTTTCTATCTTGTAATATATGCAACCACTACATACATTATTCCATGATGGGTAGACCATTGTCGTCGAAATATACGGGAACACCTTTGCGGAATGAGTACTGCAGAGCAGCGCAAATCTTGCCCGCCTCAAAGGCATCCTCTGGTTGACAAGTCAAGGGCTTGTTATCAAGCACTGCATCGGCGAACTCAGCAAGGTCAGTCAGGAATGTCGTATCGAAGAGAGTGAATGCGTCAGGCACAGATTGTGTGCGAATACCGAGATGGTCGCGAATCTCAACATTCGAGTTAGCGCTGATGATCGAATGTCCTTTGGTGCCACACAATCGAGTTGTATCCTCGAAACCGCTGGTGAGGGTGCGACCAAGGTAAGTCTTAAGAATCTTGCCATTGGCAAATTCCACCAGGCCCCATGCGTTGTCGGCATCGCCATACTTAGCTAAGTCACCGTAGACAGCCACCTGGCCGAAGGCGATGACTCTATTGACTTGCTTGTTAGGGCTGGAGAGGCCTGACTTGACATCCAACAGGTATCGTCCGGCGTCGACCTAGTGCCGTGTTAGTGAATAGGACAGTGAGTGAGCAAGAATACTGGGACTCACGGTGTGGATGCCAAAATCGAGGAAGATGCCGCCAGACTGCTCAGAAAATGACACAAAAAAGGCTAATCAGAATAGTCAGTCCATCAGCCTATGCGAAAGACAACGATTGGAGGCAATTAGGGCCATACCGTTGGGGTCTGCTTGATCGATACCAGTGGTCTCAACGGCGTGGATTTCACCCAGGGTTCCATTGTCGATCAGGGCCTTAGCTTGGCGGTAGGACGTGTCATCTGGTGTGAGTAAGTCTCTGAACTCTGTAAAGCGCGCGGCCTAGTGTTACTTACATCGGCGAGTGAAGGGAACGAGAAACTTGAGGTCAGGCCTAGAAGCAGACTTCTCGACCACTGCCTTAGTAGTAGCGATGTCCACAGAGACAGGCTTCTCGCACATGACGTGCAAGCCTAGATCAAGGGCCTGCAGTATCAAGGGCGCGTGAGTAGCCGTCGCGGTGCAAATGAGGACTGCCTCAGCGTCGCTGTTCTTCAAGCATTCTTGAGGGTCTGAAAAATACTTGACAGACGGGGGCAGATTCTCTGCGGCCCATTTGTCAGTGCCTGGCTTCGTGTCGCAGACGGCGACAAGTTCAATCCGAGGCTGCTGGAAGGCGAGGATGCGGGCTCGAAGGACTCCCAAGCGACCAAGGCCGAAAAGCGCAAACTTGACACGGCGGTCCCCGTACGACATGGCTCAAGGTCTGTGGTGAGGTGAAGTTCTTAGATTGTCTAGTAAAGAGGTAGATTGCGACTTTTCCACTGTCTGAGATCCGGGTTATATATCAACATCTGCTCTCTGCTCTAGAGCAGATCTGTACTATCAGCCGACATAACCACAAGCTTCCCCACATGTTAAACACTATCAGAATTCGTGTATTGTGCAAGAACCATGGTGAAACCGAGAATCGCCGTCTATAGAGATCATCGCCGATGGTTGACCAAGGGGTTCCTCGGTACTCCGCAAAACACATCGCGTATCGAGTCCTAATTCTGTCCGACCAGCGGCGACATTTGTGCAGCATTATTAGAATTACTGAAAGTAGTAAGTCCCCGGCGAGAATTGCCTGATAAGGTTGGCGGGTGTCGCGATGTATCTCCACTTCTCGCCAATGCTTCCTGTATACTTTTCAGCTGAACAAGCACAGTGGCCTCGAAATTGCGGAGTTGAGAAAAATAAAAATAAATTCAATATTGTAGTACGTCAGCGCAGTGGATGATAGGACTAAAAGAATTTTAGTCCTATAGGGGTTACTAAGGTCTAGATGTCGGATCAAGCGGTATCTCCGGTAAAAATGAAAGGGGCACTACGTCGGGCTGAAAGCAAATGTATAGTAATCGGTAGGGGTTAGAGTAAAAGAAAGGGGGCGGCAATAAGTATAACATAGAGAGGTAGGAAGAATGAAAAAGTAAGAGAAAGGAGTAGCGAAGACGGGTCTTTTATATCGGAGGGCATTGAAGGGAGGTTACACTGGTCCGCCGTTTACAATAAAAACATTGGAGCTCAAATGTTACAATCCAAATATCATAATCATCGTGACTTAAAAAGATATCACAAAACTCATCGTGCATCCCAACTTTGTTGTAGAAGAAAAGCAATAAGAAAGATCCGAATATGAGAGGAGTAGTTCAAAGTTCTCCACGCAGTCTCTCTGTGTGCTCAGAGACCTTCTTCTGAACCTTTTCAGCGGCTTCAGAGCCTTGAGCGCGGCCGCTAGCAGCGCCAATCTTCAACTGATCCGCAACCCACTGCAAAGTATCCACAACCTTGGCATAGATGGTAGCTTGCGGGCTTGCGGTACCATACTTAAAGTACTGGGCGTTGCGCCGAGCTGCAGCTCGGAGCTCATTGATGCTCGAGCCCTGGTAGGTAGGAACGCCATAGTTGTCCAGGTATCTCTTGAGCTCGGATTGCGACCATTGGTCGAAAGTGGCATCCTTGGCTGTGCCAGTCGCCTGCGCAAGGGCAGCAGTTGCAGAGGCGTACTGTTCGCCGCCAGCCTTGGAAGCCTTGGCATATGAGTCCTCTGCATTTTTAATAAGCTCCTCGCGTGAGGCATCAGCCTGCTGAGCTGCCTTGTGGTTCACGGCAGACAGGTAGTTCCTGAGAAAGGTAAGCCGGCGAGATCATGTAATCAATAGACAGGTATGTACTTACACCAAGTGCTCTTTATCCCAAGTATCGAAGTTGTATCGGTTCCACCCACCGGCAGCCTTGTGAGCGTTGGCGCGGACCTTAGCAACGAGTTCATCACGCTTGCCGCTCTGAGGGATGGGGATGCTTCGGGCATCAAGGAACGCCTTCAGGCGGGAGTCAGACCAGCCATTCAACGCAGTCTCGAAAGCATCCTCGATCTTCAGCTTGGCGTAATCGGTAGCGCGTGTATATTCGTTCCCAGCCTTGGTGGTAGCAGCGCCAAACGTCTCCTCTACAGCGGATGAGGCACTCGACACCTTGCCGGAAAGATAGGAACGGTTCTTCCGGGCCAAAGCAATGAGTTCATTGCGCTTCGAACCTTGAGGCACCTTGACATTGTGCTCGTCAAGGAATTCCTTCAGCTTCGAGTCGGACCAGGCGTTGAAAAGCTGATCACTCAGTGTCTCCTTGGCGGCCTCAGCCTCAGCGGATGCAGATGCAGCAATGCTCTGGGACTGCAAGCTGATAATGCGCGAGTTGCGGCGAACAGACGCAATGAGCTTGTCACGGTCGGACGGCTGGGGCACCGGCCATCCACGCTCGTCGAGCCATTCCTTGAGATCCGAGTCGGACCACTCCTCATACAGCCATTCTCCGGGGTAGGAAGCCGTTTCACCAATCTTGGTGGCGATCTTCTCATAGTTCTCACGTGCGGCTTTGATCAAAAGGTCGCGCCTGCGGGGTTGGGGAGCAGGAATGCCGTGGCGATCAAGGAATGCCTTCAACTGAGAGTCGGACCAACTATACCAGTTAGCTTTCACCCATAACGGGGAAATATGAGCGCCTTACGTATCAAAGACCCATTCTCTGGCATGGTGGAGCTCATGATTGATGTTCTCCGCAGCTTGCCCAAGGGGCTTCTGAACCCTGTTATCCCAATTGGCCTTTACCAGGTTCTCCAGGTCGCGGCGGTCGGCAGGGCTGGGATGAGGAATATCTGTACAAAATGTGAGTATATGAAGCTGCTAGAAAGAGAAGTGCTACATACTATGGTCCGAGAGCCATCGCTCGAGCTCGGTTTCATGCCATCTGTTGTAGACTGCCGATAATGTTAGCTTGCGAAAGGGAATATTTGTATCCAGGACAACAGACTAGCTTTGCTCCACCAACTGGAAGCTGCCACTACTTCAGTGGAAGCGAGCAAGCAGAGGAGGCCAGTGGCCAGGTTCAACTTCATGGTGTGTTGTGTTGGACAAATTTATAGGAGTATTTTTGGTGTTCAGCAAGAATGGAGTATGAATATACAAGTGAAGAGAATAGAAACATTGGAAGATTTTAAAGACAGCTGCAAAGCAAGACAGGGCCAAGCATGGATGATTGCGCAGTGACGTAGTTGGGGAATTTGCCTTGGATTGAGTTGGAGTGCATGAATCATCAGTTCATTCAATTCTCCCCACGTCTGGAAAATTGCCATAATTGTTTCAGTGAGTATTTAATGTATAGAATTTATAGAATATGCATCTGTATACATGCCACTTTTAGCTGTAATGCTTTCTTGCTCTATAGTTATCGTAGTCTCTATGAATTACCTGATATGGTTTAGCGTGCCACTTCGGGTTAAGCGTGTTCCTGCCCTTCCTATCAAAGTCCCTTCACCACTCACCCTACTTCTCACCTACTTCTCCCATGTAGCTGAGCTCTGCTCTTACAAAGTACTACCATGCACCCAGATATATATATTGAATTGAAAAGACGCGCTTGACAAAGAAAATCCCATCTGAGTTCCTTCACAAGACCATTATGGACAGAAGTTTATAAACAAAACCCTTCCTGATCCATATCCAAGCACAAGAACATTGCCATAGATCGCGAAGCAGCTGGGTCGGTACTCCGGGGGCAGCCATAATATCTTTCGGCAGTTAAATGTCACCCAGTGTGACTTTAATATGGAAATCTCCACATCATCCCCTGGAGAAATGGGACTTTTCCAATACTCAGGCTGGATGTCCAGGTATCCAAAATCAGTATTCAAATATGAGCCATCTCGAGAGAACGTTAATCTGCGGGTATATCCTACAGATCTCCAGATCTGTTTTTGGTCTCCTGTAGCAATTTCTAGGAGAGAGAGATCTCTTCTATGCTCACCAATCGAATAGCAAGCGATAAACCGGCCATTGGGAGAGAACTCCAAACGGGGAACATTCATCGGATGGCATTGAAATGTTTTCTCCAAAGAGCCTGTTGTGGTGTTCCAAAGCTTGAGCGTTTTATCCTTTGAGGAAGTAGCTAGAAGCTGGCCATTTGGCGAAAATGATAGAGTATCCCAAATATGATCCGAATGCCCATCCAGAGTATGTTTTAGGCGGAGAGAGCCCGTTGCGGTGTCTGTATCCCAAAGCTGAATGGTTTCTTTCGAAAGGGAGGCTAAAATGCGGCTACAGGGAGAGAAGACCACCTTACTGGTCTCACGTGGCTCGTCTCTAGAGCTCAGACCCTGAAAGGTCGGAATGGGTTCAATTGTGGACTTCGTTATTCTCCACAGATTGATCTCTTTGTTGACTGAAATAGAAACGAGAACTTTGCCACTGGGTGCCAACGCAACGTATGGTGGAGGGGAACCTCCCAATAGTTGCTTTTGGGATAAACTGCCCGTCTTTGGGCACCATAGTGCAGTTGTTCCATCATCCGAGCAACTGACCAGGATCTCACCGTCAGTGGAAAAGGTTAATGAACAAACTCTGCTTGAATGACCCTCATAACACTGTTCAGGCTTTGGTATACCTGCACCAACATGCCAAATCTTCACCACTTTATCCGCCGAGGCAGACGCAAGAAATTGGCCGTTGGGGGAGAAAGCCATAGATAATACGCTATCAGCGTGTGCGCCAAAAGGAGGATGCAGAATACCTGTCGGCATATCCAATATCGTGACTTGCGATTGGTCCTGTGCAAGGGCCAAGAGCTTGCCGTCAGGAGAAAATGCTTGATCATAATTGCAATATTTGCCTTGAAAGTCCTTCAAAGGAAGGCCTGTGTCAGGATCCCAAGAAGATAACGAAAATTCATGCGACACAGTCACGAGAACTTTCTCGGTGGGCGAGAAGATTCCGGCAAATATCTGAGCCGGAAGGATCTTCTCTGCGCCGGTCACGATGTTCCAGATCCTGAATCTATGTTCCTCGCATAGGATCCCGATAAACTGGCCAGTATGAGAGAATGAGACACGTTTTATTCGCCTTTTGTGACCTTCCAAGGTCTGCTGAAGATTGCCGGAAGCAAGGTCCCACAATTTCACCAAGCCATCAGCTGATGCTAACGCTAAAAGCTGGCTATTGGGGGAGAATGCTACACAATCCGCATCTCCTATGGTGTTGGCTGTTTCCTGCTCAAAGCAATCACTGACCAAGTTCCAGAGGAAGATTGTAGGGTAGTCGGGGTCACATGCAAGAGAAATCAAGAAGCGGCCGTCAGGAGAAAAAATCGGACAGCAAGGGGAACACTGTGGATGGCTAAGCGTCCGCTGCAATGTACCTGCGGTAAGATCCCAAAGCTTAACAGTGCGATCCTTAAAAGTGGCGGACGCGAGGAATTGACCATCTGGCGAAAAAGAAACCAACGAGACGTTCTCTTTATCATTTGAATGCCGCTCCAAAGACTGTTTCAAGACGCCTGTCATGACATCCCAGAGCTTGACACTGCCATCATGAGCACCATATGCTAAAGTCTGGCTATCCGGGGAGAAGGATATTGGCAAAACCTGCCCTGAGAAAAGATCAGAAGAGTGAACGTCTGCACTCCAATTTACTTCAACGTCTGGGACTTTGGAAATCCATGTAGGAAGGTACCTAGTGAAGGTCTTTCGTATAACTGAGTTTTTCGGAGCAAATAGAAGACCTGAGCAATAAAGCTGGAGAGGAGCTTCATTTGCTACGACGGTATTCCTTGACGCAAATCGTCTGGCATCCTGTAAATACTCAGAAAGCTCACGGGACTTGTGGCTCTGCCTTGGTCAGCTTCATCATGGATACTTATCAAATAATTAATAAACTCACATCCACCCAAGAGTGTAGGAGGTCAATGATTCCTACCACTTCGTGTGCAAGACCTAGGATTCCCATTGCCTCCATCCAGTGAAGGAAATGTGTCTGCAAGAAGGCGAGAACATTATGCAATGACTTTGAGTCGTCACCCTGCGTGAAATGGTAGGCCCAGAAACGACACGCGTACTGAAGCTCGGGAGGAAGACAACGGCTGATAGATGAGATGCCAATCTCGGATCTTTGACTTCCATCATGTTCAAGTCCACAGATGTTTTTCTGTAAAGTTGAACATATTAAGAGGCATTTAACCGCCAGCTTTGAGTGTGACGCCTTCCTATCTATCGCGAATGGAGTCTTCTCATATGTCTGCGGATCAAGGAGAAAATCTCTGAATGATAGGTGGAAGAGTCTCACCGGCATGGTTTCATTTTCCGGGATGCTTAGCACCGAGTTCAACGAACTCAATCTCAATTTGATGACACTTTTGGAGATGCCAAGAAGTGCAGAGATAGAGATGACCGACAGAGGACTTTCAAGGATGACGATTGTACCGACTACGTCTTGAAACTCATGTATAAGCTGCTTCTTTTGTTTCTCGGTCTGATTGAGAAGAAGTCGACTGAATACAGGGAGGTATGTTCCATGAAGACTAGCGCTCCCCCCTCGGCAAGCAAGGATCTCTTCGAGGCTATCCATAGGGTCCCATTGAAGATCATCAAGTATGCGACACATGGTAGCAGCAAAGATGAAGAGTGGAACAGATATTTTCAAAAGCTGTTGTGTTTTGATGTCTCCAGGCCAGTCAACAGATAATGAGCGTTCCCTCCCGGTTTGAGCTAGTCGGTGCTTCAGAAATAATAATATGTCGTGCGCAGTGACATCTTCCGGTAACTCATGGAGAGTGAGATTCTTGTAGTCCTGATTGGCCATTTTTGAAAAGCCGAGACGAATTGGCAACTCTGGCCTACTCGTCAAGAAGACCCGAATCTGTACCTCTTTCGGTTCTTGGAGCTGTGGTATCAATTGAAGAATTGCCTGTATATCGTTCTCCGATCCACACTCGTCTAGAGCATCAATCACGATTACCAATATTCGGTTTTCATGTGGGCTCTTGAATTGAAGTAATGGTTCAAGCAGAAGCTTGTTGAATTGTTGTTTGAGTCCTCTCGTCGCAATGAGAGGGTCATCCTGGACTACTTTTCGAATCGCAGCAGTCAATCCAGGAAGATTGCTCATGAGTTGTTGCGTCAAAGTCGTAAACAACTTCGTCGCATTTCCCCGGTCCCCTTCACCTCTCTTGAAGAAGAAGCTGGCGCCCAGCTGCTTATTTTGTTTGAAAGACAGGGCTACTGTGCGGGATATGGTCGATTTTCCAGTTCCAGCCATTCCATTCAACCAGAAGATGCAATTGCCTTGTGGTGATGCTGCCCATGTTGCGATTTGTTGCTGGAGGTCTGTTCTGGTCCCTTCAAGACACTCGTCTTCGTGTTGATCCATGTAAGAGTCAAATTCAGCCCCGTGGGCAACTGGCAGTTTTTGCAGATCCATGTTTTGATCAATCAAGCTGGTTGTTCCAGCCACATCGGTAATGATTGCCCTAGTAGATGAGCAAATTCAGCTTTATTCGCGTTATGAGGAACACCAAATGCAGCCAACACCCACATTTGATCAGCCTGCAGCGACAAAGAAAATGAAGACTTGTATCTCTCAATATCGCTCATCGCTCTTTCGACTTCTGAACGCTTCAGCGGCCATTTCAGCGCTCGAAACCCAAGTTTTTTCATCGCTTTTTTGCCCTTTCCTATATCAACTTTCACTTCAAGGGCTTCTAGTTTCAAGAGACAAGTGCGGATATCGTCTTTCAATACAGATGTTATACCTAACCTTGAATTAGGATTGTGGAGAACAGCTGCAAGGTTCTCGAGAACACTGACGAGACCGTTGATCGCTTGTCGCAGAGCAATGATGTCGGCCCTAGCATCCTTTACATCTTGGATGTAACCTCCACACAGTTTGACAATAGATCCAGCCAATTGGATCACACCGATAATACTGGCTGCTACTGAGAGGCCGTCCATTATGCGCTGTTGAGGAAAGATGAATCCAGGTTCTTGTTGATCTGAGAAAGCGGGGCAGATGTATAAGACCAAGTTCTTCAACACTTAGCCGCCTCATCAAAAGAACATTGCGTATGTCCTCGGATCTTGAACAGAAAAAGAGAGAACTGTAAACATATAAGAAAGTAAGGATTCATGAGTCTGCAGTAGAGACATCTGGAGATGTTCGGTACGACCTATAGTTCGAACATTGGAACGTCTTCGACACTAATCCTAACTAGGCATTATTTAAGGCACCAAGGCAGAGAGGTAGTTAAACTAAAGAGCGGTGCCCAACGAGGTACTCAAGGTCATTATATCTTGGGAATGCCTTTTCTTTGTTTTTGAAAATAACGATTTCCCTCTCATCTCGTTGAAGTAGAGAGCAAAATCTCCAATGTGACGAATCGGTGTAATCGGCTGTTGTCACGAGCTCCCGAACCCCGACCTCCTCATTTGAGCTTCATACATTTGAAAGATACAACAATGGACCCATTAACACCCTACTGCCGCGAGCTGGCCTCGCCAGGCATCTTCCAAACTGTGCTATCTATGTACGTGCCCCAAATCCGAAACGAACAGTCCCCCGTCACTGACGTACCATACACTAGCCTGATTATCCTCGGCATCCTCCTCTCATATCTCCCCCAACACATCCGCATCATCTCCCGACGAAGCTCCTTCGGCATCTCCCCATACTTCATTCTCTTAGGGGTAACATCAGGGACATCGGCATTTGCCAATATCCTGGTATTCCCATCCACCGCACAAGATGTCGCCTGCTGCCAGGAGATCAGCGGGATTGCATGCTTCGCAGGGTTATTGGGTGTATTCCAGGTGGCCATGCAATGGCTCTGTTTCTTTTCCATGTGAGTCGACCGAAACGCTGAGTGATTTCTGATTCCCGACCGAACACCCACACCCGAACCCACACCCAAGCTTGTCTAACCGTATCTAGTCTTTTGCTATTCGTGATCTACTTCCCGCGCGCCACATCCCCCACAGACCCAGTGGGCACCGTGTCTTCCACCTCCAGCGGTCCGACCTACCGTACTGCGCTCGTCATAACTGGACTATGTCTACTGCATGCGCTTGTCACAATCATCATTTCCCTGGCAGTCGAGCTGCGCCAGCCGGCCGCTGTTTCGGCCTGGGCGAACTTCCTCGGTGTTCTAGCTGCGATCCTCGCGTCGATTCAATACTTTCCGCAGATCTACACTACCTTCCGGCTGCGTTGCGTGGGGAGCTTGAGTATCCCTATGATGTGTATCCAGACACCGGGGAGTATTATATGGGCTGCTAGCCTGGCTGCCCGCAAGGGCTGGAGCGGCTGGAGTATTTGGGGAGTGTTAGTTGTCACGGCCTTCTTGCAGGGTACCTTATTAACGATGGCGATCTATTTTGAATACTTCGGGTCCAACGATAAGCGGGAACTTGGGCAGCCGGCTGATCAGAATGTGTCGCCCGATGGATCGGGTCCTGCTGGTGAGAGTGTCCAGCAAGAATTTGCGAATGAGGAGCGGCCATCCGAGGAGACGCCGCTACTTCAGAGCTAATGATGTGCGCATAACATATTTGCTACTTATTTCTTTTATACAGTGGTAGCCCGTAGCTTGATAGAGAAATCCCATACAGTTCTAGAATGATTGGCGATCCAAAAAATAAATTCTTAAAAAATCCTTCCATGGGAATATCGCAAGTCGAGGGGTGTCACTTGCGACAAAACGACAGATATTTAACCCGATCGCCTCCAAGGAACATCCTCTTCGCAAGAAAGCACATCCTCCTGTCATTGCGTCGTGGTATTTGTTTCGGGGCCCGTAGTTTACTGGGCGCTGTAGATCAGACGGAAGACATCGTTGAGCACGAAGTAGCTTCCGGCGCCATCGGGCTGCAGCTTGAAGCACTGGGTGTAGTTCATAGGCTTCTGCTCCTCGTCGACCTGTTGATAGAGAAATTGACATTAGCTAAGAAAGCAGAAGAAGTCATGGGCATTCAACATACGAGGAGAGCACCGGTAACCAGGACGACGATTCCATCTCCGCTAGAGGGCTGGGCGTCGAAGGTCGCAATCTGGTGCTGAACCTTCTGGAAGGGGAGAGACTAGAGTTGCAAAGTCAGTATTAGAATATTCTTCTCATATTGACCCTCGTGGGGCAGGATTTTGGGGTTGACTAACGCTGAGCTTCTCAGTGATGGCAGAGACACCCTGGACCGAGCTTGTCTCGAAGGTAAGCATAGACTGGTCACGCTATTGTTTGATGATTGCTGTTAGTCCACATTCACATATGTCTCGCTTGTACGGATATCTCGAGAGCGGGGCTTACATAGAGGCCAGCCAGGCCAGCGCGGTTTCCGTCAAAGGTCTGGTAGTAGAACTGCACAAACTGCTCTGTACAGGTTGATCACAAGTTAGGACACTATTCTTTGCGTATGATATGACATCCATCTCTTAGAGCATCATTTCCACCGAGGGTGGCAGGGTTGTTGGGGACAGGCGCATTGCTGGATGTGTATGGATGAACCAGGAAAGTGAGGGTACAACGTACGAGCGATAGCGTTGAAATCTGTATGGATCACCAATCTTGTTAGTTAATTTCCCATCTTTATGTTCGCTTTTTTTTTCTTCATCAAGTTCTCATCGCATTGCGCAACATAGTCACACACTATCTGGGATCCAAACGATCGGACCCCTCCATCCCCTTCGGGAGGGGTATATATACGAGCCAAGTGAGAGAGAAAGACATACCAGCCATTTTGAAGTTGTGGATTTGGAAAGAAAGAAAGAAAAAGGTGATGCGATTGTATTTGAAGGGTACAGGAAGTTGAGCGCGAAAGGAGAAAGGTATTTGTTGATGAGGGGTTGTGGGGCAGGAAATGTTCTGCCAATGATGCCTCGCTGCCTTATGTATTGAAGAGCCTCTGCTTGACAAATCTCAAAAGTACATATCCATGGATGTTCTGTCTCTATCTATCACCTTAGAAGAGAAAACTTTTTAAATAATCATTCATAGTTCATTGTTATTCATTACAAGTATCTTTCAGGTATCATCCGATGCTATCCATAATCTGTACAATTACAATCATGCCCAACCTTACTCCGAATCCGAGGCAAACATGTCTTCGGCTTTGGGTCGTGGCTTTCGTCGCCGTGTTTCTGGCTCCTGCTGCCCAGCTGATTGTTCGGATTTGTCAGATTGAGTTGGGTGCTGAGGTAGCTGCTGGGGTATCTCGGTTTGGGTATCTTCATCGCCCGATGGCGGAGCCTTAAGCATGAACTCCCCATCAATGTTCTTCAAGTGACGAATTTCCATTGCAGTTCCATCCTTTCCATTCACTGATTCGTCCACCGCGTTGATAGAGGCAGATAGATTGTTCTCATTCGCAGGGAGAGTAGGGTCGAACTTTCCACCCCGCTCATCATCAACTGTCTTCCATCGACTCTTGCTTTTGGCAAATGCAACGGCAGCCTGATCTGCATGGACCTTCTCCATCTCCTTCTGCTTTTGTAATTCTACTTCTGTAAGTGGTGGATTTTCAAACACTTGGGTGAAATGCTCCTGGTTCATTTGCGTAAAACAACACCACCCTTCCCACAGATGTAAAAAGGAGCCAATGCTGCGCTTCCACTTCTCTGCTTTCAGTCGTCCCCATTTCATGTCCTTATCTAGTCGACCAAGGTGCTCAAACACCTTGCGCGAGCGAAGAGCGTTTTCGAACAGCTGGCGGTATCGCCATGCATGGCGGACGCCACTGGTTGCCGACGACGAAAGAATATCAGAGATGATATAGAGGCCGACCAGCTTCGCGGAAGACATATCCAATAGTCCATCGGATGGGGGTGGATTGTCCGTATCTGTGATCGCAAGTCTGGCAGCACTTTTTTCCAATTCCCGGTTTGGGTTAGCTCCGGTGTAAGCTAGTGGCCGGAAAACATTTCGAATAGCCATGTCAACAACCTCGGATGCCCCGATTGCCGCGTGGTCAATGGCGAATGCTGTGACTCGCACAACATCTCCTCGTCGGAGCTTTGCATGGGTCGTCGGAAGTCGTGCAAGGAGATGAGTAAGTTTGGCCATCTTCAAGGGGTTCAAGAAGTTAGGTTCATCGCCACGTGCGTTCGTTCCTTCTGGAGGTGCTCCACCAAAGTTCCGTCTTTCATATTCTCCATCCGAATGTTCTTCGTCAGATGAGTCGTAGTCGGGGTGTGTCACAAATTGGTCCGGGCGAGTAACGTTTTCGAACTTGAGATGCTGTTTGGGGGGTAACCAGATCGGACCACCCTCAAAGATCACAGCCGGCTTATCAATGTTCTTTTTCTTTGGGTCTGTGATTATCTGCCACAATTTCCACCGGTAGTATACACCACCAGGCGACCTTGCATCGAACAACCACGCCCACTTTTCGTCCATCTGGACTTCTGGCCGACTCATCAACAATGCCTCAAATGCAGGACCTTGTTTCACGAGTTGCTCAATAGTCTTGTGTATCTGTCTTAACACTCTTATGTCTGTCGGTAGCTCCACCTGCACCTGAGTAGTTGGGCCATTTCGACCGACGTTTGGTCCATACGAGCTTGGGGGTGCGAATCCCCCGCGATGTGGCCCGGGTGGTGGAGCCCGACTCAAGCTTGTGCCGGAACTCGCTGGAATAGACTCGGCGCCAAACGGAAGAGAAGTAGTAGTCGACGAGATGCCGGTGGCCAAAGGGATGTTTGGATTGATCGCAGTAGAAGAAAGGTGTCGACAGAGGGTCAGGTAGTACCCCCAGCCAAGATATTTGTTCTGCAGCGTGCTCACAGCTGTGTCAATATTAGAGGCGGCCGAGTCGCTTGCGAGGGTGATGAGTGCAGAAGAGGACGCCCGGTGGGTTGGCAACTGTCCAGGTGGGGTAATGATCTTGATATTGTCCACGGTGAGGGTCGAGGGGATCAAGGCTTTAATCACTGACAGAGATGTCCCCGGAGGAAGCGATGCGAGGTACAACGTCGGTTTGGGAGCTGCTCTCTCCTCCTCGTCAAGTGCTCTGTCGGCTTCAGATGGAGTAAGTATGTTTTCAAATTTGAGATGGTCGCGACGGGAGGGGGGAAAGTTTCGTGGGAACGCTTGTGTGAAATGGAGGGCGGCGGGGGGGCTAATGGTCCATGGCCACTGCCGCGTGAAGAGGAAGCTGCGAAATGACGCCTGGGAGGACCACCACCCCTGCCTCTAAATGCATTCGATCCTCCATCCAATGACTGTGGTACAACCGAATCCTCGTCTTCGAAAGATTTGACAAATTCTTCATAGACTGCAGCTGTCTCTGCTTTTTCCCGGGCGCGTTTGGCCTCCGCCTCGGCTTTTTGACGCTCAAAAAGTGATTTCTTTGGAAGCGCGGAGAGTTTCGCCGAGACGTCGGGGAAGCTCTTCCCCTTCAACTCGTCCGGCATTATGAGAATCAACTGCAACTGCAGCAAAAAGTAGCCCGACTCAAATATAAGCAGGACGAAGCAATTTTAGTGAAACCTGAAGAGACAGTAGTCCTAGAAGAGCTAGAAGAGTGAACATCTTGATCAATAGACAACTTAATTACGCTATAGTAGGCGGTCGAGATTCATCCAATCAGCAGTCGATAGCTTTGGCACGTGCACAGCAGTAATTTTACTAGAATTAGTAGGCGGTGAATATCTCCAAACGACTGTTGGGACCGCCGGAACATGATGACAGAAAATAACCTTATGGTATAGATGACTAATATTGACAACTCTAACTAAAATGACAAAACCCGCTATTCCAACAATCTGTCCACGGGTGCGGACATCGATGACTAACTATAATATACACTTTTGTATAACTAGTATGCCTGGTACCCAATATCACATGATGTTTCCGGTATAATACCTGGTTTCTACCATGTATTCGGACTTAGTATTCGACACATACAGTCATGTTTCATGAGTATTTGCACCCTAGTACTTCGGAAGCCACTTATTTTCTGCCGGAAGAACTTTTAATCCACTCACTCACTTGTAACGCTGCTGCGCATGTGGGGTTCATACCAGTAGTAATAAGCAGGCGGTATAGGCAGGGCGGTCAACGGTATAAGTATAGTATTGGGGTGCAAATACAGTACTCATGAAACGCCACTGTAACTATATTGGGAGTCAGAATTTTAGATCTACTCTCACTCTACAAGTACCATGTTGGAAATATAGTATGCAGTCTTTTTTACCTCTATAATTATATCAACTTGCCTAAAGGTATATCCTAGCTAGGGATATGAAAAGTTACCTAAAATACTAACTTAGATCGATAATATGGAAAATACGTAATAAATATAACATTATTCATAGTTTCCTACACCTTATTTCTTAGCGTCAAGGCCATATAATCGTCCTCCTCTCTCTTCCCCTCTACCACTCCTGTACGCTTACTATAGCCGCCGCTCGAAGCTTTCCTCGACATAAACTATACGTCCTTATATTCCTACTGCCAAGGCTAACCCGTTACTATCGTAGCCATGAAACTAAAGTCTAATATATTCCGTCCCGCCTAACCGCCGAGCCGAACTTAGATGATATAGTAAGTGGATCTCCCTATACGCGTATTGCTATAGTGATATTATAATTATATATATCGCGTAGAGTGATATAACTATATAGAATTAAAAGATACGCCGGTTCGAAAAAAAGAGATAATCTCATCTTTATAGGTTTCAAGATCAGTACTTAGGCGTACCATTATGATATATATATGTGTAGAAATATAAAAGAAAAGTTGAGAATAGTATACAAGTGAGAGTTATGTTTCGGTGGTTCCAACAGTCGCCCTTAGAACAGCTTAACTCAGATAATAAATCTAGACGATTCCTCGATACATAGTTATTAGATACTGTTATTTGTCGTTGAACCCGCGTAGTACTCTGCAGAGAGTAAACTGGAAAGAAGAATTTGAAGCTAGCGCCCTTGACTGAGAATACGGCTGGAGCTGCCCATGACTTCCGTTATGTTCCGGTTTCTCTTTGACATTGCCCCGACTTCTGCTATCTTAGGCTACAGACGGACTCGGTTCAACTAAGACCACCGACGTAGGTCGACCAACCCACAGGCAGGCTTGGGCCTTCTGGTGTCCAGTAGGCTCGACGGCCAAAAGGGAGCCCACCGAAATATGCATGGAGTTATGTACAGCTGTCAGAATGGAATAAGGTCCCCCCAAGCCATAAACAAGAACCGTTTTATTGTGGTCTGGTGAAATAGCCTGTATTATTTCCCGCAACAGCGATCCATAAGTCCAGACACCCGCGTTAGATCCACTTCCTGGCCGAGGATTCGCTGTTACAAGATAAGCGTTACATGAGCCAAGTCCTTCGTAAAAGGTATTCTAGGCTGCCAACTCGATAGTCGATTTAAAACGGCCGGGACAATGCATTTAGAACCTCCGCTTACTAAAGTGACACAAAGTATGTAAGGAAATAGATATATAAGAGCCTGACCTAATGGTGTCAAGACACATCAAGTTGAGTTATTCAAACCTACACAAGATTTTGTCAAACAGCCTCTCCATCGCCCCTTCCTTCTCCGGTGTGCATCCAATCTTGTTGACCATGTCTCGCCCAAGCAGCAATGTCAATCTAGATCCTTCCAAGCTAGAAGATATACCCTTGCCTGATCAGCGCTTCTTTGGGCTTCTCGGGCATATACCAGAAATGGATCCAAGCTTTCCTTTCCAGTCAGTTTGGAAAATGGCCGATCTGTACGGTCCAATATTTAAACTGAAACTTGGGGAAGACCTTGTGGTGGTCTCTTCCCAACAATACGTGGATGAGATTTGTGACGAGGATCGATTCGAGAAACTGCCGAGCGGGCCCCTTATCGAGCTTCGATCCTTGATTGGGGATGGATTGTTCACTGCTGTAGGTTGATGATTCCTTCACTTCTGAGCAGCTAGATTGTCCGTATTAACATACTATGATACTGAGTAGTACCCTTCTGAGCCAAACTGGGGGAAAGCCCATCGCCTGTTAGTTCCAGCTTTGGGGCCGCTCGGGATCCGAAAGATGTTCGATGATATGCTTGATATTTCCTCACAAATGGTCCTCAAGTGGGACAGGCTTGGTGCCCAGAATGAAATCGATGTGGCCGATGATCTGACCAGGTTGGCATTTGACACCATTGGCCTGTGTGCTTTCAGTTTCAGGTTCAACGAGTTCTACGGTGAGCAGGTGCATCCATTCGCAGAACAGATGGCCCGAGTTTTGCTCGCCTCAGGCAAGCGGGCCTTTAGGCCTGGGCTAGTCAACCAAGTGTTGACTTGGAGCGAGAATGAGCGCCAAGAAGACATATCCAAGATGCATGCAGTAGCGGACGACATCGTTAGAGATCGCAAAGCACACCCGCAGCCCGATTGCAAGGATCTACTAAACACCTTGCTATTGACGGCTGACCGAGAAACTGGGGAAAGACTTTCGGATGAAAACATTCGGTTCAACCTAGTGACGTTCCTTGTAAGTCAGACAATTCTACTAAATATACTACTTTCAATTTGAGCAGGAGTGGCTAACATGAGTAGGTTGCCGGCCATGAGACAACCAGTGCCACACTATGCTTCCTCTATTATAACTTACTCAAGAACCCCGAAACGTTTATCAAGGCGCAGCAAGAGGTTGACAACGTCGTGGGGGATTCTGTCCTGACGGTTGAACACCTACCAAGCTTGCTCTATCTCGATGCATGCATCAAGGAAACGTTGCGTCTGTCCAGCCCTATCCCTGCTTTCGTAGTCAAGCCAAAGCAAGACACATCCCTAGGCGGACGGTACAAAGTTTCGTCCAACACCTTCATTCAGTGCAACATGCTCGGGTTGCATACAGACCCAGCCGTCTGGGGCGAAGATGCACATGTTTTCCGGCCCGAGCGTATGCTCAATGGTGGATTCGCATCTCTACCTCCTAATTCATGGAAGCCTTTTGGTAACGGTATGCGAGCCTGTATTGGCCGGGGCTTTGCTGAACAGGAGATGCTCACCAATACTGCCTTGGTCCTTCAAAAATTCCAGCTCGAGTTCGCCGATCCTTCGTACGAGTTGCTAGTCACGTCCACACTCACAATTAAGCCAAAAAGTTTTAAAATGAGAGTTCGGCGCCGCCATGGAAAAGGTCTTCTAACGGGGATGCCTGGCGGGGGTGTTGTACAAAACATCGGGGAGCGAGTGCAGAAGGCTGGCACAAAACCTATTGCGGCCAAGCACTCACCTGCGATAACCATTTTATTTGGTGGTAATACCGGCACATGTGAGGGATTCGCTTTGGAATTTGAAAGAAAGGCGACAGAATCTGGCTTTCGGCCCACCGTTATGCACATGGACGCAGCAACTGAGAACCTACCCACAGATCAGCCAGTCATCATTGTGACCGCATCATTTGAGGGCAAGCCACCAGACAATTCAAAGAAGTTCGTTGCTTGGCTGGAACTCATTCAGCAAGAAAATAAGCTGGATGGCGTTAAGTATACGGTTTTTGGACTGGGGAGCTCGGACTGGGCCAGAACTTACCAACGGATCCCTAAGGTTGTAGATGAGAGGATGACTCAACTTGGAGCTTCCCGCATACTCGAGGCAGGGTTTGCTGATGTCAAAGGAAGTATCCTTGGGCCTTGGGAAGAATGGTCTGAAACTCTGCTGCAAAAGCTTGGAGGATCAGAGGACAAAGTCCTCGGTGAACGGCCGTCCATTTCAGTGTCAATAACTGCCAGCAAATTATCTCAAACGATTGGCGGTGAGGAGATGAATGTTGGTCTGGTCGTCGACAACACCGAGATTGCAGGGGCAGACGTTGGACTTGCTAAGAGGCATATGGACATATGCCTCCCAGAAGGACTGTCATATCAACCTGGAGATTATCTCGCTGTGCAGCCTAAAAATCCAGAGGTAGCTGTTCGTCGGGTGCTCAGGTACTTTGGCATCTGCGAGGACGACATCATGTACGTCCAAGGGTCCAAGAAGAAGTTTATACCTACGGAGCCGATACCGGTCATACAGTTTCTTGAAAGTGCGGTCGAGTTAAATACTCCAATCACCAAGCGCCAGTTGGCAGTTCTTGCGGCGAGTGCCAATGGAGAGGCAAAAATACATCTTGAAAGCTTAGCAGCCGACCTTGCATACGACAGACTACTTCAGAAGCGCTACAGTATTATCGATGTTCTTGAAGACCATCCCACAGAGCTTGACTTTGGCAGCTATATTGACATGCTTCAACCGCTGACTTTTCGCCAATACTCCATCTCCTCATCCCCACTTCAGCCTCGCAACGGCTCTTCTGGCTCCAACATTGCCTCGATAACCTTTGATGTACATGAATCGCCGTCCCTCTCTGGCCATGGCATGTTTTATGGCGTTGCCTCCACCTACATGGCCTCGCGAAGCGCCGGTGATCGCATTAACTGCTACTTGCGCCCCACCAACATCAATTTCCGGCTCCCTACAAGCCCGGATGTGCCCATTCTGATGGTGGCTGCGGGAACTGGAATAGCACCAATGCGTGCTTTCCTGCAAGAGCGGGCCTGTATTGCCGAGACTGGCGTGAAGAAGCTTGCCCCGGCAATCCTCTTCTATGGATGCCGCGACTCAACCAAGGACTTCCTATACAATGACGAGTTGCGGTCATGGGAGGACAAGAAAATTGTAACTGTCAAACCAGCTTTTAGTCGGCCTCTCGATGGATCCACCCCACGATATGTGCAAGACGTCATTTGGGACAATCGAGAAGAAGTTGGGCTTCTATTCCACTCTGGGGGCAAAATATTCTTATGCGGCAGCGCAGCACGGTTGGGGCAGAGTATAGCAGAAGTTTTCAAGAAGATCTATATGGAGCAGAAAAACAAGACTGCTGAAGAGGCGGAGTTATGGCTGGATAGTGTGAAAACTAATAGATATGTGAGTGATGTCTATTAGTGTGGTATCCGTTGTTTATGGCAGTGTGACCCTGCTTAGTGACACAATTAGAGTATTGAGGATTGCTGTATCTAGAAAGGGGAACTTTAAAGACCTTACTGCCTCAATTTTATAGGAGTTATTTACTCCCTTGGATAAATCTATCTCTCTTCATAGCTGGTCATCTTCCATCGTTCTTTACGCTTTATGCTTCTTCGTGAACCGTTCTTTTGCAGTGGACCATATAAACGGTTTGTATTCCTAGACGGCAGCGGTTTCGATTATGCGCAGATGGCTCATTTTTCTTGGATGATTATCCGTTCTTTCTCACACTGTTTATCGATGCGGTCACGAACGAGCGCATTCTCCTTGAGAAGCGATATAACAATGTGGGTTTCTTGCCTAGGCTGGCTGTTTCTTTAGCCAGTGGATCTGCTACATTGTTTAAAAGGGCATCAAAGCACCCAAGGAGCTGCTAACTTCACTACTCTCGTGCTTTACTTGGCTCGTGCGGCTGCTCGGTGAGTAAACTAGAGTATCCAGATCACACTCAGTGAGGGAGTCATCTGCATACGTAATGGCCAGGTGATGATGATGATACTCAGTGATGAGAAAGCAGTAAGAGATAAGCACTAAAACGGAACGGGAAAGCTATCTCACGCGGCCTAAAATCCGGTGCTTATGTTCCGTTTCATAGCTTATATTTGTGTGCATCTAACTGTAGCCGTCGTAGAACCTGTTCGTTAGCACTCGTACGTTCATCGTTACCCTTCCAAAAGCCTAGAATGGACTTTGCTGTTTCGCACACATGACCCTAAAACCATTGATTCCTCGAAAAGCGTTGAGATGTATAGACTAGCGAGGCTAAAAAAAAGAACGTCGATGATTCCTATGATGAAAGTGTAAGCACTCTGTGGTGATTCAACGTTGGGTCGCTCACAGATGAGATGGTTAAAACAAGGAACATAAGCCTGTCATTACTGATTGAGTATCTCCAATTCACTGCAAAGCCTCAATTTAAGAGGGCTGTGATGGAATCAACAGTCAGCCAACGTTTTTTGAGCGACTCAGTATCACGTTCTCTCAACACGACTCGCACTCGTCTCCCTCGCTAAGCATCTAAAGGCATCAAAATGTCGCTGCCAATAGTTGCGGTAAAAAGAAGACATGGGTTTCAATAGGCCTCGATTAAAATAGGTGTCCCTCAATGCTTTCTATCAAGCAGAGCACTTACGCGATAGGATGAGCCGAGAAATCTAGTTATAAGTAGGTACTTGTTTAGTTTGAGCATGATAAGGCTAACTTTACTCCTACTTAAAAGGACTGGGATATTATTTTGCATAGCGGTGATCAGCGCCGCGTTGTCTCGAGTACTAGGGACGAGATCGTCCTTAAGGGTACAGATTCGCGTGGTCGTGTGTATACACTTAAGGCTTAGAGTTTTGCATATAGATCAGTCATCTCAGGCCTGGACTTCTAAGAGGAAAGGAGTCATTGCCGGCCAGGGACGGATATAAAACGTGTGGCTGACCCCACTGATCCACCTGCACTAATCTTGCTTAACGCTAACGCCCGGGGAACCCACTCCTAGTTCCCCGAAGCTATATTCTCCACTCTCAGGAGCTATAAGTGCTCTGGGAACTATGAGTCTGATCCCTAGGAGCGACCAAGAGTGTACATAACTAGATAATTGGTTGGCTTAGAAATTCCAGTTTTATTCCCACAGTTCCACACAAGTATTCCAACCGGGTGAGCCTCCGTGCTACGGTAGTCCGTTCCACAAATTCGTGGTCACAAGTAAGGTCGAGCCTATAGAATTCATCTTTTTCGCCAGAAGCCATCGCACATAGTTTACCCATACAATAGCCTAGCCATAAACGTAGTTTCCATTTATTCCAGCGAAATAGTAAAGTACGAAGGCAATGGTCCTTGGATATAGCTACTCCACAAAGGGGGCAGTAACTCCCTACTCTTCACTAACTCTCAACTGTGCCGAATAGACTTAACAGCTGTTCTCTTTACACTCTTCTAGACGTGGCTCATTCCACAAAGGGCTCACTGGCATTATAGTACATATTTTGGGGTAGACGGATTTATACCGGCATTTTCTTCTATTCAATATCGGTGTTCTGCCTAACAAGGGGATAGAAAAGTACACGATATCAAGGACACTTGATCGCACCGGGCCTAGGCAGCGAGCCGGGCAATTAACAAGTTATCAACTAGCCCGATGATGAAAAACCGTATATGATAGCCCCTGGATATACCGATTCGCGGGCAGAGTATATTAAGTTAAACTCTAGTAGTGAACGGCCAAAATCAAGCCCGCTCTTATGGGAGGGCCTAACCTTCCATGCGGGACCCACGCCGCCGAGGGCGAGCTTCCTCCCGTCGCCCTCCCTCCCGTCTCCCTCCCTCCCGCCGCCCTCCCCCTCGCCGACCTCCTTCAAGGCGAGCCTCATCATTAGGATTGCAGAAAATAGCTAGGAAGGTATCTCTATCAAGATCTCCATTGACAAGCCTACTCTTATTTTTGACAGACCCACCGTGTAAATGATGCTCTCTGGTAGAAGACGCATCATAAGCGCGGGCGATGTCGCCATTGAAGACCTGAGCAGAGTTATCCATGCTTGTATTTGTGTAACAGTGCCTGACATGGTCGGGAGACTGGATATTGTCGCAACCATCGAAAGAAGTGCAATTACTTTGACGATCTAGAGATGGCGAGACATGATTAGCAAGAGATAACATGGTTATGTGAGCGGATAGAGAGACCTTGTTCATGATCCAGTGGATAACCTGCGTTAAACCCGATGGAACGAACTTGCTCGTCCCTGAAGGAAAAGGAGCGCGTCTCAGGGTCATGGCCACGGTTATGAGTGTAGGTGGCGAGGCCCCATTCACTGCAGCCTGTGGGAAGCTCCAGTGCCGAGTGAGAGGTTCCATGGGCATTCACCGAAGGGTGAGGGGCCGGCGGATGTGCTTCCATTTCCTGAGTTGAGGGACTGGATGCTTGAGTTGGGTGTTCTTGGGAGCGATTCGGCATAGCTGATAGTAGTATGAACGACTAAGGATATTAAAAGAGGAAAATCGTGGGAAAACTGAAGTGGGCGCGACGAGAGTCGGGGCAGACGGCTCTTAAAGAGCGTCATTAACAGGGGTTAGCAATGTAGTGCGCAGATATGGCGACAACGAGGCAGTCGAAGGGTGATAATATCATAAGCGGCGGCAGTAGCGGATTGTAATGACGGTCTGATCGCCTAGGGTGATTGGGTGAATCAAGCATAGATGTTCGGGAACGGTGGGGCGGTGTATTCAATCGGAGAGACGATCGATACGGAGGGATATGACATTAGTACAAGCAGATCTACTTAGGTAGGCTCTTGATAGGGCGTAAAAGTTACGGCTTCGAAGAAATGGAAGACAGGTGATAGAAATATTACAGAAATCATAGCATATGAGAATGTAAAGGGAAAAGGTTCACCCAGTGAAGCAGACAAGTGGAATTCTACAATCGCATCTTTCTTACTGGCGAAAACTACAGTATGAGACACTCTTCTCCTAGCAACCAATCAAAGAAAAAATCGCGCTTAGAAAAGGAATAGGTGAAAGCTAGACAGAGCATAGCGCATACCACTGCTACACATTGAAAGGCCTGTGCACATTACCCCACTAAATACGTCCATGTACCGAACCATCTATCGTAGGATTGTTTGGCTTCCAAATCATTTCGCATTAGCGGCTCTTCGATACCATGGAACGTGGTGAACGCCACTTCTCTTTTCTCCTTAGCGTACAGGGCTCGTTCCCCGGAACTATACCGGCCACAATGATTAATATCAGAAATCGGTCACTGATACTACCCCCCCTGGAGAAGCCTACAAATACGCCCGCAGTCCAAATTTGGGGCGCACTTATTGGTCGCGTTTTAATTTATATCCCTGATATCAATAGCACATTTCAGAGCCCACTTTTCATTTCGTAAATCAGACCTTACGTTTCTGAGATTATAGATCGATCTATGGCATGGTTCCTAGGCATGCTCTTGGTCGTTCCTAGGGATTAGGGATTAGACTCGTAGTTCCTAATAGGAATTATCTAGCACTAATGCAAATCTGATTAAAGGTTTTTAGATCAGTAAGGGGAGCCAAATGTCAACTAGGCGTATCAAAGAAGTCCAATTTCTAGTATTTTATGCGAACATGAGCTGTTTATTTACAATATGAACGAGTCGGTAACTGCCTAGATATGGAGTTGGCTCCACACGATCCCATTATGTTAGATTAGTGGCCATTTCATAATCTCAGCCTCTCGTCAAGGCTCCCTCACGCAGGCCTAATAACTACTGCGGGACTGGGACCCGTATGAGATCTCCTGCGTGGTGGAATACTTTGTCAGCCAGAAATGCCCTATCCCGTATAATCATTTCCAACATGCGAGCAAGTCGGCTAGGAGAGTATTGTTAAACTTCGACACCTAGAGATGGCCTTTTCATATCACTTAGATTATTCTGCAGAGGTTTTGCCAGCTTCCTTGCAGAAGTTGATAAAATAACCAGCGGCGGCCATTCATACTCCCACATAGCAGAACAGATTACATTGCTTTTTGAATGGGCCGGTGTCTTCACCATGTTCGGAGATCTGGGCTTCCAGTGCTTCCAGGTCTGTATCTGGGATCTCGGGGAAGGGAGCCAACTAGAAGAGAATGATAAGTAGAGCGACAAAGCAGGCTACCCCAAGGTATGTTTATTGGCCATTCTTCGGTCCGGCGTTGTCTTCTACGGTGTTGACAAAGAAGATACCAGAAGAAAGAAGAGGGGCAACAAAGGTTCCCACTCCCTACACGGGCTGTCCTAGGTTCAGACGGATCTCGCTATATTTCGGGGGTCCGCATATCGAGAGGAAGGGATAGGCTGCAGTCTCTAGTAGATAGCCCAGCACCAACAACCTATTGGTAGTGTTAGAGGTATACCTTGGGGTGAGTTGCTTTGTTTAACGTACAAACATGCTACCACAAAATCAACCAAATGACCCTTTGACACTTCTAGGCCAGAAGAGAAGACATCCAACAGTTAGAACGGCGAGGCCTGGCTCATAGAAGAAAGTCAGCTGGCGACGCAAATGAATCCTTGGAAACAACCTCGTGCCTCTTACCAGTAGTGAAGGTAACTCGGAATCCATATTTGCGGGCGATCCAGTATGGTTAGTGGCAGATAAAATAGGCACCAAAGTATGAGACTTGGAGGCCACTGGACTTGCTAGCGGTGATACTGAGGGTTTTTTTTTGGAAATGCCAATGCATAACATCCAGCAGTCGGTACGCAAATCCCTAAAGAACAAAGAAGATCATAGCTATGGCACCAATGTTAGAGCTTTGCCATTAAATACCCTGAGCAGATATATACCAAGTATATTTTAGGGGTAGAGACTGTCGTAGAGTCAAATGACTTGCAGATGTGACGGCATTGTCTTCAACGGTGATCTTCCGCTTGAAAATACCCATGATGGCTCGTTGGATTATCGACAAGTATAGACTTGTTGATATACAAACATACAACAAAACTGGAGGTAATGAACAATAAACAAATCCTATTTTCCCCAGCTCTGCATGATGCCACGAGGGTTACGGCAACGGGATAATGCATAGCGAAGCCACACAATTTGCTTCAGATCAGCTGCCATTTGTCCCTAGATCACCAGTAATTATTTTGTATTGCATTCCAAAGTAGACAGACCAATCAGAGCTTTTGGTAGACGAGTATCTTCCCCAAAAACCAATTAATGCGTGCAGGGTATTTCATCTTGGTTAGTGGACTGAACACGAAGCTTTTTAGGTTGTGGAGAAGTCGGGGAAGTTTGGGGCCGAGACAGTTACACGTATTTGAAACTCGCTGTATTTTGATGGAGTCGGATGATATTAGTTAATTGGTGTTGGATATGGTCTTACCGCTAGGTCTATGCCCACATGTTATGCCCTTTCTGGACAACCTCGCTCGAAGGGCGTTGGGATAATCTGTGTTTCCAAAGAGCCATGCTGTACACTGTACGGCTCGTGATTCAGCCTTTCTGAAGGTGTATATCCTGTCCAATAGAAATATGGCAGTCTCTGAATCGCTCGTTAAGGCCTCACTAGTCATAGCGCTCTCAAATCTCGGATGGTGATCATTGGCTCGATGATCCGAGCAATGTGAGGTTGCAGCCATGGAATGTAGTATATCCCTCTTACACTATGTCACGCTTACTTCAATTGCAGTCTAAAACATATATGGTCCATGCGTTGGCAGATCGCCCGAGGATGGATGGTTCTGAAACTTACAGACGCAGTTTCGGGGGGAAATCAAGCAAGCGAACCTTTTTTTTTTGCGTCCTGATGAGATTCAAGTGAAGTTGAAGGCCTTTTATATACCTAATAGCTATGTGCTACGTGATAGAGTTGGATCTACACCG
The DNA here is from genome assembly GCF_028827395.1 of Penicillium hordei. Taxonomy (NCBI): domain Eukaryota; kingdom Fungi; phylum Ascomycota; class Eurotiomycetes; order Eurotiales; family Aspergillaceae; genus Penicillium; species Penicillium hordei. Next base: position 1,593,603 of record NW_026623147.1, on the reverse strand, counting down.
GATCATCGCCCCTGCTCCACAAACTGGGGCCCTTGGTGGACCACCTCGAATGTCTCAGATGACGCAGTAACGGGCTCCGCGATGCACTGTATCATGTTGATGAACCGGTTTGGGTGCCAACAAGAGCGTATAGGATGCGTTTGGTATTATATAAAGGTTAGGCTGAAAAGTTTGCAATGTATCAACCATCTATTGCATATTCCCATATCCTATTGAAGCATTCAAAATGAGATTTGATTTATTTGAGGAATAGCTGATTTGCTGGCATCTGCGCTGTATGTTATGTAATTCTTGGTGGAGAAACATGGCTGGTCTAGACGTGATCAAGGCTTCTCTCGTATTTAATAATGGTCAGGATATTAAATAGTTATCTACACAGTATCAAATCTACATTTATGGAGTACATTTATGGTGTTTGCTAATATACAGAGGGGGAAATATGGAGAGCTCTTATAGCAATGGGTAATTGAGTGTTTCCCAGTCACATGTGACCTACGATAGTTATTGTAGATCTAGATGCAAGTCATGGATGAACCAGGTCTAGAATCAGACCAAGGAACCATCTCAGGTTCTCCTGAAATGCTAGTACATAGATACCAAATGAAAATCAAACCCGATCTATCTAATGTCAGATGGAGTCGGATGGAGTCAAATGGGGTTGGCCCTGGATGGATCCCGTTACGCAACCCCGTGCTAGAGGGGCTGGACCGAAGAAGACCTGGACGGCCAAAACGGTTGATCCATACGGCTGTTCCTCGGATATCTGTGTCGAGACCGAATATCGTAACCTTTCTGGGTAGGAGTAGGGAGGCCTACCGTGGATACGATACCTAATAATCCCTAAGCCCTGGAGTTAAGATAATCGATTTTACGGATCGATAAATAGGTATGTGTACTACTCTGACATCGTATATTCGAATGGACTTTTGGTTCAGCTGCAACATCTGTGAGTAGGGGATGCCCTAGGGGATCATCAGGTCACCGTCATCAGGTCACCTATCATGATCATGATCATGATCATGACAGGTGAACAATTCTGCCCAGGTGCAACCCTCGGGTTACGATTAGTCCGCAAGGCATCTCGAGATAATCCGCTCAGCCCTGATCTCTAAACATTTTGGATTTCAAGTTGAATTTTTTGTTTTTTTTTTCGCGAATCCAGACTCGAGGCCCTGAGCATTTGGTCCGGCAGGGTCCAGTTCTCCAGTTCGTGGATTCCAGACCCAACACACAAAAGGGGGTTTGGTATTCTCACGTGAGAAAACATTTCAAATTCAATTGTACTGCCAAAACTACGTTGGAAACTTCAAATGTTGTGTATTTCCGTATAAGGAGATAGTAGAAAATATTAAAATAGCATAAGATGTAGCATACAGAGTGGCGAAGTCGATTTAGGCCCACCACGGGATGGGCTCGCTAGTTGGTCGCCCTAGTCGCAGTAGCGTAGTAGCGCAGTCAGAGTCCCAAACACGGAGTAGATCATAGTACTCCGTATACTCCGTACATTATTATATACCAAAATAGAAAAGAGAACATTTTACTCCGTAGAGAAGGAAAAAAAAAGAAGAAAAAACACAAATAGAAAAAAAGAAAGCAAATACAGTCCAAAAAAAATCATCCAAAAGTCCAAATCCACCAGCCAAGAATTTCAGTTGGTCCGAGTGGTTGACTTCTCTCCCCCGGCTCCCCTCAGTAAACTCGTCACACTAAAGTCTCAAACTCCTCCCTTCCCTTCCCCAACTTGAGTTTCTCATCCTACAAACATCTTCTCTCATCTATAATCCAAACCTCTTCTGACTCCTTATCATCTTCGAGTTGAAGAGCCTGCTGTATTTGTGCTCCCCATTCCTCGCCCATCCTCGCCGGGTAGCGAAACGGATTGATCAAACAACGAGGTGGCCCGACAGGGCTGCCAGACCGATAGGAAATGTCTGGTCATATTTCATCGGAGCATTCTCGCTCTGATTCACGATCCTCTTACACCCCACGATCCCCCCCGGGGATTCGACACCTCGCCACTCCTTCGGTCGCACTTCCACCTCCAATCCGAATGTCTTCGCAGACGAATACTCATTAGAAACGATTGACTCCGATCGCATCGAACGTCCCCACAGTCCCTCTTCCGTTGCATCCTCCTCTACTCTTCGTGAAAATACCCAGTCAAGGACCATTAGCACAGCCCCGACCGAGAACGAGAACCCTTTTGGTGATGACGCTCGGGTGTCCTTCGATGAACCTCATCGGTCAAGTCTACCCCAAAAGGGGTACGCTTTCGCCAACAACCGTAACTCGACCTCATCTCTTAACTCGACGCCTTCTATGATCCAACGAAATCAAAGTGTTTCTTCTCGTTTCTCGATTCCCCGCGCTCTCAGCCCTTACACCGGAGCCACCGGACCCAGCCATCCATATGGTATGTATCCACAAGTTGGGGTCAGCCGGTCGCCCAGTGTAGGTAGTACTTCCACGATACGCCCAATAGAACGTCCACTTGAACAATCAACTGGTCCACAGCACCCCTACGCGATGTACTCGCAGAATGTGGTTGAGGAAGGAATGGATGATGATATCATCCCAGTCGGATTTCCAGGCCATAACCCACCATATCAACCGCCCGCTGGTCGTCAGGCTGATGATGTGGGTGACATCATTGGACCGGATGGTCATGCAGAGCCGCTACCACCCTATTCCCGCTATCCAACTGGTGCTGTACCCAAGCCTCCAGGGGCTGAGACGACGGCCGATCTCAACACCCCACCAGAGGAACAGCGCCTCAACAATGAAAGCCCAAGAGCACCACCGATTTCAGAAACCTCATCACGGCCCTTGGTGCCTGAACATTCTGGCGACGATAACAATGGTGGGAATGGGCATGGACAGGAAAGAGTCGTTGCGACTACAGGCATCATGGCCTTCGAAGAAAAACTCAAACGCAAGGGGAAACAGACCGCATGCTGTGGCCTACCTGTGTGGACATTTGTCCTCATTGCGACTGTGATGCTCATTGGAGGGTGTATTGGAGGTGTTATTGGTGGTGTTCTTGGAACTAAGAAAGCCGCAGAAGCTGCAAAACAAGAAGACCAAGAAGCTCAAAAATCCAGCGCCTTGCCAATTATAACGGTCACTGCAACCCCTCAGATGGACGCGTCCTTGATATCCACCCCCACTTATCTCAAGCAAGTACCTACCGGCCACTATGTGGTTCCTTCCGGTTATCAAAATGGATCAGGACTTTGCGTGGACGAGACGAATTACGGGAAAGCCTGGAAGTGCTTGCAAGCGTCGAACAAATTCGGGATTTTTGTCGACGAATCCAAAGGTCACCATTCTATCATTTTCGGCGACACTGGTCCAACCCCAACCTTTACATATGGTGCCCAGCCACCGTATTGGTCTGCGTCGCCTACACAAGCATTGAGTATGGCAATTGATACCACAGATATTGGCATGGGCCCTGCTCTGTTTTTCCTTTCTCCGTTCGACAAGTTAGTCATTGTTCCAGAGGATACATTCTCTAACTCCCTTTCCAAGCGCACGTGGGTGGACGATAGGTGGGCAGCTGCAAACGCCTACAAGAACCTGAAGCAGACTGCAGAAGTTGGCGACAAGCCGTGGTTCTGTTGGTGGAATAACACGATGATGGAGTTCTTCTTGTACGTCAACCAGTCGACGTCGCATTCCTTGGGCACCACCGCTGCCACCAACAGCGACATGGCAGCAAGCACAGCTGGTATAACTGCTGATTCCAAACGCGGCGAATCCATTTCCGATTACCCACGGAGGATCAAGATGGAGGAGCGTCGAGACGACCCATCACGCGAAGCTCCTTACTGTCAGCAAATGCAAATTCGCAATGACGGAGGTTTGGCGCTTCTTTCGGGCAACATCATCAACATCAAAGAGAATGAGCCCACGCCGACTACTACCTACACCAATTATAAAGGTGGCACTGCCCAGACATATACTGCGCAGGCATCTTACGCCAGCCCCTGCTACTGTGTGTCTCTGACTGACTAGTTGGACTCAACCTGAAACAATATCATTTATTCATTGTGGTCCCTCCTGCTGCGGACATAGGCGTTGGCGTTGGATTGGCCTGCGAACTGGTCTCAAACTCATGTGCACATGACCGTCTTCCTTCTCGACTGTGTGATTTTATCTTCCTCTTGTCCCCGCAAGCTATTGGCCTTGCGGGATGTGTCGTTTCTTGCATTATCCGTGACTATGTGTCCCCCACTTTGTTTTTTTTTTTTTTTTTTTTTTTTTGCCGACTGTCGTTGCGGTATGACATGATTCTCATTACTTTGCGAGTTATTCTTTCATTTTTTCTGGGTTATATTTACTCTATCTGTTGATCGGCCATTATTACTGGTTTCGACTCTGGCGTTCATTGGATTGGTATGGTTCAGGTACTGCGATATGCTTCATCATATATCGTTCTCATCTACTATGTTCTTAGGATGCTAGGTTGAATTCTATCCTATCTTAGCATTTGATGGAATACCCGTTCTATCATCATCCCCTCAATAATATTGGAAGATGGACAATATATCTTGCTTTACCCTATGTAGGGCAAAATAGCATATTGGCTATCAAGGAATTTCTGCCCCAGAAATCTCTGAATAGGAACATACAAATATGGGAGTGGAAGACGAAGTAATTCATATTCTAATATTGCTGGGTTATGCTTGGACTACACTCTGTATAGCAGGTATTGCTTCAGGGTAGGTAGGCATAGCATTCATGGACCCGTGCAGCGGCAGGTTGGTGGACCCCAGAGTAGCTGACTCAGCCAAACATCACGTGCAGAGACACCACACGTGACCGTGACCGTCTCCCAACCCCAGCATGTAGGTTGGAAATGATGAGCAATGACCGACAAGGGAAGTAAAAATCACACAATCATCAAGTCTAAAATAGGGTAAAGCTCGAGCAACCTTTCGACTCTTCAAAGACCGCAAGGTGTGCCTTATATCCCCCCCCCTAGTGCCTGATTGGGAGCTCCCGCTCGACACCTGAGGCAGGCACACTTCCGACAACTCGCACCTTGCACCCCATTCCTCTTGCAACCTCTCCATCTCATCGTTCCCCCATCCATTCCTCTCCCACAGTGTCATATTCTTTCCCCAATACCCTCCCTCTCTCGATATCGCATGATCTCGCGTCTATTTTATTGATCTGCTTTATCGATTTCCCCCCGTTTATTGCGCCTGTGACTCTTAAAAATCTGTCTTTGGACCTCCAGATCAAATGATCGCGTCTCCTAGATGACCTTCCCTCCCCCTCACCCTTCCGCCCAATCGTCGATTGCTTCTGGCACCGATAAATCTTCTTCGACCAGGACCGATATTGGTGCCTGGGGTCGGTCCGTGTCGCAGTCCGGCGCACGTCGTGGGTTGACTCCACTCGCGACCAACATATCCTCCGCCGCTCCCCCCACGGCTTCCCGGGGCTTGGACGCAGGCCTTGGGGTTTCGACACCGTCTTCTTTCTCTGCTGTGCTGAGCTCTGCCAGGGGTCTCTCCGGTGGAAGTCCCAAGCATACATCTTCGCCCTTCACATCATTGCAATCTGGCTCGCAACAGCACGCAACAACCCTCTCGTCTCCTAAGTTCCGAGCTCACACCCCTTCCATAGGGTCCCATTTGGCCTCTACTACAGGCTCCACCCCGGGTGGAGGAGGTACTGGGGGAGGAGGTGGTGGGCCGGGATCTTCCAGAGGCGTCTTCTCGCCGCTCTCGTCCGGAACAACCGTGAATTCTCCCACAGGCTTCGCTTCTGACAAGCCGGGCTCCACAGCCGCCCACTCGAGCCAATCGTCGCTCACCAAAATCTCCATTGCTCAGGTGTTCCTGTTGCTCGATTCTATTACAGAGAAGGAGGGAAAAGAGAAGTGGGAGACAAAGGCTGCCCAGATACACAAGGTTAGTGGTGCTGCCATATATTTCAACCCACTCGATTCTAATAACCGCAGCTTGTGACATCGAACGGAATGGAGGTCTTTTCTAAATACTTTCGCCGCCTCCTAACAGGAAATGCGCCACAAATCTTCCCGGGCGTCAACAAGTCCGTTGAGAATGCGGGCAACTACCCTCTCCTTGTCCAGGAACTGCAGAAAGTGTCTTCTGACATGGAGCAAGCCCAGAAAATCGCTGAGACAGTAGATACTTCTGAAGGAGATATCTTCCGCGACTTCGACCTTTCTACTTTCCTGGATCATTTCCGACTCGACCCAGTTGTCAAGGTTGCACTTGCCTTGGCCTTCAAGTTGACAAGCAAGTCAGATCTTCGTGCTAAAGGTATGTTTGCTCCTTTACGCCTCTTGATTAGCTCTAACCACCCTCGATAGCCGATGCCATCCTCTCGAATTCTATCGCACCTTTCTTGCAGAGCTTGGCGAGTCCCAACGAAGTGACCAAGGATTATCACAACTCCTTCCTTGGCATGACGATTGAACGTTTCATCCTATACCCTCCCCGCAATTTTACCGACGATGTCAAGGCGAAGCTGGTTTACGCGGCTAATCTGCGATACCAAAAACTTGGCTTGGATATGCCATTCGAAGTTTCCTCTGCTCTACAAATGTTCAATTTTGTCAACCCTCAATATGTCCTTGTGCGACAGCTTCACGCCAAGGGAGCTCGTGCCACTGCAAATATCGAGACAATAAGTGAATTGCTAAATTCAGACCAGAAGAACTGGAGTGAAGAACATTTAGCCAGCGCCCTTCTCTTCATGATCCTGTCGCAATATTGGGAACAATTCTCACTAGAGACATTCTTAAGTGCATATAACGACAAGCCTATCAATTGGCCCCTGGTGTTCCGCCACTTCGATCGTGAGGGCCTCCGAGTGGATCCGAAGCAATTCACCAAATTGTACAGCGTTCTTTCCGCCATGTCGGTCGACGACTCGTCTTTGGATGTTCAAAAGCTTTGGGGTGGAGACTGGGAGCATCGTGACACGCAGATGTCATTCCTGACAGCTTTTGTGGCTTCTCGGATCGACCCATCGCACATCACCAATCTTCGTGCAACTTTCCCCACTGACTTCTTTGAAGATGCCCCTGATCTCGTCAAATTGCAAGGCGAGCGTGCGGCAAAGTCACCTCTTCGGTCCATGGACGCTATGAAAGCAATTTTCGATCTTGCTTTGTTCTCCCAGGCTTCGTGGGCTGCGACAGAAAGCCAGCTCCTTATAAAAGCTGTTGTTCAATTCGATTTGCCAGTCTTCCTCGTTTCCGCTCTTGCTGTTCCCCAGCCATGGTCCAGTGTTCAGCAAAGCTTTGTGCTGCGCACATTCATTGTCTTCATCTCGAAGCAAGAGGATGGGTATCAGCTCGCTCTCCACGGCGCCTGGCGTCAAGATCGACAATGGGTATCAGAGCAGCTTTTCACCACTTTCACTCAGGATCCTACATCTACTGCTGTGATCTATGAGCACGCCGCGGCATACGGATGGCTGGATTATCTCCTGGGTTTCACTAACGGTCTTGCTCTCGATCTTGCCTGCTACTCTCACCGTAAAAGTCCCTTTGACCTTGAGCAGTGGGTTCGAAATGCCGCACAGAAAGGCGCCATTGATATGGGTGGTCTGCTTTCCAAGTTCCTGCGAATCAAAGCCGAGGACGAATTGCACGTCCAACGGAAGGAGCAGTCTGCTCATCAAATGGTCAGCCTCGCAGTCAAGACTGTTTATACGCTTTTGTCTGTACTGGAGGAATACGTTGGAGACCGCGAAAATCTCACACCTGTCCAACGCATTTGCATTCAGACATACCCTCGCCTGATCAACTACGGCGAAGGATTCGATGATATAATCGACGCTAATGGCGAGAACGGCAACACGTTGCCTGACTCCATCGACAAGCAAATGCAAGAGCTCTTTGGTAAAATGTACCACGAGGAACTCTCCCTGCGTGAGATGCTGGAGTTGATGCGTAAATACAAGTCTTCGCGCGACCCCATAGAACAAGATCTGTTTGCCTGCATGGTACACGGCCTAGTCGACGAATATCATTGCTACCATGAGTACCCGCTTGAGGCTTTGACCAAGACTGCGGTCATGTTTGGTGGCATCATCAACTTCCGTCTTGTTGACGGCATCACGCTGAAAGTGGGCCTGGGTATGATCCTCGAGGCTGTCCGCGAACACGAACCCCATGACCCGATGTACAAGTTTGGTGTGGAAGCGATTGAGCAGTTGATCAACCGTCTCCCCGAATGGGCTGGGTTCTGCCACCTGCTCTTCCAGATTCCCTCTCTTCAAGGCACGCCCATCTACCAAAAGGCAGAGGAGGTGCTCCGTGAACAAGGAAATCAGATTGGCGAAGCGGAGGCAGGACCCTTCGATGGTCTTGCTTCTGCGCCCCTGGCCAATGGCAATTCTATCGACTCTCCCATCGCCGATGGCTCCGTGCGCAAGTTCCGTGCTATTCAACTCGACCCACCTCTTCGATCTGAACTCTACGAAGATCCGGATGAAGACATCCAGGACAAGATTCTTTTCGTTCTCAACAATGTTTCTGAGCAGAACATTGACGAGAAACTTGAAGATCTTCAAGAAGTGTTGCGCGATCAACACCACCAGTGGTTCGCCGCGTACCTGGTGGAAGAACGTGCCAAATTGCAGCCCAATTTCCAGCAGCTCTACCTTGACCTTCTTGGGCGCATTGGCGACAAGATCCTCTGGGCCGAGGTCCTGCGGGAGACCTATGTCAGTGTCGCTAAGTTGATTAACTCAGAAGGCACATTAAGCTCGTCCACCGATCGCGGTCATCTGAAGAACCTTGGTGCTTGGCTTGGCTCGTTGACTATTGCCAAAGACAAACCTATTAAGCACAAGAACATCTACTTCAAGGGCCTGCTTCTCGAGGGCTATGACACCCAACGCCTCATGGTTACGATCCCCTTTACCTGCAAAGTTCTTGTGCAGGCTACCAAATCCACGGTCTTCAAGCCACCCAACCCCTGGCTGATGGATATCTTGGGCCTGCTGTTGGAGCTTTATCATTTCGCCGAATTAAAGCTCAATCTCAAGTTCGAGATTGAAGTCCTCTGTAAAGATCTTGATCTCGACCACAAGACAATTGAGCCTGCAATCGTCATCCGCGATCGTGCTGCACATGTCGAGGAACCACTGCCCACTGTTAACGCCCCAGAGGGTCTGACTGAACCATTTGAGGACCTGTCCCTCGGCACTATCAACCCAGCCATCCGGAACGAGAGGCTGTCTCCGGCCGCCATCATGTCAACCCTGCCAAGTCTTGACAAGATCCTTGTCCTGCCCTCATCGGCGAGCAGCATGGTCGACCCCACCATTCTCAAACAAATTGTGCACACCGCAGTCGAGCGTGCCATTGCCGAGATTATTACTCCCGTCGTTGAGCGCTCTGTCACCATTGCGTCCATTTCCACTGTACAGCTTGTTTCCAAGGACTTTGCCATGGAACCTGATGAGGAACGCGTGCGGCATGCCGCGGGCATCATGGTTAGACAACTTGCCGGTAGCCTGGCACTCGTCACCTGTAAAGAGCCTCTCAAGGTTAGCATGACCAACTACATCCGCATGATTCAGCAAGACTACTCCGAGCAGCCCATCCCCGAGGGTTTGATTCTTATGTGTGTCAACGATAACCTGGATGCTGCCTGTGGCATTGTCGAGAAAGCGGCGGAGGAAAAGTCGTTGCCTGAGATCGAGAAGGTGATTGAGCCTCAATTGGAGGCCCGTCGTCGCCACCAGGCCAGTCGCTCTAACGATCCTTTCATTGATCCTTCAATGAACCGTTGGGGATTGTTTATTCCGGAGCCTTACCGCCAAGCACCAGGCGGTCTCAACAAGGAGCAACTTGCCATATACGAAGAGTTTGCCCGTCAGTCCCGAGGCCCGGCGCCATCCACTGATGCATCGGCCGGCCGTCAACTCCCTGATGTTCTTGGAGAATCCTACCCTGCTATTCCAAACCTTTCCACCCCAGCTGAGCAGCCAGCCATCCCTCACAGAACCCCCCAGGCGCAGCCTGCCGTTTCTCAAATGGCCCCCGTTCAGACCAACGGGTTCCTCGATGCTCAAAGCCCCCGGGAAAGAGTTGAAAGCCTTGTCTCCGACCTACAGCAGTCTGCTCGCAGCGCCCCTGAAGAACACGTCAAGGATCTTGGCAGAGACAGTGCAGTTCTTCAAGAATACAACCAAGCATTGCGCAGCATCCTTAACTCGACGAACGGAGAGGAGCTAGCACGACTGACCTCTTTGAAGGTTTGCACCCTTCTGTATTCCCAGCCACATGGATCTCTCGAAATTGAAGTTCTCGTGCACCTTCTTGCCAAGCTGTGCGATATGTCCAGTCTCATTGCTCGGTACACGTGGGCACTACTCTCCGAAGTTGATGATGAGCACATGTTCAATGTGCCGGTCACCGTTGCTCTCATTGACGCAGGTCTCCTTGACATCCGTCGGGTCGATACGAACCTGACCCGACTCATTCAATCCAGGAACGTGCCCGCCTTGGAGTTGCTGGGTAATCTGATGGATCGCGTTCTTTTCAATGAAGAACCCTCGGCCCTTCGATCAGACTTCTCTGGCAGTCTGGATGCCATGAGCCAATGGCTTGCTGAAGATGCCAGCGTGGCTCCAGGTCTTGAAATCGTGCGAAAGCTGCGCGAGTCTGGTATTCCCGAAGTCGTCAACACTCTCCTTGGTGATCAAGCTAGGTCCAAGCGGGACCAAATGGAGTACATCTTCAGCGAGTGGATCGGTATTTACAAGGCCCCTGGTGCGACGGACCGCACCTTCCACTCTTTCCTTCAGGACCTCCACAACCGCCAAGTGATGAACAGCCAGGAGGATTCTGCACTATTCTTCCGTCTTAGCATCGACATTTCTGTCGCCATGTTTGAGCATGAGTCTCAGAACCCCAACGGCAGCCTTGATGAGGCCTTCCTCTACATCGATGCCCTCGCTAAGCTCGTCATTCTTCTCATCAGATTCCAGGGCGAGAGCGCTGGCGCTGTCAAAGCCAGCAAGGCTACGTACTTTAACTCCATTCTGTCTCTCTTGGTGCTGGTCCTCAATCACCACCAGGTCATGAGAGGAGAAGCTTTCAACCAGCGTGTATTCTTCCGTCTCTTCTCAAGCATTCTGTGCGAGTACTCCATGAACGGCCTCCAGCACACTGAGCAGCACCAGGGAATGATTTTCGCCTTGGCCAACAAATTCCTCTCCTTCCAGCCCCGTTATGTGCCCGGATTCGTTTATGGCTGGCTTTGCTTAGTCTCCCACCGCGTCTTCATGTCTGACATGCTCAACATGCCCGACCGTGCAGGATGGGCGCCTTACTGCGAAATCATGCAAGCCTTGCTGTCCTACATGGGCGAGCAACTAAAGGCTGCCAATATCACATACGTTGCTAAAGATCTATACAAGGGCGTTCTCCGTATCTTGTTGATTTTGCACCACGATTTCCCCGAGTTCGTGGCTGAGAACCATTTCCAGTTCTGCAATGTGATTCCGGCCCATTGCGCTCAGCTCCGTAATCTTGTCCTCAGTGCATACCCCTCTTCGTTCCAGAAACTTCCCGATCCTTTCCGCGAAGGCTTGAAGGTCGAGCGTATTGAGGAGATGCGGGAAATCCCCAAGATTGCTGGTGATATCGTTGCGCCCTTGCATCTCGCCAACATCAAGGACATCGTTGATGATGTGCTCCAGAACGAGAGCATCTCTGAGTCTGCTGTTCAGCAGCTTTGCGACGCAATTCTTAACCCTGATTCCAAGGACACTGGGCTCTTCTTTGTCCCTGTCGACGTGGATGTCGTCCTGGTTAATGCGCTTGTGTTGTATATTGGTCAACAAGCCGCGGTGGAGCATGCTTCCAAAGGCAACACCCGCAGCGCCTTTGAGAACTCGACTCACGCTGCTCTTCTGGAGAAGATCGCCCAAGTTCTGCGACCTGAAAGTCGCTACTACTTGCTCAGCGCAATGGCCAACCAGCTCCGCTACCCCAACAGCCACACCTACTTCTTTAGCTTCACGATTCTCCGTCTATTTGGTGTGGACTACTCTGAGCAAGATGACTCGGACATTCGCCAGCAAATCATTCGTGTGTTGTTAGAGCGGCTGATTGTCCACCGCCCGCATCCATGGGGTCTGATCATCACCCTGCAGGAGCTCCTCCAGAACCGGAGCTACTCATTCTTCCGCCTCCCCTTTATTCAGGCGGCACCTGAGGTAAGCTTACCACCAATATTCCACAATCTCACGATACTAACTCCTCCTCAGATTGGCCGTCTGTTCGACGCTCTTCTCCAACACATCCAACAACAGAGCCCTCGGCCCATCGCCTAAGATTCTCTGGGCTTCTCATCCTCATCCTCTCCTTCCATATCTCTCCTCAAGTTCTTTCTCTGGTGACTCGGGCGGTACAGGAGTACTTCGTTGCATGTAATTTTCACGGGGTTCTCTTACGCAATTGCTCCTCTGTGCCTTTTTCTATTTTATCTTTTCAGTTTCATGTTACGGCAGGGGTTAGCCGCGGTGATGGCATGCATATTTATTTTTTCTTACGATTTTCGCATGACTTGAGGTTCCATGATATTTTTTCGCGTCTCATGCTGCCCGCGACCTGTAATGATGAGACTGTAAAAGCTGGAGTTGACGGTGTCTTCATTATCTACATGGGGCAATGCTAATTTACTATTCTTATGATCATTGTAGTTTCTTTTTGAACCCTCCATATGGCTTCATATAGTTTAATGAACCACATCTCTTTGTCACTCTTTGTCGCTCTTTGTCACTCCTTGTCACACTATCACTCACGCCCTAGACTGAATATATCCAGGGGAAAGGAACTGGCAGATATCATCGTAGACATATGGTTGTAGGGCGAAGCTTCCTAGGTTGGACGGAGACCTCGGTGCAGATAACGACGATAACAGGATAAGCCTCATGAGAACACAACTTCCCAGCTTGTTTCTGCCAACTATTCCCTCTACAATGGCGGACTCCGAATTTGGAGATGAGTCCGAATATGGCCTATCTTCTGCCAGGGCAGTCATCATGGTGGGTATATTGATGCAAGTTTCCCAATTGTAACTGACGCAAGACAGGACGCGGTCCTCGCGCCGTTCCGCGCGCTGGTATCCAAGTCCGCCTTACGGCTATACCTGAACACGCTGATGTTCATGGGCGCCGCAGCATTCCTAATAGGAATCTCCGCAGTTGCCTATGGAGTCTTTTATTTCAAATTTATCCCCACGGTCGGACTACAGCGCGAGGTCCATCTACAATTCGGGTACAATCACATTCCCCACAACTAGTCACCAAGCTTTACTAACTCGCGCATAGCAATGGCAACCCCTGGGGCACAGCAAACTTCGACTCTGAGTTCGTGGCTCTCCAGCCATACGACGTATCTGTGACTCTCGAACTACCACGCACACCCTCAAACCTCGATACAGGCAATTTCATGCTCGACCTCACCCTCTTCTCCTCCCGCCCCGCGTCATCCCTCCTACCCGGTCCGAATAATGCCCCCATCTCGCAGGCCCGCCGCCCTGCTATCATGACCTATGCTTCGCCGCTGGTGGATGTTGCCCGCAGAGCAGCGCGTATGCCGCTCTATGTTGTTGGCTGGTACCGGGAGTCGGAGACGCTGGAAGTGCCCATGATGGAGCACCTTGAGTTTGCAAAGGGGGTGCAGAATCTACCGCAGAGTCTGCGACTGGAGATTCAAAGTGACTTGAAGATGCAGGTCTATACCGCTCGGGTAGAATTCCGTGCCAGGCTTACGGGGCTTAGGTAGGTCTTTTCGGGGATGGTGATGTTTAAGATGTGGCTAACAGATCGACAGGTGGCTTATGTATCGCTGGAAGATTACTTCTTTTGTTGTTTTCAGCTCTCTATTCTGGTCTGTCTCCATACTCTCTGCTGGCTTGACGTGGCTGGCGATGGCTTGGGTTTTGGGGACTGAGCCTAAGAATGAGATTAAGGAGGAGCCGGAAGACTCTATCAAAGAAGATACTGAGGAGCAGGATACTTCTGATGAATCTTCCGAGGTCAAAAAGGAGGAGCCGGAAGAGCAGGAAAGGAGGTTGCTTTCTAGTTATCCGGCTGAGGGGGATGAAGCTGGTACAGGCTCTGGACTAGAAAGCGCGGAAGCTCGTGGAGTACAGAGACGGCGGAGTCATTTGACAGAAACAGATTGAAAGTGATTTCATTGGTCTAGCTGGTCTCATTGGGTGCTATATGCTGTAATGTCGTTATGATATAGTGTGAATGACATTGTGGATCGTTTGGGCCGATTGCGACAACGCAAAGCGGGGGGGAACTTTCTTCCCCTCCATTCTTCACATCTCAACCCACTCCGCCCCCAATGCATATCCTGGTATGTAGGTATAGTTCTTACAGTATCAATTTAAAGACTCATCTCTGTCTAGGTCACCAACGACGACGGTCCTCCGTCAAACCAGTCATCGCCGTACGTGCATTCGCTCGTTCACTCGCTTCAGTCCGCCGGCCACACGGTCTCGGTCATTCTCCCGCACCAGCAGCGATCATGGATTGGTAAAGCGCACATCGTAGGTGCGTCCGTCAAACCTACCTACTTCCGTCCCGGAACGCTCCATCAAGAAGACGGGACAACACACCATCTGCCCCGAGGCAGTGATGGTGAACCCGACGAAGGCGACGAATGGGTTCTGATCGACTCCACTCCCGCAAGCTGTGTCCAGATCGGTCTATATCACTATTTCAAAGAACGTGGCCCTATCGATGTCATTGTGTCTGGTCCAAATTATGGTCGCAACACAACCGCACTGTTCGCATTGTCGAGTGGGACCATTGGCGCAGCGATGGAAGGTGCCTGCTGCGGCAAGCGGTCAATTGCTTTGTCGTATGCTTTCAGCTCTCGGAACCATGACCCTGTTGTTATTGCAGAGGCCTCGGGTCATTCAGTCAAAGTGATTGAGCATCTTTGCGCGAACTGGGCAGACGACGTGCACCTCTATACCGTCAACGTTCCCCTTGAACCCGGCGTTAGTGATAATAAGGTCTTATATACCAATATGCTGCAGAATACGTGGACCGGGAGTTGCTTCCAGGCTGTCGATCCCACGGCCGCAGACGACCCTGACTTGCAAGAACAGCTGCTGCGCAACGGAGGCGAGACGGAAGGAAAGAAACCGGATCAGACTGTCGGTAACAGCGAGAAATCATCCTATGGACCCCGGATTCAACACAAGCATTTCAAGTGGGCGCCGAGCTTCCAGGACGTTTACCGAAGCGTGGAGGAAAGTGAGCCTGGCAATGATGGCTGGACCGTCAAGGAGCAAATGACTAGGTTTGTCCAATGCCCCCCCCCCCCTTTTTTTTTTTTTTTTTTTTTAGTTATGAACATCGACTGACTTTCACAGCATAACGCCTCTCAAGGCCAATTTCATGCATGCACCCGGTATTTCGGGGGAGATTCAGCTGTGAGTGAAGACTTTGACATGATGGGAGCATGGTATGGAGGGTTCTATCCGAAATCTACATGTTGCATGCACTTTAGATATCTGGCTTAGCTGTTAGATACCATGTCCCCTCCCCTTTGATCTGCTTTTCTTCTTGTATTGGCGCCCTTTCTGATAGACGGAGATCTTGTAGATCGGCCAATCAGCCCTCATTGTACTCCCTCGTCGACTGCGATGACTCCTACGTGCAAGAAATGGTTGACCGGGCATTGACCCGTCGCCTGGGAAGTGCCTCCAAGCGTGTGTCTTCTGTGTCCGAACTACCGGACTCTTCCGCGCCACTTTTCCAGTACCGCGAATATGAGCGCCTCGATTTCGAACATATCATGTCCAGATCCTCGACATCTCTTTCAAGCGCATACATCATCCGGAAAGCTTTGATTCGCAAGCACTATCTCTCAAATACAGTGGCCAATTGGATCTCAAAACACCCAGATAGCATCCTACGACACCACTTCAAGCCCGCTTTCGACTTCGAACTCGACTATGCCGAATTCCTCGACGACGCCCTACTAGAAGCATACGAGTTGAACGACAGCCTAGCCAAGAACGAAGAGCGACCCGACTCCGAAAAGGAATGGTGGATCCTCAAGCCTGGTATGAGCGATCGAGGCCAGGGAATCCGAATCTTCAACAGCGAAGACCAGCTACGCGAGATCTTCGAGGAGTGGGAAGAAGACTCAGACGACGAGAGTGGGTCTGAGACAAACGCCGAAGAAGCGGAAGACAACGCAGGCGCCGCCTTAGACACAGGCATCGTCACTTCGCAGCTGCGCCACTTCCTCGCACAACCCTACATCGACCCTCCCCTCCTCCTCCCATCGTCCTCAAACCGCAAATTTCACATCCGCACCTACGTCCTCGCCTCGGGATCACTCAAGGTCTACGTCTTCAAGGAGATGCTTGCGCTGTTCGCTGCTAAGGCCTACTGCGCTCCACACGAAGAAGAAGACGACGTCGCCGACCTCGCTCGTCATCTGACCAACACCTGTTTTCAGGAAGGCGGTAGCTCGAACGAAGGCAGTGTGCGTCGCTTCTGGGACCTCGACCATCACGTCCCTGGTCTCAGTGCAGACTGGAAGGAGAAGATCTTTGATCAGATCTGCTCGGTGACGGGTGAGGTGTTTGAGGCTGCCGCTCGGGGTATGATGATTCATTTCCAGACTCTGCCTAATGCGTTTGAGTTGTTTGGTGTTGATTTCCTCATTGATGCTACTGGGGATGTGTGGCTACTGGAGCTCAACGCATACCCCGATTTCGCGCAGACTGGTGAGGATCTGAAGGAGGCGGTTGTTGGGCGCTTGTTTGAAGAGGTGGTTGATGTTGCTGTCAAACCGTTCTTTGGATTGGGTGATGGGGCTGGTACTGATGATATGAAGCTGGTTGCTGATATTGATCTCGGGAGACATGCTTAGAGATGGGGTTAGAATAGAAGATGATGTAGATATACCACTTGTGATGTACAAGAATAAAAGTTTTGATTTGGATATCTCATATAATCAGGTCTTTCCTCTTCTCTTCATCCCACTTGTTCTGCCCAGTTATTTACATAGTCTTCCTACAAGCCGAAGACCATTCCCTCGCTCAATTATCATTCTTCCAGAAAATACGGCCCTCAAACAAACGACGCGCTGTACTAAATACCGTAGCAGAAGTCAATGCCCCATCCACATCGAAATCGGCACCAACCAGCAGATTTCCACTGGCATGACCAATAGTAATACCAGCACTGTCGACGGGATTCTCATCCACAACACCAGCCACTGTACTCTGTGGCACACGAGCAGCAGCAGCAAGAGCCAAAGCAACAGTAATCGGGACCGCCTTATGTGGCTGTCCAACAGAAAGAGCACGAGCCAAAAGATCAACATCAACAGACGTCTGGCTCTGTTCAATATCTCTGGAATCGGTAGTAGAAGGGGCAGCCACGATACAGATCTTAGGCACACTACCGGGCACCGCCCCAACCTCATCTGCAATGCCCATCTTAACGCCCGCCTGCCGACGAATAGAGTCCAAGCGCAGCAGTAAATCCGAATGAGCAGCGATCTCATCAGGAGTCAGATTCCCACGGACGTCGAGATCAACCGCCTGCACAAAGACACACGGATTCCCGACATCGATGCACGTAGCCTTGATCCCATCAAAGGTATCGACGACATTGCCGGTAGGCAAGAGTTTCCCCGTCACCGAGCCAGCAGGGTTAATAAAGTCTAGCTGGACACGGGCAGCAGTACCAGCGACACCGTCTATAGCAAAATCACCGCTAGTGGCAGCTTCGCCGTCGACAACGGGGAAGGACGAATGGATGATCTTGCCGGTGTTGGTGTTGTGGATGCGTACCGAGGCTGAATCCGGGATGGGATTCTGTAAGGGGAACATGTGTGCATCAACGGCGAAGGGGCCGACGGCGGAACTCATGTTCCCACAATTACTGGAATAGTCGACGTCGGTGTTCTTGACGCCGAGGGATACGAAGGTGTAATCGACATCGGCTTTAGCGTGTGTCGATGCGCCAACTACGCAGACCTTCGAGAGGCTGGATAGTCCACCCCCTAGTCCGTCTAGTTGTCGGCCATGGGGATCTGGACTGCCGATTACACTGCGGAATATCGGGGCCCAGTCTTTCCTGTCCGGGGGTAGGTCTTCTTGCTTGAAGAAGACTGCGCGTGAGGTGCCGCCGCGATAGTATGCTGCTGGTAGAGAGTGTTGCTTTTTGGTCTGGAGATATCGCCGGCTACCGGGTGCTAATGGGGTCAATCCTGACTGGCATGGTGGCCGAGATAGTTGTTTGAACATGCTGGGTTTATGGTAACTTGGGCATTGTTAAGGGAGATTGCATATGGTTTAAATACCTAAATACGGAGTCACTCCGATGGCGGTGTCGGGCCGTTCCGTTTGGCGCGGATAAGCCGGCCGGGAGAGTATGAGGGTGTAGACCGTATGTATATTGATTTATGGATCTATAGTGAAGAATGTAGCATATTCAGAAGGGAGAAGGCACATGAATACGAGTTTTTAATTTTTAGCCAAATCGCTGCTTCGCCAGAGCTTGCAAGAAGCTCATAGTCTCTTGCTCCTTCTGTCGATACGCCTGCGCACGTTCTTCTCGCTCCGCTGTACGCGCACGAAGAATCTCCTCTCTCCGGATCTCACGATCGTTCTTCTTACGCTGATCTTTCTCCTTCTCCCGTTTCAAGGCAGAGAACTCATCGTCCCCGCCCATTAAATCTTCATCCCGAGCCGCCTCGGGCGAACCACCGCGCGCGTCCGCGAATGCACGGTTACTCGAAGCAACTTCTCGCCGCTTCTCGAGCTGTCTCTCACGTGTGCCCGCTTCAGCCCGCGGTGCAATTTCGTCTTGGAGATGGCGCATTTCGGATTTATGCGAACGAATTTCAGCGCGGTATTGATCGCGTGATTCACCGCGGGCAGCGATGGCATCCTCAATAGCAGATTCTATAGGAAGGTCAGCACTTTAGCCATATTTGGGGGAAGTAGAAGAGCGTACCTCTTTTAAGCTCAAGATCTTGCATAGTTGGGATTGCAGGGCCAGTTTGTGGGCCGCCTCTCCCTGATCTAGCTTGTGGCAGACTAGGCCCGTACTCATCATCCTCATCTTCATCATCATCGTCGCCTACTGGCGGGTTCTGTGGAGCTTCACTGGTCGCTCGCTGGGCCTGCGTGTAATCAGGTGATTCGCGTCCGCCTCTTGGACCAGCTGCCGGTTCTTCTTCTGCACTCCGGCGTGCCTTGTCGAGTGTAGCGGGATCATACCATCCCTCGGCGAGCTCTCCACGGTTCCTGTGATGTCAGTAATTATCGCGTCAAGCAAAGGACACCCTCAGACCTACCATTTTTGCGTAAAGCTCTTCCATCGCCCTCTCAACTCGTCTTCACTCAAGTCTTCAATGTATTTTCCTTTTTGGATATCCAAGTACATGCCAAACATGGGCTCGTAAACCTTCAGGTCGCGCCCTGACAGCTCGCGCGCTTGATAAGGGAGCACGACGGGTTTCGCTGGAGCATCTCTGTGTCGTCGCTCGTGGTATCCACGCTCTTTGTCTTCGCTATGGCGGTGGTGACGGTCTGATCTGTGTCTATCTGAGCGGTGCGGAGAGCGCGAGCGCGAGCTCTCTCGGGGCCGGTGGCGGTGGGAATGGCTGTGGCGGCTGCGGTGATGGCGACTTGAGCTTGGTGCAGAGGGAGAGGCAGGTCGGTGCGATGAGCGAGTTGGTGAAGGCATTTCCGCTAATTTCCTTCGTGGTTGAGAGATTCTGGAAAGTCTGGAAGTTGGCGATAAGGAAAGACACGTCTGCTTATCGGTTCGGCCACCAAGATTGTCCCCCGATTCGAACGCATTCTTCGTCTCGATCTTGTTAATTTCGACTACATATTTATAAAGTAGTAAAGGCTGCTATATTACGTAGCAAATATTTCACCCAAGGAAAAAAAAACTTCATTGTGATAAATACATCTAGGCGAAGAGGTATACAACATTCAATAATTCAGCGACCCCAAATCAGCTTTAGCTGGGAGGAGCACTCTGCTCTAGGCTCGGGCTAGCGGTGTTTTCAGCAGGAGTAGCAGGTGTACTCGGCTGCGAATTAGCCTTAGACCGGTTGGCCGCGGCCATCTGCCATGCCGGGATGGAGGCAGACCGACCAAGCTGCGAGAGGGGGTTGGGGCTCTGGCTTGTGCTCACCGGGGCAGCAGCTGGAGTTGGCTCCTGTTCAGCTGGAGTCACAGTAGCAGCCAAGTTGTTGGTGGCAGCGGGAGGAGCGGAAGTGGCGGGGGTCTCTTCAGATGCCGGGCGGGGAATGCTGGGGATGGAAGTGGATCCAATAGTCCTACCAGCAACGGGGGTAGCTCCGCTACCACCAAGTCGGTTGCCCAGCAAGGTCTTCAAGCTCTTGAGCTCAGTTCCGAGCTCCTTCAGTCGGTTCTCGTTGCCTTCCCGGGCACCTTCAAGGGCCTTGGGAATGGCATCCTTCAATGACTTCACCTCGTCGCTAATGCGGCGAGTCTCATCATCTCTTCGGCGGGATGAATTCTTGAGATCAGCAACAAGATTCTCCACGTCCTTGAGAGCCCCATCCAAGCGCTCGGTACGGGCTTCCTCGGCGGTCTTCAATGCAGCAGTGTCGGTCGATAGTTGTTCGATCAGAGTAAATGCGCGTGAGAACTGCTCATCGATGTTTTCTTTATCTTGCTCCAGCTGGGGAGGGGTCGGCGGGGCGATCAAAGGTGCGATATAGCGCTGGATGGATTGATCAGCGCCATTAGTTTTGAGAGAGAGGGACCATTCAATACCTTTGTGACGGTATACAGCCCATAACCAACTCCACCCACCACTGTTGCCATAATAAACCAGTCACGCCAATCTCTCTTGGGTGGCCTTTTCATGTGATTAGTCTCAAACACTATGCGACGATCGATAGATAAACGTACTCAGGAGGCGGCTGCCATTGATTATATGGAGGATAGCCATATCCTTGAGGCGGCTGCGGTTGCCGGTAAGGAACTGGCTGTGAAGAATAACTAGGCGCCGAGGATGCCGAAGCTGTAGCTGCGGCCGCGGCAGACGGGTCTTCGCCCACTCGCGATAAGGCAATGTCCACTTCCTCTTGAGTCAAGTTCTTAGATTGAAGGAATGAGACTCTCTTTTCAATAGGTGACGATGCAACCGATGGGTCCTGGAGGACTAGATAAAGTCAGCGATCATTACACATCAAGTTGTGTGCTTCGTAGTCCATACAGGTAATCTAGCGGACACATGAGTTAGCGGTAGCTCCGAAAGCGGATGATAGTAGAGAGAGAGAGAGAGATATCATGTCAATAAATAACTTACAGCTGAGGCAATCAGCTCCTCGCGTGGAGCCATTGTGATTGATGTCGACTGCCAGTGGAGTGCAGGAGAGATGAATTAGGGAGAGAGATGCGACGCTCACATCGGCAATCGCCATTTGGACCTCGGAACTAGCGCCAACGCCAAGACTTCCCCAGACCGGGAGTCTCGTGATTATCGGCGAAACTGTTTTTCCTTTTTCAATCTACACCGCCTGCCTCATTTGAAAGTGGCACGCATTTGTTTACATCGACCCAAATCTCGCCTCGTGCCTGCCAAACAACAGATCAAACCCCTCCTCTCGGATTTGGTGGTGCAACCCACTTGGACCTTGAATTGTCAATACACAACCATATCGAAAATCCAGTTGTCAAAAGGATCGCCTTGTCTATTGCCGCCTTCGCGGCTTGTTTATCACCATGTCGCAAGATACTGGGCTTTTCAGTATTAAGCGCCCCCGAGAAGTATGGTTCTCTCCTATCCAGCGCAAGACTTGGGGCTAATTTACATTGCGATCAAGACTCTTGGGAGTGTGCAGAATTTCTCCGCCATCCCCCAACCGCAGTCGGCACTGAAGCGCGCAAGCTCTATCGGATTCCAAAACCCCCCGTTCAGCTCTCAGAACCACCGAAGTTCCTTCATGGGCTCCACTGCTCGCCCGCAGCAGCCCAACTTTACGCGCATGTCAATTGGTGGACCGTATGGTGCTGACGCTGGCCTTTCGTCTGTTCGCCGATCAGTGTCGAGTAACATGTTCAGTGGGGCCAGTGCCAGTCGGCAGAGCTATGCGCCAGGGTCTCTTTCCTCCAATCCTGTGCCTCCTCAGAATCCACAGCGCAGAAGCAGTGTGTTTTCGCGACCATCCACAGGAGGAGGGCCGATGGGACACCAGTCTTTCTTCACTCAAGTTCCCACCGTGGCTGGTGTTCCCAGAGACCCGCGCCCTCTCAGGGACCGATCTTTCCAGGCACGCATTGGCCAGGAACTGTTGGAGTATTTGACTATTCATGGGTTCGAGTTGGAGATGAAACATTCCTTGGGGCAGAACACTCTTCGCTCGCCTACCCAAAAGGATTTCAACTTTATCTTCCAGTGGCTCTATCATCGAATCGATCCAGGATACAAGTTCCAAAAAGCAATGGACTCCGAAGTACCGCCAATCCTGAAACAGCTAAGATACCCATATGAGAAAGGCATTACAAAATCACAAATTGCAGCTGTTGGTGGCCAGAACTGGTCGACCTTCCTCGGAATGCTGCATTGGTTGATGCAATTGGCACAGATGATGGATCGCTATCAGTCCGGCGAGTATGATGATGCCTGCGCTGAGGCGGGTGTTGATGTCAGCGGTGATCGCATTATTTTCCGCTTCCTCACTCAAGCCTACCATGATTGGTTACAGGGTGGTGAAGACGAGGATGATGACACCGCGGAGAAGCGGTTGGTTCCGCATGTTGAAAACATGTCGCGAGAATTCGCTGTTGGCAATGAGCGGTACGTGCAGGAAATGGAGGCACTAGAGGCGGAGAACCGGGCTCTTCGCGACCAAATTGAAGAAGTGGAGAAGAGTGCTCCTGACATCGCCAAGTTGGATAAACACTTCCGCATCTTGGAGGATGACAAGAGGAAATTTGAGGATTATAACCAGAACGTCAAAGGCAAAATCGAAAAATACGAGACTCGCATAAAATTCCTCGACGCGGAGATACAAAAAACCGATACCGATCTTCAGGCCACGGAATCTGAGCGTTCCGATCTGCAAGCAAGTGTTGATCGCCAAGGCATCACTATCCAGGATATCGACCGCATGAACTCAGAGCGAGAACGTCTGCAGAAGAACCTCGAAGATACCGTCGCCCGCCTCGAAGAGGCCCATGCCCGTGTCATGGAGAAGGAAGCGGAAGCCAGCCAGAAACTGGAAGATCTGGAACAGATCGTGAAGGCTTACAATACTCTTGGCTACCAAACTAGCTTGATCCCCGCAGCTGCGGAGAACGCGAAGGGCCAAGATTATGAACTTAGTCTCAATATTAATGAGAGCAATTTCTCCGCGAGCCAGATTGGTGGCCCCCCCAACCGAGTTTCTCCCGAGGGAGATCGCCTATTGGCAGAACCTTTCACTGGCTACCACCCGGCGCATTTGCTTAGTTTGGATCTACGGGGCTCTGTCCGAAACAGCCTGCAATCACTCCGGAAAGAGATCAACGAACGACGGAAGCAAGGGATCGATGAGGACCTTGACCGCCGCAATCTACTCGACAACATCAAAGAGGCAATGGATGAGAAACGAAGCGAGGTTGAGGCCCTGGAGCATCGACGCCGAGCAGCAGAGGAAGAGTTTGAACGAACAAAGGAAATCACAACTACTCAGAAGCTGGCCTCCGATGCCCAAATTGAGAAGATGGAGAAGGAGTTGGCAAAGATGCGCGCTACGCTCAGTGACAGTGTACAATTGATGGAGCAGCGCGAGATGAATACCAATATCGAATACGAGCAACTGACGCTTCGAGCAAATTCTCTCCGAGAGGAGTTGCACACTAACGTCGAAACAATGCTGAACGACGTGATTCGCTTCAAAGTACATGTCCAAAAAGGTCTCGAGGACTACGAGAGCTTTGTCGTCGACGAAGTGGAACAGGAGCTTGGAGGTGAAGGGGTTCTTGAAGAGGAGCTTTGAGGTTACTTTGTCATGATTTGATGATTTGGTGTTCAATTTAATACTGTTGGTTTCATGTACAATACCCCGGATCAGTTCAGGACGCGCAATGCATATATCGTTTTAATGATGTTTTTCCCTCTCCTTTCTATACACGGCAGTGATATTAGCCCTATATGTTGAATAGGGGAACGCTCAAGGTCGTATGCTCTCTGGCATACGGGTCGATTCAGCACTCGTACTTCAGGTTCATACATATAAAAGAATCCGGGCACGTAGCCTAAGAAGTGAATTTAGAGAGGTGTAGGAGTCTGTATTCTTAATCTATATCTGCTACTTATATCTACGCTACTTTAACGATTATATAATAAACAATATAAATCTTGGAAGAAAGAGAGGACGGGTAAGGACTTGGATCCCTACTATATACCACCCTACCTAAGAAAATCGGTCATCCCCAGACGATTATATATCAGTATAGTGATAAGAAAAGAAGAAAGTAATCAAGGAAACGAGAAAGAAAAAAAACCTTCCAACCTCCCTAGTATCTAGTAGAGGACTAGACTTTATCCTTATCGATGCCTATATCCTTTTAATAGGATCAGTGTAAATATATCGAGGTCACTATTGTATGTTATGCGTACCCCGTACCCTTAATCTGTACACGTTACAGCTCTAGGCGCCAGTGAGTTATCCTTGCAATTGACATGTCCTAAAATAAATCGGAGTCAAAGGGCGGCAAAAGAAAAACAATGATTCGTCAAATAGTTCTGACAGTTCCGACAAGTTGGGCGTTGGGCGAAATACCAGTTTTTTTACGTGTAGCTGAGCCTCTTTGATCAATCTCATCGAAATCTTCTCTTCTCTTCTTAATTCTCGTCGATCCGCTTTCTTCGAAATTGGTATTTGTCTTGCACACAGTATCAGACTCTCCTCGCCGAAGCCAGAGCCCCCCCAGCAGCCTAGCCCGTGAGTCAATAGAAGATGGCTGAAGTCATCGGGGTAGTTTCAGGCGCGATAACATTTGCGACGGTTCTTGTTCAAATTGGAAAAACCATTATCACACTGAAAGAGTGCTACAATGATTTACGCGACGCGCCCGACGATCTACGGAAGTTAGTGCAACAAATCGAGATCTTTAGTAAAATACTGGTGCATGTTGAGGAGGATTTGTCCTGAAATCCGAATCCCGGCTTGGAGAATAGTGAGGCTGCGCTGCAAAGCTTAGCCTATTGCAAAGAAGCGGCGAATGAGTTGGATACGGTCTGCAACGACATTGTTCGAGATGTGAAATCTCCCAGTCGTTTGCGTCGGTCTTTCAAGTCTGTTAAGATTGTTATACAAAAAGGGAAAATCGAGAAGTATATGGATCATTTAAGAAATGTTATTCAGTTACTCATGTGGTCTGAACAATGCTATAACCGGTATGTCATTTGTTTACATCCTGCAGTTGGTGTTGGTCAGCTGATGAATATAGAGCCCTTACTCAAGCTCACATTCAAGCTCAGTCTCAGTTGATCATTGAAACGATGGTAAAACTTGATACAGCCCGTTCGTCTTCAGAAAACTTTAGGACCACGACAACTATGGAAGGTATGGTCTTCCGTTGGGTAACCAGGTTGCCTCACTAATGGTTTCGCTAGGGGTAGAGTCTTTTGCCAATAACACTGAATCTGTTGTTGTATCACAGGATAAAGGATTGAACTTTGCTCAGAGCAGTAGCTATAGGTGGCGGCTTAGCTTGCCTCACTGGATCACTTCAGAAATCTTGGAAGTGGCTGCCATGAAAGCCCCAGGAGGGTGGAACTGCTACTTGAGAGCTTATGGTGTGATTCCGCGCGATGCAAAAGCGACCTTGCATGTGATGATTGGAGACATTCAAGGGCTCCAGGATCTATTTGCCTCCGGGCAAGCATCGCCTTTCGACCGAATTGAGAGTTCGCACGGGGAATCACTACTTCATGTAAGCATTTCGTGCAGGTAACACATTGGTTTCCGACGCACTAACAGATAGCCAAGATGGTCGGCCGCAAAAATAGAACTGAGATGATATCGTTTCTCTTGGATCAAGGAGCAGATCTAAACTACTCAGACCACCTACCACTTAACAGCAAAGTACAATACGCACACACCACAGCACAAGAATTGGAGTCATTGATTCCATCTATGCGTGTGATATTCCGTCATATAGATCTGAGCTATCAATCCGCCGAAGAATGGGCAGTTTCTGTCTTAAGCAAGTTTCTAGGAACATCAGAAGAGTTTTCCTTTCTACAACAGCATGCTTGTCCTTCCTTCTACCAACTGTCAAAACAGATTCGTCTTCGAGTGGCCCTTAGCATAGCAACGCGCTTATGGCACTGGCACGTCAGTTATTCAACACCCAAGGTTGTCCGAATCGTCTTAAAAATGGATATTTTGGAACCCGATGATTTCAAATTTTGCCAAGAGATGAACTCAACGCTGATTCATTCTGCGGCGGCGCATATTGGGGCTTGTCAACGGGTCACTCAAATATTGGGTGGCGCCCATGAACATCAATCGAGACTTGACGCTTGGATTGGCCTTTGTCGTGACTTTCTAAGAGTCGGGATTGACATTCATTTTATAATCCATGGCAGAACTCCCCTTATGTCGTATGTTGAGGGATGGCTTTCACATTGGTCTTCGTCCGCGGCTAATCAATTCGCCGTTCAGCCATGGTTGGAACAACTGGAAGCTGTTGGTGTTGATCTTAGTGAATATGGAAAAGTGGAGGAATTTATTTGGAGAAATCAGACAATCCAGAGACAATTCTGGGCGTGGGATAAAAGTCTAAAAGTGAACGTGATGCTAAGAGTGATTGGATTTGCCTATGGCCCCTCCCCCAAAGATTGGCATATATGGCTGTCCGACCCAACTGATTCTTATGTAGGGGATTTTTGGAATATGGTCGCACGGCCGGTGAAAGTGATGCCAGGTGCCTGGCCGCAAGACTGAGCTATATAGGTATCGTGATAAATTGCACTCCCATACATGTATCTAGAGAACAACCGCCCAGCCTGAGGTGAGCATAGATGGCTTTCAAATCGTGCAAAAGGACATTTTCGAAAAATGCGTACTACAGTACTTCCTGAAATCGGTGTCGCCACCTACGATCTATGCTCAAGCACCATAATGAACATACTGTGCCCAATGTAACGGCCGCTTTCGATAGTCAACACTCGTCGAAACGACCGAGACCGCTTTATGAAGTGCCATCGCGACAGCTCTCTCCTATAGATATTTCACCCGAGTTCACGATAATCTCTGATTCAATTCCAAATCTAAGTCTAAGTCTAACTGTTCCAAAGCTATGTGTTATAAACATTGAGTGTGCGAGAATCAATGTATCGAAGGCAATATAATAGGGATATGCCCACAGTGTGCAAAGTGAATTGCAACGATAACATGTCCGACACCCGAGCTCGTAGCCAAAAGTGACAGAAAGGCACCGCTTAAAGATGAGGGCGAGCCAAACATTTTGAATGACCTGGAGACGACTCGAGGATATTGGTTTGGAATTTTCTTTTGAAGAATGCTCAACAAGGCCTGCTAGATTGAAACCGTGCCTCTGTGATATGGAATGGATGGGAGAACTCAAGGTTTTTATATCTCAAACCATGAGGCATCCCAATATCCTCTGGGCTATTGAGCAATTTACCCGTTGAACTAGTCACCAATTGCATTATTATCTCCTCTCATATCCTCCAAATCACCACTGACTCATCGACGACTTCCTCTTTGGGTATTTGATGGCCCGCTGGATGAAGAATGTATTGCTGGGCTTCGAGAAACCCCCGAAGATCTTTGATATCGGCCCTTTTATCCATGTGGATTTTGCTTCTTGGCCATCTGTGATGCCCGTTATTGGCCAGAATAACCCCGATCATCGTTATGTCCATGGGTAAATATGTTCGAGGGGTTGGCAGGGTAAGCTGAGACGAATATTTATGAAATCGGAGAATGCGTTGGCGCATGCATGAACCAATTGACAGTCCCTTTTCTTGGCTTTCTTCTGTTTTGTTTTGTTTTTTCGCTGAGGGGGAGGTTTCGAGATGAATTGCCACCCTTCAATTAGAAGATATGCCTGCAGCACGTGGTGGTCATTCTTTCTCCCGAATATCGTATTGTGCGGACCACAGTGATACATCATCATATTGCCAAGGAGGACCCGACGGGGCACCGGGGCAGGACTCAGGGAAACAGTATACCGATATAGGATATGTAAGTGGTCCGTTCCCGAGAAGGTTCCCTCTTCAGGGCTAGTATACTCCAACGCTGAAAGTGGGTTAGAGATCAAGACCATCTTGGCTCGAGGCAAAGAAACCTCCATATCGACTAGCGCCGTGTCGCCAAGGTTGTGCCAAGAGCGGGAATGGCATTGAGTAGTTCCAAAGTTGAAGATCTCAGGCTGAATGATTACTATGCTCCGGTGTATAGGACCATAATTGCGTTGTTCTAGACGTCAAATTCGTCAATCTTTTATAGTTCTGGATAGACAAAGCTTATCAATATATGGGTACTTAGTCCATCCTGATGTCTTTCTTAGAAATCATCCCTTAACAGTTCCACTCTCGATTTGCCTATTGTGAAATCTAGACGGAGGGCTATACCCACAAATCGGTAGTCGCCTTGATGCCGCTATCGAGTGACGGTCAACTCGTGCGCACTCAGTCAACCGGAAAGTTTGAGTATATCCACGCGGACCAACTTGAAGTGTCGCCAGACGGCAAATAATTCTACTACCAGCCCGGTATTGGCTACATGTGGCGCATTGAAACCAAGTACCTGAACGATGCCCTGCACAATGACACGACGGTGGACCTGCTTTCCAATTACGTCGAGCCATTCTCGTTGACTCCCAGCAGCACCGGCGGCACTGCCATTGATGCGAAGGGCAACATATACTACAGCGACGGTGACCGGCAAGGTTGGTGCGCGATGCCAGGTTGAGCTGGGTGGACGCGCTCTGGATCGACACACAGCAGCGGCTGTGGATGTGTGCCTCACAGTTGGGCCACAGCACTGGCTTTGTGCAGCCTGATAGTAAGACCAACACTATTATGAAGCCTATCTATGTCTATAACATTGAGACGGGCAACAATCCGTCTCCGATTGACCATGCTTGAGAATACTGGTAGGTGCTATTTGACTTTGACTAAAAACTGGGTTCTTATTCGATTGAAAGTCTTTTTGTTAGATAAAATACCAATTGCTGTGCCAGGATCCTAGTAGAGATTGTATTCGCGAATGCATATATAGGCAGGTGTGGCTAACTTTCCCAATCGTATTTGCGTGGTATTGCAAGCTTTGACCAGCGCATGACACCATTCCTATGTGGGCATTCTTCAAAGGTGGACAAGCCAAAGTTTAGAAGATCTATTAAAATGCCAGAAAACAATTGGTCATCGAAGAGTTTGGGCGATATGAGACCCATAATATAGTTTGTTATAGATTGTTCTATAAAAAGCTATACGAAGTATACAATTTGTTCTAGAGACAGCAAATAAACAATACATTGTAAGAGCTTATTTATGGACATGTTCACATCGCACCTATTCACAGCAAAATTTATCCGAGATGAGCGATCAAAGATACTTCTAGGAATAAAAGAAAATCCACAAGTTAGATTCTTCAAATATATGATATACAACATAGTTACTATAAAATGTACAACATACAACACGTTTCTGCACAGCCTTGGCGCGGCATGCCGCCTTCAGGGCTCCGCCAATCTCCATCTAGCCAGGACACACCTCCTTTGTCAATCACACAGGTGATCGACAGGAGCGATGTGCACAACAAGGTGGAGAACTGTCATTCGCCCGTTTCATCCATCTCTTTTTTGTCTGAAACAACTTGCTCCGCACAATATACAGCCCTTCCGTCCACTATCTGTACCGTAGTCCCTGGTTCCACTGTAATATATTATACCCGGGGTGATAGGGCTATTTTCTCATCTATGAAGATCTCTCCTGCTTAAAATTGTTCGCCACGGGATAAGACCCTGCTCCCCTGCAGATCCAACTCCTCTCACGGAAACAAATAGTGTTTCGGCGGTCTTTCCGCGGTCTTTTGGCGGTCTTTTAACGGCCCAATCCTTTCTTTTTGACTCTCAACAATGAAACACCAGGGGTATATAACCAGCTAGAACTTCCTGCTCTCGAGCGTCCTTTTCAGTCACAAGTGCTGTGCACATTCATTCTTTTCAAAAGCTTCAGGGCTTTCTTTACATTACTCCAACGAGCATCCACTCATTTCCCCACTTTCACTTTTAAGCGTCCAACAACTCAACACTCCAAAATGAAGTTCACTGCTGCCATTGGTGTTGCTGCCCTATTTATGGCCCCGTCTGCTGCGGCCTGGAAGCTGCCTGTGAGTATCTACACTATAAATCCTCGAATAGATCTCGTTCGTTGCTGACATTGTCTTCCTAGCACGCCAACAAGGCTGACGCTGCCGCTCCTACCGGTTATCCTTCCAGTGGTTTCCCATCTGGAACCCCGTCTGTCACTCCATCCGGAACCCCATCCGGAACTCCAACTGGATGGCCTACCGGATGGCCTACCGGGTGGCCTACTGGATGGCCTACTGGATGGCCTACCGGATGGCCTACCGGGTGGCCTACTGGATGGCCTACTGGATGGCCTACTGCGTCCCCAACTGGATTCTCCTTTGGCCGTCGTGCACCTGGTCACGGACCTGGCCTTAAGGGACCTGGTCACGGCGGACCCGGCTACGGAGGGTTCGGCTCTGGATTCGAGTCCACCAGCTCTCCCACCATCTCTCCCACCATCTCTCCTACCAGCTCTCCTATTGGCTCTTCTACCGCCGTGCCTTCTGGATTCCCCGAATCTACTGGTGTCCCCCTTGGGTTCCCCGGTGGCTTCTCCGGTAGCCAGACCTCTAGCGGTTCCTTCACTGTTTTGCCTGTCGCGACCGCGACTGCTGGTACAGTTGGTGAGCAGGGAGACTTCACTCGTCGTCACGCCCGTCAGATGTTGTTTTAGATTCTACACTTTGCAGCTTCGCTCGTGTGACTTGTGAGATAGATCATTACTGTGTTTTCTGTGCCTGCTGGATCAGCTATAGAGAAGAGATTGTTGCTATATTGGAATATTTTCCCGGGTGTCATCTAGAGTAGTAAATCTGTCAATTGGTGAAAACATAGCATAACTATAATAACGTTAGAAATTTACAAGATATGGTCAACCACAAAACCCTATCAGAGGGTCTTATATACATGCTTCAGGAAACCGTATCTCTAGCCCATCACACATAGTAGATTTTGTTTCTATTGGGATATTCGCTCTTTTTTTTGGCATTTGAAATCAGAAGGGAGTTCACGACACCAGCCAAACAGCGCTATATGGTCCAATTAAGGTCATATGGTCGAGAATTGTGGTATATCAGGCTATAGCCAACTTACCTGCAGTTTTTCACAATAATTAATTTCTGCAAACCTACTTTAGGCTATGTTCAAAGGTACTCAAGACTGCATAAACCAGCCCCCAGAGGAGGCCCCTTATGATCCCTGTTTTGCCTTCGGCGCCGGTCTTTTTATACTTTTCCCTAGCAAAATCCCAGTTTCACCTAGGATGTCTTATTATTCGCTCATGCAAACAAATATCAACTAGTTCGTTTCTAGTTGCAGCGTCACGCAGGACGGATGTGACCAAACCGCTATTGGGGTTGCTAGCGAAGCTGTGAAGCCAGTTCAACTCCAAGGGGCGTATAGTTAAACCATAGCTATTGAGGAGCTCCCAGTACAGTTTTGTGTTTCTGACTCCCTCTCTTGGACACAAAAATTTCGGGGCTTGCTCGGAAGATCTATTGAGACATTTACGGATTATGCTCGCTTGTATTACTATAGGTTTTATCAGATCATCGCCTTCCCTTGCTATCTATGTCACGGAGGGCCTTTTGCTCTCTATGTCACGGACAAGGCCCTCCGTGACAAGGCCCCTAGGATAAACCCACATAGCCCCTAATTATGACAACACTTCATTATGCTTCGTGGCAGGAACAAATAGTGCCGGATTTTACGAGGTATTTTCGGCTTGTATGCCGTGGGACTATAACTAATCTTAATCTTTTAATATTTTTAATTCCTCACCAATCCACGGGTGAACCGACTTATAGGACATATATCTCTGATCACTCTTTAATAGACCTCCAAGGTAAACCTAACCTCTCTTCGTGTTTCACCGAGGTCATCTTTAAGCACTGCGAAGGATTTCTAACGATCTTTGCTCTCACGTATCCATTGGATCTAACTCACGATGACCTATGTGAGATGAACATCGCCGTCAATCCTGAAGTAGGCAGTGTCGCTGGGGTTGTTGACTGGGCTGAAACAAAGGTGTTGCCATTCGGGATGTCCGTCTCGGGATTTTACAACATGCTTAGTATTATGAGCTTAAGTAGTTGGCATTACCACGCATCCGAATTAGAAGGCGTTTCCTGGGATAGGCTCTACACAGGTGTGGGATTGGTTATTTATAATGATTTTACTTGGAAAGATGGGGTTGAAAGGCCTAAAAATACGGAAGATTTTTCGATGAGATATTTAGTTAGATGTATTTCTACACTGTTTGAAGGATTGAGATTTGAACCAGCCTTCATTGGAGTTCAAGGGTATAGAATATTGAGTCTTTGTTTGATTTAAAGGTTGACAACAAGTCATGATCTTGACGCTGTACGGATTATTCTCTTCCTAAATAGGCAAGGCAATTTATGTCTACCACGCTTTTTTTTTTGTTTCCATATGCTACAGAGGTTCGTATGTACATAAAAGTGAAGTGGATAAAGTCTCTCGACCAGTAAGAATGTGGGTAGAGTAATGAATATTAGGGCGTTCCTTATGAACCTAGATAGACCCGTAACAGTCCCGATGTCGCCGTAGAACCCTCGGTGCTTAAGCATCATATATAGTCCACGGATGACTCAGAGCTCAATTAATAGGTAATTACTAACTGTATATATTGTTAAATTCAAAGAAGAGAGAATCCCCTAACAATATAAATGTGCCTGCGTTGGAAGTATAAGGAACTCCGCATTCTGTGGCCTCCGATTGGCTGATAGCTCGGTGCTGACTCAGCAGTTCCTGATCTCCAAAATTCTCGAAACAACATTCACCTCATCTCCCTCATCTTTATTCATTTGCCCCTGTTGGTACGGGGATCAATTGAATTTCCTGAATACCCCGCGATGTACCTGTGAAATCGACATGTATCACGCCAACCCCGTACCCACCGAGATCGCGAAACCTATACATCCGCCTTCGAGCCTCGTTGCGGTACCATGAGCAGGTGCTTGCGCCCCGGCCGCATCCTGCCATTCGGTCGCAGGCCAGCTGCTTCACGCCTCCCTTTCATCCCATATCGATCCGTGTCCCCTTTCTCCCGGCCGACTTGGACTCAATTTACCCGGAAGACGCGCAATGACCAAAGAGAGATTAATTTCCCAGATGAAGTTCTTTTTCTACGCCGATACAATTTAATCAAACACCCTCGCCTCAGACATGACCAGAAGAGACATATTGAGGAATGGATGCCAGTTTTGAGGGATTGTATTCCACCGAAAATTGCCAAACCACCAGACGTCGCCCAACCTGCAGGCCAGCCCAGGCGGCTTCGACCACTCCGCGAATCTGAACGTGAGCTTGATCGGACCCATGCTCTACTGGGGTGCCTATGGGATGGAAGGATTCATTTTGAGTTTCACCTCCTTGCGCATCTCGGATTTGCGCACCATGAGTGGTCTAATGTGCAGGCTCTTTTAAACAGCATGATAGACACCTATGAGTTGCTAGCTCCTCATATGCCTCCTACACACCCTTCGCCTGGGCTTGATTGGAACAGACCGTTTCGCGTGCGCCGCAGAGATGAGTCAACATCTGACTTGGTGTCTCCCATCACCGAAGAGGTCTCCCTCAGCAAGCTCACAGGAGGCACAAAATCAACATCCCCTTGGAAATGGTCTCGCCTAGAACCTCTTTCATCAGATAACATTTCACTTGATACTCTGACGGTGGAACCTGCACCGAGATTCTTTGGAGAGAGAATTCTGGCTGAAGTACTCGCAAACCTCGGCTCTTTGATATTGTATGCTGCACGCAGTCGGTCAGATGATTCGAAGCATGCAATGTCCTGTGTATTCCGAACTCTTGCCCGTTTACACCATGCTGGCATGATCTCTGACAGAGTTTATCAATATCCGAAACCAGATGCCAGCCAGATTGTGTTTCGCCCGCCAGCGCTCCATTTTTTGTCCAGTTCCATAATGAGCGTTCTGTCCGACGCTGCATGGCATGAACATGAAACAGCGGTGGCCGCTGCGGCCGCTGATGCTGGAGAGCCGTCACCTTTCATTCCTTACACGCCGGGAATCCGAGAGCTGGGCCCCGAAATATGGCTTGAGCTCATTCTATGGTGTTGCGTGGAGCATGGGTTTTGCAGAACGGGCACACTACTGGTACATCAAATGGCCCGGCTTAGCGAATGGAAGGCTGAGAGTTGGGCGCCCCTAATTAATGACCTTGATGCAGTACAACAAACTAATGTCAGTATTGAGCAATCATGGCGTCGGCCAGGGAAAAACGAGAAACCCCCAACACTCAAAGGTCAGGACAAAGCACCATTCAATGGACTTGGATTCCGAACTATCAGCTCTGAGGTGGTTGCATCGCTGCGGAGTGGCTTGGCGAACAAAGCCTATGTTGGAATGGGAGATCGTGGATATCTTCCTGAGGATCTCGCCAATTTATCAGCCCCTCTCACCAAGCTTATTGACCCTCCCGTTCCCAGCCGGGAGGAGCTTCGGCCAACAAACAGGTTCACCAATTGGCACATTGTACGGATATTGGCCTCGGGCTGTTTAAAACCATCAGATGATCCCGTTTCCTTCGAGCATCTTCTAAGGTCTCAGAACAATGTTGTTCCTCCATGGGAAGGAAATGAGTTGGGTCTAGCACAAGTGTTGGATGGAAAAACGCGGGCGCAATTCTATGATGAATCGGCCGCCATGACTGGTCTGATCGAATTCAACCTCAATTATTATGCTCGGGACAAGCAGAGCGGACGCCTTTTCCACGAGTATGCTTGGCTCCAAAATATTGCCGATGCAAGCAAGGCACAGCACATCCAAAAGTTTTTTGAACGGATGAGCCAAGCTAGCGATGAAGAAGCTTCTTTTTTGTTTGATTTCAAATCATTCGAACCTCAAGACATCTCTCAATCGTCTATCCCGCAGTTGTCCTGCGCCACTTTCGCCAACCTCCTTGACGTGGCGACTACTACACATGCGTTTGATTTTGGCCAACAACTACTTCTAGACAATGACATCGATGGCCCTGCCATCCCTCAAAGCGCATATAGAAACCAGGCCCTGGCACCATCTATTCTTCGATTTGCGGCTGCCACCGCTAATGTCGAGCTCGGCGAGCGTGTCATTGGGTCGCTCGCGATCCCTCTTTCTGTGAACACCATTAAATCGTTGATCAACTTCAGTATCGCACGGAAAGATTGGAAGCGCGTGGTGCTGATGCTCAACTTCCTGACCGAGCACCGAGCCAAATCCTGGGGTTACATCAACATCGGTGTACTGGCAAGCGCGGTAATTCGGCTCGATGCCACCGTTAAACACAAGGCATGTGCCGGCATCTCGACTGAGGCAGATACAGAGGACTTGGATCAGGCCACGGACATCTTGCTCCGCCTTTTCCGCGGCGAGTGGCATGCTAATTACACTCGTGAGAAGGTCAGGAACTTCCAGCTTCGAACACTTTCTCGTATGCACCGCGTGCTCTCCGCCATCCCAGGTCCTCTACCGGACATCCTCAAACAAGTGGAGGCACCCAAGGAAATCACCGGACATCACAAGGCCACTTTGATCCCGCCAACCACCTTCCATGAGATCTTCGCTGCTGTCGTGGAAACGCAGGGCGCTATTGTCGGCAAGCAGCTCTGGGATAAAGTCTGTGTCGACTGGGTATCTCCCAAGCGCCAGCTCCAATCTCCAGGTGGTGTTGCCCGGCTACTATTCAGCGACGAACGGGCCAATTCACACGGTTCCCCAGGATGGGACGCAGATTACGTCAACCATGTCCGCAGCAAAGCCACAATAGCAGACCTCAACACCGTCCGCATCCTCGCACGAAGTGCCGTCCGAGAATATGCAGCATGCGTTAACCAAGAAACGGACGAACAACCCCACAGTCCCAGTATACCCCGAACAAAACCCACCGACCCTCATAACACCTCTTCCTCCTCCTTCGTCTATGACCCCACCATTCCATATACACCCTCCATCTCCCGCAAGGAATACCCCTACCAATTAAAGTCCGGCAAGATGCCACAAACAGAGCTCGAGTCCATTCTAGACTTCTGTCTCGAGACCTTCCTCAAATTCGGTCTCCCGGAAGACCAGGTCGATATCGAGATCCCTGGCCACATGCGCCGCATGCAGCTCAGAAAAGTATTTTCTTCGCCCACACGCAGGCCTGTTAGGATGCGGATCAAGTACAACAGATCCGATCCCTTCATGAGATCTCACTGGCCGAAGGAATTGGCCGAGTCTTTGCCGAAGCCGGAGCCAGCACCGGAGCCAGAGCCAAAGTGGCCTTATGATAATCACAAGATCTAGGATGTGGGAGAGACTTCTTTTCTCATGGATCCCGTCTTGTATGTATTTTTATTTTCAAAGTAAAAAAATATTCTCGAATGTATATACTTTTTTTTTTCTCTCACTCCATGGACCAATATAGAAGAAGGCTGTGTAATTGAGGCAAGACGGTTCTCCGGATTGGATATTCCTACAATATACTGGTTGCACCGAAAGGGAGGAAGATGTTAAGAACAAAATGTGAATGAATTTGATATTGATGGATCCATGAAGCGCTTTCAATGCAAATATCAATCATAGATCTGGGGAAATACCATGCGTTTGTTCTCGGTTATTTCTGGATATCATCTGGATATCATCTGGATATCTCTTTCGAGGCACCATTACAAACATATTTGTAATGCAAAGAGATATTGGTGGTAGATCAAAGGGAAAGGGGTTCGGAAAATGGAGAATGGAGAGGGAGAGCAAAAAAAAGAAAGAAAGAAAGAAAGAAATCAGGCAGCATATCACATATGCATGAAGTGACGAAGTTAAAGTAGTTAAATATGGGTAGGAAGGAGAAAAAAAATTGGAAAATATAGGGATAGGGATAGGGATATAAATAAAATACAAAGGGGGTTCCTAGGTATACTGCTAGCGATGGGATCTTGCAAAGCAGACCGGATTTGATAATTGGGTTCAAGGACAATAGATGGCAAAGCCAGTCGAGAAGAATAAGATGGTAATAGAAAACCCGCATGCTTTTGTCGTGTTCTTGCATGATATTTTGTGGTTTCATATGAAGTCATTCATGAGTATGGTCGATAAGTGTATTCAAGATTCCCAGTTCTCATTCTCACTGGGACGGGGAAAGAAAGAACGCATGAACTCCCCGCTGATGGGGTCATAAGGGAAGAACGAGTCCTGGGCCTCGGCCGTCAACGATTCCATCAGGTCCGCAGACGAAACGCTAACGCTCGGGTAGGTATACTGGTCTTCACCAGCCGGTGTCTCTGGAACAGACACCGGGGGATGTCCTAGCTGCGGGCCCCAGTAGTCGCCAGCGACCTGAGATTTGGGCTGGTTGGATGGCGGTTCCGAACTGATAGTGGATGTAGGCTCTGGGATATATGGGTAGGAAGGCATGTCACTGACGTCGTACTTCATACCCTCGGCCAGTTTGCGGAGACTGAGGTCACAGAGCTGCCAGGCGCGTCGTGAGGCAATGCTCTGCTCGGACATTGCGAAGAGCCAGCGAATTGCTTTCTTAGACAGGCCGATGAAGTTCTTTTCTTCTTCTGGCATGTGAACGGTGCCGAAGGACAGCTCGAGGAGGAGAACGGTCGCCGCTTGCATGAGATAGTGGAGGATGCACCACCATGGAGCAATCTGGTACAGCTGGAGAGCATCCGGTTCGTCCGGGATCAGACCCAGCATGAGCCGTGCGGATTCCAAAGTTACCACTGCCATCTCGTGACTGAAAGAAGGCTTTGGGCCCTGGCGCGCGTCACGCCGGCAGAGACAGGGACGGCCTAGTGTGATCCGCGCACTGTAGTAATGCAGCGCCAAAGTCAGTTTGCAGCGAAGGATATCCGGTCCATTATCCTCTTTGCGCGTGAAGTCAAGGCCGGTTGGAAGGTTGAATTGCCATATCTCAGTTCGGGACTTGAGTTCACCAATCCGGGTCTCGATTTGTGCCCACGGCACCATCACACAGTCTACTGAATAGACTTTATTGACAATTTCTTGCACGATGACTGCCAGATCACAATAGTAAAGGTAACAGAGCCCGTAGTTGACAGGCAGGTTTTTGATCCATCTCTTGTCTCGTGCTCGAGTGTGGTTATCGGCATCCTTACCATTTACCGGGTGGAACGGCATTTGTCTGATACTCGCACTTACCATGACGTTGTTGATTCGTTCGTCTCGTAGTATAGTGTCTGTGAGTACTTCGAGGGCATCAGGCTCTTGTAGTTGCTCTTCTTCAAATGGTATCGGGAAAGGCGAGGTGCACACTTTGTCCTGGATACAAGTTGCCCGACCAGTCATTATTCCGAGCATGTGCTCAAATGTATAAAGACACCACCAGACCCGGTAACGGGCTTCTTTCGAAAGATTGGGTGTAGTTGGACTGCTGCTTTTCATGTTGATTCCAAGTGTGATTGCAGACCTCACTGCCAAAGCCGAGATTCTCCACGCCCTGTCTAAATGTTATTGCCCGCTCAATTCAGATGAAACGGGGTTCTGAAACTCACCTGTTAATTTGATCAGAAGCAAGAAGATAGAAGGCAATCAAGCCCTCCACCTGGACTTGCTGGAGATCGGGATGGCTGAAAAGGACATCACCGTTCATACTTAGAATTCTAGCCCTGGTCAGATATACCAAGTGGTCTTTCTCGTCCCCACGCCATGGTGCGTCGATCAGATGGCCATGTTTAGCCCCGATTGCGAATATCATATTCAATATAGCAAGCCACTTGTCACCAGGTCTAGCAGCGCTGTCAAAAAATATCTGGTACTGTGCCGAGAAAAGAGGTTTGTTGATGATGGGGTAGAATGGATGCACGGTAGTCAGATAAGCCTCGAACATATGATCCGCCACCTCTCGAGGAGGCATGGCATACAGTTGTACCGGGCCAGGCACGGAAATATCCAAGTCATCAAGATGATAATTGACCGCATGCAAAGATAATGCATTATCGGTCTTTAGATCCTGGCCTGGCTCCAGACTCCCCGGAAGACCTTTAGAACGTTGCTCTGCCTCTCTCTGTAGCCGTTGCATCCAGGTAATTTCTGAGTTTTTCCCCATGTAACCAGTTGCTCTGGCATGTTCTGATCGATTGATGTCCTCTTCTACTCGATCAATCGCCTCAAGAGACCCAATAGAGGAAGGCGAGGATGGTTCATCGTTTTCTACAACGTCATCCTGAGGGGTTACTGATTGAGACTGGGAATTATGCGACGAAGAATCCACTTCCGGGCCATACTGTGTGGTTGGAAGTGTTAGCGATGCTCTAGTATCCCAGCAAGAAGGACAAAAAGAAACAAACCTTGTCCAGCAAGCTCCTGATCCGTTCCGCGGCACTGAATTCAACAATATTCCCCAACTCCTTCAGCAGATTCTCATATTCTTGCGCTTTCTCGGATAGATTTTCAACTTGTCTGTAATGCGCGAACAGTCAGCATGCTTGCTCGCGATTGAATATTGTTCCAACAGGAAATGCGCATGATAGCCATAGATCGACGTACTTTTTCGTTCTCTCCCTCCAACCTTCAGGGTAGTTACACGTAGCCCTTAACTCGCGACATTGGCGACAAACTGGAGTGTCCCCACTGCATTTCGTCTTGCGCTGCCTGCAGGTTGCGCAAGCGCGAGGAACTCGTCGATTATAGCGCGGGGCAGTTGTGACCTGTTGACGAGGAATGGCGACTTTGCTTTGCGCAGTAAGTGTCTTATTGGACCGAATCGAGGCTGTGTTGGAATTTCTGGCGCCTATCGTTGGCATTGTGTTTGCGACGGAAGGAGAGCGGAATCTAGCGGGGGTGAGGTCTAGTGTCGGTTTTCGGATGGACGGTTCGCTTTGAGGGACGACAATGTTATAGTTCGTCTGTGGATGCGCTTGTTCGACCGTCATGGCCGCAGAAGCCCTGTGTACGTGACGGGAGAGGGTTTGGTGAGTCTCAATCTTGAAATTGCGCTTCTGCGGTCCTGCGGCGCTAGGTACAAAGTTGCGACGGTTGATAGGGCTGGATTTGCATATGCGAGACTGGGAAATGAGATATATTTACAAGGAAGATTTAAACACCCGTTGACAGCAGTACAAATTTGTACCACAGAAGTGAAAATACATGAATCGGAGAATAAAATCGCCCAGTGGCGGAATATACGTAACCTTGGAATGGACCGGGGATGATAAGCTGCCCGCTTTCCTGATTGAGCACTGATTAGTCAGGAACCGTTGTTCTTTTTTTATATGAAAATGATGAAAAGATGAAAAGATGAATTTATGGGAAGTAACGCTAGTTATTTTTGACACTTTTGGGTAAAGCCATTCCTCCAGCCGTGGATATCCTCCCAATCTACCCATCCAGGGTAAGTAAACCAAAAACATATGTATATATACAAGAGAAAATAGGCATTAGCAAAATGAAAAAAAGTAAGAGGGTGCGCCGAGAAGACAATGGACATGTACAAGCGAGGTAAAAAAAAGAAGAAGTAAAGAGAACAATGGCGGGTCACAGCCCAGCCAAGAGTGGAGAGAGGGAGAAGAGAGGAAACATAAACCGAGTGAGATGGACTAGAATTCGCCAAACATCTCGTCGAGCTCATCAACTTCCACCATCTCCGGGTTTTGCAACTCTCGCCAGGATTCAAAGACGTGCTCCGATTTCATGGCCCGAGGGGTAAGGGTGAGCCTCTCGTGCGACTCCGTCAGGTCCGACATCTTCAGGTCAACATCCGGAAGGCCACTGTTCAACATGTCAAGCGAGCGCTTGAGGGTCGAAACAGGAACGGCATCGGGATCTTCGGGAAGGCTGATCTGGGGTGCAACGGGAGCGCCAGCAAGCTCCTCACCATCCAGACCGAGATCTGTCAAAGCGCTCGTGCCAGACGAGACAGACGATGCGATGGAGGTGAGAGAGGGGGAGGGGGAGGTGCCAAACAGGGCAGTCGCCGCAGCCTCGTCAAGATCCTGAGCCATTTGGTCGACGGCCATGTGCGAGAAGTAGTCACTATACTCTTCTTCGGACATGCCGTCACCGTGCATAGACGGAGACATCGAACCACCATCCACAGGAGATTCAGAGATGCTCATATCACGGTCCTCCGAAGCACTCAGGCTCTCGGAAAGGATGGACTGGCTACGGCTCGACTCGGCTTTTTCCTCGGAAGCACGCTCACGCACAGCACTAGCAGTTTGTGTGAATTCCTTCTCATCGCCCTCCAGGGGCGGAGAAGCCGCACGATGCGAGTTCATGAGACGCGTCAAATTACTAGCGTTGGGGAAGTGATCGGAAGAACCGCCATGGCTAGCGGGGGTATTCAAATCGCCATGCTCCTCGAAATCGGGAGAAGACAAGTCCACTTCGGGACTAGGGCTACGTTCCCGCACAATCGCGTCTTCCTCATCCTCGAGACTGGAAACACTGGGCGTGATGTGCTTGCTACCCACGGCAGATACCAGATCGTCGGTCTCGGGAATAGGTTGGTGGGGAAACGTAGTAAGATAGTAGTACACTTTGCGCGGGTGAATTAAAATAAGCTCCTTGGCCATAGGACAAGGCGCGAGAGCCGTCCAAGGACGCTTCATATAGGCAGCTAACCGCGATGAAAGCAGCGCGGCAGGATTGGCGGAACTATAGACAGGACATGTTAGTGATTTGTGTTTCAAAGAAAAGCCCGAGGGGGATACGTACTTTGCGACATTGACATTTAGTGTGACCAGGACTGCGGCCAGTTCTTTCACGAGATGAGGGCGATTCCCCGTCTTCTCGAGTTGGTTGATTACAGCAATAACGATGTCGTCGTTAATTCCTTCTGTGTCGATCTTGGGCGCAAGCACTCCATCCATCGGCGAGGGGGGCGGTGTAATCTCAACAAGTCCACGTCGGCCAGCGCGCGCAATCATTTTTGGGTCTGATGGCTCGGGCGATAATGAAGTCGAACCGTGCGATCTTTTGACTTTTTTTGTGGGTTGCTCATCGGTATGCACTTTTGAGATAGAGGGAGAACGACGAGTGGAATTTGGGAGCTGAATGCCCAAGGATGGAAGGGATAGTGACTTGCGACGAGTGTTGTACGGCATTGTGAGGGAAGTAACCGGAGAAAAGACAAGAACCGAGAATCAAAGGAGAGTAAAAACACGAAGATGAGGATATAATAGAAAAGAAGCAAAAAAAGGATATAATAATAAACAGAATAATAAGAATAATAATATAAAGAAAAGGATTCTAAGATATGGGGGATGTTAGTAGAAAGGGGGATGAGAAGGATAAACGGGGGGATTATCAAGATGCGACAGGACGAGCTGTTTGGATGGCAAATTATCAACGGGGGGGCCTGAGGAATCTGCGGGAGAAAAAAAAAAAAAAAAGTGGAAAATTGAAAATTGAAAG
The DNA here is from genome assembly GCF_028827395.1 of Penicillium hordei. Taxonomy (NCBI): domain Eukaryota; kingdom Fungi; phylum Ascomycota; class Eurotiomycetes; order Eurotiales; family Aspergillaceae; genus Penicillium; species Penicillium hordei. The sequence goes on along the minus strand of NW_026623147.1, from coordinate 1,550,852 downwards.
ATGGAAAATGGAAAAAAATTGAAGTGGTAATTTACGGTATGGTATTTATTTTAATTTGGCAGCCTCCCGAATTAGTGTGGTGATGATTGGTTGAACTGGGGCTTGTTTTTATTTTTCCTTTTTCTATTACTCTTTAAGAATGTACATATGTAGAATGCACTAGTTATCTGTACTTTCTTATAAGTACCCAAGTACTCTGTACTCCGTTTCTTGTAGATAATCTCACATTAGCTTTGATATACTATAGGCACCTTCTCACCGCCATGTTAAAACCACAGGAACTCAGCATGCGACAATCCGACTCGCACAGGCACAAAGTGAACAATTCCCAGGCGGTGGAGATCAACCCATTCCTCTTCAGGCCTTAGTATGATAATCCATAGTTCTTCCATTCTATCTTCGGTTTTAGTGCATACCGGAAGAGTTGGGTGGAGTTGACCATGTGTTCTATGACCCGACTAGGTCCAATTTTGGTGCTCTATCAACCTTGGCGTCTCCATTTATCCAACAACTCTAGTGGTAACTTCATCCCGCATACATCGGATTCCGCTAATCACAACCCGATTCTTTGAATAATAATATAACCTAGCGATCCAGTGATTGGTAGTTGCACGGTGGATATCGGCATAATGGTTTGTTGGAGTCGAAGCCTTCCTTCTGCATGGGATATGTACTTTGTACAGTACAAAACATAGATTATGTATTCGATCTGTCACCTGTTGGTTGCTAGGAGACCCAAGACACACACCGCTGTTGATAGATCAAAATATATTAATTCCCAAGGTTACTTCGTTTCCGACAAACTAAATATGCAAGTAAACTAACTAAGCATATACACACACGACATCCAATCCAGTATCATAGACAGCCCACTAGTGTTGACCAAAAAAAAAAAAAAAAAGTAACAAGGCTTAAGCCGAGCCCTCCGGTCGGAAACACCGAGACCCAAAGCAGCTCCCTAGCGCAACCGTTTATAAACAGAAAAAGAAAAAACAGATATGAAGCGACCACTTAAAGTCCACTGGGTTCCACTCTTTTGTGGATCTTAGGGACCCAATCGACGGCATCACGATCAATCAGAGCCGGTGTATCGTATTGTACATGACGCTAGTAAGGGATGCTCACATTAGCGTCTCGGGGAGAAAAGGAACGTTTGCCACTGATGATGCAGCAAGCTGAGACACTTGTTTTTCTTCTTTTCAACTTTGATGTATGTTGTATGTTGTATAATATAACTTTAGATCTCTCCTTTTTTTATAAAATATATGTTGTATATATATATTTATAAGAAAATATCTAAAGACTAAATTTACTACAGTTTGCTCTATAAACAAAAGTGGTGATGCCATCGGGGAAACATTAATATAAGACATTCTACTTCGTACTCCGTATGTATATTCCCTACGTGTACATGATGACATCCTTTTCCTCCCAATCCATCCGGATCCTTTATCCACCTTTTGACTTTTAGTGATATGACGATGATTAGTTGGATGGGAGGATATCATTGTTATCAAAATCCATACTCGTACTCCGCGTATTGTACATCATTGCCCATATCTCTCCTTCGGGACCGGCATCCAGCAAGGGATTTACATAGTACCAGGTACGAGCATTGCTGCCCAGATGTGATGCAGGTCTCGGTACTCTGTATTGAGGGAAACATCATTCCTTGAATTAACCCCTGCGATCTGTATATTGTAAAAGAATACTAGTAATAGTGTCGCATTTATGCTTTGCTGATCTCCGTTTTCATGACATCGACCACTTCGGCCCAGGGGATCGGGACCCGTCAACCATGGGAATAGTGCCCATTGTTACACCGGCCGAAAGGAAACAATTGCTTTACCTCGAGTTTATCTGATCGCGTCCAATTTGAATTACCCTTGAGAATATTGGGAATATCGTACAGACTGTACGGAGTACCTACATACAGTATGCAGGTGCACAGGAATTCTCCGCACCTCCACAACCGCAGGTACTACTTTGTACAGTTCTACATAATATCCACTTTCGTCTTCTAAAGTACTCTATATATTTACATTACTGTATATGTCTACAAATTATGTATATCATATGGGTAGATTGATATTTCTATGTAGTAAAGCTGATTAACGTAAATAGATACCCGATATGGTATCTCCAATCTAAACGGAACACATCCAAGTCTGTGTAGATCTACCAATGAAAGTGTGCCTCGACAACCGATGGATCAATATCCAAACCTTACCTAAAGCCATTATCTCTGGTTCCGACTTCCCCGCCACATCAGAACCAACCCCCGGGGACCATTGCATCAAACAAAGAATAGATGCATCCAAGACACGGAATGACCCCCGCAAAAGATCTGCACCTTGCATATAAATCAATGATGGGAGATTGGTAGCAAAACCCGTTTTTAATGCGGGCCAGAATTGACACTATCATCGACCAATATCACATGTGGAAAAAAGTGCCGAGTGGATATTAGTGAACATATATATGCTTTTTGTCACTCTATGTACGAGATTCCAGGCTATCGCAACTTTCCCAATCGGAATGCTGCCGCTTGATGAGGGGCGCCCTGCTCGCTGGGTATTTCACAGCACAGGGTGGTTAGATACTTCGCTTAGGGTATGCTCAATCAGTACTCCGGACGTGCCCAGGCCTAGGCTCACTGAGTACTCAAACTGCGCATCGTGTATTGAATATATAAGCAGTTATTGACAAGCATCCGAACATCGCTAGATATGTACTTCCCCAGTAGCATCGTCTTTCCGCCTCTGTGGATCGCACATGTCTTGCTATTCTACGGAAACACGCAGCAGTTCGTAAATATATAGAATTGCCTCCACTACTTGGAGTTCGACGCGTGCGCTCTATAATTTAGTTATAAAAGGGGCCTCGAAGTAGATCGTCCTGTTTTTGGTATTAAACTCTTTCAACCATTTCGGATTTTGGTTACCTGGGTTAAAAAAATAATGACGACCCCACAAGATCGTGTGACGGGGATCAACTCTACCACCGGCTACGAAATCGAGAATCCCAAGAAAGCCGGCAGTTTGCGGCGCCTTTTCCAGTGGTATGAGCCTGACACATCCAAGGAGGAAAAGTGGTTGATCTCCAAATAGATTTCTTCATCTTGCTGTATACCTGTCTGATATAACAACGCTGGTCATCGCATCTTTATTTTGTTTACATGCTAACCTATTTGAAAAGATATTCTTCGTGAAATACTTGGGGAAATGCTACTTCCAATCTCAATATCGCTTTTACTAAGCTCCGTTCAATGATCAAACCAATGTGGCCAACGCATATGTTTCGGGGATGAAAGGGGATTTGAGCCTTCGTAAGTTGTCCCCGGCCTTTTTTCGATGCAATCGACTGGGCGATGTCGTCTCTAGTGGACAATGAGCTCAACTGGTTCACAACCTACTTTAACATCGGAATTTTCATTGGCAGTTCGTTCTTTACAATGACCTTGACTTTCATCCACCCTCGGTACATGCTACCAGCTTGCACAATGTGCTGATGATTCTTCGTCCTGTTCATGTACAAATCTCAGTCGGCCAAAACAATCTACGTTCTCAGATTCTTTGTGGGTGTCTTCGAGCCAGGTACTATGCCAGGTGCATTCTACATTATAAGCGCTTAACATTCATTCATTCATTGAATGTCTAAATTAATATATTCTCAACCGTATAACGTACAATATACATAAGTAGATACATGCTATATCTTCGTGAAACAGTAGACTGTTCATAATATCCGTGTCGAAAGAAGAGCTTCCAAATAACCCTAGTCAAGTCTTTATTCACAAATATCAACACCATCTAGTTCCTGATAGATAGCCATTTTGATATCTTCCTCAGCCCAACACATATCCACCGCATTCCTCGCAAGCTGTACCATCTCCCCCCGACTAAACCCACAATGAGTATAGACCTTCTGCAAGTTCCCATCAATCCAAACATCATGCATTAAAGTTGGATCATCACTATTAATGCAAATCTTCACCCCTCTCTCCACCAACCTCCGAATCTTCGGAAACAAAACGTCAGTCGCCGTCCTCCGATGATAAGCATGCGGACACAAAGTCAACCCAATCCCCCTATCAACCAACCCACGCCACAACTCCTCAGAATCCTCCGCATCCAACCCATGATCAATCCTCTCCGCTCCTCTGCCCCCACAAACCTCAAAAATAGCCTCAGTAATATGCTCCCGCGTATCCTTCTGCCCAAAATCACAGTGCATAGTAACATGCAAGCCATCCGCACGCGCCAACGCAAACCCCTCCTCAAAAAGCATCGGCGGCCTCTCGTACGCATTACTCGCCAACCCAACAGCATGGAATAGGCCCTTCCCGCCCTCAACAGTTCCAGCAGCCCATGGCCTCGCCTCACGGTAAGCATCCAGACCCTGCTCGACAGGCTCGTCACGCAAGAAGCACAAGATCCAGCGCGAATGCACACCTAGCTGTGCAGCGGCATCATGTTTCGCGCGCAGATACCCGTCCATAACGACAGCCGCGGGGATTCCGCGACGTGTGTGCGCCTGGATGTCGAAGAAGGGTTCAGTGTAGCGCACATTCATGGCTGCGCACCGGCGCAGGTAGGCCATGGCTAAATCATAGAAGTCGACTTCTGTGCGGAGGACTTCGCACCCGGCAAAATAGGCTTCCAGGAAGGTTGGGATACCTGGTTGGCGGCCATTTAGCTCGGGTCGGTGGTTGAGGGTTACTGCATAGGAGGCTTGCAGGTCTGAGAAAGTGGCGTATGGGAGGGGAATCTTGTTCCGGTAGGCCAGTTCCCAACGGAGAGAGGGTGTTAGGGTGCCTTCGATGTGAATGTGGAGTTCGACCTTGGGGAGATTGGCTATGAACGGGGTGATTGTGAGGCCATTCATGATTACTACCCGGGTGAGGTTTCACCACTCTATTCCAAATAAAAATATAAGTTTAGTCTCAGTAGGTAGAACTTGCTTAAAATATCAAGAACCAGAGTAGGGGTCCGGAGTAGAAAGAAGACTCCGAGACACTACCCTAAACATAATATGACTGGGTCACTAGCTCTAGCCCTAAAGGACTTGGCTTCATTCCCATCCAATTGGCGCTTGAAGAATCCCTGAATCGGCGATAACGTGCAGGGGTTACACCAATAAGAAATAAGAGGGATGCGGGGAAAGATAACAGACATATGACCTTGTGAATAAGAAGAGTTCAATTTGTCTGGAATGAGATTCACGGCAGTTTCTTTCTTTTCACTAGCAATGGCCATGGACGCAACCTCTCCCGCGGCAGAGCAGGGGGCGGATCATGCTATGGCGAAAAGAGTATTGAGGAAGATTGACAGACGACTCATACCACTGCTTTTCGCAACATATATGCTTAACTTTATGGATAAGACCATCTTGTCGAGCGCGTCGGTCTTCGGGATGAGGCACGATACTGTAAGAATATGCTGAGAGAAAACAAGAACCACAACTAAGATCATTTCTAGGGTTTGGTTGGCCAGCAGTACAGCTGGGTATCATCGATCTTCTACTTTGGCTACTTGGGATGGGTATATCCAACAACTTTGCTCATCGCTCGTCTGCCCCCTGCCAAATACTTGACGGCCAACACTCTATTTTGGGGTGCTGTAGTGGCTCTCACTGCAGCCTGTACCAACTTTGGCGGCCTCATTACAGTTCGCTTCTTACTTGGAGTCGCTGAAGCAACAATCACGCCAGCGTTTATGTTTATCACGTCGACGTGGTACACGCGTGATGAGATTCCTACTAGGACCGGCCTGTGGTTTGCTGGAAACGTAAGTTGTTTCCTATCGATATTTTGGATAGAAGCTCATCTTTACACAGAGTGTCGGTGGTATTGTTTCCAGTCTCCTCGCTTATGGGCTGGGTCACGTCAAAGATCACGTTGGACCATGGAGGTGGATGTTCATTGTCCTCGGCTGTGCAACATTTCTTTGGGGATTCGCTATCTGGACTCTACTCCCAGACTCAATCTCCAAGGCCAAATTTCTAACAGAAGAGGAACGCCAGTTCGCAAGCAACAGAGTTGTCGTTGCAGGCACAGGCGCAACTGAGGAGACTGTATGGAGATGGGACCAGGTCGTTGAATGCCTGCTGGATCCCAAGACGTGGCTTATATTTGGACTGGAGCTGTGCACCCAGATCCCCAACGGAGGAACGCAGAACTTTGCCAATCTAGTGATTGTCTCCTTTGGGTTCACGAACCTGCAATCAACGCTGCTCACCATCCCTTACTCCCTCATCACCGTGGCTACAATCACCGGAACGGGCTGGCTGGCTGGTCGTTTCCGCCAACTGAACTGCTTGCTTATCGTGGCCGTTGTTCTCCCTTGCGTCATCGGGAGTGCGATCATCTACTCCCGTGCGCATATCGTCCTCGGGGTGCAATTCTTTGGATATTTCCTCTTGTCGACTGGACCCGCGGCAATGCCGCTTGCTATGTCGCTGGTGCAGGCAAATTACCGCGGAGTCACTAAGAAAATGACTGTCACTGCAATGCTCTTCCTGGCTTACTGTGCTGGAAACATTTCTGGGCCTCAGTTCTTCCTCAGTGAGGAGGCACCGACTTACAACACTGCTTTCCGTACGATCATGATTTGCTATGCCCTCGCTGTCCTCTTGGCGTTAGTTCTGCGTTTCTACTTGCAATGGACCAATGCTCGCCGTACGCGTCTAGAGGGCTTTGAGGGTAGTGCTGGAAACGCCGGTGCTGTTGGTGGGAAGGGGTTGGATGATGATCCCGATTCAACGAATGTGGCAGATATGGTCAACCGGGTGCAGTTGGTATCTGATGACTATGAGGATGTCACGGACTGGAAGACACCAGGCTTCAGATATCGTTACTAAAAAGGCATTACAGTAGTATATACGTGGACATGTAGACCACTTTTCAAGATAGCATCATGATAATAACTTGGATTCATCATGTTTTGATATATAGTGGAAGGAAATGAGTATATTCTATCCCTCAATTCCATTACTATCATGCCAAATAATCATACACATCTCCAAATTATGTTACATCCAAAAGAGGCTCCAGCCAAAGCCACCAGATCAAGACTGAGACTTCCCAGTACTTTGCTTCGGTTTCAACACATAACGCCACGTAGTCCCTAGATGCCAACGCTTCTCCTCCACAATCTCCAACCCACTCTCACGCACAATATCCCCAATGTCGCGGTTCCACCAGCAACCATGCCGATCCGCATGAGCCGGAGCAAGATTATCCAAAATCCGATTAAGCCAATCATAATAAGAACGCCCATGCTCAAGCAACAAGATTCGCCCACTCCCAGGCTCGGTAACAGACCCCAGGTGCCTCAGCGTAGCAACCGGATCCGGCATCGAGCAAAGACCCATAGTCTGCACAACAGTATCAAAGTAAACCGGCCCCTCCTTCGTCTTCGCCCCGGAACGCGCGATATCAGACGGCGGCTCAACCTTACCCGCATCACAAGCCCGGAATGTCGCCGGGAACGTAGGATACAATTTCTCAAACTTCTCATTCGTAATAGCCACCATCTGTGGACTAAGATCAACAAACGTAACCGATCGGCACCCCAAAACCGTAGCATGGCCATCGGCATCTAACCCGCGACGCTCGCCGAGCTCATAGAACGGCAGATTGCGCCCCGTGCCACAGCTGACTTCCAGCACGTTCCCACGCGCTTGTCTGACTAGATCTCGTCGCTTCTTGCCGAGGCCCATTGCCTTTTCAGAGAGCTCGACGTCTGCATCGAAGGTTGCCGCCGTCGTGTTGTAGCGGTCTGAGACATCGCGTGGCACGTCCAGAGTTTGGGCTTTGCTTACTTCGCGCGTGTATGATGCGTACAGGTAGCCACAGTACGTGCTTATGGTGAGTGCTGTCATTCCCAGGAAGGTTAAGGCTCTGGGTGGGATGCCATGGCCTGGTTTAGCCGTGGTTTCAGCATTGGCGGTTTCGCCTTGAGTGCCTTGTGGGCTTGGGCGCTCTTGGTAGTGTTGGCGAGGCGCAGTTACTTGTCGCCGTTTTATGGCCACCGGTTTGGAGATTTTGGGACTGGGAGATGTTAGTTTGGGCTTGGGATTGAAAGGGGGGTTTGGTTACATACCTCGGCTTTGGGGGTCGAGGGGCTTTACTTGATGCGTTGCGGCAGGGTGTGACGGGCCACTTTGCAACTAACGGCACTCTGCGCAATTGATTTACGTTCATTATGGTGCTTTGAACTAGCAGAATGGACTGCCAAGGGGCTTGTTGTGCAGGGCTTGTTGTGCATATACGGTCTGACGCGAGCGAAGATTGAGTGCTTACGCGACAGGGTTATCAGCCCCCACGATACCAAAAGGAGATGGAGGCTCCAAGAAATGAAAACCGAATTGATAACAATCAAGTCCCAAGATCAGTTGCACATCTCGTTCGGTATAGATCGGAGTAGCGATATCGACCCCAACGATGAAGAAAAGTCGGGAACAGAAGCCGACGACCAACGCCGTTATCGGCCCGACTGTTATCAATTGGAGTAATCCCCCAGATCTCCAATGCTAGTGTTCACCCACACACAAATTTTTACAAATGGCATTGCCGTCTAAGATTCTGATTGTAGGAGGGGGTGTGTTTGGATGTGAGTGTTAACAATCCAGTGTTAACAATCCTAAAAGCTACACATTACATTTCCACTTACTAACATTCCCCAGTATCCACCGCCCTCTCCTTGTCAAAGCGACACCCAGAATCCAAAGTTACAGTAGTAGAGTCCTCACCAATAATCCCAAACCCGCACGGCTCATCCGTCGACACATCACGGATCGTGCGAGCCGACTATGCCAACGCAGAATACTCCAAGCTCGCCGCAGCAGCCATTGACCGATGGCGGAGCACAGACTGGGGCCGTGATGGCCGCTATACGCAGAACGGTCTATTACTCGTGTACCCAGAGGACAGCGCCAGCGCCAAGGAGTACGCACGCAAGAGCTACGCCAACGTGCGCCAGATCGAGGGCGACAACGTCACCTTCCTGCCAACACAAGCGGACGTCCTCAGCGTCGTCCCGGCCTACGGCTCGACTCTCGATGTCGCCGGCGGCTATGTGAATTGGGGGTCTGGATGGTCTGATGCTGCGGCCAGCGTGCAATACGCTAAAACCGTCCTCGACGCCGAGGGCAAGGTTAGCTTCCGTACTGGTGATGTCGAACGTGTGCTCTACGACACAAACGGCGCGAAGCCTAAAGCTACTGGTGTCATCTTGGCGGATGGTTCGATTCTAGAGGCGGATCTCGTTGTGCTAGCGACTGGCGCGTGGACGTCGAAACTTGTGGACTTGCGTGGTCGGGCTGTTGCGACCGGACAGGCGATTGCTTATATACGGATCTCTGATGAGGAGCAACGAGAGCTGGAGAACCTGCCAACGATCTTGAACTTCGCGACGGGTATCTTTATTATCCCGCCCCGGGATAATCTGCTTAAGATTGCGCGGCATGCGTATGGGTATCGCAATCCGGTTGAGGTGCCGGTTCCTGGTGCTGGGGCTTCGGGTTCGATGGTGGTTAGTCTGCCTGAACAAGGGGTTCCCGTCCCTCAGGAGGGACAGGATGCGTTCCGGGTTGCGTTGAGGCAGCTTTTGCCGCGGTTTGTGGAAAGGGAGTTTGTTGATACGAGGGTTTGTTGGTATACTGATACGTGAGTTTGGTCCTTGGGTTGCCAGCTGCGAGTTGGATGGTTGTGGTTGGTGCTAATTGGTTTAAACAGGCCCACTGGTAACTTCATTGTTTCTTATCATCCTGAACATGAAGGTCTTTTCCTTGCTACAGGTGGTAGTGGCCATGGGTTCAAGTTCTTCCCTGTTATTGGAGACAAGATTGTTGATGCGCTGGAAGGCACACTTGACTCCGAGTTGAGGAAGATGTGGACATGGCCTGAGGCCGTTGTGTCGGATGAAGAGGACTTTGATGGCGATGGGAGTCGGTCTGGGGAGAGGCGAGCAATTTTGAAAGACGAGTTGGCGAAGACAAAGAAGGCTTTGCGGAGTAGTGTGCTTTAGGGGTGTACTCCTTGGTCTGATGTATAAAACATGAAGATTGGATGTACAAAGGCATTTCTATTATACTACAGACCGAGACACGAGCAAAGCTCGAGGCCAAAGTGCTACGAACTACAGTGATCTACTCGAGCATGTAGAGGAAATTTGTTTCAAGACATTTTCATTGACTACTCAAAAGGTAGCATCACGGCGAAAAGCCGGTCCATCAAGCCCCAGATAGGAAAGCAAGGACGGAACTGAATCTAACAGACTGCCTTAGGTCACCATTAATTTTTTTTGGCCTGTGGGAATAAAAGCAATCCTCCACAGATGAAACCATAGAACGATAAATGATTAAATCGAGGCAGCCATCGACCGGCGCACAACCGCCTCACTGCGGTGTGCAGCAATCTAATTGTGTGGAAGAACGCGAAAGTGTGAGGAAAACCGGGGATCATCCGAATCGCTAAAAACGCCCAACTATGCTTGCATGAAAAGAGTCGTAAAGAACCGAAGGGAAAGGGAGGTGCAGACCAAAGCGGACTGTCCTCGTAAAAGGGAAAAGCAATGTTAATACAGGTTTGAAATGCATAGTGATCTCCTTGGAGCTTTCTTAGACCTTGCGGAAATCTGTGAACAGAAGTCAGTAAAGGTACGATGGCAGTGAATCCAGCAAGACAGCATACCAGAAAGCACAGGGTAAATCAGCTCGAATGCCTGGTAGATCTCCTCGCGGACTTTAGCACCAGTCAGGACAATCTTGCCACTGACGAAGATCAAGAGAACGATCTTGGGCTTCATCATGCGGTAGATCAAACCAGGGAACAACTCAGGCTCATAGGAACTGAAATTGTGGTGACGAGAGGCTAACCCCTCCAGACGGATGGGGAACTTGATGTCGCAAGAGCCGACAATGTTCTGGATCTTGAAATCGGTAAACTTGGCGTTGAAACCAAGCTTCTGGATAATACGCGCATACTTGCGCGAAGCCAGCTTCGAATCATCCTCGGACTTAGCACCAGTAACGACCATCTTTCCAGAGGCGAAGATGAGAGCGGTAGTCTTGGGTTCACGGATACGCATGATCACGGCAGCAAAACGCTAAGGAGAGAACTAAGTTCAGCCACATTGTACCCTGATGTGCGCCCTCTCAGAGCAATGTGAGGAGTGATTAATAAATACCTTTGGGTTGTACTCGGCGTTGCGTGCGTGCAGCGCGATGGTCTTGAGATCAAGGCGACAGTCAAGGTTGACAGTAGCAACGATGTTCCTTTTGGAATAACTAGTTCAGCCATTCTGGTCACCCAGAAAAACATCCAGAGTATACTCACTGCAAGGTAGGGACAATGCCACTGCTTCCGGTGGTCGCGCTAGGGGTCGCGGCGGGGGTTGCAGGAGAAGCGGGAGTCACCCCGGTGCCATGCATGGCATTTCCGGCCTGCTGGCCATTCATACTGTTTCCGCCCTGTGCACCCTGTGCTATGGCCTCCTTCTCGGAGTTGGGAGGGGTCAGATCCCCAGCGCCACCAGGGAAGGACAGCGACGAGGTAGCAGTAAAGGCACGAGCCTGCTGCGCGTTGGAAGGGTGGGTTGTGAGAGAATCCATCTTGATGGAATACTCGAGTTGCGACAAGAAATAAAAGGATGGAACTATCGAAAAGAGATGTGAGCTCGAATCGCGAAAAGTCGCGAGATGAGAAGAGAATGACGCGCCGGGGAGGAGAGAGGCGGTGAGCGAATGGGAGGCAGGCATCCATAGAGAAGGAACCCCAATATGGAAGGAACGAATAAGAGAGGGAAGGTGCAACCGTAGTCAGAACAAACGAGGAAGGAAGTTCTTACCTGGGAGATGGACAACTCAATGTATCCCCCTACGAGGTATTCGCACGTAACCTCTCGGAATGACAGGCAATCACGAGATAGTGTAGGCAACGAAACCAACGCAGTCGACTGGTGAACGAATCAAGAAAAAAATCACACTGAAGTGTTTTTTCAAGATAAGCGCGACGGCGATATTATGGACGGAAGGACGGCAAAATTTTTTTGGGTTTCTTTCGAAATGTTTCTTTTGCGCTGTTTTTGGAAAATGGGATTGTCTATCTGCGCGATCTGAAAAAAAGAGAGAGTGGTGAAGCGAAACCTGAGGCTCGACTTCTGGTGATTAGGTCCGTGGACTTAAAAAAAAACCTTTTTTTTCCCCCTAAAAGAGATAGAATCAAGGGTCTTTCCAGAGATAAATCAAAGATCTGATTGAGATAGATCTGATTAGTAAGAGAAAGCCGGCAGATATCAAGATTTGATAATCAAGAGGCTTTTTGAGAGGAGCGGAGGGAAGAAGAATTTCCGAAATAAGATCCGCCAAGACCGAGACAAAATTCCCAAGGTAAATTGGGGGGAGGTTGGGCCTTTATATAGTGCTGAGTCACAGCCTGGTCAGGGGAGACTGGGCCGCCGGTGGCGCTAAAAGCAGCAAGACTTTTCTCCCTTCAACCTTGGCTCCATTGCCCGCTAGCGGCTCTGGAAAACCACGTTGCAAGCCAATCACAGACATACAGCTTCTCTAGTGACTGTCATTCGCCCAACGTACTCCGCTAATCTCTCTATCTTGACCCCTGACTGGTTCAAACACCCTTGCTTTATCCTCCGCGGGCCATGGTTACAGGCGCTGGGTTTGCCAGTCCGCGCTCCTCCTGCAGCTGATAGTCCATCCGTCCCATGCCAGTCCAATCATCGTCATCGACTACCCTCGGTCACTCCATGTACGACGCGCTATCCTCTTGCCGCTTTAACAGATGGCAACTGAACAAAAATTCTGATTTTTTTGCCCTGCTTCTTCCCCTACCTCTCTGACCTCACCACACCGAAGAATCACTATAATCACTATAATATCCCGGATTTTGTTGGTGGACTAACTGGTAATAGGGAGGGATATTTCTCACAACTTATATTTGATCCGACTATACTTTCTCTCTGCATTTTCAAACCAGCGACTCTTTCCAGAGATTTTGATTAGGACAGGTGGCCGTTTTGATTCTGCCTTAACAGGCGGTGGCGCCCAGTGTTGATCCACTGTCCGCCAAGGCTGGATGAATCTCATGGCATGCAATCTGGCGATGATCAGTCACTTTCTTATTATTCGGGTCTATTATTTAGATCTACCGACTATGGTTTTTGAGACTTTGTTATTCACGATAACCCTTCACGTCATATCATGGTGTTTTTTGCATTTTTCTAGAGGATTCCGGTATGCGGTATGGTATAGTATGCTGAATACCATACCCGAAGCGGCACAGACGTCACATTCCCGGAAATGTAGTAATAATACGGAACACGGCAAATACATTTTGAATCTGGCCAGATCGGTGTTTGGCGCCCTTGAAACAGTTAGTATGACTCGACTATTTAAGGTTGTTCTCTGGCATATAGATATGCAAGGTCAATATGGAGTCCTCCGTAGGTCTAAAGCTGATGTCGACATTGGAATATTCCATTATCACAAGTGAAGCTAAGCATGTGATGCATGTGATCAGTACCGTGTATCTACATCGTATTAAACATGTGGTGCCTAGATGTGACAAGAATCGAGGCAGCACTCCATATAGATCTTGAATAATACAACTAAAAAGATACGCACAGGTGCTAAAAGTTCAGTCAGGCTACGGGCGATAAAACCCCGACGACTAGAGGCGATTTCCGCTTCGGGTGATCTATCCATCCATCGCTGCCTCAGGCCTCCAAGTTGGATAATCGCCGAGTTTTCTATTGGCCGACCGAGCTGAGCCGAGGGTAGGCGGTTTTTCGGCGTTTTGTCACTTCCACTCAAAATTCGGGTACTCGAGGACTCTGGGGACATTCGGGATCTACGACCTAAATAGCCTGAGTCTCCGCATTACCCTTACGATCTGGTGATGCCAATTGCTGGTCGTTACTACTAATCCTGGTCTCAACCCCCGATCTCTCAACAATCTCATACGCCGCGATGGCATCAAAAGGTGCCGTTCTACCTCTATTGAGGCGTGAAATTCGATCCTCCCGATTCTCACGAGCTACTCCCTCCGTCTCTGCCATCGCTACTCCAACCCGCCACTCAGCCAGTCCTTTCACAGCCTCCGGGAAATGTTTAGCTCGGCGAACGGCATTATTCACCGCGCCAACCCAGACACGAGCCTTTTCACAGTCGCTATCAAAGCGCTTCACCGACGAGAATGGCGACTTCGATCCTCGCTCATTGGAGCGCGAGTCCGACGACGTGGATGTATGCATTGTCGGTGGTGGTACGTGCTTTATGCCGCATTAGTTCTCGTCCGAAGCAGCCTAACTAAGCTCTGGTTTACTACAGGTCCCGCTGGTCTCGCCGCCGCGATTCGTTTGAAGCAACTTGCCAACGAGGCAGGCAATGAAGAATTCCGGGTTATTCTACTAGAGAAGGCTGGTGAATTGGGCGCGCATATTGTCTCCGGAAACGTTTTGCAACCAACCGCCCTCGACGAGCTCCTCCCCGACTGGCTGTCCGAGGACAACCCCTCGCGCTTTGAGGGTGCGACCCCCGCCAAGGGCGAGAAGATGCGTTTTCTGACGAAAAACGGCTCTTACCCACTCCCAATGCCGCCACAGATGCACAACGACGGGAACTACATTGTCAGTTTGAACGAGCTGACCAAGTGGTTGGGGGAGCGTGCGGAAGAGGTTGGTGTGGAGGTGTATCCTGGCTTCGCAGCCAGCGAGATGGTCTATAGCGCAGATGGCTCCGTCAAGGGTGTTGCGACCAACGACCTGGGACTTGCTCGGGATGGAAAGCCCAAGGAGACATTTGAGAGGGGAATGGAGTTCCATGCCCGCGTCACGCTTCTTGCTGAGGGCTGCCACGGCAGCTTGACCAAACAGGTGACCAAGAAATATGATCTCCGACGAGACAGCCAGCCCCAGACATATGGTCTTGGAATCAAGGAGATCTGGGAGATTCAGCCCGAGAAATTCCGATCGGGCGAGATCACCCACTCGATGGGATATCCTCTTCCCAAAGATACCTATGGTGGAGCCTGGATGTACCACTTTGGAGACAACATGGTGAGTATCGGTCTGGTGGTAGGATTGGACTACCCGAACCCATGGCTTTCACCGTACGGAGAATTTCAGAAGATGAAACACCACCCCATGTTTAAAGAGGTTCTCGAGGGCGGCAAGTGCATTTCTTACGGAGCTCGAGCACTGAACGAGGGTGGTTTCCAGTCGATTCCCAAGTGCGCATTCCCCGGAGGTGCCTTGATTGGTGACACGGCTGGCTTTTTAAACGTCCCGAAAATCAAGGGTACCCACACCGCAATGAAATCGGGCATGTTAGCCGCCGAGGCTGCCTTTTCAGCGCTTAAGGGCGACAACCAAGGAACCGTGTTCTTGTTTGACTATGAGAAATCTCTGCGGGAATCATCCATTTGGAAGGAACTGTCCGAGGTCCGTAACATACGACCCTCATTCAACACTCCACTAGGCTTCTTCGGTGGACTTATCTACTCTGGTCTGGAGGCCTATGTGTTAAAGGGCCGAGTGCCATGGACACTCAGCCACCACGGCACCGACGCAGCGGCTACCAAGCCTGCTTCTCAATACGAAAAGATCGTTTACCCCAAGCCAGACGGAGAGCTCAGCTTCGATATCTTGACCAGTGTGAGTCGGACCGGCACCAACCACGAGGAAGACCAACCGGTTCACCTGCAGGTGGAGGACTTGGATAAACACACAGACCTCGCATGGCCTGCTTACAAGGGGATTGAAAACCGGTTCTGTCCTGCGGGCGTCTACGAATATGTGGAGGACCCTAGCAAGAAGCACGGGGTCCGATTCCAAATCAACTCACAAAAGTAAGTGTTTACCTGTATTTGAGTAATCCTGGGTACAATACTAACCATTTACTAGTTGTATTCACTGCAAGACTTGTGATATCAAGGTGCCTACACAAGACATTAACTGGCAGACTCCCCAAGGTGGAGAGGGACCCAAGTACATCATGACATGATCTTATGAGGGACCTCGGGATACCTAGAATCAGGCGGGGATTAATAAAAAGAATGCCTGGATATAATTTGATATCAAACAAGAAGACCAATGTATATAGATGCCCCAAATAGGCAAAAAAAACAAAGTGAACCAAAAAAAGACCCCATGGGGCAGAACCGTGGAATGCCAGTGGAGAGAGTCCACGAGGGATAAGCCTTGCTTCCTTATACTTCTTTCGGTAGATATTCTACTGTTCTGTATTTACTCTGATTCATCTAATCTAAATCAATAATCTAAATCAATAATCTAAATCAATACTCTACATAAATGTTTCACATTATCTCTTCCCCTCTCTATGTTCTATGGTGGAACCACGTGGATCAGAAAAAAGTGAGGCGGCCAAAGTTTCTCATCTGTCCACCGCCAGACGGTACTTTCTCCCTTTTCTTCCCCTCTCTCTTCTCTGTATCTTTTGTATTTGTTTTTGCTATTCTGCTTTGCTATTTGACCTTGCAGTACTTTGCAGTACATCCGCTCTCTGATCGTTTGTCGGGTTACGCGTTACACGCTTTCCTGCAGCAACATCGCATTTCACAGCCTCTCGCTGCATTCCCGCCTTTTCGATCTCTCCCATATTCTCTAGGATTTCCTTTAGCCAGATTTACTTTTATTATCGCCCATCAGTTATTTCAGACCAGCCATGACTGAGGTGTCTTCGACCCGCCTCTATCTTGGGAACCTTCCCCGCAACGGTATGCTAGCACCTGACTGTCGCTCTTCCCTGAGCTTTGGAGAACACACGCACCACCTTGCATGATCCGGTCGCTTCGCTAGTCCCCCCAAAGTCCATGTGCTCTGATCCCTCGTATGCTCGTGTGGGATGCCACCCTCGGCCCACCCTTCCCGGGGTGAGCAAATGGGAGCTTCAGCTACCCACATGGAACAGCTTTCGCCGCGGATGACCATCAGACAGGTGTTTTGAGGGTCACCATTTAAGAAGTGATGTGCTAATCTCCTTACTTCTTATCTCAGTGACTAAAAGCGACATCGAAGAACATTTCAGCAGCCATGGCTCCGGCAAGATCACGGAGATCAAGCTGATGAACGGTTTCGGCTTTATCGAATATGACGACCAACTGGATGCCAGAGATATTGTGCCCGGTAAGAATGGCTGGATGGCTCATCTTGTTCCCCTTTATTTGCAGACTTGCTAACATTATTTTCCTGCAGCGTTCCGTATGCCCCCATGACTTCTCCGCCGATAACCTCTCCCCGCTTATCAATACCACAGATGGCAGTGACTTCAAAGGCGAGCGACTCACCGTTCAGTTTGCACGCGGTCCTCGCCGTAAGGAGACCTTCCCGGGACCCCCAGACCGCAATGCTCTCCCTCGTCCACGTCGCACTATGTTCCGCATGCAGATTTCCGGTCTTCCAGAAACAAGTTGGCAGGTTAGCAGCCCAAGTCCATTCCTCCCCGAAGTTCCTGACCTAGATTCTTCAACCCTGTCTCTCTACTCAGCCCACACATGCTTCCAGTCCACTGTCCTTGAGGCCATCGGTTGAACCAAGGATCCTGGAGTACTAATCCATCCGCACCCCTCTCCTGGTAACTGAGAACTGCTTCTATGGCTTTTTCTCTTACCTCGAGATTTGAGAAATACTCCTTAATCCTTGCATATTCACCACACATTGTTGTCAGACCCCATGGAGCCTTTCCTGGGAATTTTGGATGCCGATATAAGATGGCCATTCCGGATACACCTCCTTGGACTGGACATGGAGTACTTACCTTTTTTCTCTCGCAACTTTTGCCGGACACGTTACCTTTCCTGGACCTGGACTCACCATGCATTAAATAGGACTTAAAAGACTTTGCCCGCCAGTCTGGTCTGGACGTCGTTTACTCTGAGACTGGCCGCGAACAGGGCAGAGGGTAGGTGGACCATTGTATTCCGCGAGAGAGCCTTCCAATCCATTGACATTTGACCAAGGTTTGTGGAATTTGAAACCGCCAACGACCTGAAAACCGCCGTGGAGAAACTGGACCAGCGAGAGTTCAAGGGCTCCGTCGTCTCTTGTGTCGCCGATGTAAGCGCCCAACCTGGCTCGGACCTGGAGGAACCCCCTCTCACCAAATCCCAGATTCAAAACTTTGAGGAACGCCCCGTTCGTGACCCATACCGGTCTCGTTCCCCACCGCGTCGTCCCTACCCTACCACCATGGAGGAGTACGACCGCCGGATCCCTCCCCCACGTGGCTACAGTCCTCGGGAGCACTACCGTGAGCGGTCGCCAATCCCAATCCGCCGCGATCCCTACTATGAACGGGATGGCTATGCCCGCCGGACTCCCCCTCGCCCTCGGATGGAAGACTACCCGCCCCCACGTCGTCCCTACGAAGACCCCTATGAGGCCCGGCCTCCCCCACCTCCTCGCCACTATGACGATCCCTACCTAGCTGCCCGGGGTTACGGTCGTCCTCGCTCTCCGCCGAGAGGCGAGTATGTTCCTTACGACCGTCCTCGCTACTGGTAGATGGCATCGGGTCTTCGTTGATTGGACTTACTGCGTATTCTTCCGTTCTACCATCATTTTTGTTGACCTCCTTCGCCAAATACCCGCAACGTCTCGTATTGATTTCATGGGACCATGACCTTTTTCCACCTGCCGAGGTTTCGTTCAGCATGTTCTCGCAGCCGGGTGCTTTTCTTTCTTCCTGGCGGCTGGACAGCGCGAGTTTTCAAACATTTCTTTCTATCCTGATAGCTTTGGGGTGGCTGGAGGCTAAGTGGTTATCGCCCTATGGTCTTGTCCATCCTGGACTATTGTATGTGTGTTAGCGTCTGGAAATATTAATTCTCTTTGATTTGTTTCTTCAGCTGTAGCATTCCCCGTGTCCCGTCGGTCCCTGCTTCCAGTAATGTCTATATTTGAATGGTTAATTGGGTGATGAAGACTTGCGTCTATTGTCATTACTTATGTCGAAGCCAAAATATATATTAGCCCCAGCCCCCCCTCAACCAACCAAACTCCAACTGTAGCACCTATAGTTAAGAGGAATATATGCAATATCCCATGATATTCCATTAATCTGATCTATTTATATACAACTCTGGAAATATACAGAGTAAACCAAAATGCGGAAATGGCCGTGTGGGTTCGTCATGATCTACAACCGCCGACGGGTGCCCCGCCAAAAAAAAACCAGACCCCTCAGCTTCCCTTCAATTTAATGTTTATGCTTTTGCAATAACCTCTCTCCTAAAACAACAAACATAAACCCAACAATCATGACCGACCAACCAATCCAACTCCCACCCCGCCCAGATGTCCTTGACAGCGTCCGTCTCCGCGACATCGAGCTCCCCCTCCCCTGCGCTCCAGAAGCCTGGCACCGCCAGGGAAAATCCCAACCATGCACCGCAACCCTCAAGCTCTCCTACTCCTCCATAATCACAGCCGCCGAAACCGACAACGTCTCCCTGACCCTCGACTACGGCAAGCTCTTTCGCCGACTAGAAAGCGACGTGCGCAACATGGGCGAGAACATCTCATCCCCATCCCATCCCTCCCAGCGACTGATTAGTCTAGAGGGTACGAAACGCGAGGAAATGCAGAGCCGCGGACTAGGCCAAGACCCGCGGGTGATAGCGGGCGTTGTCGCGGATGCGGGATTGGGTCTGTTGGAGACTACGTCTGCTGCTACTGCGGCCAAGCAGCCGAACCCTATTTCGGCAGCTTATGGGGAGTGCGAGGTTCTGCTGCATTTGCCTAAGGCTTTGCTGCGCGCGGATGAGGGGCTTCGGTATCGCGGGGTTATTGCGCTTGGGAAGGAGGTTGCTGGTGGGGAGGCGCGCGGGTTGGTGGTTTTGGAGGAGGAGTTCCGGATTGAGGGGATCAGGTGCTATGCTATCTTGGGGGTGAATCCCCATGAGAGACTTGAGAAACAGGCTGTTGTTGTTGGTCTTACATTCCAGGGTCCTGGGCAGCTTGCTTGGGGGTCGACTGTTGTTGATACTTATCAGGCCGTGACGCGGGCTGTGGCTGAGGTATGTGGTTAACTCTTTTTTTTCTCTGATGTTTTTATTGGTGTCTTTTCTCGGGCCAATTTGCTGACTTGACTTAATATTATAGAAGGTTGATCAGACTGATTTCCAGTCTGTAGAGTCTTTGGCTACGTTCATTGCTCGCATTGTGACTGTGGACTTTGGCAATGAGCGTGTGACGGTCAAGGTGGAGAAGCCAAGTGCTCTCGCTTTTGTCCAGCGGTCTGGTGTGGAGATTACTCGCTCAAAGGCTTTCTTCGAGAGCTGCTAAGTGCCGTGTAAGTGGTTTCATGTTATACAGGAGGCTGCAGTATGCAGATCGACACTCATGCAAGTTGGTGGCTGTAGTATTGAGGCTGTGTGAGGCGGTCTCGGGTCTGTAGAACCATTTGGCGATATATCGAGGGCTAGTCAAAACAAAAAGACTGTAATATCATGCGATATAATGCAATATCATGACAATATCAAGATAATATACAACATCCCAATCCAATCAATAAGATCATGTTAATGTCAGCATCTGACACGTGAAATCCCAATTAGGACTAGTGGCTCAGCCCCCGGATCTGCGCCTGAAATCCGATTTTCTGCAGGATCTCACGGTTTTCTTGCTTTGTTTCACTTCCTGGGGAAGAAAAACTGTTAATCTCTGCTTGCTAAAATTCTTCATCCTCTATGTGCCCATCTGTGCCTTCGTCTTTGCCTTCGATTTCGCTTAGTGGCTTCCTGGCCAACCTTGATCCATATCCATCCCCTCTGAACATCGATTCGCCTGCTCCTGACAATTCCGACGTGTCGGCATATTCAGTGCTTTCTCCTGTCGCCTTGGCCTTCGACTCCTCGACCAGCGAGGTGACTTGGCTAGGGGTCCCGGGTCCGTCCTGAAGAAGGGCGGACGGTAAATCTGCTCGAGAGATTCAAGGCTAGTCTATCGACTAGTTCGGGCACTGAAGGAAAACCGTGCTTTGATGCAATAAATTCAAGTTGAAGTACGTCTCTTTGGCCCTCCTTTCATTTGCTATTTTATTTTATTTTATTTTGTTTTATTTTTTAAATTTCTTTTACGTTTTACCTTGGCGATAATTAGTGGGGGTGTGTGAAAACCCTCACCTACCCCTCTATTCATTCTTTATAGTCAATATTCAAGGTCGAAGCGATTGAGGCTAACCGGGTGCCTCTATGTGAACAGCGACTGCGAGATAGGTATTCTGAATACCTTGCTACCATTCTTCACAAACCGCACAAGGTCAATTGTCGACCCTGCGGTTATCACCGGCGCTTTTACCTAAATTGTTTCGCTCTACTCGCGGAGCTATCATAGGTGCTACAGCAAAAGCATAATGCCTTCCTCGAATGTCGATGACCTATCGGTCGGAGACGTGTTCGCTCCGCAGGCCGATAGCGAACAGTCCGCCATTGAAATCCCAGCCAATCACCGTCGCCCCAATGCACACATGGGTACTATGTCACCCCCAGAGCAGACAGCCAAGGGATTTAATGAGTTTTCAAACAAGACTCTCAACGAGAACAACCAGCGACGGAAGAAGAAGAAGAAGAACCAATTCGGGCCGGCATGCGCAACCGTTCGTGGTTTCACTCTGGCATCTGGCGACGAGGAATCGGACTTCTCCGCCTCGAGCTCACGTACACCTTCTCGACCTCCCACTGCACTGGATGGTGCCAGCCCACTGGCACAGGCATCCACAGGCCATGGGGTTAGCGCATTGAAGCTTCAACTTAGCACCCTGAATCTGACTGACGACACAGCTGGCAGCGGACTTATCTCCAAGACCCCCAGTGCTGCCAGTGTTTACTCCGACAGCGACCAGACCGAGATCTTGACCAGCTATGAAATCCCTCTAGACCAGGATTTTGTTAGTTCCGACGCAGTGCAACCAGAGACACTGGACGATCGCAATGCGGATGTCCCAGGCATGAATCCGGATTTGCGTAGTCAATTGTGCCGTAAGATGACAGCGGAGGACTTCGTGCCTATCCTATGCCTAGGCAAGGGCTCATTTGGAACTGTGTTGCTGGTGCGCCACGTCGTCACGGGCAAGCTCTACGCCCAGAAACAATTCCGGAAGGCTTCCCTCACTGTCCACAAAAGGCTAGTCGAGCAGACAAAGACAGAGCGCACAATCTTGGAAAGTGTCAACCGCCATCCCTTTGTCGTGAAGCTATTCTATGCCTTCCAAGACCACGCGAAGCTCTACTTGATCCTGGAGTACGCGCAAGGCGGCGAACTCTTCCACCACCTAGCCATGGAACGCATGTTCGAAGAAGATACAGCAGCCTTCTACATGGCAGAGATGGTACTTGCACTAGCACACCTTCACCAAAACGTCGGCGTTCTCTACCGCGACCTGAAGCCCGAGAACTGTCTCCTAGACGCCCAAGGCCACCTCCTCCTGACCGATTTCGGTCTCAGCAAGATCGCGCTCAGCGATGATGACCGCTGCAATTCCCTCCTCGGCACAATCGACTACATGGCGCCAGAAGTGATCCAAGGCAAGCCATACGGCAAAGCATGCGACTGGTGGTCCCTCGGCGCACTGGGCTACGACCTTCTCACCGGCTCACCCCCATTCCGCGGAAACAATCACGCAAAGCTGCAAGAGAAGATCGTCAAACAGAAACTCGTGCTCCCTTATTTCCTCGGGCCCGACGCAAAGGATCTCCTCACCCGTCTTCTCCGCAAGGAACCCTCCAAGCGTCTCGGATACCACATGCAGAAGGATTTGCAGATTATCAAGAAGCATCGCTTCTTCCGCAAAATCGATTGGGCTGCCCTTGAGCGCCGCGAGCTCGACCCCCCTATCCAGCCTATTGTTACGGACCCCGCTCTCGCGGAGAATTTCTCCGTTGATTTCACCCACCTCCCGCTCAGCCCGACGGTCACTGCCGCCGGCTTTGATGAGTACTACGGCAAGGGGCAGGATTTTCCGGGTGGAAAGGGTGCAGATGACAACGTTGTTGGTGCTGAAAGTAACCCATTCGGTGGATTCAGCTATGTTGCTTCTAGCAGCTTGCTGGATCATGGATTGGGAGTTATGACTGCTGGATATTGAAGTAAAGTTGCGAATTTTTGATTGAGGAGAATTGAGAAGAGAATGATGAAGAAAGTGAGAACGAAGATAATGCATATTTCGCATCAAGGTGTCCCGGTGTGCCGGTTTTTGTACATTGAATTGCATGCCATGCTCACACATATGTCTTGGTATCATTTTCATGCCGAGTTGTTGCCTTGCTCTGATCATTTGAAGCAATACAAAACACATGCAGTATCAACTGGACACAACCAGTGGTACTTTCGCATATCTGCTAGGGGTTTTCTTCCTTTTCTTTTTTATTCGGAGTAAAATTTACCATCTACACATATCTAGCGCTGGAAAACTGGGATTGAATACTACATCTTTTGAGATTGGGATTATCCATAAAAATACATCGTTTACAGCCCTAATAAATCAGGACGCAGGACAAGTACACCTGGGTAGTAAAGTTGGTAGACAAGCAAATGGGAGAAATTCGATTCTCCGTGGATTTCATTCATTCTCACTCATAAATATTATCCCTGAGGCCACACTTACCCAAGCGTGACCTGATAGACCCAAGTTTATAGGCTTAGATCTTAGATCTCGCCTTCTTCACTTCCAGCATTATCGTCATCAGCCCCGCCCTCCTCTCTCTCCTCTTTCTGGGAGTCTACTTGACTCCGATAATCCACATCTGCCGTAGGCGCGGGATCATGCTGCGGGGGATGTGCGACTGGAACGACATGGTGCTGTTTTTCAGGGACTTCGCCTTCTTCGGCGCTGGACTCTTCTTTTGGAGGGGAGTGCGCAGAGGGTTTCGGTCCTGGCTTCTCCCCCGGATTCTCCCCCGTAATTGACAGGGAGTTGAATTGAGGCGTAGCTTTTGTTTGGGATAATGCGGCCGCGGGGACGCGTGGGCGGGAGGGTGCTGGAGGGATTGTTTTTTGGTCGGCTGGGAGGGTCGCTTCGTGGGAGGGGGTTATGGTGCGCTGGCGCTTGGGGGATCGATCGCGGTCACCGTTCCCATTGAGGGTTGAATGGGATTTGTTTTGTGGGGATGGTGAGTGTGGGTGCGATTGTGTGTTGGGGTGAGATTCGGGTTCGCGCGAGCGTTTGCGGCCATTTGTAGCCGTGTCTGAGGTGACATTGAGAGATGGAGGGGTGGCGGTGGATTGTTGCTCGGAGGCGGATTTTGTAGGATCGGTATCGAAGATGCGGGTTGGGTCATTGGGGTTCGGGGTTGAGTCTGAAAGCGCGAATTCCGGGTAGCCCTTGCTGAGGCTTTGCTGAACGCGCTCGTAGATCTTGACGATGAAGGTGCAGGCGCGGATGAGGTCGTCGAGACGGACGTCGATCTGCTCCCACCAGGGTCTGCCTTCGGCGTCGTCGGTGAAGGCGACTTTGCAGTGGCGGGCTGCGGCGTACAGAGCCGCGGCGGCGATGACGCGGGGTGGGAATTGAAGGCAGAGGACGGTGTATGTTGAGTCGTTGAGGAAGGAGTAGGTGGAGTGTCGTAGTGCTCTGTTGTCGCCGACGCCTAGGAAGACAGAGTAGTCCCAAAGGATGCGGTAGGGGGACTCGACCTGTAGGTCAAAGCAGAGGTATTCAAGCATGACGCTCTCATTCTGCAGGATCAGGTCACGCCATTTCCAGTAATCCTTGGACTGCTCGTCGACAATTAGGTTTGGCTGCTTCATGGCGACACGGCAGCATGCGATGACGAAATCTTTCATGCGGCGCATGGCCTCGTCCACCTTGAACGCGACGAACAGGGCCACCGCGGCGATCACCTTTGGGTGCATCAGGTCTGACCCCATTTCCGGATATTGGCCCATCAACGAATAGCGCATGAGGAAGCGGTGCATGTACACCGTGGCGGTCATTGAGGTCTGTGGAGGCATCTTCAGCATCACGCTCACTTGCCAAATGAACTCGACTGCACGGTGTCGAATGTAGTCCTCTTTCCCGCGTTCGATCTTATCAATGCGCGATGGCGTGCGCTCAAATTCTTCCTCGGTAAATAGCCATTTTTGCTGCTCTGCTTCCAACACTGGGTTTGGCAGGCCGGGGATTCGTCGCTTCGGTGGTGTCGAGGAAGCCATGGCTGTGCGAAGTGAAGAGGGGAAAGACGAATAAGGTCGACGAGGGGTTGTTCATACAATGGCGACAGAGATGGAACGCATCCGGCGCGCCTGGCAAGGAATAGCTCGCGCGAGTGGTTAACAATAATCGTTATCGTTCCAAACGTCACAGTCGTTAAGCCAAATCTAGCATGGCGGAGCTTTCTATCGCATTGCGGAGATGATAGTTCACGGCGGGAGATGCTCAGAGAATTGGAGAAAAGAAGACAGGGATAAGCAATATATAAACAACACAGCGCTGCCTGAATATTGAGCACTATCAGATATCCTGCAAGGCGGCGAGGATCTCCCTCCGTATTGACGCAGTCGACAAGGGAAGCTTTTGGTCGGAAAAAGGCTTTTCCGAGTGGAACTATTTATCCGCTTCAATGTAAGAGATGCCAGTATGAATGACAATGAAATACATATGTAGCTATTACATTATGTCCATTGGAGGAGTACAAGTTTAATAGATTCTCATGTAAATTTCATTGGTCATCGCTATGCAATTACACTTGAAACAATCCCTAAACAATTACAATTGGTATCTAGTACTTTGGAATCAAAGTCCGTCCTGGCGCCACGCTGATAGATGCAATAGACAAAAAAAAGGGCCAAATAGACATTTACTCCTCCTCACTGACTTCACTCTCATCATCACTGGGAACATACTGCCTGGCCGTGGGCTGACTGTACTGGTGGCTCCGAGCTTCCTCTTCACGAGCACTTTGTTCAAACGCGGCCTCCATCTCCGCCGCTAAAGCATCATCATCTTCCACTTCGTCCTCTTGAGTAGCCGCACCTGTATGGACCGAAGAAGTAGGTGGAGCTGTATTGCCAACCGGGGAGGGTAGACTAAACTCCCCAACGTCTTCATCCCCATCGTCGTCTGCTGGGGTATTATTGGACGAGAAGTAAGTCCGGTCCACGAAGGGACGCGGAGGTGGAGATCCCATATCAATGATGAGATCTCCATCAACAATGATGTTCGAGCCTGGAGATTGTCCAGCTTGTTGCGATCCCGTGCCTGCATCGGACGGCGACGAGCGAGAGTCCTCATGCTCAGGCAGGTCAGCATAGCTGACAGGCTCGGCTGGCTTCGCGGGTGCGGGGGCGGGCGCGTGTGCTTTGGCTGATGCTTTTGTTGGCGGTTTCTTCTGTCGCAGTGGGTTCGCTTGTGTTTGTGATTGTGTTTTGGGTCGAGGTGGTGCAGGTCTAGGTGTAGGCCTGGTAGCCGGTATCAAGGGTGTGCTGGCCCTGCTGGTGGCAGGTTCTGGGGTGCTGTGGCCTGAGGGTGGCTTGTCATCCTCCCGGCGATTCTTCGGGAGGAAATGTCGGAAGTCGTAAGGATTGTTATCGTCAGCCGGCCCCTCGTCCTCGCTGGCACTCCCTCCGTGCCGGTCTTCTCCCGAGGTTGCTGGTTCATCCTCTTCCTTGATCTGCAGTTGTTCGTATTGCTCGCGGACCTGCTTTTCCGTCTTTCCTGGAGCCGACCGTAGATTAAAGTTCAAGGTTGTCGAGACCGGCTCCAGAACGAAGACTTTCCGCTCCGGGTCGAAGATCAGCACCAGACCTCGGTCGCCTGACGGGTCCTCGCTGCCTTTGTATGAATAGGTCAATGTTTGATCGGCATTCGGGGCCTTATCAGTAACGGCGAGGTCATAGAGGTCGGCCGATCGGGAGTGGGTGATGGTGGAACGTTGTTGTGAGGTGGCGGACTTGGATTTGTGGTTGTAGTTGATGTTGATCAGTCGACTCGTGTTGGGGTTTCGAGCGAGCCTTTCCCCCAGCACAATTGGGTATTCGGCCTGCTTTGTCGGGTCGATCATGGCGGACAATGTGGGGGTAGCCATATTTGCGCTCACGGGAAGTGAAGAGACCCCCAGAATTAAAGTCTGTATAATGCAAAGAAGGGAGATGGAGAGGGAAAAGGGAACAGAAGATTGGAAGTCCCCAAAGTCGGGGAAAGGTTGAGGTGGAGAAGAGCTGAATTGGGAAACGGTCTTCTCCCCACTCATACAAAGGGGATTAGTATAGATTGCTTGGATCCTTAACCGCCTACTTTCTTAGTGTCTTAGTTTCTAAGATTCTAAGATTCTACTTGAGATTGGATCTATTGATCTCAAATTTCATATGTTTCATGTTTGTGGAAATCAACCTGCTTATACTCCGAGTTCTGTACTGCATTTTACGCAGCGAGGGCTGCGGCTCCGACTTCGGCTTAGATGATAAGGCATAAAGTACGGAGTGAGATATAAACAATTATAGAACTCATAAAATCAAGGTACTTCCATTAGACGATAATTACTAATCGAGACATAAACAAAAAAGCGGCTTGCAGAAATACAATGCAGTAAAGCAGGGCAAGAGGAGGTATCCAGAAACAAAGAATGCAAGGCATCAGAGGAAAAAAAACAAAGCATGGGATATCTGTCAGCTGTTAGTTACAGCCAAGATTATACCACCCAGTATGACTGGGATCAAAGAACAGATTCCAATCTCGGGAATTTGACATTTCCGAGTCGTTTATTTAAGCTTCTCCTTGAGCTTTCCGAAAAAGCCACTCAGGCGGTGCTTCTTCTTCTTGTCACCAATGGTAGAAGTACCTTCAGTGCTCTGGGATTGTTTGGGGGATGGCTCGGTGGTCTTTGCGGTCGAAGTAGCAGGAGCTTGAGTAGGCTCGGCTCCAGTCGCCACCGTGGGACTTGCGGGCTTTGCAGCCGGAGTAGTAGGTGTATGAGCAGACTCAACTCCTGTAGCAGCACTAGGACTTGTAGGCTGCGCAGTCGTGGGAGCCGTGGTTTCGGGAGTCGAGGTTTCAACAGTCGAAGTAGTCTCAGGGCCAGTTGTGACAGTGGGCCCACTGGACTCGGCATTCTTCAGCGCGGAAGATGGAGTAGCAGCAGCAAAGCTGCGGTCCAGCGGAGGGGTCGAAAGCGGCGACACATCTGCCGAGTCCCCACCACTAGCAACAGTGAGATGGGGCGCAACGGCCTTGGTGGCCGCAGTGACGGTAGGCGCCGGAGCACCGGCGGCCTCTTCAACGGGGATCTTCTTGTGCAGTTCCTCCTCGATAGCATGCTTCTCGTCTACTGCTTCCTGGTTGGCAGCAGCCTCCGGGTCCTTGTGGGCCTCGGCCAACGAGTCCTTCACCACCTGAGGGACCTCCTCGACGGGCTTGTCGCCGTTGGTCTGCTTGCCCTTTGACTCCAGTGGCACACCAGCAGCCAGTGCTGCCGTGGTCGAGTCGGGGCCGGCGGACTGGATGTGGTATCCTGGATCGGTCATCGCTGCCTGCTGAGCTGGACCTCCGGTATAAACCGGCTCGGACTCACTGGCTGCGGCGCGTTGCGCGGGTCCACCGATCGGAAGGCTGGACTCG
Organism: Penicillium hordei; assembly: GCF_028827395.1. Taxonomy (NCBI): domain Eukaryota; kingdom Fungi; phylum Ascomycota; class Eurotiomycetes; order Eurotiales; family Aspergillaceae; genus Penicillium; species Penicillium hordei. The sequence goes on along the minus strand of NW_026623147.1, from coordinate 1,522,262 downwards.
GGAATCATGTTGTTCGTGATTGGGGGGAGGGTATATGGAAGATCGCCAGGGTTACTGTTCCCAGCGCCAGTAGGGAGAGTTTGGCCCTTCTCATATGACTCTTTGTCCAAGGTGACAGCGGAGTCAACAGTGTTATTATGGATGGTGCTATGATGAGGAACTTTGTCGCCCGGGTTCAGGCTGACGGGGTTGCCATAACCTCCCGAAGCTGGGATGGGATCCACGGAAAAGGCCTGTTCGGATTCCTGTCCCGGAGTCTCTGGGAAGCTACCAGGTAAATCCCCATTGGGCTCCTTAGGAATGTTGGCAGCGAGAGCCGCGGTTGTCGAATCAGGGGTCACGCCAGACATAGTGGAGGCGAAGTCAGAGTCCTTGATCTCTTCAGGTAGAAGCACGTTATTGATGTTGCTATGTCCGTCGTCTTCTTCACGTACGTTAGGATCCGTTGTCCAAATACCGTCGACAACAAACTTTTTTTTTTTCCCGGTCAGCGAGGAATCTTGGAATGTTGGAACCTTGGGATTGCGGGATTGCGACTTTATAAATGGGGGAAAGCGGCATAGGTGACGTCAGTGGAAGTGACCCTGTTGCCTAAGGCTCACCGCCATCCAATCTACAGAGGGGAAGGGCAAAGATGAGAAGTGAAGGTGCGAGAAAAAAAAAAAAAAAAAAAAGTGAGCGCCATACCTTGTAGTGGACTTTTTGTACGGGAGATATAGTCACTTCCTTGATAAATATGTCGCCCACACGGTCCAGTTTCACCGTCTTACCCCAATCATCGAAATTGCCTGTAACGAACACCTCGCTCGCATTGTAAGGCCTGCAAGTAACCGTTTTAGCATTGTACCACGAGAATGTCGAGCAATGCCGAGAAACTGATATCTCTCGCTAAGGGGGTCATGTGGGGAAGTTTGACTCACCATTGAAATGTAAAAGTCCCCATCTTGATAGAGTGAAAAATTGGAAACAGAAATAGTTGGGGGAAGACAGGGAAAAGAGAGGGGCTCTAGTGCATTGGGACTAAATTGGTGGGGGGTGACACAGACCAGTACCTGACCCTGGAGAGGACTTAGCGCCTATATAATTTTCTGAATCTCATGCATATCCCAATGTGGAAGGCCTGGAGATATCCATATATCAAGGGGCTGGGGGGCGAACCGTGGCTGTGGTCGGGTCTATGCGCCCGCTCTAGACCTTCCGTTTGTATGACGCCATGAGCTTTAGGGTTATCTGGTCTACTCCAGGGCTTCAGGGCTTATTATCTAGCTTACATGACTCTAGCTTACTCTTTATGGTATAGTACATAGTAATATTAAACGGATGATATTATCACAATTGACATTCCCCAGGGCTAGATATCCAACTGTTGTAGAACATCTAAATCCTTTAAAGTTTCCACGATTTTGCGGTTCAGTATTTTCTCCACCCGAGAAAATTATAAGGTGACATTTGAAAACGGCGAGTCCATGACATATGTGACCCGGGAACTTCCCAAGGTTCCCGAGGTTGCCACTTTAGTGGCGAATATGCAATTCTAGAAGACGCCTGGAAGGACTTCAAGCTTTGGCGTTTTTTTTCTCAATCTTATAGTCTTACAGTTAGTATTGAAGTTATTATAACGAGTTACTATAGTTACATCTACTTTACGGGAGTGAGTCATGCCGATCATAGTACTCTCCACATATACAAAGTAGTACATAACTAGTTTATAACATAGTATGATGTACGTAGTGAATTTGAAGCACCAATGATCGACGAAGCTCAGACCAACTTTAGTGTGTCTTCTACCCCTCATCTTTCCAATTCCAATTCTCAAGTATTTCCCACCTCTTGTCTTCACTTTTTGATAAAGCTATAAAGCTGTAAAGCTCCCGGACTGAGCTTCCTTTTAGCAGGTAATTTCCCGGTTTCACTTGCTTTCACTTCCATTCACTTACTTTCATCTGCTCCTTTTTTCATTTGCAATATTTCATTTTACTTTCCGAGACATGGAGGGAAGGAAAAAAAAGAAATAAAAAGAAAAAAAAAAAAGAAAAGAGAGAGAGACGGGGTCATGCAGTATCCCTACAAATTAGACTCCAACCAATAATCCCCCACTGTCTGCCCCTCCGTTGCTTCCATATTACTCTACCTTTTCTACCTCTTCAACCTCTTACCTTTTTTTTTAACCTACATTTTCTACATTTGCTACATTTGCAACATTTCTACATTCCATCCTCTTCCCACTCAATCTCTTTAATTCAACCCCTTCTAATATCCACAGATATCATCTCTGTTTCGTTCCACATCCATCCCACCTTCAACCCCGGAGTTGTGGCCTCCTCGGCCCTCAACCCCCCCAACGCCCTCATGGCACAGAACTTTGCTCCAGGTTTGACCCCGGTCATCGACACCAGAGCCGGTAACAAATCTGCTGGCATCCAAAAAATTTCCGAGGACGACGAGTTCGAGGTGACGTCACCAACCAACCTGACTTTCCGACAGTCCAGCTCAAATGCTGCACCGCCGGGCACCGCTTTGTTTGGAGGTACTGCATTCGCTGAGGGAGGATCACAAGCGGGAGGATCATTGTTCAGCCGGAGTCCCTTCCAGGATAATGCGGGGGAGGAGGACGAGCAGGAGGGGGAGCTGGCCCCTCTCCCGGAACGATCCGCACAGCAAGGATTCCCTAGCAACTACGCGCTTGGTCGGCGGACATCTGTCTCAGCGGAATCTTTAAATCCTACTGAAGCTGGTTCGGATAGCTGGTCGCCTCCTCACCACCCAAAGACCGAAGAGCAGGTCTCCCGGCTTAAGAGCGCCGTCAGTAGCAACTTCCTCTTCTCCCACCTCGATGATGATCAATTCTTGACCGTCCTAAATGCTCTCGTTGAGAAGCCCATCCCTGCGAAGGACATCAAGGTCATTTCCCAAGGTGACGCCGGTGATTACTTCTACATCGTGGAGAAGGGAAACTTTGACGTCTATATTCACCCCTCCGGCGCCGTGCAGCCTGGTCCTGATGGCCTGGGCCACAAGGTTGCCAGCACTGGACCCGGAGGATCGTTCGGCGAGCTGGCTCTGATGTACAATGCCCCACGTGCTGCGACGGTGATCTCCACCGAGCCAAAGAGCACACTGTGGGCTCTTGATCGCATCACCTTCCGCCGCATCCTAATGGACTCGGCATTCCAACGCCGTCGTATGTACGAGGCTTTCCTGGAGGAAGTCCCACTGCTTTCTTCTCTGAAGCCATACGAGCGCTCGAAGATCGCCGATGCTCTGGACACCATCAAGTACCCGGCTAATTCCACCATCATCCACGAAGGCGATCCCGGAGATGCTTTCTATCTTTTGGAGTCAGGTGAAGCTGAGGCTACCAAGAACGGTGTTTCTGGCCCCGTCAAGAACTATCGCCGAGGTGATTACTTCGGCGAGCTTGCTTTGCTGGACGACAAGCCACGTCAGGCGAGCATCACCACCAAGACGGATGTGAAGGTGGCGCGGTTGGGTCGGGACGGATTCAAGCGTCTTCTCGGTCCCGTGGAAGGGATGATGAGAGGGGCTGAGTATGAACTGGACGCGGAGAAGTCTCCTGTTTCCAAACCAATTTGATATGATTACAATGAAATTGAATCTTGGGGGTTTTTGCGCCAGGAAATTAGATCTTTTCATGGGCGAGGTCCAGCTATCCACCATCTGTCATTCACCTGCTATCCCAATAACCGATGATCTACACTTTTTTTTTCTTCTATGTTCATTATTTGTGTCCCATCTCCTCGTTCCCAGCAAACTTTCCACTCTTTACGATTATTTGACTTGTATCTACAACTGTTTCTCTTATGCGTGCCGTCTGTGACAGGGACCTACTGTCGTCCTTGTCCATATTTTCCTTCTGCTACTGCGTTATCCACTCCAATTGTACCCTCCAATACTTAGGTATAATCCAGCAGAATGATTAGAACTTGTGTTTGATTTCCCCAGACTCCCATATACAATGTCTATATGCCCCCCCCCCCCCCCCAAGGATTCCAAGTCGAAGTCGTGTAGGAACCCGCCCACTACGATTATGCTATGTTCCCCATGCCAATCTACAAGCTTGGAACTCCCCAAATGCAATATCAACACCAGTATATCACCTCGGAACAACCAAGTCACTCCTCAAAACCCACTTTTCTCCCCCGGTAACCTCAGCCCCCTCATGTATCATACAATGATCTCCATGTCGGTGCAACAGCGCCATCCCAGCCTCCGGCGCAACAGCTATCGGCTCCGGATTGCGATTCGCACGCGTAGACTCCGGGTAGAAGATTGTTTCGCCGCCTGTGCAGGATGTCAGGTAGACCAGTAGAGTCCAGGTGGTGCGTGCGGGTGTTGCTTTTGAGCGCGAGTTCGGTGGGGGGAGGGTTATATTATTGGCATCGTCGTCTGCGATTGCAATGTATTAGATTAATCTGCCTTAGTTGTATAGAAGTGATTATATAATCCAAGACGAAAAAGCTTACAATGTTGTCCGAAAAACTGTCCTGCAGAGTATCGATAAATGCGAATATTAGGATTCAACCCCAACGGCTCCCCGCCCCAGAGTTGACGTGCGCGTTCAGCGAGGGCACTATCATCTTCCTCGGCGTGCTGGTCGTACCCGTACTCGTCTTCTTCGAAGCGCGTCGTGACAAGCTCCTTTAAAGCCGTTGTGCTCCACAGCATCTCCGCAAACCGCGCATCGTCGATCTGGAACCGGTCGTTGACGCGTAATGCCTCGTCTTTCTTTGGGGTTCCCGGTGTTGTTGTTAGTGGTAGCGAGGCGAGGAATGAGGCGTAGGTTTTGCAGAGGGTGCCTGGGAGGAAGTTGCGGATTAGGTAGATTTGGTCGGTGAGGAGGGGGGTCAAGGTTAGATCGGCGGCGGGGAGGAGGGGGCGGAGGGGAGGCCAGTTAGGAGTTGTGGTCTTTGGTTGAGGTTTTGGGTCAGGTTTTTTGAATTTTGGGGCCATTTTATTCTTGCGTTGCTAGGTGAAGGCGAGTATGAAGGTAGGTGAAGGTAAGGTGAAGGTATAGGTAGAAGTAGAAGTAGAAAGAGGTAGAGGTAGAGTAAAGGCTTTTATCGATAAGATGATCCCAGGTATAAACAACAGGCTAATTGGTTTTTGTGTATACTCCGCTTCCCCAGAATATGTAGTATGTTATATGTTATACATCCCTTGCATACGGGCTCAATAGGAATTGTCGTCTAAAGTACGGAGTACATACAACCATCACGGTTTCCCCTCATCTCAACGGGAGGCAAGCCACCGAATATCATCGACTCCACTCTACATGTAGACAATAAACGAGGTAATGTGAGATCAGAGGAAAAAGAGGTTAATGGCATGGACTCATCCATTGTCACCCAATATATAGATCTAGGCTTTTTGATCAACAAAATCGGTGAGGAACCAGTTGCGGGCAGTCCATGTAGGTGGATCAGGTCGGAGAGAATATGGATTTGGGCGGGGCGGGAAGAAAAATTTGTCCCGGAAGAGGATTGTCGGCGCTTTTTCATTTCTTCAACCGTAAACCTTTCCAGATTCATACATAGTATTTGATATTTATTGGTGAATTCGTCTCAAGTCAACGATATCGAGAACTAAAGAAAAAGAACAACGGAAAAAAAAAAAAAAAAACATGGCTCAGCGGTGACTACAGCCATCTGCAGCGACCAACTCGGCCATCGCTCACCGCCCGGTCCCAAGTTGAGAACTTCCCTTCTGGTTGGAACTTCATTCCTCTCCCTTCCCCAGCATCAGCCTGTCATGTCGTCGCAGACCATGACTGCGCCAGCCGTGGGCCATCGACCGCCTGACCCAGGCCCTGATAGCCCCCTGTACGACTATGGCTGCTCACCAGACAGCGACTCCCCTTCCAATCCTCGAGACGACTCCGCAATTCGCGCCATGCAGAATAATTCTGCCCCGTCAACTCCCAACGGGATGCCCGCCCCGGACGTCGCAATCAAAACCGAATGCTCAGACAGCCACGACTTTTCAGCTGCGCAACATCAGCAAGATGCAAACACGCAAAACGCCGCAAGTGCGCTCCTAGCGCAGCTTCTTGGAAATCAATCAGCCGCAAACTCTACCCCTACCACGATACAACCTGCACAACAGGATGAGGACCAGGATATTCACATGGATATCAAGATGGACAACTCAATCTCTCAGTCATTTGATATGGCTAACCAAAACTCTGCGCCTATCGACCCGAGCTTGCATCGAGACACTGCCTCAATATCTCGCGAGATTCAAGACTTGCTGAACGGGAAAGCTTTAGGTGACGAGCTTATGGGAACGAATTCTGCACACCAGGATATGGACCATACAGGATTCAACTCCGATGCCATGGGGACCTTGTCCGACCCCATGAATCCGAAATTGAGCACCGACCAGCCCTCGCTCCTTCCACCCTTGGACTTTTCGGCCGCCCCGAAAAATACGTTTGAAGCTCTCCACCAAAACGAGCTGCTCACAGCCGCCTTTCTTTCGCAAAACGCAGATCTGTCAGCCCTGGGGTATCAAGATATGGCGGCTTCAATTGCTGGATCGGAACCTAAGATCCAAGCGTTTGCCAAGTTGGAGTTTGATGATGGGCATTTTTACGTCAATACCTACTCATTCATCCTAGGACGAGACGTGCGCGCCGCTCGCGCCGCCCATCACCGAGAGTTCCAGTACCGGCAGGCCGTGCGAAGCACTCGGGCGAAGAGTTCAAGTGGAGGAAACACATCCCACACCCCGAACCGTATGAAGCGGGAGGAAAGCGCTGCCATGATGGGCAGTGTTGTCAGTGATCGGGGAGGTATTATGGGCTTTGATCCAGATATACCTCCGCACCTTCCGAACAACATGAACATGAGCCGACGATCCTCAAAATCCTCCTTTGACGACGCTGTTGTACCATTGCATGCAAACCCGGCTCAGCTACAATCGACAACCGACTACAATGCGCTGGCGATGCAATCTTTGCAAGATGGAAACGGGGATGCAAAGCCCGTTGATGCGCTGGCTTTGCTCCCCTCCCCTGATTCTTGTCCCACCATCCCAATTCACCCCCCAACGACCGTTGACGGCAGTGCCGCAGGCCATCGAGGGATTTCTCGGAGGCATGTCCGGATCTCATACAATTTTGATCGTAACTTGTTTGAGATGGAAGTAATGGGACGCAACGGAGCGTTCATTGGGGCTGATTGGCTATCACCGGGGCAAGTTCGCCCGTTACACAGCGGCGACTACATCCAAATTGGAGGCGTGCGTATCCGCTTTTTGCTACCAGACGTCCCCATTGGCGAAACTGGAGCGGACCGGATGGAAGAAAAAATGGCAGAAAAGAACGACGAGGAGGAAGAAGAGGAGAAAGATGCCCGTGCTTCAATGGAAATGGACGACGACGTCGATGAATCTGAGAGACTTGGGAGTGACAGCGGCGAGAGCAGGGAACCTTCAAAGAAGATCATCCTCAAGACAAAGGATTCCAAATCATCTCAAGCAATGGATTCTATCGAGACTGGGGATAACGATTCACAGCCAGCTCGCCGCCGGGGACCAGGACGCCCTCCCAAGGATGGAATCATGTCTAAGCGCGAGCGGGCTGAGCTTGCTCGGGAGCAGAAAATTGCTGCCAAGCGCGAGGCCAACGGAGGTATCACACCACCTCCACTCAAAGTGCCCAAGGCCGGGAAGACAGTTGCCAAAGAATCTGTTGTTCCTGAGTCACCAACAAACAAACCATCCGAGAAGCGGAAGTACACCAAGAGAAAGAAGCCGGATGGCACACCAATGGATTCTCCCCTTCCCTCAACGGAAGGCGGCCAGATGTCTGTGGAGCCCCCGCAAGAATATGTCAAGCCCCCACCGGTCAAAAAGCGCAAACCGTCACGGTCACCATCTCCCAACTATCCTCCGGAGTCTGCTTACAATGCCGAGGATCTGGCAAAACCGCCGTACAACTACGCCGTTCTCATCTTTGATGCTCTGACGGAAGCTGGCACGCCAATGACGTTGAAGCAGATCTATCGTGCGCTAAAACTGAAGTATCCATATTTCCGCTTCAAGTGTGAGACTGAGGGCTGGACATCTAGTGTACGACACAACCTGAACGGCAACGGTCATTTGTTCATGCACGCAGAACGAGATGGCAAGGGTTGGTCATGGCAGCTCATTCCTGGCGCGTCGGTTGAGAAGGAGAAGAAACGACGTCCTTCGCCGCCGCCGCAGGTTTCCCACCCTCCTCCGCCTGCTCCCCAGCAGTACATGCCTCAGATGTCCCACTCGTATGCACCACCTCAGGGCCCACCACCGGTGCCAAATCCGCCACAGCATTTCCAATTCCCTTCCATACCGCCTGCTCCTTTCCCGGCCTCTGTTAATGTGGGAGGGCATCCACCCCAATCCAGTCCCTACCCACCTCCATCGAAGGCCCCTGTTCCTATGCCCAGCGCTCCTCCTCCTACTCCGCCGGTTCAAGCTCCTGCTCCTGCTCCTGCTCCACCCCCGCCCCAGGCTGCGACACCGGCACCGGCACCTCCGCCGGCGCCCACATCTGCCCCTGTCTCTGCTCCTATCCCGTCGCCAGCACCAACACCTACTCCGGCTCCTATGCCTACGTCTGCACCCACACCCGCACCTACACAGGCACCCGTGCCAGTACCATCGGCACCGGCACCGGCACCGGCAGTAGCGCCAGCGCCAACACCAGTTCCACCTATCAATCCAGCTGCATCCTTCCCCATCCCCAGTCAACTCCGCAACAACCTCCCAGCTGCATTCGCAGCAACCATCCCTTCAACCTACACTTCACCCTACGCATCCGCCCCCGCTCCGCAAGGCGGCCAGCAGCAACAGTTGCAGACCCCACGGCCTCCTCACGGGCCACCTCAGCACCATTCCCCTTATCCACAACAAAAGCCGCCATCCTCCCAACCTCCCCACAACAATCCGCAGCCTCGGACATACCCTCCATCTGGTGGAGCGCAGTTCCAACACCAGCATCAGCATCAGCACCAGCCACCGGTCCAAACCCAGTCGCAGCCGCTGTCGCATCCTCCTCAGCAGCAACATCCGTTACCTCACCACCAGCACCAGCCGCAGCATCAACACCAACACCAACATCAGCATCAGCATCAGCATCATCCGCCTCCAGGCGTCCCGGCTCATTCTCACCATCAACAACAGCAACACCCTGTTCAGCAGAACTCTGCACCAGGGCCACCAGAGTCATCCTCGTTCATTGACCGGGCGAACAAGGCAATCGATGACTTTGAAGCTGTTCTCATGGAAGACTACGAGGACAAGAATTACATCCGGGAAGTTCTCCGGAGTGCGCGTGCACGCGTGTTGGGCGATGCGCCAGAAAGCTCCTTCCCAGGTGGCGAGCCAAAAGACGAAGCCGTCATCATGGATGTGCTACGCAATTTGGTCGGAAGCCTGAAAGATGAGTGAATGGCCTCCTGGCGTGATATTTTACATATTGGTGGAGGGAATGGTTTCCCCCTGACGACTTATCGAGTATACGAGTCTTATGGTTTTGCCTTTTTTTTTTCTTCCTTTTCTTCCTTTCTTCCCCATTCAATTTATCCTCTTCAAATTGTTGTTTTGCGACATGTCTGGATTCTTTGAATCTTAATGATATCCCTCTGTTTTTGCCGACAGGCGTTTTCTTGCGTCTTGTCTTTTTTTTTTGTCGTATCTAAATTTTCACTTCCCTGTTCTCTTCTTTTTAGGCTCTTCATAGCCCACTGTGTCGGATGCAGGGGGATTTCTCCCATCTTGTGGGAATAATCTCGACTTGCTTTTTTCTTTTTGTTTTGATCCTGGCGTGACCCAACCGCCTGATATAAAAGCGTAAAAGCTCAGCATGATAGAAATACCATTCACATTGACCGGACTAGATACTCATTCTCCAGCACAGGCTCGGATATTGTAGTATTACTTCATCAATAGCTCTGCCGTTTTCTACATACCAAGCTAGCTAATCTTCAGATTATTCGGCCGTTTATTCTTAATATGTCCAACATCCAGTATCTTTGTACAATGAAACCCAAAATTTATGAGTAAAGAACAAAGACCAAGCCCTCTATATACCAATTATCTCTAAAATCACAAGGACGGTTCTCAATTTTCTCAATGTATACAAGCTACAATGGGACTGGGTTAACTTCATAGCCGCATGTCTCAACTCCTTACGAGAAGGTGATATTCAACCAGTATTTGGACCCATGACTATGCTTTCGAGTACAGCATCCGTAGAGCCCTGAAATATACGAGAGAGCACAGTTCCATCTTGCAACACGTGGGCAGTATCTGGTACACACATGTTCGATATTGGCTTCCATATTTTATACAGAAATCATCTCAAGCTCTAATGCCAAGGCCATAGTGAAGCCTATTTGGGTCAGGTACAGCGAGGCAGCATCTTATCCCTGTGTGTGAGAATAGAAATGTAAAATACCCGAGAAAACCAAATGTGGCTAGGCACTTGAATCGCGAATATTGAAGCATCTACAAAGAGGGCTAGATCCTTTAGCTGCTACATTATCCATATCCGGAAACGACAAAATAATGACACTGTCTTATATCGCTCTAGATAAAAGTTCGGCCCATTGTACGGCAAAGCGTGCACTGGAAGCGGAAAGGCCATAGATCGCTGCATAATATGGTCAGCCAAACCTAGGGCCTTAGGCTTCCCTCGACGTGACATTATGGTTGCGATATGAGCCCGCAGGCCTATTGTGATGTTAGACTTATCACCGAGCACACAAGCGTTGCTCACTTACAGGCTAATTCTGTGCGCAACAGTGGCCAACTCGGCGTCGTTAGCAGCCTCCTGCTCAGCACGCTCCAGAGCAGAGCGACGATCCTTTTCGCTTCGCTTAGTAACTTCTTCGTGGGTAGGCGGCAGATGCTCGTTCTGCAGGTCGACCTTTCGGGCCTCCTCAAAGTTGTGGATGGCTTGCTTAATGCCTTCAGCCCCCAGCAGGAGAGTACCGGGGGGCAGGCGGCCAGCGGTTACTGCTTTTAGCTCACTGATACCTTCAGATTGTTCACGGAGCACCCTGAAGACACGGGAGAGACGACCGATTGCAAGAATCTTGTTTCTGATAGCTCGTTGCTTGATCTCGCCCGGTTCGCCAGTGGGATCGGTATCTATGGGTAAGGAAGGCGAGGCGGGACTGGCCGTAGCAGTTGAAGGAGTATTGTCCTCCTCCAATTCTTCTTTCGAGCAGGTGTTGAGAATGGCGATCAGCATGTCGGTGATTTTCTCACCGACAAACGGTAAGGACCAGGCGAAGACGTCCATAAAGTTGGACAGCCAGAACGGGTGCGGGGTGCAGTTGAATTGCCGGATATTCATTACGTTGTTCTCGTATTTGAGAATAGCGGCCTTGTTGTTATACCTATCGAGGTAGTTGGGCGCGCTGAAAATGGTCATGACACTAGGGAAGCCAGTCGTTCGTGTCTCCCTGTACATGCGGTATCCGGCATCTTGAGCTTCGTGTGCCCGAATGATGGAAAGTAGGTTGTTCTTCTCGAGGAATGCGCATACGGCCGAATAGGAGAAGGAATAAGAGCAACCGCGAACGCTATTGTGAATAAAAAAATCACCTGTCTTTTCTTGGCCGAATTCCTCCAAAGGATCGGCCCAGAGGAGGTCACACATAAGACCGTGGGTTGGGGGTTCGCGGAACCGGTCGATCTACCAACTGTTAGAGGCTATAAAGACCTTCACAACTTATAGCTACATACCGCCATGATATCCTCGAGGGTGTGCAGCTCTGGGCTGAGACCACCGTGGACGCAGAGAAATTGCTTGTTCATGACCGCCGCTAGCGGTAGAGAACAGAAAGATTCCATGCAGGCCTTATATATACGCTCGCTGTACTTGTGCTTGCACTCCAGCTTGAAGGTAAAGTATTCTGTCAAGTGACTACATTCGTGGTTCCCGCGTAGCAGCCAAAACGAATGCGGATACCAGATCTTCAATGCCCAGAGATACAGAACACACTATAGAGGATTGTTAAAACTACCTATATCAGCCAAAACTTATACGTACTTCAATGCTAAAGTAACCTCGATCAACGTAGTCGCCCAAGAATAAGTATCGCGTCTCAGCAGGGTCGCCGCCAACCTCAAATAGCTTCATTAAGTCGTAGTACTGGCCGTGGATATCGCCGCATACTGTTACGGGGGCATCCATCTCCAGAAGATTTGGCTCCGAGCGCAGGATCTCACTACCGGCGTTGATTATCCAAAGCGCCTGGTCTTCAGTGAGCCGGCCCTCCCGATACAGGTGCTGCTTGAGGAACTGGAGGTTCGGCTTTGAGGGGTCTTCGAGGGACCAAAACGATTCATCCGAAGGGGTGGTCAGGGCCGGCGCTTGAACCTCTAGCTTCCACATTCTCATCAATTATTCCATGGCTGTGAAGTTAGAGCGACCGGGTTGTTCGTGGAGTTACCTTTTACCACTCGTTCGAGGGTCGACACTTGTGTGCCATCCTCCATTGTGTGCAATGAGAAATCGATTTCAGGGGTCGGCTTCTGGTCGGCCACTCTACGCACGGGGTTGCAATCCATCTGGAGTGGTTATTGAAAATAAGTTACGAGGGCTCGGAGATCAGAGAAACGAATATTGGAGGGATCATGAGTTGAAAATCCATCGCTGAGCATTTTGCTGTAAGACATTCGTGTTTATTCTCTTTGGCTCTTCTTAACTCTTGGCTAGACCCAGTTCAGTCTGCAGCCTAAATCATCTTTGACTGTCGAATAAGAAAAAAAGGCAATAGCATGAACTAACTATATTAGGCCTGGAGTTACTAAAAATAGAGGTTTAAAAAAGCAATCAAAGACAACAATCAAAGACAACAATCAAAGACAACATGGTGAAATTGATTTCGATCCCCTGGAATTATTTGTTAATTCCGAGGTGCCAGGTCGATCAATGAAGAAAGAGTGCATTCCAACGAGAATAACAAAGATAGCGAAGAAAGAGAAAGAGAGAGCAGGTGGGAGATCTCTGGGGTTTAATAGTAGAGCCTCCCACGTAACATACTCTCTTTCCCGATTAGGACTAGTAGCATTCTGTAGAACAAAGAAACAAAGAAAGCAAACATACATGTGACAAAGCAGGTGACAGGTTATATAACGATCTAGAGAGTAGAAAGTAGATTCTACTAGAGGTTTCCGCCTTAGCAGCGTTTATATCCGTTTATTTGATTAGTTATGAGAGGATCCCACAAAGGATCCCATCTCGGAGATTCCTTTCTCTCTTTTCCTTTCTTCTCTATACTTAGTAGTTAGAATGCACTCTTTTGTTTAAGGACTGGCACGTAGCAATTGATAGATCGTTAGATCAGATTAATAACGAGCTCCTCGGGCTTATAGCCTGTTAAGATCTACGATCTAGTAGGTGAGATCATAAAGGCACAATGTAGTATTATTGTGGACGATGATAGTTGTACTGGATGAAAGATAGGAACTAATCTACTACAAATTTAGGGACAGATCCTATGACCAATAAGAGGTCTCAACAGTGGGATACTCATATTTCCAGCAGACCAAGTGGAATAACAACGAGAATAACGCAAATAATCGATGGAGCTTCCAATCCGGTGTAGCCGAGTTGGTCTCGATATAACAAGACAATGAGAAAAGGGGAGAAATTATCTATAGGGCTAGATTGACAAATCTGGTGTACAGTGACTGTTCAGAATTTCACACGAAGGGCCCAAAATGCTGCCTTCTTTTCTTATATACGCCTGTATAGACAGTGCTGATGAAATTTAGTGTTTGGGGCTTATTTCTCTCTCTCGCTAGTTTCAGTATACACCAAATTAATTCCATTACGTAGATCCTTGTACGATAGAATGTCCTATGATCAGAAGATTTATAGGGCTAAGTGTATGAGATGTTTATAATTGTCACCATATATGGCCATAAGACTTCCGGTCTCCAATCGACGTGAAATTAACAAACTCTTCCTTTCATCCTATAGCTCCTACCTTTTCTAGATTACCACTAAGCCTCTCCATTAGGGTTCTGCCGCCGATTGTAGGACTACCATCCACGCTATATTTCACAACATGCCTATACTCAGCGCTCTCTGCATTCCACCAGAAATGTGGCCACAACATCAACTGAGCTTCTTGGCCATGCACGGATTCTGTGTGGGTGGTCCATATCCTTGGGGGCTTGGAGCTCGGTCCAGATAAGAATTTTTTGGTCGTTGAGGTCGTCCACCGGTAATCTGTCAACCGTAGGATCCGTCATGGCTGATGATTTGAGATCTGGATGTAAAACAGGATGCTGGAGTGGGAAAGAGGGAAAGAGGGGTCCTTATAAAGAAAAGCTCGTCCACAGTGTAAAAGTTTTACACGATAACTCTTCACTTGCTAAGATGTATAGCAAAGCTCATTGGCTTTAGCAATGCTTGTCTTTATGTATCCTTCACCCTTGTCCTGTCTTTCCCAATACAAACTTGAATATCAGTCGGATATAGTTCCCCGGAAGCTATTGTTGAAGAACAATGTGGAATACGAATAAGATCAGAAGAATCGAAGAATATTGACAGCTATCTCAATCATCTATTATAAACATAGTAGTCGAACAAAAAAGACATAAAAGAGACAGATATCGACAATCCCATCACAAACCCAGATAGCGAATCCATGCACCTACCAACAAAACAAAGAGACCCGACAAGTACATGCTGAGTAGCCAAGGGCAGGGGGATAACATATTTTGCAAAGGTGTTATGAGGAAATAACCATAGCCAGTCAGTGGTCCCATTTCCAATCCATATCCACAATGATCAAGTCCTATGCCATAAATACCTCGAGACCCTAGGGGTTGAAACAAAAAACCCCTTGGTGGGCTGCAACAAGGAAGATAGGTTGAGCACGGGCAGAATTAGAATCAAAGCAAAAAGAGGAAAAGAAGCGAAAAGGAGCCTGCCTTTGCCCTGCAGAATGATACATGTTGTACATCGGGGCAATCTTCCCATCAAGCATCCCAACTTTCGATATCTATTGGCAGGGTTGTGCCGGATAGATACAGCGAGGATTGAGAGCATTGAATGGGTGAAACAGTATTAGGCAATATCTTGAGAAGAATAAGAACAGTAAAAAAGAAAGTAACATGAAATACTGTATGGATGCAAACAGGAAGCAAGTATAGAACGATCATAGGGAACGGGGCATATTCATTCGTTGCTTGTTTGAATAACTCATGACCGTTTTGGTTTCTTTTCGTTTCCCCCCCGAAGTCCCCCCTGTTCTCTCTAGTCTGAGGAAGTTCACTTGCTTTTTATGTATCTGCCTTAGGACCAAAGTCCGACGAAAGACCACAAGAATCATAGAAACTCAGGACAAAGATCAAGGGGGCACATGGAATTAAGACCCCGGCACAGTGTGACCAGCAACAACCGTGCGGGTGGAAAAAGAGCCCCGACCGAAGACTCATCTCAAAGTGTAGAGAACTCAAGACAACGTCATGTCAACCGGTAGGGGAAAGAAGCCAATATAGTACTAGTACAAGGGATTCTTGACATCCTGGACTCCGCGTCGGATGACATCCTCGACGCGCCAGCGGGGAGGGGAAACATTGTCCGAGCGCTTGCGATGCCATTCCTTCTCCAGCTCTGGTGGAGGAGCTGGCTGTTCGGCAGCAGGCAGTGCACCACCCGCGATGCCAGTAGAAAATTTCAACTGGAGGACGTTGCCAATCTCATCGCAAGCGGTCAGCACACGGTCAAGATCATCCTTGGTGTGGGCAGCAGAGACACAGAAACGAGCACGGGACGAGACCAGAGGAGTGGCCGGGTAACCGACAACAACGACAGAGATCTTTCGCCGGAGCATCTCGTGCGAGAATGCGGGCATCTTGGCCGGGTTAAAGAGAAGGAGTGGAACGATTGGTGAATCGTCGTGGCCATACACTATAAAGCCAAGACGCTTCAAACCGAGACGAAGGTACCGCGAGTTGAAAGCCAATCGCTGCAATCGCTCCTCGCCCTGGCCGGGAACGAACTCGCCATTGATGATGCGCAGAGCGGAAGAGATCTGGGAAAGCACTGCAGGTGCGGGAGACTCGCCGAAGTAGACACCGGGGTTGGTGGCACGAAGTTGGTCGATCATCACCTTGTCTGCCGCAATGTAGCCACCGTTGGCACCGAATGACTTTGTAAGTGTTCCCATCAGGATATCCACCTCGGAAGTATCGATACTGAAGTAATCACAAACACCACGTCCCTTGGGACCAATGGCTCCAATGGAGTGGGCCTCATCGACGAACAGGTTGAACTTGTACCGGCGCTTCAACTGCACAAGACCAGGAAGGTTGCACATGGAACCTTCCATAGAGTAGAGTCCCTCGACCACAACCAGAATCTTCTTCCAGGGACGGTGAGTGCGGGGTTGTCCCTGAGAGATAGCCTCTCGAAGTCTCAGCTCCAAATCCTTCATGTCATTGTGCTTGAACATAGCAATGGAGGCGCCAGAGAGACGAGCGCCGAAACGGATCGAGGCGTGGTTCAGTTCATCTGAGATCAAAAGACATCCCTTTGATACCAAGGCGGGGAAGACAGTTGCGTTGGTGCCAAAGCCCATGGAGAAAACCATAGACGATTCTTTGCCTACAAACTTGGCAATCAGATCTTCTACTTCGACATGCAGATCCTGCGTGCCGGACTCCGCTCGGGTGCTGGGTGCTGAAATCCCGTACTTCTTGATGCATTCTTCCGCAATATCCGCACAAGGGCCATCCGATTGAGCGAAACCCAGGTAGTTGTACGAGCTCAAATTCAGGGTGTCGGTAGTGGTACCCGTCAGGAAGAAGTGCTGGTTGTGGTCATCCGTGCCGCGATCGATAAGAGTGATTGTGCGGCCGGGAACACCGGTCACGGGGCGCTCGAAGCAGTCGTTGATACGCAATTTCAAACGACGCACATAGAAGTTGTCGAAATCGCTGTTGAGAGCGCCATAGCCATTGCGAGGCTTGAGATGACGGTAGTGTTCCTCGCGGAATCGCTTGCCAAAGAAATCACGGACATGCCCGAAAGCGATTAGGATTAGGTAACTGATATAGGTGGTGAGCAGGTAATAATACGGCGGCTCGTCCATCACCGGCTCTGGGAAAACACCACCGGGGTGTCGACTGGAGTATCGGTGGCTGGGATGACCGATCGGACCAAACTGGGCATGTTGCTTGGCCAGCCGACGAGCCTCCTCAGGGGTCGGAGGCTGGAAGAGTGTTGTTGGCAGCTCGTCCATGTTGTGATTATCCGCGGTGGCTGTAGATAGAGAGATCGTTGGTAGGGACAGTGATGCCAAACTTATCGGCGGAGAAGAATTGCTAGGTTGAGAATGTCCACTCTGTACAGTTTCCGTCTTTGACTTTGGCGAGGCCGAAAATAACTGAGAAAGGCGATTGGACTTGACCGTGGGGGCCTTGGTGGAGATACCGCCCTTTCCCGAAGAAGGTGAAAAGGACGGCGGGTTGGTAGAGGTGTCGTTCGAAGAGTTGCTGCTAAATCGACGAGGCATCGCAGGAGGAAACAGCGTTAAGGTTTCGGCACGGGAATTTTTTTTTTCTCTTTCACGTCCGGATCGAGGGGCGCTTTGAGTTGGGTGCGTCCGAATTGAGGATATAAGGCAGGGACTACCGGAGGCAGTTGGGAGTTGACGCGTTTAAGTAGGCTGTGTTCTTGGGGACTTCAGCGGTTGTCGGCGGAGTCAATAGCAACCTCAGGCAATGTGTTCAATCTGGAAAGCGCAGCCAATTAGTTGATCGTTCTGAACTAGGCATCAATGCGACCCCCCTGAGCCATGCTCCGTTCCCGAATAAACCAGACTCGGGAACTGCCAGCTCAGAAGTTCCACAGAGATTGAGACGTACGGCAAAGTTGATTCGAAGTAAGCGGGAGCCGAATACTCCGAAAAGGGCTTAAGAGATCGCGTGCACGTGGAATGGGGGGCAAGAACACGAAGGGGCAAAGAGCCCTACGTTCAGATGACGAACGGACCAATCTCCGTTGCACTACGAACGGAAATAATGAAGCACCGAAACGAGTACAGTGTTGAAGAAGGAGAGTCTGAGAAGGTAAATAAGAGGACCTCCGTGTTTCCCTAAGCTGCGTAGAACCCATTATGCAGTGACCTCCTGGTATTAATTAAAAACACATGCAGTACAGTGATAATTACGTCTGATTGGCTGATTTTGTGTAACAAGGAGGTATTATTACCACATCAATACTAAAGGTTTTTTTTTTTCGCACTAAAATTTCGGGCCCGAAAAGGCCCAAATGCACAAACCTTCGGAGATCAGTCGTATCCGTACCCGATGTGCATCCTCAATTGTAGAATCTTAACTAACTACAACATATATTCCAAGGTTGTGCTAGTAACAATAAAAAAAAGGACAAGGGGCATGTCATGCTCATCCGGTATATCCGATTCAAACAGTCGCATCATGTCGATTTTCGAGGTCTGTGACACCTACACTACGATATGTGACATGGAGGTACTAAGGTTTTCCAAGATGAAAGCGGCATGGTGCCTGAGGCAGCAAAGGTCACTTTCGATCCAATGTGACATCCAGTGTAACACAATATATACATATATTAGAGAAGTTGCATAATTCCATGTCCAGGGGGCTTTTATATGAGAGATTATCTTCCCCGTAACCGCGGGAATCGGCAACTCAATATCCGATCACTCCCGCCCCGCCATTCCCCCTGGGGTAATTGCATATTGTGTGACTAGCTCTTGACAGGTTCAAGCTTTGACCCTTGCTGTGAAGCCCTATCAAATCCTTCAAATCTGTTGGGAGGTCTATCGCCACATTGTCTTGGGTTCTAGACAATTGAATTTGTTCAATATCATTCTACAGTCTACGGTCTACATACTCGACACTCCGAATTCGAATCTCTAGCTTGACCGTGTGCGCTATTGCCACAAACACCATCAGCTATGCCTCATATCGAAATCATTGAGCCGGAGGCTAAGGAGCTCTGGCGGCCGTCCTCTCCTGAAACAACCCAGATCTATGATTTCATGACCAAAGTAAACAAAAAGTATGGCTTGTCACTGAATGACTACAATGCTCTCTGGAAATGGAGTGTCTCTGAACCAGCCCAATTCTGGGAGGAAATCTGGCGCTATACGAAAATCAACGCTCACTATCCATACCAACAGGTGAGTAATTCCCATTCGGACCTAGATGCATTATCTTGGACATGAGATATCCGATCCTGACCCAATCTAAATAGGTCCTTGACTCAAAAGATGTGCTATTTCCTAGACCTTCATTCTTCGAAGGCAGCACTTTGAACTTCGCCGAGAATCTTTTGTATCCCGCCACCTCGCCGGATGAGGATTCCGTAGCAGTGATTGGCGCTACCGAAGCAGCCCGCGAATTCATTTCGTGGAAGGAGCTGCGAGAGCGAGTTCGGCTGTGCGCAAACGCTTTGAAAGAAGCAGGCCTGGAGACCGGTGATCGCGTCGCTGGCTTCGTAGGCAATCATGCTAATACCGTCGTGGCAATGTTGGCCGCAGCCTCGATCGGGGCCTTTTGGACTGGCGTGTCACCTGACACTGGTGTGCATGCTGTCTTGGAACGCTTGAAGCAGATCCAACCTAAGATTCTATTTGCCGACAATGGCTCATTCTACAATGGCAAGGTGCATAGCTCACATGCCAAGGTATGGGAGATTGTCTCTGAATTGCCAAACCTTGAGCTTTTGGTGTTCCTGATCACTACCCCGGAACTTGAAGTTAACCTAGATGGCCTTCGACCTGCAAATGGAAAAGCAAAGGTCTATGATGATTTTGTGTCTGAGGTCAAGAACTCTCAGGCCCCATTGGAGTTTGCAAGCTTGAGACCGGATCACCCTGTCTATATTTTGTATTCGTCCGGTACAACAGGGGCTCCCAAGCCTATCGTTCATGGGTCTCTAGGCACATTGCTGCAGCACAAGAAAGAACATCTTCTTCACTGTGATATTCGACCAGGTGATCGCTTGTTCTACTTCACAACGACAACCTGGATGATGTGGCACTGGCTGGTATCAGGCTTAGCCAGTGGAGCAACGATCGTCCTGTACGATGGTTCACCCTTCCGACCCTTTGATACTGAAGGCGGAAAGGGAGAAATGGCCATGCCGCGACTGATCGAAGAGCTTCAAGTTACCCATTTCGGTACATCAGCTAAATACCTCTCTCTCCTCGAACAAGCTGCTTTGAACCCGCGCAAGCACGCCCATAGACGGGTGTCGCTGAAGACCCTAAGGGCCATCTTCAGTACCGGCTCCCCATTAGCACCATCTACATTTGAATACGTTTACTCTTCTTTCCACCAAGACATCATGCTTGGTTCTATCACCGGCGGCACCGACATCCTCTCTCTGTTCGCCTCCGGCTGCCCCATTCTCCCAGTTTACAAAGGAGAAATCCAATGTCGGTCTCTGGGAATGCACATCTCAGTGTTTGACTATGCTGGCAATGATATTAGTGCAACAGGCGAGCCTGGTGATCTTGTCTGCGTTACACCCTTCCCAGCCCAACCAGTCATGTTCTGGCCCCCGGGACCAACAGGCTTGGAGAAGTACCGAAAGAGCTACTTCGACGTGTTCGGACCCTCAGTCTGGCACCATGGAGACTACGTGCGCTTCAACCCACAAACTGGAGGTGTGGTCATGCTAGGCCGCAGCGACGGCGTACTCAAACCATCCGGAGTGCGATTTGGAAGTGCCGAGATTTACAATATTCTACTCAAGCATTTCGCCGACGATGTGGAAGATTCTCTTTGCATTGGTCGGAGGCGAGATGGCATTGACACCGATGAAACCGTCGTTCTGTTTGTCCGGCTTGCTTCTGGCAACGAGTCTGGTATGCCGGCGGATCTCGTGGCACGCATTCAGTCCACCATTCGCAAGGAGCTTAGTCCCCGCCATGTCCCTGGCATTATTGACGTATGTCCTGAGATTCCGGTGACTTCTAATGGCAAGAAGGTCGAGAATGCTGTCAAGCAGATTCTGTGTGGGCTTAACATCAAGATTGGTGCGAGTGTTGCAAATGCATCATGCCTTAATTGGTACAGAAACTGGGCCTCGGAACACCCTTAGTTACTTTAAATCTTTTATTACATAAAAAATTGATGATTCATTGTTATTTGCTGCAGATTGTATGTCATCAATATTCCCTATTCAAAATGTTCATGAGTATATATTCGAGCCCTGCAGGTCTTGGCTCTGGGGTAAGTGGACTTGGGCAGCCCTGCTGCATCTAGACACGAATGGAAACAAAAAATTATAAAGAACACGCTTCTTGTTAAAAACATTAATAATATGATCGTAAAAGATTTAGTTAACTAACTATCCACTTCAATCTGCTATGTCACTAAAGAACATCTGGGCCATCCATCATGCAACGGATTAGCTAAGCCTCTCGGATCGAGGCTCCATTACGATTCTTCGCCGACAATCCGTCCGAGCTACATCACCTCTTCCGGATATATTCGGTGCACCAAGAAATCCCGAATTGATTACGCTGTTGGATTTGTACAGAATTAACCATCATGCGCCGCACAGCATTGCGGGCCATTGAGTCGGCGAAGCCATTGACACGAGCTCCTCGCGCCGTGTCAAGAAGCCTCTCTACCATCAATGACTTGGCCAAGGTAAGAGAGCCTTTTTAGGCCCTGCAACGTAGCGTCATCTGTAACTGACAATCCATTTGTTTATCTACAGGATCCCGCCGAATTAGAACAAATCACCACACTTTCAAATGGAGTTCGCGTTGCCACGGAATCATTACCGGGTCCCTTCGCTGGTGTTGGAGTCTACGTCGATGCCGGATCCCGTTATGAAGATGAGAGCCTGCGCGGAGTCAGCCACATTATGGACCGCCTAGCCTTCAAGTCTACCAAGGCGCGTACTGGAGATGAGATGCTTGAGATTCTTGAGTCCCTCGGCGGTAACATCCAGTGTGCCTCATCTCGGGAATCGTTGATGTACCAGTCTGCCAGTTTCAACTCGGCAGTTCCTACCACGCTCGGTTTGCTTGCGGAGACCATCCGCGACCCCCTCATCACCGAAGAGGAGGTTATCCAACAGCTCGCAACTGCGGAGTACGAGATCGGCGAGATTTGGGCGAAGCCGGAACTCATCCTTCCGGAATTAGTGCATATGACTGCCTATGCCGACAACACCCTTGGAAACCCGCTATTGTGCCCGGAAGAACGGTTGGGCGAAATCAATAAGGCAGTGGTGGAGCGGTATAGGGAACTCTTCTTCAACCCGGATCGGATGGTGGTCGCGTTTGCCGGAGTGCCCCATGGGGAGGCCGTTAAGCTCACAGAGCAGTACTTCGGCGACATGAAGCCGAGGGACATTAGCAATACCAAGGGCCCTGTACTGTCCGGCAGTGGAATCGAAACCACACTATCTGATTCCCAAGCGGCCGCCCACGAAGGCCAGGTGCCGACCGTTCCTTCCTTCACCCCCTCATCTACAATCAGCAGCCCGGCTGCTTCCCAAAAAACACACACTTCACTCTTGTCGAAGCTTCCATTCCTCAAGAACCTCTCTCCCTCCAAGAACTCCACGGTCGAGCCTCTCCACTCATCCCTGGTTAAGCCATCCGCGCTGAACCTCCGACAACCTGCTCACTACACTGGTGGCTTCATTGCCCTTCCTTCGATTCCCCCGCCAGCGAGCCCCATGCTTCCTCGCCTGAGTCACATCCACCTTGCATTCGAGGCTCTCCCCATCTCCTCGCCTGATATCTATGCTCTCGCTACTCTCCAGACCCTCCTTGGTGGTGGTGGCTCATTCTCGGCTGGTGGGCCTGGAAAGGGTATGTACTCGCGACTCTATACTAACGTGCTGAACCAGCACGGTTGGGTCGAGAGCTGCATTGCTTTCAATCACAGCTACACCGATAGTGGAATCTTCGGAATTTCCGCATCCTGTAGCCCGACCCGGATCACGGAGATGGTCGAGGTCATGTGCCGTGAGCTCCAGTCCTTGACTTTGGACACTGGCTACAGCTCACTGCAAGCGCAGGAAGTCAACCGTGCGAAGAACCAGCTCCGTTCCTCGCTGCTCATGAACCTGGAGTCTCGCATGGTTGAGCTTGAGGATCTTGGACGCCAAGTGCAGGTCCACGGCCGCAAGGTTAGTGTCCGGGAGATGTGTGAGCAGATTGAGGCTCTTACTGTCGAGGACCTCCGCCGCGTTGCTCGTAAGGTCTTCGGTGGCCAGGTCGACAACGAGGGCAAGGGCACCGGTAAGCCTACTGTTGTGCTGCAGGAGGGCGAGTTGGAAGGTTATAAGCTCCGGAGCTTCCCCTGGGAGGAGATCCAAGAGCGCATTGCCCGGTGGAAGCTTGGCCGACGGTAAATAGATGATTCTATACCTCTGGACTCGCGTGGACGCATGCCGAACATAAGATGTGGTGGTCGCATCTAGAGGATAATCTGTAATTATAGACTACGGCCAGCATTTCGACTTTGTAGAATACACCTCTCTTTTCAAAACAGGCTTTATATGAACACCTAGCCTTTCTCAACTGTGCAGTTCATTGCTTTTTACCGCCTTTATAGATTTAAAAAGAGACCCAACAAGACATTCAAAAAGGGGTCTACAAAATACACATAAAAAATAATATCCAATAACATGTCGGTGTCTACTATTAATACATCGTCCCTAATATCCTCTTGGCTAAATATTCTTGCAAACATCAGTTCGTAAGATCACAAAAAAACAAATGACATCGTTGCCGGTGGGTCCAAGCTCTTCGCCGCTTTTCGGCAAAAAAGTCGGAGCGAAACCAGAGCGTTCTCCCATCATTCAACCATCACCTCCAACTAGAGCCCCTTCGTTATCCCCATCCAAACCGCCCAAAATGGTCAAGCTCACTGAAGTCGAAGACGAGCACTTCACCGACAAGCCCACTGCCCCCAAGCACGATGCTCTCCTGGTCTCCGATGATGAGGATGACTACTCAGACACTGGTTAGTACCGAATCCCGAACGCCCATACCCGGAACTCGCATTGCGCCATTGTCATTTGAATTGGAAATTGCTTCGATGAGAGGATACTATGTTCCCTGAATACCCTCCTATCCCAGTCCCTATCCCAAACCCCCAACGACGCGACCTCGGAACCCCAGAAATGAACACATTAGTCGCGAATAAACATCAAGACCCTTATCTGACAAGGACATCAATGGAAAACAGACTCTGAGATCTCCGACGAAGAGGATGACGACCTCGAGGCCGAGTCGCTCTACGAGCGTGTCGCCGCTCTGAAAGACATGATTCCCCCCTCCGCCCGCCGCACTGTCTCCAGCACCGTCTCTTCCATCACAGACCTCACCAAGGCCAGCTTCTCATTCAGCGGCAAGGCTCTCTGGATTATCAGCACCAGTGCTTTCCTGCTCGGTGTGCCATTCGCCTTGGCCTACGCCGAGGAGGAGCAGTACATCCAGATGGAGCGCGAGCAGGGAATGATCAAGGGAGCTAACGAGGTACGTGTCTTGTGTTTTCTTCTGTTTTTGTTTCTTTGGTTTTATCGAAATTGCTACAATCATCTTCAATCCCCGATTCGTGCCGTCGCACAATTTACACCGTGTACATTGCCTCGGGTATTCGCTTCTCGGCAATCTTCAAAATCCTTCTTTTTTTTCTCAACACTATCATCACAAGCCACTTTCGCTCTCTTCAGCCAGTCTTTGCAAACTTATACTGATTATGATTCCTACTCGCAGATGCTCACCCCCGGCTCCGAAACCGAGAAGGTGGCTCAACCCACTCTGTAAATTAATACCACTTCGGAAAGCAGAGAGATTGGCAAATGATCCAGCAACATGATTATCGACCACGAGACTTGGTTTATGCAAACAGCATACCCAAGCCGATGGCGATGTGATTCTGTTACATGCTGCCAATCACCCTTTTTGGCCAGATCTCAAAATACAGGACTACAAGCACCCGGAAAGAGTTGGTTTCCCGATTCACTTCTTGTCTTGACTTGTTCGGATCTTTGTTATACTTCTTGTTTTTTTACTTCCTTTTTTTATCTCGCATCTCTCATGCTTTCTGACATTTTGGCTCCGGCAGCTTATGCATGCATGTATTTGTACAACCCCAATCATCTTTCTTCCTGTTTCTCTATACACCTTTTTTTTCGTCTCTTCCCATGTGCATGTCCAGGTAATGAAAACGGATGGGTTTGATTATCTTTGCATTCTGTAGTCCTGGTCTTCTTACGGGGGCTAGAGGAAGAAGGCCTACGATTACATACAACTGCATTGGATATAGACATCAAGTAGGCTCTTTTGTGAAGATGGTCTCTTGAGATGGCCAGCTTGCCATTTCTAGGCTAAGCCCGTGGGTCCTTATCTTGGTAGGCTATGTAGCTAAAGGTAACCGGAAAACATGAGTAGGAATGTGCAAAAAAAAAAAAGAAAAAAAAAAGGGTATCATTGTGCATGTTCAAGCACCGTAGAAAGTTCGCAAGAGGAAAGCAATGTCATGAATCTGGTTACAAGGGTCGTAATCTTTTCATGGGAGCTCATGATAAAGCCATTATTCGAGGATAAATACTCACCCTCTGGTGAACTGACTCTTGGATATGAGCATCTCATCATCCGTAGATGGACTAGACATGAGGACAGATTAGCATCATGGAAACCCCGAAACCAAACAAACAAGGACATACCTCTTTCTCACGAGCAGATTTGAGATTGATGTGGAAGTCCCGCCAAAGCTTATCGACTTCACCAGTTCCAGTCATGCTATCGAGAACATCATTTGCATTTCGCGTCTTCCGCTTGACGCTCAAATTGTTTCGTCGCAGGATCTCGTCGTCATCCATATGGCCCGTACGCTCGAGGAAGTCGATGACCCATTCGTTAAGATGGTAGCGCCAGTGGGTGAGGGTATGGGCGAGCTGGGCTCTCGCCTTGCATTGTCTGTCGAAACAAAGGAAGCGGTCAGAGGGTGAGCTCGATCAAAATGACTGTCTTGTCCAAACGAAACTTACTTTCCTAGGAAATACCGCACATTCTCGGGAGGAATGATATGGCCATCCCGGTCCCGCTCCTTTCCATCGTCGTCCTTCTTAGAATTCTCATCACTGTCGTCGCTGTCATCATTCTCATCTTCCAGTGGCTCCAGCGTCTGTAGGGAATACGCCTTCCCGCAGAGCTTTATATCACTAGAAGCGGGATGTCCAGAGCGCCTGCAAGCATCACAGGGATGGTTCTCCTCTGTGGGGAAGGCGGCGATTTCAATGTGTGGCCGGGCCTGGAGGGCATAGACGAAACTGGGGTTCCAAACCGAGGAGATCAGCTGTGAACCCGCCCGACCCTTGACTTCATCTTCCAGTTTCATGAATGCCATCTTGTACATGTCGTCAGAGCGAGGGAAGGCCGGGTTTAGTTTGTTTTGCACCATCCAGCCGATAACGTCGCGGAAGTATTCCTTCGGCTGCTTATATGCATGTCGGGTGAACTCGAAGGGGATCTCTTCGGTGGGCACGCCGAGGTCGTTCGTCTCGTCGTCTAGAACAAAGTCGTCTTCATACCGATCAAGGTTCTCGTTGGGGTCGATGGCTGATTCTATGTCGCTGTCATCGTCGTTATGCCGCCAGAGACCACGACCAGAGGGACTGGCATCGCTGCCGAGCCGTTTAATCTCCTGCACATCTGAATCCCCTTCGTCTTCATTGTTATCATCATCATCTTCTTCGTCGTCGTTGTCGTCGTCCTTCTCCTCATCTTTCACACCAGCCCGTCTGCGACGGAGGGCTTCAAGATGCTTCATTCTCTTGTCTCGGGCAGATTCGATATTCCGGCCGCGAGTTCGACTTTTCTTAACAACTACGCATCATTGGTATCAGCATGAATAAACAAGCCTCGTGCGCCAACGGGTTCCTACCTGAATCCTGGAGGTCCTCCAAATCCTCTGCGATATCAAGTCTGGCCTGTTTCGAGATGTGGCGGGGGGTCTGCGGAGCCTGGGAAGTCTCTTTCTCCTGTCCACGTCGGAGCCTCTTTATTGGCGAGGAGGCCAACGGTTCGTCCGAGTCATCGTCGTCATCTTTGGACACATCGGCTGTTCTTGCTACCCTGCGCCTCTTGACGGTCGAAGGAGCTACTGGCTCGTTTGAATCATCGTCGCTGAGTATAACAGGTGAGCTTGAAGAATAGCCACCTCGGGTAGACCTGCGCCGTTTGGCGACCGAAGAGGCCACTGGCTCATCTGAGTCGCTGGAGTCGATCGGCGGGCTTGCGGCCTTTCGCTTGAGTGTTCGGTGCGGCCGGGATAGCTCCTCCGAATCAGAATCATTTGTGTTCTCAGTTTGTTTGTTTGAGAATTGTAAGGGTCGCTGTAATTTCCGGGCGCGGGGTTTCTTCGCATCTTGGGGGTTATCGAGCTTTGGTGGGCTGTGGATCAACACCTCGAGGTTATCAGGTGGCGCGGCTTGCTTTCTCTTCTGAGAGGCGGGGATGATAGGTTCGTCTAGGGAATCATTGTCCGATTGAGCTTCTATAAATAATTCATCTTTTGGATCTTAGCTTTCTGGTTGCATCGAGGGGGAAGAGCATCATCGTACTTGTGGGTTTATCATTGGACCTCGTCTTGGTGGGGAGCTTCGGCCGTTTTTTCTCGGGTGAAGTCTCCGGCTTGCTTTTGGAAGTCTTTGGAGGACGGTATGTGCCCAAGCTTGGGTTGCCGTATGTGAGTGTTGCATATCGGTTGCTTTGCTCCGGGCTCACATCCGCTGAAGGTGCCGCGGTTGAAGCAGCAAAGGCAAGTCGCGTCTGCTTTTTCTTCGATTTGCGCGGTGGCATTTTGAGTGGTCAAAAAGATAGAATGGGTTGGATTGGAAGGCGGAGTATCGTGTTCATATAGCTAGGTATGTCATAGTAAAGTCAAAGAAGAGGAAATATGTTCAAAGAAGAGTAAAGCTTGAGCCTGCTAGATCAAGGTGGGACCTTCGCTGTCGCGGATCGCGCTTGGGAAAATCACGAGAGCACGTGATCCGTATACTTAGAAGACCAAATCACCTTGGGGAGCTTTGGAAGCAATCTTTGGGAAATATCTTCTTAGGCTAAAGATATATTCTTCAGGCTTCGTTGTGCTTTTGGGGAAAAGGGTGGTTGTCTTGAAGGAGCATGCCTGGAGGCGAAAGTGAGGCTATATGGTGCATATGGTAACAACCAATGTTTCAGACCGTAAAGCAAATGGAATGATTGATCAGAAATATTTTTGAATATGCTACATTGCACTTTGACCAAGGATATACCATATACATGCAACTATGCAGCATGGTTTGAACAATCCGGATCCTATGCAATTATCCGCAGATCGGTCTGTTCTTATAGGGACACAACAACAGAGATCAATGCTGTTTAAAATATACAGGAGTAGTCGGCCACTAATGTGGCCTTGATATGTATTTCTTGATGTACTTTTAAAGTACTTTGAGATGTATTCTTGATATTCTTTTTAGAGTACCTTTTTGTAGCTTCCTCGTCCTTAGAGGTCTTTAGCTAGGAGAATAAGAATAATTAGCCACAAACATGGAGTATAGACTATGAAAAGGTGTAAAATATGTTATTGGGGCTCCTCCAAGATGTATGCAGTTCTGCATATTTCCGAAGGATCTCTTCTGTGGCAATGAGTTGCATCAACCCCTGCAAGCATTTGGCACTGACGAATGTGAGGGTAAATAAAAGATAATGTCAGCCAGAAGAAAATATGTAGATTAGCATCATCGAGAGATACGAATTTATAAGCGGGGCCAAATAATTCATCGGTACAAGGTATACTCCCGAGTTCAAGTCTCCGCGGGAAAATGTAGGAGGCTCTCCATGAGGGCTTTGGTTAATTTT
This sequence comes from Penicillium hordei, assembly GCF_028827395.1. Taxonomy (NCBI): domain Eukaryota; kingdom Fungi; phylum Ascomycota; class Eurotiomycetes; order Eurotiales; family Aspergillaceae; genus Penicillium; species Penicillium hordei. The sequence goes on along the minus strand of NW_026623147.1, from coordinate 1,493,358 downwards.
GCGGAGTGCATCTTTGTTCTCTTCGTGAGAGCCAAGCGATCATCTAGTAAGCACTGAAACGTATGGCGATCAGAGGAATCGACGCTATCAATAGCGGCAGCAATACGTGATGTGATATTTCTATCTCTGTAAGAAGATGCATCCATTCTTGTGACTGACCTTCATAGTTGTCGTTTAGCTACACTACGGCCACCTCCAGACGAATGCGTAAGGCCGGCGATTACCTGTCATCGTGGTAAACAGATGATCGTATAAATTAGAGGGAACGGTCTAGGTTACGTACTAATCTGGACTTTGTATATTGTCTATATATAGCAGCCATAATCGGTGACTCGAATGTCATGTCTGAGATTGATACGCTTTTACAATTGCGCCTCCCTCTATATAAGGGTACTATTTAACTAGGTTGCGTGGGCAATAATAGGTCTGTAGAATATAAGGTCCGGAATTAACTTGCAAATATCATCCACTCTCAATTTTGTTCTTATCTTATATGATATAGAAATGGAAGGTGCTACGGAGCTAGGCGTCTATTTCACGAATATTATCTCTCCAGGAAACAGGACGATTATTTCTTTCTTAGACATCATAGTTGCGACGCGTACAGCAAGCCACGCGTCTTTTGGGCAAACTGGTTAGACGACGATGCTATTTTGTGTTGATCTAATATCAATATTATCGATACTTGCTGTGGACGAGGCGTAGCACACCTTAAGCTAATCGATCGCTCGAAAAGACTTGATATTCCAGACCGGGCATTGAGATTATAAATGAAACATTTGTTGTAAAAATCAATCCAATTAATCCAATTAATCCATGGGCTCTCGCTAATACAATCGTTGATGCAGCCCCATCAGAGTGGGAAATTGGTAGATCTCGTCTGTATCACGTCCCCTCTTATGGGTTCATTTCGCTTGTATCAATTTTAAGATTTGAATGAGATCCGGTCAGAATAAAACAAGGTATGGTGGTTGAGTTAAGGTAGCAACGCGTTAGGCATCGGCCATGTTGCACATGTTACTTTCTGTTCCTCGGTTAAATTCGGCATGCACAAGAGAAAATATTGTAGGAGATAGGTACATAGCCTAATAGACAACCTTGGAAGATGCCCTAAAAAAACGGTAATATCAGCTGGGTATACAACGCAGTAATAAAATGTTGCCCTAACTCTACCCGTGGACGTCTCTACGAAGGGATACGGATAAAGTCAGCCCTATCTCCAGCCCAAAAGAATCACGGAAGCCAAGTTCGCTTATTATCTCTTGCTTGGTTAATTTAGGGCCCTTGTCAAATGTCTTAAATCTACCTACATACTTCAATCCTTCACCATTTATCCGTTTACCCTATTGGTGGACTTAGCTTTCTCCCAAGCCACCGGCATCCAACCCCGCGATTCGTGGAAACCCCCCCAACTTCATCTCGCCGGAACGAGAGCTTGAAAAATATCCTCGAACCCCAGATCCCCATTACCCCAGGTCCGGCTAGCGCATTTGAGAAAGCTCCAAACCAATGAGAAATTGAATGGGCATGAGATACGCCCTACCCATGTGCCATTGACTCCAGATACCCCACCACTCAGCGATCCTGAAGGCAACGGCTCCCAGTTATCTGAATGCCAAAATATGCTTAGCGTGTCCGGGGTTGTGAACTCTGGGGATGGTCTGATCCACTCCGTGGCGTTTCTTTGCTCACATGGGAGTTGCAGTTCCGCCCCCGGAATGTCCTTATCGTGTCTTATATAGCTGCAGCCTCCGCCCACTCAGGTGGCCCCCTGGAGTTTAGCTCATCTTTAACTGTTCTCTCACATTACTTGAGGGCTACTGTCACTGCCCCCTTTCTTAAATAAATTTGTGGAGTGTGACACTATCGATCTGGTAAAGATCTTCAACCGCACTGTCAAACCAGTCCCATCCCATCCCACCAGAATGGGCCTTTTAATGACCCGCAAGAGAGCGTACAATTGGTTGGTTGCTACACAATCATCTACTCCGAAGAACACAATCTGATCCAACTTCCTAGGTACATCTCTTGTGTTGCAGCATCATGTATGGTGCTTTACGGCTACGATGCATCCGTGTTCAACTCCGTTCAGGGCTCTAAGAACTGGCTAGCTTGGATGAACAACCCAAATGCGGCCACAATCGGCTCAATTAATACAGCATACACGGTCGGCGCTATCTTTGGTGGTTTCTTCCTGGGAGGACCATGTGCAGATTTCCTAGGTCGCAAGCTTGGAATGGGCATTGGTTGTGTTTTGGTCATTGTTGCCACCTTTATGCAAACCTTCTCTCCTCGCCATGACCTTGCTTGCTTCCTTGCAGGTAGATGTATCATTGGTATTGGCCAGGGTATTGCATTGAGTAAGTCTTGTTGATCGTGTGGTTTCAATGACATGAACTAACGAAGTTCGCAGCTGCGGGCCCTATCTACATTGGTGAACTGGCCCCGCCAGAGATCCGTGGTAAGATCATGACTTTCTGGCAGATGTTCTACTCCGTTGGATCATTCATCTGCTTCTGGATTAACTTTGCCTGTACCAAGAATGTTCCTAAGCTGGGCGAGTGGGACTGGAAGTTGGTTGTCATTTTCCAGCTTTTGGTTCCTGCTTTGATCCTTGTCCTCCTGCCGACTGTTCCCGGCAGCCCTCGTTGGTAAGTCACTTTTGGTAATTTCCCATTCGCTACAAGCAATTCTAACCATCACTAGGTATATCCAGAGAGGCAACAATATCGAGAAGGCTCGCGAAGCACTGCAAAGAGTTCGTGATACTGAGGAGGAAGTCGAGCAAGAGCTATTGGAGATTCGCGAGGCCATCGAATACGAGAGAGAAGCCATCTCTAGCAATTACTCTGCTCTCTGGAAGGACAAGTCTCTGCGCAAGCGCATGGGTCTGGCCCTGGTCCTCAATGCCGGTCAACAGATCACCGGACAAGGCTCACTCAACTCGTACTCTACCAAGATCTACCAGAAGGTGTTTACCAGCGACAGTCAGATTGCTCTGATCAATGCACTGAACGCCACCTTTGGAATTTTCTTCACCTTGAACGCTGTCTGGATTATTGATCGTTTCGGAAGAAAGTTCCTTCTGATTGTCGGTGGTATCGGCATGGGTCTCTGCATGATCATTGTCTCTGCTGTCGAAACAGAAACACCACAACTCGCCAACGGAGCCAAGTCAGAGCCAGTCGGTATATCGATTGTGTTCCTTCTATTCTTGTTCATATTCTTCTGTAAGTTCCCTCTACTCACTACCCCCACCACAAACGAAACAATACTAACATTCGTTTCCTAGACAAACCATCTTGGGGTGCAACAGTATGGATCTGGACGTCCGAGATTTTCTCAATGAACGTCCGCGCCCAGGCCGTGGGCATGGCATCGCAGACGCAGAATATCGCCAACGCCATCGTGCAGCAATTCTTCCCTATTTTCCTTGATAACGAGGGATTCTATGCCTTCTACATGTTTGCTGGTATCAACTTCCTACTTGCACTATTCGTTTGGTTCCTCATTCCGGAGACCAAGCAGGTTCCCCTTGAGGAAATTGATACTCTGTTTGGTGGTGCCAACCACGTTGCTCAGGGAGAGGAGGTGCTGGCACACCAAAAGGGAGTTCAGGTGAGCCACGAAGGAGGCGAAAAACCCGGGGCTGTTACTGTGGAGCATGCTCGGAACTAGGTGACTTGTGTCTATGCTATGATTTTGATATACCAATTGCGGTGTTTGTATCTGAAAATGTTATAAGTGATACGATACATACTTGTGTTTAGCAAGTAGTCTTTAATGCAAGTGCGCGGAGCGCGCTTTACGAAGCCTGTTTACTTGTTCAACTCTCTACTTAATGCCACCTTTGAGCAAGCGAAAAGTAGAAATATGTTTATTTGATCTACTTTGGACCGTAGCTCGGCTGACTTCTTTTGATAACCCCAAAGACATTAACACTTTTATTTTGGCTAATGAAATATCTATGAGAACAAGACTAAGGAATAGATAGTATTAGTTTTTTAATTTAGCAAAATTTTTGGATTACTCGAACTAGAGAACGACCGGAGTCTTAGAATCCGGTCCTCGACAAAAGACGGAATCGGCCGGTATTCAGATTCCTGTCGCCGGTGGGCACGGCGTTATCTTAAAATAAAGCCCTTAATTCCGTCTTCCATTCTGCTGTTTCTAGCTATTGTGACGCTGTCATCAATTATTCGAAAATGACTGACTGTCCTAACTCCGTACATCACACCGCAGGGCACTCCGGAGGGGTGCCTCTCTCTGTAGGGGCTTTATCAGTTTTCGCATATATATAAACCCAATACTACACAGAAAAGGTACCAACAACATCGCTCTGCATTCTTAACTTGCTCAGCAAACGTGCCTGTTCGTGTCATCTGAAAGCGACCACAGCTACTACTACTTCTGCTTATACTGTACCTAGTCACGCTTCTATAACAGGAACTTCAACAATGGCCCAGACCCCAGAGAACAAGGCCGCCTGGTTACCCGCCTCCCAAATCACGCCGCTTCAGATCAGCCCGGCGCCGTACACCTCGCCCGGGCCTCACCAGATTGTGGTGAAGAACAGGGCACTGGGAATCAATTCGGTTGACTGGGCCAAGCAGATGCTCGGCGAAGCCTTGCTAGGCCACATCACCTATCCCTTTATTCTCGGCGAGGACGTAGCCGGCACCGTTGTTGAGGTGGGGGAGGGCGTAGAGCGCTTCCACGTCGGCGACCGTGTTGTGGCAGCGGCTTCTGCCATCTCCGTCAACAGCTCCTTCGAGGGCGGTTTCCAGCTGTACACAGTCATCCGCGAGTGGCTGGCCGCACCACTGCCAGACAGCATTACCTTTGAGCAGGCCAGTGTTCTACCCTTAGCTATCTTCACAGCCTCTCATGGCCTGTTTGACACCGGCTACCTAGGCCTTGATTTGCCCACCGTGCCCGCACGTCAGTCTAGAGAAAAGCGTGCTGTTGTCATTACCGGTGGGTCATCCGCTGTTGGTAGCACCGCAATTCAGCTGGCCGTATCTGCCGGATACGAGGTTGTGTCGACGGCGTCTCCCAAGAACTTCGACTATGTCCAGAAGCTCGGTGCCACCCATGTGTTTGACTACAAGAGTGACACCGTGATCGACGACATTAGCGCCGCTGTCAAGGGACTCCACCTGGCCGGTGGCTACTCCATCGGCGACGGCTCCATCGACCTCCTGGCCGCTGTCTTGGGAAGGCACGAGGGCCCCTCTGTCAATAAAGTTATTGCTCTCGCTGGCGGCAAGCCCGGGGGTAGCATCATTGACCCGACCATCCAGGTCAAGTTCATCCTACTCGGCCCGGACGCAGCTGGCCCCGACTCTGTCGTGGGCAAAGTTTACACGAGCTACCTCCCTGATGCACTCGCCAACAGGCAGTTTGTGCCAGCACCCGAAGCGATGGTTGTGGGCCAGGGACTGGAAAAGTTACAGGAGGCTTTTGGAATCCATATGCAGGGTGTTTCAGCAAAAAAGATTGTTGTCTCACTATGAAGCTAAGAGATTAATGTATCGGCGTCTTCTCAGCCTAGCGACTATCTAGCTATCCACGTAGTAAAGCAATATCGAACAAACATTTTTATGCAATTTATAACGGAAATCGATCTAAGTTGGAAGAGGAAAAGGCTTTAATTTGGCCCTAGAAAAGCCAAATCATCAGGTTCAAGAAAGGAAAAGAAAGCAGGAGGCATAATATCCCTCTTCTAACTACCGTCTTGCTGCAAACAGCGCCCCTCCAGGCTCTATATCATCTAACTCCTACATATAGACAACCCGCCGACTTCACTCGGCCCTAGAACGCTAAGATTCCCTCTAAAGTACGCGCAATAAAGAGAATATAATATTATATATAATTATCTACCTCCTTTCCTCTTTAAATCAGGCACCATACCTCCCAATTATATCCAAAGCTAGCTCGAAGAAACTGCAAGGTAAACATCAAATGTGGGGTCTTAGCAACACCCAATCTTCCATCAACAGGCCGATGCCCTAAATGAGCTATGTGTCCTGGTAACACAATTAATGAACATTTATGCGTTTTCCATCTTAGGCTGTGATCGAATGTTCGGTCGTGGAGTCCACGTTCTCCTCGGTGGTCGACGCCTGAATGACCTGCAGTTGCTTCACCTTCCGGATATCAACCCAGCCCAGCCCCCAGCCAAAGGCAAACGTGGCTACGCTGACTCCGATACCGAGGTACATAACATGGCTAATTGCCGTGGTATAACACTTCAGCGCAGCCGTGAGCTTATCACCTGAAACAATGCTTCGGATGGAACTGAGTCCGGTACCGAGGATGATTTCCGGGCTGACGCCAACCTCTTCGATGTGCTTCTGGAGCTCCTTGCGCAGCCCGTTGGTGAAGACGGAATTGGCAACAATGAGAAATACGGCACCGCCCATGTTTTGACAAAAGATGATGATAGCCATCGCAATAGGAATTTGCGCAGGGGGCACAAGATTTTGGATAGCTACATAGGGCTTCAGGCAAAAGCAAAAGTTAGAAATCAGATTCGGGATGTAGAAGAGATAGAATATTGGGAATTAAGCTCACTGCCGAGGTCATAGCACCGCTGCCAACACCATAGAGGACCTGGTAGCCAATCCATTTTGAGGACGAAGTCGTGGGTTTAATCATAGACATGAGGCCATAGCCAATGGCGGTCAGGAGGCTTCCTCCCAGGTTCCAGGGCAGGTAATACCCTAAGATCTCGGCTGCGAAACATTAATTTAGTCTTAGTTTTTGAGGAGTTAAAAAAGGAGAAAGGGTGATAACGAACTCATCATTCCCGAGAGCATGGTGAAAATCACCAAGCCTAAAGTCGCTGGGAGTAGATGCACACCACTCATGACCGGCCTGTCGTCGAGAACGGTTTGGAAGTAAATGGCGAGATAGTACTCGGCCACCAAAATGGCGCCGAGAAGGAAGAACAAGTTACCCGCAGCAGACCACACAATGCGCTTTCTGATCATGGAAAATGGTACCATGGCACCGTCCCCCTGGTGGTATTCCCAGATAAGGAAGAGGATAAAAGTAACAGCGGCGCCAACTAGAAGGCCGATAACAACAGAGCTATTCCATGGGTGGACGGTACCGCCATATTGTAATGCAAGCAAAAACATGACTGCAGCGGGGCTGATAAGCATAAACCCCGGAAGATCCAGGGACTTGACGGCTGTGCTGAGGACTTGTCTTGGGGGCAGCTTGGTGGTCGGCTCGGGAATCTTGAAGAGGAACAGTAGAATGGCCAGAGCACCGCCAATGGGAAGGTTGATATAAAAGCCTGCAAGGAGAAGAAAAGTATTAACACAAAGACGGCGACCAAGGAGCTTAATGAAGAAGACGACCAAACCACTTACACCAACGCCACGTAACATTTTGGGTGAATGCACCGCCAATCATGGGGCCCAAGGCGATACCGAGCTGGCCGATGCCTAAGTTGATGCCCAGAAACTGAGCTTGCTTCCTAGCCGGCAATACAGTAGATATAATGGTCAGGGCGCCGTTTCCAATACCGGACGAGCCCGCACCGGCAATGGCTCTACCGACAATGAACATGGGCGAGGAGACAGCAGCTCCACAGATGACAGATCCGAGCTCGAAGACAAAGAAGAAGACGAGGAAGGACCACTGTTTCCAAAGTTAACAAATTTTTACTTTTCGTCTCTTTTTAAGAAATCACAGAACGACCTACCTTGATGCTAAAGTGGCTGTAGATCTTGCCGGTAAGAGGCTGGAGGGCGGAGCTACCGAGCTGGTACGCACCGCCATACCAGCCGACGTCGACCAGAGAGTTGAATCGCTGTGTTATGGCGGGGGTTGCGGTAGACACGACGCACATGTCAAGGAAGACGAGGAAGTAGGCAATTGTAATAGGACCTAGGATGGACCATAAGGCTATGCCAGTGGGAAACTTGCTGTCGTCGTCTGCGGCTTCGTTATTGGAGGTGACGCTATCGGAGCCGTACTTCTCAACATCACTAGTACCCTTCGATAGTACTTTACTTGCATTAACTGAATTGTTGGAGTTGGTCATGGTTGGGGCTGACTTTTGCTATCTCCGTCCTGATGCCAAGAACTATCTTAGTAGTTGTTGGGAGCAAAGACGATTAGCTTAGAATGCAGCCATTGGAAGATATATAACACCACTGACTACGTGATGCCAGAAAGGGAACAAGAGCCTAGGACAGGAACCGGAATCTGATGACTGAGCCATTGAGTAAACCCCTTGAGTTAGGGTTCGTTGCTTTAAGTCGGAACCGGAATCTAGAAATCCGGTCCCTAGTTCTGCCCCTATTGGTCGCCGGACTTAGGGGTATGTCCGGCCTGCTAAGCTAAGCACACCATATTTTATAACTAATAACAGGATGAACTGGAACGATTACGGTACGTGGTTGGCTGTAGTTTCAAAACAGGCCATTATAGCCCAGAACGGTAATTACCCTACCGTTTATTGTGTCAAAGCTCCTTTTCTACGTGTTGGCTAGGGAAGCGTAATGTAATTCATTATATTTGTGTAATAGTGGTTCGCGATGAGTAAATAACTTTGTTAACAATACAAGTATGTCAAGCCATTGTTTGATCTTCATAGTCAAAGAATTGATCCAGCCATAACGTGGGACTCATCAAGTATTCTCCCTGTTGGCCATTTGCCAACACATCTGTATCTGCTTCCGTAGTCACAACTGTAGCCGTATCCGCATCCGCCCTGGCCCATGGTATATTTCCTGCTTCTATTGCTTTATGTACCTCTTCCTGTTGGTTCGGCACTCTATCATGATAAGCCGACTGGAACATGCGTAGGCCGCGGGCCAGTTGTGTGAATACACCGTCTACTGACACCGGGTGTTCGCCAGCTTCAGCAGCAGCGAGCTCTAGCTTGTCTGCCATGCGGGATAGCAGCACATGAAGATCAACAAGGCTGCGCAGACTGGCTGGATCCCAGCCAGGCTCCTGGAGTGCGCTGAGTTGGTGTAGGGTGGCCACGCACCGTGCCAGCTGAGCCCACTGGATAAAAGAAACACCAAGAAGTTCAGACGGCGAGAGGGTTAGAAAGGTTGATGTGCACGACTTGATCGCAAGTGCTGACTGCCAAAAGCAGGAGATGCGCGTAGGCCCACATATCGGTGGTTGTGGGTGAGCGGACTCCTGGATGTGGATAGTCTCGATAATGCACATCTCGGTATAGTATGTCTGAGCGAGGAGAACTACTTATCGATTAGCAATATATTTTAGATGGAAATTTGTGCTGAGCTTAACACCTACGGAAGTGCTGCTGGAATGCCGGAGGGATAGAGGTCCTGAGCTCTTGTAGCTGCCCCATCAGAGTCTTGATGTACAAGAGAGCTTGAGGTGAAAGGGTCTCCGGCGGAGGGTGATCCGGGAGTTGGGCTCGCTCACGGACCTGGGCGGCTTTCATGGCGAGCAGCTGCAGGCGGACTTGAATAGCTAGGGCGGCATCAGACGGGCATTCTGCGTCGGCGCTGTAGCCGCTGGCGATAAGGGCAGAAAGGCCCTCGTCCATCTGAGGTATCCACGACGGCGCATCGATTTGGGAGAAGTATGCTGAGACGGCCGATCCAAGCACAAAGCACCCTAGAATGGCTCGCTGGCGCTCGAGGTAGAACTGGGTATTAGTCACTCCAGCACCCAGCGTTCTTGTCGCTGTCGTTGTTGCCGTAGTTTCTGAAGTGCTGCCATACACACCGTCGAAGCCGGCTTTTAGTTCGAGCTCGTTTATTGTGTGCGTAATTCCTGGAGCAGTTTGATCCAGAAAACGTAACTCCCCGACCAACGAGATAGCCACCCCCATGAGTCGAGACAGACTACGACGGTTGTGCAGGTGCTCCCAGCCCCACAAAATGTAGACAAGGAGACCTAATAGCAGATCGACTGTTTGCTGTGGTTTTTGATGTTTCTGCCGCTGTGGTTGTTTTAGAAATGCCGTCTCGCAGAGGACACGCTTCAGTTCAAGGGAGCTTTCCCTCTTCTCCTCCCCCGATGCCGATGCCACGCAGATAATTGCGCGGAACAGGAACGGCCGGTGTAGCTGCAGCTGCTCGGCCGTGAGGTGGGCAGGCAAATGAACAAATGGGAAGTGATGCAGCATACGCGATCTGAACGTGTCAAGGGAAATCGACGCGGTGGAAGGGGGTACAGAGGGCGACCTAATCATGCCCGGCATGGTCGAGGATGGTGATCTGGCGAGAGGGATACCGTTGGCGCCAACGCCGCTCGTATTGCTTGTCGCCCACCAAGAATCAGATACAGCGGTGGTGTCAGCATCGGTATCTTCGTCGTCTTCGTCGATAGGAGCGGGATGCGAGTCCTCCATAATGCCACTTCCTTCGGTCCCCTCTGCGACCTCGTCTTGGTATGATGGAATGACGCGAGGGGGTGGCTATTGTCAATATTATTAGTATGGTTACGGTGATGATCACTACTACTTCTATACAACCATACATCGACTCTGTCGCCGTGGGCGTTGTTCATGATGCCCGCGTTGACATTGCCCGCTTGGAGCAGCGAGACTAGCTGGTCGAGTGTCCCCTCGAGTTTCGCGATACGGGCACCCGATGAGCTATGCTTTTTAGCGCTGCGACGTAGCGCATCGGCGGGATGGCATGGGCGCTTGAGACGGTGGCACCTATATATAATATCGAATGAGTGCCCACAGGTTGGGGTTTGGAAGAACAACCCGGACTGACCTTTCGCAACCATTGCCCTCGGGACGAGGAATACATTTGCATTTAGTCTTGAAACAGCCCAGACACGCTTGACCATAGGCCGCTGAGTGGCCAGCCATTCTATGTATAGTAGATGTAAGAGGAAGAGTGGTGTCAAAGGTAATGGCACAGCCCACTTTTATTCTCCACCGAACATCCACACTATTCCCTAAGCGGCCCATCCTAAGCCCCACTCTCTACACCCCCAATACAATTTTATAGATCAATTTATTGACTGTCAGATATTGCCCCTGGTTGTGTTCCATCACAAAGTGCACCATGTCGGGTCTATTTGTTTTAGACATCCCTCCAAGCTTGAATTGGAGTAACTCAGCTCGTCTGGAGCCATACGTAAACATGGCCGTATCTTTCATGAAGATGTAATGCCCAATGTGAAGACTGGTCCTTATGTCCGCATAGGTGATTGAAAATTTGTAGCCATGATTGGCACACTAGGGTAGACCTAATGTCAAGCAAGCTACATAAATCAACATCGCCCTAGGTGGACTACGACAGCTACGCCTAGAACAGAAACGACAACTCCATGAAGCGTGTATTACACCGGTCCTCGACTATGCGTCAACGTCTGCCACGACCAGCTGCGAGACAAAACCTACCTTTAGCACCTGCACACTGTTCAGCGTACAGCACTTATCCGGGTACGCTTTGGCTTCCGAACAGTGGCCAGATTCACCCACTCTCTCTTCTCCTATTTCGTACAACATACAACTCCCATTCTAGGGCTCTCTGTTGGGGGGCATACATGCCTAAGTTTTACTTTTCAGTGATTAGTACAAGCATCATGCTATGATTAGGTGATTCCTCACTTTGCTTACTCTACTACCTACCTATCTGGCTACAAGCGATTAAGAACCTAACTGCGGTACAGTTTGGCATTGATACCCTGCCGCTAGTACTCTCCCTAGTCGCCGGCAACACTATATCCGGCCAGCTAGTCGGTCCGCTAAGCTACTATACCTCCTTTACTATAGCATCCTCCTGCCTGATGCCTGTCGGTGCCGGGCTTATCTCTACCTGGCGCGTTGACACGAGCTCCGGTATATGGATCGGCTACCAGATCATCCTAGGCTTTCGTATCGGCCTAGGAATGCAGCACGCCACTATTGCTGTCCCGACTGTACTCGAGCCCCGCGATATTCCCGTCGGTTTTTCCCTCGTCTTCTTCTGCCAGCAGCTAGGCGGTGCTATTTTTGCCTCCGTTGGCGAGAACGTCTTCGGTCAGAAGACCCTCGCCGGCCTGACCCGCGTCATCGACGACTTTGACCCCGAAACCATCGTCAACACCGGTGCCACTGACCTACGTAGGATCGTCCCCGTCAAGGACCTTCACGCCGTTTTGGTCGAGTATAACTCCGCGCTGCACTGGGTATTCATCGCCGGTACCTTTATGGCCGCGTTCTCCGCCTTAGGTGCGTTCGCCCTCGAGTGGAAGAGCGTCAAGGGAAAGCAGGGAGGTCCTAGTGATGAAGAAGATTAGGGGGTCTTGTCTGTCTGCTCTGGGTTTACAGTATGCTTGGGGGGAGACAAGATATGCTCAATTCTGGAGACGGACGGAGGGATGTGCTTTGGTCATGATTTTGCATAGAATAGTGGAGCGTCAAGGCTTTTGGCATAGGATGCATCCTGGTGTCACCGGGGGGAGGGATCGGGCTGCTTAGAGGTAGAGTCATCAGGGGTTGATTCTTAAGCGAAACCAGATAAGGCAGCAGAGTCGGTCACATTCGGAGTACCTGTCATAACGTAGCTCATTCAGTTTCTTCGAAATTGTCAATTTTTCATACTTATTTTAGCAATGACACTCATTTTACCTCTTTACCTACACTATATAAAGATCCGGTATTAGTGCACAACAGTCGCTATCGTTTAACAGCATTCTTTGAATCTAATTTCCCATATCTGAAATGGTCTTATCTCCATCTAAACCTAACATTGAACGTCTGAGTCAGGTGCTATATCTAAGTACAGCTATCACTACCGGCAATGAAAGTACCATCCGAGTTCTCACAACCACACTCTCCGGTGTCGGGAGACTTGATACAGGTTGTGCCGTATCCGGTACTCTTGCCACCACTGCCCCAATAGAAGATCCAGTAGTCCGAGTTCTTCTCCAACTCACCACTGGTTGGGGCAGTGCATGTATATGCACTACATGTGCCGTAGGGAGCGCCTTTAACGGAGTCGTATTGGTGGTCGGTCTCGAAGACAGCGAATGTTTGGGTCTTGGAAGTGCGGGTGTTGTGGGAGCACTCGGCCGCTTGGATGGCTTTAGAGACCTTTGCGGCTATTTATGACAGTCAGCACAAGAGCACTCCACATTTGTTCGTTGTCATCACGCACCACTACAGTTCAGGCTACTCGGTTTGTAACCCTCGGTGTTCGACGAAGCTGGAGCGAGGGTAGCTGCGACAATAGCTGGTGCAGCAAGCAAGGCGACAAAGTTGGTGAAATGCATTTTGAGGGATTATTGTTTGAGGAGGATGAGTATAGAGAGATCTGAAGAAGGACGAAGTAGATGTATATATATACTACTCATAAGACCCACAACTTTGATACTCCGAAACATATACTCCGTCAGTTTAATTAATATAAAGCCATATCGATGAAAAGAAGGTCAGGAGGGCCGAAAGCTCGAAAGTGAATATCCATGGATGTAAGGAGTATAGAGGAGGATGAGGACGAGTCCAATATTTTCCTCAGGGGAAGGATCCACTTCAGCCTATCAAATTTCAATTCGAAACAGTCATCCGCTGACATTTCGTCCAAGTGGCTTGTGGGGGATCTCGTCCATATCAACAAAAAAGAATAATTGAGTAGTTCAGTTTCGACATTTTGAAAGCTACAGAAACCAGTATAAAGCCATTGCTGTTAGATTGGCTTGAATACACCCAGTACTCACCATTGGAGTATCGAGGTGAATATGGAGTAGTCGTCATTCAAGTTTCATAATGATGGATCTGTTGGATTATTTATAGTATATGTCTCACGTCTACCCCTGGATGTGCCACATCCACACCATTAGGAAACGTCTAGAATATACCCCGTACAGCACACAAGCTTATTTTGAGGTGATGATCACTCTCAGGATCTTCCTGACATGATAAGCTTGATCAAACCGCTAAATAATCTTCAAAACTTTTCCTTTAGGGGAGCTTGTTGGGCCTAAAGGCAGCCGGGTCTAGATCAGGATGTCACTAGTTGTTCCCCTTAATTTGTTTTGCCAGCTCACACTTCCACACTCCAAATGCAAAGCAATCGATTCACAACTGCTACCACACCAGTGTCACTATCTCCGCCGTCGATATACATGTGCCGTTGGAGGCTGGTATTGGGGTTAGCGAATCACTATGTTGTAAGTGCAGTTGAGCACTCAGCGAGCATCGAATTTCGGCATCTTAGACCCAAATCTCAACGTGGGGTTGGGTCTCATAGGTTTTGTGGGTTATGGCGTAGCTTAGGTACGTCGCCACATTATCGGATATTGACTGAGCAAAACGACTTACTTTTGCTCTCGAGCACGCGGATTGGACGTTTAACAATTAGAAGCGCGTTCTTACAAGACGTGGGTTAGTTCTAGAGTATATATGGGGGTATTTATGACCCGATCGAAAGAGAAAGAACTTGATCAGACGTATATTAATTGATATATTCGTCGGAAGGTTTCGTGGATTTTCTACGGTTCTATTTTCGGCGGATATAAAGATCCGCCGTTACCCTAGGAGGATAAAGGATTATATCTAGTAAAGAATCCCTAGAGATCTAGCCGGTAAAGGAGCACTACAATATCTCCTATACCTAGTCCTATAGCTTAGTTACCGATATCACCTATGTCTCGCTTGACATTGTGAAGTTTTTGAATACCTGGACAGACATTTTTGCCCTTTTTACGCCTGGAAAATAACCAAACGTCGCGGTAACAACTCTTGGGCACATTAACAAGTAATCCAAAGTCTGGAAATCCCCTTAGAGACAATCGGTGCGATTGAGATTCACACCGCCGCGATACGCCTGTAGCAAAAGCCCAAGCTTACCACCAGGACCCGGATCCCCTTTATGTCTTTGTCTTGATTGCTGGTTCGCTTTAATCTTCTGTTATAATTTGAGATCCACCAGCTGAGTGCTGACCAAGCACACTCTAAGCATCCATCTATGGATGGATCATTTGGACATAACGAATCACATCCTAACATTGCATCACCTAAGCATTACCCAAGTGAATACATACACCTATGTATATATGAAGTAGTGGTCAATTTCAATCCGACAGCATTCAACAACCAGCAGAACTACGACGGCACTACCTCAATTCCTTTGTTTTTTAACATATTCTCCACCATCGGCTTCACAACCGCAAAAGAAATGACCCAGAGGGGGAGGAAATGCTTAATCCCGACGATGGCACGTTAATTCTAACTAATCAAGATTGCACACGCAACCTTCAACAATTGACCAAGATAGTTGCGATTTTCACCGTTTTTTTGGCAAGCGGGTGTCATGTTACAGCCAGCAATCCGTTGAGTCCCTATTCCCCCAAGGGTTGAGATCCGTCTACTGATCATGAGACCACGCACGGCCATAGTAACCAATGCTTCACCTGAATATTTTGTTAATTTCCAGAGATGCAAAAGTAAATGAACGAGGCTACTCAGAGATACCGCCTGTATGAAATGGGGGTGCTTTGTTAGAAAATATAAGACAGAAATCTGACGGTATGGAGGTAAATGGTATGGATGGAAAATATGTACGACTCTTAACTAGGTTGGCAGATTCCGCTGCTTTACTTTTGGATTATGGTGGTCCGTGAATATTCCAAGCTTCAATATCCTGTATTTCTACCATATATTTAACCATGGTATTCGACCCTTCGTACTTGGGATATTCTTTCTCAAAATGGAGACTGCTGGTAGGACCCGACTACCCTGTTTATGTCGGTGCAAGTTCTAGGAACTTGAAACTGAGTGGAAAGCTGTCTCTATAAAGGCACTAGGGCTATGTGATTGATAACCGTTGTTTAAATTCTGAAAATCTATCAAAGGAAACATCTAAATTCTGATATGTTGACGCATCTAGGTCAAGTTTTCATAGTGGAAAATCCAACGCGGATACGTGTGTTGTGCTCCAATGGATTGGAGGTATTGCAACTTGGCTCCAATACATAGAAAATTAGCCCGTTAACCTTCTAGGCAATATTTTCAGCCTCTCGGTGCTCAGTTGCCACCATGCCTTTCTCTTTCTCCTGGGCGAATGTAGAGTGTGGGCGCCACTTGGAAGAGGTCCGAGGGGTACTTTCTTCCATCATCTTATCAACTTGCTCAAGAGACAGACCCTTGGTCTCTGGGACAAGGAAGTACGCATACACGAAACAAGCAGCGCAAAGGCTTCCCCAGACGAAGAAGACAGAGGACCTCATGTTGGCCTCACCAGGGTTGTCCCCTACCATGTAAGGAGTGATGACAGCAATGATGGTATTCCACAACCAGTTGGAGGCAGTGGAGAGTGCAACCCCGCGGGAGCGGATAGGAATGGGAAAGATTTCACCAATGAGAATCCAGGCTCCGGGGCCCCAGGTAGATGCGAAGAAGAAGATGTAGATGGCGATAAGTGCGACTTGGGCGTTGACGGCCGAAATATTGTTGGCAATGGTACTACCACTGTCACTGATGTGGGTCTTGTTAAAGCCAATAGTAACGCCGATGATAGCGACGAGGAATTGACAAATGAGCATACCCAACGCACCGAAGATCAGAAGAGGGCGTCGACCTAACTTCTCGACAGTGTAGAAGGAGATAGGAGTTGAGAAAACGTTGACAATGGTGAAGATCATCGACGTCAAGAACGTATTGCTGATCGCACCAGTGGCTTGGAGGAAAGTAGTGGAGAAGTAAAAGATGAAATTGACACCAGTCCACTGTTGCATCATCTGGAGGGAGGTTCCCAAGATGGTACGACGCAAGTTAGACTTCTGGACCCAAAGGCTACCGGTGAAACAATTCTTCCAGCTTCCGAACCAGCCAGCATCGGGGATAACGCTGCGCTCATACTCCTCGTTGGCGATGATCTCAGAGAGTTCAGCCTCAATGTATTCGGAATCGGGAGGCTGATCGCGGACAATGCAGAGGGACCTCCTGGCGTCCTCAATGCGGCCCTTCTTGAC
Source organism: Penicillium hordei (assembly GCF_028827395.1). Taxonomy (NCBI): domain Eukaryota; kingdom Fungi; phylum Ascomycota; class Eurotiomycetes; order Eurotiales; family Aspergillaceae; genus Penicillium; species Penicillium hordei. Next base: position 1,476,438 of record NW_026623147.1, on the reverse strand, counting down.
AAAGTAGCGAGGCGAGTCAGGGAGGAACAGAAGGCCAACACCCAGAACAATTGCCCAGACAAACTGGATTGCAATAGGAATGCGGAAGGAACCGGTGTCTGTGCGCTTTTCAGTCCCGTAGACCAAGCAAGACGCCAGCATGAGACCGATGGTGACACAGAACTGGTAGCAAGCGACAATGGCACCTCGAACGCTTTTGGGGCACTGTAAACAAAAGACAGAATGTTAGCATGTGGTTCAGAATGTCATCTATCCGAAGGTAGAGACGACTCTTACAATTTCACTGATATATAGAATGACAATGGCTGATTCGAAGCCAACACCAATGCCAGCAATGAGACGACCAGCCGCAATGATACCAAGAGCGTTACCCCCAACACCAGTGAGCATTTGAATGACAATACCAATGGCGTAAATCCCACAGCCGAAGATGACGGTCCATTTGCGACCAAACCACTCGGCTATATCACCTGCAAGGACAGCGCCAAAAAAGGTACCAGCGGAGAGAATAGACACAATGAGGGAGGAATGAGATGCAGTGAGCTTGGTACGACCGGGTTCAATGATGTCAACCCACATTTCGATACCGTTGACACCATTGATATATCCAGAGTCATACCCAAAGTAGATGCCTCCGAGCGAGGCAAAAGCGCAAAGCGCATAGGCTTTCCAGGTGATTGGTGCCTCAATGGAGTTGACATCTCCAGTTGCACGAAGAGACATTTTGGCAACCTCACAGGGAACGGTGGAGTAATCTATTGTACGCCCGATGAATCTAGATATGACCAGGGCAAGATAATATACGAAGTTAGCGAAAAGAAAACTTCCATTAACACAGCGACGAGCTCATTATATAGAGTTTTATCTCTGTGTCAGCCACATCGGGTTTATGCCAGTGAAGGGCTTTTTTTTTTTTTTTTGCCGCGCCTTTTGGCCTTTGCCAAGGATGAGATCCCACATGGGCCCAAGCATAACCCCCAAAAACGGGTTTAGGATCCATTCGACGGAGACTGGTATAATTACACTCTCACTCTGAACTTTAAGAATTGCCAACCAAGAACAAATTGATACCAGCGATGAGGTGGACTGAGAATAAATGTTCCCACTAGGCAATGATATCGCAGTTGAGTTTATTCGTATGCCCCGCCCTCCCCAGCTTTTCCACGCTGAAACATCTTTGCAGTCAGGCCACTTTTCTTTCCTCGTCCACTCGGAGGTAACGAGTGAGCAGGTTGCATTAGGGAAACCTTGTTTGGTATAAACCCGGCCTTGTTGCGCCTGAGAGATATAACCATGGGCTTGGCACGGTTACTTTCTCATTCAAACTTTTAGGAAAGCCGAGTCGACTGAATTACAAGGTATGCCGAGGTTTAACCCTATGTCTGTACAGCACGAGCCGGGGAAGGTCGGGCAGAAGTGGATTCAGGTCAAGGATGGCATAAATTGCCCGGAGACATGCCCGAGCGATCTAAATTTCCGCACTCACACGAAGCCGGAAAGGACCAACTAGAGTTTCCTTCTTCCGTGCCCTGCATGCCTTGCTGTCAAATGGCACATAATTAGATGAGGACAAAACTGAACCCCCAACCGGGACGACAAATTCGGCATTCCACCAAAATCCAACTCTGGGCTCATTAAAAATTACTATGGAGAAACCCCGGGGAGCGTGGAGCCCCGCTTTGCGGAGATTTCTCCCCGTGGGTTTTCCGCACTACCGAAAGGTTCAGGCCGTGTCGGGAGCTCATTGGCCAAGACGTCCGTCCCCCGTCCGATGTCTTAGGAATTCCCGAGTAAATTGTACGGTGTTCTCATTTTGGAACGGGATTAGAACCGTCGTATGGACGGCAAAGGACTCGATGGTTACTGTGGAAATTCGCTTACTAGTTGGAACGCCTGGACTTGCTCTGAGCAAGGAATGGGCTTGTAAGTCCGGGCGACTAAGGTGTGCCACCAGGGGCACAACTCTCTCATTGGTTAATATTGTCGGCCAGAATTCTAGATCCACTAATTAGTTAACTAGGTGTTAGTCATAATACCTACAAATGGCTGAAGACTAGGCAGGTCGACAATATTAGTGCCTTCAGTCTCGAGAGTTGTAATGATTTGCTCACCGGAAAGGCCAAATTGGAAGATAAGCGTCTTTAGCCATGAATGGAAAGTATGATTTATAGTTTTGGATGGTTGTAAGATCCTTAAGGCGCCTCTTTGTCATGCGGGGTATAATGTGTAGGTTATGTATGGCGTAGGGTATTATATATTGAATTGAAGGATACGCCGGCTTATAAAAGAGGTAATTTCATCTTTGTGTGGATCAATATCAACTGTAGGTCGATCGCCTAGCATATTGAGGGAAGTATAAATGTTGAGAGTTGTGCCCCCGGTGGCACCCTTAGTTGCCCGTAGTAAGGAAGATTGCGAGAAGGTACAAGACATTGCGCACGAGATTATCGGGGGAGGAGTGTATCACATCACCCACATTGTGAAAGCATAAGGGAACTTGGGAAATTACCTAGAAGGGGCAACCTTGGGGCAACTTTGGATGTTCCAAGGTTGGAAAAACTGGAAACTTCAAAAACCTTCCCGAATGCGAACTGCCACTTTAGGATTGGATTCTAACCGAATATGGTTTAGTCTCCTTGGCAACCATTAGATCTCCCGAGATCCTTATTGACCAAGCTGGGTAGATTCCATTATGTTCCTGCAAGGTGGACAACTACCATGTTTTGTGTTCCAAATTCCAAACTTCCTAGAGTACCTAGGTAGGCAGCTCGTACTGGTTACAGTGGAAAACTTGAAAACGTCTCAGATGACAAACCGATAATGGATAACCCCATGTCTACATCAAGGTTTATTGAGAACATGCCAAAACAGCTAAAGGAAAACCAGTTCAGTTCAGTATTCCATTGACGAGACACGCTTCCTTCCTTCTTTCTTCGTGACTATGTTATATGCCAACACAACTGCTTGTTCGCCTACGGTGATTCCTCCCCAGTGGTCCTTGGCGCGGAGATTCTCTCCCTCTCGGCAGAATAGGTCAGAACTTATACCCTGGATGTTCCTTCCTCATTTAACTACAACCACGGTAATGCCACGCTTCAAAATGCCAAACTTTGCAATGCCACCATGACATATACACACCATGGCCTCGAGGATCTCATCACGGAGACATGGTTGCCTCGGAAATGGAATTCGCGATTATAGGTAACTGGAGGAGGTTAGGTGATGCTGCCTCTCCAGAGCCCTAGGATCTGAAAAGCCCAGGCAATGTCAATCTCTACGGCGTTCAAATCTAGGATATGTGTCGTTGAATGATCAAGCGATCATTATGAAAAGCCTTGTGGGAAGTTTATACGGCCGTGATCCCAAGTACTCCTATTGGAGTGGTTGTTCTCAAGGCGGTAGACAAGGTCTTATGCTTGCACAGCGATATTCAAATGCATACGACGGGATCGCGGCTTCGGCCTCTGCTTTCTTGTGGATCGAGCCCGCCTCGTCTTCGCATGATCCAGTCCTAGAAGGTTGGACAGGTGCGTCTTCGGCACCTTTAGCGTGCGAGTTGGATTTCATCACAGCCCAGGTTATCGCAGAGTGCGATCCCAAGGACGGCGTTGTCGATGGAGTTATCTCTGATATGGACTCGTGTAATTTCGATGCACTTTCCTCTGTGAACAAAACATTCCACTGCTCATCCAGCAACAAAATAATGCCGATCAGCAAGATCGCTGCGCTGGTTGCCAATGCCGCTTGGTCAGGACCTCGAACCGCCGATGGCGAATTCCTTTGGTATGGATAAAACCCGGGATCTGATATCAGTGCTTTCGGTGTGACATCAGGGGTAAATCAAGCAGAAAGTGCAAGGAGCAAGCGTAATAAATCATGCACAGGAATATGCGCTATAACCGAATTCACATCAGATGATGGAGACGGCGTGGAGAGATCAATCTCCTTATGCGCTCGCTTTGGGATAGTGAAATCTGACTGGGATGAGATGAAAGAAAATTCCGCGCGCGGTCGGCTTCTAGAGCCTGAGACTGGGACTGCATTTCTTTTGCACGACGTTGGTCAACCAAGTCGCGCAGGCACTTGGTTATAGGTACACTCAACAGGATGGTGTGCACAATTCACATAACGCGGTTTAGTCTCATCCCACTATAGGTAAAGGTGGGCTTCTTGATTCAATTGTCCGAGATAAATCCATTTTCCATCCACAGAAGGAAGAAATATAAACAGGAAGAAAATCCGTGGTTAGCATGAAGTGGACCCGAATGGGTAACATCTCATTGGAGAATTGATGTTTAAATCTTTGGCCTTGCAACCCCGGAAAACATGGAGATTTTTGAATTTATATAGTACTGAAAAGCTTCATTTTTGCGGAATCAAAAGCTTCAAAGGTTCATATTGTACGAATGATTTACAATCCAATGTAAGTAGTTAACTAGAGGTAAAAAGCGGTGTTAAAACGAGGCATTCAGGCATCTAATGCCGTAGTGCGGATCTGTGGATCTTCTCCGCTTCTTACGCTCTTCATCTACTTCGTACGCCTTAATTTCAAGCCAATTCTATAATTGCCTAGTCTTATTCTTTATTTTGTGGGTTATGGTTCAGGAGGATAATATCCTTCTTTGGGCATTGGTAAGATTTAGAGTAAGACTGTGTATAATAAGTTCCGCAGTGGTACTTAGGAAGAATGGTTGCAGCGCCCTAAGCTGATACATAGTCATACTACATATAGCCTTGACAGCGAGTAAAATTGTGCTAATATATAGGAAAGCTGGCATGACCGCAGTAGAATATTCTCTATGAGAGAAAGTCCGTAGCATTGCATGTGTGACGTGGACAGAGAGAGCGAGCTGGTAGATAGCTATGTATAGCAAACACCTGGGCTGCAGGCCATGTTTGACTAATCACCTAACCTGTGTAATAATGAAAAAGTACATGCCCCGCCTATCTTGTTCACCTCCTCAGCACACCCGTTTATACTTATTCCTCGGAGTTCTTCTTCAATTAAGCATTGCCAAAAAGGATCTCATTACGTACGAAATGATGCCCTTCAAGGTCGACACAACCGTTCTCCTCTACATCATATTTATTGTGGTACGATATTGGAGTTCCACCCTGGCGATGACCTCTGTTAACAAATTTCGGAATTAGGGAGGGATCATCTCCTTGCTCCTTGGAGCGTGAGTTATTGCGCATTCTATCATATGTCTAGGTGGCATACGTTGAACGAAGATAGTGACTTATAGCTTTTTTGCGGAACAGGATATCTTGGGCTCGCACCACCGCACTACTTCTTCCCTTGCCGACATGGGTTCCAGCCATCGCAACCCTCATATCCCCGATCATGATACTCACACCGATAATTACGCGAATTCTTTCTACCCGTTTGAATAACGAGACAGCTCGCAATTACCGATGGTCCACAATACCTCGCATACTCGATCAGGTTCAAACAGTCATATCGACCATTGTGGCCACAGTAGCACTTGCGTACCTCTTTCCTGACAGGATTCTCTCATGTAACCTAGATCAACAATGGCAGGAGTTCTTCAAGTCGAAGAATTCACACGCTATCCGGTCAATCCAAGATGAATTCCGATGTTGTGGTCTTCGAAGTGTTCACGACAGAGCATGGCCTTTCAAGGACCGGAACCACGGGGACAATGCGTGCGAGTTGCAACTGGGATATCAGAGGAGTTGCTTTGCCCCCTGGAGAGAGCACCAGCATCGTACGTCTTGGATGGTTTTTGCGGCAGTTATTTTTGTTTTCGCTGCTAAGGTGGGTTTACCTAAGTGAGGCTTGTGGGTTATAGTGGCTTATATTCCGCAACTTTATACAGATCGCTTTCATTCGGATTTCTGGGCGTCCGACAGGTTGGATGAGCACACAATCGCAATCTGCCAGCCAGGGGGGGGGATTACCAGCGTATTTCACACCCAGAGGTGCAGGACGAAGGGGATATCGAGAATGGTATTCATGAGGAAACGCGAAGGACACTCTTATCCCAGTCAAACGCCGAGTATAGAAACAACTGGGAGGTAGACTAAGTCCGAGAAACCCTTCACCCAGCTGAGGAGAAATGTAGTTTCGCCGTGCATCCTTAGCCTACATCCGAATTGAGGGATATCAGACAATGTTGAGAGCGCATTACTGCCTCAGGGAGATAGAACCTTGTTTCCTCTCTTTCTGTCTCTCTTCGCAGCTAGCCAATACAAATCCTCTCATGTGCCAGCCTTTGTACCTTTGAATGGTCACTGTAAATTGCCACCTCAAACAAACCCCTTCAATGGCGAATCTTGGAAAATAACCTAAACGGTAATGAAGGTGACTTTCAGACGGCCAAATGCCAATCGATTCTTGGTTATATTCTCATTATGATCGATTTATATGCACTGAGGACTAACTACCTATTCCGTCCACTGTCTAGTTCGGATATTTCCCCCTTATGATCCGCGGGAAGTTCCCAACGCATTTGAGTGCCCCCTCGCAACTCAGAGCGCCCATCCCTGGCACCGACTGGAAGCTCAGACATCGTCTGCACTTGGTGTGGTATAATCTCAACTAATTCCGCATTCTTTGGCTTTTTATTCCTTGCAACGAAGAACCACAGTAGACTAATGATAAGGGCTAGACTAGCCACACCACCGACAACCCCACCTGCGATGGCACCTTTGGTCGATGGGTCGGATGTGTTAACTTCCTGTGGCTCGGATGTGGAAGAGGGTTTGTTATTAGCAGTAGTACTGGTTGTTGCTGCACTCTTTCCAAATAGGGTTTTAAAGGCTGGATCAGCCCACGATGAGGGAGATGGTGTGGCCTTGATATCGCTGGCCGTCGAAGAAGATAGGGAAAATGAAGATAGGGTGGGCTGTTCAGCTATTAATTTGTTGAATTAGAATTCAAAAGAGGGTAGAGTACTCACATCAAACGACGAACGCGTTGCCTCGGATTGAGCGTCATATATGAAGGCTGGAGCATCGTAACAGCCTGCCTGACTATCATCTGCCCAGGCAAGTCTTCCGCCAATTCCAAAGATCTGACGCCCGTATGTCACACATGTGAGGGTCATGCGAGGGTCATCGAGGGGGCCAGCAGAGTACCATTTGAAAGACGGAATTGATAAATAATTTCTAAAAGAAATGTCAGGCCATTGCGCAGGGATCGCGATAAAAAGAATACCACTCACACATCAAGAATAGTGTCTTTGGATTCCAGATCTGCCCCTCCAATAACATATATCTGATATGAGGACGAGGATTCGTCGTGCTGCACGGAGGCGCAGAATTGTGTTCGGGACGCTACCGTTCCCATCGTGGACTGATTATACCATTTCGCCCCAGCAATGTCATACACTTGGACATGGCTCCATGAGTTCTGAGACCTTTATTAGCATCCTGACTTTCATACTGGGATTCCCAAAGCTTACCGCGCTCATCGTAGCGTTGATTCCATCCTTGATCGAGGGAACGTCGCCACCAATATACACCAAAATTCCCTTGTCACCAACTGGCACGTATGAAAGCGAACCTTCCTCGACAGCTTCGTAAGGCCCATCGAGAGCTGTGTACTGGCCGGTTGTAGTATTTAATTGAATCATCCCCGTGGCGTAGTCCCTTGTTGAGTCTGTGATTGAAGCCGTCGTACCACTAGCCCGATAACCACCTACCCAAAAGCCAGCTTGGATAGCGGGTGCATTCGTATACACTGTCAGAAAGCCTATGTCAGAACCACATCTCGGTATAACGATCGAATTTCAACATACCACCGTACTCCAGTCTCGAGGGCTGGATAGTGCCATCCTGTTTGCTCCACGATTTTTCTTTGGTTGTATAGGTCCAGATCGTGTCTTCGGATGTGATGTTGTTCAGAAACCTGCCTCCATACTGATACAATGTCGAGTTTTCCGCGTTGGACCAGACCGCCATGTCTTTAACTATAGGAACAGCGGTGTCGATCTTGGTCATCTTATAGTTCTTGCCCTCGGAAGTGGAGAAAGAAGACGTGAGATCGAGCGTCACAAGATAATTATCTAAGAAACAGCATAAGTATACCAGGTTAAACTTGACGAAACAGCTTTTGACTTACTCGAAGCGTCACCATCATCTGGAATGAGTCCCCCATCCAGACCAACCATGTACAAAACATTGTTGGCAATATCCGCTGCACAATAAGCATCAGAGGTCTAGAACACGTTGGCATCTTCTCTACATACCTCCAAATCTGTAACTGCGACAAAATCCCCCAGATAGATCCGACAAAACCGTTTTCCTGGCAAAATTTATAATTCCAGCGTTGGCGAAAGAGGGACCCAATACCCAAATTAGCATAAACCGCCAACCCGCCATCTTAACCGTTTTGTAGCAAATACCCAACTAAAGAGAGTGTGCTTTTTTTTCAGGGTCCAAGATTACGCAGGCTGGGGAGCTCATTTATTTGTCAATCACGACTGTGTAAGAAGCTAGCAGTAAGTCTAATGGGACTTTAATATTATTATCAGGGGCGAGAAAAGTTCCAAAATTAGTTATATTAAGCGCTTGAGTCTTTTGTTGGATCGTTTTGATGAACACTGCATGATGCACGCGCCGTCAAGTTAGCGTGGATATCCTGCTAGGGTTGATTGGTGCATAGTTCCCGGCCCCCTCAGATAGCCAGGGCTTTTCTCTCGAAACGGGGAATCTGAGAACGGTCAATCATCATTTGACACACTCTTTCAACCATAGTGCCAGAAGTGGCCTGGCGCTTCGGAATTACCGTTCAATTGTGTCTCAGACATCAGTCATATGCAGATGTTTCCAAGGCAAAATGCTACACAACATTGACTAGCAGTGCTATATTGTGAGTAATCGGTGGTCTAAGTCGTAATTTTGAATAGTTTATTATGTATAGGTTACTATCTTATTTCCTATCTTCTTTTCATCTCGAATTACCACCGCTATATTCAATATGGTTAGAAAATAAGTCTCTGAAACACCAATAGTAGGGGAGAAGATCGATCGATATATTATGGTAGGTGTATTGGGTTACAGAACTAGTGAATATCAAAGGCTACTAATTACTAGATAACTATATACATATATGTATACGGACTAAACGTCAGTCTCTCTTTCTACACACTCGAAGTGGTACTTTCCAGTTTCTTCTCTTCTTGTCTTTCAACTTTCCGCGAACTCGCACTTTCTTCTCTTTTCTTAAATTTCCACTTCTTTCACGAGTCTTTTGCCCACTTTCACCTCACCTCAATTTAATGGAAATCAAAATGACGAACGAACAATTCTCTCCAACGTCATTGAAGGACTTCAGATCAAACCAACCTCTTCCTCTCCACAAATATACCCACCTACCAATATCAACCTTGCCAGGTCCTTACGACAATACATGGCATCAACTCTTCTCATTATGCACGGAAAGTTGAGTTCACAGTTGCGATGGATGAGGCCTACAATTACAAAATTGGCGCAAACGATTTCGACTCGCACGATCCTCCTTGAGGTTATCACACTTGGAAACCAACTCTCTGCGGTCCTTCAAACCTCACACCCGTCTAAGAAACTGTATTCGAATCTTCTACCCTACATTTACTTGCTGGTGTAGTCTATTCCAACATGATTGAGTGCGTCGGAAGCGGTCCCAGCATCCCACTCAAGCTCTGTGTGGCAATCTTGCGCGGCGAGGCAGAGGACATTGGAGAAACCGAAGAAGAATTCTTGGATTTGAAAGAGAAACGTCTGCAGAACGACCTGCTAGTAAGCATCTTTGCGGGTTTACGTAGTCTCCGTGAAATCGTTCAACATGCCGAGGCTGCATCATACATCATCAGTCAACTTTGCATCCACGACTAAGATCTCACTGATGAGATCATTCAATCATTTATCCTCTTATCAATGGCAACGAACATATGGCGTTTGATTATGAACTCTATACTCTCGTTCATGCGCTGGGTATATCCGGAGGACTCCAGCGGAATCCCCAGATTCCAAAGCAAGAGCCGAGAGCGTTTCAAATTTTAATAGTGGGTTGAGACAGAAGACATTGAAGGCATCTTTAGTTTTCCTTTATATTACTACTCATGCGCATCCATGGATGTAGTGTATAGACTACCCCCAGAGGTTTCTACTGAGAATACAATGGACTCCGATGGGCCTTGCCTAATATGCTAACATAAAGTCCAAGGTTAGATGCCATGCCCGGAAGCTTGTGCCGATATAAGATAATAAGATTGAAACTAAGTAATTAAGCAACGGTGTGCTACATAAAAGGTTTCCCAGTGCTGCGAGGGTGATCTCGCGCTTTGCGGGGTTTATGTCGTGACAGCCAGCACATTCGGAGTATCAGCACATCATGGCGCGATCACAAGGTTTAACCACGCAAAGCTGACCAATCTGCGCTATTTAAATGGTCTTTCATATCTCACATCTGCTGTTCTTCCAATTACCTTTTGCATAACCAATATGTCCGCTGTTCAGACTATCACTGTGCCCGCCCCGCCCGATATTCAGTATCAACCTGAATATGAAAAGTACAAGGAGCGTACTCGTCGTCGAAAGGAGACTGAGACACTCCAGACCACTTTGCCAGCCGGCTTCCCGCAGAAATTGGTATCGCCGCTGGTCTGGGAAGGAAAAGATGTTGAGAAGCGGGATGACTGGGTTTATCAGTTGAGCGATAATCAGCTGGATGAAATCGACGCTGCTTTGAAGAGCTTCAAAGGTAGGTAATTACGGTCGTAGTACGTAGATACTATTACTAATTTGGCAGCTCTTAATTTATCTTTGGGGCATATCAACCAGTCGACTTTCCCTCTACCCACCCTTCGGCCTGTTCTTCGAGACCTTTCGAAGGAGATCCACACCGGTCGAGGATTCGTCGTTCTCCGGGGTTTGCGCATTGATGATCACTCTCGAGAGGAGAACATCATCATCTATACCGGTGTATCTTCTCACATCGGCAATATCCGAGGACGTCAGCAATACGCACGACTGGCCAATGGCACTTCACCCGTGATATCCCATATCAAAGACCTCACTAGCACCACCCAGAGAGAACTTATCGGGGCCCCTTCAAACACGCCTGATAAGCAGGTTTTCCATACTGATGCTGGCGATATCGTCTCACTCCTTTGTCTGAACCGAGCCGCAGAGGGAGGAGAAAGCTATCTTTCTAGCAGCTGGCATGTGTATAACATCCTGGCCAAGGAAAGACCCGATCTTATCCACACTCTGTCTCAGGATTGGCCAGTCGACGGGTAAGAATCACCAAGTGCTAAGGGAGCGTATTTGCAAACTAACACTGTTCAGCTTCAATAACCCGGCCAGTCCCTATACCCTCCGCCCGCTTCTATACCACCAGCCAGCCACTTCCACTACTCCTGAGAGGGTTTTAATTCAGTATGCAAGACGATACTTCACTGGATTCCTGGCTCAGCCCCGATCGAAGGATATCCCCCCTATCACGGAAGCCCAAGCCGAGGCACTCGACGCTTTGCACTTCTTGGCAGAAGAGCACAGTGCCGCTCTGGATTTCCAGAAAGGCGACGTCCAATATGTGAATAATCTTAGCATTTTCCACGCGCGGAATGGGTTTAGAGATGAGCCTGGTCAAGAGTACGTCCTTGTTCTTTCACATGTGCTGTTATTTTATGGAGATGCTGACGGTATGGCTGTATTAGGCGTCATTTGTTGAGACTCTGGCTGCGAGACCCTGAAAACGCATGGGAAACACCCCAGCAACTCCAAGAACGCTGGGATACAGTCTACAAAGATGTTGTAGAGGATCAGCAGGCGTTCCCATTGGAGCCGACTATTCGCAAGAGTGTCTGATCGTGAGAATAATAGCATGAGAAGGTCAAGTTCTAGTCACCTTTAGTTTAGCATTTGAATTCAATATTCGGCTATATTTATATCGGTTATTCCAACTGTCCAGCTAGCCGTAAACAGAAGAGGCTCCCGCGCGACAAGATGCGGCATCATTCCGGGGTACCGTTCCGTCATCTTAAATAGGATCGGCTTCACTGGCCACAAACTTAAACATCTCAACGCCACGTCGAATCCTAAATTATGGAAGGATACCCCGCTCTTAGACTTGGGCGTTGGGTGTATGCAATATCAAAGACCTCGGTCTGGATCCCTCCAATACAGTGAATAGGTTCGCAAGGGCCTAGCCCTCAACAAGCCCGCGATCAAATACTCGGTATAGACCAAGCCTAAATACCAGAATAGGCACTAAGCTAGGCACTAAGCCGTATATTCTTGGCATTCCTGGGTGGCGGAACCAACTGCCGACTACGATCAAAGAATGCGGAATGAAATCAACACAATGTCTCGTGCGGGGACCCCGGATTTCCCCAGACCGGATTATGGAGTAGCCAAATATATTTTAAAAAGAGTTTATATTCCACCATCATATGTTAATCATCCTGGTGGGTACTTGTCTTGATTCAAGGACAATCTGAAATACCAAAAATGGACCAGGAAAAGATATACAACGAGACGGTCGAGGACGTCAACTCCGCGATTTCCGTGCCAGACATAGATCCAGCGGCAGAGAAACGACTCCTATGGAAACTTGACATCCATGTCGTTCCTATTCTCATGTTTTTATTCTTACTCGCCTTCCTTGATCGTATCAATATCGGTAATGCGCGAATTCAAGGTCTTGAAAAGGATTTGGGGATGAAGGGACATGATTACAATATCGCTCTGTTTATCTTCTTCATTCCTTATATCCTTTTCGAGGTTCCTAGCAATCTCCTCTTGAAAAAGGTATCGCCGTCTTGGTGGCTGAGTGGGATTATGTTTTGTTGGGGTATGTTTAAATAAATTGATATAAGGTGAAAGGATTGGGACTAAACTCCATCATATTAGGCGTTGTTACAACATGCCAAGGTGTTGTAAAGAGCTTCGGTGGCCTCGTTGCGTGTCGCTTCTTGCTTGGGTTGTTTGAGGCTGGATTAATGCCAGGTTGGATAGCTTTTGATCCCTTGATAGCACCAATGCTAATGTTCTAATGCAGGCTGCATCTACTTGATTGCTATGTACTATAAGCGCCACGAGTTGCAATGGCGATTCAATGTTTTCTTCAGTGCTAGTATCATGGCCGGTGCAATCAGTGGAGTATGTATTCCCTGCGTGGGGGAGTGGTTCTATGCTAAACCATTCGTTTTTAGCTTCTTGCCTACGGAATTGCCCAGATGGACGGTGTCGGAGGATACAGCGGCTGGCGCTGGATCTTCATCATCGAAGGTCTACTTACAGTATTCACTGGAATTGCTGCCAAATTCCTCATCGTCGATTGGCCCGAAACGTCTACTTTCCTAAATGACGAGGAACGTGTTTTGCTGCTTCGACGGCTATCAGAAGATCGCGGTGAAGCACAAATGAATCGCTTTGACAAGCCAGCAATCAAGCGCACATTCTCAGATATCAAGATCTATCTTGGGTAATATTGCGTACCTTTCTTCCATGATAACTTTCCACTAACAACGAATCAATATTAGTGCTATTATGTACTTTGGGATTGTCAATACGGGCTACGCAACATCATTCTTCACCCCAACCATCCTCCGCCAGCTCGGTTGGACATCTGTTCGAGCTCAAGTGATGAGTATCCCGATCTACGTCGTTGCAACAGTAATCGCACTAGCTACAGCCTTCATTAGCGACCGACTTCGCCATCGATTTACCTTCACATTGATGGGATGTGTCATCGCCACAATTGGGTACATTATTCTCATATGTCAGGAGTCAGTGCCAGTCGCTGCCCGATACTTTGCCCTATTTGCGATCACGGGCGGAGGATATATGACGCAGCCGATGTTGTTGGGCTGGGTGAGTAACAACATGGCTGGGCACTACAAGCAATCGATTGCCTCAGCCATGCAGATCGGCTTTGGTAACTGTGGCGGTCTGGTGGCTAGCAATGTTTTCTTTGACTCGGAGGCTCCAACATACAGAACTGGGTTCGGTGTCAGTCTAGGGATGGTATGGATCTGTGGTGTGGCATGTACTGTGTTCTTTGGTTATTTATACCGTGAAAATCGGCTGCGTGAGCAGGGTAAGAGGGATCATCGGTACCATTGGCCCAAAGAGGAGCTTGAGAATGCTGGGGATGATCACCCCAGTTTCCGGTTTACTTACTAAGTATGGAAATTGAACTTCTACATTCAAAATGTCTATCGTCTGCCAGTATAGATGTATAGATGTATAGATGTATAGATGTATATATGTATACATGTATACATGTGATAAACTCTGGGCTGTCACCTGCTCAGTTTGAGTTTTCATAGTATTTTTGTATACTTTCCACGGCTTATGGCCACCTGGCCAACCTTGAATGATTGATCTATTCGATTTCCTCGTTTCTTATTCGTCAAGAAGAACCCATCTTCCAAGTTCCCTGGGTCAATTTATGCCAGACCATCCTTGATCGGCATCTCCCTCCCGATATGACGTAGTACGCTACACCGGTTTTTTGTTCACCATTATCGTTATCTATATATTATTATTTAGGAGATCCTCAAATTCCTACCGGTGAGAAATAGTAGATCAGTCTAAGTTCGTATGCATCTGCCGATCATGACCCAGAAAAACTTGTGGGGGAAGTATAGCGACTAGCGACTAGCGACTACTGCGTGTTAAAACGAGGATATAACCGGGGATCCAATAATACTACAAGGCACAACCTCGCGGGTCCCGCGGAGTTAGATGATAGAACCAAAGTAAACTACCTATATATTGTACCTACTTAATCAAAATCAATCCCTCTCCACACATTCCAATCCTCCCAACTCAAATCATCTTAGATGCTGTGAACTCCCTCAATCTCCACAAAATGTCGAGAACACTCTCTCCGCAGAAGGAGCACGTCCAATCCGTGACTCCAGAATACCCATGGAGATCCGACAACCCGTCCGGTCCACCTCAAGGACCGCCCTCCGTCCCCAGTGGCATAAAACGACTCCGAAACACACTATCAAAGCTCTCACCATCCGCTTTCGCGGAAAAGGAACTCCTCCGAAAACAGAACCAGTACAAGAGTCCCCTGACACAGAGAAACGTTGACACCTTTGTCACCGAGCAAGAATGCAACGAAGCCTACAAGCCCAATCTACACTCGCCCCAAATCCAAGTCACTGAATGGTTACGGCGAGTCTCCTGAGCGCGAAAGTACCAGTTGCACGCAAGTCCCTATGGGAATGAGCACGAGCACGGGGATGTAAACGTCAATGCGAATACGACAGAGTTCCGCTAGGCCTTCTCTCGAGCTTTCTCTCTCCTCTTCCCCCTCCCGCCACTCGCACTCCAGAGCGCCCGTCAAATATGGGGAAACTCAATCCTGGCACTAAAGTGGCCTTTTTTTTTTTTTTTTTCTGGGGGGCCAGACAAATGACCTGTAATGGGTTGCTCCATGGGGAAATTCATGAACCCCTGTGCTGAGGTTATGCTTGGCGTTAACGTCATGATTTGCTGGTATACATGCCGAGAGTGATATGCTCCGCCCTTTTTTAAGAATTGGAATTTGGAAGAGATGTACAAGGTACAAAGTACATCAATGTATACGTGTCTAAATAATGTTTGGATTATAAGTTTTAAGCCCGATGTGGGTATAGCGACGTGGGTGAGGTTTACGCCAGTTGTTTAATATTGTACACAATGTATTATTATTCGCAGAATTGTTACTAAACTAATACTACGTCTTATTCAAAATGATTATTTACATGTAAATATGTTGTATAAAAACAGAAGGAGACCCGAGCTGTTTCTCAAGTGTCAAGTGGATATAAGCGGGGTAAGTTTAGCGACAGCTAGAGTCTGCCTTGTATTACTCCCAGCGTTAGTATATTGATATATTGAAAGGTATATATCAGACACAGAGGGGAGCAATAGCGCTTCCTGTATATTGGAAACCTCACCTCCAACTCCAAGATGTCACCCAAGAAAGTAGCAATAATCGGTAAGTCCAGAGACCCCGCGGGCACAACTTTATATACCCAGGTGGTATATCCAACCTAACGTTCACATCACATCCTACAGGCGCCGGTCCCTCGGGCCTAGTCACCGCCAAAACCCTGCTTCATAATTTCCCGCGCGGGACATTCTCTCCAATCATCTTCGACAGCCAGGACAAAGTCGGAGGTCTGTGGTCAAGTCACCATCATTCTCCCAATCAGGTCAATACGCCCCCGGTTACACTAGACCCTCGAATGCGGACCAACCTCAGCTGCTTCACGGTTGCTTTTTCGGATCTTGCCTGGGAGTCTGTGATACCTGACGCGGATGTTCCGGTTTTTCCTCAGGCGAGACAGGTTGGAGACTACTTGACCTGTTATTCAGAGCGGTATATTCCAACCCATGTACTTCGGCTAGGGTGTAGAGTGGTAAAGACTATACGAAGGGTTGAGAATGGAGATGATCCGAAGTGGAAGGTCCAGTGGGTTCACGAGAGGTATGTTGGAACTTACTATCCTCGTGTATCACTGTACTCGAACTGGATGTTGAACTCACAGCCATATATAGTACGAAGAAAGCTCAGACGGAATATGAATTACCGGACGATGGAGTGTCTTCAGAAGATTTTGACCTGATTGTCATCGCCTCTGGGTACTTTGCCCAGCAGTATGTTCCAGATATACCAGGTCTAAAGCAATTCCAAAGCCAAGGCCAAATCATCCACAGCTCTTCCCTCCATTATGAGCGAGAGCAGCCATCTTTTAATGAAACCAAAGATGTGAATGGCCAGGTTGTCGTCATCGGCGGCAGCATGTCAGGCGTCGAAGCCGCATCTGCTGTTGCTCTACGCCAATCTTCATCCACACTTTCCACACACAGAATTGAATATCCCCAAGAGACAAAGGTGCACCATATACATTCAAGACCCTTCTGGACTTTACCAACTTATCTCCCACATGAATCTTCCGATGGGAGTCCATCTTTTTTACCCTTGGACTTGGCCATGTATGACCTAGGCCGCCGGCCCCCGGGTCCAATAGACTACGCCTTGGGGCCTATCCCGGAAGAAAAAGCAGTCAAAACAAACAGTTACTTCCAGTCATTGCTCGGAAGTGACTATGAGAAATACGCGCACATGGATTCACCACATGGCGCCGAAGAATCCAGAACCCAGCCACCATGGGTCGCCATAGGCAATGATTACGCCGAGTTCGTCCGATGTGGAGCGATTCAGACATCGATGGGCCGGGTGACTTCTGTGAAATCTGATCCAGATACTAAGCAAGCTTCAGTTCAGTACGAACGGCCCGATGGGGTCACCGAGATGATAGAAAATGTGACGACGATAGTAATGGCCACCGGATTCACGCCGTACAAGTCATTGTCCTTGCTACCAGATGAAGTGTTGACGACCCTTGAATACTCTAAAACGGATCCGTTCTCACCGTTGATTCTCGACAAGGGAGGCACCGTCCGCTCGGAAATCCCCGATATCGGATTCGTCGGATTCTACCGTGGCCCGTACTGGGGCGTGATGGAAATGCAAGCAAGGTTCCTTGGAAAAATATGGAGTGAGGTGAACAACAGTGTGCTCTGTGAAACAGATGACCAAAAGCAAAGCCTTCGCAGTCTCAGATTGGCACACCCGGATTTAGCCCGTGGTCAGTTCCCCATGGGCGACTATGTCGGATTGATGGAGTCGTTCGCCAAGGATTTAGATATTAGTCGCTCAGCACTGGGATCAGGCCATGGTCGGTCTGGGCCCGCTGTTCCTGCGAGGTATACTTTTGTCGATACGCAAACGCCAGGCACAGAGAGTGAGACAGAAAAGACATTAGGTGCTTTGCGCGACGCTCTTGTCCCTGGCCACGAGACAACACGGAAGGCCGCAGCGTCAGCTATCTTTCGGGCTCTGCATGGGACTTGGAAGTCTTCACAGAAAGCAGGTGCTACTCGATGTGAAGCATCTGGGACTTTAGCCTTTTACCCGCGGTACCCAACTAGCACGGCATATGATAGAGAGTATGTCTGTGTGGAGGCAAATGTGGGCTCGACCGTGCGGGAACAGCCTTTGCAAGACAATGTGCGGTTCATTATGCGCTTGGCTGAAGTGGAATCTAAACCTACCACTTCACGAATCGAGATATGGTCATCAGGCTTGGTAGATAGGCTGTCAGCAAATCAACTTATCCAGGTTTGGGAGTTGACGCCTCTATGCCAGGAGAGGAAAGATGGGGCGTCTATTCCTGGGGAATATATAATATCCGCCAAGAGCGTTGATTCGGGTTCTGGGGTCAAGTGTTTGTATACATTCCATTTCAAGGGGGTTTCTATCTTGTCCTGGGAATATGTTGAGACGGACAATTTGGAGGAGAAGGGGGAGTTGACTTCTTATTTCTACACAAGAGACTAAGGATAGAACTAAGATGGGATATTTGAGTACTGAATACAAGGGCAGGCCTGATAGAATGGCTTTTATTGTATAGAAAGAAGAAAAGTTCTATATCAACATATCTATTAGATATTCCAGACCAATGTAACCATCACTTTTTGAAAGTGATCTTTTCTCCATTGCAATGCAAAAAAAAAAAAAAGATCTGACAGTCACCTAACAAGCATCTAGACTCAACTTTCTTGAGCCTCAAAGGAACATCTTGGTTGATCTACAACAATATTTCCCCGATTTGGCAGGTCAGAAAAAGAAAATCCCCCGTGGCGGGTTCCCGGGTACAGCCAGAGGCGAAGAGTCTAGGCGAATCTGTTTGGACGGGGGCAAAGGAGTCATCACCCAGCCAATCACTGCTATGAAGACAGAGGCTTGGTTTAGTCTGGGGGTGGATATCTTCTTTTGATATCCGGGTCTTCGGCCGGGGAATTTTTCTACATTGCTATATTTATCCATATATTCTACATACCTTCACATATATCTTCCTGCAAATATAAAGATCTTAAGCACTGCAGCTCAAAGTCTGCAGTTCCAATCCGAAGAACCCAAATTAGGGTTGTGAAGCTTATACTTTTACATATTCGCCACACCCTCTCGACTACATGAAATATCCTCATATTCTTTGAAATCCTTGAAACTACACATATCTCCAATCCAAAACCCTCCTCCTCAGCCCAATTACAATGTCCCCCAGCAAAGTCTCAAACCCAACCCCAGACACCCTCGACCCAATCTCCACATGGCGCGCCTGGCAGACCCTCACAATAATCTACACAATCCTCCTAAACCGCCAGATCCGCCGACGCTGGCTCCTCGAACAAAAAAGCATGCAAAACAAACCAATCTGCGAACGCTTTCAGCCCTTAATCTTCCTCGAGCCAGTGCCAACCCTTCAAAAGCCCAACACAACCCCAACACCATCCAAAAACGCAACCAACAACCCCTTCAACACAACCACAATGAACAAACTACGCACAAAAGCCGCTCTCCTCCGCGCGCGTGTCGAAAAGGGCAAGGAACTCGCCTCCGAGATCGAGCGTCGCATGGTTCAGAACCCGCCTATTAGGTTTCCGACGCATTTCTGTCATACTTGTGTCCAGGACGGGGAGAGGGTTGAGGTTTTGCTTACGAAGTGTGGACATCGAGTTTGTAGGACTTGTCTTGAGTATGGAGTTGATGGGGATGGGGTTTATGAGTGTAGTATTTGTTTTGCGCCTACGGGATTTGTGGCGCGGAGTCCGCTGGCTTCGGGGAAGGTTTCTGCAATTTTGAAGGAGGTGGATGAGAATGGGGAGGATACGGATGGGGAGTGGGAATTGAGTGATGTTTTGCTTGCTGGTTGTTAAGTTGGGTATGAGAGAGCTGGAGAGGTATATTGCATTTTATATAGCCATATTGGTATTTCTAGCAACACCTTTCATGTTATACTTGGGTGTAAAACCCATAATGAAACCAAAAGTATGAATTTATGTGCAAGGGACAATTTATAACCAAAATAGCCCTCCTGGGCTGGAAGAAGGTGTCCTTCTCCAAGATCCAGTCCAGGTCTAACCAAAAAAAAGAAAGAAACCCAAATATTCTTCCGATGCAGAACACAATCTAGCGAACCTCTATTAACTAGAGTGGACAAACACCAAGAAAAAATCCAAAAATGCATCGTGAGCCATAGCCTGGCCATCCAGGCCATGGGAACGCCTTTTTCGCACCGAAATTGAGAAAGAGGAATCCAAAACGTGGGGACATGATGCCACCGGGGAATGAGAAGGGGGGTCATTATACAGTAATTATGAGAGCCAATGCAAAACAAATAAGCATCTACCCCAAAGCGTGCATGAATCCTGGAGGTGGCAGGAAGAGCAGAGGGTGTGAGGGACAAAGCCCAAGACACGAATTGCAGCAGCAATTCCGAGAGAAATCATATATGATCCTTCTGTCTTCAGCGGTCCTCTGCTCTCTCTCCACCGTCAATGACCATGTTGACTTCCTTGATAGGATGCAGCAACATAGGAGGAAGACACATGCGGCCCTCACCAGCCAGCTCCTGTTGCTCACCGCCGTCATTGTCGACGCGGAGACCAAGCCAGCGGCGCCAGAGGTTCGGCGAGAATCCCGCCGAGTAAAACCAGGTCGTACCACGGAAGTTGTGTTCACGATCGCCGAAGATGGACGTGCGAGCGCCACCAGAAGCTCCGTTGCGACCGGCATTAAACACTGATTCCAGATGGCGGGTCGGCCAGCGGCGGTCGAGGTAGACGGCGTGCGGGACGAAGACAGCCTTGAAGCCGTGGTGCAGCGCGGTGGTCGCCGGCCACATCTCCGAGAACATGCTGTGGCGCTTGAGGCTGCACTCGCGGTGCATAGTGATGAGCAGTTTGCGGGAGATTCGCGACGCGGTGATGATTGCGGTGCGTCGTGGTGGCATGCCCTTCTCCTTGTTGTAGCCTGTTACGTCGTCGCGCAGCAGCCAGGTCGTGCCCTCGGGGTCGTAAAGCGGATTGAAAACGACCAGGTCGGCGTCTTCACCCACGCCCCATTGGTACTGGTCCTTATCCATGCTTGTGGGTGGGATGCCCTCACCCTCGACCTCAAAGATGTCTCGTTCATCGGGGCGCTCGGGACCCCAGATGGACTTGTCGCCCTGTTGCTGCATTGTGCTCCGCGTGTTGCCTCCGTTGCCTGCCGGACCCTTGACAGCGCTCCACATGTTGTTGGCAGAGTTGGTACCGCTCTCAGTCTGCACGCGGACCATCTGCCGGAAGTCTTCCCATGAGCCGTGGACGGACGGAACATAGAACCGGGCATTTCGTTCCCAGAGACCCTTTCGTGGCTGATTCTTCGCCCACTGGCCGACCTTGTCGAAAAGGTGGTACCAGTGCCCCGTGTAACGCGCATCCATCTCCCAGTTCCAGAAGTAATCGTACTCAGGATGTTGGAAAGCGAAATACTGCATGGGCATATACGTGCTGCGGTAGACGCCGTGGATTGGCAAACCGCGAGTCAAGGTCTCCTCCAAACCGGGATACATCAGGGCCATCTGCGGCTCAGACCAGAGAGTTCCCATGCCACGGAACTCCTCTGGCAGCGCATCATCAAGCACACGCTGGTATGTCTCATCATCAGACCAGATCTGAAGGTTGGTATCCTTGACATGAACCAAGAAGTGAATAGTATACTCGCCACCGGACATCAGTGAGAGCTCTGAGATGACAGAGCGCATATACATAATGTCCTCTGGGGTATAGTGGAAGTCGTGCCATGTGCGGATAACCACTGCAGTACGCGGCAGACGCTCAGATCCAACCTTGGGCGGTTCCTGGCGGCTATCTTCCGCAGGTGGCAGGGTGTTCACCTTGGGAACACCCACAGGCATAGAAACAAAGCGGTTGAGACGCGGCTCCGGCAGCTCGTTAAAGCGATGGCGATTGGCCGCGTGACAGCGACGTTGCGCAGCAGCCCAATCCACATGTCGGAAGTCCACTGGCGGGATATCCTCCCACACACGGTCGGCGCCCTCACGATGCCCATCCATGCCCGCGCCAATACCGCCTTTCTTGACCCCGTATCCCAACCCGTATGGACCCAATCGGCTAAATCGATCAAAGCACATGTCGTCCCGAATACCCAACATTGTATTCGAGCCTAGCGCTGGGTCCGGGAAGCCCTTTGGAACTCCGGGGTAGCTTTGGATAGGCGGAACCCGTAGCGAGTTTTTTGCATTGAGGAAGCACTCGCGCTTCTCGCCGTGTTTCTCTATGTATTCCGGCGACTGGTAATCAGGATAAGGATTGAACACATTACTCAACATGTTCGGGGCCAAATCCCTCTTGGCCACTTTGTTGGCGTCCTGCTCTGGCTTCGGCTCATTGTGCTCGTCGTTTTGGTCCGTCCGCAGACCCAGGTCGTCGGAGTCATCACCGGGGTACTCGGGGACATTTTCCGAGCGTGGGACCAAGGCAGATATACCGCCCTCATAGCGATTGAGGAATGGGAAGCTCTCCCACAGCGGCGGCTTCGGGGTGCCGACCTTGGGCAGATCGACGGCGACTTGTTTAACGGAGGTGGAGATGGTAAAGCGGAAGAGGGTGAGGACGAAGAGGACGAGGGCAGCGAAAAGGGCGAAGCAGAGCCAGCGCATGATCCGCTGGGGCACGCGGAAGCCGACGTTAGCTTGGGGGCGGCGAAGACTGCCGCCAGCTACGACGGGCGGCGGGTAGGAGCCCGCGACATTGTTATCGTCCAGCGACTCGTCGTCGGACTCGGGGTCATCGCTCAGGTGGTGGTGGTATGCATGGCGCCCGGAGGTGGGTTGTTTTTCGATGTCTGTTTCTCGTGAATTATAGGGTGATGGGGACTTGTAGGCTGCGGAGTGCCTCCTCGCCTGGACGGTCATGATGCCAGACAAGATGTCAACATTGAATGAGTGGGGTAATTCCAAGGTTGTCCAAAATCACTCAATCAGTGGCGCATCTATTTAAGAAGTGTAATAATAGAATAATCGGTTCAATAATTCCCAAATCAGGGGTGGTTGTTGGAGGGAGGGAGAGGCACGCGATGAGCTGTGTTGTTGATCGTCGGCCTGGCAATGGGACGGCTCAGGCTTGTGTCACTTTAGAGTGATGAAACAGGTAAAAAGAGATGGAAAAAAAGGTGAAAACAATGAAAAGGAGTATGAAATAGTCGAAACAGCGTCAAAGCAGACAATATTCCCGAGCAAAACATGAGATAAACAGCCCTAAAGGGCCCAAGCCGGTATTTTCAGCAGGTAAAGTGCCAAGACCGTTGGCGCTCCAAGAAATGAAGGATTACGCAGTTGTCTCCTCAAATGGACTGGTCCTAGCCCTAGCGGGTCACTTCTTTTTTTAATCTATTTTGGTTCGGATTTTATGGGTTCGATGGTTTTATGGCTTCTATGGCTTTTATGGGTATTATGGGTCTTCTAGACGAATCTACTTGATCTTATGTGTATGCTAGATTTGGGTCACATTGATATCAAAGGGTATACACATTTTTGAAGTATCTAGCTACAACATCATTAGGGAGTGAGTATATCAAAAAAAGGCTACTAATAATATTACTAAAAAGAGAGCTAGGGTCTTTGGTACGTAACATCCTACAAAATATATCCATAAAATTACTCGATTCTCCATGATCAAGTCCCTAAACCTTTATACAACTCAGGCTTTTCCTCTTCCTCGGCATCTTCATACAGATCTTCAAGAGCTCCTCCGTTAACAGCGACATCCTCATAGATTGATCGGTCATCTTCGTCTACCCCGATACAAGCAATGAAAGCCCCAAATTTCAGTAACATCGAGTTGAGAATCAAACGACACATTCGGCCATTGCCATCCATAAATGGGTGGATATTCACGAAAATATGTGCATACTTCGAAGCCAAGGCGATAGAGTCGATTGTTCCATTTGTTGTAACTTCTTTCAAATCGCGCTTGAGCTCGTGGAACATGGACTCCATTTGTATGGAACCAAGGAAGGATGAGGGAATGCATGTAGACCCGCACTAACTTCGATAAACGCCACTATACTCCGTCCAGGGGGTAGTCTCGGCGTCCACTTTATAGGTCAGAATCCTGTGGGCTTCGAGGATTATTTGTTCACTTAGATCCTGGCCACGGATGCACAACTGGTCCATCATAAATTTTGCAGCTTGTGCATGTTGCACAACCTCCCGGCGACTGCGTAGGACAGCCGAAGTGTCTGCTGGAAGGTGTTGGTGGATCAGACTCTCCTTAAAAGACAAGTACTCCTGGTCTTGCTCTTCGATCTCTTCGGGGATTTCTTCACCACGGAAGACCGCAACATAAAGTTCGAGAGTAATATCTGAGCTACTACCAGCTTTCTCAATTTTGTTTGAGCCATACACCATCCATGCAAGGGCGTGCAGGATATGGTTCTCAAATGCCGCTTCTTGGCGAGGGGTGAGTTCGGTTTGAAATAAATCGGACAGCTCATTTGCGATGACAACCTCGCGGAAGACGGTCTCGGGCTCAAAATCTTCGCGGGCTATCTTGAACTCGTAGGAGTCCTCCATGACCACGGTAAAATAGGCCTCGACTCCACGCAGAGTACGAGCAGACATGGTTGTTTGATCGAGGGGAAGTGTAGATTCCATGTGTTGAATAGTATTGAATATGGTTTGGTCAGGCTTGAAGCTGGGTTGTGATTATGATGAGCAGAAGATGTATAGATGTAGATTTGAACCTAAAGGTATCTAACTATGTCTATTCAGGTAATGTCTTTGGTGGGAGAGAAAGAACCTTCGAAGGAACGCGAAGGGAAAGAACTACCTAGATACATGCACTATTACTAGTCAAGGACGACCACTGTACAGTCTATGCTTTTTATCGCCTTCACATACATCTAAAAAGACATCTAAAAAGAACATTCAGAAACAAATCATAGTGTTCTTACATATAACGTCTCTAATATCGATCGGCCGAAATTAGTAAAGTCTTACGTCGTCAAGGATTGTACATAGTAGGCACAGTCAAAATAAGGTTGTGAGCCTCCGTATCCGCCAAGGATAGTGCATTTTCCACCAAATTCTCCTGCTTCTATAAGCCCTGGGGGGTGCTTAATAGATATGTCAGCACGGGCTTAACTTAGCCCCTTCCTCGACCTTCGAAGCCCCATCACACTTTTCTATAGCACTCCCCAGGTGACTGTTTTACAAAATTACAAGGCCAATTATTGCTAGAATTCCTTGGGTCGATTTGAAACGCAACATGCACACCTTTTCATGCTCTCGATCCCAGAATATGAGCTTCTTTATGTCTCGCCTAGGCAGACGACACTTCATATCTCGCTCTCCTGAGCTCTATCCCAAGACACAGTACAATCAAAGTAATCGGATTTGGAGCACACAATAATCCTATCGAAATGCGGTAAATAGCAGGTTCTTTCTCTTCCAGGAAAGAAGATCTCCGAGGAAGATCTACACCGATACACCAAGCACCAGTGGCTGTGGCTGTAGCTGTAGCTGCACATTTCATTTTCGGTTTTTGACGATAATTGTAACTTGATTCGAATTCCAAGGTTCAATGGAGAAAAAATAGTTGTCCAAGCGTTATGTGAACTTTAACCTACAGCAACTAGTTCGGGTTGCCGTCAGTGTTTGCTAGGGAGCTCAATCCTGTGCGTTGCTGTCCTGAGGAACTTGCAATATAATAACATGCTAATGCTCACACTAGGCACTAGAGTTACAAAGTGTACAGAAGCCCTACACAACAAGGCATTTAGTTTGACAATGGATAACGGTTGCGAAGTTTTCGCATAGCTCTCGAATCCCAACGCCGGGCCTGCTCGTCTCACGATTACTTCCCAGATCGCCACACGCAAGCTGGTGGGATTTCTGATTCGTGTTTTCTACATACAATATAATTTAACTCTACAGCTTTCCGACGTGCTGAAAATCCCTTTTCCTCGAGTTCTAGCACGGTCCTTTGACTCGGCAAGTAGTCCTGTGGGGATTGAGTATGTCTTTGAAGAAAAAGCGCCCGGTGTTTGCCTGGGCTCTGTTTAGAATCAATGGCCTCGAAAGTCAACGCTCCAATTGATCACCCAAGTGGTTGATATTCAAATCACTTTAATCCGTGCGACTCTCGATATGCACGGCTGTATTTACTTCAAAAACAATCCCCCCGTTATTAGTCTGTCCTCTAATGAAACCAGTTTGGCTCATCACGGGTGTGTGGGAAACCGCCATTTGTTTTCTATTTTGCCTTCGTGAATCACTCGTGTCGCTCGTTGCTCACTTGAAACGGCTTGTCCCAGGCGTACCATGTCCGATCAATTTTACCAATGAGGATGTTGATCTTCATTCCAAGGAAGAGGAGAATATAAATGGGGTTGGGAAATTGCTGACATGCTTCCAAAATGAAGCCGTGCTCCCGGTGGATGGCATGGTCGATCTCAAAGACTATGAGACAGCCCTTATGAACAGCTGGAAATTCAAAGACGTCTTCATCAGATTGGCCAAAGATGACGAAATTATTCACAAAGCTCTGGCCATATCAGTAACCCGCAGACACCGATGGTTTGTGATCGATCAACGCGGCAACGCGTCTTCGGCAGTCAGAGTTGAGTATATTTATACCGTTCATTCAGGCAGTTACATGCGTTTTGTCCTATAAAGCTGGGGCATTCTATGGAAGTCCACTAGCCCTAATTATGTGGATAATCCTACTGCAATGCATATTGTACATGTAGCACATTATCTCAAAGTTCTTGGCTAGACATTGCGGTAAGATAGAAGCTTCATTACTGTACTTTAACCATAAGAACTAAAATATAAACAACCTCGGAATGGCCGCCAAAGCCTCGAGTGCTATAGTCCAACACGTGATGGTACCTGAGCCCGGACTGAAATTTACTGCGGCCGACTCAGCCCTACAGGCCTCCTAAAGCGGCCAAAATAGGAAAGCAGATAGAAAGCAAATGGAAATTTCGAAGTTTCTGCTCATTTGTTCCTTTCTTGTTCTCTCCTTCTCTCCTTGCCCAATCTGAGATCCTGAGATTTTACAATTTTGAGTACTTATACAGATCTCTGGGGGGGTTCCAAGGCAGAGAAGTAATTTTGGAGTGGCGACGTCGGAGAGAAGAAAAAAAAAACAAATGAGGCTAATAGCATAGCGTAGAGGAAAAAGAGCCGTTTGAAGAGAGAACATCAAAAGAAGTAGCGAACCAGTTGCAGAACCCCTTTCCTTGCAGAGATCAATGTCATGTGTGGCCAAAGAACTCCCCGCCATCGTCATCATCAATCCATCATTTGCAGATTTCGGTATTCTCCATCCAGCTACACGTCCGATTCGCATTCGCATTATAGACCTTAATCGCGGTTGGTTTTCCGGAGCGCATCGGCGAGCCACTCCAGACCCTCGTACAGACCGTCACCAGTAGTGGCGCAGGTAGATTGGATGAACTAGATCGATCGTTAGTGAACCTGTAGATATCGCATGTATGAAGGATGTCACTTACCCAAGCACGACGGGTAAGGCTCTGAAGACCAAGCTGCTGCGTGATCTCGGCGGGGCTCATGGCGTTCTAGACAAAAGCGGGGGAGGTCAGCATAACATTTCATCTAACAAACATTCTCCGATAATCCAAATCCTTACCGGCAAATCCTGCTTGTTGGCGAACACCAGGAGGAGAGCATCGCGGAGCTCATCCTCGTTCAACATGCGCTGCAACTCCTCACGGGCCTCGACGATACGATCGCGATCGTTGCTGTCAACCACGAAGATGATACCCTGGGTGTTCTGGAAGTAGTGGCGCCACAGAGGACGAATCTTATCCTGACCACCGACATCCCACACGGTGAACTGAATGTTCTTGTATTCGACCGTCTCGACGTTGAATCCTGCATTAGGCGTCAGTTTCCGGGAAGGGGTTTCGACATTTCTCCCACACGGCCTGATGAAATTGCGAAGAGCGCATCACGGTGTCGGCGGTAGATGGGTCGGGGAGCGGACTAACCAATCGTGGGAATAGTGGTGACGATTTCACCGAGCTTGAGTTTGTACAGGATGGTGGTCTTACCGGCGGCGTCAAGACCGACCATCAGGATGCGCATCTCCTTGCGACCCCATAGCCGGTCAAACAACCGCGAGAAAGTAATACCCATATTGTCGGTAGCGAGAAATCCCTCGGATCCTGAGGAGTGGATAGGTCAGAGAGATATCGAGTTGATGTGGTTGAAAGGGGAAAAGCGGAGGGGTTAGAAAACGTGTTGTGGACTTGTCGGTCAGAGATCCAGGGGGGGGGCAAGTCTGGGCACGAGCCAGTCAAAACCGGATCAACCACTTACCGGCAGAAAAAGGTATAAGATTTGGTTTAGAAGTAAAGAGCACAAGTTCAGGGGAATTATCGAAAAGAGAAGTCAGAAGGGGAAATGGGGTTTCGTTTTTTGTTTTGAATACGCAGAAATACGACCGATGGCGGTGGGCGTAGTCTTCGTCAGCTGTTTTCCTGGGGAGCACGCAACGGCAACACCACGTTTTGAAAATGAGGCTGAGAGAAAAAAAAGAAATAACTTATGATTCTACAGGTTCAAGTACATATATGTATGATACTTATTATAATAGTTCTGCCTATATAGATGGAAACGTATATGTTTTCTAGGAAGAGGACACCGTGTTGGCCCCGTAAGTGAAATACCAAAGGGAGTTCCCTCCCCCGGGCTAAGACCCTCAAAAAACGGTCCCACTGTGTCTGATAGGCCCGACTGATAGGCCCGAACTTCCACACTTATCTTGCCTGCGTAATTTTCTGGGTCCTCTCTCTTTGGTTCTTCCGTGGTCTCTCCTATTCTCCTATTGTTCTGATCGTCGTGATATTTTCTGGCGAGACGTCCGGAAGAATGTTCGTACCATAGACCGGTAAATCGTCTTACCTTCTACGGTATCGCTGGCGTAACCGAAAACGGTCAAGAGCAAGATGGTTGTAACGAAGATCACCGCGAAACTGACCCAGTACTGCGCCTTAGTGTATCCGTTCTTCACACCAATGAGTTCTGTCGAGAAGTATGCACTCATCAAGCTAACGGGCAGGAACAAAATGGTTGCCTTGGCTAGCAGAATAGTGATCCGAGTGAGCTTCTCAACTGCCTGCGAGTCCTTGAGCGCAATCAAATTGAAATTCTAGGCCATGTCAACACTGTTCTCGGAATAAAGATCGGCAAAATACCCACCAGGAATGTCAAGGACTCTTTCTCATTGAGGCAGTTCTCAATCTCGCTCAAACAGTACAGATTGATGCGATCAACCAACCGTTCGAAGCGCGCCACAGCTGTCGAGCTCAACTGCACCCCAACCGATTTCTCAGTTGTGTTATGAAAACCGGGGTTGCTCACGACACTCGACTGGCGCATATCCACAAACTCCATATCGCCAAAGGTGGCTCCATACGAGAGCGCAGTTGGTTGCGCCGAACGCGCTTCGTCGCGAAGCATGCGTTGCCGTTGCAAGAGTCGCCGCATGATAAGCTCATAGCTTTGGTACAATCGTTTGAGAACGGCGAGTCGTCGGCCCAGCCAGTGCAACTCGTTCACCAAATCCACTATCGGACGATGGAGCATTTGGCTTCTCTGCGCGGAGTTAGTCACAGTCAGAACACATCAACAAAAACGTGATACAAGGACGACACTCACCAATTCCTCCAAAGCAACACCATATTTGTGTTCTCGCTTCGCGATAAGTCCATAACTTGATACCCAGTCATCGAAGATATAATAGAAGAGCAAACTCGGCCCATCTTCTTGCTTGATATTGGCTTGATCCGGTCCGAGGTCACTAAAATGGCGCACCCGGATGGTGATTAGCGACTCGCTCTCGGACATGGCAAAGTGCTGTCTCGAAACGCCAGCGAAAATAAAGCGAATGTTTCTGCGCACAATGTCGAGGACTGGCTTGGCTTCGTCTATCGGCACTCCCTGCTGTCTTGCGAACGGGTTCTCTTGGATTGATATTATTGTGCCTGCAAACAAGTCAGCGCTGCACTCGAGGCTCGGGGAATGGGGTATCGCCGTTCGGCTCATACCATCATCACATTGGATCAGCCAGGTCCAAAGCCGTTTTCCGTCCGGGAGATCTTTGCCATTCGGTTGTGATAGTGTGGGGATCACAAACAACGTATTATAGCCGATACATGTGTCTGATGGATTGTTTAATGTTCATCCGACTCAATTTTGGGATGTTATACTTACATCGAGGACCATGATCCACGGAAGAGAAATGCCAAATTTGATCCGTGACTTGTGCAAAGGTGAGGTTCTTGAATGATGCCGACTGGCGCGATTTATCTAGATCGGCGAGATGTTTGAGTGCATTCTCCGCATCATCCACTTCGTGCTGGAACGACGGCGCAATACTAGGTGATTGCGAGGTCCTTTTGGTTGGTAATGGTGTAGGTGTAGTTTTGGGTGCAGGATGCACTGGCTCTGTGCACATCATCCCCTGTAGTCGTTCTGATACCCCATACTGTTTGGTAATCGCCTAGGAAATCCATGGTCAGTCATTACTGCTCATGGGAATGAAATTGAACATCCTACCCTTATGCTTTCTTTCTGCTCCTCTGGTGCCCATATATTACTATAATCAGGATGTCAGGATACACTCAACTACATTTGAGTACTTAATTCTTACATCCACCGTGTACCGAAACATTTGTCTCTCTGTATCATGTCAGGTCACGGCTATTGGATAGTCTTTACAATCAACCAAGATGAATGTCGTGAAACAAACGTACCGGTTTACTCAGCAATAGTTTCAGTTCATTGGTGCCTAGATCAGATGCACACCAGGCCTCTTCGTTCCCGAAATCGAGTACAAAGTTCTGAGTAAGAGGATCCTCTAGGCAGCGCATAGCAGTGTAAAACTGCGTCTTATCGTCGATATTCTTGAACTTTTCCACAAACGCGCCCTCATCGTCAAAACTTGAGTAGTAGTCCTGAGGCGCAGTTGAGTCGCGTGAATCTGTTGTATGAGACATGATAAAGCAAAGCAAACTGCCCGGGTGGTTTTTCAGACGCTGAATTTGGAGGAAATGACTTGTAAATAGGCCACAAAATTAATAGTCAATAGTCGAAAGATCTGCTGTCAAATCAGGAGGGGGTATCGGGTGCGCATGTGGTCATATAACGTTATGAAATGTAAACCCGAAGTATATCACAAAAAGAATAAGCAGAAAGTCAAGTCTAAATATTCTAATCTCACTGGGGTGCAGCCTCAATTAAATCAAAATGCAAGGCAATGGCCCTCAACGCCAAAGGGGGGTTGGGTGACCAGTCATCTGAGGCTGACGCTGCCGCCGGTCACGTTTAAGCGCTGCGATCATCTGCAGCCCCCGCAGACCATGTCAAGTTTGTTTCACCTGTCGATATTTATCCTAAAATAGATAAAATAGCTCCCTATTTGCTCATTTTTGGGGCTGCTATGTTATGTACCCGTCTACTTAGCGAAAGCTTGTGTGTTTATCGGTCATTCAGACTATTCAATATATATTGAACCGAGGTCAGGAGATGCTGATGACGCGGAGTCTTGAAGATCTTTCTAGGTGGGTATATATATTGTATGTATTCAATAATCAATACAATGTAGGTCAGTTTGTGAAAATGATTCTATTCACTCGGCCGGGCTACTATGTTCCTATTTAATACAGACTTGTGCTTGCGGCTGATCTAGATCTTCGGGATATCCGCAAAACAATGTAACTATCTAAGTACACATGAGATCAATCCTAACCACTATCGCCACACAATAGTATTATTAAATGACAAATTTCCTTTCAGGAACAATGAAATAGGATAAACAACAGAGTAATGATCGCTACGATATAAGCGGGTCGGCCATGTGGCGGACCGATGCTTCTATATTGTACATCCACAGTACAATAATGAATGAACGTACCTACATAAATCATAGATAACTGTGAACTCTGAATTATGAATTCCTTACGGTCTATATTCCCATCTAGGAATTGGATCCATTCCTGTTGGAAGTAACGACAAGGATTCCAGATGTAGTAATGACTAAGGCGTAATAGGCAAGGCTCGGCGGTTACTTGGAGCAGTAGCAATGTTGACATGGTCAAGTAATATTGAGAGATGTCAGGGTCACCAATATTGTTATTCAAGCCGAGCCGACAGTTGCTAATGCAATTATTTGTATGAGTGAGTGGAATTGAAGTGAGGGTGAAGTCCGTGGATGTATTGACCAGTCAACGTGACGTTGGCGCAAAAGTTGCTCTATGGGATGGGGTTCGACAACTTTAATGAGATCTAAGTATAATCCTATAGCAACGACAAACGCTATCGTATCCTCAGTCATTCAGCGTACGTCTTGCTGAAATTGGAGCAGTAATATTGCATGTTTATGCCTCAGGCCATAGAATGAGTCAGCAAGCAAAAAATCCCATCTAGGGCACCGCTAATACTAATATAGACTAGCGCAAGTCCACACCCACAAGCGGAGAAATTCACGGCCCTCGACAATTTCTTTTCTCAAGCATTCAGCGCAGAGCCATACCATAAGAATTTCAACTTCTTTTGGAAGACTGTAGCAATCATGTCCAAGATCACAGTCGGTACGTTTCACCTTATGCTCTCACCTACATGGTCTTGCCACTAACTGCTCTTGTCTCATTACAGCCGGAGTGCGCCAGAATGTCGAGAACCTTCTCAACTACTCTCTCAATGAGAAGAAGCGTAACTTCAACGAGACCGTTGAGCTTCAGATCGGCCTGAAGAACTACGATCCCCAGCGTGACAAGCGTTTCTCCGGCACCATCAAGCTGCCCACCGTCCCCCGCCCCAACATGGCCATCTGGTGCGTTTTTCATCGACAACCCCTCTCGCAGCGCAAAATTTTACATCCGTTTACGATGCGCGACGGCGAAGGAAATGTACACCTCGTTTGAACACAGAAGCTAACGCACGAAATCTATAGTATTCTTGGTGACCAGCACGATCTTGACCGTGCTAAGCACCACAACATCGATGCCATGTCCGTTGACGATCTCAAGAAGCTCAACAAGAACAAGAAGCTCATCAAGAAGCTTGCTCGCAAGTACGATGCCTTCCTTGCTTCCGAGGGTCTGATCAAGCAGATTCCCCGTCTCCTCGGTCCCGGTCTCTCCAAGGCCGGAAAGTTCCCTACCCCCGTCTCCCACGCTGAGGACATGGCCGCCAAGGTCACCGACGTCAAGTCCACCATCAAGTTCCAGCTCAAGAAGGTTCTGTGCCTCGGTGTTGCCATCGGTAACGTCGAGATGGAGAAGGAGGCCCTTGTTGCCAACCTGATGCTCGCCATCAACTACCTCGTCTCCCTCCTCAAGAAGGGCTGGCAGAACGTTGGCAGTCTTGTCATCAAGGCTTCCATGTCTCCCCCCCACCGTGTCTACTAGATTATCTGTCGCTTAACTGCGCCGGTGTTTTCTAGTTTGGGCCTGAGAACTGGGTTTATGTCATAGTCTCACGACTGAAAAAAAAATATGAAGCTCATGATAGGTCTCACTTTTCTATCTCCACACCGAATATTAGTTCTGGTACACTGTAGCTGTAGATAAATCTTAAAACGTATTGTAAATCGCTCATTATATGAAACAAGACTCTTTATGATACACATACAGGGAATCAAGTTACTCCATGCCTTCCATCAATTCGGTCTTATCCAGAATCATGCCCCGCATGCCAATGAACTCACGAAGACTTTCCCACTCTTCGCCAACCTCCTCGCCTCTCATATAAGGGTCCTTGAAACCCCACGCGACAGCAACTCTGTCCATGGCGGCGCGCTCTTCCTCGCGCAACCATCTTTGCCGCAGAGGGATACCAGGAATCCAGACCACACGCTCCATCTGATCGTTAGCCGTGGTAATGGCCAATATGCCCATGGAGGATGTACCGCCCACGTAAGCCAGTGTAGCGGCGAACGCAATACCAGTCGCTACGTTCGGATCCATGGTGTTCTGGAATGTTGCGGCCCATGATGCGAGAGCATAGCAAGCAGCCGGGGCAGCGGCAAGGCCGGCTAGAGGGACACCGGCTTTCTTGAAGATCTTCGCACGGTGGAAGGCGGGGGCGCAGAAAGTGTTATCGATAATGGCTAGTACGAGCGACAGGTTTTTCTGTGCAATGGCGACCCCAAGAGCCATGTTAGCCAACCCCGCCGGAACGGCACTGTTGATACTTTTGGGATTAGCCTTCAGCAACTTCACTGGAGAGCTGCCCTCTTCTGGGACAGGCTTGTAGGCGTAAAGGTGGAAGATCTCAGGGAAGTGCTCGGCCCGTCGCAGCAGAGTCAGGGTCTCGGTGCAGGAGGCCAGAGCTTCGGGCGAGATGAAGACCTTCTCGTCCTTCAAAAGTTCAATGGCAATTTGTGAGACTGAGTCTGCTAGTCGTGGGTCCGGGTGTAGTGAGGATTTTGGTTTGCCTTTGCTCATTGCAGCAGTTTGCTTCTCTTCAAGGTCCAGCAAAGAAGAGATCGCACTGCCCTCGCCCTTTGAGGAACTCTCGCTTTGATCCCGTTCTCGCGAGACAAGGGACTCGGCGACGCGCTGGCATCTTTGTAGCAACTCTACTACCACCTCGTTGGAGGCCACAGCGTTCGATTGGTGCAGGGCAGATGCATCCTGCGCAATCTCTTTGATTGCGGCCTCCGGGCTTATCTTAGTGGTTGCAGCGGAAGCGTATCGGCGAGAAATAAGTAGAGGAGAGCCCAATACCAATTTATCGGTTCGTTTCGAGGGCTGTAAGCGCAGATTGGAGGCCGCAGTTCGGCTTGCGCGAGCGGGTAGACGCGCGATAGGGAGACCACGACGGGGCGTTGAAGTCGAGAATTGACATAATTGACAGATCGGGCCCTGTGGCCGGGAGCCTTTATTGGCTGTTAGAGCAACTCTTTTCATGGCTGTGGTGATGAGTAACGTTGTGAGGCAGCTGTATTTTTCCGATGGGAGAGTCCAGGCGGAGACTTCGCCCCGGCGCTGTCCACTTCCCCGTACTCGTACCCTGACGTCTTCTTACTTCTCTGCCTAACAACCCCATGTTCCTTTTATTCAAGGAACACATCTTCCCGACCTGACTATTTTCTGAATTATATGCAATCGACTACCTGATAATCTCATCATCTGATCTACAACCATGCCGCCACCACCTCCTCCCCCGCCGCCGCCGCCGGGAGGTTTGGGTGGCCCTCCCCCGCCGCCCCCTCCAGGAGGTCTCCCAGGCAGACCTTCTAAAGGACAGGCTAAAGACCGGGTATGTAGATTGGGTGCTTAATTTCCATTGCTGCAAGCAACTTGCCACTCAAGGCATTCAGTGAGCTAACCTATAGATAGGGCGCACTTCTTTCTGATATCCATAAGGGCGCCCGGCTGAAGAAAGCTGTTACCAATGATCGATCTGCACCTATAATTGGAGGATCAGGAGGCGTCTCAGCAGCCCCTCCCGTTGCGAGTGCGCCACCTGTCCCTGGCGCGAGGCCTCCTCCAAGCGGGCTTGCACCGCCTGTGCCATCCGGTCCAGCCGCGAATCGATTGCGAAGTAACAGCGAAGGAGTTTCTGGGACAGATGGTACAGCCAGTGCAATGCCACCTCAATTAGGGGGGATATTTGCTGGTGGGATGCCCAAGTTACGCAGTCGTGGAGGTGTCGATACAGGTGCCAATCGAGACTCGCCATATATCTCTGATTCCGAAGGCGCACGTCGACCACCTGCTGCGCCAGCTCCAAAGCCTCCAACCGCTCCCAGGCCTCCTGGAGCCAGGCCGCCTCCTCGTCCCTCATCGACCGATTCGCCGCCTGCACCACCGGTAAATCCTTTGGTTGCCGGCTTGAAGAAGCCTCCCCCGAGACCTGCTTCACGACCCTCTACAGTTCCACCGCCAGCTACAAAGGCCCCTGAAGCGCCGCCTCCACGCGCGCCTCCTCCACCTCCAGCACCAGGCAAGCTTCCACCACCGCCTGCATCGAGAAAACCGTCCGGACCCCCGCCACCTCCACCATCAGCCCCCGCGACTCGGGCACCTCCTCCCCCGCCGGCTGCTTCTAGATCGACACCACCCCCTCCTCCATCAGTAGCCCCGCCATCAATTGCTGCGCAGGCTGCCCGTTCCGCCCTGGGACATTCTTCGCCTTCGGCACCTCCCCCGCCACCCCCATCAGCTGCCCCAGGTGCTCCACCACCACCACCACCTCCTCCCACTTCACTTCCTGCAGCTCCGCCAAGCGAGCCGCCATCCCGACCCCCCCCTGTTTCTTCCCGCCCTGTCTCCCATGAACCATTTACAGCGCTGGACCCTAGCGCTTATACACTTTCCAATGGTGGACCACCTGCACCAAGCTCACGAACCCCTTCAACACAAGGACATGGCCCAGTCCGAATAGAAGACTCGCGATTCAAATTCCAAAGCGATGGGCTGCTCCCCAAACCACGGCAATTTATCGGCGGAGACCGCCGGTACCGCGCTGGAAGGGGCAGCAGTGTTCCTTTGGATCTGACTGCTTTGCGAGGCTGATTGGAGTGCATGGGAAATTGCGGGCGATATCGTGCACACATAGTGAATTGCTATACATAAATCCTTTTACACTAGGATCATCTATGTAGCTTATTGTCACTGTAGCGAAGTTTGTACAACAAAACTCAGCTGGGCATGTTTCTAGCTTATAAATCTCTCTCGTCACCTTCCATTAAGCAGTATAAAATGATGTGGTATCCACCTCTCCCATAAGCTTCGGCACGTGATCAAATCGGGGATGTCAATCGTTCATCGTGGAAAACAACCATGAAGCACCAATACACGCGCTGCCACCAATCCCTTCCCTATCAGTCGAGATTACCGACTCGAATTTATTGTTACTACCCAGGAGGATTCTCGCAATCTTCACTTGAGATTTGACAAACAGCACAGACCCGCTCCGCGCCATTGCCATCACCTCACATTCAATTGGCCTCGAACTTTAAACGGAGCTCCTATACCTTTGGTTTTCGCCCAGCGAGCTTTATTATTCTCAACAAATCAAAATTGACGCGCACAAATAACCGCGACCAATCCAGCTCTTTACCTCGGCGAACACTTTTTTGCGCGAAGTGACGGACTCCGAAGTGATCGAAGATCCACGAACTCTCTCCTGCTCAAGCAAAGCAAGAGAGCTACCCCAAGACTAGTGTTACAGCCACACAACCAGCTTGAGACATAGCTTGATCACGACTCCGCGGTGGATCTACCTGTACCCGATCAACTGCCAAATTGAGATACCCTTGCACCCTACCTTGTCGACCCGCCGCACTCCCATCCACCATGTCTCTCCACTTCTACGTCAATAGTAAGTTTTGCAGTTGACTAAAATGCTTACACATGCCATCTCCTACATGCATAGATGCATAGACCAAGTGCTGACAAACCTCGACCGAACAGAAAAAGTCCTCATCCTCACAGTTGATGGCCGCACACTAATCGGCGATCTTCTGTCGACCGACCAAACAACCAATCTTGTCCTCGCTAATACCGTTGAACGCATCATCCGCACCCCAGATGACGACGAGCCCTCCGCCGAAATTGAGCATGGGCTGTACCTGATCCGCGGTGACAATGTGGTGGTGTGCGGTGAAATAGACGAAAAAATGGACGGAGACATCGACTGGTCCAAGGTTAAAGGCGAGGTAATCCGAGACACGAAGAATGCATGAGCGGGATTTGCACGGTGCTCTTTTCCATTGTCATTTTTCGGGCGTTTTGGGGAAACCATTTGCATGCGATACAATGATTCAGCAAGCCGATTAGTCCTGGAGTTTGCCAGCGTTGCGTGTGGCCCTTTACTATTGAATCCGCCGTTGTAGGCTTGGCCCTTGGCCCTACAACGATGCGCAGATACGCTGGGTGTTGAATTTCGATGCGCCATGTTTTGATTATTTTCCGTTGCCAACCTACAGCGATCTCTCACGGGCGATGATTTGCTCTCTTGACATCTCTGATGTGCAATGATGCAATGGCCAAAGCATATAGAAGGGGCTGCACATTGGCATTTGCCATCAACTCGGCATTCTTGCCCCTCGAATGACTTTGCGGGGGCTAGAGCACAGACGGCGCTGGGCACACAGATGAATTTACAACAGGGGCCGGATTTTACTACTACTTGCCCCTCCCAAGTATGAGATGGCGGGGCCCTTATGTTCTAGAGGAATGTGAATTGACATCAACAGTATGATTCGATATAGGGGGCGTGAATTACCCTTCTAATTTTCTACATTCTCTAAGACAAGGAGTAATTTCCTACCGTTTGCAGCCACATTCCTTCTTGACTCCACGCGGCAAGATGCCAAGCCTACCTCGTACGACGGTGTACAAGACTACGGAGTATCAGGGTAGCCTTGTAGAGAGAAAGAAATATAATTCTAAGACTAAGAGAACTAGATATAGAGAACTAGGCAGTCATGTTACAGACATTGCCAATCACTCGGGCAGGTCTGTATGACTTTGTACGAGTATGGTCTCATAGCCCCTGTCGGGCCTTGGCGCAGCAAGTTAGGAGGCTAATGTGGACAATGTGAGGTATACAGAGTTCAACGTAGGATAATAGGCTTGAAGATGTAGAGAAAAGAAGTCGGTCAATGAATTTGTTCTTATAACCTGCCTTTGCATATATGTATATACCCGGGTTAGGCCGCAAACAGTCAAAAAAATCGAAAAACTCAAGGCGAAACATAGGCAGAAACCACCGCCCCCTCAGACCTCCCCTAATTGCCATTTCATCTGACTGCAACTTCCCTTTTACTTCTCTCCTCCAACTATTTTTTACCCTCTCTTAGCCCTACAGATCGCTGGGCGATCTCCAATTCCTACATTTACCTCTTTTATCCCCCTTTCCGCAGTTCCCCTCCCCCTTTATCTGCTCAGCCCTTCATGTGTCCGATAGTATCGCTACAACACAACGAACGAATACTGGGTCAATTCCAACAGTTTTCCCGGGCAAATAGCCCGTCGTGAACCGACAGTTTACAACTCTTAGCCAGAAGCCAGTCCCAATAAACCGATATTCCCCACTCCCCCCCCCCGCGCCAGCCATGTGGCTCTATCGGGGCGCCCAGTCCGCGGTCTTCTACTATGTCACTTGCACCCCCTGCGCCGAAAATCTCGATCGTCGGAAACGTAGAAAGGATGCTTCCCGGGTCCAGCGAGAAAAGGAGAAGGAGCGACGCAACAACGAAGTCGTCACCGACCAACCCCGTCCATTCGCACAGCCAACCCCTTTCAGCACCAATGTAGGTTGGCGAGAGGAAATCTCCCTGGGTCCTGGCCCCCCAGCCCGTCGGGGTGGTCACCGCAATGTTCAAAGAACGGACAGTTGGAATACCGACCAGAGCTCGCAACTGAAGAAAGACAAGAGTGGTGGCCTGATGCATCCACTCGGCGAGAAGTGGAAGTCGATGCGGTACCAACGGGAAGATGAGCCTCTTTGGGGACAACAAGAAGTTCGCGGATCGTCCATTGGATTCTCTGGACGTGGTCGTGCAGACCCGAATGAAACATCCAAGTATTACATCCCCCGCGTGCCGCCTGTGAACGACCTCCACCCGCCCATTGTTAGTGGACCGTGTAGCCGTGCCGAAACCAGATGGATGCTCCAGCCGCCACCAAGTGCCCGAGTGATGGCCGGTAAAGCAGACGTCAGTTCCGTTATTTCGCCCACCAGCGATAATCTTAACTTCCCGGGATTTGGCACCGCCTCCCGAGCCCCTAAGAGCGTGGCTAGGGAGAATGACACTGGAAGAATCAGCGAGGAGACTAGTGACGGCGCTATCGATGACACCACTCAGAACCATCGACCTAGTCGGCCATCGCTGACTCGACTCCGTATCGACTCGGATAGTCCAGTCCCAGAATCACACTCTCGCACTGACTCCATGTTTTCCACCGCCAACTCGGATGATCCGAGTCTTGAATGGAAATACCCCGACACTCCTGCATCACGTCCTCAATCCAAAGCCACAGATGACAGTGATAAGTTCTACCGCCCACAAATCTCGAAGACTCTATCCACGATGCACCGGGACAGCAAGAAGGTCCACATGCTACACCTAGAGATCAACGACGACAACCGCGATGAGATTGGCCTGGGTCAATTACAGCCCATCCGCCCATGGCGTTGGAGCATGGACATCTAAAAGCCTTTCGAACACAAAATCCACGACACTCGTCCTCGAATCCTTCAAATCCCCCTATCTTCCTTCCATTCAGCTTTCCCGGGTTTCTGCTATACGGCGTTTGAAGCATCAAGACCATTCAGCATTTGCTTTTTTTTGCGTTTTACTTCCTCGGGGTTCTCTGAGACCCCCCTTTTCCACGTTTGCCGAGTGATACCTGATCTCTCAAAGGAAACACCCTCTCGCTGTCGGGACCTCGCATCACATAGGAAGGTACCTGGCTGGTCCGGTGCATAAAAGCGAAACACCTTATATCCTGAAAACGATTCCTCTGTCGCTTCTTCACAACGACAAGAGAACATGCGAGTTTACCATGACGGCGCTCCTTCCTATCATTTCACAATCCTTTTCTTTTCTCTTGTTTGTTTCCCTCGGCACTTTGTGGCCCTGCAGTTTTCTCTTTTCTATTCTTCGTCTTTCCTTCAATACTATATATTATCTCTTGTACCATAATCACTCCCTCTGTTTGGGTTACCAGTACATAGCGTTCGGCCAATGGATGTTTTTTCTCTTTTTAGACATTGAATCAGGCTACATAAATTATATAATGCAGAATATATTCCAATGCATTTTCCAACTTAGTGTCCTTAGACAAGTCATCCCGGTAGTTGATGTCTTTCATCTAGATCTGGGCGATGATGTTCTCGGAGTATATGTGTGGAAGACGATGGGTATTAGCCAATAACGACAAATGATGCTGTGAAACGAGAACTCAGCCAGAGTCGACGAACATGTCAATCAACTGGCCAGGGCAACGTCGCCATCAATTGAAACTGAGACAGGGGAGGGTACAGAAGAGAGAGTGTGTGTGTGTGATGTGGGGGTTGGAAGGTGGAGGGTGCACTGCACAACTAGTTAGACTGCAACAGGTTAATTGAACTTTGATTGATTGATTGATGTTCTCGGAGTATATTCGAACGTTGACCGTTTGTCTATATTATAAAACTTAATGCACGCAATATATCTTTAATGAATCATAGATCTCCCACCCAGCAGTATATAAAAGGGCGCATGGTATACTAGTCAATAGTTCTTCAGCGAGTAATATTCCACAGGGAAGATCGATGTGGGGGGTTTTAACAATGGGGCAAAAGAAGGATATATTAAGGGGTTCGAGCTGGGCTCAGTCCTTCTAGGTGCCGTCTCATTAGACATAGCCATTGTACGCTACGATTATTGTATGGCCGAGGCCAATGATCATGCAGATATGCGTCGCACTCAGTGTTAAATTTTCGATTCAACTTGCCTTCGTGATAGATGCAATTCAAATGCACATCAAAACCTTCGTATGCAGAGAACATGTGTTTTTGATCTCGATAAACAAGATCCAAAGACACGAAAAAGTTCCAAGTAGAACAGCTCAAAAACAAAGACGCCAGTGAGAGTAGATCGTCGGATCTCGGCGTTTCAAAATTATCCCAAATGCAAACGACGCCCAACCCGGCCACGCATAGCCTCTGTAAACCAGCCAAGGGTCTAAGGGGGGCCGTATTCAAATGCTCAGAGCCCGCAGAGCACCAGCTAGGCTGTCCTTTGTTGATTTCTTTCCCTCTTCGTTGTGTTTGCTAGGTGAATGCAGATGCCGGGAGATATATAAAGAGAAGGAGAATCACCTTTCGATCTCCTTCTGCTCTAGTAGACCTTCTTCTTCTCGTCCATGCTCAATTGGCCGGGGCCCATGTTGACGAGTAGAACCAAACCACCACTGTAGAATTTATTAGCGTCGTGCATATTTGACTGTTGGGGAGAAGGAACGTACACAATCGACAAGATTTGGAAGAAGTCGTACTTGGCGAAGTCCTTCTGGGGGTGGTGGGCATGCAGCTAGACGGAATGATCAGTAACCAAACATACAACCAATTGCCTAGAAAACGTACCGTCCAGAAGTTGTTCACAAACACGTTGAACAGACTCAGCAGGACCACAAGAATGATAGCGCTCCACTTGGCCTTGAAGCCAACAATGACCATGACGCAAGCGACAAGACCGAACAAGCTGACCAAAATGCGCCAGAAGCTCCACTCGCCGGAGAAAACGAATCCAACAAAGAGGAAGATCAACAACACACGACCAGCGAACTGGACGTACATCTTGCGGTCCTTCTCATCAAGCTGGGGTAGACCGGCGGGGACGAACTTCTTGCGCACCCAGGAATCGGACAGGACCATAAGCAAACCACCCACAACACTCAGATTGCGAAGGAAGAAGTTCAAGTCGAAGATGAGACCGTATCCAAGACCCTGTGTAATGACGACGCCGAGCAATCCCGCGACGGCGAACTCAGTGCGTTTGCGGGCGATGACTAGAGTCGAACAAACGGCCATAGCAATGACATTAACGATAAGGAAGGTGTGTGTGATTCCCCAGGGAACTAAAGCGAGCACGCAAAAAGCGCGTTAGACAATGATAGAGGTAATGTGGGACCCTGAACCCTAGGTCGCGCGTGTCAGGGTCCAGGAGCAAGGGCATTATCTTACTCTTGCGGAAGTCACGGAGGTAGAGGAGCTGATCGTTCCATTGTGTGAGGATGCGCAGCGAGTCTTCGATGAAGGTCACTACGATCAGGAATCGGCCGACGGCGGGAAGGTAGCTAGAGAGCGAAAGAACAGGTTGTCAGTGCAAGCCTCGAATCCCTTGTTTCGAGCTCTCTCGCAACTCGGCCCACCACACGGGTAGAAAAAGACCAAAAACAAAGAGTGAATTTGAAACATACGGCTTCACTGGATCGGCCAAGGTGTCCAGCCAGTCCTCAATCTTGCTTGTCTGCTCGCGAATTGCGTCCAGCGGACTTGGGTCGCTGGTGGCATCTGCGCTACCTGGCCCGCCAAATGGGTTTTGGTGGCCGAGGTTGTAGCCCGCAGTGCCACGGATTTGGGCCATGGCGGAAGAATGAAACAAAAAGAGACTGAGAAGAAAGAGAAGAAAGAGAAGAAGAAGGACTTGGAGTTGAGTTCTCACAGGTTGGGGAGGAAGAAGTCTAAAACAGGAGCAAATACCAAGGAGTTGTATACAAAGCACCTTCAGGCCACGATAACCGGA
Organism: Penicillium hordei; assembly: GCF_028827395.1. Classification (NCBI taxonomy): domain Eukaryota; kingdom Fungi; phylum Ascomycota; class Eurotiomycetes; order Eurotiales; family Aspergillaceae; genus Penicillium; species Penicillium hordei. The sequence continues at coordinate 1,433,292 of NW_026623147.1, read as the reverse complement.
ACTGGCCGCTAAACCGTTTTTGGAATAGTGACGACACAAGACTCTCTATGATGATCTATATACTAATATTATTAGAAAAGCTCAACATTATTGTCCTTTATTTTGTTTTCGATCAAGCATTGGTTATGATTTCATTGCAATACAGATTTTGCCAGGTAGACTAACAAAGAAAAAAAAAAGAAACTTGCACAAACACAGCGTCAGATCCATTCCCGCAATTCTGCTTTTGTTTCTGCAGTGCAGTTCTTCCTCCTTGCACAACTCGCAAGGGGAATCTACCAATTCCGCTCCTAATGCGTTGTGGCAATCTCCCAGGCCCCGATTGTTGAGGGGAGGGAGAGTGCTCGAATGATGTGACACCTCCAGAACGCCAAAAAAACAAAAAACAAAAACAAAACGAAAACGAAAAAGGGTAATAAATACATTTCAAGATGAAGAGAGAATATGGGAGAAAGACTTCATGGCAGAGGAAAATGCTCAAGCGGCCCAATCAGAGTCCAGTGGGTGGCCCTTCTCACGCGAGCGCAAGATATCGGGGAGGTAGGTTGGGGTCACGGTCACACGAGGCTCAATGGGGGCAGGAGCGACAGGAGTAGACTGGTTCTCCGAGGCACTGGTCTCGCTGACACTCTCGTCAGACTTGCCACCCTTCTTCTTAGGCTGCTTCTTGGAAACGGTGGTCCATTCGTCATCGCCGTTGGCAGCTCCCAAGAGGCGCATCTGCTCCTCTTCCGAGGGAAGGTTCTGAGCCCACTTAGTAGGGGTAGGGGCAGCAGGGGACTCGAATGTGTCCAGGAGACCGTGAGAGGCGGGAGCAGGGCGGGATCCGCCATTGACCACATTGGTCTTCACCGGCGCAGTATTCTCCTTGGTCTGCCAAGCGTTGGCAGCGGGTGCGGTTGATCGGGCAGCCTCGCGGCGCTCAGACTCGCGAGCAGTGTGCAACTGCTTCTCAAGCAGCTTCTTGCGCTCCACCTCAGCCTCTTGAACCTGCTGCTTGCGGGCCTCGTTCTTGAGACGCTGCTGGCGCTGCTTCTTGGTCTCCACCTCTTTGAAAGTCTGGACCTTCTGCTTCTTAGGCTGGTTCTCAACATTGCCAGTAACGCGGAGCACAGATGCACCAGGGGCGGGAGCCTCCAGCATGTCGGAAACATATCCGGCCGAGGGGACAGTGGCGTTCACCGCGGGGGACGCGGCGGGAGAAAGATCGTCATCAGCCTCAGCGCCAGTGGTCGAAGAAGCACGGGTGTCGCTGGTCTCGAGCTGGGCAGCCTTCTTCTTGTTCTTCTTCTGACTCTTGGTGGGAGCGGGCTTGGCGGGAGCGGGCTGAGCAGGGGCGTTGGTCTTGAGGCCGGCCATACGGCGGGCCATCTCCTTGCGATCGATTTCTTCATCTGGCTTCTCGTCCTCGGTGGTGGGGGGCGAGACGACGGTCTGCACCTCGGATTTCTTGGCGGCAACCGGCTCGGGAGCAGGCTTAGACTTGCGCTTTGACTTCTTGGGTGCTACAGTGGCCTCGGTTTTCTCCACGGCAGCTCGAATCACGTTGGCCTTGGGGGTGGTGCCATTGGTGTAGTACCAGCCGAGGCCACCTGCCACGACGAGCAAGATTGCCCAGCTAATGTAGGGATTCATGGTCATAGAGCTGTGCACTCATAAGTCAGTACCATCAACGTTGTCATGATGGTTGCTAGCATGGAACTTACTGTCCGATTGAAACCTATGTAGGCGGAGGATGGGTGTTGATTGAGAGGGGAGGTAGGATCAAAGTTGCGGGATGATAGGGTAGGACAATTGCGCACGCGCACTTTGAAATTGACGCGCACCGAAAGCCGAGACAATTGCGCTCTCAGCTACAGAAGCTTTGCCCGAAGGGAAGGTCAAGACGAGACTCCACGTCGGTCAATTGACCGGAGTGCGGAGAGGATGCGCGGGGTGACGAAGCCGCGGATAGGAGTGATAGGAATAGCGCAATGGCGCAAGAGGAAGGTAGGATAAACAAGAGAAGAAGTTGAAGAGAGTTGAGGATGGGAAAGGAGGAAAGGCGAGGAGTAGAGGAAAGGGCAACCGTGGCAGATCCACTCGTACCGTGACCGTAATGGTAAGTTACCAAGCTCTTGGCTTTGGAATTGCACATATTCTGTCCCTTGTCTACTTGGCGTCTTTTCATTTTATTTTATGTCTTAAAACATTGTAGACTTCATATATCATCTCAGTGTCGACTTGGTTTTCTACTGTACCGTACATTGGTGTTCAGGGACTGAAGAATGTGATGTTCATACGGAGTATGGAGATTTGAGCATTGCCGTACTGCAAGCTGTCATCATATATTCAAATGTAGTACCTGGGGAACAGTGCTCTACCCTACAAATGGATGTGTACTACATGTGTAATGTAACAATGTAACTAATATTCAGGCTAGTTAACTCATAGCTCCAAGAGATGACATGACTTTCACTGGGCGAACAGGCCACGTCTCCGCCTGTCTTCTCTCCGCTTTCTACGTTCTAAACCGATTTATATCTTACTAGCGCGTTCTGGGTAGACCTCCTGAGCATTTCTTTGATATTGATTAATCGATTTTTCCGGGAGCCGGGAAGCTTGGGGATTGCCGATCCGGCAATCTCTCATCAAATGTTCTTTTACCCCTTACAGTAGCCCTCACGCTCGCCACGAGGAAAGGAGATACTAATAACAGACAACCCGCCCGGTCCAATTGGTGGCTCAAGTCATGCATTTGATGCCCGTGAAGCCTGTCGAATCCTGGTCAACGAGTCTAAGACCTGCATTATGCAGCGGCACCTTGAAAGAAAGGCTGGGATTGGTTCGCTGGTCATGCACTCCTTAAAATGCAATCAGACTAAGTCTTCGACACCGGACTAGTTCCTTACTCCTTTGTGTCCTATTGGTTATTCCGTACTCCTTATATTCTTCTTTGTTCCCTTTTGCCTCGTGTTCCGTTATTTTTCCAAGACTGGCCAGGGGCATACGATTCCTCTGACCGACTGACTACTAAGGTCCATGAAGCCCTGGAGCCATTGTGACTTCTGCTAATAGCCCTTCTATTGGTTTTGATTGTTGTAATAAATATATTCGAAATAATCTAATTATATAGGCTGAGTTATGCAAATACAAAAATCTATGAAGGTAAAAGCTAAGAGTATACATATGTATGAAATTGAATTAAAGAAGTGAACATGTCCACCTCTGATCCATTGAAAGTCATTCCCAAAGCCTCTCGACTGGTATGGAGTTGTGCCAACACTGAAAGGAAGGGTTGCCGATAAATCAGAAACAGCGAGCAATATCGCAGGAATATATCAAGCGGGGCATATTCGAACGACATCTAGATTCGAAATTGCATACATTTGCCTCAAGATCCCAGGCTCCCTCGGGGCCGCGCTCGCAGGGTAACAGGGTTCCCCACCCAATAGATCTTCGTAAAATACTTGGAACGTTTTATCTTGACTTCTAAAATCTTGACTTCTAAAATCTTGACTTCCCACTCCCTTGCTGTGCCTTTCAAAACCATTGCCGAAGTCACAATAAAGTTCCCTAGAGGCGACATAAACGGTAACCATGCATCAAAACACAGAGCTCACACCTAGTGCATCGGCCAAAGATGCCGAGATTGAGTCGCCAATCCCATCTGACCTTACTCCCATTGCTATAGCAGCTCGAGGGAAAGAGATCACTGGCCTGAGAATCTTTCAAAGAACGGCAGATGATATCACGGGGACTAGGGCAGAGGAGCTCCTTTTAGCAATGAACACTGACCAGCCAACCGGAGGCGTGGACATGACATATGGAAGCGGGGACGCTCAGCATCTCCGCTATTGGAAACCCAACCTCCCCAATGCTCCGATCGTCCTCTTTGTCCACGGGGGCAGTTGGCGATCAGGGACCTATTTGGACTCGATTGGATCGGCCAAAGTTACTCATTTGACTGGCCAAGGCTATGCCTTCGCCACTGTCAACTACACACTCATCCCATCTGTGACGGTGGAAGAGCAGGTGCAGGAGGTGGCCGACTCGTTGGCTTACCTGGTCAGAAATGCGGCAACACTAGACTTTGACTCCCAACGAATCATTTTGATGGGACACAGTTCTGGTGCACACGTTGTCACACTACTGGGGACTGACGAAAGATACTTCGAGAAGGCAGGAGTTGGTATCCATATCGTGCGGGCGGTTATCTCTCTCGACGGCTCAAATTACAACGCATTGGCGGAGATCACTGATAGTCCGGGGCCGGTAGCGGGGAGCACAATCAGAGGGCTCGGCACTGATCCGAAACGGCTGAAAGATATGTCACCTACTTACCATGCCCGCGCGCCGAACGCAGGCGCTTTTCTGCTCCTTCAAGTCCACAGGCAAGGCGACATCCGCCAGGCTGTCGAGCTATCCGTGGCACTAGAAGCTGCAGGTACTGATGTTGCTTTCCACGTGTTCGAGGGCGAAAGTTTCGAGGGCCACATGCAAATGCTACTACGGCTTGGCGATCCCAGCTATCCTGCAACATTGGTTATGGATAACTGGCTCAAAGTGCATGTTCCAGTAACCCTCCCAAGTGCCTGATCACCTTCATCCCTCCAAAAGTGCCTCTAGAGAGATCTCCCGAGGTTGAATCTCTCATCTGGTTGGGCACAGTGAGGCTCGGATTGATAACAGAGGGTTGGGTTGGCAGTCCGGGGGCCGTCGGTCACCGGGATTGCAGTCCTAAGCCTGGATTAATATGTTTTTCTTCAGTCTGTATATATATCATGATCCCCGTCGCTTAGAATCGGAATACAGCTTGAATATTATTTTAATAACAGTGGACTCTCTAATATAACCCTTGAAGGTGTTATATGAGTTGCCTACGAGGGGTAAATAGCCAGACGAAACCCCCGCAGCTGATAACGTTGATAAGCTCCCACTTCTGTCATTACCAACATTTGAAGGTTAACAGCATTCACCATGGGAAAGAAAATTATTATTGACACTGATCCTGTATGGTCCTTCAAATTCCATTGATATATCTTCGGTATTGACCATAGCACAGGGCATTGACGATGTCCTCGCTCTTTTGCTGGCTCTGTCCGCCACCCCAGAGGAGGTAGAGGTTCTCCTCATCTCATTGACATTCGGTAACATCGAGGTGGAGAAGTAAGAGATCCTTTTATCTGGAAAATTACGTTGTCTGACCACATATCTAGCTGTCTCCGCAATGCAGTGTCAATGTTCCACATCCTCGAGCGGGAGATGCAGTGGCGTCGTGAGAACGGCCGGCCTGAGGGCTTTGGGAGCTTGAAAGCTTCCCGTCCTATATTAGCTGTCGGTGCAGAGGACCCCCTTGAAGACCAGAAAATGCTTGCCGATTACTTCCGTATGTATTTCTCTACCATACTATAGATGCCGTTGACTGATATACCCGCAGATGGAATCGACGGACTTGGTGGTATTCACGCAACGGTATGTGAAGCCCCATATGAAATCAGGCTTTTGCTCCAGCCTAGAAACAAGTAATACATACTGAACTCTAAATAGCACCCACATCTTACCGCTAATAAGGCATGGGTGCACCTCTTCGCTAAAGAGATGGAGGGTGAGGGAATCAAGCCTGTTGAAGATTGCTCAGGTTCCGACGGCCACGCATTCACTCCATCCAAGCTTCCGGCATATAAGGAGATTCTCCGCGCGCTTCGTGATAATGAGCCAGATTCAGTGACTCTGGTAGCAGTGGGCCCGCTCACTAATCTGGCATTGGCTGCAGCAGAAGACCCAGAGACATTCCTCCGCGTAAAAGAGGTGGTCGTCATGGGTGGTGCTATCAACGAGCCAGGAAATGTGAGCCAAGCCTTTTCCATAACAAATATCGAAATATCGAGACAGATTGACTGATTTTGTTAATAGGTGACACCAATGGGCGAGTTCAACGCCTACGCAGACGCAGTGGCAGCCGCGCGTATTTTCGCACTCACTTCGCCCAACCCGCAAACAACAGTCCCACCCACAAAGAGCGACAAACTCCCACCGTACCCTAAAAATCTCAGCCGGCAGTTGACTCTGCGTCTTTTCCCGCTGGATATCACTCTCCGCCACAATCTATCACGCGGGCAGTTCCGGGAGGCCATCACACCTCTTCTGGCTGCTGGCTCCCCGCTCGCAGAGTGGGTGGATGCCTTTATGGGGCACACCTTCAGGACCTTGGAGCGCCTGCACCCTGGACATGTTGGTGATGATGCCATGCTGAGTCTGCACGACCCTGTGTGCGTCTGGTATGCTTTGACATCAGATGACCCAAAGTGGGTTTACTCGGCGAACTCGCCCGAGGATATCCGAATCGACACCCTGGGCCAATGGACTCGGGGTATGTGCGTTGTCGACCGCCGCAACCGTCACCGCATTGAAGGTGAGGAGGAGAGCTCTAATGACCATGGTCTCTGGCTGAGCGGCCGTGCTGGAAATCGCATTTGGCGGATGGATGGGTCGCCTGGGGAGGAGAACTTTGGCAATGTCATCATTGAGAGACTATTCAAGTGATATCCGTCAGATAAAGGGGAACACATTTGGTGGGTATAGACGCATATAGCTGTTGATTTCTATAGATATTGAAATATGCTTTCTCTTTTAGACCGAGAATATTCCCCAGGCAATCTCGAACCTTATTTGCCATAGCCGACCTATATATGGGTACGTAAATGCTTGCGGGTTATGGGTTAATGAAGTAGATAGCGACTTGGTGAAAGATCTGGGTGTACTTTAGAAATTTTGGAGCCGACATCCCAGTGCATGGGCTAGTTAATGTCATTCGCATACCTATGTACCCAGGTACATATATATGTAGGATTCAGCGGGTGTGTCGTCTCACGTTCTTTCCATATGAGTGTGTTATGAGGTAATTAGAATTATCTTTCCAAGGAGTGACGTCCCCACCTGCGAGTAGTGCAATCCACCACCAGATTCAGAACAGCCAAATGGCTAGAACACCAGATGATTCGACCTTGGTTAACACATGAAGTCAATTATCAAATTGTGAGGTGAGGTGGGGTTCTCCAGAGCGCACAGGAATATGGAATGTTCATAACTTTGGGATCGACCGTGGCACTTACTGTTATATTCCTATCAAACTCGGCAATATGCATCGATGCACAATCCAGGAGGCTTTCCCCAGGCAGCTCAGGGGTTGACAGCCAACCCCCAGATCATTGAAACCGCCAAGCCGTTTCATTATAAGACGGGTCGGGCTAGTGATGATACTTTATAGCAACTGATTTTACCTTGAATCTCAGCATCAAATCAATTCCCAGGGACCATCCGCCTTCCTGAATTTGTTCTTATTCTTCATATAATTCTCCGCACTTTACAACATGCAGCTTACAACCCTATTCACTGTCTGCATGGCTAACCTGACCAGCACCGCCGCTGCAATGCCTCGTCTCTCCGGGGCGTACCACGGTGCCCGCATCTTTATCCGTGTCCCTGCCAATGCATAATGCTACTACAACGGGTACACGGGGCAAACCTCCCCTTTGGACGGGATCATCTCACATGAATCGCAATGCCAACCGCTGTCATGAGCTATGCTCGTTGCAGTCTCAGACTTGCTCGGTTGCTGTACTGGACGATGATAAGTTTTGGTGAGTTTCCTGTCTTGTCTTTGGACATTGTTTTTCTTTCTTTCTTTTCTTTCTTCGTGAATTGGGTTAACATACTGTTTCTAGCTGGTCAATTCACTTGCAATGTACGGAAAAGTGCCACCCCGAGAATTTCTACAAGTAAATAGAATTGGATACGGAAATTATTTGGGCAAAAGAGATCGTTAAGTGTTATGGACCATGTGATATGAATGAAGGATTGTTTTTTTTTTATACATAAAAGTGAATTGTGGGTCTTCATTGCATTTTCTCTTGTCTTTAAAATTATTTAGCCATAAGCGTCACCAAATTTACTCGTATATGCAGGCCAAAACACTAAAAATAAAATGTCGGGGTTATGCCTCTAAACGTTGAAACATTCGAATCCGAGCTCAATGTGGTTCCACAATTTGACGACGACAAAGCGCGGCGTCCCCAGAGAGGAAGCACGTGCCATATGTGGATGAGTCGAGAGGAAGCGGGTACCCGAGGAGTGCACGGAGTAGGGAGTAGGAGATGAATGCTCTAAAGGAAGACTCTCAAGTTGTAACCGTGGCTTGAAATAAATATAGGACTTTCGTAGCCAATAGGAAAGATATAAAGGTGTACTGTCGCAAAAAAAGGCACATGCTCTCGAAGCATAAATGTGCCCAGGTGAGTCCGTGTAATTATCGAGAGCAAGACTGTCCTCCAATTGATGCACGTGCTGGGCTACCTCAATTGATGTAATGGGTACCAAGTACAATGGGATAAGCCCATTATCTCACTGTAAATTAAGTACTTAGTACCTACAGATAAGCTCTCCACGCCCCACTTGATACTCCAGCAAATGCCCGTTGTTCCCTGAGGCACGAGCCTCCGCTTTGACCAATCAGCGTCGTCTATTGTAGCTCGTGGGCACAACGTTTGGAAGCACGCGACACTATCTATAACCTGGGAAGCCCTGGACGACGTTCACGGTTATATAGTCTGCAACCCCTTGCTGTACAACTCTACTATTCGCAACTTCCCCCTCTCCTTTTTTAACAATGTCACGCCTTCCAACCCCAGCAATGTCGGGTGGCTTCACCATCAAAGACAAACCCGACGGGGATGCCTTCACATTACCTCCCGCCGCATTGAGCACTGGCAGTCGGAGGTCTTCCCGATCAGACCCTTCCTACATCCCAGCATCCCCGACATCCCCAGAACTCTCTGGCCGCCGTACAAGTCAAACCGCGCGGTCGGGTACATCTATCAAACGCCCACTCGAGGACTTTGATTTGCCTCCGCCACCAACTAGAACTCGCAAGATCATCCAGATGAAACCAAAGTCACCTTCCAAAAACCCCAAGACAAGGGAAAATGGCAAGGGTTCACAGAGTTCAGAAGACGCAATGCCAAACCCCACATCGAACTCTAAAAGAAAACAGCCAAGTGCCACTAGTGCCGCAGGACGCAAGATCGCCCGCAAAACCGCACACAGTCTAATTGAGCGTCGACGACGGTCCAAGATGAACGAGGAGTTCGGAACGTTGAAGGATATGATCCCGGCATGCACCGGGCAGGAAATGCATAAGCTGGCCATTCTTCAGGTACACCAGTCACATCTCTTTTGGGAATCTACAATATACTAACTATCCTGACAAGGCCAGCATTGACTATGTCAATTACCTAGAGAAATGCATCCGTGACATGAAGACTGGAGGAATGCAAACCCCTGCTGCACCACCCTCACCAACATCTCCCGAGTTCATCCCAGAGGCAGGTGAGCCCATGCAAATGGAAAGGGAATGTTATTCTACTTATTCGTATTCCACCTCTGCATCACCGGAGCTCTACGCTGCTCCCACAGAATTTCCTGATACATCCCCGTCTTTCTCTCCACGCACCCAAGTTCCCTCAGCCCATATCCCACAGGATGCTTCATCTATCCTTCCTAGTCCGGCACTGGGCCCAATCTGGGCATCCAGCGAAAAGATGGCTGAGTTCCAGGGAGTTGATCACGAGGCTTCAGCTGCCTTGCTCATGTTGACTCAGGATCGGAGAGGGACTGCTGATTCGATCAGTGAGAACTTTCCTGGAAGCACGACACTGGCACAGTCTGTGGAAGATACCTCAGCTGTGCCTTCTGAGATTCAAAGGAGGAAGGGCATGAGTGTCCGCGACCTTCTTATTTCATGATCTCACCACTTGGTTTTTTTCTTTTTTTTTTTTTTCTTTTTCCTTTGGGACATTGGTGTCTAATGCTTCTGGAAATGGCGCAGAGGCTATTTTATTAGCGTTATCTATACTTAGCATCGTTTTCAGGATTGTACTCGGTGGACCAATGTTTACACGTATTGATGCGTGTGTTTTGTTACTTGCCCAACCTATGAAGGCGAGATACTTCAACTCAAGATGACATGTGAACAGAAAGTGGATAAGATTGATCATAAGGATCTGGGGGCTATTTTGTTCACAACATAAATTATTTAATTATTTGATTAAGACAGGAGTTCTGATGGATAATTTCCAGATGAATAATTCCCAATTGCCAATTACGGTTTCGCCCCCACAAATATCGGGCCATCGGCAATTCGCGAATGACCGAACACCGAACTTCCGTCATTTAGAGTCCGATAGTTCGTGACTCGATCGCTAACATATTGCAGAAGCTGAGGATCCAAAGAAATTCTCCTCAATCTTGTTACCAAAAGCTCTTTCAATTTGCGCTGGCTTCCCTGTAGCTGTGCCAAGATAGGACCATGAATCACCAACGCCGGTATAATGTAGAGCGCTCATGCCTACGCTGCCACGAGCACAAGATCAAGTGCGACAAGGGCACACCATGCAGCAAATGCATGCGACAGAAGGTGGCCTGCCAGTATCCAGGTCCGAGCCGAATCAAGCGCCAACCTCCGAAGAAGAGCACAGCCGATGTTGCGGCACGGTTAGAGCAGCTTGAACAGTTCATCACGACGATGGTCAACGAACGAACGACTAGCTTGAACAGTCAAAACCACGGCCCAGGCACAACATCATCGATGCCGAATGGCCGATCCGACTACAAGCCACCATCAAACCACCCAGCTACAGCGGACCGTCACGCCTATCTTGGGTTCCTTGACAAAGACGGCCGGTATATCAATGAGCCTTTCCTCTCGCGGGTACTGGAGAAAGAACAGGAACTAAAGTCCGCAATTGGATCACCGATTGATGCAACTAGTCCGCGCCGACTACCGGCATTGAGGGCAGATGGCCTCTTCAAAAACCCGCTCTCGGCTCAGATTGACGCCCAGGAGCTGTTTCCAAGTCGCTGGGAGGGGGTTTTTCTCTGGCAGACGTTTCTCAGCCGTGTGGAGCCCATGGTAAAGGTCATTCACGTTCCAACTGCGCAATCGCACATCTTTGCTACCATTAACCGACCCGAGAGTGTGCGTGCTGATCTACGTGCTTTGGTCTTTGCTATTTGTTTTGCCGCTACAACAACGTTGCTTTCGGATGATACTCAGAATGAAGATCGGCATGCCGACCTGCGCCGATATCAACAGGGGATGGAATTGTCTTTGTATCAGTCCGAGTTTTTGGATGCTCCAACTCTTATTTCGCTGCAAGCGATGGTAATATATCAGGTGAGAGAGTGTTTCGTTAACTGTCCTTAGCCCTTCCTTTGCTTTGTATCACTAACATATATTTGGTTTCTAGACATGCTTTCGATTTAGCAATCCCGGCCGGTCTGGCTGGACTTTACACGGCGTAACTATTCGAGCCGCACAGTCAATTGGCTTCCAACGAGATGGAAAAAACTTCAAACTTCCACAATTGGAATGCGAGCTACGCCGACGAACATGGGGGCATATCCAATCGGCCGATAGTCGAGTAGCAGAAGACCATGGGCTTAGCGTCCCGGAAAGCGACTACGGCGACACCGAACTCCCGCTGAATATCGATGACCAAAGCTTATCAGAGACGAACACCGCCCCAGCCGTATCGCAGAACCGATGGACCGAGATGACATTCTCTCTAATCGTAATCGAAATAAACCGGGGGAGGCCTGCTCTACTTCGAAGCATAGTGGGGGCAGCCGATCCAGAGCGACTCATTGCCGAGTTTAAAGGCTCGATAGAGGATAAATACCTGCGACACTGCGACCCAGACATCCCGGTCCAGCGCTTTGGCTTCCTGCTCGGAAAACTACTTCTCATAAAGACCGAAGTGTGCGTTCGACAGAAACAGCTACAGTCACAGGGATCAGCGGCCTGCTCGTTAAACCATCATATTGTCCAAGAGATGCTAGCGAAAGCTTGCGATGGCGTGGAGATTGGCCTCGAGATGCACAACAACGAATTACTCCGCGGCTTCCGTTGGCTGATGATGACTTTCACCCAATACCACCTCATCACCTACATTCTCTGGGTTCTGTGTGTTTATCCCACCGGTCCACATGTCGACCGAGTTTGGCGCGCTATCGATATGCTGTTCGATCTGACTGATGACCCCTCTTGGCCAGATCCCGGGCCCAAGTGGCCGATGATTGTGCAGTTGCGGGATAAGGCGCGGTGCATTCGCCAGGCACATGATTCTGCTGAACGGACTCAGCAAATTGTTGACGATAATTGTCCTCTTCGTGTTGATGGGACTGGGACTGGGGATTGTCGGCCTGAGGTAGGCTTCGATATCGATAATTGCGATCCGAACTTTGCCGATTTTTCAGATTGGAATTTCCTGGCTCATAGTCTTTCTCTCTTGAATTGACGAGCCTTTTTGCTAAGGCGCTTGCTTTTGTATAATTAGTTAACTAGTTACGGGTTCAGTTTCTTTCGTACTGCTGCAAAGCGGTATCTCAAAAACATATGATTGCCACTTTGGCATCATGTTTACCGCTCTCTCCACCGCTCCATCGCTTAATTATGTCTGTTCTATAGCCCCAGCACGCGACGCGACGTATCGTAGACCGCAAACACATAAACATGCTGAACATACAACCTCACCCTCATTTCCCCTGCATTACTTGCACATCATTCAAGCAACCGCCAACATGCCTGTACCTGACGAGGAATTAGATAACCTGCCACTCCTACTGGAAGCAATTAAAAACCAATCTATCCACCGCTTGGAGGGTATCCTGCAGGACATTGTCAAGCACAGCCCAGAAGGCCGCAAAATCGCTTCGAAGTGGCTACTGGTAGTGAAAAATGATGTGAAAGCTGGGCCAGTTGCCCCGGTTTCTCCCATTGCTCCCGTTACTTTTGCCCTGCCTGTCAAGGAAGAGTCCATGACCAGTGTCCCGATGACATCCCGTTTCGAAAACTGCATCTACTGTCTGGAGGAATTCGAGGTCACTGAAAATTCGGAGACAAGCTGCAAATACCATCTTGGTACGTATATTCCCAAAGCACCTTTGTCAATACACGACACAGATGGAAATGTAACTAATCTATGAAAAGAGCCTGACGTGGTCGACGAGGAGTATTTCAAGGCTGAGATTGCCGCTGGATATGATGTCGACAGTGATGAATATCGCCTGGCTTGGCCAGAGGGGTTTTTCTATCCTTGCTGTGGAATGGGTTTGACCGGGAGCATGTGTCAGGTTGGTTGGCATAAGGCTGCAGACCCGGATGACCGTCCCCGCAAGGAAACCCGTCGGAGCGAGTTCTAACGAAATTAAGTGAGTTTGATTCTGGAGTTTGGGGTAGGATCTAGGATGTGTCATTTTCTCTGAGGTTTGATGCTAGCGCCGATGGTGATGCTTTATTTTCCCAGGTAGACTGCGATCTCTGGAAAGTATTCCGTTTTTTTTTTTCATGTCGGATCTGTATGTATGAATTTCTTTCTAACCCAGCCGGCGGGCTAATCCATTTTATCCTATTATGGGAAATATTCACAATTAAACAAACTCAGCCCTGATTACTGCAATGGGCAGTCCGGTCGATACTCCCCCGAAGCCTCCTCATCCTCACCTAGGCCATCTCGCCTCCGCTGCTCCTGCCGCTGATTCTCGTCGTCCACTAACTGCCGCAGCCGGCCTGCATCCGGCTCTTCACCTGGTTGAAGACGGAGCAGCTCATCAACCATGGCCGCCCGCCGCGGGTGACCCCGATGGCGTAAGTACCGCTGAAACTCGGCGAGCATAAATGTGCGGAGGGGGTCGTTGACGGGAGCCTCTTCGATGGGTGGTGTCGATGAGGGCACAGAAGCGTTGCTGACGGGATCCTGTTCTGCGGCTGTTGTATATGAGGGAACAGGAGAGGTTACTGGCGCGGCTGTAGATACAGCTACCGTCGGGGGCATTGTTGTAGATGTAGTTTGGGCTTGGGGTGGTGGCACATCCCTCGCTGATGAAACTGATGACACAGCCGTAGATGTAGCTGCAGTAGGGGACGTCATTGCAGATATAGCTTGGGCTGGGGGTGGTTGCGTCGTTACTGGAATTCCCTGGTTGAGCTTCACATGGTCTATGACCGCTCGAAGGAGATTCCAGCGCATCTCGCTGTGTTTCCGCCAGATAAATCTCTGCCATGGGATTGTTGGGCCCACATATACCATGTTTGGGTGCTCGCTTGCTAATGGCCAGTGGTCTTCGAGGTCTGATGTCTGCGCTGTGAGTAGGGAGTAGAGATCACTCCACACAAGACTGCCGAGAATTCGCATCTGTCCGCTGTAGCCTGGAGACTCATCTGGTCGTGAGCTGCCCTCCTTTGGGTCGAAGTCTGGGTCAACGGCGAGAAGGAAGCCGGTGAAGTCACCGGCAATGAGCCGGGAGGCCGCGGGACTGTAGGAATTGGTGGTGTATGAGGCAAAGGACGCAGAATCGACGACGAGGAAAGCGCCATCTTCTAGCTTCGACCAGTCGTCGCTTCCCTCTATTGTGTTTTTGAAGTGTCTGATTGGATTGTTAGCTTCGAAATGCAAGAGCGAAGGGGGTACACTCACTGCTTAGATGCATCGACGTCGCCCTCGGGAATACCCAATTCCTTCCCATCTAGCCAGTGGAGCTTTAAATGCTCCTTGATAGCAATACTTCCTGTTTGACCTTTGCCCCAATCCGAAACATGAGCTTCCACTTTGCGAACGAATTCTGTCCATTCCGACTCCGTCTGCCCATAAGTCAACCGATACACAACCAACCCGTACTTTTCGTCCTTTCCCTCCTTCTTTCCAGATTCCATATTGGACGCACAAGCAGCGATCCAAGGCTCGCGAGGAATAGGTTCAAGAGGTGCACCACGCACCTCTTTCCTCAATTTATTCTGACCTTGAATCTGGCTCCAGGATGTCCCATGGTACGACTCTCCGGACGTAGGAGTTGAACCTATCCACGCAGGTGCATTAAGAGAGATAGCTTCTCGAGTAAGCAGCCTCAAACGCTCATGGTATGCTTTACTTCTCGTTAACAGATTCGCCGCATGAAGAGCTGCCGGGCCGGGCCGCGGGGCATCCGCCCAGTACCCTTTGTAACCGTTCATGGGGATCATGATGGTAAAATCAGCATTGGCGGCGATTTCCGTCAGCATGTGCAGGGAATCAGTAATTTTCCACTGCACAGCATCAGGCTGGGCTAACGGGCCGCCATCTCCTCCCGGTGGCCGATACCCCAAAAGAGCTCGCAGCAATGGAGTTCGTAGTGTATTGACATGCACAGTAACCCACCTATGGGCGCGCTCGGCCATCATCTCGAAATGCGCAGTCATGTACCTTGTCCAGAGACCTGCGACACTAACGGGCTTTTTATCTTGCTCTGCTCTGCGCTTGTTGAGAACAGCGTCGAGCTCCGTCCAATGATCGTAGATGTAATTGAACGTGTCGCGAAGATATAATCGCACGGTTGGTTCATTCAAGTACTGGAACACGGCGATCACGGCCGATAGATGCTGACAGGCAAAATCAAAATGCTCGGGCTGGTCGAGACCTTTTTCCTGCCACACCTGATCGCTTAGAGGGATGATGCCCTCCCATAGACGAGACTTGAGGGATTGGATGTTCTTTCCGACCATGCAGAGACGGGTAGAATCTCGCTCAGAGCCAATGCGGGCCATGACACTGGTCATGATGGGCTCGCCATTGGAGTCCGGGGGAAAGTTTTGGTCATGTTGGATAAAGGTTGCTTCCTCTGTGGACAAGCGCTCGATATTGGGCTGATTACCATTGGGCAGGGGTTTACCGAACGCAAACTCAAGAAAATGTGCGATGGTTTGAGGCTCAAGAATGCGATCGACTTGATCGGCGTTGTCCGGTTAGTACTATTATAGACACTGAAATGTTGGGGATTTGAGGGGTTCGCGAACCAACTGGCAGGTTCTGTGCTTTGCAATGAGCGATAGTGACCGAAGTGCCTTCAGCTTCAAGATGTGAGTACATTGTGAGTGGTGAGGAATAAACAAAAAAAAAAAAAAAAAAGTCAAGATCAAGAAAACCACGACGCGATCCCGGACCTTTCGAAAGTGGAGAGAGGTGATTTTAAAGTCGCGAGGCAACTATGCGTTCCGGTTGGTGAAGTTTCAATTTAGTGCGGGTTATTGGATCTAAATCTCAATGGGGTTTGGCTTTAGTTTTTTTATTCTAGTCTTCTTTAGTTAGTTAATTCTTTAGTATTATTTAACGTTGGCCCCCTAAATGTTGCCTGATATCTCTTACATATTAAAAGGGGAACTAACAACCAGGAATATACGGAACAGAGAATTTATATAGACTATAAATCGTGGTCTTCATTATAAACTAGGTATCAAGTCATTATTTCGTACCAAATTATTTCCTGGCCAATAAACCAGAATCCCGAAATTCACAGCAAAAACGCAAAAAAGAAAAGCAAAGACAAGAAATGCTTTTATACCCGCTCAGGTGTACTCGACCCACTAGCCCTGAGTTTCTCCTCCAATATCAACCTCTGACAGAAGGGACTTCTCTCCCGAATCCAAGGACCCCAGCGCATCAAAGCAAAAGGAATCGGAATGCAAGCCAGACTAATAAAGCCAAGGAGGGAAGTAGCCCACGAAACCCCGAAAGATTTATAGAGCGGCTCCGCAGCCAGCGGGAAAAGTGCTCCAGCAATACTCCGCACAATAACGGAAGCTGCTAGGGCGCTAGCAGAGTAGATTTTGTATGCGTCGGTTACGTACGTAAGAAGCGAAATAAAGATAGTCTGGAATCCGAACCCAAAGATAAACCCTGACATCACAGGCGCTGCCCAATGCGTAGTGGGCTTTGCTGTCCAGGCGAGCCAGAACATGCTTATTGTTAGACATGGCCCAGCGATGCAGGACATGGGGAGTCGGTGGTACTCTGGGCTGGAGGTCCAGACTTTGTTAAGCTTCTTGGCTTTTTCGTAGATCATGTCGTAGTAGAGAGCGACGAAGCCGGAAGATGCGGCGCCAACGCCAACTGTGATGGATTAGTCGTGTCCGGGGGATATAGATGAGCAGAGATGGGACGTACTCGGGATGTATGTGAGGGAAGTTTGTTCGACGGTGAAATCATAGACACCTGTCGATGTATTGTTAGTATTGTACACGGATCAATGACAGTTTCGAGCATTACCTCCAAAGATGATGGGATAGGCCTGGAAATAAAAGAAGACCAGGCTATATGCGATGGCGATATAGATGGATGTTGAGGTGATGATAGGCTCAAAGAAGAGCATCGTGATGGGACGAGTGATAATCTCCATCGGAGTGAATCTCGAATCTAGGTTGAGCTCCTGACGTGAGAAGTATCGATTGGATCCCGAATCCTTTCTCAATTTGGTAGCTTGCCGCTTCAGGAGTGCCGGGCCAAACGTTTCTATTTTGATTTGAGATTAGTTGATGCCCCGATTTGCCGGGACAAGTGATAATCATACCAGACGTGAAGAACAGAGCCAACCAGGTAATACCCGTCAGAACCAGGTCGATCCTAAAAGTCCATCTCCACCCATATTTGACCGAACACCCAGAGATAATCGGACCTAGAATAGGACCGAAACTGCAAGCCTGGAATACATATCAGTCCTATTCAAACATTCCACCCGTAGAAGTAGGTAATCATAACATACCGACATATACATTGCCATGGCACGACCACGACTTCGCAGATCGAAAAACAGGTCTGCATAAATACCACCGACAACAGTCTGAGGTGCAGCCCCCATAAGGCCACAAATAGTCCGAAAAACGAGAAGTGAGGACCAATTTGGCGCCAGAGCACAACCAAGTGTAGCGAGGACAAAAACAGTGAAAGACCAGATGAGAACGGGTTTCCGACCAATAGTTTCACTCAATGGACTGAATAGCAAGGGTCCAACAACATAGCCAATGAGAAAGACGGCAGTTGGTAAGACCTTTTGCTGGCCTCCGGACTCGTGGAAGTCCTGCATGATAGCGGGGACTGCATTGCTAGGAAGTGCGGATGATATGCCGCTATTGAGGACAATAAATAGCGCAACAACTGCATTGTAGAACTTCTTCTTCTATTTGGTTTCAACATTGTTAGTGAATATTTCTTCACGATACATATAGACGTGCGTACAAATGCCCAGTTTGGAGGGTTTTTTGGTGAGTTCTCTTGAAACTCGACAAGTAGTTCATCTTGAGACAGTTTAACTATTTGGTAATCGCCATTTGGATTTTGATTATTCTCCGTCGAAGCAATGGACCTCTTGTCAGAACCATCATTCTTGCCTAATGTATGTTAGAGCAGACTGTGAAATATCAGTTCAGGTTGACCGCACCTGAAGAAAGAATGGCGGCTATCTGAGCCGTTAAAGATTGTTTCGTTTCTGACGCCATATTGCAACATCAAATGTGGGGTAAACTAGAACAAAATGGAAGAGGATTGGAAGTCTGCTTTTATTCTGATTCTCAAAAGCTCCGGTAGATGAGGACCGAAGCTCTATATAAGCCGTATAGAAATAATCCAGTTCCCCATTGCAACCAGCGGACCCATAGTGAAAACCCTGACAATTCTTTGACTCATTATGCCTAGAACCTGTTGGTCTTGCATAATGCCTCTATCTATTATGTTGGAGTAGGGAACAAGCCAATGGGAAACTGGTATACTTCCATTTTTTTTGCACGGGAACCCGGTCCCGTACCGGCCCCGGGGTTTAGGGCAATCCATTCACGGCGCCGGGCGGGATCCGGACATGATGGCTGCCCGCGACGCACAAATTGATTGCTATAACTCCGTTTTGAGTGGAGATCTAGACCTAGGGGACTAAACACATGTGAATAAAGAAGCATACTGCGTTGCGCGTTGCGGCCCAATCTGTTGTTCGTTGAAACAAGTATGAGGATTGATCTGCGAGGCTAGAGCTTGGGGCTTGCGTGATTTACTCAGTTTGAACAGTGGCATTGGAGTGATCTAATACTTCAATAAAAAGCGTATTGGTTACGTTATTATTACTGTGGCATCGATGGCATCATAGGTAGGAAATCGAAGATATCGTTCTGCCCCTCCTCAAATAGACCAAAAGAATCTGCAATAGAGTTCGATACAGTCCAGTTGGGTGCTTCCATTGTGCCGGATAGCCGAGATACCGGCGCTCTGGCCACTGCAGATGGGTCATTACTTGGCATTGAGACCATATTTGAATCTTTATCGGCCTGGATGGTCGGGTCAGTTCTGTAGCGGAGATCGTCGAGGGGACCCACCCCCGATGGAGGCGGGCTGTTGATCATGGGGTTATTAGATCCCTCGAATGTTGGGCCCTCATTTTGATCGGACATGATGGGTACATCTGTACTATGATTGCTCTGCGGACGTTGGCTGGCAATCAAAGCGCGTGCATAGTTCACGAAGATGGAGACAGTCCGATGGATGTCGGGGTATGGGGGTTGTTTGAGGAAATTGCAGATCTTTTCCGCTCTTTCAAGTAGAAGACTTTGATTGATCAGATTCGGACGCCATCTGGCGATCCGAAGAGCGAATGTTGCTAAGGCTGTATTAGCAAATTGTATGTAGCTGATCGAGGAAATGATCAACCTACTGACAAAAGCGATTGTGAGAGCTGGATACGTTGGCGCCCAAGGTAATTGACAACGATAGGATGGTTCGTTGATCAAAAAGCCTAATTGCTCCATGATGGTCGTCACAAGGGACTGCCACAGGTTCATCACATTCTGGTCGAGCGTCTCGGGGCCTGAATCTGTGTACGATGGTTGTAATTTTTGAATCCTTGCCAGCGAAGCACAGAAAACAAAAATCCTGGCATAGTGAAGCATAAGCTTGAGGCTGCTGCGTTGAAAGGCCCCTATGTGGAAACCGTTGTCTTCGAGTTTTGTTCAAGTCAGAATTCATCCAGATTGTGGGTGCCTTAAAGCAAGAAAGAGACGCCTACTTTCATGGATCTCGTCCCACGTCGTCCACCAGTTTTGTAATCTTGTCATAATGGCCGGTAGTTCTGTAGACACAATATCGCCAATATTTGAAGTGTTATCAATAATCACACGAGAATTACCTGCCACGTGTTAGCCATTTGACAGACAAATCACATCTAAAGCTTTGTTCGCTTTACCTCGAAGTTGATGAAGCTCAATGATACACACAGTGCGCATATCACACGGCAGTGATAGTGGATAGTCAAGGAATTTGCGCAGCTTTACCACATCAACCTCGGCAATGCGTGATTTGCGTCCTGTGCCAGATGCAACGTCCAACTCCAATATGAATGTGATTAACCAGGTTCTTGTCTTCCATACTAGTTCACGTTCAGCCATAGAAGCTGAGAGCGAACTCCGAGGTACATTTTCTTGGGACAACAGAGTGTCCAAAGATTTCTCTAATCCAGAATCCAGAGCGGTGCGAAGAATGAGAGCAATAGAGAACCATGTCTTTTCGGAATAAGCAGCTAAGAGAATCATCCCTTGAACTGTTTCTAGTTTGGTGGGCCGCTCGAAGAAGCTGTCTTCGGCCAAACGTTGTGCCTCATCTTGTAGCACACGCTGCATATGTGTGTCTCCGCGCAAATCTGTCACTGCCCGACTAGCCAGATAGATAATCACCGTAAAGCAAAACAAGGATCTTGAACGGACAGAGTCGAATGTGTCTCTGATCGGATCAAAAAGAGGAAGAAAGTTTTTCGATCCGCCCGTAAACCTGTAGCAAAGCAGTTAGATTTGATTACGCAGTTTCCTTTTTGCTGTTAGTACCATACCTCTCATACATGACACGAGCAAGCTCCTCACTAACGATTCCTCTAGCGACGACATCTCCTCTGGGATCGCCCTTAGTTGAGTTTTCCATAAATATCTTGCTCTGTTAGATGTATGCCATTCTGTAACTGGTCTGACTGTGACTTACATCATTGGTGCCTAGCAGATTCACAGACATAGAGTGTACTGCTGATGCAGGCGCGATCATTTCATTAGGGCTGAGCTGCTGAGACTCTGGTCCATTCGCATCAGACGTATAAGACCGCTGGAGGCTGCTTAATCCAGTAGAATCGGGCAAAGAATCAATCGGAGTGTCAAAACCACCATCTTGCACAGTGGCAGGTGAGAAGCCCTGATCTCTTGATGTCGGAGTGTGATATCCGGTCCTAGGATCCAGCGGCGAAGCAGTGTTTTGATTTCTGCGGCATTCATTAGCTGGCTGCTTTCATATGCAAGATCGATATTTCAATTGTCACCTTGCGGGGGTTGTTGTTTTTCTCCGACGATCGCTTCGTCGTCGGCCATTGTCGATCGGATCCAAAATGCAGTCCCGGCCGGCAGAGCGACAGCGGAAGCAAGGGACTTGGCTACGCGCATCACATCGCATCTTTTGTCTTCTGCACCATCGACATGCTTTGAAGAACCGTATCGGGACATTTTCCGCCCGGTAGACGATTTCCGACCCTCTTTCGCTCATGACTGCCCGTTCTTATTCCAATCTAACAACAAAACACCGGCCAATCAAGCCCACTGGTAACAGAAGCAAAGATCTGCCGATGCGTATCGATCGAAGACTGTGGCTTGGTTCTAATACTTGTCAACTGCCTGTTGGGGATATGTTTGCCGGTTGACGGAAAAGCCGGTCACGTGCCCGGTTAGCTCTTCTATTTTAGGAAGGTCAACAACAATGCCTCGTGTGGCGGGTGTAAGACGAAATTATCCAAACTTTTCCAAGAACTGGAGCTCATTAATCTGCATGTCATTTTTAAACAAAAAAATGAAGGTCCCCCCACTCTAAAAAGAGAACGACGGATCTCTGGCGGATCAATCCGACCAAGGGAGGACAGTTACATGGATTACCACCGTCAAGGGTCTGACTTCAGTAGTCCATCATCGACTCTTCAACCTCATTCAGTCAGACTAATAGCAGAGAGACGTAAACCACCACAAAATATACATTATATATTGTGATATAGTGTTGTAGGCAGCCCCTTCGCTCATCCTTGAGAATGGCTTCACTCGACAGGTACCACGTAATCATCCGGCTCATTGAATCTACCCAGCTCACACCCACCGAGCACTCGATTTGGAGAGATTTTCTGGACGAGACTGTTGATCCAGGATATGCTGCTTGCTAGATCTGGGAATAGATCCACGATCGCCCCGCTTGTTCGGCGGAAGCCCTGCACGAGTTAAAATTAACTACTAAGTGTCAGTCAAACCAGAGCATCCCCAGTGCCTTTTGTGTTTTTGCTAACCAGTAAATCAATTACCAGGAGAGACAAAGTTCCATCTAAAACAGCCACACTTGTTGAAGCTCGAGACAATTTACACTGCTTTATGCTGGACCAGAAGCCATCGGACCCAAGGTCACCGTTCGGTTCGACCATGCCTGGGTGATCCCATCGAGCCCTTTCGACGACAGTGACATGGATTCGCAGGTATGTGTTTATGGGGCAACTGCCTATATCATCGAGGTGGCCGGATAAGCGGCCAAATATTCTTGCCCTGATATATTACTGGCTCAAAATGGTAGCGTCAAAATTGCAATATCAATCTTCCATTATGCAACGAATGCAATTTACACAATTGTAAAAGCATGTTCTAGTGAAGTCCCCCATCCCAACCCTACACCTACTGTCGTATGCCCTTCGATATTCCAGACTCGACAGCCTTGATCTGAAGTGCCAAAAACTTGGAGTAGATCCGACACAAGGCGAGATTTCCGCCGAAGTACCAGAAGCCCGGATGACCGCTAGGGCGCCACATCTGAACGGTTTAATTAGCATGTATTTAGGGAAGATCACAAGTGACAGTCTCGAGATGAGTTAATGGCAGCTTACGGCTTGAACCTCTCCTTCTGCATCCAGATCCCAAACATCGCAGCACCGATCTGCAACCTTGTCACCCAAGACCTTCCTCACCGTCGTGCGCATATTATCGTATCCAGTGGCAAGGACAACAACATCCGCTGGCAGGGAATCACCGTTGGCCAAAAGCAGCTCGTGATTCCCAAAGCCATTGATACCGCCCGGGTTGTGATTAAGCTTGATC
The DNA here is from genome assembly GCF_028827395.1 of Penicillium hordei. Classification (NCBI taxonomy): domain Eukaryota; kingdom Fungi; phylum Ascomycota; class Eurotiomycetes; order Eurotiales; family Aspergillaceae; genus Penicillium; species Penicillium hordei. Next base: position 1,410,314 of record NW_026623147.1, on the reverse strand, counting down.
TTGCCATCGATGATAAGCTGACTGCACCCGACGTCGATATAATAACCTCCGCCACGGGTAAAGTATGCGCGTGCAATACCAGCTCCATCTGGCCCGAAATCAAGTTCGAAGCCAGCCCGCCGGAGTCCGTCTAGGGTCTCCTTTTCGGCGTCGGCAATTTTCTTCGTCATGTGTACACTCAAAGCAAATTGAACAGGCCAAGGGAGACTCTCGCAGGCGATATCACATTCTTCAGTTGGTGGACTACAATGTTGGTGTTAATGTGACGTGAATCTGGGAGATCTGAGTATAAGAAAACGTACCCGCCATCCTCGTGCATCCCACTGTGCATCATAAATACCCCTTTGTCGGCAGTTATAACATATGTTCCACTGCGCTGCAGCATAGTGACGTCTGCGCCGTTCTCATAATAGTTCTGCGCGATATCATGGCCGCTGTTACCAGTTCCGACGACGATAACTTTCTTGCCACACACATCGCTCTCCGACGCATCGTGGTGCTGACTGCCATGGTACACATTGCCCTGGAAAGATTCTTGTCCCGGGAAGGGGGGGATCTTCGCCTCACCTGAATGTCCTGTGCACCATACAAGGTGACGAGGCCGGATGGCACGTTGGGACCCATCGCCGCCAGCGAGGATAACCGTCCACTGGCCTGCACCTTCGTCGTACTCCGCTGAGACGACTGAGGTCTGCATCCAGATATTTAACTCCATAATGTTGGCGTATGCTTCAAACCAGTCACCTAGTTTATCTTTCGGTGTAAACTGCGGCCAATTCTGTGGGAAGGGCAGATAAGCCATGTGTGTGAATTCGGCTGGATCGTGCGTGACAAGTGTCTGCGTCGCGATAAATCAGCATTTTCTTCATCACTTAGATCAAGTTCCTCCGATGTTATTTACCCGATACCGGTTACGCCAATTGTCTCCAACACGTTCATTCTTGTCGACAATCAAGCACGACACGCCGAGGCTCTGCAAACGGGCACCCATGTTCAATCCAGCTTGGCCTAGTGTCTGTTAGCATTTCAATTATAGCTAGTCATCTTCACGAAGGAATCCTTACCAGCCCCAACAACCAGAGTAGTCGGCTCCTCATCCAAAAATTGTTTCCGTCGATTCCTGCGCTCAATCCATGTGCCCCCAGCCAGACCACCAGGCATCGACTCTGTCGTCCCCTCAGCTCGACGCTTCCCGAGTGGCTCCCGAGCGGAGCTGAGCTCCTGTAACGATGTGTACATAGCATACGCCTTCCAAACTCCATCATCCGCCTGGGTCAAGCGCAACATGCCCGTTCCTGTGCCAACGGCAGTCTCGAAGAAGAACATGGAAGACACCCAGCTCAACCCGTCGACGACCTGCTCTAGACGTGGCTGAAACTTGCCCTTATCTTGTAATTGGAACTTGGACAGTTGTGCACTAGCCTGTCGTTTGCTCAGGAAGCTTTGGATCTCAGCGGCTGAGTGTACGGTGCGCATGTCCCAGTCCAGGGCCAGCATGTCGCGCCACCAGGACTCAGCGTGGAATAGCTCCTTGATGTTTAAGTTTTCTGAACGGGAGAGCTGGACTTCTAGAGCTGAGAGCCATTGCTGGGCGATGCTTTTCGGGTCGGAGAGTACGTCGGAGGGTGTCTTGGGCAGTTGGATAATGTGTGGATTTCCACCGGTTAATGTTGTTGCCATCTTGAGGGTGGCTCAATGGATTTGCTTAGTTGCTAACTTGAACAGGCGTTATAAGGGTATGTTTCAGGCAGCGAGGCGGAAGTATGCTTTCTGCTTCAATTGCAGACCCTTGTAGGAACCCTTGTTCTTATACCCTGTCTTCCCCTCTATTGCCATTTTGCCGGGTAAGGTCTTAGGCAACTGAGCCGAGTTCCACGGCGTGCCTCCGAGCGATGGGCAGCTAGAAAACGTGGAGTACAACGCAATGTTCAGGTGGAGTCGCCTAACGTCAGTCACCCCGGCCTCCTCCCCGAGATTCTGAGAAGATCGGAATAATATCCCCCGAGCTGACCACTTCGAGGCAGGTCTGCCGAGCGGATCGACCCTAACAGGAAAATCTGGCGATCGGTTCTAGAAATTTGCCAAATTTGGCATCTGCAAGCTCGGCTCATTTACTCTATTGCAAATATATTTTAGAAACCTTCAAGTTTCATAGGGCACGGGTTCGAGTTGTTGCTTCAATTGGAAGAAGCACCTACATAGTCCTATCCTACTATTCTGACTTAATTATGTTACTTGAATTCTCATTGGATTTTGATTGAATTTTGACAGGTTGATTGATAGAGTTAACACCCCATCACCTACAAGTGACAGGCTGATTGTGGACCTTCTTTGGGCTTGGATCTAGCCATTTGAGTGATGAGAGTGCTTCGATTCATGACTTGCTGCTGGGTGGAATATCCAGAGTTGGGTTCTTGGTAAAGAAGTTGACTGGCTTCAAGGAAACCTTGAGCATTTTCCAGGGCATGCCAGGGAAATCCTCAATAAGTATTCTCTCGTTGGATACTGCCTCACCGCAGGTATCACCTCCTTCTCGAAGCCTGTATGTTAATTTTAATTTGTATACTAACAAGAATAGTCGGCCGCTTGCTTATATGGCCTTGTGATGTCTTTTTATTAGTCTTTTTTAAGTGTATATAAAGGCAGTAAGAAAATAGCATACTCTATAAGAAAGACTTTCCTATATATAACATTTGGTTTCAACTTCTCTTTTTTAGCCGGCGTATCTTCTCCTTCTATACGCGATACTCTATACCTTACTATTACACCCTATATTCACGACCAAAGACGCTTATTTTCTAATATATTTTCGCATACTTGTAAAGTGAGAGTGGATCTAAAACTCTGCCTAGTAATTGAACTAATGAGAGTGTTATCTCCCGTGTGGCATCCTTAGTCGACCGTAGATGGGTTCAGAATTTTGAATGTCCGGTTTGTTTCAGCATTCAAATAGACCCCGCAGCTTTCTTCAAACACCGTATCTTTTGTGATGTACCCAACTCTCTGAGGATTGTCCACGGGATGTAAAAGGCATTGGGAATGCCTCGTAGATAAGTTGGTTCATGTAGCCATCGATCATAGGATCGACCCGAAGTGAAAAGACATGTTGATTGTGAGCGGCCAGAACACCGAGACTCCTAGTATATCGGTACTCTTTATTGATATATGGTGTCAGTACTACACATGTCCCACTCTCAGCTAAAATAGGCAAATGTTGAACACTTCCAAACTTAAATCCCCCAAGAAGATGTTCTATATCCCCTCCGAGGTTACTCGTAGTAAACTATGGAAATAATACAGAATTACCCGCGTTTCTTTTATACTCGTCCTGCCACAGAGCGCGTGCTCAACAGAGGATCTATCCTATCCCCACTTCCCTTCTTTTTACTCGGAGCTTTTATCACCGCTCTTCAAGCCTGAAAATGGATGATCCAAACCCGGAACCTTCGAAATATACTTGCAACACTGTCAACTGTTTGGGAAATTATAGTACCATTTATGCGGGCTTGATTGTCGATGCCGTGCTTGATTCAGCAATTTTGAGGGGAAAACTCACCGAGTTGGTTAGATTATGGCCAATACTTGGCGGTGGTTTGATTAAAGATGTGAGTCCATTTTTCCGCTACTACGGCTTGCTTATATCCTTTCTAGACAGAACCATGGTCTTTCACTTGTGGTTCTACTGTCGATTATGCCAGTAGGGATATTAACCAGTCACTGGCTACCTATCTTCCAATCCGTCAGGAGCAAAATAGCCATGAGCCGAAAATCATGAAAAGCCCGGAAATATCCGCAGTTGATGAGAAATTCATATTCGACGTTCCTCCCAACCTCGCAAACAGTTTCCGCCTTCGTGTTACTCTCCTACGAGATGCTACCTTGCTCTGCTTTGGAATCACGCACAATATCTTGACGGCAATGATTGCTGGGAAGTAGTTAAAGCATTCTGCGACCTACTGTCTAATAAGCCAATTCCTTTGTTTGCTCTTCCGCCTGACACTGGGGATGTTCGCATGTCTGATCTGGTGAAAGTCAAAAACGAGTGCACTGAAGCGGAATCCAATTTTCACTACCAGACTCATGCGCAGAATTACGATAGTGGGATATTTAAGCTGGCAATGACTGTGTGGCGTGTGCTGTTGACGCTCCTTGCTTTGAAGTTGGGATTCCTTGAGGAGCTTACGACCAAGTTTATCCACATTCCAGGCACATGGGTTGACGAATTACGGATCAAATCACAGGAGGAGCTGAAAGACTGTTCCCCCAAGATTCAACTCACAAAAAACGATGTTATTGCTGCATGGTATCTGAAATCCATCTATTCCCCTCAACCTACAGCTACATCCCTTGATCCAGTGGACTACTTTGGGATTATCAATTTCCGTCGCTTTCTTGAGCCCCCAAAGGCTGGAACATACTACATCCGCTGTAGTGTTGGTGCCCTCCGGTGTAAGTTCTCTGTACAGCAGCTGAAAGAAGAGTCAGTTGCTGAAATTGCTCGGGATATACGCCTCACAACATTGCAATATACATCTACCGGATCTGTCCACCAGAGTCTTCGGTTCTCGGAAGATCATACATCCAAGATTCTCACATTAGCTCTGCGCGGCACTGGAAACCTAGGGTGTGCTGTGGTATCCCACTGGACAACATTCGATTATACTGGTCTGAATTTCTCTAGCGCCAGTCTGAATAGTCAGAAAACGTCAGTCATATTTGTCAATTCTATGATTGTAAACGCATGGGACGTTAAGATAGCACCTGTTGCTGTCGTCACGAAGAATGGGTCTGGAGGCTATTGGATTCGCGCTGCGAATACATCTACTGGCTGGGATCGGTTCAGCGAATCTGGTAGCATGCAAACTCTATTCCCTACACAGTGATCGGAGTCACCCATCCTCGGTTCACGTTCATAGTCCAACCAGGATACTTCTTTTTCCAGAAATGCTCCAAATGCTCTAAATAAAGGAATTGTTAGTGACGCATTATATTGCAGCCTCGTTCAACAGCCCGGCCGGGCTAGCTCAATCGGTAGAGCGTAAGACTCTTAATCTTAAGGCTGCGGGTTCGACCCCCGCGTTCGGCTATTCCTAAAAACCAAACCTAAGATTTCTTTTTTGCCTTTCTTAAGGCAAGTGTTTGGGAAATTTATAAAGTAGGGGGAAGAGACAGCTTTGAATCCTGTGTGAGAAATCAAGAGCGAGGGCTCTGCTTTACATGTTGGCGCAAGGACATCGGCATACCGGAGGATTTATCAATCCTCCATGTTTTGTCACTGTAAATGCGGGAAAATACAGCTTATTTTACCAGACCACAAAAACCACAAGAACCAAGGTTCTTGTTTGTGGCCTAGGGAGGCCTTATTCCATTGTGACACATCCTATTGGTCGACAATCATGACCCACCAAGTTGTGGGCCCTTCCGCTAACCACATTCAGTGGCCATGGACCCAAGGCAGTCTGTCTGCCTTCCAGGATGCGCTTACCGGAGGCGAAAGTCTAGTGAGAGGAGATTTACTTGAAATTTGTCTCTGACTTTGTTTCTAAGTTTTACCCTGGTCATGGGATGGCGGCAGCGTTACCCAAAGGTTATGTCATTAGCTATCTATCTGCGTTGTGGTTATATAAAATCGTCTATACAGCTCCGCCACAGCAAAGAAAGGACTCCCAAATAACCAGAAAGTTGTTATCCTTCACAAAAGCGAGCCATATTGATTGGTTGAAGCTGGCGCATTCGGTATAACAAGCGGGGGATTACCCGGTGCGGAGAACCCATTGTGGCGCGCTTTGTGATTAACTACATCTGATAGGTTGCTTTTCAGATTGGTTAAATGACTATCTTGGGGAGAATTGGTTTATCACTAGTACCAAGAACACGGAGGGCTAGATAGATTGGCAACTTATGGTTTTTGGCATCAAGATTGTTGGTCCGTTTGCAACTTTAAAAAGAACTTACCATGGCTTCAATAACCATGGCTTCAATTGAATGGCCACTTGAGTGCGATGTGCAAGACCATATACCTAATATAAAGTAGATGTTTCACATGTTGACGCTCGGAGATTGGAATATGATGGGGTAACTGGCAAGCTCATGCTCCTCCATCTGCCCACAAGCTCATGGAGGAAAGCCAACTCGTTTGAGCCAAATGCCAAATTTAACAAGAGTCTATGGCCCCATGTTATCAGCTCACGTTACCCCTAAGGTGACGTATGATAGACTCTAAGTTAATACCTGGGGAAGGCGGTTGAAAGTCAGTAGTCGAGGTTCTAGAGCCACCAATGCAGGCGGGCTATACAGACCAACGGTGTCTGTCACTATGACGCATGAACCAGACAGTCTTACATCGCTCTGCCAAGGCTCAGTCGACCATCAGTTCTATCTGCGTGTACTTGAACGCCTTTTGCTGGCGGGTAGGATATAAAAGAATGGCCGAATCCCTAACCAACCCTTGCGGCATACACCAATCACTGGATTAAGCCATACTTTTTGATCTACAATACCTTTTTGATCTACAATCCGAACGAAATGAATAATACCCAGAACCTACGCATCAAATCCGTTGGACAGGATACATGGCTCATGGGTGATTGTCTCAATAAGGTCACGGGACACTGGAATCCAAGCAGCCTGCGACTAGACAGCTACCTTGGAGACGAAGGAGGTTCGTGATGTGTGCCATTTACTTTATCGTTGCTAACAGTGCCATAGGAGACTTCCAATGGGGTGGTCATGAGTTCACCGAGAAAGCCTCAAATATCACATTCAATGCTGATGAGGGTGCTGCTCACCAGCCCATTTTGCGAGCTGATCTGCTGGATGATGCAGGTGAATTTCATGAAGCAGATAAGAACTTGTCTGAGCGGATCTCGAACGTCAATGGTCAGTTCGAATTCCGTTAACGTTGGTAAGTTTTTCGGCTGAAAGAGAAAATGCATAAACATCCAACAAATGTCTAATATGCAATTCTTTAGATTTCAACCCTATGAACACCCAAAGTTCCCTGTCATTATGTTATCGTAGTCCAACTACTACATTTCATTAGTATGCTGAAAAGTATGCCATCCGAAAAGGATTCAAAATAAGATGTTTCCACAAACCAAATCTTTGATTCTCTTTTTGGAAGCAAACAGTAGCAGACATGTAAATTAACTGATTTTTTTGGCTTACTTTGCTTGTCGGATAAAGAAGTCTTGATTTTCTTAATAGCGTACTGCGTTTTATTGAACATTGTCAGACAAAAACCCGAGGATGCTCCATAATTCCGGATAGATCAGCTTGTCTATTAGTCACGTATTGTACACGTATAATTGCTACTGTAGCTACATAATAACAGAACAGAGCTCATATTTTCCTGATTGGCCAGTTGTTTACTGCTCTGACAAACATCAACATCATGCCTGATTCTCACGGTATCAAGCAAAGAATAATACCACAACGGTCTCAGTATCCTGCATGAACCAGATAGTTTTGAGAACACATTTCAATTACAGTCTAAATCACTTCATTGGCCGATTCGGATGCTAATGCGTACTGTGATCTTCAGAATCGATGGTACTCTCTGATTCCTCTTGAGATCATGTGGTCTAGTATTTCAACTATAATTTCCCTTTTTATTATGTTGAGATCTCCCATAGGTTACATGATCTGTCCCAATATAGGAGTAGACTAGTAGACTAGTTCTCTCTTTTCCTCTAGTTTAGTACCTTGTACAACATTCCACTACCGCAATACATTACATTGTGCTGCTTTTATGATCTCATCCACACTGTAGACTCTAATAGGTTATGAGCCCGGGGAGCTCGTCATTGATCTAATCTCACGATATGTCAATATCCTTGGTTCTTTATACATCACGACGTACAGGGTTATGTCTCGCCTGGCACATCCAGTTAAATTTAAGTTAAAGATCTTTGTATCCCGCCAAGCCCCGGGAATTGCCATTCTAGGACATAAGAATAGCTTCAACTGCAGATCGACTACTACGTTGCTACGATCTGCCAGGATAATAGGCAGAGTCTCAGCAGTATCTCCTGCGTAGGGGACTATACGTACAGATTTCTGCTAGGCGAGGCCACCTTAGGGTTGAACCTACACTTTGGCACAACCCACTCTAACCCGAACTCGAACCCAACCCAACCCAACCCAACCCAACCCAAAATGGGGTTTGGGTCTAATTCTATAACCTAAAACCTAGGTAACCTATTAGGGCCCTAATATAGTGTTAACTAGCTAAATAGACTTCAAGCGTATATGTAAAGGATATGCCTGGGCGCACATTCTTCTGCAGCATGTGGATAAGATCAGGGAAGTTGTATCCATTTCCCGAGAAGAGGGATGAGCTGTAACGAATATTCTGAGTGAGCCTGATTACCGTGTTTCGAAGTCTGAAGTCTGATTGTACAAAAATCTGTTATTTCATGTTTATTTTTATCAGAAACTCGCCCATGTATGGCCTCACCTAATGAAAATTGATCCGATTAAATTCCAATTCCTGGCACAACTCTCAGAGTCTAAAATGTATCAATAGCATAGTATACTGGCTCTAATGCGGAACTACATCCTTCGTTCCAATAGGCTGGGTGTTGTTCATTAATCTGCCGTTCACAATATCGCCTATAGTGTATGCAAGAAGCGCGAGTTCACCCCTAGTACCGGCGTCGTCTCTTGACGTCTTTAATGGCCCTCCAGTTGTCTTCTCAGCATCATTCAATCCATTATGATCTCTATGAGAAAACCTCAGTACGAGTGTGCCCCTGGTATATATTTTTTTTATCACGATTCAATAAAGAAGCGAACAATTTGGTATTCAGTAATGGGAAAAAAAATTAAGTACAAATAGAGATGGTCCTAAGGTCATGTGTATCGACCAGGTTGGTGACATAAATCAAGTACCAAATGGATTCTCGAAGGGGTTGATTCTTCTCTTTCCTTTTTGTTCTCTTTTTAGATTTTTGTCATTAACTCCATGGAAAAGAGTCAGGAGGGGCGAAATCTAGAAAATTGCATAATTAAGCATTTGCATATTTGTGATCAAATCAAGAACTTACCAAGAGAACTGCAGTTGACCTTCACGATTATTGATTCGTTCAGCTAAATTTACATCCCCTTGCAAGTATCTGAATGCGTCGTCCTGCAGTTCAGCTCGCAGGACGGGGACACGGCTACCACCTTCCTCGGGATTGAATGTGATGTTTCTGGCACGCTCAGTGAACTCATGTCCACCCCATTGAAAGCGTCCTATCGTAATGTCAGACAAGGCAGATTGATTAAGTAATATAATACATCACATACCTCCATTATCTCCAAGGCAGGAATCCAGTCGCAGCCTGCTTGGATGCCAACGTCGGGAACTATCCATACAATTGCCCACGAGATAGGTGTCCGCTCCACAGGGCTCGATGTGAAGATCAGTGGTGGCATTCATCTTATGGAATTGTGATCAAGAAATATGGTTTGATTTTTAAAAATAGTGTTCTTACGTAGAATATCTTAGCGATTAAGACAATATTTATATCTTGAATACTGAGAAGTTTGTTTTAACGCTCAGATGATGTCTCTTGAGCACTTGAGATGACGCATCCACTGTGGTTCTAGACCTAAGTTGCGTATTCAATCTCTTCGAGTTCGCGCAAGCCGAATAGAAATCAGTATCATAAAGCCTAGAACGTCTCGAGGGCATCATTGTACCTCGAAAGGAAAGTCAGGTGCATTGATCATATGCATGATTATATCATATGCTCAATAGAATGGTGATTAAGTAATTCATCTAACCTTTATTAGACACACAATAACCTAGAACTTTGATATCCTTGTTGATTGATCAATCAGATCAGGTTTCTTTCTCTCTATTCTCATTTCCTAGAGTTGACTGACTGGAATTCGCGACATAATGGCTAAAGGTCTAGGCTTAGCCTTGCTAGATCAACTATCATCCTATCTACGAATAGATGTAATCGCACCATCATCATCTGAGGATAAAACAGGTAGAACCAAAACAAGAGGCCATGAATTCAGCCATGACGGCCAGCGGCGAATAATCACAATGTTTTAAGAGGCAAATGGGTTGGTCCAACACGCTCATCCATATTCTCTTGTGATCCTTGAATTACACAAGAATAAGTACCATACTAATTTGTGGATGCAAACGGTTAACCGTGATATGTCTGGTGGTCTTCATTCTCCAGTCAGGACCAGGAAGTTTCATCCGCAGAAGACGAGAATATGGTACGGGGCCTAGCCGAGACTATAGATAACCCGTGTTCCCCACGGAACCAGTACCAAGTAATCACGAACTTCAAAAAAGAAAAAGAAAAAGAACTTACATTTCTCATGCATTAAAGCCACCCAAGAATGGCCCTAGCCTACTTCATGGCACAGAAACTCCCGTAAAGGTACTCGAGTTTAGACTTGTGAGAACTAGGAACGATACGATTCCAAGCACCAGCGTGCATAATGAAGCTTGACGAACTTTCAATAATAACCCGAAAAAAAGAGAAGTGGTATGTGACGTCACTGAGTCATTAAAGCGTTTTCATGGCCATAAAACCGAGAGACGTAACCCTCTTCAAACGACTGTCTTCAAATAACAGTATTATGCCCCCAGCGATACACCATGTCTGAATCTCATCAATCAAACCCACAAGACTCTTACGACGAGTCTCAGATCTATGTAACTTATGAGGTCGCAACAGCTCACCTACGAAAGAAGCTGACTCGCAAGGAGAAACAACTGAAAACGCAATATCGGCTTATTAGCATTGCATTCAACTTGATCACAATCACGCAAGTAATAGTCGGCGCAGCTATTACCGCATTGGGACCTACAGGCGGTGAACACACGTTAGCAATCACTGTCCTCGGGGCTCTCAACACATCTATTGCCGGATTGTTAGCACTGCTTAAAGGCAGAGGGCTCCCGGAGCGACTGAGAAAAAATATGATGGAAATAGCCAAGGTTTCAGACTTGATTCAAGAAAGAGCAACCTTATTGAGATATGGCAATAACCACGTCTCCGATAGCGGAATTTCCCTTCTTTTACAGGAGGCTTTCCAAGCATACACTTCCGCCCAGCAGATCATTGAAAGGAATCAAACAGATACATATGCCAATGAAAGTATGCCCCAATCTTCTGTCGTCGCTACAGATATGGATGGGGCTCCAAGTCAAAACCGCCGAATGGATGAAGAAATGGGAAACGTTAGTGCGATTTGATAATAACAGGAACCTTTGCCAAGGTTAGTAATAACGGACCTAAAATACAGATTATCTGACATTAACTCTTCCTTAGTGCCTCTTCTATCCACCGGATTACCTCTACATAGTCATGGGGGCCCTGGATGTGATTGATATAAACACATTCGCCATATGGTTAGGCAATTTCAGCTTTATGTTTCTCAACCCTTACCCAATACCTCATTTGTTTATAAGAGTAGTAAATCTATACAAAACTTATGGCAAACATTAAGCAGAACAAATAACTGGTACTAGCATTCTTGCATGCAAAACAAAGATCCCTTGCCATTCCGTAACACTACGGAGCCATTAATTCCGCCACCACCATTCCTTCCGACAAAAGGAATATACTTTAAGAGGACCCATAGCCGATCACACCCTTTCTAGGTATCTGCTCTCCGTTAGTACAGACTAACTTTAAGCCTATATCTAGACCTCCGCAAAGCCCAACCCAGCCCATCTCGGAGCTGACAAATCGACCTCTATATTTGCTATATTACGACCTTCTACTGATCGCATGAAGTTCAAACTTGGAATATATTTATACGTACTAGTGGGCTTCTACCTCAGGCCCACAGCCCATCGGTGGGCCCTTGTTGGGCTTTGGGCTTTCCGGGCTCTGCAGAGGTCTACTTGTATCCAGTTGATATCAATTGGGTATATGCATGCAATTGGAGGGTGGCTTTAACAGTGAAAAGAAACCACGGATGGCTGAACCACGGACGAAGTTAAGTGCAAGCTTGCGAACTCGGATGATTGACGTGCGTCATGTGGCGTACCCGAAATTGGCGCGGTCATCCGTTCCGGATGCTAAAGTTTAAATTAACCTGCGGGGAAAAAGCTTTAGTCCTCTGTCCTGTGTTAAGTACACGAAAGTAATAGTATATTTAATATTCAAAGCGATGCTAACAATGTTTAGACTTTGTTGACTAGGCTTGGCATGCCGATTCTACCAGGCAGATCGAACCAAATTCTAGGTGCTATGGTCAGATAGATTGAGCATCGGATAATGCGAACTCTCACCAGCTGTTTCCTCCATATGAGCTTGACTGGGCACAAATGTAGACTCCAAAACCTTATTGATGAATTTTGGTTCCTGATCCACAACGGGGCTCAGACAATGCCTTCGTGCAGCTCCGTTCCAACGAACTTATGTAGTCCCACAATGATTTGTCCTTGCTTCTTGTTCATGGGCCAAACTCCCTCGAGATGCCCGAGCTAAGAAAGCTTAGAGTTTCCTACTATTTTAACCGAATCCCGAAGGCAAATATTAGGAGTGATACATCCTTCTTTCCCACTCTTTTTTTTAAGCTGCAGCAATTTCTATTACACCGCGCTTGGTACCAGAGAACTAAAAATGGCTTGTTTATGCATGAGTCCATGACCACGACAATATGCTATATAAGGCCAATAATCTAGACCAGCTAGATGAGTCTAGGCCTAAACTGTGAGATTATATTACTTGGAGCTCAGTTAAGCAGGTTATTCATGAATTAGCGCGGGCTTGGCTAAGGAGGAGCGTGGTGGTTTCCAGTCGTTCCAACCTTGTTACAAATCTCTCAGAGAGCTGCAGGTACATACGTCGAGGGTACACAACGCCTGCATCTACCACACCAATATCTTGTAGCCATTTTCCAAAGTTAATATTAAGTTGCGATCTCGGATGATTGACATGTCATGCTTTACTCCGCATTTGCAGACACCAGATTATTGTTGCACGCTAAATCTCAGTATTCGCTGACGAAAGAATTCAAAGTTCCATTTTCTTTTCAAAGATTCGTATTAATCGAGGACTCAGCTGAACATCCAGGCTATTGTCTAACGGAGGTCTACTAGTCAGGGTAAAAGCCTATCGGCCGGACAAGGATTGCACGATGGAACTAGGGGTAGACTAGGTTCTAACTGCGGCTATGCTAGTAGATGGCCTTACGAAAGCGCTTCTAAGACAGAAGCAGCATCTCTTTAGAGAGCTGATTGGGATGAGAGAGATCAGTTATCTGATCCGAGAAACAGAGGCTGTTTGAAGAGAGTGTAGAAATGAAGGAATTGACAGCTCTTGAAGCTAGGAAAATGTAGGCTTTAAGAACTGGGGGGTATGTCGAATACTAAGTCCGAATATATGGTAAAAACCAGGTAATATACCGGAAACATCATGTGACATTGGGTACCAGGCATACCATACAAAAGTACATATTACAGTTAGTCATCATGGTCCGCACAGATTGTTGAAATAGCGGGTTTAGTCATTTAGTTAGTTAGAGTTGTCAACATTGGTCATTTATACCATACATTGTTCGTACACCAGCTTTCTGTCACTACTCTACCCTTGGGATTGTGGATACAGCGGGCCGGCGCTTATATTATCCCGTCCAGCGCTAGAAGCTTTGATTGGTCTGGCTAGGTCCCCCACCTTTTCACCTCGCTGCCTGGCATGTCCGGCGCCAACATGTTTCTATCTCTGGACCTTATTGTCGTTTCAAGAACTCCCTTTTACTAGAACTCGATAGACTCTCGGTTTACTTCGATTCCGCTACTCTCGAAGACTGGGTCTTCCTATAACCGCCGAGACGCCTGCTTCACCTGTGTTATCTCGAAGATGACGCCCGAGGGGGTTGAAGGCGAGGCCAGCCTCCACGATTCAAGCCACAACACAACAAGGACCATTTACGACTCTAGCTTTTTCAGGGAGCACTGGGCGTCTACGCTCCCTACCCCGGCCGAGGTGAGAGCTATCAACGAGGAGTCAGGCAACATCCGTGGTACAAGGTTCAACCGACCCCCGCCTATCAAGTTTCTATCGTTGGGCCTGATTGTTAAATATGGAGCCGATACAACCGTTATAGAGGCAGAGACCCAACATATAGTATATAAGCAGTTAAAAGGCAAAGTACCAGTCCCCGAGGTGTTTGGGTGGACCGAAGACGGTGGCCAAGTATTTATCTATATGTCTTTGATAGAGGGCGAACCCTTGGAGCAAAGATGGGGTGCTTTGAACGATAAGGAGAGAGAGGCTGTTTGCAAAGAGCTTAAGGGCATGGTTAAGGCCTGGAGATCGTTAGAACTGCCCGACCAAGTCTTTTACGTAGGTAAGTGATTTGAATTCATTGCGGTAGCTAGGTAGAACTATACTAAAGTACCCCTTAGGTGGCCTAGATAACCAACCTCTAAATGATATCTTTCTTTCCGGTCACCGGGACTTGGCTGGCCCATTCTATGGTGCAGACGCCGTCCAGAAATTTCAGGATGGCTGCGATATCGAGATTGATAGGGAGGTACCCGTGGTCTTCACGCATAACGACCTTGTGCCCCCAAATATCCTTTTATCGCCCGGGGCGAATCCAGTAGTAGCTGCTATCATTGACTGGGGCCAGGCAGGGTGGTATCCTGCTTACTGGGAGTATTGCAAGGCGCGTCGCGTTAGGCCGAATCCGGAATATTTTGATGAAGACTTGGATGAAGAATGGAATACGAGATACCTGCCAACTATTTTAGACCCGGTCGATGATGAGACAGTATACCACCCTTGGCTGTGGTTTGTCTTGTCTAAGGGTATCTAGTTATGCGAATGAATATGCTCGTTGGAACTATACAGCCGTTGGTAGATAGAAAATATACCTTACCAATTTTATATGTATTCTAGCCCTTAGGACATAGGCACATATGGTCAGGCCGACTGAGGTAAAAAAAAGAAACCTCATACATACCACACTCATCGCGTATAGCTAGATCAAATATCCATCCTCTCGTCTATTTACGTCACTGGACGGTCGCGGCCATCAGTCAATGGACCTGGAGCCCAGCTAGACCTAGACCAGTGGACGTACGTCCAGCTTAGACTTAGGTCCGTAGCAGACCTGAAACCACAGCCTTCTGACCACCCAAGCCCAAGGTCCCTGTTTCTAAGTCTAGAGTAGTTGCAAGACCGTGGTCTCAAGACCCGCCAGGCGGTTTGTTTCGGCATTACTTATTTTAGATTGCGCCACAATAGCAGGGCGACGGGGGCATCGGCGTCACGCCCACGAAAAGCCAAGTTATAGCAAAATTTCACGTTCAAATATATCAAGTATTCAAGCTAAGAGATTTGCCTCGCTTGGTTTCCTCATAATGCCTTCTTCAGCCTTCTCCAGATCTGTAATTAAAAATGGGGTCGGATAATAGGAGCCCTAGAAAAGTTAGTCTTTGGTCATATGACTCGTGTCTGCCTGCATACTAGTTGTGACCCAAGAAATCCCCAAAATCCCGAGACATCCGCCGACAGGATAAACTTAGGGAAAGCCGGTGTACGAACAATGTATGGTATAAATGACCAATGTTGACAACTCTAACTAAAATGACAAAACCCGCTATTTTAACAATCTGTGCGGACAATGATGACTAACTGTAATATGCACTTTTGTATGGTATGTCTGGTATCCAATGTCACATGATGTTTCCGGTATATTACCTGGTTTCTACCATGTATTCGGACTGGTATTCGACAGAATATAACGATATAGGATATATAGCTAGCTAATATCAAATCAATTACTATACAATTTAACGTATAGGAGCTATATAATCCTAGTAATAAGAAGAAACCGGAGCCGCTAGTAGTACTGAGGAAGGTTATCTCAATTAAAGAAGTATAAGAGAAATATAAAGACTAATAGGTCGATATATTAAAGATACTAGAAACTAGTTAGTAGTAGTATTATTATCAAAGGATGTAGTAGAGAGAAGAGTATAAAGATATACTCCCTAAAAGACGGGAGTTATATAGCCTTTAAAACCCCGAGAACTTTATAACCAGTACTTATATTTACGATAAATAAAGAACCAACGCTATTATAGGATTCGGCTAGAAGTATTAAAGGACTCGGTTAAAAGCCCATTAAAGCGAAAATATAACGATATAAAGGTATAACAAAGATAAGAGAGAAAGGATCTTGGTCCACGTACCGCTCACCGTCGACATGGTGGATCTGCCAATGGATATAATGGGTAATGTTGTCAAGGGAAGAGGTCTGGATTTGATCTGACCCTAGGGTAGACGGTACGATAAATAATGAAACCCTAGATCACTAAAAGTTGCTCGTAAATTTCACTGAAGTAATTTAGTATCTTGAGGGGGACTAGGAGAGGCCCTCAGTTGAATAACAATATCAATATTAGGGTATTCCACTCTGGAACTTCTGTAACTCCTTGTGACGAAGCACATAGTATACAACCTAACTATAAAGCATC
Source organism: Penicillium hordei (assembly GCF_028827395.1). Lineage (NCBI taxonomy): Eukaryota > Fungi > Ascomycota > Eurotiomycetes > Eurotiales > Aspergillaceae > Penicillium > Penicillium hordei. The sequence continues at coordinate 1,393,858 of NW_026623147.1, read as the reverse complement.
ATGCACATTGACCCTAGATTTTGACCCTGCTGTCAACGCACATTCATCATCAAAACGGTCATGGCCCCATGCTTCATCATTGACGTTCGGTGCAGGCGTAGGTATCCTTTGCATCCGATAGTTCCTCCCAACGGACGCACCCTTAGAATCCTCCGTACTCCACGAGAACGAACAGCACAGGGCTCGCAGCAAGGGACGCATAGTTGGCAAACAAGCGCAAATAATGCCGACACAAGGCTCGACGAAGGTCCAGGTGGCGGCCTCCATGATAGAATCTAGAATGAACCAGTCAGTTATCGTATCTCCAATGGGGAACTCGAGAAAACACACAGGATATATCATCGTTCTCGAAAATATTAAGCGTAACCACGCGCATGATACTCGCGACACAGACACTGTTCTCTGTAAGTTTGTATTCCGTAGGGGTGGGAGATATATAGACATACAATCCACCGAGAAGGAAGATACCCAGAATGGACAGCTTCTGCGATAGGCGTAGTTGGAGCTGTAAAACCATAGGGATCGGCAATGCTAGGATAACCGCGTCAATGATGAGATTGGATATCGCGTTCCCGAAGAAGAATGGTTTTGGGTTAATGCATGTACCGGAGAGCTGTTTGTTCCAGTTCAAGGCGATCGGACGACATTGAAGGAGGACGGTGATGAAGACGGAAAGACACCATGATAAGACCAGAATGCCAGTGAGTAAACTGGCGAGTTGGAATTTGGGTACGCTGAAGATTCGGCGGTAGAGTAAGAGGATGGACATTTTTATGGTGGGGACAAGAAGGGTGTATGAAATTTCGTTTGCGAAGAAACACTGCGATTGATGTTAGAGTGCATCGGCCATTTGGGTTCGCCCTGATACTCGCTTGTTGGAAGATAACTTTCTCTGCAATGCTTAGCTCACTCATGTGTTTTCCTAGTCCTCCATCTCGGGCCCCTATGAATGATTAGTCGTGAGTGACTTGGCAGTGATATAGGGACCGTACAGAAAATCGCTTCCCCAAGCATGGAATATGCCAGGACAATCGACAGACATATTACATAGTCATCCCATCCTAGGGTTGACTTGGCCGCTCGCGCAGCAACGCGAATGGCAACAACAATCGTGGACAGTACGACGAGCGTAGCGTCTACAGCAATGTATACATTTCCACGGGCATTGGCTCCCATAACGCGGTAAAATGACCCCTGGTGAAGACAAAATGAGCGCTGCACTGTAGATGCAAGAAACCCGACACCCGATGAGCAAGGTGGATGGCAAAAGTTCAAATCCTTAGACGCGACGAAAACCATATATTAACCATCTGAGATACGACTGAGGCTACAGCTACTACTCCTTCGCGCATTTGATAGTCGGGGGCCAAATCGCACGTGAAAAGTTGTTGGATCTGCAGTAGAGTTTTTCACGGTTTCACATTAATCTGCATATTTTTGTCTTAACTAACCAGATGCTTTATGAGGTAATACTCTGCCGGAATTAATATCTAGATATGTATTACTGGCTATTATTGGTTACTTCCTCAATTAGAGTTTGGCGGATCTAGTTCTGTGGAGTTGATAAATTTCAAGATTCAATAGATGATTGGTCTGATTCACTATGAAGCGGGTCTACTCCGTATTCGAAAACTCCGAAGCAGGACCGGCCAAACTCTCACAGCTTCATCCGGCTAAGCTTCCTCAAAGTCACTTTTGAGCGATCTTTAGCACCAACTTGGCAGTCTCTTCAGGCATGCTCAAGAAAGGACTATGGCTCGCTGGGAGTCTCTCCACGTCCACAGTGATTCCCGCCTTCCGCACATTATCGATCATCATATTTTGTACCATTGGGATAAGAGCCGCATCTTTCTCACACACAATATATGTAGTGGGAATGGTCTGATATGCCTCATGCGTGACCGGGTCGAATTGAGCAGATTTTGGGTGCACTACGAGCTTCTTTGCCCAGGCAGCTGCATCCGCAGGAGGAAGGTCATTAAAGAACCAGGTCGCCGGATCAGGGACAGTTAGTAGAGCCCTCTCCTCCTGGACGCAGGGAGTCAGTATATCCCAGCTCAAATAAAAGGGGTTCATACATCAACTGTGACAAAAGGAGGTAAACGTCCTCCAAACATGCCAGCTAGGCTGTTTCCAGCCGGAGGCACAAATGCCGTCATGTATATCAGTTGTTTGATCGCCAGCCCATGCAAGGCCTCCGTGCCGACCATTCCTCCATAGGAATGCATCACCGCAATGACGAGCTTCCCGCTATCGAGGAGTGATTGCGCGGTTTGACGGATGAGTGTCACGTCATCTGCCAATTTCTTTGTTGAGGGTATATCATCGTTGCAGGTTGGAAGGCGAGGACAAATTGTTTCATACCCCAGCTTTTCGAATGCTTTGCAGAAGTTGGCATAGAAGTCCGGGTGGTGCCATGCCCCGTGGATGACAAGGATTGTTGGGTGAATACCGGCTGTAGTCATATTGAGCTGCAACGTCGGCCTCAAAATGGCGCAGATTTAGTGCTAAGCGTCGAGCAGCGGGTATCGCAGACTATTTTATCTCTAGCAAAGTTGGTTTGGTAGGGTGGGGCACCCCTGAAAATCGCATGCCAGCGTCTCCAATCTTGGAAGTGCTTCTCCTGTGACCAAGTGTCGGAGGACCCGAATTTCAATTGATTTGTGTAGGTTTAGGCAGCTGGATTAGAGTGGATTGACGACCGCCTCCAGTTCCGAAAGGCATGCCATTGGCCTTGTTCTAGAGTACTCTGAACTAAGGTCCTCCTAGCCACCTCCAATGGCACTCGCTGGGTCTTACATGCACCATGGTTGTTGGATATTGTAAATTGTTGGAGATGAGGCCAGTAGGACTACTAGAAAGCTAGGAGTGCACTGGAAATCTCTGAATTGCGTTAGGAGAGGAAGAGAAGAGAACTATCTACTGTGCGAGACTAAGTGTACTAGAAGCAAACAGATGAGGTCACGTGACCTGACCTCTAATAATAGTAATTGTGGGGAAAATACAGCCTATTTTACCACTAGACCATAACAAAAACCTCGGTTCCTGTTTAGAGCCTAGGGGGGGCCATATCCCAGTCTGACAGTAATTTCTGTCGAATACCAAATCCAAATACATGGTAGAAACCAGGTATTATACCGAAAATATCATGTGACATTGGGTACCAGCCGTACCATACAAAAGTGTATATTACCGTTAGTCAATCGTGGATCCGTGGACAGATTGTTGAAATAGCGGGTTTTGTCATTTTTAGTTAAGAGTTGTCAACATCAGTCATCCATACCATACATTGTTCGTACGCCAGTTTTCTGTCACAATTCAATGGTTCTTGTTCTCATCGGCCAACGCAACATGGAAAAAAGACGACTACTCAGCTTCCGAGCAGTATTTCCTACTCTATCATTTCCATATAATTCGAACGCGCACTCCGCATTTCGACGTATATTACCAAACAAGCGTGATATGGCTCATCTTCCCTCTCTCTCCAAACCACGCGTCTTCCGTAGTTCAGGTTGGGATATTATCAACCCTTCCCTCCCTATTGAAGAAGAGTCAATCCCTACCTACAGACCCGAAAAATTCTATCCCGTGTATATTGGTGAGGTATTCAACCATCGATATCAAGTACTGGGCAAGTTGGGCTATGGATCCAGTGCAACAGTATGGCTAGGTCGTGATGTATTGTAAGACCAACCGATCTTTACCGCTCGGATTCAAGCTAACAGAGCAGTAATGACCGCTATATAGCATTGAAGATTTATACAGCGTCAACAACAGTGACCCAAGAGATCGAAATTTACAACCACCTCAGAGCTATCCGATCCGACCATGCCGGTCAGACTTGCCTACGAACCTTGATTGAGATCTTTCACATCCATAGTCCAGATGGAAATAGTGTTCATACTTGTCTAGTGCATCCACCCCTTGGGATCAGCTTCGACCAGCTCACTCAGCTACTCCCCGATGGAGTGATGAGCAGCGCCACGGTTGGAACAGAACTACCATCCGCAATGTCCTTGCCGCTCTAGACTTCCTCCATACAGAGGCACGGGTTATACACACCGATTAGTACCAATTCATTTAAAGAAGCCCTCACCCTACGAGGGCTAAAACTAGAAAGTACTAATTCACTACGTAGATCTACAACCAAATAATATTCTCCCCGGCATCAAAGATGACTCTATTCTATCCAAATTCGAACAGGCTGAAATCGACATGCCTGTGCCGCGAAAAATCTTCGAGAATCGCACTATTTACTTCTCACGTCCCCCCCCCCCACCATCTCCTTTGGGATTCCCGTTCTCTGTGATTTGGGCGAGGCTCGATTAGGCACTAATGACCAGGAGGGCGAAATCATGCCAGATATCTATTGGGCGCCAGAGGTCATTTTAAACATGAGTTGGGACTACAAGGTTGACATCTGGAGTGTTGGCATGTTGGTAGGATAAAAGCCTATGCAGTCACTTGCGGCTATGGTGAAACTAACAATGGCTCAGATCTGGGATCTTTTTGAGCATCGCCACCTTTTCAGGGCTCGAAATCCCGCGCGTGAACTTGATGATGGGTATCATCTTGCCGAAATGCAGGCGGCCTTTGAGCCCTTTGTCTACTCCAACCTAGTTGTGTATAGTGACTATGAGCACAAAGATGAGAGGCAACGTGGAATATCTCTCCAAAATTTCCAAAAGCTCACATCCGGCCACCGTGCTGTACGGAAAACCTATATTCGAAAGCTAGATTACAACATCCTCATTTCCTACGAAATTTTAGACTGGACCGCATGCAAAAACTAGAGGAGTCCTAAAGCTTATAGTACAGAAAACCCTATCCGAAAGGAGAATGATCTAGCTTTTCAGACGGCTATGGTTAGCCTTTTCTAAGAGCTTTATGTATGGGACCAGAGGAGTTACCATCTGAGATTAAATCTGGCCATTCGAGGTCGTCAGCAAGGTCCTACACCGGAACCACGTACTCGACACTCGGAAATTGCCGCTAAGTATCGTTGGGATTATAGAGATGGACGCATATCATCAATTCCCCCATATAGGGCGCGGTTCCTTAAGGATATGTCAGATCTACCATCTATTCCGTGCATTGAGAAGCTCTCTTTTCTAAATTATAGTCTATCCTGGGGCGCTCATCATCAAATCTAGACTAGTGCAGTGCAGACTATAGTTTAACGTTGTACGAATATCGCTGAATTGAAGCTAAATCTTCATGAATTCGTCCTTCCAGACCACTTAGAGTATATATAGGCACGTCGCGAAGGTAAGCTATACCCTTTTTATCATAAACTTCTATTTACTAATAGCTATATAGCGTTGTCTTCTCTGATCGGTTCTATTCCAAAAAGCCTTAGAGTGTTACTCTATCAAGGATATAATGATTCCCCGTAGAAATCGATTATGTCCCCGCTCAATATCATCCCTTCTAGGGTTAATAGTGTGAGCTCCAATTTACGAGATCTTAGTATTCACCTTTAGCAATTAAAGTTGGTATACACTACTATCGCATATGACCTTTTGTGTCCTTTGGATGAGAAAGGCCAGCCTAAACCAGGTTATTTACACTTGAACTGGCCCTACTTAGAGACACTAGAGCTTTAATCTATACCACCTTGGCTTCCTTCAGGTAAGAAAGCAATAATGAAAATGAAAAGTATACCTAAGGCGTCTAATAACCAAGGAATCAATAGGAGAACCAACTTATCGCACGCTGGAAGCCCGGATCGAAATCGACGAGATTGAAGATTGGGAAGAGGTGATAGATGTGAAAGCGGGATGGGGCGATCCGGAATTACGGACTGAAGAACACTTCTATCGACTTCTTATATCGCTCGGCTATGCGGCCCGACGTATGCCCCGTTTAAAGAACGTGAAAATCAAAGTGGAAAGCCAAAATCCGTTTACCCTCTATCTTCGGAATAAGGCGGACCAGATTACTCTAGAATGGGAGTGTTATCCCCCATATCGGCCAGATACTCGGGTGGCAAAGGCGTGGAATTTTGACCTAAATGTTGTGGAAACTTACCCTAGATGGGAGGATCTTTCTTTTGTGATACTTCCGACCTGGCGGCCCAATACCTCTATCTAGGCAGCTAGATCAAGACTTAGGGATTGCAAAGGAAACTATATCATCTGTCGCCAAACATGGTGTACAGGACGTGCCACTGTAGATCCGTTTTGGGGAGGAAGGGGGGCTTCAAGAGTCTCTTCTGATCTAAACAAGTAATTCCCTATGATGGAACCGTTTACTACAAAGTTGGCCATATTTCGAGAATTGCATGGCCTACTATGTTTCGTAATTTAAATATTATCTTCCACTGCCCTCCAATACTTTTAGGGATTCTACATACAGTGCAGTAGTATGGATTCCCAAATAGATTTGTGTCAGTGGGTATATTACCACTAGAGCCTGTTTTGTATAGTGTTCATGTGAGTTTGAAACAAACAACAGCACCCGAACAGAGCTGTCGGCGAAACAGATTCAAAGTTCCCTCACTCTCCAGGGTACCTTGTGTTACCCTGCCGTCTGATCTCATCCATGATATCCATCATATATAGTGTTTCAGCCCACGGCATGATCCTACTCTCTTTCCGGCCTTCAAGAATATCAAGTGCCGTTTGTTCAGCCTCATGGACAAAACCACGTCCCAGGGTCGGAAACTCATATTTCTTCCCTTGACACATCTCCCTAGGGAAATATGCACGATCAGGATTCCCGTCCTGCTTCGTCCACACAGTAAAAGATTCCGGCGCAGATGGCGTCCTACCTTCTACCTCAATGTACCCATTGGTCCCGTGTATAACAGCAAAGACTTCACCAGGAGCACCGAGGGCTTTGGTGGTTGAAGTAACGATACCCTGCTTTCCAGTCGATGGATATTGCAAAACCACACTGGTGGTCACTTCAATCCCTTCTTCATGGGTTTGCGCAGCCAGAATCCGCGGCATCTCTGTCTGATCGGGTGTATTCCCACCCAGCGCCAATCTCGCCCAGGTAAGTGAATACACCCCAATATCCAACAATGACCCCGCTCCCAATGTGAGATTCCGGTATCGGGATGTGGATGGGAGTGAGGCAACATCAACACCAGACGCGAAATCTGAGAACACGCGGAAGACATCCCCAATGGCCTTCTCTTCGTGGAGCAATCGCTGGAGTTCGATAAAAAGTGGTCGATGTCGGAGCCACATGGCTTCTGCCACGTATACATTGTTTTCGTGGGCAGCATTGAATATCTCCCTTGACTGTTTGGCATTCAGGGTGAAAGATTTCTCGCACAAGACATTCTTCCCTGCAGAGATCGCCTCCATGCAATCGCGATAATGGAACCCGTGCGGGGTTCCGATATATACAATATCCACCTCTGCATCGCGATAGACTTCTTCATAAGAGCTGTAGACCTTTGGGCTTTGTTTCGGGCAGTACTTTGTCGCAAATTCCTGGCCCTTTTCAATGTTTGAAGTGCCAATAGCTTGGACAACATGCTCTACTTTCCCTTTCCCTTCTGGCCACTCCAAAACCAAATCCTGCACAAACCATGAGGATATCATGCCAGTAGCTTATGGAAAGCGTTAGCTTAGCACATATCAACTATCAACCTCGGAAGTCCAAGAGCCTTCAGGAATAAGTTCAGACTTACCAATGATACCCCAACGAACCTGGGGGAGATTAGACATAGTTTCTATGTTCAACAGATTGCAAGAAATAATGTATATTACATTCCAGTATTCTAGTAGATGAAAATAGACGAGATTTACCTAATTGTTCTGGGGTCTTACACAACTCTTTTATCGAAATTCTGTAGTCGAATCTGGAAACCCAAACCCGAAGCTCTCTTGTCATTCAATCAAATACGTAGGGCTATCAGAAGAACTGAGCTCGTCTCTTGCCCGAACTGCCGTGAACCCCTCATCTTCGGGCGTTAGTGTATAAAAATCTCGGGAACCAGAATCCGCGTTTAGAACGGAAAACAACCAAATAGTTTTTGTTTTCAGCGAATTTGTCTTTAACTACATTGTAAATTTATAGCAAGCATACATACGCACCTCGTATTTCAGATTAGAACATGATTGACATTTATTTTGGGTCTATTTTGATACCACTGAGCAGCTCTTAGATCCCGTACCAAAATATATTAAAAAAATAGAGATAAAGCGCAACAAAACAGTAATTATCTACCCATACGTACTACTAGAGACATTAAAAATTCTCTACTCACCAGGGAACCAAGGCTCGACCCCGAGCTTGATGATATAAACCCCGTGAACAATCGCTTCGGGCGGCACATTAAGCATCCACCTCCAGAGATCCTCCAGAGCATCTTGATCACGCTTCTTCTCCTGGTGGTTAACAGCATAGAGCTTATACGTATCAAGGCTGTTAGGCGGCTGAATCCACATTATACGGACTGGCGAGGGAGGAACATCTAAAGTGCGCGAAGTATTTCCTTGGATTTCAAAGCTCTTAGCGAACTGTCTCCACTGTGGGCGCCACACCTCAAATGTATCTCTCCAACCTGGATCAATACCGCTATCTGCAAGAAGAGCGCACATGCTCCATACCAAGTGTGCAGCACCGACATACTTCTCGAGGTAACCGACAAGACCGGGCTGAACCCCGTTTTCGCGGTGGAGCTGGAAACGGAACTGGTTAAGGCTGGTTCCAGGTGCAGCGTCTGGGAATATACAAAGGAGACTGCCAGGAGGAGATCCGGTTCGCTCCGATTGACGGAGAATGTCATCCTCGGGCTCGAACGCTTCCGCTGCCTCGAGCGGGAAGCGTTGAGCCTGCTTTTTACCCTTGCCACGCTTCCAACCCCCCATGATTATTGAGAATTATTAGGCAGTATAAGAAGAGAGCTGGTGACCTGGTTAGTCAAAGGTGAACGTTAATGAGATATAATATCTGAGGTGAATAGGACGGTTTATATAGCCACCAAGGACTATTCACTTTGATATTTTGAGTGTCGACACTGTATTTGATCTCAAAGATGCTCTTTATTGTCTTTGTATCTACCAAGAAAGCAAATTTGCATCTCAAGCGCACAATGCCTTTGTATACAAGGGATGTTCCTCTTTGTTCGCTCCAATAAAGTATACCAAGTCTTATGAGATAACACAAAGAGACTCTTTGTACCTTGCTAGCTTGGTTTATATCTGGAGGTGGATTGTTAAGACAGAGAGGGTGCTCCTGTTGGCTCTAATAGGGATTGAGCCTGGGACCATAGAAATCCTCAGGTTTTCGACCCTCTTTCTGCTTTAACGATTCAGAGTACATTTAGTCCTTGAGGAAACACAAAACGAGGTCGCAAAAATTTGGCTAGAAGTGCAGATCATGCTACAAATCCACATATTACTGTGGGGATGCAATGGTTTACTAATTTATTTAATGTTCTATAGCTACATCTCTAAAAACTAAACGGGCATTTGTAGGCGAGGTCTAAGATGGCATTTATACAATTGTTACAAGATATAACTATTGGAGAGCCGCCATCTATCACCATCCATGGGTTGGTACAGAAAATAGAAGTGACGTTGACATAGACATGCTAGCTAATGCCTTTCGATACACATCTTCCCACAAGGTTCCCTTGATAAGCAACTCATTGATACAGTTGAGTAGCAAGAATATGGAAGGATGTATGATCAAAGAAACCTCAAATCCACAAGTTATATCAGACAATCCTAAGGTGTTTTTGATAGAGATCATATGGTCCAGCCATCATCTGCCGAGTACTCATCAGTAGGCTAGGTCGTAGACAAGGATACTAAATGCCATTGCAAGATATTGCCATAATCTATTCCACACACTCGCAGTATGAAGCGTTCAGTGCCCGTTAGTAGACCGCACATGGCCGCTTTTCCAGTGAGTGCCGAGATAATTCGGATATTACTGATCGCCTCGACGGTAATGGCTGTCACCTTTGCGCGTGGGGGTTGAGTACCGGTTCAACAATTGTCGAGTACGGAGTATAGGGGAAAGAGTCATATACCGGCAAGGAAATAAACATACAAACATGAATTTTCAAAATAAAATATGGAACAAGAACCTATGTACACCGGAAATCCCACGGCCTGACACGCCACCACGCTACCGAGGGTAATTAAACACATACACATGTAGTCCTAAGCGGATAAAAAAGAAACAATTACTGGGTCCGCCGGGCCATGAAGTAGGTTAGGAGGTTAAGGGATCCTTCACGAGGAGGCTGAGTGACCTTTTGCACTCGCTCGGATCCAAAGGTGATATTCAAGAATGTGCAGAGCTCAGTGGCGTTCTTCCTGACACCGGGGCGGGGGTGTCCGAGCTGCTGCATCACCACAGCACCGATCCGAGCCAGAAGCTCGTCGTCGATATCAGCACCGGGACGCGATAGCGACTGCTGGATAGTACTCAGGCCCATGATAGTGGACCGGTACGTCTCATCATTCTCTGCGTCTGCTCCAAGATCCAATCCCTGCAGAACACCGACGATCGCCGTCTGGGGCAAGGTCAAAAACACCAGTTTGTCTGCCACTTCCTCTAAGCAAGTGACAAAGTGAGAAGTGGACTCGTAGTGGCGGCGGGCACGGATAATAGCTGCCATAGCACGAGTGTCATAGGGGTGGAAATGCTCGCGGGTCCGTAAGAGCATGGAACGGATAGTGGCCAAAACCTGGGTTTTCACGTCATGATCCTTGCGGCTGGAAGGAGTCGTTTCCAGTTCTGCAAATAGAGCTTCCAGCAATGCATCGTAGTCCTGGCTTTGGGACACAATCTCATCGCCGTGGTATTGGATGAGTCCCTGTAGCTTCCGATATCCCGAGGGCTCCATGGTTCTCGAGACAATACGAGCGAGGCCTTTATGGATCATTTCCTTAGCATTGGCCGGGTCTTTCGAACGAGGGCTAGGGCTGCGGTGACGATCAACCCATTTTCGGGTGCGTCGTGTGGAATCTTCAGACATTGTTGATTGGGACAACGTCGACTGGGAGAGTGATGGAGGTATCGACTCAAATGATCTCTGTCTCGCTTCTGGCAAACGCGGTGTAGGTTCGTTTGCCGTCACTTCTTCGAGGACACTCGGCTTAGCTGCAGACCGCGGGACTGCGGGCAAGTCTACAGTCTTGGCCAGGTGTGGAGTTGCATTCTCATTGTTGCCATCGGGCCCGTTCGTTTCCACATGATGCTCTTGGGGAAGCACGGCCTCAATATCCATAATATTAGAAGCCGCTGGCTGGACACGGCCCCTCGTTGGTGACGGGCTTGGTTGAAGCGGTGCTCGGCGTGTTGGAGATGGAGTTCGAACTTCAAAGTTCATACCAGATTCCTGCCTAGGGGCCAAATCAGGTGTAGGCATCCTAACTGGAGCAACTACTGGGGCTGAGGTATCCTCGGAGATATGTTGAGCCTCTGTTGCTTCGCCATGTTCGTGTTGATCAAGGCGGCTGGGGGACGACTTTGCAGGGGTAAAATGTCCTACCGAAGCTGCGTAGTCAGGGGCTTCATGTTTGTTTGCAGTGGGCGTGGTAGGATCTTCGTAGATCACCATTGACTCAGGCTGGGCTTTGACAGCAGATACAGGGCCAGAACCGAAGTCCAGATCTGAATGCTGGCGAGCAGGAGACATGGGCGCGGGAGATACCGCAATATTCGGCTCTGGGATACGAGGTGGAGGTGCGGCAACAGCAGGTTCCTCCAGTACCATCAGTTCTGGCTCTTCAATAGGGACTGAGTCGGCGTGAGGGCCATGCGGTGCTGCGTACAGAAGAGGCTGTGATGCATTGAGGGGAGGACTTTCCAACACGACGGATGCGGGGGAACGTTGATCCTCGGATGCACTGAGGTAACTTTCCTGACGGGGGGTTCTTGCAGATGGCTGATTAACCAGGCTTTCGTTCGAGTCGCTGCGAGCACGACTCGCGGCCATAAGATCATTGTGAGACTTGGACTTGGACAAATCAAGTTTCTTCGGTCTGCCCTTCGTTGTAGCAGTTTGTGCCGATTCATGTGGGCGAGTGCGAGGCGCCATTAGGGGGGCCTTTGATGTAGGCGTTGACGGTTTGGACCTCACAGCCCTTGGGGAAGTGGTCGCTTGCCGGGTAGATTGGGTAGATTGGGTACTACTAGACTGGGCTCGTGACTCAGGGCGACGAGCATAGGGGTCTGCGGTTGCAGGACGACTAATTTCTGGCCGTCGAGGTTTCATGGCGGGTCTCATAGGTGCAGAAGATAGAGATGAGAGTGGGGCCCCAGTTGGGACACTCCGAGTGGACTTGGAGGCAGGGGCAGGTGGTTTCGCTTCAGCAAAGGTTGGCTGAGCCGACTCTGGTCTAGAAGGCATCTGGGCCTTCTTCCGAGCAGCAATAGCTTCTTGTAAAGCGGACCGACTCTTAGCGGGGCTCTTTGCAGGCAATGGTACACCTTTTGAAGGGGGGTTGGGGTTCGATGAATCCTTTTCCAGCAAGTTCCGTGACTTGGGGTCGAGGGTGTCTGCTATCACATTGGCTCGTTCCGGCCACACACTATAGAACGTCCAAAAGGTGCTCCGCGCTGCTTCGCGTACACCAGGGTTCGCATCTCCCAATCCTTTCGTAATCGACTTCTCGATAAGATCAAGGCCACCACCATGTTCAACTGCGCTTTTATGATGAGCTTGGCGGATAATCAAAACCTTTAGCCACCCCGCGGCAAACAGACGCACTCCAACATTTTTATCCTGTGCTGCGAAAGAGACATGCTGCAGCAGGCGACTGCTAAATGAGACATTTTGAATAACGACTTCGACAGTGGCATTTCCGTTTTGGGCGGCAATCTTTTTTAACGCCGAGCAAAGCTTCAACAGGTTCTGCATAATAATCTCGACCATTGAGTCAATCCTAGGGCCACATGTTCGGGCAATATCTTGGATTAAAAGACTGGCGTTGCTAGACATTGTGGTTCGTAGAGAGTTGAGAACCTTCAAGATACCGTCAAGGAGTGTCTTTACTGCATTGATATAGGTCTGGGAGAAGTCGTGTGGCGCATTTCCTCGAGTAAGTCTGCGGAAAAGAATCACATTCTTTTCACGCTTTGACCAATTGTCCTCGGATTCCTTTCCTTCGAACCAGGGGAGCATATCGCGCACAAGATCATCGATATCCCTCGCCGAGGCTACATCGAACGGTTCCAGACCATCATCGTCTGGCAACGGTTGCTGTGGTGCTGGCGTCGGGGCCGGTGTGCGGGGTCGGTTAACAATTGGTGGCTCTGTAGGTGTGGAAGAGGCTGTCAGTCGCTCACGATGAGCTCTGGATGCTGGGCGGCTCTTTACAGGTTCCATCTCTGTAATTAAGTTAGTACAACCAGCGGAAATCTCCAAAGATATAAATAGAATTAAGATACTAACCATCATCAGTCTGTTCCATAGCATGTGAACGTGACGACATCACCGAAATCGAGCGTTCAGCCCGAGACATTGGACGCGTTGAGGACGCAGTGTCGGGTTCAACGGATCCTAAACCGATGCCCGAGAGGACAGCATTTGCAATGGATTTCCTCACACCGCGTGCCGCCATTTGCTTTTGTAGGTCCGACTTCGCTCTTGCGGGGCCGTTTCTGAGTTGGGTTAGGGGCAATGAATATAATGGTTAGAGGGATAGCTTCACTCACCGGAAAAGATCGATCACGACCAACTTCGCCGTATCTCTGACGGCGCTGTCGGCGTCCTCTAAGCACGAAACCAGGGAGGGAACATATTGGCGGAACAACAAACCATGGTTCTTCGTCATCTGCAGGTCGAGATTAGTATCTGAGACAAGCCTTGCAGGGTGCATAAGCCTACATTTGCCAACCAAAGCATGCCCATTTCTTTCGCTCTGTGATTTTTCCCGACCAGTGCAACTTCCAGAACATGATATTCGACTTCATTACCTGCAAATGGCCACAGCTCGGTGAATATCGATGCGGCCTGGGCTCTTATGCGTTCCTTCGGGTCATTGAGACGATCTAGGAGAATAGGATACAAGCCTTGGGCGTGGTGGACAATCCATTGCTCCTGGGCTTGGATTGCAAGGCGCTTCAAGAGATGGCCAAGTGTGGAGAACCCCGCCCCGAGAACAGAGTAGTGTTGGGAGCTGATGGCGAGGCGCAATGTTTCGAAAATAGTGCGAATCGCTCCCTCGGGGACATTTTTCTGTTTAATATCGGACTTGACACTAGAGAGGTAGGCGATCTTTGAATCAACAGACAAGTTGGGGTTCTTGAAGGCCGCCAGTAGCTCCGCTGCCTTCGCCTCCATTGTCAACACCGAGAGATCGATCTCAACTCGGGTCAGACACCGAAGGGAATGGACAGAAGAATGAGGGTGTATGTAGTGGACGATCCAGGGGAATCAAAATGCGACAAGGTCAATGGCAGATAGGAGAACAGACTCGGATTTCGATTTGTCACTAGCCAGGATGAAAGTTAGCAGCAGATTCTGCCAGCGCACGAGAGTAATAACTAGAAAAAGCAGTGGAATTGCGATTGCGATAAAGATAAAGATAAAGAAAAATGATAGCATGGACGCGTGTGGGTAGTGAGGGCATCAAATAGTTATAGGATGGGATCGTCGCAAAAGGGCATAGGATATCAGGAATAGAGGAATGGCGAGGAGCATCGTGAAGGGTTCGGAGACGGAGTGAGAGAGAGTCATAACATACAGAATCCGATGTAGCGACAAAGACAAGTATGAGGAAAAGCGCAAAGTTGACCTCGATATGGTGGGATGTTGAAAAGCGGACGGAGTGAAAACAAGGGGCGATAAGCGCGTGACGATAAGCGCGAGGGATGTAGAGGGATATTTAAAGGGGGTTGCCCTTTGGCTTTTATTGGAGGTTACTATTTCCTATATACCGAGGTTGTTACCTGCCTATTCCTATCTACACCTGTCTAATATGGTGAGGTTGTGCCCAAAACACACATATTGAGAGCCCAACACTGGTTTGTTTATTAACCGGGGGATCACTCGTCGCAATAGGCAACCAACAGCGTCATGTTTACATCTTAATGTCAATACTCAGTAGTATTTGCTAAGTAGAGATACCTGAATCGGAATTTTTTTTCCTTATTATGTTCTACAAGCCAAGTACAAAAATAGGAACCAAAGCCATACTATGACTACAAGTTCACTGCATTGTCCAACACGCGTTAAGGATCAGTAAAAGGCTCAATTGACATCCAATCGATTACGTCTTACTCCATACATTTCT
This sequence comes from Penicillium hordei, assembly GCF_028827395.1. Taxonomy (NCBI): domain Eukaryota; kingdom Fungi; phylum Ascomycota; class Eurotiomycetes; order Eurotiales; family Aspergillaceae; genus Penicillium; species Penicillium hordei. The sequence continues at coordinate 1,378,643 of NW_026623147.1, read as the reverse complement.
TTTTCATTCCAATCAATGTGAATCAAAGCGTCTTAGCACCCCACGAGATCGCCAAAGTGGAGCATGATACCTGTTAAGGATCACCGGCGCCGACAAGGTGCGTATTTGAGGGTGCTGCCTTCAAGTTTACGCCGATAGATGACCGCATTTATAGGGTTTTAGGCGGTTTATAGTGCAATATAGGTATAGGTAGGAGCCCATAGATCATGCCTCAGGCCCTAGGGCGAATGTCGATCTAGTCAGCGTAACGTTGGCTCTGAGAACCCCCGCTCTCAGCAAACCTAGACTTTCATACACCTCAGACAAATACAGAGAGTCGAAGGACTCCAATAAAAGATTTTCTACCAGTTAGTCGCTGTCAATTAAACCAAATACACTATGACGAGCTCCGCCCCCGCACCTCATCCCTCCGCAATCCCCAAAGGCAACACCCAAGAGCAAGAGCCACACACTTCGAGCAAAGAAGAAAAGCAAACAAAATTAGCATCCAATATCACCTCACCAACACCCCAGCTAAAGCTCCGCCTTCATGTGGAAGACCTACGCCATCCAGCCTCAAGTGCCTTCCTCACCTTGATCCCAGACCTCGCATCAACACTCGATAGAGCCCTAGCAAACATCATAACATACCTATATACTTCACCCCCAAAGTCCGAGAACCCCGACCAACCCACCTTCACACCCAGTATCCCGCCAACAAGATCCGTAACAGTCTTCCTTCGCGATTACAGCGGGGTAGCCTATACAACAGGCACAGAGCTCGACGATGCGCACAAGGAAATCCACGTCTCGCTCCCGTACATCCAGCACTGTACGTCCGGTCCATCTGCGAAAGATGACCCGCTCCATGAGCTGGTCGGGGTCTTGACACACGAGCTTGTGCATTGCTATCAACACACCGCGCCGCCTAGTTCCCACGAAAATGGTAACGGGAGCATCCCTCGTCCGCCGGGTGGACTAATCGAGGGCATAGCTGACTTCGTGAGGCTCAAGGCTGGTTTGGAGCCGCCGCATTGGAAACGTCCTCTGTCTGCAGCGGAGAGGCCGCCAAAGTGGGATATGGGGTATCAGCATACGGCGTATTTCCTGGCGTGGCTTGAGGATGTTAGGGTTGGGAGGGGTGCTGTGGGGATGCTGAATGATCGGCTTTTGAGAGTTGGGTACGTTGGTGAAGGGGAGGGGAAGGATATGGACAAACAGAGTATTGGATTCTGGGAGGGTCTTTTTGGGGTTGGGGTTGGGGTGTTGTGGGAAGAGTATGGGCAGTATCTAGACAATCCTACGAAGGAAGGTGTTGGGAGGAGTAGTGGGAACTGGGAGGATGAGATTCTTAACCCGACGTGATGGAATGAATGTAAAGTCCATATGAATAGGGATCGGTACGTCCATTTATTCAACCAGAGAGATACAACCAGCAGGATTAAAGGACCAGAGAGCTTCCATTAGTATTGATTTTGTATGCATTCAATAGATATCTGAGAGCAGTTCTATATCTGGATTGCAGGGCCAAAACAAAGGCCATGACATGTCTAGTTTTGCCCGATGTCTAACTGGAGAAGAGTAAAACAGTGGAGAAGAAACAATAAGGGAAATTTCGAAAAAAAAAAAGACACCAGGTGAATCGAAGGGATTGGAATTCCCATAATGTACAGGATCCAGTCATGCAGGAGACAGGATAGATGACTCTTTTTACCGCCGGCCAGCTTCCCATGCGAAAGAATAGCACACCGGAAAAAGAAAAACGAGATGACAAAAAAAAGGGACATGAAATAATATGTTACCGTGCCTTGAACCAAGGCATCCCATTGCACCGAATATCTTAAACAATGACCTCGCCCAGGTCAACGTGGACCGGCTTCCACGGTACGGCCGATGGCTCCTCCATCGCACTAGGAACGCGCACAGAAAGCGGGCTGTAGAGGTACCAACCCTTAAGCGCGGCAACAGCAGCACGCTCGCGGCCCTCCATCAGACTGGCGCCAGCGCCCTCCCCAAGCTTGTCCTGACCAGAGAAGATACCAACGACAAAGACGGGGTGTCTGCTCTTACGGCCAGTCTCACTGATGACCTTGGCGACTGGACGCTCGAAGCTCTCGCGAGCGCACAAGCGGGTCAAGTCACGGGCTGGCGCCTGGAAGTTAAACAATTCTGAGATGTTGAGGTGTCGTGAAAGGAAATGTTGCTCGAAGAATCGCTTGGCAGCAGCGCGGCCAGCGTGCAGGTAGATGGCACCCATAACAGCTCGGACGAACTCAGCGCTTGCTTGCTCGGTGGTGACACCTGCCGCAGATGGCTTGATGCCCTTGAGCGGGTCACCGAATTCATCATCATAGAAAATCTTAGAAGTGACCGTTTTCCTCCAATTCTTCTGTGCTTCATAAGGGCGTGCTGTGGGGTGAGTCGGGCCTGAGGGAAGCTCGGTGCCAGGCTCGAGCCTTTGGAACTGCAACAGACCGGGATCGACCTCTCCACCGGGCAAGGCGGCCAAGTCAACACCCCATTCTCGTGCCATCGCGGCAAGGGTCTTGGGCCCAGCATATGCGTACATGGCGGCAAAGATCACGGTCAAGGGCAGACGAGGGTAGGTGCAAATAAGGTGCTCGGTTGCGTAGTAGGAAAGGAGGTCGTGACCGAGAGTGGCCAGCGAGGCATTGTTGAAATTCGGGTTGGGGTCTGCTGATGCATCGACTAGTGTCCGTGCAAGTGTCTCGATAGGTAATCTGGAAGGTAGGTAGAGTCGAGCGTGGAGAGCGGCAAGTTTTGCAGATTGTCGAGCTGCTTCGACTGGGGGAGAGGGATATTGGAGCTGCGAGTGGCGGGTGTGGGAGTCCTTCACAATTTGGGCCAATTGCTCATCCAAAGGTGCTGGTTCCTCGAAAATCGCTGTTGTCTGATCATCACGGGCTTGGACCGTGGGAGCGGTCGATTGATACCGTTGCCCGTAGATGTGTTGATGCAGACGGTTAACAGTCCGAGCCCGCGGTGAGAGGACTGAACTGCTCCATCTTTGGAGTTGCAGTCTCTTCATTTGGGCGATTGTGGTATTTTGAGAGCCGTAAAAGGTTTATATAATGGACGGAATGGAGAATCGCGACACAATCAATTAGCATACCAACAACGAGAGAGAAGAGAAATTGTCGCGGGAGTCACGGGATGGCCAAGTCGTGTGAGGTTGCGCTAAACTAAATATAGCCTTAGCGCCTTGGCATCAGACCTGCGACCGAGACGGCCCTTTCGGCTTCCACCTTCAAGAACTACCAGCCCTACGCTCGCTTTATTTCCCTAACAAACCCTTCAATTGCATCTTCGTCACAATGGGTGGAGGTGGAAAGATCCCGTAGGTTCTCGTGATTTTCATACCCCCACCAGGAGCTAATGGATTCGATCTGGCAGGTACCCCAAGGAAGTTTGGTCCCCCTCTGGTGGTTGGTACGCCCAGCCAGCTAATTGGAGGGCCAACACTGCGATCATGGGCGCATTTGTCATTGGTGTCGCTGCTGTCGCCTTCAGCATCAGCGCTGATCGGGAATATCGTGACAAGATGCCCGAACCCGGCCGTTTCTTCCCCAGCCGATAGTCCGTTACCCGAACCCTATGTCACTCGGTATACCTTATGCTGACATTTACTTTTCTTAACTTATAGCTGGAGCAGACAAATTCGGGAACACGAGAACCAACAAGCCGCCAAGAACGACTCATGAAGGTCCAGCATATCGACGGCGGTTGTAGGCGGATTCTCAGCGGGACGGAACCTTTTCTTTTTGTTTTTCTACTATTTGATCACTTGTGTGCTGTATGACAGTAAAAGGGCGTTCCTCATTGGGCCATTGGTCAATTGACCAAGAGATGTCTCTGAGGAGACTCTTCAAGTGTCCTCAATAATCGCTGCGTGTACAGGCGGACACGTTCCGTGAATTCAGTCTGATTCCACAATTCCTTTCCGTTTCCATCAACATCGATGTGCGGCACACCGATTTGCTCTACCACAAAACCGGCTGCAACGGTTGCGCAAATGAGCGCCATAGGATAGTGTTGGTAATTACCCCAAGAATCACGGGCTTTCTTCCAAGTTTCGGATTTTGATAGAACAGAGCCAATAACCTGGAATGGCTCTCGGCCTTCGGTAACCATGCCCTGGGCTAGAGCACCAAGGAAAGAGTTGCCCGCACCCGTGGGGTCGATCACAGGCGTAGCACCTGAGGCATCGGGTTGATGATATGCGGGGAGCCAAATCTTGCCAGACTTTGAGTAGGCGTAGCTACCATCCTTTCCTGCCCTGATGACCAGCATACCATTTCCATCGGGGCCAATTCCCGAGTCCGTAATCCTTTGGACTAGCTGCTGGCCTAGTTGGCTCTTCTCGGTCCAACCAGGATGTTCAAACATCATGCCAAGCTCCATGTGGTTAGGACTCACCACATCCACAACTTTATTTGCGGCGAAGAACTTGTCCTGCTCTTCTGGAGTGCAGAGATCAGGGACTGGCTCCCAGACGAAGATAGGGCGCTTGGAAGCATAAGCGGCCGACGGCGCTTTCCCTGCCTTTCGCAATTCATCCCGTCGCTGCAGAATATCATGCACTATAGACATACAACGAGATGCAGAACAGACCATATGGAATGTCTTGGACCACACCTGTGGATCAGACAACATTTCAGGCTCGAGTCTTAATTTTGGGGTCAAGTATTTGAAGTCTGCCCAGTCAGTCACCGCGTTACGTTCCTTTAAGAGATATCACCGGAAACTTACCACGTTTCTCATCGGGATGATACCCGTTCCAGGCTCTCGTTGTTAGCCTGCTAGCGTCCTCTCTAAAAACGCAGGCTGTGTTCCATGATTTGATTACATCAAGCGTCTCGGCAGGGAAATCGGAGCCAACATCCACGATCCAGCTCACAGATCGTGCATACATTGAGCCTGAGACCAAGCGGGCACCCACGACTGCAAATGATGCTGCACCACCGATGATATTTTTAACACTCGGCCTTGAGCCGCCGAAATCAATATCATCTGTATAACAATACACCTGTGAGTCTATATCCCACTTTGAGGGATGAAGTCAACCATACCAATTATGAACATTCCCAAGGTGCAAAACTCAACCTCAATGGGCTGATCCTGAGTCACCATATTTGCAGCTAAGTCTATGTATAGACACGACAAAGAAGAAGGTTGTTCAGAGGGACAAAGAACCGGAGTGTTGGGGGAGTTTCGACTATCGCATTACAGTGGATCGGATGGTAATATAATTACGAAATATACCCCGCAACGTCATTTCCAGCAGCGGATCCCGCTGTAAATACCATACCACGTCTAGAGCCGTCATCTGCGGACCTCAGGAGCTCCGGCCTTTGTCTTCTTTCCACTCCCTATCATCCCGAGTGTTTTCGGAATTCGAGTGCCTAAATCTTAATAGAGGGGGTTTTGCTTTTCGACAATCCCTCGATTTTAACCTACTTGCATCATCCCCTTTATCTTTCCACTTCCACCGTTGGAGCAACGTGTTGCCTATCATGGCGTCCGGCGGCCATATGCATAATTTCACCACCCTCATCAAGCGGTATGTATCCATAATGCTAGCGGTTTTTGACTCATGGCATTTTGATTTTGGTTTAATCCCCGCTAAGCCGTTTAACACCTACATCCGGAACACTTGACTGACATTGAACTTATCTACAGGCTGGAGGCAGCGACCTCACGCTTGGAGGACATGGCGATGTCATACGATGACTCTAGCGCGCCAAAGTCCTTGAACGGCTCTCCTTCTTCCATACCCGCTGTTCCACCACCCCCTAAGCCTTCCCCTCCTCCGCCCGCAGCCCCTGTGGCCGCCCCGGTTCCACCGCAAATTCAGGACTTCGATGCGTTGATCAAGGGAGATGTTCAGAACTTTGTCAACCTGGGAGAGAAGATCGGCGGTCTGGTTGCTGAGCAAGTATGTTTTTGAATTCTGGGAACTTAATATGCCGCGAGTAGTTGCTGACTGGATCTATAGTCCAAAGCCGTCCTTCAAGCCTTCCAAGCTGAACGTACCTATCTTTTCGTTGTGACGAAGGCCAAGAAGCCTGATACCCAGCCCCCGGAGTTAATGACGGATCTGCATAAAGCATCCGATAGCATTAACAACATTCGTGAATCAAACAGAGCATCGCCGCTATTCAACCACCTGAGCGCCGTTGCGGAGGGTATTGTCGCGCTTGCTTGGTTCTTTGAAAGCAAACCCGCGGAGTTTGTCACGGACATGATCGGTGGCATTGAATACTACGGAAATAAGGTGCTGAAGGAGTACAAGGACAAGTGAGCACTCCTGTTGATGATGTTTTGGAGGAACCCCATTACTGACAGTTTGACAGGGACAAGGCACATGTCGAATACATCAAAGCCTACTATCAAAACTTCAAGGCTCTTGCGGTGTATCTCAAGAAGCACTTCCCCCAGGGTCTGACATGGAACAATGAGTCTGGCATTGATGCTTTGGAAGCTTTGAAGCAGGCAAAGGGCGGACCTGCTCCAGTCAGCGGCGGTGCCCCTCCTCCCCCTCCCCCTCCTCCCCCTGTCCCTGCCCTCAACGTCCCTGGTGGCGGTGCTCCTCCTCCACCTCCGCCTCCTGGTATTCCCCCCGCTCCGGCCCCCGCAGCACCAGCAGCAGACATGGGCGCCGTCTTCAACCAACTCAACCAAGGAGAGGGTATCACCTCCACCCTTCGCAAGGTCGACAAATCGGAGATGACACACAAGAACCCCAACCTGCGTGCTGGATCAATCGTTCCGGAGTCCGAAGGGTCCAGCGCCGTGCGGGGCAAGTCGCCAGCACCTAACAAAAAGCCCAAGCCCGAAAACATGCGCGCGCGCAAGCCACCCCGCAAGGAACTCGAGGGCAGCAAGTGGCTCATCGAGAACTTTGATGCTCCTGGCGAGATCATCGAGATCCCCGCGCAGCAGAACCAGTCCATCCTCATTACCCGCTGCAACAAGACCATCATCAAGGTCTCCAACAAGGCCAACGCTATTGCCATCGACAACTGCGTTGGTCTCTCCCTTATCGTCGACTCTCTAGTCAGTAGTCTTGACATCATCAAGTGCCCCAAGTTCGCCGTGCAGATCGACGGCACGGTCCCCACTCTGCTGCTGGATCAGGTTGATGGTGCTTCCGTTTACCTCGGCCAGCAGAGCCTCAACACTGAGATCTTCACTAGCAAGTGCTCCGCTATTAACATCAACCTTCCGCCGCCGGAGGGCACCGATGAAGATACCAAGGAGTGCCCTCTGCCCGAACAGTTCAAGAGCTACATCAAGAACGGCGTGCTGGTGAGCGAGATTGTGGAGCATGCTGGTTAAGCTGGGCTCATTGGTTGAAGATGTCCATGGAATTTTAGTTTCATGGACTCCAAAGAATTGTAATACATCATGTTCGACAGGTCGAGCTCACATAGACTTCTTCCTAAGATGCTTGACACTTGTTGTTTTGGATAATTTAGTTGCTGTATCTAGCGCTCTGTAGATATAAATTGCAGAACTCCAACTCGCTTATTCTTAAAATTTTACCATATGTCTTTCTACAAATCACTATTCTTGAATGTGAAAAAGTCCCACATATATATCCGCCGTTTGTGTATGTTGTTGGTAGACACGCAGGAAAGTCAAAATCGCGAAGCAACGAAGTTCACATAGCGGAATATATATAACTAATTCCAAAATGCATCAAATTAACCTAACTAACAGATAAACCTAGTGTAAACGGTAAACCCATACGGAGAGAAAAGCAGATACCAAAAAGAGTTATATAAAGGGGGTATAGTCAATGACCCATGCGCCTGGGCTCCCCAATATATCCATAAAACACTGTTTATGAAAGCAGATCAAATGAACGCCCAAGTGACAGGGAAAAGAAATACACACATCGCCTTGGCATGAATCTGGATAAATAAAATACTCGACGCTATTATGTGGGTTAGTATAAACAGGGGATCGGCTGCAAACCAGTTGCGCCTATTGTCATGCAGTTCTGTGTTGTTCTTCGAGAATGGTGCAGACAGGACATAAGATGATATGTTTTTTTTAAGTCAGGGCCAAGATACGCGTGGGAAATAGGTGTCGGGTGGTGCTATTGCTATGTTGAATGATGAGGTAGAGGTTCTTGGAGTATATTGCAGTGGGTTCATTCAGCGAGGGCGGTGGTTGTGCGTGGGAGATGGTCGGTCATAGAAGCCTAATTTGCGCGGATGCCGTTCGTCTACTGTGGACTCTGACCTGTGCACATCGAGGCCTCGGAGTCTTTTGGCGAGTAGGCTCTCGCTGGCTTCTGAACCGCTTGGATGACGCCCGTAATCCTTATTGTTCTTGGTGAGCTCGTTGTACCGAGATACACTATGTGAAGGAGGAGTATTTTCAGGGCCACCCGTAACATCCATGGGTCTTGGCACATTTAGCTGTGAGGGGAATTCGCTAGGAGATGACACATGTGGATGCAGATGAGGAATCACTCCCTGGACTACACTCCGTCTGCTGGAAGTTTGTTCAACTCCCAGGCGCGCATTTGCGCTCGCAGTACTCGAGATGGAAGACTCTCGGGATGGCTTGTATGGTGTGTACCGAGGCTCGGGATTTTGGATCTCATTCCGTAATTTCTCCTTGCCGTCCGGGACGCGGTTCGCAAAAACCACGCGAATAGTCGAATGTAGGTAAAAGCGACCGCGCGCGGGACAACAGATGTTCAGATGAATGAGGTATCGCAGGGTGGGTTTGTCTTGAGGGTCTTCTGTGGGATTCAAGGAAGCTTCAGGGCGATCGGTCCCAAAATTCTTTCGTGCACTGAGCGGCATATCGATGATCGGACCTGCCGAATAGCTGCGTTGCCGAATAAAGGTCTTTGTGCCAGGTTCCATATCACCGAGGTCGTATGGAACTAGGAAAAGCTTGACCGCTGTCTTGTGTGGGTTCTTGATGATGATTTGTAGTTGACCTTGTTGCGGAATCCGGTAAGACCCTCCTGGGGGACATTTAGGCGATTCTGACCTCCGGTTCTTCTTTTCCCGACGGCGTTGTGAGTCAGCACCACTAGTACGAGTATCGTTTGCTGCATTTGTGATGGGAGTGTCTTCATGGAGTCCCGTGGCATTTGGATGTCGCCTGCGACGTCGAGTCGGACTGGGATTCTCTTTTGGAAGGGAATTTTCCAAGTCAATTTGTCCCACATAGGGGCTTGGATTGTCATCTGAGATTGAGCGGCCACACCCCGAGGTCGGATAGCTGTAGAAAACAACCGAAAATGGCACCGTAACATGTGGCGGACATTTGAGATGGCCTTTGCATTTCCCCTTGCCCAGGACACCGATCTGAGCCGTGAAATCCAGCGGCTTGGAAGGATTCATTGACATTCTCCCGCGTAAAATTGACTCCTCGTAAGACCCTACCATCGGTGCATGGGAGTTTGACAAGATATCGGAGACAAAAGACGGCCTTCTTACTCGCGATGGTGCGATCTGCCCACCGGGGGACGGTGCCAGTTGAAGACTATACGCTGAGGTCAATGACCGGCGAGGCAAAGACGTTTGATTGGTGAAGATATCCTGCTGCCGTCTGGGTGAAGATGGACTGCCAAGGCTGGGAATTTGATGGCTTGGTAGGGAGAATTGGAGATTCCCAAATGTCTCTGGCGGCAGAGTACGGCGACGGTTTTTTCTCTCCAAAGCTTCCGAAACATCCCCATGGTCAACACGGGATGAAAAGTCCAAGTCGGTGTTATTCGCTTGGTGTACAAGGGGACTGGTGGGAGCTTTCAGAATATAGCTTGATGAGAATGAACCCACTGACGGCGCACGAGCGCGAGCATTCACAATATCATCAGATTGACGATGTTCATTTGATGTGCTTGTCTTTCGCAAATCGGGTGGCAAAATCGGTGCTCCAAACCAGGGAGTAGTAGGAGAGGAGCTACAGTTAACATAGGGAGAAGCCGAACTGGGCCCAGGAAAAGGAGGTCCAGGGGCGTTTAAGTCATGGGGATCTGTGGCGCCTTCCCTGAAATCACCGGAGTGTAATGCGGATCGAGGCCTCTGGATATCGGCCGGCGATCCCAGTTCCTCTGTCACTTTGGTGTGATGTTCTCGGCTAAGAGAGCGGCCTTCATGTTCTCTTGCTGCTGTCTGTGACTGCTCTGGTGAAATTCGAGAGTTAAATAAATCACTGTTGTGCCTATCCGGGGACTATTGGTATGTTAGCCGATATATACTTGAGATTTGGACTATCAAAGAAAAGACAGAGAATTTAACGAAAATAAAGAAAACGGAAATATGTCCTTGCATATTCACGAAGAGATTCACATACCATATGTTGAAGTCTCCAAGGCGAATGTTCTTTGATGCGGTGTATGAGTTCCTCCCGGTCATTCGCCCACGACTTGGGCGGATCCAACGCCGTTGAATGCATGGAGTTGGTTGCCATTTCTGGGGCAGCTATCTCAGGGTGATTGAGATCATTTAGCTGGGACTGGGAGGACCCTGTGGTCGGCTGTTCGCGATTACCATGGTCGGGTGACCATAGATAATGACGCCGCCGATCCGGATCTCGAAATAGGGGCATGGTGGCGTGATAAGGGCAGACTATAAGGCCTGAGATGCTAGTGACATTTCAGGAGGCCACCCACGTTACACCTTTTGAAACCAGCGCCGAGCTGTGCCGTGGTGGGGGGTCCAAGTTGAATGCGGTGTACCAGTATGATGCGGGTATATGCTGTCTGTGATTTTACTGATTGGTGGAGATAGCGGGTTATATAGAGAGTACTTTGTACGTCACGCCATTGGCCTGGCTTTTGCTGTCTCAAAAGTATGAATGCCCAGTTTATGTGTCAAAAGGTTGAATAGAGGAAGAAAGTATTGAGTAGGTCGTGTGCATTGTGTCGTTGAATGGGGTGGACACCCGTCGATCTCGGAGATCCGGACTGAGAACGTCATGTGATGGATCAGTGACGTTGTGTTGCAGGGATTGGGTAGAGAGTTCTCCAGGGCTACATTGTATATGTTGTATATTTGCATTCTTTAGGTCTCAATAATGACATTAGAGGCCCGATGTCTGAAAAGTGACAGATGTTGGGGAGAAATAGAGAGAAAAAAAGGTACATAGTGTGTAGACCAGCTAAAATCACAATAGGATCTGCGATAATGTTGCATATATTGCACATATTGTGGATGATATTGTAGACGATATTCTCAATGCTCATTAACTATTATTTCGATCTTCTAGATCCAAATTCAAGAGAGAAAAAAGCGTTGTATAGAACTGTTATATTGTTCAAAAATTCATACTTAGCTGTTAGTGGCCGAGACCGATGTTCCGTGCGGAGATCGCCACTTTTTTTTCTTCTCCGAAAGTCTTTCGATTTCAACACACGTCAGGACAAAAACACTTGTTTTGTTTGGATATCAACATGGCACCGAAACGTACCCACGACGGCGATGCTGCTCCAGCATCGAAGGGCGATCCCGCGATCAAGAAGCGCAAGGGCTTTAGCGTTGGACCCGCCAACCTCCCAGATGGCACATATCGTCGCAAGAGTGAGCATGCCTGAAAGCTATGCCTCGAACGAGACTAACGAACAAACAACAACAGCCCAAAAGATAAAAAATGACTTGATTCACAAAGCCAAAGTGAAGAAGGCCTATGCCAAGATCAAAGCCGAAGAACTTGCCATCGCGCCAAGGAGATCCGTGTACGATACCGCCGAGGGGGACGAAATTTCAACTGGCAAGGACGAGGAAAAGGCCAGTGAAGACACAACGACTCTGGAACTTCATCCGGATCGCATAGCCATGTTGAACGAGCCGGAGGCCGAGCCGGCACCTGCACCTAGACCAGAACAGCGCCCACGGGGCGAGGGCAAACAGAGGGAGCGCCGACCAAAGCCCTCTGCATTCTCAAGGGAGATGGAGTTTGCAGAGAAGCGGAGGAAAGCGGAGGAAGCACGACAGAAGGATCGCGAGGCGAAACAAAATGAGCGTGAGAAACTGTTGCGCGCGAAGCGGCCGGACCAGTTTGGGAAGAGGAGGTTAGGCAGAGAGAGCAACGCGCTGCTTAGTCGCGTGCAGCGGATGGTTGGTCAGAATTAGAGAGGAAAGGCAAGAACTACACATGATGTGGACTATGTTTTCATGATACCCGGTTGGATATGAAAAAAAAAAGACATTCAAAGCATTCAATATTCGATTCTTTAACTGACTTGCTAAACCTATGCGGCGGCCGCAGCGGAAGGCTTGGAGGCTCCTCCGCCATTTGCACCACCGCCACTTCTCGGCTTTTTGAAACAAGCAAACTCGCCCTTCGTCCGATCTCTGAGCCGTTTTAGGATAACTCGCATTTCTCCTAGTTCGGCCTTCAGTTTCGTGCGAGCCTCGTTTGTGGTACGACAATCTAGCTCGACGTAGATCTGGCTTTGTACATTTGATGCCTCCTCAGTAATGTACGCGGAAAGAGTCTGGGCAATGAACTCGGTGTCCAGGGTAGCTTGCATCAAAGCTGCTAGCGAGAAGGAGGACCGAGCACGGAAGGCATCAAGTAATGACGAAGAAATTTGAGAAAGGAGATGTGTTAACACGGTGGCCAGCAGCGAGGAAGGTGAGCTTGACGCAGCGCGACTAGCACCTGGTGACACAGTAGACGGAATGGTTGTGGAGATCTCTGTGTGGACCAGCACCAAGGTCAGCATGGTGTTGTAGACATATGGGCGGACTTGCTCCGGCCTGTCAACAGACGGCTCCCAATCCGGAGATGAAATGCCAGCGATGATTGTTTTGTTCAATAATGTAGTAGTCGGGGTGATATATGACTGGAATAACCTGTCTTCAATCTGGCTCAGCACGTCCCGGACGGTCTTGGCCTCTTCCGTCAGCTTCACTGAGAAGGATGTCTCAAAGTTCGAGATAAGCTGTGGGACATGGTCGGCCTGTAGAGCTTTGAGATTTGAAAGTGTAAGAAGGATTCGAACATTCTGTCTATGTGGTCAGTTATGCAGGTATCACATCGAATTGGACCGACACTTACCCGATTCCAAGAATCGACTGAATCAGCTGAGAGAATCGACAACGCAGCGTCAGTCGCTTGGCTTGTCATTGCTGGTCGAGCAATAATCCATTCATTTTCTTCATCTACTGTTGTCAGGCGCTCGGCGTTTTCGACGAGGCTGCTTAACGCTTTGTAAACACTCGATACGAACTGAGAGCGGACCATTTGAAGCAGTTTCGCAGGCGGCTGAGTGACAACATCCACGGAACCTGGCTTTGCCATAGCTTCCGAAACGTAAAGGATCTTTTGCATGCCTCCCAGGATAGCACTCTCAAAAGCCACAAAGAACCCGGGCATCTTGGTCAAATCACGCTTCTCTGAATCGCGTGTCCAGTCTTCCAACATTCTGCAGATCTCCGCATCTTTACTCCAGGCAGCACACGCCACACGTGCACATCGTTCCCGGGCAATGCTGACAAGGGTTTTGAGGAGGTCATAGGTTTTCCCAGAGCCGCCAATCGGCTTTAGGGCTGCCATTTCGCTCGCAGCGGTGCCTACAGTGGTGAGGAATTTACTCAGATAATGCACTCCGCTGAGAGAATTGGAAAATGGTGGCCAGAATGCGAAATCCTCCCAGTGCTCTCCAAGCTTTGGGGGAGGATATGGTAGGTTCTTCGGATCCAGCTTGAAGCGGGACTCCGTCGGTGTAATACCCCTCGACTCTGGGGTTGATGGACTTGCCGGAATTGGCGAGAAGAGTAGGGAGATATCTTCGGTTGGGGGTTCCGTGAAGAGGGCCACGACGTTCTCTCGAATGATATTGACCAACACTGCAATACCCATTTCTAGTTCCTTAATATTGTCGTCTGAAAGGTGGTGATGTTTGCGACTCTCCCCTTCAAACCCGGCGGGCAAAAGCCGTTGTCGATTGCCATCGATGAATGATTGTGCGACTTCCCAGAAATCCAACACTTCGCCCAGTAAACCACTTTGTGAGGACAGAAGTCGGGTTAGGAAGGTTTGTATGCATTCCCACAACTCAATGACTTGATCTGTGTCTAGTCTCCCAGGTACTTCTACCGCACCATCTCGAGGTGCCAGGCGGAGATAGGATGCTGTAGCCTGTGGGGTTGGTCTCTCTCCGCCAGCAAGTCTTCTTCTTAAAATTTCAATTTCGACCTTGCATCGGTCACAGAATCCTGTGGTCTTTGTCTTCAAGAATTCATAACGACTCTGAAGCCATGTCCAGATAGGGTTGTCTTCGACACCTAGTTCCAACAATGCTCCGATCAACTCCATATGTTCTTCCACAGGTCCTAAGGCTGTGCTTGTAGTTGATGTGGTGGGGGCATCGGCAAGACGCCTCCAGAGATCACGCTTAAAATCGTGGATTTGGTGGTCAACGTCCATCCACATTCGGCCCATAGCCAAAATGGTGTGTGTCTCAGAGTCGTTTAGTTGTCGGCGGGAGGTGGATGCCTGCTCTGCGATATTTTTCGCCCTATTGGCCAGTGTCCTTGCTTTGGTATACTGATCAAAGACAGCATCGTAATCACGTTGCTGGATGGACTTGGACAAGTGGCTTCCAATTTCATAGACATCGCGGTGTTTCTCCATAGTCTCCACCACCGACTTCAGTACCTGCTCTCGTTCCCGACCCCCAAGAGCCGGCCCCCACACCTCCTCGGCCTTGACAGAAGCTTCAACCAGAGGACCTCTAATACCCTTCATGCCGAACTCGCTCTCCTTGACCAGAGCGGTCTTCTTGGCAACCACTGGGGCGGGAGATACACTTCGGTGCTGACCTGAGTAGCTCCGGAAATGTCCTGACCTGCGGGGACTCAAACGCGGGTCCTTATCAACTCCCTGGTTTCTCATCTCGGTGTAGACGCTATCGATAGTTGCCTTGGCACGCACAAAACGCTCAAAGTTGGCTTCCACCAGCACTTTCAGCGACGCCGACTTCTGGTCGATGGAATGCGACAAGTTATCCAGGCCGCCCATCAGCGATTCGATAGAGGCTGAGTGATGCGCCTGGGATAGGAATAGGGCGGGCGAGAATGATGTCGATGACAGCAGGTACCGTGATTTGCCCTCTTCCTCCAATGGCACTCCTCGCTGCTTGAGAATCCGGAGAACGCTATCGCTTGTACCCAAGGGATCAGGCTCATCTTCCCGCGCA
Source organism: Penicillium hordei (assembly GCF_028827395.1). NCBI lineage: Eukaryota > Fungi > Ascomycota > Eurotiomycetes > Eurotiales > Aspergillaceae > Penicillium > Penicillium hordei. Next base: position 1,363,465 of record NW_026623147.1, on the reverse strand, counting down.
TTGTCTCTGCCCTCCTTCCCTCTTCGTGAACCAAACTTGCCTCTCCAATCACTGGTACTGCGTTCGAGAGCTATGTATCGGGACTTGCGTGGACGGGAGTCTGTTCGCTGAACTGGCTGTTCTTCTGGTTCATCGGCCACGTCTAAAGATGCCGGCCATTCCTCGGGGAACTCGGAGGGTAGGTTGTAGTGGCTTGCGACGTCGAGGTCCGCCATTATTGCCAGGTGGAGTGCAGTAGCTAGGACGAATTGAAATACAAAGGAGAAACAGGGTGGTCTTTCTGCAGACCGAGATCTGATAGCAGAACCCAATCAAATGCTGAGACCCTATAGCTGGTAGTCAAGAGTGGACACCAGGTCAAAGAGTGGACTCGGGCCGGGGGGGAATGAAACCACCAATGCGGTCTGAGAGTCGGTCGGATCGGTGCGGCGCCGAGGGATTTGATTCTTTCTCCCCTTCTCCTTCTTTCATTCCTCCCCCTCACCACCTCTAATCTTCTCCCCAAGAAATTGAAGGGATCTTTCAAGATGATCGCTGCCCGGAACTTCTCTGTCGCTCGCCAGTGCATGCGCCCGTCCCGCGTGGCCCCCCGATTTGCTGCTCCTATCGCGCAGGTACCAGACCACTCAAGACAACCCAGTCGCTATTAATGCTCAATTGACTAAATTTCGACCTTTTAAACAGATCCGCTTCTACGCCAGCCCTGCACAGGAGGCTGTTGCCAAGTTCAAGGGTCAGAAGGGTCCTGATGTACGTTTTTCTCCCCTCCCGAACCCGTTTTTCTTCTCTATGCCGGTGCCAGCCGCGCAGCCCACCCCGACCATAAGTCGAGAACATCACCACGTGTATAATTATGACAATGCTAATTGATCTTTTAAAATAGGGCAAGTACACTGTTACTCTGATTGAGGGTGATGGTATTGGTCCTGAGATCTCTCAGTCCATTAAGGACATCTTCGAGGCCGCAAAGGTAGCGATTTCGCAACATCTCAAACTCTTCCACGCGGTCAAAATACTAAGTCAATAATAGGCCCCCATCAAGTGGGAATCCGTTGATGTCACCCCTATCCTCAAGGATGGCAAGACCGCCATTCCCGACGATGCAATTGCCAGTGTGCGCCGCAACTACGTCGCCCTCAAGGGTCCTCTCGCTGTATGTTCCGGCCTCAAATTCCCCACATATGTCCCGCATCTGGACTGCGACACTAAACTCCGCTTTTCCAGACCCCCGTTGGCAAGGGTCACGTCTCCCTGAACCTGACTCTCCGCCGTACTTTCAACCTGTTCGCCAACCTGCGTCCTTGCCGTTCCATTGCTGGCTACAAGACCCCCTACGACAACGTCGACACTGTTCTCATCCGCGAGAACACCGAGGGTGAATACTCCGGTATTGAGCACGTTGTCGTCGACGGTGTCGTGCAGAGCATCAAGCTCATCACCCGCGAAGCTTCCGAGCGTGTCCTCCGTTTCGCCTTCCAGTACGCGCAGTCCATCAACAAGAAGAAGGTCCGTGTTGTCCACAAGGCCACCATCATGAAGATGTCCGATGGTCTGTTCCTCAACACCGCCCGTGAGATCGCCAAGGAATTCCCCGATATTGAGTTCGACGCTGAGCTGCTGGACAACTCATGCCTGCGTATCGTCACCGACCCTACCCCTTACAACGACAAGGTCCTCGTTATGCCCAACCTGTACGGTGACATTCTGTCCGATATGTGCGCCGGTCTGATCGGTGGTCTCGGTCTCACCCCCTCCGGTAACATTGGTGACGAATGCTCCATCTTCGAGGCCGTCCACGGCTCCGCCCCCGATATCGCCGGCAAGGGCCTCGCCAACCCCACTGCTATGCTTCTTAGCAGTATCATGATGCTGCAGCACATGGGTCTCCACGACCACGCTAACCGCATCCAGAAGGCCATCTTCGATACTCTCGCCGAGGGCAAGGTGAGCTTTTACAATTATTCCTATAACTACCGCACATTGCTAACTGCGTGACCTTTAGACCCTCACCGGTGATCTTGGCGGCAAGTCCAAGACCCACGAGTACGCTGGAGCTATCATCAAGCGCCTGTAAATCAAGCGCTGCTGACATTCCTTGTACTATGACCCCCTGATCTATTCCCTTTGTACCCTTCGAACGACATTAGAGCTATAGCGATCGAAATATACCTACTTTTGGTTACCTGGAGGCGCCTCATCTCAAACAACCTTGGACCTCCTTCAATCATGTCTTGGTGGATTGGTATCGTAGATTGATTGGTTCTGCTACTGTAGCAATAGGGCACAAGATGTCTGCATAGTCATACACATCACTAAAACAAAAGAGAACGCCAACCCTCAAACTCCATAGGTATCAATGTTCAAAGCCCACATCGAAAACTTGGCCATGTTAACGCCGTCGGGCAGTCCTGCGTGTCGCAGTGCCAGTCGATGGCCTGTTCTCTTTGGCTTTGGATCGAGATGTCTGCGCTCGGGTGCTCCGCGAACCACCTTTTTCGCCCTCGCCCTCATCCTCGTCGCTAATGCCCTCATCGCCCTCCTCACCCTCCTCCTCATCCTCATCATTCGCACCAGTGTCTTCTGCCGAATCACCCCCCTCGTCTGATACTTTGCCTTGACTCCCGGGGCCAATTTCCACCTGCAGCCGAGTTGAGCGTGTTCCACGGGTGGAGGGACGGGATATGCGACCCCGAGACGGGGCAGGAGAAGACCGTGGTTCTGTGGCGGGCAAGAGGTCAGTTTATGGGTTGTATGCCAGGCTGTAAATCATATCACCCCTTACCATCTGTATCTGCGACTGTGCTTCCTCGCCGCGATCCGCCTGCACGACTGGCACGACTAGTAACTGGCGACAACGACTCTTCCATCGCAAGCCTCCTTTCAAACATCATATCGCCGTACTCGTCATACGGGAGCTCAAATGTGCAATACATCTCGCCAGATCCTTCGTCGTCTTCGTTGACATCGGTGATCACTGAATCTTCCTGTGAAGGTATCACTAATCAGCAAAATGAACCAGCGCGGACAAAGCATCGATCAAAGCTTACCCGCTCGTCAAGAGCTTCCAAGTTGTATAATGACCCTAGCTTCTTCCAGATCCCTGGAATGCGCATATGTTCCGCTGTGGAGGGTGCGTATCCTTGGCTCTTGAGGTAATCCGAGATTGCGAGCATCCGAAAGTGTTTGTGTAGGCCTATGGGCCGAGACGGTTAGCTGCGTTGCCGACTCAAGAGAGATGGGAATTGAACTCACCGACTGGCTTCCATTTTATGATCGCTTTGAGGAGCGCAGTTTCTTGTTCGTCTGTCCAGGGATCTGTGATGAGGTCGTAGTCCGTGTCTGACTTGCCAACGCTGTCGCTTGACGGAGTGTTTGCGCTCGACTCCGCCACGGTATCCTCTTGGGGTGTAGGCGAGTGCGCACGCTTGGTCTTTTTTCTTGGAGGCATTGTAGTTTAGGTGTAATGTTTGAGGACCACAGGAGGTAGGAAATATTGAAATTGGAGAGGGGAGGTAATGGTTGAACTTGGAGTAAGGCGAGGGCACTTTCTGTTATCAAGGGTCTGTGCACGACGATAGCCATCTCCGTCGCGGGACCTGGGAACTTTTACGCGTCAAACATCTCGCTCATCTGAGCATGGTCTCACTATGGATTGTGATCATGAGCTGGATCCTTTCTCCAGTGAAAGCCTCTGGAGACTCTCCAAATTCAGCATAGAAGCTCTACAGCCATTGGGATCGGTGCCATGGAACACTACTCTAAGTGGTAAGTGTCAATCGCAGATTCCCTAGAACCTTCAATAACACTCTTTCTTATAGATGATACTACATCTTGCTTTGAGATATACCCGCAGCCCACAGATAAGATCGACCCTGTATGGAAGCTGGATCTCTTTCCAACCGGCTTGGACAGGCCTGAATCATTTACCGAGTCGATCATCAATCCCTCCATAGACGGCGAGTCTGACGCCACCTGTGATTCGTTAAGAGACATCTCTGGCGATGACAATGATATATGGTCCTCGGATTTACTTCTGGAAGACCCCGGTCAAATACCTCCACAGAAATCATGGGAGAGGTATCAACACAGGTCTTTCCAAGAGCCTGTGTCTGTCTACTTTAGTGAATCTGGTCCAACGGGATTCGATGCAGTTTTGGCACAGCAAAATACTGCAAAGAGAAATGGTGTACCAACTCGAATGGTTAGAACAGATGTGTTCATTCGATCACTGCTTCGTCTCGGGCTTGGCTGGAGCTCTGCATTCTTTCGCTATGAGCAACGCACCAACCAATTTGAAAGACATTTGAAAGATATCCGGATTTCTGGTATTAGCTCATTGGCATTGGAAAATGTGATTGAATATGTGCTACAATGTGGTACCAACATGCAGCGTATGCGGTTGTTTGCGCAAGACCCGCCAGCCAAATGCAAAGAACTGTCTGCTTTGTTCTCATTAAGCAGCACGGTTGCTGTAATACTCTTCAACCTTGAGCAACAGATCTCCGATCAGTCAAAAAATATTGCCTCACTCCTGCAAATAAAGGCATTATTTCACCGCTGCGGGGACTTGATAGGTGCCCTAGCAGGTATTGTTGGTGCTGCACTAAGGGCTGTCTCGGACGCGCAAGTTATGTCAATTGTTATCGACCGTGCAGCCTTTTTTGCTCAGAAGTTTAGCTGGATGGAGAACCTTGTGCATGAGATTGTGATTCGAGTGACTCGGCCATGGTTCAAATTCATCGAGACTTGGATTGGGCTTAGACCCGAAGACGCAGCTCTCAAAGCATCCATGGCAAGCGGCAAAACCTTCGTCCGACTGAATACTCATGATGCTGTCAAGTTCAAGACTGGGCCAGCACGAATCGACCACATCTATCAAGTGGACCACATGCCGTCTTTCATCCCGGCCGACCAAGCCCGTTCCATCTTTGAAAGTGGGCGAAGCCTTCAACTATTGAAACGATCCCACCCTCGTCATCCCATCGCACGGCGTGATGTTCTCTTACGAACTGGTGGCCTTCATCTGCATTGTGCGACCACTTGGGCTGATATTGAGCAAATTCAAACAAAAGCCCTGGAGTACGAGTCAAGGCTCCGCGATGAGATCAAGAGATATCATAAAGGTGATTTAGGCTTGCAGGATTCGCCGTCAAATGTCGTCACCCAGGGTCTCGATCAAATGGCCGATACAGAAGTTACAACGGCAGCCTTTGAACTCTTCAACATAGATGATGAAAAAAATGCTCTAGGGCCGGTTACAGATCACAAGGCTTTTTCAAAAGACGATTTTAAGCAATTGCTTGAGAAAGCCCGGGGAGTTGAAACCGAAAACACCAATGCAGCAAGTTATCTCGGTCCTGAATTGGCATCTGGCCTCCATCTATCTCTTGCACCAATTATTTCGTCGCAGGCACTTCTCATCGACTACTCTTGCCTGCACCTTCTCTTCAAAGAGCATCGAATTCGCCATCACCTGAACATGCAATGGCGCTTCCAGTTGCTGGGAGAGGGCTCATTTGTCGCCCGCCTTTCTAATTCTCTATTCGACCCGGAAATGGAAAGTGGAGAGCGAAAGGCTGGGAAAGTGCGCAGTGGTGTTGACACCGGCTTACGACTCGGCAGTCGTGACACATGGCCTCCAGCTAGTTCGGAGTTGCGACTCGTGTTGATTGGCCTGCTAGGAGATTGTTACTTCGGCAGCACAAACACAGAGGATGACGAGAAAACCCACATTCAAAAGGATAACGAGTTGCCTGGCGGCCTGAGCTTCGGAATTCGAGAACTGACAGACGAAGAAATCGAAAGATGTAAAAATCCAAATGCAATAGAGGCTTTGGACTTCCTTCGTCTGCAGTACACGCCGCCAGAAGTCCTTGAATCTCTCATTACTGCCCGCTCTTTGAATAAGTATGATCGTCTCTTCAAGCATTTGCTTCGGTTAATCCGCATGGTTTCTGCCGTCAAAGGACTTATCCGGGATTCTACTGCTCGAGAATCTCTAGCAGGAGACTCACACGATGTATACCAGAAATTTAGGGTGGATGCCCAGCACTTTGTGCTAGCGGTCAGTGATTACTGCTTCCATATTGGCATCGGATCCATCTGGCAGCGCTTCCAAAACACACTTACCAAGATCGAGCACTACCTCAACCGCGGTGACATTGATGGTACGATTGAAGCGGCGCACTCAGTACCACGACTTCGTGATTATCACGAAGACATGCTTGACCAGATGCTGTTCGCGTTATTCCTCAGCAGGCGCCATGCGCAGGCGGCCAAACTGCTTGAATCCATTTTTGGCACCATTCTCGGCTTCAGCCTTCTATCAAGAGCAGATGGAATCGGGATGCGTAACGAAAGCGAAGGAGCTGTTCTCCACCTGTACCAGTCTTTTAGAAAACAGACCTCCGCCTTTGTTAATTACCTGCGCAGCCTGGAGTCCGGAAAGGCCACTTCGAAATCAATGGCCAAATCAGGGGAATTCTTCTCTTGGCAGACAGACCCAACCAGTGTCTTTGAGCATCTACGGGTGAGATTAGACGTGAAGAACTACTATTGACCGAAGGAAGCGGTTACTGCATATTCAGAACGTGCATAGAACGACCCATTGGACCTGACCTAGAGCTTCTATCACTGTCCTATGCGTACTGCTTGGACATGTTATGATTTATGATTGACGAGATTCTTCAAAATTCACTTCGTTTCTTTGCAAATGAAAGCGCAATGTCTTTATACCCTTCTCGCTCGCATGTTATCTGCCTCATACTCATTATTAATGTACAGCTCAAACTCCAAACGTTTCGTGCTCTAATGTGCAAAATAGAAATAATCCAAGCTCGCACAAAACCTAGAAGAAGTGAAGATCCGACTCGGCCCAGCCTTGGGCAAGAAGAATGTTGCGAGCAGACTTCTCCATAGGCCCAGGCCCGCAGACCAGAACCATACTCTGCTCTTCTGGAGCGGCATACTCCGCGAGAAGTTCCTCGGAAATGCGGCCCCGACGACCAGTCCAGGTATCAGACCCTTTAGTCAACGTATGCACGACAGTACATTTCCGAGAATCGGTCTCCACATAAACATCAAGATCAGAACGACACAAGATATCTTCCTCCTGCCTATTTCCGTCTAGCACAACACACGTCGTGGGATCTTGCGTGTCTTGCATGACAGCCCGGAGAACCTGGAAGACTGGTGTGATGCCAGTTCCTCCACAGATCATCTTGAAAGAGCGAAGCTGGCGCTCTTTGCCGCTGATTGAGACCCGGCCGTTGCCGAGATATTCAAATCGGCCTGTCGGGCCCTTGCAGTCAATCTCTGAGCCGAGCGGAAGCTTGTCGAGAGCCATAGTCATTTTCCCTCCTGGAATGCTATCCGTTGGGAAGTAGACCTTCACGAGTAACTCCATTTTGCCTATCAGGTTTGTGTCTGAGATTGGTGTATAGGATCTGATGATTGCCTCGTGATTGGATGGATCTTGGACTTTGATCATCAGATGCTGGCCGATTGGTAGGCCAAGAGTCTGCCTCTTATGTTCCAGGTCGAATACGAATATCCGTGTATCCCAGGACACATCCCTCTTCTCTGTGAGGGTGGCTTTTGTCCATGTTCGCGACTGAAGGAACACTTCACGTGGCTCATCAGAACTCGCGGCTGTATCGCTCTTCAGCGCTTCGAGAGATGCCTTGTCTAATGTGCCAATATGGTAATCCGGCATCATTGCCTTGGCAGTTTCACTGTCTGGGAGAAAGTTAGCGGTGCAATAGTGTGATTATATTTTAATTGTGACTCACGGATTGCAAGGAAGTCTTCAGATACATCCAAACCAGCAGAAGATGTGATACTGATCGCTCCTCCGGGATGACCTTCGAGGAAGCCTGTACCATCATACACTTCGCCATTGACAACAAACCAGGGCTTCTCGCTGGTGCTATTAGCCTTCAGCTCTTGCAAGTCGATTGATCTGTTCACGCCGTCCTTCTTCATGTTTATTTCCTTCACGGGCTCAGGCTCGACGAGCTCCTCACCTTCAACCCTTTCACCCCAGTTACCATTGAGCAAGTCACCACCAGTCTTCTTGACTCTTTCCATCCACCCTCCGGCTTTGGATGGGTGTGTGGGATGCTCAAATTTCAACGTATTTCCTTCTTTTGTGATTGCCACTCTGAACCATGGGTTATTCATCATGCCCAGGACAGACCAGTACATGTCACGCGGCATGGCACTCAGCGCCTCGTCCACTGCACGGACTAGGATTGCATCGCTAGTCTCTAGGTCTGTCACTGGGACATCCAGTGACCAGAAAGACCAGCAGAAAGATGCTTCCCTCCACCACATGTCTACCTTGCCGCCGAACAGGTCGCCGTCAAAGTCGCGGTATTTATCTTCTGCGTATTCAATCTCGGAGAGGCGCCATGCTAGAGGATCACAGACGTTAGCCACGTTCCATCCTTGAGTCCGGGGTGTAAATACTTTTGCCTCTGTCTAGAGAAATCTCAACCTTTGTTATTCTCCGGCCACCGCCGGCGTATGCATATCCTTTGACTGTGTACGTGGGTCCGGCTGTGGATAAATCGATCTCTTCCTCGTGCTGTGGATACACAGCAACCGAATTCACGTTGAGTTCATAAATAGCATATCGCTCATCGGTCCACCACTTGCGATCCAGGGCGGACATCTCCGGTGACACCATTGTCCTGGCACTGTTAGCAGAGGTCAATGCGCGATTGTATATTGTAGGACTTACGGGAGCACCCGGTTGTCATTGATATGATACCAGTTATCACTGGGGGCATCAGTCAATATCAACTTCTTCAGCCACTTCACGCTTCGACCTCCGATTTGGCCAGGCACCACTGCCCTCAAAGGACGGCCATGGTCTGGTCGAAGGTCTTCGCCATTCATCTTATGAGCTAACATGATTCCTCGATTTGGGTCCATGGCCCAGTTCAATTTGACTGAAGTTCCATAAAATCCATTCGGCTATGGGATGTGTTAGTCTCAGCTCGGGGATGGTTCCTGGCACCCTCAGAACATGATATAGGGCAGTCTCACCAGTTTATCAGCACCCTCCATACAGACATACTTTGCTCCTCGAAGTGGCTTCGCACTGCGCAGAATATCCGCCATCATAGGTCCTGTGAATAGCGCCGTCGATAAACCAGCCGGACCCCATGAGAAGCCCTTGGACTTCCGGACTGTGTTCTGTTCTTTACGTCTGTTGCCCGCACAGACGAGTGTGATTGGTGCGGTGATCTGGTTGTACTTCTGAAGCACTTCTCGGAAGTTCAGGACTAATGGTTTCTCAACCAACCTAGCTCATCCATCAGTTACCCGGGACCCGAAACATGCAAGTATGATTCCGATCGCACTCACCCTTCTATACTAATCTCCCAATCGGGGATATCCTCATCGCGGACCTGGGGCACTGGCCCGTGGTTCCGGACATAGAACAGTTCCGGGGATGTGAGAAATCCTTTGGTATCGACTTAGCTTGTCGGCTTCGGTATAACAGATGGGAATGGATACCATACCTTCTTTATACAATGCTGTCAATGGTGGTTCCACATTGAATGGATGAACTCCCGTCAACCGAATCAATCGTGGATCGCGAGGTACATGGTTATCCGGTGTGCGTTTATCCACATCCAAGATGTCGACGGGGTTCTTTGATGGTGGTGGAAGTGGGATGTCGGGCTCCCCTGGACTTGGAATGATGTCCTCAACTGTGATTTGGCCATTTTTGAAAGAGATTGTCTCGGATTCTGTTATCGTTTGTGTGGTTATGCTGGCCATGATGATGCCGAGGCGAGGCTCCTACGCTGCTTGGGCTATCAAATTTGTAGGTATATAATAAACAGGGTGGAAGTTTCTTCCAGAATAAGACAAGTAACTCGATAAAAACTAAAGACTGAGTAGAATAAATCGAAACGGTTCTTAACGTGTAAAATATCCACATTTGACTGCGAATAGCAGCATTGAGGCCTAAGACCCTCAGTGACCCTCAGCCCCGTCATCCAATCTGATCATCAAGGACTTCCTGGATCTCCGCGGGTTCAAAATCGCCTTCTAATCCACATTCCTCCACAATTTTTCTAATATCAGAATTTCATTAAAGCCAAGTCATGTAGATTGTTCATTCTTATCAGTACGTCGAGATAAGCCTGCAGCCCTAACAGCCAATCACAGTCGACGTGAAACCATCATCTCCGCGGAGATCAAACTATCGATATGGGCCGTTCCTGTTTTTTCCGGCTTCACCTCTGATTAGCCCCCATTCGTTGATTCATACGACTCACCCTGTAGTGTCACAGATCATGTTGTATCAAGCTGAGTGGAACGAGGGATTTAGTTTTCTTAAAATTAAAATGACTGCCGTGTTCCGTAGTCAGTGCTTGTATCATACTCATCTCACATTGTTCAGTCTCAGCCATGCCTGTGTTGGATGGTTTACGATATGGGGAGCCAGTTGATGGCAGCCCTAGTCCTGCGAACCATGCCCAGCGACAGAAGATTGTAATAGTTGGACTTGGAATGGTGGCTATTTCACTCATGTAAGGGATTCCAACAACGGACATGAGAAATTCCTCTAACAACAACCAGTGAGAAGATTATCAAGCAGGATACAGAACAAAAGTACGATATTCTTGTCATCGGTGAAGAGGCTCACGTAGCATACAATCGTGTTGGACTTTCGACATTTTTCGAACATCGCAAGATTGAGGATCTATACCTCAATCCAACGGAATGGGTAAGCCGTCCAATTGTTCAAAGAATGGAGAAAGCATAAGCCCTAATAAACAACCGTTCCTAGTATGACTCGTTCAAAGAGCGAGCCTTCGATCATCACCTCAACACACGAGTAACATCAATCAATCCCACCGACAAAACCGTCCAAACCTCCACCGGTGTCACAATAAACTATGACATCCTCGTCCTCGCAACAGGCTCCGATGCCACCCTCCCAACACACACCCCCGGTCACGATGCCAAAGGCGTCTTCGTCTATCGAACTATCTCAGACCTGGAACGCCTCATCGACTTTGCAGCTCAGCATAAGGGCCAAACCGCTGTCACAATCGGAGGCGGACTGCTAGGCTTAGAAGCCGCGAAAGCGATGACAGATCTGGAGGACTTCGGAAATGTCAAATTGATCGATCGGAATAAATGGGTCCTAGCGCGACAGCTTGATGGAGATGCGGGGACGTTGGTCACTCGCAAGATCCAGGAATTGGGACTTGATGTTCTCCACCAGAAACGGGTGAAGATTGTGCATACTGACGACGGGAATAACGTGACTGGAATTACTTTCGAGGATGGTGAGAGCATTGAGTGTTGTTGTATTTGCTTTGCGGTATGCGTCCTTGTTTCTTGGCGTTTGGTGATGGATATACTGACTGGGGTATAGATTGGAGTTCAACCGCGAGATGAACTTGGTCGAGACATTGGAATCCAGTGTGGTGAGCGTGGAGGATTTGTGATCGATGAAAGGTTCGTCTATCAGTCCTCTTGAACGATGCGCCATCTAACTTGCATAGTCTGCAAACCTCGATCCCAAATATCTACGCTGTCGGAGAATGCGCAAGCTGGGAAAACCAGACATTCGGAATCATTGCTCCAGGCATTGAGATGGCCGATGTGCTCGCTTTCAATCTGACCAACCCAGACAAGCAGCCTAGAAGTTTCACACGGCCGGATCTCAGCACAAAGTTGAAGCTGCTCGGAGTTGATGTCGCTAGTTTCGGTGACTTCTTTGCCGACAGGGATGGGCCGAAGTTCCTTCCCGGGGCTCGACCTTCCACTGTTCCTGGTCTGGGCGGTGATAATTCACGAGATGAACCACCTGTCAAGGCCTTGACATATAAGGACCCCTTCAGTGGTGTATACAAGAAGTACTTGTTCACCATGGATGGCAAGTTCTTGCTTGGCGGCATGATGATTGGAGACACCAAAGACTATCTGAAGTTGAATCAGATGGTTAAGCTCCAGAAAGAGCTCGAGGTCCCTCCAAGTCAATTTATCCTTGGTGCCCAGAATGGCGGGGAGGAAAATGCAGATGACCTGTGAGTATTGGTAATGCGGCTATTTGGAACAGATTCTAATTCATCTCTACAGTGATGACAGCACCCAGATCTGTTCATGCCACAATGTCACCAAGGGGGATGTGGTCGAGAATGTAAAGAACGGCACATGCACAACCATTGCACAAGTCAAGTCATGCACGAAAGCAGGAACAGGCTGTGGTGGTTGCATGCCTCTTGTTCAGTCAATCTTCAACAAAACAATGCTCGACATGGGTCAAGAGGTATCAAACAACCGTAAGTATCAACTTTCCCTAGGACTCGCTCGTGCTACCACTAACATATTCAGTGTGCTCACATATCCCCTACTCCCGAGCCGATCTATACAATGTCGTGGCTATCAAGCAATTGAAATCCTTCGTCGACATCATGAAAGCCGTCGGGAAGAAACCAGACTCTCTTGGTTGTGAACTGTGCAAGCCGGCAATTGCATCCATTCTGTCTAGTCTGTTCAATCCTCACATCATGGACAAGGGAGTCAACGACTTGCAGGAAACAAACGACAAGTTCCTCGCCAACATTCAAAGAAATGGCACATTCTCTGTGGTACCTCGAATTCCAGGCGGTGAAATAACGGCCGATAAGCTCATTGCTATCGGATCTGTGGCCAAGAAATACGGTCTTTATTGCAAAATCACCGGTGCCCAGCGCATCGACATGTTCGGTGCTAAGAAGCAGGATCTTCTGAATATCTGGACGGAACTTGTGGATGCGGGTATGGAGAGCGGACACGCATATGCAAAGGCACTTCGAGCAATCAAGGTATGTTAGGCCAATCATCTTTCAAGGGAAGCCCAACTGACAGTTGACATTCAGAGTTGCGTTGGAACCACGTGGTGTCGCTTCGGTGTCGGTGACAGTGTCGGCATGGCAATTCGCCTGGAAGAGCGATACAAGAGTATTCGTGCACCACACAAGTTCAAGGGAGCTGTATCTGGCTGCGTGCGAGAATGTGCCGAAGCCCAAAACAAGGAGTGAGTGAAGAATTTCCCACGATGGTTTAAAAGCATTCGGGACTAATGACTGCCAGCTTCGGACTCATTGCCACTGAGGTTGGGTTCAACATCTTCGTTGGAGGCAACGGAGGCGCAAAGCCCAGACATGCCGAACTGCTTGTTACAGACGTACCAGCAGATATGGTGATGCCCATAATCGACCGCTACTTGATCTTTTACATCCGCACCGCCGACAAACTCCAACGAACAGCACGATGGATCGAAAACCTCCCAGGCGGAATCAAATACCTCAAAGAAGTGATCGTGGATGATAAACTCGGAATCTGCGCCGACATGGAAAGGCAAATGCACGAACTCGTCGATAGCTATTTCTGCGAGTGGACTGAGACCGTCAAAGACCCCAAACGCCGCAAGGTCTTCCAGCAATTTGCAAACACAGACGAAACTGTCGACACAGTCGAAGTTGTCCAAGAACGATCGCAGCAACGACCCACATACTGGCCCAAGGACTCTGCCGAGCGGGAAGATTTCAAAGGTCACAAGTGGTCAAGTGTCTCCTGGCAGCCGGTTGTCCGAGCAGATCATTTCTCCGACGAGCCACCTCAAGTCTCATCGGCGAATGTCAAGCGCGGTGACACGCAGCTTGCTGTCTTTAAGATCAAGGGCAAGTTCTATGCGACGCAGCAGATGTGTCCGCACAAGCGAGCTTTCGTTCTTTCTGATGGCCTTGTCGGTGATGACGATGCTGGAAAATACTGGGTGTCGTGTCCGTATCACAAGCGCAACTTCGAGCTCAATGGTGAGCAGGCGGGTCGGTGCTCAAACGATGAGAGCATGAATATCGCCACGTTCCCTGTTGAGGAGAGGGATGATGGCTGGGTGTATATCAAACTGCCGCCGATTGAGGAGTTGGATTCGATTTTGGGGACGGAGAAGTGGAAAGTTCGTAAGGGTGAAGCGGAGGATCCGTTCCATAAGGTTGATAAGAAGTTCAAGGGTATGAAGGGGAAGAAGATTACTGATGGTTTCTTGACTCGTGCCCCAGCTGTGCAGCCAGCCAAGTCGATTGATTGGTAGTTGTCAGGTGGTATGTCGATTTCTTTAGCATTTTGTGATGGAACAGGTTGGCGTATGGGATCAAGATAATTAATGGCATTATGAGAATATATGAGCTTTACATGAACTTGCTTCATTATTTATTCCCCAAACAATAGAAGATTAGATCTATGTAAATGTTGCCAAAGACGCGAGTATATATCGTGGTTAGACCATATAAGAGGCCTGCTCAGATGGTAGATCATTATAGGGAAGATCTCATGCTTCAATATATGAGAAACGGTGACCTCAATACATATCTACAAGCATCAACTGGATCATCTACCACGATATTAAACCATGAAGTCTTCTGTTAGATACATCTTTCGATTCTAGATTATTATTTATTTCTCTAGTTCTTCATTTAAACGTTTAAATTTAACCTCTGGTGGAGCATCTATTTTTTTTTTTTTTTTTTTTTTTTTTCACTTCCACGGCATTGGAGATATTAACCAACAATGGCCACGGATCTTGTCGCACTGGCCCTATGAATAGTTTCCTAAGTTATGGTATTAAATATCTATTTACCCCGGTATAACTAATATAACTAATATACTAGGTTAATCAGCGGATGCGCAAACCTTGGAACCTTCGAACCTTGGAACTGCTATCCGGCCTATCCATGGATTCCAGCCTTGGAAGGTTCTTCGCACAGTCAACGTCGAAATCTCTTATCTCAGTGTCCCGTGGAGATAGAATTTCGCACATATGTTGTACTAAAAATATGCAAAAAAAAAAAAAAAAAAAAAAAGACCCATCTAGAGTGGTTTTAGGAATCGCTTGCGTTACTATACTGAAGACAGAAGCCCTAACTTTGGCGTGGACGATACGGAGTACTAGATCTTGGTTCATCAGGGTTCACCCCCAGGCCGGGAATGAACTGGAGCCACTTGATTTAAGTATTTCCGCGGAGCTCCTGGTATCAGATCGACATTAATGTCAAGACCCGCCGGGCTGAGCTCGTTCTTCGGTCCCTATCTCGGTTGGCTTGGCATCCAATGAGGAGGCTTGCGTTTATCAACGATATGAATTTCTGGCCACCGTAGAGCTAAAGGTCCACCCCAGACTCAGTATAATTGTATGATGTAAATTCGAATCCGTCAATTGAAGGTCCGCGGAGTTACATGAAGTAGATTGGTTCATACCATCAGACTTTCCCTCCAATCATGGCACTTGGCATATTATACATCCTAAACTGTTATAGGTCGTTCGAATGCATACCTTATCTCTATCAGAATTATATTGCGGGATACAGCGGAAGATTCAGGAAGTCTGAGGCAAAAAGTAAGTTTACCATCCAAGGATCTGATGATCCTTGCGGTAACCTTGTCCTTGCGTATCAAATCAGCGACCCGAGATATACTCGGTAGTAATTCTTGACTAACCATTTTTGACTGACAGCACGTAGCTACCTACGATAATTGGACAACTTGATATGCAGCAGGAATATCAGACTGATTGTTGTTCCATGTGTCATGATACATCTGAGATCTATGCTTCACCAAAAACAAAGCATAATAAACGTCTATATAGATACCAAGGTATATTCATTTCTCAACTTGCATCTTTCTCCTAAATTTCCAAAACAACTCTTGTTTAATTTTAATCATCAAAGCTATATCAAACTATCAGAGACTTTTTTTTATTAGAATATCAGCTCCCGAGCCTACCTCTACCTCAAAACGCTCGACTATACAAAGAGGCCACCAAAATGGCAACCAACTTTGTTAAACGTCTCTTTGTATCACCTGAAATCAACCCAAGTACCCGCAAAGCCAAATCTATCCCCGTATTGAACCCCTTCGATCAATATGGACGGGTATTCTTCTTCTCATGGCTCGGCTTCATGGTGGCATTCCTGTCATGGTACGCCTTTCCACCACTGGTGAGTTCATGATACAATTGCAAAATGTTTGATATACGAAGAAAAGTCACAGTCTCTAATCCCAGCCGGCTTTCTAGTTGAGTGTGACCATCAAAAAAGACTTGAATATGACACAGGCAGATGTCGCCAACTCAAACATCGTCGCACTTCTAGCAACGTAAGTATCAGACTATGGAATCAATCAAAGAAATACCCCTCTGACCTCTACAGCCTACTCGTCCGATTTGTTGCAGGGCCACTCTGTGATCGCTATGGCCCACGTTTGGTCTTTGTGGGACTACTCTTTTGCGGAGCCATTCCTACCGCCATGGCTGGTCTGGTTACCGGTCCCAAGGGCCTGATTGCCCTCCGATTCTTCATCGGAATTCTGGGAGGAACCTTCGTCCCATGCCAGGTCTGGTGCACTGGTTTCTTCGACAAGAGTATTGTCGGTACTGCCAATTCCCTCGCCGGAGGCTGGGGCAATGCAGGTGGAGGTATCACCTAGTAGGTGTTCACTTTTTCTCCTTTTCATCCTATGAATATCCTAACAAATCAATTCAGCTTTTTGATGCCCGCCATCTACGACTCTCTCGTCCACTCCAGCGGCCTCCCTTCTCACAAAGCATGGCGTGTCGCCTACGTCGTCCCATTCATCATCATCACCTTCGTTGCGCTATGCATGTTGTTCCTCTGCGAGGATACACCAACAGGAAAGTGGTCCGAGAGACACCTCTGGGCGAAAGAGTCCACTGGTACCACCGTGACTGCCGACGGCAACATCGTCGACATCAACGCTAGCACTTTTACTAGCGGAATGACGACCCCCTACAACGCTGCAACAACCGACATCGAAAAGAAAGGTGTCCAGACACCACAAGTCTCGGACGCCGATACATCCACAATGGGCCAGATGGACCTCTTCAAACAAGAGACAGTCGTCTCCCCAACTCGCCGAGAAGCCCTGAGCGTGGCTCTGAGTCTATCCACCATGGCTGTGGCAATTCCCTACGCTTGCTCCTTTGGCGCAGAGCTTGCAATCAACTCCATCCTGGGATCTTACTACACAGAGAACTTCCCACACATGGACCAAACAAAATCAGGACAGTGGGCTGCCATGTTCGGCCTCCTGAATGTTGTCTTCCGACCGGCGGGTGGCCTATTCGGTGACTTGGTTTACCGGTACACAGACAAAGTCTGGTCCAAGAAGCTTCTGATCACCTTTTTGGGAGTCTCGATGGGAGCTTTCCAGCTTGCGATCGGATTATCGAACCCGTCCACGGAGGCGGCTATGTTCGGTCTTATCGCTGGACTAGCTTTCTTCCTTGAGGCCTCGAATGGAGCCAACTTTGCTCTTGTGCCTCATGTGCATCCCTTTGCTAATGGCATTGTTTCTGGAATTGTTGGTGGTTTCGGTAACCTTGGAGGCATCGTCTTTGCTATTATCTTCAGATACAACGGGTCAGACTACGCGCAATCCCTGTGGATCATCGGTGCTATATCTATGGCGGCTAATATGGCCGTTTCCTGGATTCGCCCTGTTCCTAAGAGTCAGATGCTGTCATGAGAGTAATTTTTTGTGCTTTTTATAATTACGGATACCAATTTGATCTACTGCTATTTTGCGATACATTCAAGTCTCTATGTGTAATCCATTGAATATACTGTATTCCCCAATGCGCTGGGTAATCAAGGCCGTCTCTACACTTGTGCTCTGCGGTATGTAAAACTCTGCGCCTTAAGCACAATCTAGTTGAATTTAATTCATGCATAGTGTTATATGAAGAGCACTTCCTATGGAATTGTCTTCTTTTTTTTTACTTGGAATTAATCGCTAAAAGGCATTGGATTGAGGAGATTTGGACACCTGGTCAATATGCATAAAGAGCTAAGGGCAGCTTAGCGTAGTGGTTGGTGGCCACTTGGAGCTGAGTATTTGATAGCTGTGTTATTCACTGATATAAAGACCTACACTCATAGGAGATAACTGTTCGATCTGGCTTAAATCGAATTATCTCAGGTTACAATGCAGTATAAAGCGGGTTATATAGAAATGAAGCTTAATTGGGCCTTGGAGGCCACGGGGTAAGGGTTCTAAGCAAAGCCATCATCCCCTCCATAGTAGCAGCCATGCTATCAATTCGAGCTTCAAGCCTAGTGATATCTTCCTTTTTAGCCCCAGTTGAGGCCTCGATAGCTGCTCGACTATTCATCATACTAAGAAATAAGGCCATTTCTGTTTGTAGTGATGGCGAGGCGGGTGCTAGTGAGGGAGATAGTGGTCGTGGCCGAGCTGTTGGACGCTCACTTTCTATATTATAATTAGTAAAATACAGTATAAATATGCTAATTTTAACATACCTTCCTCCCTAGAATTTTCCGGTTCTCTAGGCCGTTTATCCCTCCCTCGTGGTATTAATTCATCAACGAGTCGCTTTCGTCGTGCCTCTGCTACTGACTTCTCTCGTAGCACTTCATATATCTCATTGGTATGGTCAAAAATAGCAGCTTCGGTAGCGTTCATTCTAGGTCGGCTGGTTTCCGGTATAGAAATTAAAGCGCGATGCTCTTTCAGCTTATCAGTGATGTGCTTATGAACTGTTTGGTGGTTTATTTTCCGCCCAGTATCGGCCCTCCATACTTTCGCAATAGCCTCATACAGAACGGCATTACCCTTCATCGTAGTAAACCGATCTTTATAGTGAACGGCAATGCGTAGTAAATTGAGATCATCTTCAGTTGTAAGGGGCGAAGCTCTAGTAATATTGCCAACAGTCTGGCTGGCAGTTGGACTGATAGTTTGACTGGGCGTTGGCCTTGCTGGAGCGGTAAATTCCACCTGCCAGGTGGTTGGTCGGGCATGCCACCCCCTAATCACAGGGGGCATTAAGTCTGGATGAGATTCAAGGGCAGTCGTCTCCTGGGTAGACGGATCGCCCTGGGCGGTTATCCCTTGGGGTTCGGTTCCATCGGCCATAGGTAGTGAGGTGGGTGATGAGGTATAAAAATGCAGATAATCCGGTATCCGACCTTGTGAGCATTTGGTGAAACGGTCGGAATGCCAAGGAATATAGAGTGGATACCGATCTGTTTTCCGCCTTCCTAATACGGTTATTGACTAAACTGTATTTGGCTGAATCGAGCCGAGCCGAGCATTTTCTCAACTAAATTGGTCTATTATTGCCATAGCCAACACCATCTCATCCACTGATATCGAACGTCGATGTGGTCTACAGACTTTATCCGCCTTGTCTCACGCCCCAACACTAGTGCATGGCGCAACCCGTTGGTGGTCATTTACCAAATCAGGTGCTTGTGTATGGAGCTTCTTATTACAATGCCTGTGCAGCATCCCATATATATAAGACAGACTCTTCGATCAACCAGTTACAGCCGTTGGCACCTCAATCCTGCCGGGTCTTTTGTGTGCCACCAACAAACTCAGGCTTGCCAAATAGCACTGACAAATGGACTGCAGAAGTGAAGTATAATGCTTATCCAATTAATATTTTCACTGGGCTTTATTAGATTCAATGAGAATCTCTGACTGGTCTAGATTTGAGACTGATGGCCTTATTCACGAGCACCGAGATTTCGAAGATATGCGTCAAGCGTGGGCGACCTCCCCAGGAATTCCTTGAGCGTCGTCATCTCGTTTTGACTTCCTCCAGGTGCCAGTATCATTTTTCGGTATCGGAGACCAGCATCACGACCCATTGGGTTCGAGTGAAAATTTGAAAGCCACATGTCAGCTGCCAATATGCGGGTGCTAGGAGGCGAGTTAATGATCAGTATGTACCTCTGTGTAAACGACGACAAAACATACTAGAGATAGGAATAATAGTTCGCTTCTTGACCCCACATATAGTGTGAAGTAGTAACATGTCCATTCCCCCAGTCTACCCTATTCTCGGGGCCTCGTAGAAGTGTCATTTTCTGCAGGAGCGAGTTATAAACCTCGCCAGTACGCATTGACTTAATGAGATCGTGGGAACAAGGGCAGTGTATTTGCAGGTCGAATTTGCTGAATGCAAGTTGTCTGAGAGTGAGAATTCCTTGATTAACGCCTTTAGCAGCAATAAGGCTGTGGACCATATCTTTTGGAATCTCCTTAGGAGGCTGCACAATGGTAAAGGGCCACTGTGTATCAGAGACGTAAGAATAGTGGCAACTAAGCATCTGGAGACATTGGGGAATCCAACACCAATATTCGAGCAATTGGCTGGGAGCTTCTACGAAATCTGCAGCTGTTCGATGTCCGTGAAAGATCGCATACTTGGATCTTCCAAGGAGATCATGTATGCCTTTTCAGGTATCAGTCTACTAGGTTCAAGGTTTCTGGCGTTAATCGCACTTACTGTGACCCAACTCGTGGAAAATAGTAATCAATTCTCGATGCTGTAGAAGAGCCGGTTTGTCTAGCGATGGCTGTGAGACATTGCATACTAATGCGGTGGCAACTGGTTGCTTCTGTTTTCCCACGGTGTAAGACTTGGACAATGTGTCAGTAAACAGACTTTTCAATGATAGGATTTCACTTAAAACAAACAGGATAAATGTTGAAATTGGCTGCATGGTTGTACTTTCCCTCTCGAGGGTAAATGTCAAGGTAAAGAAATCCTAGAAAAGCCAATTCTTCATCTCGCACACTAAAGACTCGGACATTGGAATGCCAAACTTGCGCCTTGGTGACTTCAATTGGTGTGATTGAGAGGCTGAAAATAGTTTCAAATGCCTTCAGCATTCGTTGAACAGTAACCTCTGCGGGAAAGTACTCCGCAATCAGCTCGTGATTCGTGTTGTACTTTTCTTGTAGCAAACGGTCATGGTAGTAGTCAAAATCCCACAGATAAAGAGGTGAGGAAGAGTGATCCGCGTTTTCTCTATCTCCCCCTTTAAGTTGTTGTAACATTTCTAACTCCTTCTGCGCAAGGGGTTGCAAGTGATTGTAAAGTTCATCCAGTAACTGGTCCACATTGTGGGGGGATGTAATCATTTTGTGTCTCGACTTCTGGGCTGCGTAAGATGAAAACCCAAGTAAACGAGCAGATTCATCCCGAAGGATAACTGCCTCGTTGAATATCTCAAGATTATCTGGGAAGATATTTTGGCTCCGAAGAAATACCTCTTTTCGTGTCTCAGCGATGTGACACCGAGTCAATACCATGGTGATATTCGGCTTCTTAAGCTTGATACCCTTTTGGTTAGTCGAGGGATGTATAGGTAATGCCTGCAGGGTTTCTGTGACTATCCCCTCTAGCTCTCGTTCTTTCCACATAAAGCCAGGGTCAGAGCTAAGATTCTCCATGAATGCGACTCGCAGCTCAATTAGACGATTCGAGATCCAAAGGAATCGGTGTCGCTTATCTCCGTGCAGCTCAAGCCCATTTTCCATAAACATGGAGTGAAACCTTTCGAGAAGCTTTTGATCTTCACTCTTTACATTTTCCTTGGCATGATTTTTATACACAGCATTGACTAAGGCAAAAAGAGAGGGTATTTGGAAGACACCCCAGTATGCTTTATCCACCATATTCACGGCTGTTGAGGATGCCTTACGCATTTCTGGCGAAGGAGAAACTGCCTGAAAAAGGGCTAGGTATTGAACCTTTCCTTTGACCTCGTTGTCAATAGCTGCCAATGGGCGAACAGCATTCTCAAATGTCGCGTTTTGCAGGGAAACTTTGTCGGCTAGGTTATTCGCAGCTTGTTGAACTTGGTTGACTAAGTCTGTCGCAATATCTAGCAGTGTGGACGGGCTGAGATCGAAAAGTAGGTAGTTCGGGAGTTGTTAATGCCATTGTTTTTCTTTGAATAAGTTGTTGTTGATATCTGGTAGGCCAAGATTGTGGTAATCAGGAAAATTCAAGGAGTTAGAAAAGAGACCTGCCAGGGGGATCAGTTTTAATAGGGCACAGTAATTGATTAGGAAGGTGGGGGCTATCTGGGTAGGAGGGGTTAGATGAAGCGAACTACTAACTAGTTAGTGACCTAGTACTATAACTACATCCATGTAGTATGTGCTAGTATATCATGATCCACAGGTTTTAATAATGTATTTATGACCGTATGGATTCAAGTCCAGCCTCCATGCATGTGGATAGATGCCAAGCTTTCCCCGGGTTAGCGCACTCCGAGTGCGGGTTGAAGCTAGAGCGAGAGGAGCATAAAAGGCAAGTTGATTTCCTCGTTTTCCCCCCTTACATTCTGCTCTAATTCCAAAAGTTTGAACCTCAACTCGACTTCTATATTGAACATCTCATCATGGCTCAACCTCAAGCCCGCCGCTTCGCCCAGATCGTCCACCTCAAGCCCTCCGCTGTCGCAGCATACAAAGAGTGTCACGCCAATGTCTGGCCTGAGATTCTCGACAAGATCAAGGAGTGCAACATCATAGACTGTAAGTCTCGAGGTCAAAATTAAGTTTGAACATACTGCATGTTCAAACTGGCTGACGTTGTGTATTTGCGCCGATCCAGACTCAATCTACTTCGATAACGATCGGACTTTATTCGCGACCTTCAAGTATGTCGGCACAGACATCGAAGCTGATATGGAGAACATGCGGTCATTGCCGAAGATGAGAGAGTGGTGGGCTATGACTGATGAGATGCAGGTATGTTGGGGACTTAAACAAAATTGAGAGATACAGACGCTAATCTGAAGCACCTGGTATTAGGAGAGCCTTATTCCCGGGGCAGTGGGCAGTGCGGAAGGTCCAGGGTGGTGGAAGCCCCTGGAGGAAGTGTTTCACACAGAATAAATCTTTCGGCCATTGCAAAGATTGTTGAACTTGTACATAGCAACATATTCTCTGTTAAACAGGCCATCATCGGAAAAATTGATCAATCTTTCTTTGTTTCATGTCATGAGCGGCGGCTCCGACACCACCCCTAGTTCGATGGAGGTTGGCAAGATGTTTCTTGTCGTCAATACTCAGGACAACAAATGTGAAGTTTGGCACAACATTAGGCAGCATGGTCCTTTCTGTCGGGATTGGAGTAATCAGTATCGTCATGTAGCCGGTGTTTGACCAGACAGGGTTCGTATGAAGCGTAGTCATGTTGGTGTCTGCTGGGTTGAAAATCCCAATAAAATATGTCCATAGCTCTTGGAGCATGATGCCGTGGGCAACAACTGCGATGTTTTGTCGACCGTGTGGGTCACGCATCAGTATTGGAAGCAGCTGTTCGTCGAAAAAGTCTTGAGCTCTCTTTCTCATCGACGCTTTTGTCTCAGGGATGACCCAGTCTCGCGGCCTTGGCAAAGGAGGAGGGGTTTTCCAGAAGCAGCCTTCCATCGATCCGTAATCTTTCTCTCTTAAATTCGGTGTCAATATCGGTTGCAAGGGTGTTTCACCCGCGGGTGGAACTTGTGCACGGCAGACCCCCTCGGCTGTGATTCTTGCTCGGCTCAGATCTGAAGAGAACACCGTCATGAATTTAGTTGAATTGGAGACGAAATGCTGAGCAAGGCAATTGATCTGAGCCATCCCATGGTTGGTCAGTGCCGAATCGGTGGTGCCCGCCCTATCACACAAAGTCAGAGTCAAGTGGGAACTCCAATTCAGAGAGATGGGTCCTTACAGGACTTTTCCAACATTATGTACTGTTTCCGCATGGCGAATTAGATACAGCTGCATTGCGAGATAAAATGCTGGAAAGTTGAAGCAAGGGGGAGAGGTTTGTATCCCGGGAGATTGAGGAAACTGAGGGATTGAGAGGAGGGGCCGCCAACACCCGCGCGACCAGCATATAGCAAATCTCATCCGAAATTGAGGGTTGAGGGGCTATCCGGGCTTCAGTCTACATGAATAAATATCATTATTCACCTTGACCATGTGTCCTCATGTTTATTTTTATTTTTATTTTTTCCGACTTCCGGGGGAAATGGACAGCACGTCAATACATGAAAGTCTTCAGGAAAGATACTATCGAGAATGTTGGCTTTTTTTTTTTTGAAAGTTTCTTCGAATATTAATTTGCTATGCAATTAATTGGTGTATTCTTTGACTTACTCCTGGTAGCAGCTAGATATCTTTGAAGGAAGGGGCAAGACCGGACAATATTCGTTCAAGCGAGTTCGCGACAGAATGAGCAAAGTGTTGCCAGCCTTGACCACTGGAGAGTATTCGAATGGCTTCTTTTAACACACGATGAACATTGTTCTCGCCATTCAAATAGCCTATGCCAGCTATATGGGGTCTTCTATCACCAGTGTCCACCCATTGCACCCAGACAGTCTCATCGAGGGACTCATCGTCAATCTTCAACGGTGGCCACATTTCGCTCTCTGGATCTGCTGATATTTCAAATGTACGTCCATAGAACCAAATGTATAGCGTTGAGAGGAGCACGTAGAGTGGATCGCATGCCTCGAGCCATTTTTGGTTCCGAACCCGGCGGAATACTTGTGCCGCATATGTCAATGTTCTTCGGGATCTCTGAGGATCGTGTCGTAGTCGTTTTTCCAAATCTGCCAAGCTAGCTCTTGTATCCTCCTTGGATGCCATCCAACCAGAAGAAACATACAACAGCTTATATGGGATATGATTCAAAATCCTGGATATGGAGTAAATCTTTCTCATAGCAGAGAAAGTCCAGAATGGGGAAGAAGCTTCATATGGTGCCAGTTGATATTTATGGAGCTTTCCAGCAATATTTGATATTGCTTGCTCCGCAATCATCGTAGTCTGGCAAGAATGAGCAGCGCACATATCATCGGCGGCATAATCTGGCTCATTTGCGGAGCCATCCATAGGTGTTGGCTTCAGAAGTTGGAAGAGACTTCGCTCTTTTGCGCACGCCGAGATCATAGTAAACAAAGATGCCGAGCTTCCCAATGAGGATGTAAATTTGTTACCCGAGTTCTTGGGACCGAGGAGATCCAAAACACTTGGTGAATGAGGTGGCACTGAGGATGTTAATATAAGCATCTAGGTGAGGCTGGAAATGTTAAAAAAAGAACCCACAAGTATCTGCTTGCATCAAGTTCCCTGTTTTAGTAAGATCGGAGCTTTGCCAGAGCTCATCATCGCAAGGCAGACAGGCATGTAGCTCCGAAACCGAGATCAAAGGAGCGAGATCAAAGAAAGTCCAGTGTAAGTATTCAATATCTGTTTGAGTGAACGCATCAGTATCTGAAGGACGATACCGAGTGTACAAATGACCATCTTACACCAAGTAAAATATATGACTCTAGACCAAGACTCCCGTGCCACCCAGGCAGAATAGCTTTCTTCGACTGGATAGGTCGTCTGGGCAGTCCACCCGCTGTGCAGAATAGATTGAGTCGTAAATGGACGACATATGGTCACGAGAAGAGCACGCAAATACTGCGCTTGAGCCAGGGTATGGTGTCTTCCACAAAATGACAAAGAGAACGTACACAGAATTGTTGCCTGAACCAACTGCAGATCATGTTGAGGAGGGCAGTCCAGCTTGATCTAACAAATGTGTCAATTTAGGATATCCGACTAGGGCAAAGAAAGGAGGACATTACGAGAAAACACACATTATTAAGCAAAGCGCGTCGTAGGGTCTCCAAGAGAGCAAGGCTGCATTGCCCCCGAGATGTGACCCTGGAGTATTGGGCGCCTATCGCAGCAACGGCGAGAAAGAGACAGGAAGACCTCTGTTGACGTTGAAAGGTGGCTTGGTGCAGAAGGTGGAAGCCTGGATGAAAGAATTCAAAGTACAGCTGCACAAAGGCATTGAGGACTTCGCGGCGTGGAAAATTGCCTTTGTTTTCTGAATCAGAGGCCGGGACTGACTCATGGTAGAATCTTAAGAGTGCACCATAATCCAATTCAGACAATTCTGGTACATGGCAATAGCTGT
Source organism: Penicillium hordei (assembly GCF_028827395.1). Classification (NCBI taxonomy): domain Eukaryota; kingdom Fungi; phylum Ascomycota; class Eurotiomycetes; order Eurotiales; family Aspergillaceae; genus Penicillium; species Penicillium hordei. The sequence continues at coordinate 1,337,634 of NW_026623147.1, read as the reverse complement.
CTGAAACAAGTAAATCTGTGTCATCTGGAGAGAACTGGGGAAAGCTAGGAAAGGGAAGTTCTGCTTGGTAACTCTGAAATCGCATAGGGGTCGCAGGGTCGCGTTGTCTCATGGGCTCATCTGAAACACTCTCAGGTGTAATTATAGTGCCGCTGTTCATCTGCCGAGGTGTCGATGCAACCGGCTCGTCGAGGTAAAAGCTTGTGCTCGGTCCAAAAGAGAGAGCAGTGCGATCAGAGTCGAACATCACATCACTGGTATTGGTAGGGTAGATCTCCAAAGGCGAGCCAAATGGGAACGCAAAATCCTGCGGTATCCAGGGGAATTCATGCTGAGTTAGTGGATCATTTCCACTGACGATGGAAGGATGTGAGCCTGGATATGGTGAATAAAGGCGGTCGGATAGACCGCCATCCTCGATGTGAGAGCATTCTAAATACCCATTTTGGGGTTCACCGGTGTTATCCTTGGATGGTTCAGAGGACTTCGCAATGTGACAAGGCAGATCTCGGTGATGGCAGCGATCGCATGGTTCTGTTCCGCTACAACGTTGCTTGGAACGGGTACATTCACTACAAGCTTTTAGAGCCCGCTTAGTCAAGCCATGGTGTTCATGATCATGCGTCAAGATGTGTCGCTTCAGAGTGTCCCTATTTGGGCCGCATTAGCGGAATACTGGAGATAGAGATTCCGGCTGCCACACTGTCTTGAAAAGCATTTACCGCAATGGTGACATGTGAAAGGTTTCATTTGGAGGTGACGGCGAACATGGCGGTTGAGATGCTCCCTTCGTTGAAACGTGATTCCACAGTGTTCACATCTGAACAGGAGTCGTTGAGGGGAGGCTGATTGCATCGTCATTTTTGGAATACGTGTCTAGGATGTTTTGGGGTTCAGAAGTGATACCTGAGTTGGTATTGTATATGAAGCTGTTTTTTTCAGTATCCCCGAGCTGGAACCTTGAAGTTCCGTGATTCCCTTGAGGGTCCTATTGGATAATGTGGGAAATAATACAGGTTATTTTACCAGACCACAAAAACCAAGGTTCCTGTTTATGGCCTAGGGGGTAGGGGGTACTAGGGGCTACTAGGGGGGCCTTATTCCATTCCCGAGATCTGACGGAATAACTTACCCGAAGCCCCGCTTAGTCATGGTCATGCAGGCCCCGTTTCTTAATTAAGGCGCACTCCGCTTTCACCGAACCTAGAGTGCATTCTTGACCTATCCTAGACGATTTCATTGCCCCTTGCCAATTAACCTCGACATATACTCAAAAGGCCAGGTGTATGCAAACCCCCTATTTGGCAATGTGAGCCATGTGGAAACGTGAAGTGCCGGAACCCTAACTTGAAAATCAACAACGCTGCTTGAATATAACCTGAAGCCCAGGAACTTCATACCGCAACTTGAATCGGTCCTTCTGCACTCAGGTATCCGCCTTTTAACCGCAAGCCCATCTTGAAGTGGTGCAGGAGATAGGCTAGTACAATGATCACCTCGGCAGGCGCAAATCTAAGAGAAAAGGTTAACATATCTCTTTTGTTAAAAGCCGATGGCTATGATATTCAATTTTGGCCAATGCACATTTTGGTACCCTTTAAGGCACTAGTTTAGACCTTTGCTTGTAGAGCTGATCCACTAGTCAGGTCGAAATTCGCGAGCATAGAAAAGAGAAAACAGCTCGATTTCAAATACTAGGAGAGGTCAGAAGCGAGCAATTAGTAGCTTAGATCTTGAGGGTGGTCTATTTTGCAACTTTTAAGGCTGGCTTAGTGATTGGCCCCATCGGCCCGTCGGCTAAATCGTCCAGCTGTAGATTTTATATTACTCTTCAATTCAGATTATTAAAGGCTCTTTCTATTTTGACTATAATGGTTCTCGCTTAGGATTGATCCCAACAACAACTGACTTGTCAAACGTTAAGGCGGATATTGTTACGTTGCCAGAAAGGCTGGCGGGGCACCGCAGAGTTCAGAATCCAAAGAAAACAATTGATATATGAAGTGAACAGATCGGCTCTCGCGAAGCTACCTGGCTATTATGGCAGTGTAGTAATATACTGGTCGCTAAGAGACTAGAGATCCCAACGAACGGAAGCATAAATATATTCAAACTCTAGGCACAATGAGACAAGAACTATCCTCCCCTCTATCAAAACAATGGATGACGTGATCGCCAGCGTTTTGTCCATACAATGGTTTGACACCAGGAATAGGGAAGGGAATCACCGGATTTCCTGACACCGTAAGCTCCATAATAGTGCCTTTCTGTAACTCAAAATTAGAATCAAGATAAGCTCTTTTCTTGCCAATATGTGAACATACCTTCCAGTACATTCCGTATGGTCGCAGAGGGATTTCCACCACTCGCTTCTCTCCTTTGACTAGTGGTATCTCCTTTGTGTGCTCATAAATTGGCTCAAATGGTACGGAGGTTCGGCTCTTCTGGGTTGAATGACTGACTCGCATTTGCCCAGCGGGCCCCCAATGGAAAAGCATACCAACCTTTGAAAGCCCGAAGTGCCAATCATGAAGCAATTTTAGCAACCTTAGAACGACCAAGTTATTAGGTCGAATGGTCATGACTCCACGTCTGTAAAATGTCTTTTCATCAAGGCAACAAACCTGAACAAACAAGTCCATGTCAGAGTGAGAGGGGCATGACACAACAAGTCTGGCGACGAAATATCCAGTTGTTTCCATTCCCTCGGAAATGACATAACGGAATGTCACTTTTCCACTCGCTGAGTTGTAATTCGCCATGGATGGCTCCTGCTGCTGTGTGAAAGAACACATCTCGCCGTTGGAAGACAGGTATAGCTTTTCGTATCTAGTTCGAGCTAGCGGCCACTCCAATTCGGGTCTGTTCACAGTGTCATCCAGTCCGGACAGGCCAAGATTAAGGATGCTTAGGCGGATTTTAGGTGTTGCCAACCAGCCGTTTTCAATATGTCCTTTCAAATAATGGTCAAAAAACCTCTTCAGGTCACGAGTACTTGAATCTGCGTAGTAATCCGGCCATTCTTGGGAATTGTGTACCCGCAGCCATTTGGGAGTACTATCTGGGATCATTCCGAAAGCACGGAAGGTTCCAGGTGTATGGACCGGGTTGGTCCAGGAAGAAACGACATAAGTTGGTACGTTGATTTGATCGGGATTTGACCTTTTGTCTTCCCAGTAGGGGTTCCAGAGGCCGCCTGTCTTCTTCAATGTAGTAGACAGATCTTCAAGCTCGCTGTAGCTTGCAAATGGCTCTAAGATCACAATTAATATTGATCCTGAAGAAGCCAAATATTTGGCTATGCGACTCAGAGTCCATGCAGCGGAACTGGAATCTTACCAACGATTGAGTCGTGGAAGTTCGACGATGGAATACCTCCTTGGCATAATGTATCACGATACTGATCCTGAAGACCTTCCCTGAAAATAGGTATCAGTACCACTCAGGTCAGTCTCAGAGATATCTTCGAATATATCATACCACGGCGCAAGTGCAGCGAGCCCTTTAGGTCTTAGGCTGCCAATTTTCCACTGAGCCATAGCCAGCCAACTGTTTCCTGTCAATGCTACTTTGCTATTGCACCAGGTTTGTTCAGATACCCAGGTGACAAACTCTGCACCATCCTGAGCTTCCTGGTGTCCAAAAATGAGGAGTTTACCCTCCGATGTGAATGCGCCCCGAGTATCAACATTGATCACAGCGTAACCCTCAGCACACCAAAATGCAGGATCGGGACCTTCCCACTTTTCTAGTCCAGACAGCCACTCCTTTGGGACGCCTGCACGGAAGGGAAAGTCATCCAAAAGAGTTGTGCCCATTTGCTTTCCATACGGACTCCTATGATTGGCAAGTCTTAGTCTGGTTTATTCCTGGATGAGCTCGGGACGTAGCGAGCACAACATACCACGCAACCAAAGCTGGAACCCTATCTGTTTCGTCAAGCTGCTGCTTCAGATCCCGTGGAAGGCTGGCGGGAAGGAAAATGTCGCAGTATAGTTTCACTCCATCTGACAGGATCATCGGCACGCTTTCGTGCATGGCGATATCAACCGGCAAGTGTCTGGCGCCTGGCTTGACTTGCTGTCCATTTTTGAACACAGTAATGCGCTGATGGAATCCAGTAAATCGGGCCTTGGGGTTATCAGGTGATAGTGCTTTGCAAAAATTAAGATATTGCTCTGCTTCCTTCCTGTTTTCCATACATTCCTCCACGAAGGAGGCGTGGGATTGCGCCGACATGGTGAATGTTGGACAGCGAATTTTCAAAATTCCCGGCTAGACATATACATATGTACAGACTTCAATGAATAAATTTCAATAAATAAAAAGGCGTACTCTGATATAAATATGGACTCCATCTCGCTAGCTAAAGTCGAGTGGTCATTTGCGGCGTCCGGCGGGGCATGTGGCCGGTGGGACAAGTGGGGTTCCGACGGTACATGTGGGGATCCGACGGGGCACTAAGAAAATGCGTTGAAGATCTGTGGGGTATAAAGGTCGGTCGAGCCTGGTACCCTGAAAGACATTCTCCATTACTGGGCTATCAACGTTTCCACCTTTAATTAGGAAAAGTCTCCCGTCGCCTATACTGCCTTTTTTTAAGGCTTCATCATGCGGGTTGCAGTTCTTGGGCCCAAAGGGCAATGCGGACAATGTGTTGTCGACGAACTTTTATCCAGGGGTCATTCAGTGGTTGGCATCTCCCGATCACCGCCTAAGACGTGGCCAAGGCCAGGACACTTTGAGTCTATTGCAGTTGATTTCAGTGACATCAAAATGTTTAGCACCATTCTTTCTGAGGGAAAGTTTGATACAGTTGTCTCTGCGTTTGGTCCTCCATTGCAGGATTTAAAAATGGTTTATCGAGTGGGAGTTGAAGGCCATAATAGCATCAAAATGGCAGCCTTGCAATCTTCCTATCGTGGTCCATTGATTATCATTGGTAAGTCGCTTCATTGTGGGCAATCTTATTTGAGAGCGTGACTTCTGAACTCGAGGTTCTTTTTAGGAGGCGCGGGCTCTCTGTACTACGGAAAAGGGGTGCAACTATGCGACGATGATCTATTCGCATATCACCACTGGTAAGCTTCAAGGTCCGTTTCTTATTCCACCAAATTGACTAAGACGGATGGATTTCTAGGTATCAATGGCCCGATGTTCACTTGGATTATATGGCGATACGGATGTTCGATCATAGTCAGCGTGGATTTGGGATGTTTATTCGCGGATTTAAATGGGCTAGAAGCAATTACGAGAACCCGGGCTGTTAGTACTCGCACTACCGGTATTTCTATTTCTCGGGATGACTGACAGATCGTGTTGAAGGGTTCTCTTGGGTGACTAGGCCTTTTGCATGGTATTTGTTGCGAACGGGAAAAACCACACTCACAGACCCGGATGCCCTCGGCCTTATCTTCTGCTCTCGAGTGGCTTTGACTATGTGGGAGGGAGTCAAAGAGATACAATGGAGCTTCCTATCTCCTCCCTGGCAGTTGCGTGATAAAGGTGAGTACATGGAATTATTAAAGGATTTCGGACTGACAATATGAAGGCATTAGAACCGGTCAGTATGAGCTTCTCGTGGATGACTCTGCCGGATCGGCGGAAGCCGGTATCCATAATGGTATTTACAATGAAGACATGGCCGTGGCCATTGTTGACGAAGTCGAGAACAACAAATTGACCCACAAGCATTGGACATGCACTGGCCCGGTTGGCTTGAAGGAGTGGTAACATTGTACGAGAAAATAATCCGATGTACTCACCTCGACCTAACGTAAAAGTGAGCCTTGTCATTCTTAGTGATCAGGCTGCTTGTGAGCAAATCAAAGCACTCAGGTGACGCTCAGTGAGCAGGCTGTCAGTTCGGGGAGACTCGTCTTACATAGTCTATTATTTTCGAGTCTCCCTCAGCTCCCGGAACCTGAGGAAGACTCGAAAATAACAAGTTGATATACTCATATTACGATACCAATAACATTCCGACTATTGTTTAACCCCATCATTCACAATAGTATTAACACAATAGCATTATCATTATATCAACCCAATGATGATAGTCACTAGGTTTACTATACTTCCTTACTTTTCTTAACTCAAGGCGCTTTTAAATACTGCCCTTGTCTCTATAAAAAGAGAGACAAAGACTACCACTAACGGTCGTACCGGATCTTCCTCATGCCATTCAAACTATTTTAATATATCCCTTGGAGCGTGAGAGGCTACTTCTATTGAGAAGAAGCTTGAGCCCTTTATTAATTTGACTTGTTTTCCGCTGAGATATATTCCCAAGTCTTCTTTATTTTCTAGCCTGGCTACTAGATAGTTGAATGCTAAGATTCGTATATTTAGCGGGGCCTCGAAGGTGCTAATTAGTGACTAGCATCCTTTACACTGTTATCATCTTCATTAAGGTCGGTTATCTTGCCGGATAATTATCAAAAACATACTAGTGTTTAGCCGCTTCGGGATCTTCCCACCAAGTTCCATTGCCGGGTTGCAGGAACGGGATTTCAGGTGTGATGGGTCTTTCGTAAACTATATGAAGATTGACAACTTGTGATAACTCTGGAGCAAGTTGCACTTTGGCCAATAAAAATTCGCTAGTGTGACGAGTCATAGGATGGATTATTTGTGAAAGGGTGGGGACTGCATGCTGTGCGGGACGGGCCGTTGCGCTAACTTTATCCACAAATAAGCGAACTATGCACCATCAATTCCGTCAACTTCATATTAAACTGGGTACTCTGAGTTAAGAGGAAGGGCCTCGTAACCTCTTGGAGGGTAAGTAAGGAGGGGGATAAATGTGCGAATGTATTGGGATCACTGGACAGAATGACTTGGGGGGATATGTGGATCTAATTACTCTACCCACATGTCTCAAGAGAATCCACAAGTTGGCGACATCGGCGTGTCACCCGCGATGAAGTCATATTTGAAACTTTTTTTTAGGGGTTGATCTGCATGCTTTATGCTTAATCTAGCCATCGAATCAATCGACGAGCGAACCCTACAGATCAATATGTTGAGATTTTATCATTGCTGCGATATATCAACGAGTATCGTCATTCTTCGAGTCCAGGCCCATATCCAAGGAGGCGTATCCCATAAAAATATGAGCATTCAAGGCAGACAGCAGGAGGTCCGGGTCCTCAGAGAAGGGACTTTCATTATATATCACCGCATTCTCCTCATAGACTGGGGAGAACCCTTCGGTAGGCCGGTTCTCTAATGTATGCAGTATTAGGGGGCCAATGGAGTCCTGCACTATGCCATCTATTTGACGAAGATCGCAAGCTTCCCAAGTGAGACGTTCAAAATAAGATTCGAAGGCTGTGGGGCTTGGTAATGAGGGGTTGTGATCAAGCTGGCTGTCATTGAGAGGATTTGACAAGAATGGCAAGGGCATCAGGGGTGATTGGGGGCAGTCAGGGGTAAGAAGGCATGATTCCGGCGTCAGCATGCTATCGACTCCGCTGTATTGTTCAGTGCTTTGATTGTTTATCTCTGAGAGGACACTTGATTCAGAGTCCATATCGTCTGTGTACGGCTGACGGTTATTCAACAATGCTTGGTGTTGCTCAATATTCCCAACGTATCTGTTGAACCTTTAGTCGTCAGCCAGATGACTAGATGTTTGCTTCTGGCGTAAGAGCTTACGTACTCCTTGAATCGCACCCTGTTATTGGTTTTATTTTGCCTTCGGTTGATGCATACAGCATTCTTCATTTCACATCGAGAACAAGGAATAGCTCCATCACACTTTTCAAAAGTCAGTACATCTAGTTATGTGAGCATTTACTTGCACACCGCAAGTTTTCCCGCAAACCTTGGATTTCTTCGCGCGGCACCGATCACATGCCAATACCCTCTTGCGGGCACTATTAAACTTTGCCTCAGCTTTTGATGCGGACTTTGTTCCACACGGCGCCATGACTATCGAATCGATATAAAACAAGAAAGATGGGTCTTCGTGGGAGGATAAATTCTCAGGTCTGGCCGAAAATTGTCTTAGATTGTTGGGTACTTTATTTTCTTATCTTTCCGTTCTTCCTGCCTTACAGATAGGAAAAAGAAAATTTTCATATTTGGAGATCTCCAAATTATTTTTTATTCTGTGCTTAATGCGGGCATCTGCCAGGGGGCGGGACATCCGTAGATTCTAGAGTTGCCGGCTTACCGATGAATCGGATTTCGCTCGGTCCCGAGCAACCACCATGAAACTCCCTAGGAAATTAAGCTTTTGTATGTATCTACTATTTATCTTCAATTTCACTTGGTTTCCGACACTCTCTTGATTCATCCCTACAAGCAATTGATTTGACGTCGGGACCACTTTCAAACCACAGAAATGGCCACAGCTGCGCTACCTAACCACTCTACTTTGTCTCACCTTTTGACTTTTATTGCAACAACAGGTACGTAGATATTTCTTTATTGCATTCTATACGACGGCATTGAGGTGTACCGCCGTCAATTCAGCCATATCTGATCCAGATAGGAATCTCTTACGATTTTCCTTGACCTGGCGAGCGGTCCATTGAACAACAGCTCCTGACAAATTTCTAGCGGGTCGCGACAAGATTCTGCGTACACTACAATACTTCTCGCGCTTCTATAGCTGGTATCTTCACCGCGCCAATCGCCCGCAGTCCGCCGTTGACCCTATCAATGCAATAAAGAAGCAACTCGAAATAACACGCAAGGTCTTGCGAATTGGAAGCTTCATCGAGAAGTTCCACGCCGCTTCCATTGCATTAAATAGGAAGAGTCCTGTGGATCCTGTGCTTCGCTACCTCACCGTCGGCCATCATCTTGGCTATGGCGCTTACCTTGCCCTCGACACTTTCACTGTCATAGATTCCATTGGAGTTCGGAAGATGGCCAACATCAAGAGTGTTCAAAATTCCGGCTACCGTGCTTGGATGGCTGGGCTGACTTGCAGTGTTGGTGCTGGCATATACTCGTTATGGAAGCTACAGCAGAAGCAGAAGACACTCGATCTGAAAGTGGGCAAGGGAGCTCTCGAGGCAAGAAGAATTGACAGGTTCGTTCGCTGGCTGACCAATTTTTTCGGACCCTAATGCTGACTATTTCTTTTTCAAAGGGAGCGATTCACCACTATTGTTCAATTAATCTCGAACCTCTGTGATTTCGCCATACCTACTGCGGCCCTCGGACTTGCCAACCTTGATGACGGAGTTGTTGGTATAGCCGGTACACTAAGTGCCTCCATTGGTGTCTGGTTTCAGTGGCGGAAAACTGCTGGAAAATGAATTCCGTACCATGAGGCTGTTGAAGACCGTGTACAGTTGCATGTCAGTGCTAGAGTTAGAATGTAGCTACTATACGGTATACTTTTGGCAAGGGGTCCTCTCGGTTATACATCGTTTCGGATCTAGTTTTGCTTTTCCTCCATTTATGGTATGTTCCTACAAGGTGACATTCATAGCTCGTATGTTTTTTAATTGAATTATTTGCCGAGTGACAATAAATCACTAGCTTTCAAGCGGTATGCGTAATAAGGATAATTATTCGTAAACAGAACGAGCGAGAATCTCCCAAGTGATATGAATAATGATATATGGCCGGAAAAAAGACGTAAATTATTCAACTGCGCAGTCCCTCAGATTTAATATGCTGGGTCAGGATACGTATTGAAACGGAATATAGGCATTTCAGGGTTTTCATTACGGAGCAGTCACAGTCTGGATTTCCAGTCAATACTTTCTTTTCTCGCTTTATGATCGTTCTTCAGCCTTATTTCGTTTGCTTGGGGCAGACGGAACATGAAGAATTTTGTGGCTTGGATCAAGTGCTGATAGTCTACGAGCAAAATCCAATGAAACTTAAAAGTGCGGGCCAAAATCCATGGATGACGCCAATTTATCACCGAGACTTTGCCGTCGGAAAACTTGTGCTGCGCACTTCAAGAGTGACTGTGGTTGTGTACGGATTCGTGCGGGGACTTTTTTTTTCCCCTCGTGAGGGGTCAAAAACACAGCACAACCGCCCCATACGGCCCATACGCTAGTGACAACAAAGGTTGGCCTTTTGCGAAGTGTATCTCTAACTAACCCGTATTAAGTAGTACTACCAGTGCGAGGACTTGACGTCACCATGGCGCTCGGAATCCGGCAAGAATAACCCATTTTGATGCAATCCTCTTCTGAATTCATAACTAAAGCATAGCATGGAAGGTCAGAAAGTTGATTATATTGACTCGATATCCAGACGGAGATATTTCGCCTGGGGCTCTGGTGAGGGGAACCCTTTTCCCCCCAAATATGCACCCCCAAAGGATGTTCGCAGTTTACCGTGCTTTAAAACATAAATGAAAAGATTGGCAGCAATTCATTTTAGAAGAGCAGATAACGCCAGTCAATACAAGTCCATCCTCACACATTTCAACGCTTCCTACCTTACGATTTCTCGAAATCCCTCCTCACCGCAGAATGAGTAAAAAGAATACTGCTTATATCAATATCCTCGATATGATCGAGGAGTCACCACATCCCAATGCTATGTCACGTCTCAAAAAGCACATAAAGGACGTTCAAGTAAAATGGGGACCCCTTCTGGCTGCCAAGGAGGATATGTTTGACGAATACAATTTTCCACCGGGCAGATACGCTGGGCAAGGTATAAAGGAACATCATAATGGTGAGCATTGGCGAAGATTTATGACCTTATCGAAAAATCGAAAAATTTACCTAACAATACTCAATAGATATGCAAACATTTCAACGGTCGTAAATAAATTCTGACCACCGATGGCTTCCATTCTCCCCTGCCATGCGGCGAACAATGTTTTGAACGGAAAACATTAGATATAAATATAAACTGGGGCACTGAATAATACATCACGTTAACTGTTAAGCATTCCCGAGCTACGTCTGGTCTATACGCCTGTATCTAGCATGGCTGTAACAATTTGTCTGTTAACTGAATACACTATTATTGCACGAGGGCGCACCATGTGCTCAGGGTCGATTTTATGACATTTACCTGTCTAGTGAAAGTCGAAAACAGATTCCGCGTTGTTTCTCGGCCCTTACCCGAAACTACGCTACTCTCCACATGGAAGAGCCGTAAATAAATTGCCTTATACTCTAGTACCATTTCAATACGAAGGATATCGAATATTACTAAATAGAGGTTTGATAAAGAATATAGTTAGAGTTTATCCGATTTATAAGACATACTAGTTAGAAGTATATTAATAATCGTTAACCTATTCTCTCTCTATAGTTATAACTAGTGATGATAAAGAGATAGGGGGGTAGGTACGTTAATAAATCTGAAAAAGGTAACCAAAAAAGTAATAATAAATATATAATCATACTAGCCAATTTAAAGTGGGGTACCCTAGTAACCCCCGTCAGCTAGGTGCTCATGGCAACTCACGGTTTTATCACGTGATGTATTTGAGCAGCTCACTGAGGCTGAGCCCGGACTGGAACTTAGTGAGGCTGACTCTGAGCGCCCTCGTAAAAGCGGGGACAGCTAAGATAGGAAAGCCCCACCCGGCAGAGGATATGTTACCTACAGCTACCTACGTGCTTAATTTCCTCTGCCACATACAATATCGTACATATTTCTGTGGATTATCAATCTCGTAGTACGGAAGGCGGTATCACTAGGTTCCGAGATGGCCCCAGAGTCACCTTTTCGGATGGCGGGTACCACTATTTCCGATCCGTTCAAGCTTATAGGAAATCATAATAAGAACATAAAAACGTGGTTTATCCTGTTCAAATTTTATATCGACTACATTGGTTTACGTTTACTATATAAGCATAATTCTTTGTTTCTATAGAGACATGTCTGATTTTACACAGAGCCCATCGAATCTACCACTGGTAGCGAAGTCTGCCATCGTTACTGGGGCTACCCGTGGAATAGGGCAGGAAATTGCCCGACAGCTTACCAGTCTCGGGGCAAATGTTGCTTTGGTTTACGTTTCAAGTAATTCCAGGTCAACAGCGCTCGAAATGGTTGACGAGTTCACAACCCAAGGCCGGAAATGCTGCGCCATTCAAGCTGATCTATCATCGGGGACCTGTGGAGAAGCAATTGTCAGACAGGCTCTTCAAGGCCTTGGGGTTAAAACTATCGAACTCTTGATTAATAATGCAGCTATTGCTCAAACACCCGCCAGCGTTGAAGAATCGTTGGACCAAGATGAATTTGAAAAGTAAGCTATTCTATTCACGGCTTCTGGGGAGAACCGGAAGATTGCTTACGAGACTAGGATCATGCACATCAACGTACGGGCTCCTATCCTTTTGGTCCAGGCGTTGCTTCCGCACCTGGGATCGCAGGGGAACAGAATCATCAACATGTAAGCAGTCTCGGCCCATCACCTTCCTGCATTCTCAACCATTAACACTCTTTTCAGTTCCTCAATTGGTTCTAGATTGAATTTCCCCGGATATGGCGTTTATGCAGCAAGCAAGGCCGCTTTGGAGTCTTTGACTCGTACTTGGGCTCGAGAACTTGGCGTCAAGTATCATCTCACTTGTAACGCCGTCTTGGTGGGACCCACAGCGACACCTGACGCTCCCGATAGTGAGGCGAGGACCGCTGCTAAAGGGCTTGCTACCGCAGAGCGAAGACTTGGGTCACCTCGTGACGTTGCTGATGTGGTCTGCTGGCTATCGGGAGAAGGTTCTCGGTGGGTCAATGGCGATTTGATTGGGTCTAACGGGGGAGCTTTTATGCTATGATTGTCTCTGCCTACTTCGACATAGTACTGCCTTGATAGTTTGCCACGGTCGCGTCGGATTATAATGGAACTTCTTATATATATTATTACCCCGTTAGATTGGCGGCTAACGATACTAGAAACGACAACCTTTCAACCCGCACCCCTACTATATATTCCACTCAGTTGGTCTGAATAGGCTAATTCTGTAGTGATTGTATTAGAGTAAGATAAAAAAATATCAGGATTCGCATACCTAGACATCTATTCGCCTCGAAGGCGGGTTCGCGTTAGAAAAAGAGACACGATATTCTGTGACCATCGTGATACCCATTGCATTTTGATACTGAGCTGCGCCACTCGGGCCAGACGGGAAGATCTGGCCCGTGATATCCTCTGAGGGTCGGTTTCGGGAATCGCCAGTGTGGTTCATGCCAATACTGCTCTGGGTATCAGGGTACGCATTAAGCGGGGACCAGTTGCTTCGAGGCCGCGCGGTGGCCTTAAGTTCCGAGCTCCTGGCACCCGAGCTTCCGTAGCTGTCGGTCCCACCATTTAAGGAAAAGAAGGAGGGAAAGAGCCTAGCAAGTGGCATCCACATCATTGGTAGGCAGGCACAGGTGATCGCCACGTTTTCTTCAAGCATCGTCCACATTGAGGAGGCGATATCGTCTGTAGAGGTATCTCGTAAGTGCCTGAGCCGGAGTAACTCGGAGAGGCTATGAGGACACTTACAGGTAGGGTCAGGACTGGTGGACGAGAAGTCCAGGGTCTGCATTCGGACAATGCTGGTAACGACGACACTTGAAATTTCCAGTCAGTCTTGGGTTGATGCCTTCGGCTGCGGCACCCAGGTATCTAGGACTCACAAGGCACCAAGGGCAAACACAATCATCAGGGCGATTTTCCGTTTCAATATAATCTTCGACTTGTAGAGCGGATACATCGGCAGCGTCAATATTATAATGTCGGTGGCAATCGAAAAGCCGGCGTTGGCGTACCAGTTGGTGGTTATGTCAATGCATGATCCTGGAATGGCCTTGTTCCAGGCTCGGGCAACTGGTGTGCATTGGAATACAGAGGCGAAGAAGGCGCCCACCATATAGGAGGTGATGATGATCAAGAGCACATAACAGGTGATGCGAAACCAACGTTGGATGAAAATGCGTAGATATAGCATCAGAATGGACATCTTTGTCATATTCATGGTGAGCTTGTAGAAAGCTTGACTAACGAAGAAGAGCTGGCAGGACTAAAGTTTAGCAGCCCATACAGACTTAAAAGCTAGCGCTCCGTAGCCACCACATAGACGTAAATGACTGCAGCGAGGACGATTCTCAACGTACCTTCATCGTCATTAACCTGTGCGGTGTTGTGATATTCGCAATGTGTTGGCCAAAGCCATAGGTGCAGGCCGCCAGCATGAAGGCCATGACAATAACCGCAAAAACCTGTTAATAGAAGTGTTAGGTCTACATGAGAGAGCTCAATCTCACGCATGAAGAGCTCACGGAAGACACCAAAATGGTCCAGTCGTCCAAGCCCAAACCCGACTTAGACTTGGTTCGGGACCACAGTCGGATCGCCACAAAGGCCGGCGTGGTGACGAGGAAGACGATACATGGCACTTGGATCTCAAAAGCCCTGCTTGGCCCTGGAGTATTTTTAGACATAGCAAATTGCTAGAGGTCGCCTGAAGGTAGATAGTACATATGACCTTATAGAACTGATTGAGGCGAAGGTCGATACATATGTTCTAAGAGCAAGGCTGTATCAGTAGTGATGTAGCCTTCATTTTTTTTTTCATTGCTCTTCCATGCATCATTGGATTACCGCATTACCGGCGGAATAGCGTGTTAGCGTCTTATGCAGTAGAGTTACATCGACACTGACAATGGTCTTATACGCGGAAGTCTTCGCCCTCTAGCGCGACCTAATCGGGGCATTCACCCGTTTTATCCGAGACCCTTGTAAAAAAAAAGAGGTAAAAAAGGCTAGGAGGTTGCAAAAGGTGTACGTTATTAATTTCACGCTGCATGGCGTTAAAGGCGCTAGTTTGGGAATTGTTGGGGGCCAACTCAGAATTGAACAGTCGATTGACGTCAATCAAGTAACATGCACATACCAAGCCACTAAACACCAAATATTATCAAGGGAATTACCTCTTGGATTGCTTGAGAGGCCAGAATCCCTCGAAAGGGCCTAGGTGAACTGGGGGATTACTCCGCACAGTGCCGAGCTCCCCGCCCCTGGTGCCTGACTACACTAAGTACGTGCTAGCGAAATTGCAGTTGATTAAAAACATCTGCAAATGAAAAATTAAAAAGCCCGTATGCTTCCGATCGAAAAGCGAAACAGGAAAGGCTGTACCCCGTACGGAGTACGGAGTAATCAGCCCCTAGATAACTAACCACATATAGCTCAAGGTAGCAACGCATCTGTGCCCCTGGCTCTGGTGCGACACTGGTATCCGCCTTGATTTTACACTAAAATAATTCTCAAGCTGGTATATATATGTTTCTATCAGGAGACGAATAATTCTCCTTTCTCTTACACGATTGATAGAGAGTCACCGATTTAAACGCGAGTCACTACAGTCACTAAGAGAACTTGGTTCTTTTGCAAGCAACGACACCTGCACCATGAAGATCTTCTCCGCCTTCAGCACCTTGTCAGCGGTGCTATCTTTTGTGGCCGTTGTCTCCGCGCAGTCCGACCCTGACCCGATTGGCACCATCTATGATGGCCATGTGCCAACCGACCTATACGGATCCAGCTACCCCTACCCTTGGCCGGTGAAGCTGTTCAACTTCTCCAATCAGCGCCAAAATCTTACAATGGCGTTCATGGACATACCGCCAAAGAAACAAAACAAGAATAAAAAGACAGCGATCTTGTTGCACGGCGGGAACTTCTGCGGCGTCACATGGTCCGATACGGCGCGACACCTGTCGGCCTCCGGATACCGAGTCATCCTGCCCGACGACATCGGCTTCTGCAAATCGAGCAAGCCCCAGGGCTATTCTTACAATGTACAACAGCAAGCGTTGAACATCCACAGTCTGCTCACTGCGCTAGGCATCGATCAAGTCACCGTGATTGGCCATTCGATGGGCGGCATGATTGCCGCCCGCTACGGCCTCATGTACCCGGCCAACGTTCAACAGCTTGTCCTTGTCGATCCCCTGGGTCTGGAGGACTGGGTAGCCAAGGGTGTGCCCTATTTATCAATCGACGCAACCTACGAGAGCCAGGTTGTGCAGAACTTTACCACTCTCAAGGGGTATGAGCAGGCCAGCTACTTCCACGGTGCCCCCTGGAAGCCTGAGTATGATACCTGGGTCCACATGCTAGCCGACATCTATGCCGGCGACTATGGCTCCGAGTATTCGTACGTGATGTCCCTCGTCACCGACGCCTTGCTCAGCCAGCCTATCATCTACCAGCTGCCTCTCCTGCAGACACGTACCTACCTTATGGTAGGAGAGAACGACATTACAGCGCTTGGTAAAGCATGGTCATCCCCTGCCGTTGCTGCGAAGCTGGGCCATTATTCTGAACTCGGCCCTGCTGCCGCAGCCATGATCCCCAACTCCACGTTCCACATGTTCCCCGGTCTAGGCCATGCGCCCTTCCTCCAGGACCCCAAAGCCTTTTACAACGTGCTATTTTCTTGGCTGGACTAACTGAGATTGGCGATTGGCACACCATATCATTCGATACAATTATTTGTCGTACGGAATCCATACTATAAATACCTTTCCTGTCCTTAGCCAGATATCTATGGTTGCCAGGACGATAAAAAAAAGCCTTCTCATACTAAGAGTGAGGAGACATTATGGCAAACTATGTACATAGAAACACCTTACAATAACCCTGCTATAAGCAAGTTCCTGATAATTTCAACTGAATCGAGTTGGGCTGCCACAATCGACCCTAAAACTTCTAGTCACTAAGTATATTATTTAGACTAGGAGTTAAACTACATCGATCAGAGTTTAAATCTTCACCTAGTAAGCAGTACATTTTTATATACCGGGAGCGTGGAATCATACTTCTACACTATATCGACCTAGTCAAAAGCAACCAGAAGTTGCTAACTCCCTAATTTCCAAGGGTAGGTTAATCTTGATACGTTTCCGGTCCATAAAACTGATTTCACCGATGGTATGAGCCTGGGACAGGATGTCATTGTTGGCCAGTCGGTCAAGGGTGCCATCGAAGAGGACGACAAACTCCTGTACAACTACGTCTGTATGTTTGAGCAACACACTGGTTTTCTAGAAAAGATTTTTTGAGGATATTGAGTATTATTTTTAAGATTATACAAGGTTATAAATAGCAAGAACTATAAAAAGAACAGCAGAAGGTTTTAATGGAGAAATGATGCAGTTCTCTAGTCTGCGATCATAAACCTGTGTTAGGGGGAAGTCTCTCAAAGACCTCGGTTTCTCATATGTTATATCATTGTCGTGCAGTATTACTGAGACTTACTAACATCTTGTCAATAGATGATTCACCTGCACATGCTGCCTCGCGACCCCGACATACCGACCCGGCTAGCTCTTCGCGCACACACACACACACACAACCTTGGTCCACAGGGGCCTCTGTGCAATCTCTTATAACGAAGAGCAACGAAGCAAAAGAGCGACATGATTTTGATAAAGCCAAGTCTCTACTACTTCAGATCCCAGACAAGACAATCCTCGAACCTCTCCTCGCGGCCTTAGACATAGCTCGCGAAAGTCTCATACAAGCCAACAAAGACTTCGGAGGAGAAGCCAAAAAAGCCGAGATGAAAGGTGATTAGCAAACCGCCAATCTCTAGTATCTCGCATTGTGGGCGAAGATGGCCCTTTTCTTCTCCTAACATTGGATTACAGTCGAACACAATTAGAATGGGAACTTGAAAAAACAGAAGAATATATAGAGCAGCTTAAGGAATATCCCGATCCATGCTTTGAGCCGGTGGGGCTTGACCACAATTATGAGAATGCAGAGATGACTGGCAACCCGCGAAGGATCGGTCATCATCAGGGGTTGTTTCGTGCCTACAAAAGGAAGTACGGGTCTTTCCGGGGCAAACCCGATGGTTTTCGCAAGGCACAGATTATGGGTGCAGACAGGCGGAGTGCTCGTGACAAGGCTTGGTATGCACACCCAACTCGTGCTAGGAAAACAGAACTTGAATCTCAACCTCAATCTCGACCTCAGCCTCAGCAAGTAGATATTGCCGAAGGACTCCGCGTGCTAGAGAGGGTGCAGACAGAAGCCCGACCTCAGCCTCAATCCCCACAACCAGATATCGACCAGGACTCACCTTGCTAGACAGGGTACAAGAGTTACTCAATAGGCGAGACGAGAGTAAAGCTATCCTACGCCAGGGATCGAGCGAAGAATGCAAAGAAGCCCTTGAAGCAGTGGAGCGCAGTATAACAATGCCTCTCACCGACTTTGAGGAGTCAACGACTTCACTGACCTCTGGTCCAGGATAACGACGAGTCGGAGCAATCAACACCCGAGTCTGAAATGGTACTGCTGCTTATAGAAGCCGAAGCGAAAGCCTATGGAGACAAGGCCAAATCTCTGGTAGCTCAACTGCCGAGAAATGATAGCCAAACCAGGAGCCTCCGCAAGCGATGTGATGAAGCGCTTGCCAAGAAGAGCCGCTACCTTGCAAGATGCAGGGCTACCCTTGAAGCCGGGGGAAGGTTGGAAGATGGTGAGTCAGAACAAAACGTTAATGACGATAGGTCAAGCGAGGGTGATGGGAATCAGAACGGATCGATGGAATACTATGTTCATTGTAGAAAGTTGAGCAAAGCGAAATCCTGATATCTGTAGTTTAACATGAATATTTTGACACGATCTATTTCAATCAAGTCTTTCTCAAGACTCCTCTAACTCCCTCACATTCAACTCTGGAGAGCCAATTTTTTCGTCACCGGGAATTCGAAACTCCCGAGGCGTATCTAGCCCAGAGCGCCAATCTTCCACAGCTGGTGGGCTCCATTCCGGAGCACTATCGAAAACACCCCGTCAGCACAAGCACGAACCAGCGGAAACCAAAACCATCAATTAAAGATCCCTACCCGTGTTCCTGCTCCTCGACATCCTTCGTCCACTCCTCGGGAAGCGGCGGGCGCAGTGTATCTGGCGCGAACGCGGTATTCAAGCCCTCAGGCCTCGCAGTTCGTCCCATATTGTATCGCGCGTAATTTGAATCGGATTCCGGCCCCGGGGTCTCTTCCTCGTTCGCGTCCGGAGCTGGATCTGGCGTCTGGGGCTCGAGCGGGGTATCGGCGGATTGGTCTTCGACAGCAATGTCGGAGCTCTCGTGAGCTATCCGACGTCCGATTGGTGTCGATGTAGCATTGGCTCTGCTTGTTCTGCCATTGTCTGAGCCCTTTGTGGACTGCTTGCGGGTGTTGTGGTTCTGGTACTGAGGCGTTTCTGCCCGGTGAGGGGTTTGGCACCAAGGGCAATCGAATTTGTCTGCGTAGGCGCGGTGCCAGCTTGCGTGTGTATGTTGCTGATATCTTCTCATGATGGATGGGTGATGTGTGGATATACACTATGTAGGTGGGAGATATATATATACAAGGGATGAAATAATTGCTTTTTCGCCTTTTCGGGGACCAAACAGCTTTTTTAAAGCGGGGATTGATAGCGAATAATGGAACTATCTAGCTTTTTTCTTTTTTCTTTTTCTTTTTTTTTGAGCATCCTTCCTGATCAGCCACCAAGTTGCTGTGCTGGCAATGCACTCCTGGGGTTGGGGGCCACTTATCACATTGGCGCTTGTGCATGGCGTCGATCTAATTTTAATACTTCGTAGGCTAGGTACTTTTATCTCCACAAGTCCAATTCCAATGGCATGATGCACTTACCTAATAAATCATATAATCATACCATCATAAAGATTGAACTACGCATTATAGATCCCAGCTACGGGCAGATGCAAGGAGGCAAATGAGGGAACAAGACAGATGGACATTGGGGGAGCAGTTAGAACAGAGTAAAGAAAATTGCCTTAGATGAACACCGAACTAATTGCTCCCAGGAAAAAAAGACCCCTTCCGATAAGTAAAATAAAAAGTGGTATGTGCCATGATCCGTCAAAAACTACATCACATAAAACGCCGGCAGTAGCCTGTTCCCTCAATTGGGAATATTGGTAGGAACTTTTGGTCAGAAAGATAGGAAGCGAGACGCTTAAGCAGCAAGCTTGCGGATCTTCTCCTCGACGCGAGCCTTGCGCTCGGCGTGGGTGAGGCGGTTGACCTTGTACTTCTTGGACTCGGCCTTCCACTCCTCCTTGGTCTTCTTGGGACCAGCATCCTCATCGGCCTTGAAGGGATCCTCACGGATGGCCTTGTGGGCATCGGCGTAGATCTCCTCGAGGTCACCAGCGTCAATCTCGTTCTCAATGTACTTGATGAACTGGGACTTGTAGCGCTCCTCATCCTCATCGGCGAGGGTCTCCATGTACTCGGAGACGTGGGAACCGTGGATGTAGTTCTTGAGGGTCTCGGCGTCGAGCTCCTCGGACTCGATGTCGTAACCGGGGAAACGGCGGTCGGAGTGGGGGATGAAGATACCACCGTCGGAGGCACCCTTCATGGCAGCGAAGACACGGTTACCGGTGGAGGTACGGACAAGACCAACATCGAGGAAGGCCTTGAAGGGGCGGCGCTCGCCATCGTCGGTCTCGATGGCCTCGGTGAGAGTGTGCTCACCGGTAGCCTCCTCGACACCCTTGAACTGCTCGTCAAGGTTGAGCTTCTTGAGGACACGACGGGCAAGGAGAAGACCGGTGGCGTAGGCGGCAGCCCAGTTGGTAAGACCCTGGTCAATGCCGTACTTGGGGAGCTCGTGAGCGTAGGCAGAGGCGAAAACCTTGTCACCGGTGACCTCAGAGTAGACGATCTGGGTGATGATGTCGCGGTTGGTGAAGCGAACAACCATGCGGTACTTGGGCGCGTTGTACTTGTTCTTGGCCTGGGTGATCAGGCGCTTGCGAGCATAGTAGTCGGTCTTACCCTCGCGGCGGCGACGGTACTTAGTCTGGAAGCGACTATAATTGGAAAAGTCAGTAAACAGCGATCTCAAGGAGAGATTATCAACAAAGGATTTAACTCACCTGAAGTAGGCGTTGGACTTGACGGTCTTGGTGAAAGGCTGTAAAGCGAGATCGCGAGTCAGCAATTAACGCTTCAGAAATTACGCCGAAGCAACTTGCAGGGACCCGGCTCCGATAGGAATCGGAGAGGAAATAAAATGCAAAAGGAATGCATAATGACTTTTCAGCCATCAGTCGAACTCACCATTTTGACGGGGTGTCGAGGGGCGCTGGAGATGGACGAAGAAGAGGAAGTGAGAAATTTCGTGGGTCGACTTTGTGCGGGATTTCGCTTAGCGCGTGGCTGCATCCCCCGCCAGAAAATGAGGTCGGCGACGAGTGGGAACATCAACTTTCTTAACTATGGAACAAACAGGAAATTCGACAAGAAATTCAAAGAAAATTGGGAAAATTAAGAAAATGTTATGGAATTCTTATTCTCCATCCTTTCTACATATAATCCCGATCTTGTTCTCGAAATAATCAATGTTCTATGTATAACGCCTCACAGTCGGGCCTTGTCCTCGTCCAGCAACTGAAGACCTGTGATCTTCTCTAGTTCCCTAACCGCATCTTGGGTCTTTCCAAGTGTCACTTTGACCGTACGCATGCCAGCCTTCTTCGCCCCCTTCAAGTTCTCGCCAATGTCATCGAAGAACACAACATCGTCGGGATTGGATCCGGCCAATCCTCGCCTCTTAGCTAAAGTGTCCATCTCCTGTAACGCCACCTGGTAGATTTTTGGGTCGGGTTTGCGGAGGCCAGTGTGCGCAGACGAGATAAAGAAATCGAATTGCTTCTTGACATCGGATGCATTATTGTATTCATGTCCGTCGGGAAATATAACAGTATTGGATAGAGCGCCCATCAGGAATTGTCCCGAATCTTTCAATTTCTTCAGAGCTGGGTACATATATCGGTCTGGTGTGCGAGATATCCGCATCATCTCCCAGAATAACCATTCTGCATCCACTATCGGCAGTGGAGGGATGGTGGAACCATCTGTGCCTTGCTTCTTTTGAAGTTGTTGGTGGAATTGTGTCCAAAGTTCGGGGCTTCTTAGGTCCGCATTGAACCCCGCAAAGAATTCGGCGTCCATCTTGATGTCACCTCGTTCGAGCTTGTGCCAGCTACCATTCGGCGCCGTTCGCGAGATACTGAAATTGACCCATCCTGGTGGGATGTTTTGGGCAATTTCGTAGTCAAGAATAGCCTGGAATGGAGATACAACCTAAATCTTTGTCAGATCTATATATCCTCAACTTCCGAGTCAAGTGGCTGACTTACACACACTCCTCCAATGTCAAACAGTAGGCCCACCGGTCGCTTGATCTCTGCCATCTTGAGATGACAATGAGGCTGCTGGCGATAGTAGAGGTCACTGCAAGATATGCCGTAGTTTATTTCTAACTCGTGAGCTAAATGAGTTGTGATGACCTTGGAATCGCAACAAATTGAATTACTTTGAAGGCGATCTGGACCTAAAAGACGGTCAGATTGCCGAGGTACATACACTCCAGACCGAGGATATACTCCACACCTGGAAAATCCATTGTTACCCTACTCGGACCATTTATGGACAATTGAACTATCATCCAATCCATATTCATTAATCCATTTCTTCATTTTATGGTGGTTTATTGCCCAAATCGGTCTTGGCCATCTCGCAAAATTGCATTTGTAGAGAGACACGTGATGCCTTATCGATAAGGACGCGCTCACAGAAGATCGCGGGACTTTTAGAGACTCAGCAATGGTACTTCTCTAACACCATTTGGGCTGTGTTCGAAATGGATTCAACTCGAACTATATCCGAGTTGAAATCTGCATTTATCTGGAGCCAAGTCCGCATCTTCTCCGAGAGCCTCGATTTACCTGAAGACTGGCGAAACTATGCTGCTGAAACCACCGAAGGTGATCTGAGTGACAAGGTGATCGAAGATGTTCTACACAAAGGTCAGAATACGAATCACAATTGAAACAAAACAATTATCTATTCCTTTGCACCCAGATGCGTTATGAATATGATACTCATAGTCCTATAGTAAATGCGGCTGCTAAGCAGCACAATCGTGTTGTTTATTCCTCTCAAGCGATACACCATGTCGCTCAACAGATCGCAAACTTGTACTGGTCATCGGTTAACCAAGAGGCACGAAGTCGAGATGCTTTTGCTCGAGGTATCGAAAAAACAACAGATTTATCAATGGAAATGTAAGGTTTCATCCATTTCTATACAAGGTATGACAGCACTGACTATATGGGTTAGCAACATCACAAAGATGCCTGTCACCTTGGAAAGCCAGGAAGCAAGCGGAGAGGAGCATACAAGGTCAGTTTATCACCGCATCCAGATTTTCTCCGATTGAAGTTCCACCTGCCTTACACCAGTCGCACAGGTACCGGGAGCTCCGTGAGCGGCTCGCTAGTCTCGACAGTCAACGGCAGCAACGGCAACGACGCCTTGATCAGTTACAACATCTTCGACGATTAGTCGAGCCATTCAAGGATCCCAAAAATGACATTCAACCCAATCTTATTACGAAGGATGGAGAACTTGTTCAAGAATTGGAGAAAATGCGCATGCTCGTAGCCAGAGTTGGAGGCCGGATTGCACAGCAGAAAAGAAGCAGCGGTGTCCTTGAACATTATGATTACATACTTCCAGGCTCTGATGAGAGATTGGAAGCTCTGTTGGATATGCCTTGATGAAACCAAAATACCCCATGCCCACAGCTGCATACAATGAACATTTGAATTTACTTGCGATATGACATGATTGTGCATAGTTAATGCCTTTGATTTATTTTATCGATGGTAGTTTCCTTGATTTCCTACTTGGATTTCGAGCGCGTTGCTGCGGACACGATATTCCAATATCTATGTACCTTCCATCAGGCCGGCACATAGTATAGCATAGCCTCAGCGATGCCAACAAAAGAACATATGAAAGGCAAGTACGTGTTAATTACGGCAGCAGAAATTCAATTCTAGACTTCATAGTGCACGTGCCCTTGTACCAAAGCATAATTCAAGATTTCGTACTGGGCGAGGGCTCACTTTCTCTCCAAATCTCTACCGTCATTGATCCATTACACTTACACACTCGTCCTCCGCCGCTCGGGAAGAAATAGGCTTCGCCCCACCGATATGTTGGGAAACCAACTCCCCTAGATGAATGTTTTCTTGTCGATTTTCTTTGCAGCCACATAGTTGTTATTCTCTATCCGAATGAGTACCCTCAAGAAGATGAAGGAGCTTGTTGGAATGGGGCCATCACGTGAACCTTCAAGATCACGTGTTGAATCGGCGCTAGCCCCACCTGCTAGCGTGAGCTCCCAGCACAACACGCTTGTCGGCTGCCTACTAGAGACCTGTGATTCCGGTCAAAGCTCCCTATACGAGATTGCTATTGATTCAGACCCGAGTGATAGTGACGATACTATCCCTGATTTGAGTGCACCCGCCACAATCGAGGGCGACACTTCCCCCTCCCCTTCCAAGGCTTTCACGCGTGGGCATCGCCGTCGCTCCACGCACGTTACTCGCCGTGACCTTGAGAAGTTTCAATCGGAGGTCCTAGGAGTTGAAAACCACGCCTCTTGGTTCGACGAAGATAACGGCACCGGTACTCCACAAGCCTTCACCCCGGACGATCCTCAACTTGAGGAACTGAACCGCGCTTTCGCCGACGCAGACGTCTCTATGAACACGAACACCACAAGTATGGCTACCAACGGTACCGGCTCCGGCAACTTCTCGGGTTATGTTGAAAACAGTACTGGCGCGATGAACATACCCAACATCCCTCCCCGCCAGACTCCGTCTCCTTCTCCCTCTCACAATTCGGTCACCACCCAGATCAATGGGGGCGGGATGGGCGCGATGGGCGCGGCAATTCCGATGAACGCTGGCCATCAGATGGATTTGCACCATCTCTATGAAATGGTTGTGGAATTGAGCGATGTATTGAAGAACAACCGGGATGTGACCAAAAATATCGTCGCGAATGCGGAGGAGATTGTGGTATGTGGGACCAAAAACATGCATTCAAATTAGATATTCAACTAACACAAATTTAGAAAAACGGTATTGTCGATAGCTCTAGTGCGAATGGCCAGCAGGGCGATAACCTCAGTATGTTGACCCCTGTGAAGATCGATGCACATCCTAGTTTACTAACGCCTCGAGCAGCCGCCCGGATTGCCGAACTCGAGCGTGCCCTGGCCAAGGAAAAGCTTGTGAGTGCGGATCACAAGCACCATCGCGAGGAAAACATGAAGATGATCCGGGAATTCGAAACCGCCGTCGGTGTCATGGTCGAGCAAATCCGCAACTACTGCCAGAACAACAACATGCACTATCTGGCCCAGAAGAAGCATTACAACAATATTCTCCAAGCTGAGCGCGACGCCCATCTGGAAAGCCGACTCGACCGGGACTACTGGCATGCGCAGACCATGAAATGTGCCGAAATGATCCGCACCGCCTACCGTCTCAAATGTGAGGAAGATGATGTCCCTACCCGTGTCATCTCTGGTCTGCAGAATGAAGTTCGCGCCTACCGTTTTGCGCTTGGCATGGAACCTGAGAAGCCCGATGAGGAATATGGCTGGGAATATCTGAAGACTATCCCTGGCCTGGAGTAAATAGGGGCTTATGTGCGGAAGGACTGTGGAATGTCCCCAATTTCCAAGGTCCACTTGACGCCGTGATGACTGATTCTTTTCATCGCATACCCCTCGGAGGCGTTTGTGCTATTCTTTTTCTTTTGTGTCTGCTCGGCACTTTTCCCCCTCCAAGACATGGTGGCGTTTTTAGGCGTTTTTATTATCGCGGATACCCGTATTTATTGAGCGTTATGGTGTTCGACACCAGTATCCTCCCTTTCTTTTTATGTCGAAACTAAATTCATCTTTAACATTTTCCCCCCACCTAATCCACCGTAAACTCCACGATGTACTTTTATAGGTACATATAGGTATTTGTTGTACTCCGTCTTGTGTCTTTGCCACCGGAAAGCCGAACATTCTCCGGATTGGTTCAATTCCCTGGGCAATCATTACCTCTTTGCCCAATGAAAATATACTTTTTCAACCAGTTCATTAGCCGTAAATTCGTAAATTCGTAAATTCCTTATGTTACATATTCTCACGTGCTCCGAACTCCCCCGATTATGTCACCTTAGTTGCATGCTTCCAAGGTTAATTAAGGTGCATCCGGAAAGTCTGCCAATGTCACTCCTTCTATCCCTTTTTAGTAACCTCTTGCATGATTTCACTATGCATTACTTGATGAATCCAGCCATGACATTGGGTTGTCGTTTACTGTAGGGGTACTTTAAGCATATCTGGAGAGCTCTCGGTCGCAGATCATACGGTATTTCCTAGCATTTCCCAGCATTTCCCAGCATTTCCCAGACTTTCCACCTTATTCGTTGTCACCGGGCCTCTACTTTTGTCCACCTGATTCTCCTTTCGAATCGTTTTGCACTCATCGGCGGAAAGTGGGGGACCAGCCAATTATGTGTCGTTCGATCTAGTCCTATCCAGTCATTGCGCTCTTTATACGACGCCACACCGCTGATAAACCCTCGACGACTTCCTGAGAATTGCGAAATTACTTTCCTTTTTTTTGGTCTCTGGCTTTCAAGGGATTTCAAAATGGAGGGAGTTCAGACTGTGGACGTGAGCTGGCTTCATCATTCACAAAAAGGCGAGTCCCACTTTCTATACTAGTACCTCTCCAGCTCGGGGTTATGACCGGGGTGTTGGAGGTCCGCGAATCGGGACAGCTTCTGACACTCTCTTCAGATCATTTGTCTCGCACGAAGTCACTATCAGCGAGCGATAAGCCTGGCACAGAAGCAGAGCCAACAACTTCTCAACCCAAGTCGCACCGGAGATCTCGTTCCAACAGCAACCCGGCACGCCCGACACCCGCCCCCTCCACCTCGGAACCAAAGCAAGCTTCCCGGAATGATGCAGCGCCAGTACAAGCGAAACCACCACCAGCCGAGAAGAACGAGGAGCAAAAGCCATCTACTCCATCACCAGCGTCGCGCAAGACGGACCCCAAACCCATCGGACGACGAAACTCATGGATCTCTAGTCTAAGCTCAAAGTTTTCCTCTGGATCTACCCCACCGTCGCAACCTAGTCTAAAGGCCAGTCCCGCGAGTCCGAAAACAACCTCACCTCTTGAAACGCATAACCCATTCGGCGCCGCCTATTCCCCGAGGGATAAGGAAGAAGAGAAGAAAGACGATTCTAATCCCTTTACTTCGTCATCACCCAAGGGGCCCTCGTTTATTCACAATGCACTACGCAAGTTCTCGTCCAACTCGGGTGGGTTGCCTAAGTTAAATCCCAATGGCTCGATTTGTCCACGTCGCGTGATGAACATCGACCAAAATCGGCACCGATGCAAGATTGCGGACTTGAACCAAGCCAAACTCAATCGAGTAGCGTTCTGTGTGGATGTTGAAATCGCGGGAATCTCCCATCTGGACGATGACGAGGAAGCTCCCCCAACAAATCAATTACGGCAGCCTTTACATGAGTCTAATCACCACAAGTCTAAGAAGGCTGAACTCAAATCCAAGGATCAAGATGAAGCTGGAGCTTTGAAGCATCCCTTAGCTACACTGGCTGAGAAGGACAGCTCGCGTCCGGTTCCTGCTCCGGATCCAGCCCCGGCCACCGGCGATGCGAAGGCCCAGTCTAGCTCTCCCCCGACGAATGCCACCAGTCCTAGTGGGGAAGGGGCAGATCCAACAAGAAAGCAAGAGAGAAAGAAACGGTCTGAGGCAGAGCGGAAAGAACGGAAGGAGAGAAAGCGAAGACAAGCAGTCGCAAATGGTTCGGTTCCATTGCAACTCGATGCAGAGAATGACGAAGAATATTCTCGAAGTCCAGCACCAGCACCAGGTGTCCCTCGGCCCAAAACGCAAAGCCACCCGACAACCGATCCAGTGCGTATCTATCGCCGTTGTTGCCAGCTGCGTGAGACGCCTGTTCTCAAAAGAGTGGTTGACGAGATCTCCAAGCCCTCATCAACACTGGCCGAGTCACCCGGCACGGTGGCAGCTTTGGATCTGAGCAATTTCCCCATGACCTCACAGGATTTGACAACATTCAGCGACTGGCTCGCGGTTGTTCCAGTCCGTAAACTCATCCTTGAAAACTGTGCATTGACAGATACTTCTGTGCGGGCTATCCTTTCAGCCCTACTTTCTACCAAGACGATAGAGCAGATGCGCTATCGACGAAGACGATCGCGAAGACCGGAATCTCCAGACTCCGATGATCATGAACGATACGGTGTCGTAGAAAAGCTTTCTCTGAAGGACAACCTGAAGATAGGACGGGAGGGATGGCGCCACATCAGCCTTTTTGTTCATCTGTCGAAATCGTTGAAAGCCATCGATTTGTCGGGTATTCCTTTCCCTCAAGGACAGGTTGCGATCGATGGTTCTGGGACAACGGGCCAAACCCAGTTTCCTATGGCCGACGTGAGCATTATCTTCGCGAGTGCCCTGGCAGAACGCTTTGCTGGGGATCGTCTTGAAGAATTGCTCATGAGCGAGTGTAATCCTTCGGTCGACGCCGTAAAGCAAATTTGCCAGGCGACTACCAAAATGGGCCTGCGAAGACTTGGCTTTGCGAACAATGGTCTGACGAGAGAGGGCCTGGAGTATGTGGTCGAGTACCTCAAAGCCGGGCAGTGCGAGGGACTGGATCTAGGTGGCAACGCTATAAAGGATGACCTTGATCTTGTCACGGACGCGATTGAACCTGAAACTCCGCTTTATGCGCTGAGTCTCGCGGATTGCTCCCTCAATCCGTCGGTGATTTCCCCACTGCTGCAATCGCTCGCGCAGATTCATAACCTCCGGTTCATCGATTTCTCTCACAATCGCGAATTATTCTCCTCTCAGCCTAACGCGCTGGGGGCTTTCCGTCGTTTCCTGCCGAAAATGCCGTCTTTGAAGCGCTTCCACCTTGCCGATGTCAACTTGTCACCAGATCATGTTATTGGTCTTGCTGAGGTATTGCCGGAGTGCCCCAGTCTGTGCCATCTCAATATTCTGGAGAATCAACAGATCGTGGATTTGGCTTCTACCACAGACCCCGTTGCCCAGGAAGAAGCATGTGCTGTGTATGCGTCAATGATGGCAGCTGTCCGTGTTTCACGGACAATCATTGCGGTCGACATAGATGTTCCCGTCGCAGAGAACAACGAAGTTGTTAAAGCTCTAGGATCACAGATTGTGGCTTACTCGCTGCGGAATCTTGAAGGCGGTGCCATCGCAGAGGAACTTTCTGACTCCACTTGTCCACTTGTGGATGTCCCTGTACCCGACATTTTACAGCATATTGTCGGACATTCTGGTATTTCCGAAGAGCCTTGTGATGATGAAGATGAGGCTGCCCCCGACGAGGATTATGTTATCGGCGGCACAGGGGTTGTCAAAGCATTGGGTGTTTGTCTCGGGAACCTGGACCAGCATGGTCTCGATGTTCTCGGGGAGCAGTCTTTACCAGCCAGTGGTACTACAACACCCCGCCGCCGCAAGACTCGAGGTGTTCCTACCAAGCGGCCTCGCGACATGTCGAAGAATCTACTGGAATCCGCACGCAATATCAGAGTCCGGATTCAGTCCGCTCTTATTCGCGAAGATCGTGCTGGCAATGACGCAAATTATCGCCGCCTGCAATTTTTGGACATGACCTTGCATAGGATGATCCAACGCTTTGAGGATGAATACCCAGAAACTCGTATCACCCCCCCACTTCCGCCTGCTATTCCGGTCCCCGACACCATCTCCCAACATTCTGGTGATGACGATGGAGCAGGCTCTATCGGTGCTAGCGGTAATCTAAACAGCAGTCAACTTGACGAGACTGGTGGCGACGAGGAAGACACCGACCAATATGCCGTTCGCCTTTCTCGCACCAGCTCCATGACTTCCCTCCACTCTCGCGCCATGACCTCCCAAGAAGGACACATCCACCGCATCGGTCAGAACCTCCGCCGCGACTTCCTCAAACCGTCTCTAGTTCCAGGCGACGGCGACGAAGATTTCGAGTACGAAGACGATAACTCGCACATTGTCGCTCTCCGGCAAAAGCTGGATCTCCTGCACGAAGAGCAGTCTCTGTCTCAATTCGATGACTTTGACGCCGACATGGCCTATAACCATCTCGGAACCACCGTCGATGAACTCTATGCTGCTCAGCAGCAAGACGCCGAAGGATTCGAGCGTTTCAAGCAGTCTCAGATTGCCGCCCAGATCAACAGTGGCATTCGTCCAAGGGATAATGTAAACCCCAGGACGGGCTGCGATGATCCAGAGAGCAAGTCCTAAGTTTTTCATTCATTATCATCTCGATTTACGATCTTGAACCCATATGTATTCTTTGCCAGGTTTGCGTTTTATTATACCTGTATATACTCCATGCGCGCATATACCTCGTGCTCCAATCTTAATAATCCTTTTGTATCAGATCGGAAATGGCGAAGATTGGACTAGTAGTATGCACTATTAACCCAAGACTCATAGCACATTTTCACTGAGAATCATCTATGCATGCCAAACTGATATCATTCCTTCGACTGACGGCGAGTGGATACTGTCAGCTTAAAGATTAAGGGAACTGCGGCCTTTGCGACGACAGAAAGATGGATATAAGCTAAGCTTGACAGACTTGACCCACACGGTCGAGACTGAGCCGAATCGCGTACGTTGTACTCTGGTATATGATTTCTAATCACAGGAAAGCAGGGATTATGCGATAGGGATAATCTGCTCTCTAATGGCATTGGTGTCTCTGCCAAAGATAGAGGAGGCGAGACTGCGTTACACTTCGCAACCTCTGGGGGAGAGCTAGAAACCGTCGAAATCATTGATATCGGAGGATTTGGAAGGAAGAACGTGCCTTGATGAAGCATGAAGCCGCTGCGTTTGGTCATGAGCATTCGATCTATTCGCTTACCGATTACGTTAGAGGTATTGATCATGTCAAGACAATTCATGTGCGTCAGGGTTTTTCCCAAGCCAACATAATTGGAAGATGATTGCTTTATTTCGGTGAGTCCGGCCCAAAATGGAGTTTGTACTAAAAACCGATCGGTCATAAGAGTTATATCCGCTAACTACATCGATAGGTACAGCATCATTGCTCGTGATGTCATTCCATTATGAATCAGGTCAAGTCGCAGAGGTGGGAGGAGTTATATATACTGTCCGCTTGAGAGCTCTTTTTTTGTTTAGTTTCTCTCTTCCCCTGAACCCCCCCATTGAAACTCCCGCCATCGCCACCACAGTCATGCCAGCTCCGTACGACACAGACACCACCGCCGACGAGCTGGTCCACGACTACAGCCATCTTATTAAGGATAAGGTCGTTCTGATGACCGGGGTCTCTTCCGGTTCCCTAGGCGGCTTCTTCGTCCAATCCATCGCCAAAGCCAAACCCGGCTGGCTCATCCTAGCCGCCCGTAACGCCGACAAACTCCAGCAAATCGCCAACGATATCATGACCGCGTATCCGGATATCAAGGTCCGCAAGGTCGAAATTGATCTGGGTTCACTGAAGAGCGTGCGTGATGCAGCTGCGCAGGTGAATTCCTGGGATGATATCCCAGTCATCGACGTGATGGTTAACAATGCCGGTGTCATGGCGGTTGATTATCAGCTCTCGCCGGAGGGATTTGAGTCCCACCTGGCAACCAATCATCTAGGTCCGTTTCTGTTCACAAACCTGATTATTAAGAAGATTTTGGCTTCTAAAAGTCCTCGGATCGTCGTGGTTAGCAGCGACGGTCATCGTCTAAACCCTTTCCGCTTCGATGACTATAACTTTGATGTAAGTGATACATGGGATTTTGCATGGGATTTATAAGGCACCCGTACTTAAACACCGACTAGACAGGGAAGAGTTACCACAAATGGTTCGCCTATGGCCAGAGCAAAACAGCCAACATATTGTTTGCAATCTCCCTGGCGGAGAAGCTCGGCCTGAAACACGGCCTTTTCGCATTCAGCCTGCACCCGGGCGTCATCTGGACAAATTTAGATAACCACCTAGACTGGAGTGTGGAGCTAGATGGACTTCGTAAGTACCAGCCATGACCATCAAATGTACGGTCCCTAATATTACCATAGGGAGCGCCGACAAGGCGTTGGGCAACCGGGAGGGCTGGAAAGAGTTCGACGCCAAGCCGTTGGAGCGGGGTGTTGCGACTCATATCTATGCTGCGTTTGATCCGGCTCTTAAAGGTATGTTATTTATGGATTGATGGGAGATGGAGAGTATACTGACAGGCTGACTCGGTAGCTAACAACGGCGCATATCTTATTGACTCCCATGTGGCAGACCCCCTGTCTGATACAGTCAAGCCGTGGGTGACCAGTAGCTTTGAAGCGGAGAGACTGTGGCGATTGAGCGAGAAGCTGGTGGGCGAGGAATTTTCATACTAGAGTCGCGGTGTATATATGGGGGCTCGTCTCATGTGGCACCCCAACATGACGCAGGACATCCATACGCCAGATGAGGTTTATATATAGGTGAAACGACAACCAACTTGAGTTAGAAAAGGAATTTGAACATAGGAAAAAAAAGAAAACAAGTTCTATTCAAATCGAGTTACATAACGTAGAGAGTATAACCCAGCATCAATACTGTCGTCACCCTTTGAAGAAGAGGGAAACTACGCGCTACTTTAGAAGTAAGGTGATTTATTTAGTCTTAAACCCTAGATAGCTACTAATATTCTACCCTCTTACTCCGTTGAATTCCAAGAGGATTGACTAAGCTAATGTATCTAGTTACACGTTTTGGGGCGCTATAGTGTTGGATGCCTTAGGCCAATAGAATTACCAAAAGTGGATTCCTCGGCTGAACATCCCCCAGTTTCCTGGGGTATCACATGTCAACTCCATCATGTCATAGCAATGGCCTCTTTCTCCTCAACTCCCCCAACCCATTCAACCCCCTCGACTCATCCAACGGCGGACATGTATGCACCCAAATTTGGCTGATAAGCATCCAACAGCTCCGCCATGGCCACTCAGTCCAAACTACTACCGCCCGAACGATCCATCAAGCAGATCCTCTCCAGCCTAACAACCCTCTACCTGCGAAACCGAACCCGCATCTCACGCGCCGTATATCTTGCCCTATTTGCTGCGCTCGCCAAACGAATCCACAATGCCATCTCCGAGCAGAAAGCCGCGTCACAGCAGGTAGACCTGCGTCGACGGCCCGGCACCAGCAGTCTAGGCGATGAGGAACAACCCCGCAAGAAGCGCGTGGAGATCAACCGGGAATTCTTCAAGAACTTGCTCCGTTTACTGAAGATCGTCATACCCGGGTGGCGAAGCAAGGAGCTACGACTGTTGGTGAGCCACAGCGTCTTCCTGGTGTTGCGGACGGTGCTTAGTTTGTACGTCGCCGAACTCGACGGAAGACTTGTGAGCAACTTGGTGCGCGGTAGAGGGAAGGATTTCTTGCTCGGTCTTTTTTGGTGGATGATTGTGGCTGTCCCTGCTACTTTCACTAATTCTATGGTAAGCCGCAGTGATGGGAGCCAGGTTTCCCGGTCTGCGGTGCTGACATGCGACCGTTCAATACATTTGCTAACGTGATGCTTTACCGTATTAGCTCTCCTACCACCAGTGCAAGCTTGCTCTCAGTTACCGCAAGCGTCTCACAGACTATATCCACGAGAAGTATCTGTCTAATATGACTTTCTATGCCATCTCCGCCTTGGACGATCGAATAAAGAATCCCGACCAACTCGTCACAGTCGATGTGTCTCGCTTCTCGGACAGTCTCGCAGAACTATATTCCAATTTAGCCAAGCCTATTCTCGATATGGCTATTTATAACTATTCGCTCTCCAAGAACGTGGGAGGCGAAGGGTTGTTCATCATGAGTCTGCTAGTGCAATTATCCGCCAATGTCATGCGTATGCTGACCCCACCATTTGGCAAATATGTTGCCGATGAAGCCCGGCTGGAGGGCGAGTTCCGTTTCCTCCATTCACGGCTTATTGATTACAGCGAAGAAATCGCGCTTTACCACGGCCACGAGGCCGAGAAGGATACTCTAGACAAGGGTTATTTCACGCTGATCAAGCATGTCAACCGCATTCTACGCCGGCGGCTTTACCATGGATTCATGGAGGACTTTGTGATCAAGTATTTCTGGGGAGCTCTGGGCTTGGTGCTTTGTAGTGTTCCTATCTTCTTCAAGATTCCCGGTCAGGCTACCCATAGCATGGGAGATCACACTGAAAGTAAGTTTCTGTCGTTTGATATTGAACTTGTACGTTCTGATTATTTCTAGGCTTCGTCACAAATCGTCGAATGTTGCTTTCCTCCTCGGATGCCTTTGGCCGATTGATGTTCTCCTACAAAGAGATCTCGGAGCTGGCTGGCCACACTTCGCGTGTCTCCTCATTGCTGGAAGTTATGGACGACCTCCTCGCTGGAAGGTTCGAGAAGAAGTTAGTATCTTCCGCTTCAACAGAAGAGAATGCGGAAGTGCTGTCTGGTCGAGGTAAAGTCATAGAAAGCGACACAATTGAGTTCACCGACGTACCGATCGTATCCCCGAACGGTGATGTATTGGTGCGGAAGCTGTCCTTCACTGTTAACCCCGGCGACCACCTTCTGATCGTTGGACCCAACGGTTGCGGCAAATCGTCTCTCTTCCGGATCTTGGGCGGGCTCTGGCCGGTATACGGAGGTACGGTGAAGAAACCTCCCTTCCAGGATATTTTCTACATTCCCCAGCGACCATATCTGTCCCGTGGGACTCTGCGGCAGCAAGTGATCTACCCAGATGGAGTGCGCGAGATGCGCGCCAAGGGTATCACTGACGCCGATCTCTACGAGGTCCTATCAGTGGTTGAGATCGCGTCTGTCGTAGACCGTCCTGGGGGCTGGGATGCAGAGGAAGAATGGCGAGACGTTCTATCCGGTGGTCTTCAGCAGCGCATTGCTATGGCTCGGTTATTCTATCACCGACCCAAGTTTGCCATTTTGGATGAGTGCACATCTTCGGTCACGTTAGAGATTGAGAAGGTTATGTATGAGACTGCCAAGAAGCTTGGCACCACGCTCATGACTGTCTCGCACCGACGCAGTCTCTGGAAGTATCACCAGAAGATCCTGCAATTCGATGGACAGGGTGGATACATCTTCACCGGTCTCGACTGGGAGCGGCGATTGAAACTCGAGGAGTAAGTTTTTCCCCAGCTTCCGGGGTTTCCCGATCTTCCGTGCCGAACGCCTATATTAACGTTGTTGCAGTGAGAAGGAAGAGTTGGACTTGCAGTTACGAGCTGTACCGGAATTGCAACGTCGGGTTGCCGAGTTAACGGCTTAGTTTCCTAAATTTATATCCATTCTATACCATTTGAGGATCTCTTAGCGTTGAAATATATAAAATGTATGATGTGTACAATGCAATCCACTTACAATGACATTGGCCAATCCGATCAAAGACTCGGCCTCGGTATTCCACTATTCGGCGTTTTTTGATGGGGACCCGAGACGACAGCCAATTAGGGCCTGTTCTATCAACATTCGAATTCTCACGATGTTCAGGTGAGACCCTCCTTTGCGGCCCACTGATGTCGTTAGATATCCCTACGTCATATTCCTAGTCTATCTTGTTTGCCACGGAATATCAGGTTCTTCAATACTTAGGATCGTGACTCGGCAGTTTTGCTTCATTTCATTTTTTAACTTGTCTGTATCTTTACAATTCCCTATACCTACGCGCCTATAAATCAAACCCTCCAAAAGTCTATATCAAAATGGCTATCTCACAAGCAAACACCGACAGTCAAAAAAGAAAGATCATTATATTCTCTGGTATGCAATTTGTCTGCCCTTCGCCGTCGCCGACAAAACCCTTATACCATCGCAACTCTGTCCAGCCCCTCAATCCCAACCACAAAGCCCTAAAACCGCACATAAAGAATACACCCTCAAACTAACAACCCCCAGACTTCGATGGCACAATCTTCCTACAAGACACCGGCCATGTCCTAGTAGACAACCTGGGCTGCGGCGCAGCCTACCGCAAAAAACTCGAAGAACAATTCAAAACCGGCGAGCGATCTTTCCGTGACATCTCAGAGGACATGTGGGGATCCCTCAGCATCCCCTTTGGCGACGGCTTCGACATAATGGAAAAGACCCTCCAAATGGACCCTGGCTTCCGAGAATTCCACCAATACTGCGTCCGCGAGGGTTTCCCCTTCAACGTGATCAGCGCAGGCCTAAAGCCCGTTCTACAGCGCACGCTGGATATCTTCCTAGGCGAGAAAGAGGTATGTTATTATTTTGATTTTTTATTTCTAAATCTCCCCCAAATCACCAACATAACAATACCCCAATACATCAATTGAATCAATCGCATCCATATCCCACAATCTTCACCACTAAAATTTTCAAACCCCCCACAGGCCTCCTCAATCCAAATCGTCGCAAATGACGTAAAAGCCCCAGGCGGCATCCCCTGGAAACCCATCTGGCGCGACAACACCGAATCCGGACACGACAAAGGCGAGAGCGTGAACCAAGCACGCACAAAAGCCCAAGCAGACTGCGAACCGGACGAGATCCCGCTCATCGTATTCATCGGCGATGGCGTCTCCGATCTCCCCGCGGCCCGCGAGGCAGATGTCCTCTTTGCTCGTCGCGGTCTGCGGCTGGAGGAGTACTGTCTTGAACATGGTATCCCGCATACGCCGTTTGATACCTTTGCGGATGTGAAGAAGGAGGTTGAGGCGATTAGTCTTGAGGATCAGAAGAAGACTGGTGGTGTTGGGAAGCCGGTGCGGTATAACCCGCGTGCGAATATGTGGAGGAGGATTTCTAGTAAGGAGGCTGTATGTTTCCCCTCGTCCCATGTATTAAAAGAAGAAGAAAAGGGCTTTTGCTAATGGTGGCGATTGCAGGTTCCGACGCTTATGGCTACGGCTACGCCTTCGCAGGATGAGAAGATGGCGCTTTGGCCGGATTATTTCTCCGAGCCTAAACAGGCTCAGGCTGAGACCATTCAGGAGTGAGGTTGTCGCTTGGGGAGTTTGACGGATTTTTATGGTTTGATGTTGTCATGATCGGATTTCTTTTTGGGTTCGCTTTTGGCATGGAGTGGGTGTTGGTTCGATGTTTTCAGTCATTACTGCCTTGAGGTAGGATCTTCTCT
The DNA here is from genome assembly GCF_028827395.1 of Penicillium hordei. Taxonomy (NCBI): domain Eukaryota; kingdom Fungi; phylum Ascomycota; class Eurotiomycetes; order Eurotiales; family Aspergillaceae; genus Penicillium; species Penicillium hordei. The sequence goes on along the minus strand of NW_026623147.1, from coordinate 1,300,571 downwards.
TCTGGGACTGTACACAGTGCTGTATATCAAGATTGGGTTGCATATATACCTAGTTCTGTATAGACCAATTACATATAGAGACTTACCAAATGGGGGATGATCTGTATAGCTGAACATATTAAAGAAAAAAAAGCCGATATGCTATTAATGCTAAGGATATTAAACAAACCAACACAGAAAAATTCATAGAACCAATGAAAAACGCATGACAATCATTAAATCAAAAGAAGACAAACTTAGAACTGCCTATGTCAAACCACGGTCTGTCTAGTCTGTAACATCCAAAGGCTCGACATTCCAAATGCTATCAGCGTACTCATTAGTAACGCGATCCATCGAAAAGAATCCCATGCGCGCGACAGAGGTAATCGACTTGGCCAGCCACTCCTCCTGATTCTGGAAGGCCTCGTCGACCATCTCATGCGTGGTGACGTAGGAGTTGAAGTCGTCCGAGACGAGGTAGTAGTCGCCGTGCTCTTCGATGGAACTTGTGAGCGCGGAGAAGTCAGCTTTGTCGCCGAACACGTTGTCCTTGATTGCATCAAAGACGCGCTCCAGCTGTGGGTCCAGCTTGAAGTCGCCGTAGAAGTGTCGGTGACGCAGGTCCTCGACGTCTTCGGCGAGATTGCCGAAGAGGAAGATGTTCTGCTCGCCGATCTCGCGAGTGATCTCGATCTGTGAGTTGGGTTAGTATTACTGGGATAGAAGTTGCGTATACCCGTAGACATGAAAGAAGACTTACGTTGGCTCCATCGCAGGTTCCGATGATTAGACCACCGTTCAGGACGAACTTCATGTTGCTCGTGCCACTGCCTTCGGTACCGGCAGTTGATATGTGCTCGCTGATATCCGACGCAGGGCAGATAATCTCTGCTTTACTGACGTTGTAATCCGCGATGAAGATAACCTTCAAAAGGTCGCCAATATCAGGGTCCTTGTTCACTACATCGGCCACCTTGTTGATGAGATGAATAATAGTCTTCGCCATCCAGTAACCGGGGGCTGCCTTGCCTCCGAAGATGGAAACTCGAGGCACCACTTTCTTCTTCTCTTCGGCTGACATAGCTTTGATACTCAAGTAGCGGTGGATGACTCCAAAGATGTTGAGCTGCTGGCGCTTGTACTCGTGGATACGCTTTACCTGCACGTCAAAGAGCGCATTGGGGTTGACATCAAATCCGGTGGTGGCCTTGATGTGTCTGGCTAGGCGCAGTTTGTTCTCCCGTTTGATGACCGCCCACTCCTCGCGGAAAGCCTTGTCGTCGACAAAGGCCTCTATCTTGTCCAAAAGGGTGAGGTCCTTCAGGAAGTCATAGCTTCCAAGTTTCTCTGCAATCAACGCAGACAACCTGGGGTTGGCCTGGTGGAGCCAACGTCTGGGGGTGATACCATTAGTAACATTGGTGAAACGGTCTGGTCCATAAATCTTCACGAAGTCTTTGAAGAGAGTAGTCTTGAGCAAGTCTGAATGCAGCTCGGCCACACCGTTGACTTTGTGAGAGCCAATGATGGCTAGATAGGCCATGCGCACCATTTTGGGATGCGATTCTTCAATAATTGAGACGCGCGACAGGATATCCCGATCATTGGGGAACCGCTTCTCAACAGATTGCAAGAAGAACAGATTGATCTCATAGATGATTTGCAAGTGTCGCGGGAGTAGATTCTGCATCAGCGGGACAGACCATTTCTCCAGCGCTTCGGGAAGGACAGTGTGATTAGTATACCCGAAGGTCTTGGTCACGATGTTCCACGCCTCATCCCATTCCAAGCCCTCCTTGTCAATCAAGATGCGTTGCAATTCAACAATTGCAAGGGTCGGGTGGGTGTCATTAAGCTGGATGGCAATCTGGTCAGGGAACTCGCCCCAGGCCCGTTTCGTCTTCTTAAAACGCCGAACGATGTCAAACAGCGAGGCAGCACACCAGAAGTACTGCTGTTTCAGACGCAGTTCTTTGCCTCGCTCGAGGTTATCATTGGGGTAGAGAACAGCTGAGATTGTTTCAGCTCTCTGCTGGTCCGCCACTGCACTTTCATAGTCTCCAGCATTGAACTTTTGGAAATCAAACTCCCCGCTGCTGGCCTTACTAGACCACAGGCGAAGATTGTTGGTGGTCTTTGTGCCGTACCCGGGAATGGGGACATCGTACGCGATGGCTTGAACAATCTCACCATCCTCCCACGAGTGCGAGATCCTGCCACTCTCATCCTGATATTTCTTGACGTTACCGTAGAACTGAATGTCTACTGTGATTTCATGCCGCGGGAATTCCCAAGGGTTGTTATCCAGCCAGTAGTCTGGAATCTCCACCTGGTAGCCGTCGACAATCTCCTGCTTGAAGATGCCATAGCGGTAGCGCAGCCCATATCCCCAAGCTGGGTAGTTCAGTGTCGCCATGCTGTCCAAAAAGCATGCCGCCAGACGCCCTAGACCACCGTTGCCCAACGCAGCATCGTGCTCCTGGTTGATCACGTCCTCGACGCGGAATCCAAGGTCGCTCAATCCATCTGGTATCATCAGTGATAATCCAGTTCACAGATGTTCCCAGCGCTTACCTCGAGCAACATCTTTCAAGCCAACATTCAGCATAGCATTGTCCAATGTACGTCCCATGAGGAACTCAAGCGACAAATCTACACCAGCGATTAGCCATTGTCTTTCTGCCGACGGGTATGAACACGTACAGTAAACTCGCTTCTGATCGGTAAAGGTCTGACGCTGCTGAGTTTTGTTCCACTCAATGATCAACCGGTCTCTAAAAGCAAGCGCAGTTCCCGAGTACGCGGCCCTACAGAAATTCCCAAGTCAGCAAGGACCGCTTGCATCAAGGATACAAACCACATACAACTCATCGCAATTATACAACGAGCGAGCGAGGGTCGTTTCGATATGGCGTACAAGATCTTTCTGTGAGGGGCGTTAAACCCGAAGTATCAAGTACGGATACAAGTCGAACTCACCTCGAATTCATCTTTGGTGGTGAATTCAGTTGCCGACTAGATTGACTCGAGGCATTAGCATTTTAGTCCCCAATCCTCATTTCGTCTCAACATACATGTTTCCTCCAGCTGCGAGAGTCATGGTCAGTTCAACTATAAGCAAGTACTAGGGACCTCGGAAAGGCAGGTACGGTACTCACGCTTCTCGTAATGGCTCAGGAATGCTAGCTTCAACATTCTTAATCTCGGCAGGCCCCAAGCCGGTGAATGTGCGCTTGTGCTTGGGACGACTGAATCCCGGGCCGACAGGACCCTGGAGATCGCCAATAGGAGCTCCTACGGAGGGTCTGCGCTCCCGGCGAGGTTGGGTTGGTTCGATCGGTTCGGTCGGTGCAACTGCATCTGGGATGGTTGACATTATGGAAAGAGGAAAAAGTGAAGTGGAATTTGAAGAGCTGTAAACTGGAGAAGTTCCAGTACAGAAAAGGAAATACACAAGCAAGTCCTTGGCTACTTAAAGGAAAAAGAGGGGAAGGGCCATGTCCATGTAGTCATGACTTTTAGAGTGACACCGGACGCCTTTCTTTTTTTTTTTTTTTTGTTTTTGGTTCTTTTTTAGATTTTAGTATCTTTTTAGTTCTTTTTGGAGTGTCACTGCATTTAAAAGGCACAGAAATGTGTCATATGCCTATTCTAATTGCTCTATAATCCTTGAAATCCTTGAAATACTTCAAATACTTCAAATACTTGATTCTACATAGGGCCCGTGCATACTATAAATGCCTAAGACACATCATGCCATTTCAACTTGACCTTGAAAGTCTCCCATAGTCTCCCACAGTCTCTCTGGAATTGCCCGACTCTAAAGCCAATATCAATCAGGGGCCTAGAACCTCTTCGGCTCCACATCTTCCTATCCCGGAACACCCCCATCCCCATCCCCATCCCCAAACCACCAACCATTAATACCCATATCTACACCTCCCCTTTCCTACTGCGTGATTATAAACCCCACCTTCGAGCTCACCAGATGCCTACAAACCTAGATACCCCGCGAACGCCAACGCACAGATGCATTGCATGAAGCGCGTACCGTGCGCCGACGAGGCCCCAGTGCCTACCTACCATGAGTTGGTCCTAACCCCGGGGTAGTTTCCCAGATGCATTACACGAGGGGATAGACTTTCGAGAGGGTCTAGCCTGCGGGGCCTTGGAGACTCCATCCTCAGGAAAATTGTTAGCGGTGGGGGTGGGTAGTTGCTATGATGTGGGTGGCTGTGTGATAGGATGACGTGCAGGGCGCTGCAGGGGCGTTGCAGGCGGGAATTGGAATGCTAAGAGGTGTAGTGTATTGTAGACTCGCTGGGAGAGAGAGTAGAAGAAGCTCCTTGTAGAGGTGCTTCCTCTCCTCTTTATCTCACCCCCGAACTGGATATCAACCAACCTAGAGCTAGAAGTCGACCACCCAAACGTAAGAGCTTCTCACGACTACCATCTACGCTAAGCACATCTACGGTGAACAGTATACAGGAACAAAAGCAGACTCGAATGGGAAGTATTGGTATATCGAGGCTCAACTATACATAAATAAGCCCGGGCCACATCCCAATCCCAACTCCGTTCCACCCAACCAGGGATCCGGGGGGATCGCGATCTGGCACCCGTAGACATGACCCATTCTCAGCGATCCCGGTATCGGTCTGTGCAGTAAGATATATTAGACTCCTCGGGAGGTTGAAACAAGAACGCTTAAGAGATAAAGAACCAAAGCGGAAAATCAGAAAGCATCAGACGTGGAAGCGCTTGGAATAGCGGGTTAATAGTGAGGTGAAATAGGAGAAGAGAAACACAGAGAAAAGACACAAAATCGGAGAACGGGAGAAGAGAAATTAGAGGGAATAAATATCAGAACAGGAACATGGCAATGTCGAAAATAGGAAAAACCGCCATGGTATGCACGAGAGACTGGAAACAGACCTCGGGGAGACAAGGCAAAGAAAAGATATAAGATATAGTGAAGACAGGGCAACAGAAAGCCCATTGGGTTGGTGCGTACCCCGCGAGGATTATCGAGTACACGAAAAGAAAGTCCGGAGAGTATCCAGTCCCGCTGCCGGGTTTCTTGCCCGGCATTTTCGAAATTGGCTGTCATACGCTCATTCCGGGGCTTAATCAATGAGAAAAAAAGCACATGGAACAGAAACAGTAGCATATAGTTGACTGCTCGAACGTGCTACTGAGACCTTTATGGAACATAGACCCATGTTTAATATAGGAAAACCACATTAAGAACCAAATGGGATATCCCCAGACCAGAGCCAGCGCCTGGGAAATCAGCCGAAAAAGCCATAAAGGCGCCATCAACGCCTGCAGCTGGTCAAAAGTAAAGGGAAAAGATGAAAAGGGTATGGTATGAGTGATCGTTGGAGAACTGTTCATGCAGACTCCAGGAGAGGGAAATCAGAAAACACCGAGAGCGATGTTGAGAATAGGGACGGTGTTTGGTCATAAGGTTGGATTGAGAGGGAAAGTGCGCATACGCACATGAGGACACTTGTGTGACTGGGTCCTCGAGGTATATTTCAGCGGTTATAGAATGCCCGAGTCTTTCAAGGCATTTTGCAGGATAGTCTCTTTGACTGCTGCGAAGACCAAACGGATATTCGAGGTATCAGTCGCTTGGGTGAGACTAAAGAGGAAGAAGGAAAAAAATCAGTCAGGAATCACGGTGCGGGGGGACCGGCACTGTTAGGATCATGTGAACTCACTGTGGGTACAGGTTCAAGTGTGCTCGATTCACCTGGTTGAATCGCCAAAGAAGGTACTTCGCGGCACGGTGCACGTCGTTGCCGCCCGAGTAATCGGGGAAGTAGTTGCTCAACGGTGATCGAGGCAACTTCAAGCGGAACAAATCAACTTTGTTCAGGAAAAGGATGATACTTGTCCGCATGAACCACCGAGAATTGACCACGGAGTCGAAGAGAACCAAACTTTCCATCATGCGATTCTGCCAAGGTCTGTCAGTTCCGGTGTAGTACACTCGGTGTATTGAGACCTCATACCTGATTGCTTTCTTCCAGCAGGACTTGATCATATTCACTGAGCGCAACGCAAAAGATAATGGATGTCACGTTTTCGAAGCAATGTATCCATTTTTTTCGCTCACTGCGCTGGCCGCCCACATCAAACATACTGTGACTGGTTAGCGGTATCCCAAATCGAGAGTGTCAAAGACTATTTCCACGTACTGTATGCTCAATTGCCCCATTGTGAAGCGTGTCTCATAGATACCGGTGGTCTTTGTTCTGGCTCGGAGCACATCTGCAACATCCGGTACATAATCGGGGGCCGTTATTCGTTTCGCTTCCTCGAAGAAACTAGTCATGGGGTTAGAACTCGGCCTTGGAGTCAGAGGAAACGATAAGTGGACTTACTATGGGGCTGAGTCCATCAGATAAAATTCATTCTGATGTTCCAAAACTGTTGATGTACACGGGTCGTTCCAGAGATACGTAATGGCGTCGCCGATTTTCGAATCAAGCGAGGTGTTGGGATCCGGGTCCACGTTGTACTCCTCCAGAAATGAAATGTAGTCCTGCACTTTCTGGCTGGACGGTTCGAGTTGGAGATAGTGATATGCCCCAATGAGGGCTTTTGCGCAATCCAGGAGATTTTTGTAGACGGTCAAACGATACAGCGCAAGTTCTTCCACGGTGTAACCATTTTGGTGGATGATCTTCATCTGTTTTACGATCGTTGATTTTCCACTTTCTCCAGATCCTGCGTTTAAAAGTCAGCGAACCATCCGCTCTCCTCCAAGCGAATACCAGGATACCTACCCAAGAGAAGGATCTTGCACTCCCTTCGTAGCCGCCTAGAATCTTCTTCTAGCTTGCGATCGATCTGTTGGCTTCGCTTCTTCTGTTCCGCGTCCCCCGCGGGCTCTGAGCTGAAACACGACCCCATTTCGGAATCCTCAGTGGCCCAGTCCAGCAGGGAGGAGACTCATCAACCACGCGCAGGAACAAAATGTGCCGGTGAAGACGGCCGGAGCCTTCGTTTGCTAAGACTGCCAAGCGCCACACACGGGAAAGGATCAGCGTGACCGAGTGTAAAAATGGCGATACGTAAGATCGGAATCAATTTGAGTGGGAGGTAGGTTGAGAATGGTGTCAAGGCGAACGTTGAGGTTTAAAAGAGGTGCGACAAACGAGCTTGGAAGGAGAGTCGTTGAAGTTCGGGTATAGCGGTTAGGACGGGGGCGGAAGGGTAAACGCGGAGGATCAGGGATAAGTTTGGGATAAGATGTTGAGAGTTCCAGAGTAATAAAAGGTAAGAGTCGAGTAAGGGTAAGGGTAATAAAAGTGTCAAGAGTTTAAAGAATCAGAGTGTCAGTGCGACCATCGTCATGCTGGGGGAGTGGAGATGACTTGGGGGAGAAAGTGTAAGAAATGTAAAAAAAAAACATGTACGGTTCAGCTTACATTTACACAGTCTGGTAATTAATGTAATTCACCCGTTTTCTTCCCTTTTTTTTTTTTCTCTCTCTCTTTTTCTGTTATGGTTATTGGTCGTTTATATATTTTATTTCCAGAGTTACATGCTAGAGCTTATTCTTTATGCATTTACTTCTTTTGCCTAGGCAATATATTTGATATGTATGTATCATCTAAGGTATATATATCCTTGGGAAAAACCCGGGGGAAATTGGGCACGTTCTCCTGTCAGATCCCACCTGTAAGGTATGACCAGTATGATCTAGTATTAAATTCTCTTGTTTAACCCGAGCAATAATCCCAATCCCAATTGTAATCCTAATACTCCTATAAAAGAACACCGTTTTAAGCGACACGGGGGTTCTTAATTTATTGGGGCGCCACCAGATGACTTGTCTGTGCGATCATGCGTTCTTATCATCAATATATCAATTGTTCGGTCTCAAGTTCAATAAATTTCTATTTATATATGTATATATAGATGTAGATTTACTACGAATCTTTAGTCCAAATCTCTGGTCAGGAGTTCTGTACTCCGTTTCATACTCTTTCAACCCACTTTTGGAGCTTAAAAGTGGAGAGTGACGCAAAAATTCGGGGCGTTGCCTTAGGCAGACAGGCGGGGCTGTGTTGCGGTCCCAGGTCTTCGGTGTGTTGTGTCACTATCTGACATCTAACTATGTACAAAGTACTCCGTACTCCGTACAGTTAGACACTCTCCATTATTGTATATATTTATATGTGCTATGGATCTGCTCTAAATAACCTGCTTGTTGCTTTCAATCTTCCACCATTGGCTTATCTTGGATATGCGGTGAACCTTGAGAAGCCGGGCACTGACCTCTCCCCTCAGGAAGTCAATTCAGCCCTGTAGGCAGATGTACGAGGGGGGCAACGGGCAAAAATCAAGGCTTGGGGGCTTGTTGATCTTGATATTATCAAACACCTAGGCAGGGGTGTAAAGTAGAGGTAATCATCAGGAACCTCGAAGAATGACTACAAATATATTTCCCAAAGGTTTATCTATATATGACCGTGCACTCTCCTATCAGATACGTCCAAGGAATATGAAACGCCGAACGGTACCTCCAGAGTTTAAAATGAGCTGCACCCCTATCCAGTCACACATCATTCAAAGGTCTTTGTTGCATGTCTTTGTTGCGTGTCCGCAGTTGCATTTCCGCAGTAGCGTGGCAGGCATTGTTTCACATGTCTCAGCCTCCAAACCCGCACCTGCATCAGACGGTGACAGAACCCGAGTACCCCCGTGGAAACCAATATCTGAACTAAGGTCTCCGGTTAATTTCCTTCGGGGTTACATTACATATGGCTATTACAGTAAGGTGCAGATTCCAGGTCCTTCGATATAGTATGTACAATGTACGACGTAAAATGTAGTGATTATTAGGGAGATAGCATTGCAAGCCAACAAGACCACGTCATAGAAGATGAGAGCTGGCTTAGTTGGGAAGGGGCACTCTATTGTGTATTTGATATACAATATATGTTGGGGTGCGCCCTTGTTCTAGACCTGGGAGCGGTTGGGGGCGTCTACCGGACCTATAAGAGCATCAAAAAGGAAGCTATGGTAGAGCTTATATACATGTAGAGTTGGTAAATTCTAATGTTTCTCATGTCTGCTTTAATTTTGAAGGTTGAGGGGTTATACTCTGACCTGCCAAGGTTCTAAATAGAGGCCCAAGAACTTTCCGTATACTTGTTCTCGGGCGAGTTAAGCGCAGATCTAAAAAAGAATAAATACCAGTAGTAGATCAAACATGAATTGACCTCCATAGAGGTTCTATAGTTTATATCAACAATATTACAGAGCAAGAATGTTGCAAAGGAAGCACCTTCCGGGATAAAGACCGGGGTCTGGGCCGCGCGGTTGTGGAGCGAGGGCAACCTTTCAAACTTGGAAGTTCACAGTTGGACATGGAGGATGTTATTGTATATCCATATATATAAAGAGTTACAATAGTATATACTATGTATGTATTAATTCAATGTATAATGAAAATCAAAATCAAAATCAAGTAACTCTCTCCCAATTTAAAATAATAAGAGAATCCATTTTAATATAACTATAGGCTAGAACCTGCTGAGTCATCACCAACCCGGGCTTCGCCAACGTCATCGGCCTTGTTTTCTGCGCTTTTCACCCAGTCCCTTCCCCACACCTGTTGCCAACACACTTGCTTTCTTCGCGACCCCTTTCTTCTGGATTTCTTTTCGAAGCCTTCATCTTGTCTCGCTTTACTCTTCTTTGACTTGACACTCTTCTTGGAATTTTCTATCTTCAGTGTATCTGCTTGCATAACCCCCACCTTTCCATCATGGCCGAATTCGTGCGTGCCCAGATTTTCGGCACCACCTTTGAGATCACCAGCCGGTTCGCAATGCCCTGTTCTGCTATACTTACTATGGGCGCTTTAGCAGGCGCATCCAGGGGGATATTGGTGCTAACTTGATTTCTAGGTATACGGAACTGCAGCCGGTGGGAATGGGTGCCTTCGGACTAGTCTGGTATGTTGTATCCTGTGTCGCACAAGACAACTCCCAAGCCTACAGTACATGCTAACAAGGCCATTAATACAACAGCTCTGCCAAAGACCAATTGACTGCACAGCCAGTCGCAGTTAAAAAAATCATGAAGCCCTTCAGTACCCCCGTTCTGTCCAAGCGAACCTACCGGGAGCTGAAGCTGCTCAAACATCTCCGCCACGAGAACGTCCGTACCCCGTCAAATAAATATACCAGGCTTTTATGCTGACACTCTGCAGATTATCAGCTTGAGTGACATTTTCATTTCGCCCTTGGAAGATATGTATGTTCCCCTCATCTGCAAGGCGGGGTTGAACGGTGTGAACTAATGACCACAGCTACTTCGTCACCGAACTTTTGGGAACTGACCTCCACCGACTTCTTACTTCGCGACCCCTTGAAAAGCAATTCATTCAGTACTTTTTATATCAAATTCTGGTAAGGGTTTCTACGGGAATATTATCCGGGACGCCAGAATCTGACTTTTTGATAGCGTGGCTTGAAATATGTTCACTCCGCCGGCGTGGTTCACCGGGATCTGAAACCCAGCAACATCCTGATTAACGAGAACTGTGATCTGAAAATCTGCGACTTTGGTCTTGCCCGCATCCAGGACCCTCAAATGACCGGCTATGTCTCAACACGATACTACCGCGCGCCCGAGATCATGCTCACCTGGCAAAAGTACGATGTCGAGGTGGACATCTGGAGCGCGGGCTGCATTTTCGCCGAGATGTTGGAAGGAAAGCCACTGTTCCCTGGAAAGGACCATGTCAACCAGTTTTCGATCATTACGGAGCTGCTTGGTACTCCTCCCGATGACGTGATCCAGACCATCTGTAGCGAGAACGTGAGTACTTATTCTTTGCTCGGTGAAAGACGAAAACATGCTAATAGATGATGACCCAGACCCTCCGATTTGTCAAGTCTTTACCAAAGCGCGAGCGCCAACCCCTCGCAAATAAATTCAAGAATGCCGATGCTGATGGTATGTGATATCTGAGCCGACCAGGGGGATTATGAGCATGACGCTAACTTGTCTCTCTTATTTTAGCGGTTGACCTGCTCGAGCGCATGCTGGTTTTCAACCCGAAGCAGCGCATTCAAGCCCCCGAAGCATTGGCACATGAGTACCTGGCACCTTACCATGACCCGACTGATGAGCCTGTCGCGCAAGAGAAGTTCGATTGGTCGTTCAATGATGCCGATCTGCCCGTAGATACTTGGAAGATCATGATGTACGTGCTGAATTTGTTACCCCGTCACGATTCTTGCTAATTTTCCACTACTACAGGTACTCGGAAATTCTCGACTTCCATAACATTGAACAAGGCAATGAAGCTGGCCAAGCCTTGGTACAGGGATCAGTGCAGGGTAACACTACTGGACAGACATTCGCATAATGGTTTCACGTGAAATTTCCCTAAGAAACGCTCTTCTGCCATTGAATTCCAGTCTCAATTTGAAGTCTGGCCCTATTTCTGTTCAAGGGTTCTACGAAGCTAGCGCGTTAACTTGTGTTTTTTATCTTATTTTCTTTTTATTCCTACTTTGTCTCCTTTTTGTCTTGGTGGAAGTCATTGTCCATAGCTCTTCCGGCGTCGTTAAGAATTGGTTGGTGATTAGGAGAAATCATACGGGGGATCTGATTTAGTTCAGCGATGGAGCACCTCATAACCTTTAATCCTTTGAAATACCTACGCAATCCAAACTATTGTTCCAATACCTATATCACTTTTCCTTAGTTAGCCCCAGAGGTATACCCGTAATGTCGAAGCCCTCTGATATTGGCGGGGCTACCATTCACCGCCCGCTCCCCGTGCGATAACCGTATCAACGCTGTTCCCCTGTTTGCGACGATCTTTTTCATGGGAAACCCACGTCGAGGTTTTGGAGGAGAAGCGCCTCTTTTTGACATATTGCAAACCATTCATTCGAGCTATTTATTCCCAGCATTCTAATTGCATCTCCACAGCCGAACCGAATCTCCTGTCGCAAGGTTCGGCACCATGGTCGTCCAGCATAAACAAGACCCAATTGTCTTGGTTATAGATTTCCACCATGCACGGTGAGCCATGCGATAATTGACACCCCCGGGCGTGTATCTTTGAAACCAAGATGAAGACGGACCCATAGTGGAACCTGGCTGACTGAGACATACCCCTGTAGCGGCCCCGAGATTGAGCATTGCATTGCCGACGAAGGAACCGACCCAGCAACCGAGAATGACTGGTCTCTCCTCCCATTCATGGCCCTATCTGATGGAGCACATCTGTACGATACCCCTGTCTTCGACAAAAATTTCGTTCCCTCCCCTTCTTAGTCTCCTCTGGCGCAAACCCGCGTCGAGGAGAGCCGATTTGCGCCGGACCATCTAACTTGTCGGATTTCAGGTCGACCGAGGAATTCTCATACTTCACACTCTGCCGAAAGAGCACATCGACTATACCCGAAACCTCCCTCTTTGGTATCGCCTGCTCCCGCCAGATTGACTCGAGCTTGCTTATCAACCGCTCGGCCGATGTGACTCGGTCAACGGTACAAAAGGCCGTTGTGGTCGTGACAGATAGTCCGCAGAGAGTTGGCCAATTACGCGAGAAGCTCTCCGTGGTAACTTCGGCTTGGTTCGCGCAACGGTATGTGGAATATCGAATATACTTTCCCTGGACTATTTGTTTTCCCGACGCGCTGGCAGGCGATCGGGATAGAATCTGGCTTTGAGCGAGGAAATGTGGCTAATTGAGTACTCTTCTAAATAGCGACTTCTCGGATGTTGATATCTTGAAGGTATATACTTAGCTGCGATGGTGTATGTAATCATATGCTGACATGGATACAGAAATTCCGCGAGGGCTTGGTAATTGCTCTACTGAATGATGGCCCCAAAGATCAGAACTTGGGTAAGGATATAACCTGTTCCGATATGTGTGAAATTTGCTAATTTATGAAGGCCTTTCGCTTCGGGAGATGATTCACGAATTCAAATTTCAAACTTTGGTTCTTTTTAAGGCACTACTGTTGCAACCCAAGATGCTTTTCTTCGGGACGCGCTGTGAACGCTTGTGCATGATTCAGTTCTCGCTTATATCTTTAATACCAGGCCTCATCAACAGCTTGCAGGATTGCGCGGATCCTGCTTTCGACACCTATTCTCAGACAGTTGAGAAACCAACGTCTCTCAAGACGAGTGACAGAAGCTCCTTGTTAGCATACATGGGGCTTCCACTGCAGATCTTCGGAAAAGGCAGCATGTTTGGCCCCTATACACCTCTCCAGTTGCTGGATCTGCTGGCAGATGATGGCACAAAATCATATGTGGTTGGCTCAACAAATTCGCTACTTCTCCAGCAAAAGGACCGCTACAGTGATATTCTAATTAATCTCGACGAAGACAGTATCGTCATAAATTCTCCTTCTCTCCGCAGCGCCTTGGTCCTTTCTGCAGCCGATAGACGCTGGATTGACCTGCTCACGCAAATTGTCAATGACACTTGGGACGAGGAACATCCTTCACAACCAAAAACCCTTGGCTTTATGGGCTCAGAAGAATTCATTCGACTACAGTTCGAAGAATACTTGTTGGCGTTATTATCGTCCATGAAGTACCACGAGGAGCTCTACCCATGCGACGTCGGAGAATCGGGGCATCGCAGCAGAACCCAGCTGCAAAACCTCAACATCGAAGGAGACCCCGCCATCGACTTCAATACAGAATTCCTGACACAGTGGAAAACCACATCTAATTACGCCCTGTTTTCGCGACTCACTTCGGATGCGCTCCTATTTTCCATTACTGAGCCACGGCACCCAAACGCCGGGGGCCTGACAATAGAAGATGTCCAAAGACGACTTGCACAACAGGTAGCAGACCTGCACCTCGATGAGCGTGTTCGTGAAGGCCGCGAGGCCCTGAACCGCCACATCTCAACCGGACAAAAGAAAGTGAGCGCGGCATTTACAAGCTTCTGGTCCGACATTGAAACAATGCGTGAAGCGCAACGCAAACGAAATGAAGAGAAAACTGCCTCTCAATCGCAACGCACCTCCATCGACAAAGAAATCCCAACCTCGCCAACCCCCTCCTCACAAGATCCTGCCGATGCCTCCTGGTTCGCAGGCCGTCAAAGGCCATCCGTCGACATGACACAGGCCCAAGCCTCTGTGACCGTAGCCAGCCAAAAAGCCACCTCCTATCTCAGCTCGTGGGGCTCATGGGCGAGCGAAAAGCGCCGCGAATGGCAAGACAAGCGCGCAACATCCCCGAACCCGAATCCCACTCCCAATGCCGAATCGACTTCACCATCCACCCCGGTCTTGTCCGTCGTTACCGAAACAGCCGAGTTGGACCGCGGCCGTCGCGGTTCCACCCAACATAATAGTGAAGGCAACGATAGCCCCGAGGGTGGTCTTACTCGCAGCACCAGCCGAAGAAAGAGATGGAGTAATATCCTGCTCAGACGCGACAGCGGCGAGTTCCAGCGTCACGATGATGTTTCCACGTCCGATTCTGTCGAAACCCCCTTCCCCAAATCTCCTCTATCGCAGGGATTCCCGGCTTATGCGGATGATGCGGAGCACAAGCAGACCCAGGACGTCCAGGATGGAAAGACTGCTAGACAGGAGACCGTTGATGCAGATGGATTCTCCTCTGTGGCTCTCACGCCGAATGAAGGCCTGGGGTTGAGTTTGAGGACTGAGGAGACTGTTTCCCAGACCCAGAAGGAACCCACACCCTCGAGTGGTGTGGAGGTAGATACATGGCCTGAGGATTTGGTGACTGCACTCCCCGTCAAGGAGGAGGCGCATCCAGTCCAGAGCAAAGACTCGTCTGGTACGAACTAGCGCGCTGGATTTGGGGGGCTGGGGTTGATTTGCATTTTTCGCATCTGGGCAATTCAGTACTTCATGGACTTTCTGTCTTCTGTTCTTGTCTCTAGCTTTGCATAGCATATACATTCTAGTACGATTCACATGTTGATTATACATAAATATACACTGGGTCTCGCCAGTGCTACACATTTCGATCCACCGAATGAAATATTGAAGTGAAATCGTTTCTAATGTGTTCGATCTTGATCAGCGTTGTTTTTTGTGTCTGTTCTTGTCTGCATTGCATGTCATTAGAATAAATCGGGCTGTCTTGTTGTTGTCTTGTTTCGCTTATGTCTAGGAGAATACCTCTAAGCTTCTACCCAAAAGATGTTTGGGTCAACACATCACTTCAATCCTTAATATTTCATTCTGTGTTGTCATGGTGTTTATACGGGGCTAGGTTCTTCGAACCTTTAAAGCCCTGATGGGTAGCTACGCAGAACATGATCAATTTATTATATTTTAGTATTTTCAGAGAAACGAAAGAAAAGCAGAGGGCAAAGAGCAAAGAGCAAAGAAAATAACCAGGTCATCATTTGTTTGTCGTTTCAGCGCTATGAAGAAGCATAAAAGAAGTCGCCGACACAATGAAAAAGAATTCTTATGCTCCTATCAGCCCGATTCCATCCGCCAGCCATCCATTGTAGGAGTCTTATCATGGACCAGCAGGGGCCCCATTCCCCCCTCACCCTGGCTTTCCAAGATGAATGGAATACAAGGACAAGTAAGGGACGCAGGAAGCCAGCCACTGGTGTTGGAAAGAGACAGTAGCAGAAACAGAGAGCAAGAGGGAAAAAAAAAGGGAATAGAAGCAAGTTGGTTTTGCACTATTTGAAAAGGGGGAAAGATTTAGTTTGATTTAAGCAATGTATGAGATTTCATCGCCATCCATGCGCTCAATGTAGTCCTTCTCCATGAGGGCTTCAATGTTCTTCTTGATGTCGGGGATTTTAGGTGGGAAGCGGGACTTGACCTGCTGAATAACCTCCTGGACAAGCTGGACGTGCTTCATCTTCTTGCGCGACTTCATGATTCGAACAATGGCGGACTACAACAAGGTTAGGACAGATCGACTCTGTGGGGGTTGATAATTAGCTAGGATACGTACCTGAAGCAGAAGCTTCCTGTCCTCTTCTATGGTTTTGTGGGTGTCGTCAGCCTCAACTTTTTGCTCAGATTTGATCTGAATGTTGAGGTTGACTTTGACCTTCTTGCTTTTGAAGTTGTAGTTCAATGTGAACGATGTGGAGGGCTCTGGTTTAGCACCCTCAGGGCTGGCGATGAGGACCTTGGCCTTCAGCAGGATGCTGAGGTTGGGGTCGAGAATTTCGGTAGACAGTGTGGTGGCCTTTTCAATCTCGTCGTAGGACAGAGTGTCGGCTTCGTTGAAAAGAAGCAGAATGCCCATCTGGTAGGTCGATACCTGGAAAGTGTAAGGCACTTTGGTGTTTTTGATATAGTTAGCCTTGATTTCGCCCTTGCATAGCTGCCACAGCCATGTCAGCTTGCGGCCGCTATGCTTGTCAAAGTAGAATGTCTGGAACCGTTCGGCTGTTTTCACTATCTCCGGTGGCGCGAGGAATGGTGTGGTCGGGGCATTGAGGGGCCAGAAGCCGGTTCCCAAAATCTGGAAGTGGGCATCGGCCATTCTCTTTCGGTCATCATCTTCTAGCACTTTGTCCTGCCAGACCTTGTAGTTGTTATTCAGATCCTTGGAGATCTGCATGTCCTGGAACATGCGTTGCAGCTTGTTGGTATATTCGAAACCACACGCCTCCTTCAGCTTGCTGATCATGCTTGTTTCAGCATCATCAGAAACAGAGCTCACATGGACCAGACGTTTCGCCAAGTTCTTGGAATAAAATTTCTGGAAGACGTCTTTGTCTTCAATGTACTTGAAAACTGTCATAATCTGCACTAGCATCTCCTCAAGTTCCGACTCTTCAGCCGACTTGGATCCCTTCTTGAGCAATGAGTCTGTGTATTTCGCCAGTAGCTCGGGAGACTTGGAAGAGCTCGTCTTGCAGATACGGTTTCGGTTGACAAACTCCCGGCAGGCGTTATCAAGAGAACGCACGAACTCGGCCTCGCCATTGAAGGCCTCATCAACCAAGCTCTGATAACGTGTGTGAACCTGCAGTAGGGCATCGACGTACAACTTGGGCTCGAGTGTTTCTCCCTCTGAAGCAACCTTCTCGACAGCAGCCAAACCGGCCCGCCTCACGTGGTTCTCGAAGGTTGTGCGCAGGGGATCCAAACCCTCCTTGATCCGTGATAAGAGTCGATACATACGGGCAAGATCCTCCTGGCGTTCGTTATCCAGCAAGATTTGGAACTCGTCGCGAAGCAAAGTTGAGTGGGCGGTGACAAGAACAGACAGGCATGTATCGGTCAAGAGCTTGGTGACATCTGGGTGTAAATACAAACCGACCCGAAGCTTCTCCTCCTCCAAACGAGCTTCCGCCTTCTTCATATATTCCACCACGCTATTTTCGGCCACAAACTGCCGTGACTCATTTTCGTAATATGTTTTGGTGGAACGGATGAACGGCTGCTGGAAGTAATGCCGATAGACATCTAGTGTTGACTTGGAGCTATCATTCTCATCCAAACCCAGCGAAACGAAGGAGTCCACAATGGATTTAATCTGCGATTGTTCGATGGTTTCTCCATTTCGTTGCTTCTCGATCAGATTCAGAACAGCGTCCATGACCTTTTCATGGACTTTTTCGAAAAAGTCCCCTTTCCATTTGACCAAGTGCAGGGTGTAAACATCGTAAACGTTTTTCTTACCCTCGTCGATCTCACGCTTAACCCAGTGACGATTCAGGTAGCGAAAGAGGTGGTTCACGTACTTGGCGGCGGTTGTGTAGCGGTACCACTCGCGAATGTAGAAGCCAAGCAAGCCTTCTTCGGTGTGGCTCTGTGATTGTTTGTAAACCTTACTCAGATGGGAAGTGAGGTATTCGCCGAGTAATTTGTAAAGTTCCTCGCCCAGTAAATGAGCTATAGTCCAGGTCAGCTCATATCGGGAAGCCGAAGGTGCGGCATGAAGGGGAGAAAACCAACCACCACGTTGTCCCTGTAGGCCTTGACCGCTAGCGACGGCTTTTTGGGATGTGCAAAAATTGTGGACAGCCCTAATATCAAATTGTGAGCGCGGTTCTCGTCAGGCAAGAAGTAGGATCGAATCGGGAACACACGTGTATAGACCCATGTACTAGACAAAAAAACAGTCAGTCTATCTGTTTTCAAACGCCCTCACCGGTCAAGAGTGATTGAACGGCATTTCACTTACAGTCTTCATATCGATACCGGAATCAAGGTTGAGCATGACGCTCTCGATTCCTGTTTCGAGGAATGACCAACTAACCCACAGTTAACTCATGTCATACCACCACGTTGAAGCGGATCGCCAATCATCGTCTGCTCACGTTGAATCAAGGTCATCCTTGTGAGGTACCGGTGGCATCGCGAGAGACATCGCGGTTGCAGGGGAATCAGGTGGGATGCGGAAGGTGGGTAATCGAGGCCGAGGGTCCTGGTTCACTAGTCAGTGACGCGCTCTTAACTCTCAGCAGTAACCAGCAAGTTACAGATCATGAATATTACCTCAAGACAGTTGTAGCGCCACACGTCACGCCTCAAAAGATCTTCGGGTGATCAGATGAGGGTAGGCGCTTGGGAGGGGGGAGGGGTTGGCAAGAGCGGGGTTCAGACAGTCGAAGAAAACGAATGAGAAGATACAACCCTTCTCGGGAACTTCTAGAGCAAGAATTGGAAAAGAGATTAGGCAGAAGAGGGAAGTGATGAGGCTGAGATGGACCAGAGCGTGGAGATGGCCTTGTTGCCGCAGGCGGTGAGGTGGCGGAGCTTTCCCGCCAAATCTACATCATCGGCTTTGATGCTTCGATCAACGCGACATCAAAAAGGTTATATCAAAGGTTATATATAGAAAATTCTCTTGTACAAAGTAAGTTTTACCATCTTCAAATACCCTTGAAAAACATCTAAAACGAATATTCAAAAAGATTACCAAAAAGATATGACAAAGCCGCTTCAGTGGACTGTTCTTGTGGATCATTAGCATTTTTGGAATACGATGATATATATCTTTATGAGCTGTTCCTCTATAATAGACCTGTTTCTATTCTTGTATCACAACATATATCTCCAATGACACTTGATCCATAGATCTGGTTCTATCTAGTACTATTGCACCACAAAGGGTAAATCAACTGCTATAAATGGGTACCTTGGACAATGATTTAAGCTCCCTACCTAAACCATTCATGGATAGATTCCAACGATTGCCAAAATCTTAGTCATCCCAACGTCACATGCGAATGAGATTCTTTTGATCATTACGCTCATCCTTTACTATACTACGAAATGTTGCAATGTACACTCCTTTGTAGTAGACTTTGGGTGATACTTGAACCCAATTGTGTAATTTCTTCTACTCCATTGTTCTCTTATTTTTTTTTATATATATTTTTTATATTTTTATATTTTTATATTTTTTTGCTGCAGGAAGCCATTCTATCCCTCTACTGCTGCCCACCACGACTAACATTTAAAAATGACTTGTTGTTTGTCCCGGAAGGAACCAAGTTATTGGAAGCGTTTACCTTCGTGCACGAAAGGCACCCTTAGATGACTAAAATAGGCCAATATCCATTGATAACTGTCCTTTGTCTAGGAGCTCATCTGACCGAGAAATCAATGAACAACTTCCCCAGCAAATGCCTGATTTTTCTAGAAATTTGATATCGCTGGTAGTTCTAGAAACGAGCGGTACTGAACTTAATCTTGACCTTGTTATAAATGTCATAGATAAAGTTCAACATCCCATTTTCAATAGAAGTGGTCGTTGAGTGGGTTAAAGTTTAGAATCGGTAGAGATCGCACAACTATTGTGATCTGAAACCAGAACTATATAACAAAACCCGCAATACTCCTGGGTATCTGTCTCCCCTACTAGTCACCTACTCATACTATATGACTCTACCTTCGGCAGTATTTCCTTTTCGGGATATCCATCTATCGAATACACTGACATAATCACTAGCTTTATTCTCTTAACAGCGTTATGCACTGTTTCTTTGGGTGTTATCCACCTATGGCTCAACACATGCCAGATTTCCCGGTCCCAAACGGTCATATCCAATCCGTAGACCCCATAATGGCCAGAAAGAAAAAGCCTTGGAAAGAGGGTCAAAAAGAGGCCCAGAAGAGGTCAATATCTGGGGGTGGATGATATAGTATAGTGGATAAAATGTTTTGAGTGATCAGGGGGCATTAACCCTATCATATTAACCTATAAAGTATCTAGGTAGTATATGGATAGTTCCTAGTAAGTTCAAGTTTATATTGAGTCTATGTTGTATATTGATTGCCCCACTATAAATGACGTCATCTAAAGTAGATCTCAGGTTGACCCAATTCAATCCAAACTCCCTTTCTCCATGCAAAAAAGCAAAGGCAAAATAGAGAACCACTATGGCTATAAATTCACTGTCAAACACTCAAGTGACCACTCGCCAGATTCCCGAGTGGCACCATATACCGAACACTTCGATCCAATCCAAGCCACTCATGATATACCATGGAGCTTTCAATGCCACATCCACAGAGCTCGAGAAGCACCTGGAAGTAGTGGGCGAGGTTGCTCCTCAATGGGTATATAGCATGTACAGCCAAACCCACTTCCACTCCACAACGCATGAGGTGCTCGGGGTCATTTTAGGGAGCGCGCGTCTCTGTTTTGGAGGCGAGGGGAACCCCGAGCGATTTGAGCCGACGGTGCAGCGTGGCGATTTAATCATTGTGCCTGCGGGGGTGGGTCATCGACTCTTAGAGGACCTGCACGGGAACCAGGAAGAGTTCCAAATGGTTGGCGCATATCCACACGGAAAACAGTGGGATATGTGTTATGGAAAGCCAGAAGAGAAAGCAAAGGTGCAGAGAATCAAGGATGTGGCTTGGTTTCGCCAAGATCCGTTGTATGGCGTTGACGGTCCTGCTTTGCATGTCTAGCTAAAAGTTGCGCATGCGCGAAATCAAGTCTCGCTTGAATGGTATATTTAATCAACAGCCAGAAGATTCATGAAACACAACAAGACCGGAAAATCACTGTGTTACTCTTTCGACAAGCCTAGGAGTGTGTTAGAAAATGGAGTGAGTATGCCAATTATAGACAAGGGGATTTACCTGAGAACACTAATGGAAAACGTCATGAGCCAAGCCAGGAGTGCAACCAGCAATACGGAAGCAAGTGCCTTTTGTCGTGTACATATACCATCATTTCGAGGATCGATGGTTTGATTGACTTCCGCTTCGGTGCAGGATCCTGTCACCTCGGATAGTGAAGCAAATGCCAAACTAAGATTGGCGGAATCGAAGACAATGAAGAAGATATCCAGGAGGAGGAGACGTGCTTTAGCCGAGGGAGAACGCAAACCCAAGGGCTTTGACGTGTATTCATCAAAGGTGATGTATAAGAGGTAAACCAGGGCGACTGCATCGACGATGATCGCCATCAATGCAGATGGGCCTTGTGGGTGATGCCCTTGATCAGCCATGTGCTGAATTGATCCACCCAGAGCCAGTGCAGAGAGTGAGAAGCACCAAACAGTCATTCGAAGAATCAGCGGCACGATCGGGCTTCGCAGAAGGGTCTTCCTGAAACGCGTGATCCAGATATCCCTTCGGCCTCTGCTGTGTAGCGGATATTCCGGACTATCGCCCTCCAGGTGCTTTCCTCGCCATGGTTGCAAGTAATCACCGTGATTCTCATTCAGCCATTCTGACGTGACCTGCTGTTCCTCTCTACCAGGTTCTCGGGGGTATTGGATGGTTCGTGAGAATGTCATCCAGCGCGATTCACGGTTGACGAGTGGTGACTCATCCTCAAATAGGCCGTTAGTAGTCGCGTGATTAGGTTGCGGCTTCGACGATGAGTAGGGCGAGTGGTTGTGCTGAGCGACAAATGCGTCATTTGGTTGTGAAGGGAGTAAGCGATCGGTTGCAGTAGCTTCATCTTCGTCCTCCTCGGGCTCATCGACCGACCGGATCCAGGCTACAAGGACTTGTTATTAGTGATTGATCGTCGAATCGAGCTTTAAATGCGACCATACCAGGTAGAGATCGTAAGACGGAGCGTTGAGAGTACGCGGTTTCTTCCGCTGTCTGACCGTCTGTACGCGCAAGTACTGAATCGGAGGTTTTGTTGCGGACAGCAGACTCGGTATCGACGCTAAGAGAGCCTGGCAGCGGTGATGACTCTGGGATGGGTGGAAACTTCTCTGCCAGCCTCTCACCAAAGACACGCCCTGGAGCGCTGTCTTTGGGGCTGTCCATGATACAGAGAAATTAAAACCTGAAACTCGGGAGCCGCGGGAAACTTCAAACCAACAGTTTGCCCGCGAATCCCCAATTGCTGATCAATGAGGAAGTATGGTTGTTCAGGGATGGCCTCCCTAAGACGAAACTGTACGCGGACCTCGGGAATGACGTCTCGATTTGTCCAACCCGTGGACCTGGACCTGCTTTGCTCCCGCATCCCTTTTTCACCCACATGAAAAACAAAATTCAAGTTTCAACGGAGTATTTATTGTGAAAGTTTTCTATTTTCTTTTATCTTGATCTATTTGATATCTATTATCTTCCCCGCGATCAAGCGATTGTCGATTTCCGATTTGTCAATTTGTCTCAGACATCCTCCACAATGCGCCTTTTCCTAATTCCGATCTCGACAAAACGAGCTCTCATATATGCTCGACCCCTTAACAAGGATTTAGCGAAAGAGCTTTCAATTCTTGATAGGGTTACAACAAAGGCGGCTGAAACATGGGCGAAGTGGGAGGAAGCCGACAAAGGATGGAAGATGCACCTTGTTCGCTGGGGCAATCGAGTTCAGCAACGGATACCATACGAAGAATGGGCCCTCAAAAGCATCCCTTCACTCAAAACACAATTGCGAGTTAATGGAGATCATGGAAAGACCAAGGTGGATGTGCTGTTCCCCGGTAACGCGGTGCGGTTGGAGCGAATCCAGCAAGTGGTGCGCACGATCGCCACGGAGAGGCAGGAAATTCATCGAAACAGGATGATGTGGAGCTTGATTGCTGCGCCAATTACAGCACCGTTTGGGTTGATACCAGTGTATGTGAATGCCACGAGTTTTCCCCGGTGATATGATATTCTAATGAAGACCAGGGTTCCGAATATTCCCTTTTTCTATTTGGCATACCGGGGCTGGTCCCACTGGCGCGGTTAGTTTGATATTCCTAACGGACCTGGTTCATGAAGCTGACGATAATACACAGCATTGAATGGCTCAAGACATCTAGAATTCCTCGTCGAGAAGAGTCTCCTCAACCCCATCTCATCCCCGGAGCTTGAACAGCTATATGCCAAACGCGCATCGCAAAAAATCGAAGGTAGCACGACCGAGACGTCATATTCTGAGGTTGCCGAGGACATAGAGCAGAGTGAGGACCGGGTCTTGTTGAAGATGTCTGATGCCAGGAAGTTGGCTACGATCCTGGATGCACCAGAGCTTGCATTGGAAGCTGAACGAGCGATCATCCAAGTCCGTGAACAGCTCGAGGCTGTAGGGAAGGCTAAGCAAAATACGAAAGACGAGAAGAAGGATTCATAATGAGGATTCAATCACTATATTCTGGGGAAAGGGGGCATCGAGCTCCTCTACTCTACAGTGAAGGGGATCATGTAACATAATGCAAGGAACACATCGAATTTTTATAGATAACCATATAGATGATAATTATTCTGAACATTTGAATATGACGCTATGCTCCGTACACAGAAAGATAATTACATTGTGAGTCCAATGACCTCAGAGCCCCTGACGGAAGTAGGTAAATCCGAGTCTCTCCCCCCATTGTGCCCACCTCATCCTCCACGCCCTTCATCGGAGCTCCATACATCATGGCTACTAAAAAGATTGAGCAATGGGAGATTGAGCGATATTGGGAGATTTTCGCCTCATTATCAAATGGCCAAAAACACCTCAACAGCTCCCAAGCCGCCTCCGTGCTGAGGAACAGCCGGCTGCGCGATGATCAGCTCGAGAAGGTCTGGGACATTGCCGATGTCGACGGAGACGGGGAGTTGGATTTCGAGGAGTTCTGTGTTGCGATGCGCTTAGTCTTCGACCTGGTCAACGGCGTAAGTGATCTATCATCCCAAATCACCACCAAATCGTTCTAACACAACGTCTTATCTGTACAGGAACTACAAGATGTCCCAAATGTCCTACCAGATTGGCTAGTCCCAGAGTCAAAGTCACATCTCGTCCATGCGACCCGCGCACTAAGCAGTGGACAAGAACAATTTGAGCGGATAGAAGACGAGGACGACTCGCTTGGTCTGAAGGACGGCTTTGATTGGTATATGAAGCCCGACGACAAGAACAAGTACACCGAGATCTACGACGCCAACCGGAACGCGCGCGGCCAAGTTGAATGTGAGTAACCAGTACAGCGCGCACAGCGCACTCGGAGAAATACCCCGCTGACCATCTCCCAGTCCAACAATTACAACCACTCTACGAATCACTCGACGTCCCCGACACCGATGTCCGCTCCGCCTGGAACCTGGTCAATCCCTCCGCATCGCCCGCAATCAACAAAGATGCAACACTTGCCTTCCTGCACATCCTGAACTTCCGCCACGAGGGTTTCCGCATCCCACGCACCATCCCCGCATCCCTGCGCGCCTCATTCGAGCACAACCAAATCGACTACCAAGTTGACAAGGCACGACCCGCACAGCGCTACGGCGCAGACGGCGATACGGAAACACGGACAGGCCGGAAGGCCAAGTTCGGCGATACTTACCTCGGCCGTCTGGGTGTTGGCGGCAAGGGCTCATACCAGCCCAAGGGAACAGATTTCAGCGACACGATCCAGGACGAGGAGTGGGAGAAGGTACGACTGCGCCGTGAGCTTGCGGAGTTGGAGAAGAAGCTGAGCTCCGCCAATAAAGCCTCCGACTCTAGACGGGATGGCCCGCGCCATGATGGCCGGCCCAACTGGGTTCTCATTAAGAAGGAAGCGCTTTCGCTCTTGGAGTATAAGGAGCGGGAGTTGCGGGAGTTGCGTGAGGGTACTGGCCGTGCTAAGGATGGTCAGGATTTGGAGCGACTTCGGGAGGATGTCAAGGCTGTTGGGGAACAGGTGGACGGCCTGAAGAGCCATATGGCCCAACGGCATAGTGTCCTTTCAGACCTCCGGAGCCAGATAGAGGACGAGAAAGCTCGGCGGTAATTTATTCCTGTATCAATATGGACTAGCGGACCCGTTGGCCTATGTTTTTGGGGTTTTTTTTTGGTTTCTTTCTTTCTTTCCATGGCCCCTTTCGCTGCATATATGTCCTGCCTTCTTGATTCTCGCGACTATCATGTACAGCCATTTTCTTGTTAGGGAGCTTCAGGCGTCAAATGGATATTGCATTTTATTTCTGAGTGTAAGAGATGAAATAATCCAACATACAATCCATGGATAGCGAGACATCATGGTTCTACCTATCCGCAAATTGACCCCATTGTGATTATTTCATAAAACATAGTTAATATTATGGCACCTGCGCCTGTGCCCCGTGCTCGCCACACTGATTGCTCCGTCATCAGTAGGCACGATCAGTATCTCGTCTGAGACATCCAGCCGCTCGTCAACCTGAACTGGAGGACCACGCAGCATACAGCGAAAGGCGCTTTAATTCAAAAATGAAGTCAAAACGTAAACGGAAAGAAAATAACAACTCCGCACTGGTTCCTCAGTCCTAGTTATAAATACTTACTACCGAGAACTTATGGAGAAATGTACTTCATTTGTGCCTCAGACGGATGTGTCTTAGTTCTGTGTCTTATGTACACACTGTGCATAATCCCTGTTTTCTATGTTACATATTTTCATGCCACTGGTAGTAGCCTCTTATAGGGAGGTCGGCTTCCGGGCGTTTGGGAATTCCATGGCATTGGTTCGTCTAATGATGAATGATGAACCAGTAACATTCGGGTCTTCAGGAATGAAATTATACGGGAAGCCGGAGTTGAAGGGTTTGACACTCTAGATATTCGATTTGCTCCTAAGTCAGTTTGAGGCCTAGGGCCTAGATGTTATCCTTGAGGTGCTCGACCTTACGGCCGCCGATTAGAGGGAACATATTACCAGCCTTAGATATAACGTAGGCTAGTACGATAGAGGTAATAGAACCGATACCGTGCTCGGATACCACTTTTTCTAGAGCCTCGCTAACTTTAATCTCTTCTTCGGTCTAGTAGGGAGATCGGCCGCTAAAGGCACGTGGCCCTTCACCAGTAGTCTTATAGCGCTCGAGCTCGGCTTTAGACTAGAATTTACCTCTACTAAGAATATCCCAGCTATTTTTATATAGGTTAGAAATTGGGCATTAAAATTCAAGGGACAATTAGATACTTATAGTATAAGAGCTATACCGAATTCGCGGGCTATAGAAATAATAATATTACGCTTAAAGTCGCGGTTAATAACGTTCTAACGTCCTTAGTAGATACTAAAGGGAGTTTTTCTATAGTCGATAGCGTAGGTATTAGCGGCGGATATAATCTAGGTAGGGGTATCTAATACTCCTAGGTATAGTACCTTACCCTATGTTAAAAGATACTCTACAAGTCAGGGTAGGTGCCTGTCAATCAGGTAGGAGAAGGTAACAAGATAGGTGGTTCCAAAAGTCAAAGACTGTTTCTTGAGGAGCCGTCAGACTTGGATACAGTATCCTATGTTGCGGCAGGGCTGAATGTTGGATCTCGACCTTCCTTCTCCGAGATCGACTGTTTGAGATAACATCTAGGGATCTGAATATTCCCTATTTTTTTTAGAATGGAGAAAGTACCATCAGTGCCGCTACTGTACTTTCATTCTCAATCTTGATAAGTGACTATCTTATGAAAGCCCAACTCCATTCCCCCACCGTCTTCCTCCATTCCTGAAACATGTTCTTCATGAGATATTTCCGCACCATGGAGCCATAGTAAAGCCGCGATGTGGGGATAGGGAAGATCCATTATAGAGTGGACAAGGCTCATTCAATAGTGCTGTGACATGCAAGTCACTTCATAGGCGCCTTCACTGCTGAATGAAAAAGGTTCAGCCCTGTAAAGGATCGCCCCTGTCCCCTCATTACGGCTTCATCTATGTCCCTACGACAAGAAGGTGCCTCTGAAGGAACCACGGTCGATCACTCGGGCTAGGAGAGGCCGAGGGTTGCCACAACCCTTTCGCCATCATTGCACTTCATTTTGGAGTCATAGTGGACGGCGCCAATTATGGCTTCTATGGTGGTAGCCATAACATTCCTTCTAGCCACAAGGCCCCACTGGCCCGGATTCTTCATTATGAAGGGGTCAAGACCTAGGGTAATGCCTTGGTCATTTAGGTTGTTATTAGAGGCCACCTTGGTGATGGCGTTCTGGATCTCTTCTGTTGATAATGGTCAACACACGTGCAAAATAGTAATTTATAAGAGGGTCTCTACCGGTGATTTATTTCTGTCTCGGCCCTGGTCAACGAGAATTTGGCGGAGGGTCGCGTCGCTAGCCAAGGCGAGAACCTTATTGCCGCCTGGATTGAATAGACTAGAGCCTTGAAGAGCCTCGCGAATCAGAGCTCGGTTGGTAAAGCAGTAGGTTCGCTGGAGAACCGAATCCTTAAAGGCCTCGATTTCCTCGTCCGACGGGAGGGGCATAAATATAACTATGGCGGAGATTCGAAATTGGTCAATATGCTGACGATGATAATATGGCGGTTTATTGTGTCAGAAACAATGGATCAAATGGAAAATAACAGAAAGACGAGGAGGGGGGGGGGGAGGATATTTATAAGGAATGAAAGGAAGGAAACTGAGAGACAAGTCAGGTTTGCGCAGCCCGATAAGATGACTGGGAATGGCATTGGGCTTGAACTGTGCGCAGCTTCACTTTCCTGTTGGCTAAACCCCAAAACCAAGTCATAGGGTATATATACATGCACGTTGTCTGTCCATAACCGCCTGCAGATGCATGCATTTGTACCCAAATATTCAGCTCGTGGCAGATTGTTACATGTATAGTATTACGCGTCAGCGGTCTGGCACGACCCTTTGCGAGACAATACTTACCTACGACACTTAACCACAGTCCTAAGAACCACATTGATCCGCATCTTATCAGCTTTCAGGACAGTGGCCACCACGACTCTAGAAATAGAAGCACATGTCTTGCCAACGCACCTCCGCCTCCGCCACCGAGCGCAGAACACCATCGCAAACCTTCGCACTCTACCGCGAGATCATCCTATTTAGGAGGCACTACGGCGAGCCTAGAAACGTAGGAACAATGTCGGATCGTACGCTCGTTTCCTACTAGCGGAAGCCCTAAAGACTATAGATCTAGTAAGATTAGATAAACTAGAGACAATCGACCCACGACTGCTACCGCCATAGCGAGCCGAGTCCTTTACGGAGATTGAGATCGGGTCAGACAGAGAGATAGCTAGAGAACGGGCGGAGACTACGCGGTCTACATCCGCTATCGTGGTCTACTCTGATACTTTAGGACGTAAAGGCCACCTAGGCGCTGCTGTCGTTGCTCTAGACAACAACCTAGAGGTCATCGAGTCTTAGTAGGTCTAGGTAGGACCTATAGACCGATAGTCGGTTTAAGTAGCCTAGCTGATAGGT
This sequence comes from Penicillium hordei, assembly GCF_028827395.1. Classification (NCBI taxonomy): domain Eukaryota; kingdom Fungi; phylum Ascomycota; class Eurotiomycetes; order Eurotiales; family Aspergillaceae; genus Penicillium; species Penicillium hordei. The sequence continues at coordinate 1,271,994 of NW_026623147.1, read as the reverse complement.
ACTTTTTACGCTATTAGTATAGTGTTCAAAATCAGCTATCAGCGGTTAAGAACGGAACGTAATAGAACAATAACGGCAATAATCCTCTACGATAGTAGATCAGCATTACAAGCAATCCAGAAACTAGGTACTAAATCAGGACAGCGCATCACCTACGCGATCCTCCCGGCAGCCGTAGAGGTTCAAGCAAAGGGAATCGCGCCCCGTCTCTAATGGATACCTGGATACTACGATAACCCGGGGAACGACGTAGCAGAGGGCTAGCTAAGGACGCGGTAAGCCTAGGCAAAACACATCCCTTCTATCCTCTGCTAACAAGGAAAAGGGCGCTTATCCGAGATACCACCCGCGCTTAGTAGGAGCGGGAATAGAAAGCATCTACTAAAGGCGGTCACCTACGAAAACTTGATAGCACTCTACCGGCGGCCTACACTAGGAGATTGTATGGGAATTTGTCTAGGGGCCGGGCGTACCTACTGATATAGCTACGTACGGGCCATAATTGGTTATCCACCTATGCCAAGACCTTCGGCTTCCGCGACAATGATCAGTGCGTATGCGGTGAACAAGAAACAGTCACCTACGTCCTAGTGGACTGCCCAAATCTGAGGGAAATCAGACGGAAGTTATGGAGTGAAGCTAGGGACGCGTTTAACAGCGTATCAAGTGTGCTGGGAGGCTCAACTGAAGGTAAGAGAGGTCGAAGTAAGTGAAATCTACTACTACTACGACTGTATTTTGTCATTGTACTGTGGCAGTGAAGATCCGGCATCGAGCCGTTGGTTTGTTTCTGCCCCGCCCCCACGTCTGACCTTTCCTTTCAGCGATTTGTCCTCTATTGCTTCTAAACCTAGTCCTCTTCTTATCCCCCCGAGTCTCGCATCTTCATGGGTCAAGAATCTTCAACGTTGATCTTCTTTCAACGGGCTCTAGCAATTGCTCTTACGGTCACTGCGTGCCGTCAACTCGGAACATTATACACACCCTTGTCTCTCTTCCTGCCCTCCAATCTTCTAACGGATGCGGTCGATTCACTGATTGCTACTGTGGTCGCAACGGCTACGCTCTTCTTTACATGGCACATCGCGGGGCCGTTGACAACAGACTCTTCTACTTTTTCCACCACAAGTCTGAATTTCTCGCGTTCTATTCTCGCCAGTATTGTTCTTGTATTCACATTATGCGGAGACTCCCTTTTCAAAAGAGCCAGTGTGGCCTTAGCTGTCGGGGCATGCTGGACTATCGGGTGGAAGATCACATTGGCTGAGCAGCGGAACTCCTATTGGCAGTTTTTGAAACAGGCGCTGATTTTGAAGTTGTTGGATCTATGGCAGAAAGGCAATTTTTGAGCCTTCATTTTTACTCGGTCTGCTTGGTCCTTGGTTCAAAAGGGCTTTGTTGGGCTCTTTTGCTTCTTAGCATAGCATTTTGGAGTGATGCACTATCCAGGAATTCATCAAGCTACCACCTTCACATTAGCTTGTTACTTTAGCAAATGACATAGTGCTTGACAGAACTATGTAACCCACCTGGGCTTATTCTTTCTGGTGATTGCCGTTTATGACAATCAGTGCTGTGGCCTTTTCACCGGATGGCACGCAGGTCGCGTCAGGCTCTTTTGACAAAACCATCAAGCTTTGGGATACCGTTACGGGTGACCTTCAGAAGACACTAAAAGGACATTCAAAATCAGTCAACACTGTGGCTTTTTCACCGGATGGCACGTAGATCGCATCTAGTTCTAGTGACAAAACCATCAAGCTTTGGGATATTGACGAGACTCTCAAAACCTCAAAGTTTCTTGGGCGTCATTTTATTAGCCGATTTAAGCTCCAATCACGGGAAAAAAAAAAAAAAAAAGACATCAGAGCCAGTGTATAACCTAAGATACCACATGAAAAGTGCTCTCGGCTATTTAAGTCCTTTGCCCTCCAATTGAAGATGGTTTGCGGTTGACTGCCCGAAGATTTGAAGCTTTCTGGTCCTCGCGGCCTGACAGTCTGGTCGGTGTAAGGACAGAGGCCGGATCCACTGCTGCATCGTCGACTGCTTAGACAGGAAAACTTTCATTGATCAAGTAAGGTTTTCCAAGAATTCCGGTGTAGCCATGATGTCGGTGTCGGCATCTGAAACAAGCGGCTCCATCTCACCATATCCACAATCCTCGTCAATATAGCCCACGATAGGGATAGATGCCGAGCCTAAAGTAGCAGAAACATCTCTAATCACTATAGAATTAGCCTCCGTGCCTAGCTCGGGAGAATCGATGAATTCGTGTATGACCAGTTTAGGCCAGGGCTCAGCGGGAATTGATACTTCGTAATACCAAGTTAGCGAAATTAATAATACTTCTAGAAGATTTCTCACCGAAGGCTTCACGCGTACTGTTTGTAGAAAGGCTCATACTGACTGAAGCGAGAAGAAGAGGCGGAAAAAATTACTTATTAATTGATACAGGGCAAGGCTCAGGACTGTAATTAAGTTCGAAGACCGAATTCAATTCTTGACTGCTGTTATCGGGTAAACAGCGTGCGAGGTACATGGCGTTATACCTTTGTCTGGCAGATTACGCCTTGTTCAACCTGCAGGCTGAGGTGGGCATGTTCGTCCAAGTCTCAACTTCAGACGACAGGATCGCTTTCGGCCTTGATCCATTGGACGAACACTCCTTCAGTAGCATCTGACAGAGACCTAAGACCCTGAAAGTTCTTCTAGGGGTTTCGAAAATGTATATATCAGATGCGTTGTGGAATTTCGACTTGCCGTGTGTCCAAGGCTGCCAGCTTGAATAGTCGCAAGTTCAGCAGAGACTGTGCAGTGTGTAGCTGGGAGAGGACTTCGGAAGCTGGCGAAAACCGCACGATATTGTTGGCTAAGAGTGGCTATTTCTTTAGCGGCTTCCGCGCATAGGAGTATTGCTTTTTTTCGCAGCAAAGGAAGGAAGAGCGGAAAATGTAATCCGCTCATGCGTGAGATAACCTTGAAATATCTTCTTAGTACATAAGGCAAAGCAAAGGAATGCTGCCCCACTAGAAGCTCTCCGCCCCGCTCCACCACCCCACAGAGGCTAGTCCTGGTTGCGGAATACACATTCCGCAACACCCTTGAAAATATTTATAGAGTGGTATTTCCCCGAAACTACAGACAATTCACAAAGGCAAAAAATTTATCATGTCCCACCTTCAATATTTCTCCTATAAGGGCGTTGGCGAGAGGAATCGCCAGAACTTCAAGTACAGCCAAGCTGTTAGAATCGGAGACCGGATCGAGTGCGCAGGCCAAGGTGAGCAATCAGCCTGACTGTATCGCAGGCTTTGTTTGCTGACCTCGCCGGTTATAGGTGGTTGGAACCGTGAGACTGGCGAGTTTTACCGGGAAATCAATGAACAAATCGACCAAGCGTTCGCCAATGTCGAGCATAACCTGAAGGATGCTGGCGGTGAAGGCTGGAACCAGGTTTTCCGCGTCAACTCGTACCATGTGCCTATCAATGATGAGGCATTAGCAGCTATGGTGCGAAACTTTGAGAAGTACATGCCCGGGCATCAGCCAATCTGGACTTGTGTCGGGGTTACTCGTCTTGGTGAGGATGATATGCGTGTGGAAATTGAGGTCGTTGCCCATGTACCTAACTAACCAGAATACTCCCCGAGGAGAAACTGGAAAAAGATCCGTGATAATAATCTGAATATAAGAAAAGAAAACAAAACAAAACATGAAGACCGTTAACTTTGAAAAGGCGTTCAAATTTGCTGTTTGCTACGTTGGAGCAAATTATATTCCTTCCTTTAAGGACTAGGAGAGCAGAGGCTTTTACATATAATCCAACTCGTCGTACTATATGCATGTATTATAATAAAAGAGATGTAGAGTGCCATAGTTCACTCAAATCTGGTACGTGGAAACAGAATGTAGCACTTCGTAGGGTTGGGTCTCATTGTCGCAGAAGGGACATTCATCTCCCTGCATAGTGCGGAATGGCCGTATGCACCAGTGATGTTTGACAAGAGCCATTCAGATGCCTGGAAGATTGTCACCGATGCTGTCCATCAAGAAGGGGGAAGATTATGTTCCAGCCATGGAATCTTGGTATGCCTTCACAATACAATGATGCAGGTAACAAGTAATATTAAAGTGGCTAAGTTTAGGCCGAATCCAGAACGACAACATGCCTATGCTCAAGGAGTATAACTATCCTGTTTTTGCCCCTTCGAAGATCAAGGCCAAGGGAGAGAAATTCCGAGTATTGGATGGAACACCGGTATCCTTGGGCATCACAAATCACCTTTGAAAGGCCAGATGGCTGATGTTATCAAAAGGGACACACTGAAAACATTACCGAGATCGAAAACGTGAAAGATATTGTGGAGCAGTATAGAACCTCATGTGTTCTAGCAATGGACGCAGGCTTTGATGGGATTGAATTACTCTCCCAGGGGTAAGAGCATCTTTCTTATGATCATATAAAAAAAGGGTTAAACTAATAAATCTCAGTAGTGGCTATCTTTTGCACAACTCCCTTCGCAGGTATGTCGCAATGCCCTTTTGCAGCGTGAGTTGAACTCTTACATGCATTAGTCACTCCAACGCTCGAGCCGATAGATATGCAGCATCGGTGGAAAACCGATGCCGATTCCTCTTAGAGGTACTCGATGCTATCACGTCTGTTTGTGGCCGGCGGGCTGTGGGAATCAAGATATGCCCATCCGACGACTACAATGATACGATGGTTAGCTATGAAGAGTTGACAGAAGCCTACACATGTTATATTCAGGAGTTGATGAAGCGCAATCTTGGCTTCATTAATCTTTCTCACAGGGGGTGTGATGTTGGCAGAAACCAAGATGATTATTTCAAATCAAACCCTAGGCCGGAAGACAAGGCGCTGCCAGCGAAGTAAGAGCCACTGAAAGAGTTTGGGAAAATGATTAAATACCCCGGAAGTAAGACCATGTTGATGGTGAACCACGAGTATACCTTCGGGGAGGCGGAAGACCTCATCAAGTTAGTTCAGATTGACCTCGCCCAGTTTGCACGGCCATTCATCTACAATCCGGTTTGTGATCCTGTCCGTTCCATTTCCATGTAGTAGTTTCAATCAGCTTATTCGAGTTTACCAACCGGATTTGGTGACCCGCTTGGTATCTGGAATCCCTCTGGCTTCCAATGACCGAGGTGGGATGGTCAACTATGGACCTTACCAGGACCCAAATGAGAACTACAATGACTGGCCTCGGGCAATTTGACGGAGCACATATATTGAGATGACGATCTGTGATTGAGAGCCAAAAACTACCCGTGAGATGTAAATGTCAGGCCTGTAGGAAACCTCAGGGGAAAGGTCTATCAAACGGCAGAATATTATGCCTATGGAGCTTAAGGCATAAAATGGATATTCTTTGAATTTTTATTTCTGATTAGTGTAAGAACATCGAAATAATTTGACACCTGGTACAATAGCAAAGATGTCTCGTAGTCTAGGTATCTACCTGACTAGGAAACGCGAACGGTAGCAATCGATACACGAACAATTCACCCATCCCACCGTGTATGCCAACACCAAGCAAAGCAGCCAGCCGACCATAGATATTGTTACAATCCAGTAACCACTGGACATCCAGTGTGTAGCTTGGATGGAAGAAAAGAGATAAAGTAAACAGCCATTTGAACACCTCAAGAAAGGATGCTCTCACCAGAATCGCGCTTCGTTTCAACTGCAACAAACGCAGCTCCTTTCGTATCCAACCCCTTCTCAGCACGGAGATAGGCCTCTTCCGAACGATCTGTCAAGATATCGAGATCTTCATTTGACAAAATCGACGCAGGGTCAGCGCCAACCTCGAACCGCTCGAACTCGTTCTCGCCAAGAGCCCTGCGCAGTTCATCGATATCTTGAGAATTCGCACTAGAGTCAAGCAAAGAGCGGAATTTGCCTTTTTGAATGACTAGACGTTCAAGGCGACGCTTGGAATCCGCTTTCTCAAGGAGTGTCTGCTCAACGGTACCCTTCGTTGCCAATCTGTAGATAATCACTGGCTTGGTCTGACCAATGCGGTGGGCTCGATCCTGAGCCTGCAGATCCTGTTGGGGGTTCCAGTCAGAATCGAAGATGATCACGGTGTCGGCGGAGGTGAGATTGATTCCTTGACCACCAGCTCGGGTGCTTAGGAGGAAGAGCTTGTGACTCTTCTTGGTATTAAAGTTTTTAATTTGAGCCTGGCGTTCTGCCTGTGCAATGGCACCGTCGATTCGGCAGCACTCCCAGGAGCGGAGTGTCATTGCCCACTCTTCGATGATATCAAGCTGGGTTTTGAATTGAGAGAAAATTAAAATCTTGTGGCCCTTCTTAAGCAAACACGAGACCAAGCGGTCCAACAGGAGCATTTTTCCAGAAGCAGAGACGAGTGTTTCGTCTACGGTAGAGGACTCATCCATCCACGGCCAATAGAAATTGTGCGGAGAGTTGCAGGCAAGGCGAGCCTGTAGGACCGGGTTTTGCATCTTCTTTTGGCCAATCTCTTTCTCTGCAAGAACAATATTAGCAAATGGGCTAGAAAATGTGACTTGAAAGTGACATACTGGCAAGCTTCAGATTCGCAGCCTGCTGCATCTCTTCGAGCTCAGCATCGCTGGGCTCGAGCATCTTCTCTTCTTCTTCAATTCCGAGCTCGAGTTTGCGAAGGTGCTTATCAAATTCTCCATCACTTAGGTCATTGTAACTCTGGCGCGTGCTGCGTCGGCGTCGGCGGCTAGAATTATTTCCATTGCTAGCTGGCGTGGATGCCCCGCTAGATCTGGCACTCTTGATCGGCATTGCATCGTCATTGCCATTCCGTTTGCGCTTCATACTTTGCGAGCGCGTAGAGCTGCCGCTCTTACTCTCCAGACGCTCCAGGGCCTTATCCTCAAGGTACTGACGTCCTGTGCCATTTATGATCTCTCGGTAGAGATCTTTCTGCTCGGTGGTCAGAGGAGCATAAAGAATGTACTCCCGCTTCTTGGGAAGGGTGTTTTCAACGTCTGTTTTGAGCCGTCGTAGAAGAAAGGGCTTTAGGATGGCGTGCATGCTGGTAACCAAGTTGCGCTTGCGCTTTTCAACGAGCTCTGCCTGGCCTTTGTTGTCAAGAACGGAAGAGAAATCAAACCATCCTTCGAACGAGTTGAGGTCATTGAAAACCTCAGGAAGCAGGAAATGTAGAAGTGACCACAACTCCGAGATGTTGTTTTGGAGGGGTGTTCCAGTTATTAGCAGACGATTGGCCGAGTTATAGGTCAAGAGTTCTTTGACAAGCTTGCAATTCATGTTTTTCAGGCGATGTCCCTCATCCTATAGATCGGTTAGCGTCTTGTAAATAAAAAAGAACTGAAGCAAACGTACAACGACAATGTAGCGCCATTGATATTGACTCAAGAACTTCCGGTCATTCATGCATATCTCGTAGGATGTGCACACAACTGGGAAGTCCATGTCTCCCTGGTTTTTCATCTTCATATGCCTTTGACGCATGGCGGCGCGGTCATCCTTTGAGCCATGATACAAGACTGTTTTTATTCCCGGGGTCCATCGGGCGAACTCATCCACCCAATTGCTCACCGTACTCAGCGGTGCTGCGATCAAGAATGGACCTGAGACATTCTTCTCCTTGAGGAAAGCAATCATGGAGATTGCCTGAACAGTCTTTCCAAGGCCCATCTCATCGGCAAGGATACCACAAAGCCCATTCATCCATAAAGTCTTGAGCCATTCAAGGCCCTCCAGCTGGTATGTTCTCATTTTGCCCCCACTCACAAGTGTCGGCTGCTGTGTCGCGACCAAGTCCTGATCACCAATTGTTGTGGGGTTTGCTTCGTAGTCGTCTGCAGCCTGCTCAAGTGCTTGTTGCACAGAGGGGTTGTCTTTGGTTACCTCCACATCAGCCTTCTTGAAGTAACTGGAGATAGAGTTGCCATTGGCGGCGGCTGCCCGCTTAGGCCGACCTCTGGTCGATCCTGTAGCCTTTCCGCCGGCGTTTGTGTTCTCATCTGTTGCATCTTGGTTCGGCCGAGTACGAGTGGCTCGGCGAGCAGGTTCGGGAGGCGACTTGGTTTTCTTCTGGGTCGCAGCAGTCTGTTCACGGTGCTTGATGGCTGCCAGGCGTGCGTCCTCCTGCTGTTTCTTCATTTTCTCTGACATGATAGCAACAAAGACCTGCAGGTACGAGAAGACATCAGACCACTGTAATCAGATAAGACGAGGATGGACTGGAGGCGTACCGAGCTGGTTTTCAATAGGTGCATCAAGGCCTTGGCCTTGCTGTCCATTTCCTCGACATCTTCTGAATCGGCCAAATCTTCCTTGGGGTTTTCATCTTTATCTTGAGTCGACTTCGAGTCCTCAGCCTCAGTCGGGTCCGTGAGTGGCGACGAAGGAATCACCGACTCAGGTGCCACAGTCCCTGCACGGGAATCCGTGGGAGTGGCGGTGTCTTCAATGGACATTTTTTTCTGCTAGAATTGAGTAACAAAGTAGAAAGAGTGAATGACCTAAAGCGAGTACCAGATGGATGGAAATGGTACGTCATTCGCAGGGGTGAAGAAGTTTTCGCGACGTCAAGTTTCGCGAGGGGCGAGGGGTAAGCGAATGTAATGTCAGAGACTGGGTGTACACGAGTTTCTAACAAATAGACAATCGTAGTTCAAAGTAACGCTGCCCAAAATTGGACGTTGGTTTGTGATATATCGGAGATCGAAGTAAGAGCGCGTCTTTGACGTGGCATTTTCGCGTTCGACGCACGGACCAGGCTTAAATTGGACACCCCTGAAACTACAACTCGGAGTTGACTTCAAAATCATTCAAAACTACCAAACATTAATAATATACAACAAATCTTGCAAGTCAATATGAAGGACATAGTCTCAAATTCTCGAGTTCTTGATTGTTTCCCCAACAATTCTTCGTTGTATCCCTCTACTCCGAAGAGGAACAGCCATCCGTCGGCACCAGCATCACATCATCCATGGACATCTCAGTGATTGTGCTAATATCAGTGGAACTTGGTTGCTCATCAGGCTGCTCTTCATCGGGTTGCTCGGGCTCACTTTCCTCTGACATCACAATAGGCTCAAAGCGGACAAATTCATCCATGATGTGATCAACGTTCATGTTTGTCATTCCATGGTACGCCCGAGCGAAAAAGCTCGTAGGCATGTCTTCTCCGACGGCCTGGGTCAGCGGAAGCGTCTGAAGGTTTCCACGTGCGGGACTTATTCCAAGACCAACGCCATTAATTTGGAGGGTTGGCTGATAGTTGAACTGACGGTGCATTGCCTCGGCCTGCGCCTGTATTTTCTCAAGCTTGGCCTGCTGTATGCTTCGTTGATACTTGAGTTGGCTCTCCGTTGGGCTGAAACCTACCGAAGGCCGGCTTTCGGTGATGACTCTGCTGATAGGTTTGGCGGGTTTCTTGAAAGGCGGCTGGACGACACTTCCGTTCCGTGGCGCCTTAGATGGTGTTTCTTGTGGAAACTCCGGTGGGGGTGATTCTGGCATGACTGTCACTTGCCTCTGAGAGGATAATCCTTGTGGTATGACACCGGCTTGCTTGTATCGTTGGATCTGAGCGGCTTTGTGTGGACCGATATTCACCCTGACCATTCCACCCAGTCGGGGCTTTGTGGTGTCCCATGACGAGTCCGGTTTCCGTTCATAATACTTTCCCCAATCCATCATGGGACCCGTGTCATCAGTGTTGCGTTGAATTAAATCCTTTGGGTTCATTGTGCCGTTCATACATGTACCAATGCTTTGAATGAATGTACTCTTGGCACTACTGACTGGGTCCATTAAAGGATTTATTAGGGTATCGATCTCATTGGGAGGTGGAGTGAATCTCAGGTTGTCTTTCCATTCGAACTTGTCGGGTTCATGGGAGTCCTCGGATTCTTGCAGCACCACCAGGGTGTCTCCCCAATCGCCGGCATATCTTCGAGGTAGCCCGTGTTGGTGCAGGTACTGTCTGGCTTTCAAGACCTCGTGAGATTGGCACATCAAGAGGTCCGTGTACTCGGTGAGCAACAGGTTTCGATTGGTCTCTCGGGCGATCCTTTTGAGCACCAGTTGAGGTGGCGGCTTGAAACGCTTCAAGTCGCTGTTATCAATTCTCATGAGTACCATTCGCTGCTTGCGCCGCATTTGGTCCAGGCTTTTGTTCTCTCGTTCGATCTGTTTGTTGCGAATGCTTATGACCTGCATGAGCTGTGTTCGCTCATCTAGCCCAAGGCCAAGAAGGTCGCAAACACGTCTCCAGCTATGGTACTTCATTGTGTTTTCGAGGATTTCAACTTGCATGGCCTTGTGCAGATCTCTCCATTTTGGGTTGGGGATCTAAAACGCCGACTGACATCAGATTCGTTCAATCGTACTAACACGACAAAAGTCACGATATACTTACCGCATCAAGGAGCACCTGAGTCGCATCTGGCAGTGGATCGTCATCGCTATCCGGAGAGGTGACCATATCCTCGGTACTCGGAGGCGCATCCACACGACTCATGCGCGCCGTGTTTACGTTCCTCGCATACACCGGATTATCCATGTTGTTACTGGCGATGTAATTCTCCAGCTGACCCGTCGGGACTCGTTCTATCCCAGACGGAGGCGATGGAACGGTTGGTGTTAACCCAGCGTTGCGGAGAGGTGCAACGTCGCTTGTCTGCATGTGCTGTTGGCTGTCGCCAACGCTGCGACTCTGCGCGGAGGTGGTGGAATCACGACCTGGCTGTGATCTGCTCAAACTGGGGAATGCGGCTGGTGGCAGGCTGGGGTTGAATGGCACAGTGTTTGGCCTGCGCCTCTTTTGTGGGCGTGGTCTGCCTGATTCCCCAAGCTCGATGGAGTCGTCAAAGAAGTCATCGTATCCGTGGCGCAGCAAGGTCTGTGACGGTGTTTCATATTCATATTCGCCATATCGCACCGGCGCGCGGATACTGTCGCGCAGTTTCATGCCGCTCATTTTGGCGGCGCGTTGAGGTGAGGCGTGAGCTGTAGGGGAGGGACGATGAGTGATGCGTTTAATGGTAGCGTGGGTGCACCGATCGTAGATATGCTAGAAGGTCAATGGGAAGCATGTGCTTCATTGTAAGGGTGCGATGAGTGATCGTGGTGGGGTGGTCAGGAGATGGAAAGGTTGTTGAGTGAAATGAAGGAAGAGAGGAGAAGGGAGGACCGGGGTGGCTTTGAGGTCGCGCAAAGTCAGTGCAAGACTCGAGCTCTCAGATCGAAAAGGAAAACAAACGGTAGGCGCAAATTGAGTCGAGACGACAAGGCAAACACTGGGTCAGATGCTTAAGGGCATCCACCAACTTGCGCGCGTCTTGAGACTTGCCACATTCTGATATCGACCCCATCATCGATTTTTCTACACAAAATGTAGCCACATGCTATGTTGAACCTTTCCCATGTTTATGATCTTACGGATATGAAGATATAGAGGTGTAATGGCCAGTGGATGGCCAGTGGATGGCCTGAATGTTGGGAAGCTAGTAGAAACGAGCAACTGAAGCTGGGTATTTGCATGTAAGAACCATGAAGCAATAAAGCAGCGAAATAAAGCAGACAAAAGAAAAGGAGACAGCCACCCTACTCTAAACAATGTACAGATTCCCTTCTTTCCCTTTCATCATCCAGCATATGCGTCCTTCTCCCCATCTCCAGAACGTGACATTGCCATTGATAATTCAATGAAAGACACTTGCAAAAAACGACTTTGGTTCACTCTAGACCACGCGGTCTTGGAAGGGAGCATTCGGTTTTCGCGCACAGAAGGGATCCTCATTATCATCCCCATCCACGTCCATTTCACCCTCATCCATGACAAGATCATCATTTCTATGATCTTGAAAACTTCGCTTCTTCGCGAGCATTGGTGGCGCAGATGGGGGCGCAAGACTTGCAGCTCCACGAACAGTAAATTGTTTAGCACGCTCAACATCCCGCTTAGCAGAAAGAATGGACTCGAAAGCCGTGAGAATGTACTTCATGGTGTCCTCGATTGAGACACAAAAGCGACGCTGCTGGATCATGTGCGTAGCTTCAATCGACTGAATATTGAGCATGACCATGATGTAGGCAATGGCGACAGCGGCGGAACGTTCATTCCCGGATTCACAGAAGATGAGAACTTTCTTTTTCTGCTGTTGGTCATCTGAAACCGTTCCATCGGGTCCCACATCCACACCAGCCAGATGGTCGTTGATGCGGCGGATAGCGCGGGGGAATGCAGAAATTAGTTCCTGATTATCAAGGACATCGACCGTGTCGGCCATGATACCAGCTTCAGCCGCCGCCTTTTCGCCTGAGACAAGGCGTGCCAGGGCCGAGTGCCGACTTCGAATAGCAAGGAGTAGTGTGAACCCTTGGCTGCGAATGTAATCGGCATCACGTAGACATGATGAAGGGCCCAGAGATAAGAATGGAAGGATGGACTGGGCTTGGCGGCGCATATCGTAATTCCATTGCGAAGGGTTGAAGCGGCGGGTGAACCCGCCTAGATCGACGCGGTTGAAGAATCCGGGACAAACAAAATCTCCCTCTGCAAAGTGGTGGGAATCGCGGTTGAAATGTTTCGGGTCGACAATTACAATGTCATCGTTTCCCGAGAACCCGAAATAGCCTGCCCCAAGAGACCCGGTCGAGGGTGGATATCGTGGCGTAGATGTGTACTCTTGTGCGCGAACATAATGAGATTGCTCATTATGAGACATGGGCACTTCTCTTTGTGAATTACCGTTAAACATTGTGCTTTATGGGGGTTTCCACTCTGACGTCCGTGGTCCGTAACAATTCCAAGCTCTGCTGTATTGACTGATTGGCGCGAAGATCAAATACGTTGTAACTTCAAGCAAAAAGAAGGCACATGCATAAATTCGATGTCGCTGAGAGTGCAAGAGACAGTGAAAATGTAGGGAATGAATGTGTCAAGTTGAATAACCCTAGCAGAATCGCTGAAAGTACTTCCAGGCCCACAATTTGAAGTCAAAGTGCAATATCCGAAAGTAGGAGTACCGATCAAATGAATAGCTTCAAGATGGTTGCAGATCCAACATCTCTATGGGGGGAGAGCTCAGGTCCACCCGTGGACGGAGCTCTCCCGCGCGTCGAGATTAGGTAAGGCAATTCCATCCACCTCCAAGATTCCTCACATTCACTCCCTGCCGTGGCATTTGCTTCAATTTTGAAGCTTTCAGTTGGTGATCCTTTGAGCTTTCAAGTCATAGTCGAAAAAGCCAAGAGAAAAGTTTTAGTTGGTTTGAAGTGCGAATAGCTTCGTATTCCAGTCCTGGCAAACATGACATCGCGAACTCGCCAATGACCTTTCAGCCAATTCGCATGATCACCTAGGACGTTGCAAAGTTGACAGACGAAGATTATTCGACTGAGATGGTCTATGAACGAACTGTGATAGCTCATTCACCGCCCTGTCCCTGTCTTCCAGGCGTTTCCTGGCACTACATATATAGTAGGAACTCGACTATAACCCAAAGCTAGGGCACAGATCTTCTAGCTCTTCGAATTAGATCATGGGTTCTCGCCATATTCAAGCCCATGGACTACTACTATATGGGATATTTTATCGCTTCAACTTGTCGGCTATATCTAGACCTTCGCAGAGCCCACAAAGCCCAAAAGCCCCAACCTGGGCCCAACGATAGGCTATAGGCCTGGGGTAAAAGCCCACTGACTGGGCTTTTATGAGGCCCCAATGGGCCCTATACAGTACAAATATACCGAGAAATCGAGAGACTAATTAAAGTTCAACCCCTGTTTTAATTTTTTTTTTTTAATTCTCCTATGTTTAGTACCGTTCCTAAGTATCATACCTAAGGTAATATTTTATTTAAATGATTTAGAGTCAGTTACTAGTTATATTTCTATATCACGTTTAAAAACGCGAGAAAACGCGTTGATTTAGATAATTTGAAAATTATAGAGACTGACCTAGAAAGTGTTAGTTCTCTTGTATAAATCCTATAAACTATATAAATATCTAATACTAAAGTATCACTTTCACCTTTTCCACGAAGGTTATAATAAAGCGATTACAGAGCCCAATTTGTTAGCGCCAAGATAGGCTATAATAGGGGCCTTATACACCCCCACTTAAGCCCATTGGATTGGGTTAGGCTTTGGATGTCGGGCCCATTTATGGGCTTTGCGGAGGTCTAGCTGTATCTGTGTCAGATCCTTTGGGACTGTCACGACAAAGCGGTTGTCTGCACGGAAATAAGTTAACCTGTATTTCATTTGATCATTTGGAGGGGTTGGGATCATTATTTGGAGGGATACACATGCATATAGGGGTACACTGTGGATTAAAGAATCACTGTATCACCTCTGATGTCCTCTGTATATAATGGTATACATATTGTCAACACATCCCTTTGATATCTTCTTTTGTGTCTTTATTGATACCAATATTCATATTTCCCCCCTCACTTATATCAAGATTGAAGACTTTTCTATAGTCTATCTAGGTAGCAATTGATTTATAATTGCTGTCAAAGCTGTACTTACGCGGATAATTTACCCCTGAAACTATTTACCACATGGAAATATTTGCCCCTGTGCTCGATCCACCTATAAAACTACACAACTTCTAGTACGATAGTACCTTGTGGATAGTACTTTGTGTTACGACATGAGCGGAAGCCCAATCAAGAGTGCCAGGGGAAAAGCAATCTAAGCCATGGCCTTGTATATGTGAGCCCCGGACTCCGAGGTGAGCTCCGAGCACAGCCCCGCATTCATATATACACTCCCCAGAACTGGGCAACACATCCATAGATCTTCTCTCGTTTTGGTGTACTCAATAACTAAGCCAAAATTATAAGTCAATTATGGAGGAAAAGCTTCTACCAGGGGCTGTTATCAGAAAAGGGGGCCCGGAGGGGGGGAGGAAGATATCCACGCCTTCAGAACCGGGGCCTCCCATTAATATGGACACTCTTTGCGTTACTCGTTCTTTGCAATCACTATAACCTATACCCCAGATCATACCCCTGGGACAGCCCAAAAATCCTTAAATACAGCGGCGAACACATAACCTGGGAACCATGCGGCGACCTACACAGTAGACCACTCGAATGCAGCAGCATCGAAGTCCCTATAGACCAATTCGCAACAGAGAAACCAAACCCAGAAACCAACCTCAAGGGCTTCACAATCCCACTCATTCGCCTACGCAGCGCAAACGCAACTCAAAACCTTCTTCTAAATCCCGGCGGCCCAGGAGCCAGCGGCTTTGAGTTCCTATACCGCCGAGGCGAGCAACTCAAGGCCATACTAGGGGAAAGTTTTCACTTTCTGACATTCGATCCGCGCGGCGTCAACAGCTCAACACCCGCAGCGTCCTGTTATCCTGACGCTAAGACGCGACAAGAGAAGTCGCATATTCAAGCGCGCGATGCTCCAGCCGATAGCCCCGAGATCTACGCATGGGCACAGAATTTCGCAAAAGCATGTATCGAAACAATGGGCGACTATGCGCCGTACATCAACACCCCGCAGACAGCAGCAGATATGAATAGTATCCTGGATGCGGTGGGCCAGGCAGATATGATATACTGGGGCTTCAGCTACGGGACTCTTCTTGGACAGACGTACGCGGGGCTCTTCCCCGAACGATCAAAGCGCGTGGTTATCGACGGAGTCGTGAACCAATTCGAGTGGTACGAAGGCGTGGGTTTGTCCGAAGATCTCATCGACACGGAGAATGTGCTCGACGGGTTCTTTGACGAATGCATGAAAGCAGATGCCGGCAGCTGCGCGCTCGCCTCACTAGCAACGTCGAAAGAAGAGCTAAGCGAAATGGTCCTCTCGTCCCTAGACCAGCTCCGGCATCAGCCTCTCGACGTATACATCAACAACACCGTCTACGGAATCCTAACCTACGAAAAAGTCTGGTACAACGGTGTATTCGCCGCATTATACAAACCTCCACTGTGGTCATCCCTCGCACAGAACCTCTACAGCCTACTTCAAGGAAACGCAACACCCGCCTTCCTGGCCTACAACACGGCAGGAGAACAAACGGACGAGTCCCTCAACTTCGTCGAGCTAAACGACGGCCGCACAGGCTCACCCCACTGGCCCCAGGGCAAAGACTCGCTTCTCGCACAGATCACACCCTGGCTCAACCAGAGCCTCTTCAGCACAGCATTCCTCACATCATACTACCAGAAACAGCAGTGGGCGGTGCCGAGGACGCATCCGTATGTGCCGCGACGGGGTGTGGAGACCGCGCATCCGCTGTTGATCCTCTCGACTACCTACGACCCTATATGTCCGCTTGTGTCAGCGCGCGCGGCTAATGAAGCTTTTGCTGGATCGCAGGTTGTGGAGGTTGAGGGGTATGGACATTGTTCAATTGCTGTGGGTTCGGTCTGCGTTGCGAAGCATCTGCGTGCGTTCTTGCATGAGGGGACGCTTCCTGATGCGTATACGCGGTGCAAGGTTGATTCTGCTTATTTTGGGAACCCTGATGAACATGGGCGCATGGCTGCTCAGGCGTACTTTGAGGACACGGAGGATCAAAAGATTCACCTTGCACAATTAGAGCTTATGGCGGGATGGGAGTTTTCTCGCTCAACCGTGTGGTGATTTTTGGTTTGTAGCTTTGGACTCTTGAATGATGTCCTTTGTTTACATGATACTACGTATATCATAAGGAGGGCTGGGAGAGAAGCAAGTATATATAAGGCTTGGTCCGAGGCTATCTAGTATTTCTTAGAAGAGATTGAGCCTAGAACTACATAAACTTACTAGAATATGAGGACCTGAGGGATTGACGCCGAAAATGACCGCTTTTGAGGCCAGAAACGGCTGCCTTTCCACCCGTAACTTTGGACGTACAGCTGCCCCTTAACCGCTCACAGCCCTGTAAACACCACTATTCTGCACCCGCCCAGCACTTTTAGTCATCCTCCGGTCCTGATGTTGACGCTCGACCGACATAGTTGTTCCCCTCGTTTCCACTGGTGACAAAAACGACGCTGAAAGTAGCTCCCCTTCAGCTAAAGCCAAGTCCCCTCCTTTTTCGCCCTGTTCAGTTGAGCGCCTATAAGATGCATTGTTTTCTCTCTCTTCCGGTATCCTTGCACTTCCCATTCTCGCTCATCCTCGTTGCCCACGCCTTAAGTAGACCTTGACGTTGTCGTCTCCTACAACACAAATTTCACTATAGTCTTTGTATTTGGACTCCTCCATGGCGCCTGCGCCTGCACATCCGTTCAAGCTGATGAACGCCAATACTGGACCGATCCCATTCTTTGCGAAGAAACTCGAGCCAGACTGGAACATTTTCGCAGTCTTGGATGGCTCTCTCCAAAATTTAAGCCAAAGACCTCGGAAGGCATCGCTGTCGCCGAACGTTATTGGCGAAAGTGAGTGCTCACTTGGTCGGGAAAAGTCTTGTGACTGAGAATAACACGAACCTTTGTAGCTCCCTCGGTAAGCTATCTTAGCTCAACCTTCGGTAAACATTCAACGTGGTATTCAGTACAGCCATTAGGTGATACTTGACATGTATGAATACCCTTCAAACTGTGTTAAGACCTCGGGAAATACTTACCCAGTAACAGAGCGATGTCGAATAGAGAATGTATAGTATGCTACAAGGCCAATCATTTCAGGAGACTCTCACAGTTCGATCTGTCCATTCAATTTCAAACTCTATATTTGTTACCCGAAGTGGACAGCATAGCAAGTCTTACAACAGAGACCTCGTCAATTTCGATCCTAGCCATCCCGAACCTGATCATCAACTCCACAAACTAGGCAGACCCGGCTTTGCCGCTTCACCATCGTGATGGCCCAAACAACGCAGACTGGTACTGCTCCAGAGTAAGGCCTAAGAGAGACATACATTCCTCTTTTGTGACTTTTCTCTTAGGATTCAACCCACGGTTCTCCTCTAACGCAAGCATAGCCAGCCTCCTTGCAACCTCCGGCATCCCAGCACTGCGTCGAACTTGAGCGATCGTACGATGTCGATGGCTGTTGTGATCGTGACCTGGCCGGATGTTGTTCATGAAGAAAAGCACACCCGGCTCTGTAATAAATGCCGGCCTGTCGAGGACCACAGCAAATTCCTCGCATATAACAGAGGGAAGTTCTCCAACGTCATGCGGCTCCAAGGGTGCGATTCGGCGCTTTGTTCCGGTTTCCGAGCTATACAAGGCACCCACGGTGATATTTTTGGGGAATGGTAGTATAGAGGATAAGCTTGCACCAGAGGTTCTGAAGTCAAACCGAACGGTCTTCTCCGAGTCAAGCATGGAAAGGATATGTGCTGTGAATAGGCGGCCTGTGATTTCTAACAGTTCTGGGTCTGGAATTTCCGCGAGGAATTGAACGAAGATCATATATTGGAGATCGCTTTCTTCGGAGGAGTGGTTTTTGACCGTAATTCCTATATCCTTGGGACTTTGGGTCACGGATAAAGTGTCGGCACTCACGGATCTAAGGGCTTCGGAACGTTGCTCGTCTAGAATCCTCTTGACTTGTTGAGAATCCCAGGTAGTTTGCTCGGAAACCGGGTCGTCGATTCTATAGTCTAGTTCCCATTCATCATCCCCCGTCCTCTGCGTCTGTAATCTGCTAAGCGTTGCTTGTATATATTGATACATCTCGCGTTGATCTTTATAGAATTTGACATCAATATCAATAGCTTCGGGAAGCACTTCAGTCCCATATTCAGCAAAAGACGGTAGATCATCTAGTTCGTCAAAGTCAACGCGGTCAACCAAATCAATCTCTTGTACTTGGCTGGGAAATCTACGAGTGAAATGGATGAAAAGTGGACCTGTTCCCAGTTGGTTTCTTTTCTCCCGGTCCCCGCCAGCACGGTAGCTGTCCGAGGTCAAGAGAAGACAAGTACCCGTGTCGTAGTTGGGCTCGGGGTCGTCCACATGCCCACTAGACGATGCATTGGGATTGAAGGTTGGAATCAATGGAGGGAAAAAGTTTGATGGCTGCTCGGAATACGCATACAGACGCTTGCGGTGAGCGATCTCGCGGCGTTGGTACTCAACGCAGGCAAAGGCATCGTTTTGAGTAGATGTGTAGAGCTCTATGAATATGCAGTCGTCTGATGAAGGGGAGAGGTATTCATAAAGGCTTTCGAAGTCCGCAGGTTGAATCGGAGTTTTGCTGTAGATTTGAATTGTATATTTCTCCTTCCCTTCTGGCGCGTCAAACGACTGCGCTCTCGATACTTTGCCGCGAATGACAGGGTTGCCTTGATGATCCGAGTACTCTCGCTGGCGCCATTGGTAAGGACTTGGATTGGGACGTCCATTTTGGGCTGTTCTAGCCATGATGAAGAATGTTTATAGTTTGGAGTTGAGAAGTTGGAGTTTTGATGAGGTTAGGGGCGCCCAAGGGGTTCGGCTGACTTAAATGGGATCGACGTTGGGGGCGCTACAAGTACCCTACCCAGCCGCCCCTCTACACCACCATCCACTTAGTACTGTCACACCCCTGGAAAATAGTAGGGAGCATCGACACGAAACCGAACGATACGGCTGCAGGCTGGATCATCCCAGGGGTTCTGCTCCTAGGCGACTGGTATGGCAGCCCATGCCGGCCAGAACGAGCTTCGGATGGAGCGGCATCTCCGGTAAAATGAAAGGGGTAGTGCGTCGGGCTGAATGCCAATACGTAGTGATCGGCGGAGGTGAGAAAGAAAGAAAGAAAGGGGGCGGCGATGGGTACAAGATAGAGGGGATGGAGAAAGGAAAGAGGGTGAGGTTGGGTCCTTAAGTCGGGAGCATTGAAGGGAGGTTACGTGACGGCGTATTGGAGAACTAAACCTAAAATGGCAAAACTAACCCGATACAGTGATTCACAGGTCCGCCGTTTAAAATAAATCTTCACAAATCTTGCAAGGACTATGATATGCAATTTGGGAGACTGATTTGATTATCCGCTATTTGTGTAATCGGACAGAGACAAATTCTTGGCGAATGACACACCACGTAAGCGGTACAGACGCCAAAGCCACACAATAGATACACAGAGAGCCATGTCCCAGAGATGAAAAAGGGGACCCAATGGAAGTTCCAATGGGGACGAATGATATTCCAGGCCAAGGGCCTTGGGCAAAACCAGAACAAGAATGGTAAGAAAAAAGCCCGTAGAGGAGCAATGATCGTAGAGAAAGTCAATAAATCCGTGCGTCACTCACACCGGGACATAAGGATTGACAAGAAAAAAGGATAGATCATACTCAAGACAAGAACGCCTTGAGAGGTAAAGAAATTCGTAATGAGCGTCTTGGCGGAAGACGCAAAAATAGAACCGCCGATGAAGATGGGAGGGAAAGAATCCACAGGAAAGCCGAACGAAACACAATATGTACAAATCGGGTGAAAGAGGACGCCCACGCTGTCGAAAGTGGGGAAGAAAAAAGTAAGAGGAGTAATGGGAGGTCTCAAAATAATTGCCAGGATGTCGCTATGCCGAGGTTGCGCCGTAAATCGAAGTGAAAAAAAACATCAAAACCATGCGCACTGCGCGCCTACGACTGCGGCCGTTCGTTTGCTGGTGCCGCCTCATTGGATGACTTTTCTTTGTCCTTGGGTTTCCAGAAGTGCATCATTCGGCTGAGACGGCGGCCCTTCTTCTTCGTTTTGTCGGATGCGTTGCTAGGGGGTTTCTCCTCCTGGTTGAGCTTGCTCCGCTCAGAATGGGCACCACCGACCAGCTTGGAAAGGCTGGCTAGACTAGAGCGTTTGGAGGCGTTAGCCTGGCTGGTGCGTCTGGTACCAGCAGCTGAGAAGGACGCGGCGCGGTCAGTAGAAAGACGTCCACGGGGGAAGAAAGAGGCAGCCGAGAAACGATTCAGAGTATTGGTCATGGTCGAAGCACTGCTGGTCAAAGAGGGAACATCTTCAACCGATGCGTAAGGATATTCGGCCGAAGGAAGATGATGGTACGAGTGACTGGATAAGTTCCGGTCAGTCATCGAGGATGCCGCAATTGACCGTGGAGCATCCGGAGACGAGAAAGACGAGTCAGACGGAGAAACCCCGGGTTGTAACGCGAGCGGTGGAATGTTAGGTAGCAGCTCAATGGGTGATGTCGCTGGCCGTTTGTCGATAGCTAAGAAGCGAGGAGAAATGTCGGGACTGGGAGGTCCGATCACCTTATGCGCAGGTTCTTCCGTCTTCAAAATTTCGACGGGGGTTCGAGGCTTGCTGGCGAAAGGATTGCTGGCATTATGTACCTGCTCAAGGGCACTTCGTTCCTCGGACTGTTCCTGGTTCGGATGTTTATCGCCTTGTCGAATACCTAAGCCAGCATTCTGAGAGGAAATGCTACCGGTAGGGGCACGGGTCAGAGTATCACTAGTGCCAGAGGTAGCATTACTGTGCATGGATTTCACATCATCCTCCGATGACGAGAAAACTGCGTCGTCGATCGATGTCGTGTTTGCGGTAAGGCGTTCGCCCTTGGGTGACTGGGAGGCAGCCAGGAAGGCATCCTCTTCCTCCTCATCAAACACATCGGGCGTTTCTACTACTGAGGTCGGACCCAAACGGAATGCGCCGAGAGCAGTGCGGTCGAATGGTTGCATCGCCGGAGCACTTTCCGTGCGCCGATGGTATCGCATCTCTGGGCCAACAAATTCACCCCGTCTTCCGCCGCTGTACATCCTCTGGGTTGCAACCGAAAAGTTGTTGTTGGGCGCACCCTGGGTCACCGGTCGCATGTCGGGAGTGTTGAAAGGACCAAGTGCAGCATCGAGGTCGATGATAGGGCTACTTAGTACATTGTCATGTGGGCTCACATCCTGTTCATAGAAACTCCTCGGTTTCCACGAGGTTTCTAAAGTTTGTGCAGGCAAAGAACAACCATCATCGGTTTGACAATTATTTTGAATGGGGTCAAGGGCAGAAGGAGGCATTGTCGGATTGGTCGGAGTTCGGATGACAACGACATCGTCATTATCAAAATCAACATCTAAAACCGACCCGGTGCCTGAGTTGGTTCGAGTAAGAGCAGGGGGGCGAGGTGCGAGAGTGCGAGGTACAGGCGGCTCCTCTTTTGTGTCAGCCTTTGCATGGCGTTTACCCCTGCCCTTGCTCTTGGTTCGGGTAAGAATGTGGCCGGCCCAAGAGCGAACACGCTTCTGCTTCTTCTTTTTCGACTTGATAGGGGATTTGTTGTCAGACGAGTGCTCTGTCGCTTCATCACCAGATGTATCGGAATCACCGTCCGAAAATGAAGGTCGGTAGTTGTCTGTCGACTGAATATCATCGGGCGAAAGAGTCGAATCGAGATGCGGTGTTGATTTGCTCTTTCGGGAGCGGGAGTGCCCAGCGGCCGAGTGGGAACGTTTGATAGAGGATCCTGAGTCGTCGTCCATCTGCACAAAATCCATCACCAAAGAAGCGTCGGCTGTTTTTGGTCGAGGCTTTGGGTTGCAGTCAGGTCTCGGCATTGCCCTATCTGAGAAAGTAGGCTTCTCCACCTCTTGCTGCACCTTAATTGTGGCCACACTATCCGAGTTACCATGCGAAGCAGCTGAGATTGGTCGTTCAGCATTAGAGGCTTGGTTGTTCAAGGCCATTTCCGCTTGGATGACAGCCGGAATGGGAGGCACAGGAGGAACTGGGGGGAGCTGAGGAGACGCAGGTGGCGTAGGGCGGCCGAGGCTAATACCCGATTGAGAGACCGGTCGCGGAGGAATATCAGATGCAGATTTGCGATTGGGGTCGGCGGGTGTAGAAGGCGCGCTTGCCATGCCAGAATTGGGACCAAGTGCCTTGGTGATAGCGTTCAAGTCGACATTAGAGATCGCAGCCGAACGGCGGTGGGCATGGCCCCGTCGTCCAGGACCCCTACCCACACCAGGCCCTGGAGGTGGAAGATGTTGATCTGCCATAGAAGACGCCCGTTTGTGACCTGGTCCAACTGTTTCCGGTATTACCAAGTGGTCGGTTCCAACAAACTCGCTTGGTCGCCGACGGTGTCCGCCCGCGCGAGGATTCGACAAGGACGGCGCTGAGAGGTGCGATGACTGCTGTTCGGATCCGGGATTGAAAGAGAATGCAGGCAATGCGGCACGTTCCCGGCGCTCAGGGGTCTCCGATTGGGTGTTGGGGGAGTCCGGGTCCCGTGCTGGAAAGACAAATGGGGGATTAGGCAATGGTGTGTGCATATGTTGGCGACGATCGGGGCTGGCGGACTGATTCGAGGTGTCAAAATGTGGCGAGAAGCCCGCCTGGGACTGCGGAGGAAGTGAAATGGAGGCCATGATTGAAGGCAAAAAAAAAAACAAGGATGCGGTAATAAAGAACTTTAGCGGAGTGACGACGAAAGCCCGACGAGATCCAGATGGGCGAAGACCTCCAGACCGACTTCCCTTCAGCGAGAAAGCCCGGGAATCTGGAGGTCAAGTTTAAACACCTTGGGCGAGGGTCATTGAATCCGCGCCAGGCAGAAAAGGAACGAGTGAGATCAAATTAAAGCGACCACTAGCGGTATCCAAAATTATGGAAAATGAACGGACGGCCACGACGAAGGCCAAAGAGGGGAGGGTGGAAAAGTTGGTCGTTGAAAGGTTGAAGAGAGAAGAAGCCAAAGAGAACAACAAATCCAGGAGGGGAACCTGGATGGGAACCTAGATGGGGCTGTATCTTCATTACCATACACGGTATCACCCGTTGCCATCCGAAGGGGAGGCAAACCAATCAACGAGGTCAATTATTGAGAACGAGATTACATACAGGGCTTCAACCTTATATTGGTAGATACGTGGGAGTTGCCTATTTCCTCTCCTACTACATATATTTGTGTATGTATAGGATATATAGTATGTATGTATGAAGATATGTATGAAGAAAGGGTAATGAGTCCCTTGTACATCGTACTTTAGTTCTCTCCCCTGGAGATCTTTAGATATAATACATAATACAGTATTCTATTCCAGGTACATATGACATCTCGGGGGAGATGCCAGATTAGGTGACATCTGTCAAAAAAAAAACCAAAAGAACAGGGAACAGAAGGTTTTTCTCTAGAGGAATATGACCTTTTCATCCCCCCTATCTGTCGTGCTCTAGACTATCATTGTTGAATAAATGCAATCAAATAGATTCCAAGTAGAGGACGTCATGACTTTACTGCTACCAGAATAACCTGTATTCAATTCCAAGGTTAGCGTTCCTTCCATTAAAAAAAAGTGGTTCATTACATCTGTGCTTTGTACGGTGCTTGTAAAAAAGGCATCTATTTCAATCCTGGGGTCCTCAAGGCACCAATCAACAGGGAGTGACATCCGGAGAAAAAAGCGGGTATTATCACTGCCAATCACTTGGCCTAAATGACCATCCAAATCTCGCTTGGCCTGGTGGGTCCCTGGAGGGATAGTGCGCCACGCTGGGGGGGGCTGCAAGTCAAGGGGATGATATCCATGTCGGGGAGAGAGTGTTCATTGCCGAGGCTAGGCCTTGAAAAGAATATGTATGTGAACACAAGAAATTCTTATCGACAAAGTCCCATTTCCTATGTGGATTGGCGGGAGATTGTCAGACTTGAAAGCGAACCTTCACTCTCCATTGCTTCTCTTGGCTGCGGAGTCAGATCGGATATAAATAGTGGCGCGAGACATATCTTAGCGCCATTTGACAGGGGATGAAAGACCGAAGACAAACGGACGCTCCTGGCGCTCTGAAACATTATTTTACCCCCTAGCGTTAGGTGGGCCACTTTCTTTGTTTAACCCAATAACAATGGCCGCTTTAACGGGGGGTCGTGGGGGGCTGATCGTTGTGGGCTGATCGTCGTGAAATCAATTGGAGCAACGGCAGATCCTGGCTTTGTATCTGGAAATGGTCTGCATATGCATCTGTACTACACCTTTAAAAGTTGAGCTGTCGAGTAGTTCGCGCTTGTTTCTCACCGGTCTTCTCTACTTCATCCTAATTTATCAGAACTCTTAGATTACCCGATAGGCACACCGTATAGTAGCCTAAAATGATCATTGAAGATTAATTTGCGCAGTGGATCTGATTCGCGGACCATGCGATTGCCAAGTCAAAAGGAGATTACCTCGTACAATGTACATACAACGTAGTATAAATACGAGTGCTCCATACACCGTATTAATCTCTAAGTCCGGATATGCGGGATGCCGATATCTACGGGAAACCCATCTGCCTTCTAAGGTTCTATGTAAAGAAAAGATCATTCGGACATACCCCAGATAAAAAATATATAAAAATTCATGACGTCACAGTCGGGTTTTTGTTGAGATGGACTGGGTCATAAATCGAAGGCTGAACCATGGAATTCACATAATCTGGGGAAACCCAAAGGGTTTGCCCAAACTCTTACATCTGCAGCTTTCTTATTCAGATGTATTGAATACTTCTATCGGTTTCTTGAAGGTATCATAGTATGTATATTGCGATATGCTTGAACAAGTATAACGTAATAAATGGAAGTTTTATACGTCAGAAACGCTGAATACTAATTCGAATGCTGTATGTAAAAACACCCCGAAATACACCATGCAAGGGATACATTTATGCATCGCTGTCAGACTCGAGCTCATCGTTCTCGAGACTCTTCTTTCGCTCCTCATTCATCTCTCTATACGTGCTGTAGCTCAACATGAAAAATGCCACCGTAATCAAAAGGCCTCCGATGATAGAGGCCATAGAAAGTGAGTCTCCAGTTCGGAACCAGTCCACCAGAGCGACGAGGAAAATGGTAAGGAGAGCGGCTACTGATGACAGAACGGGCGATGTGAGGGAGATGAGCACAAGGAAAGAGCCCGAGAACGCTATCTTGGTGTTAGCCTCTGTGTCTCTGTTGAAACGCTGATTTAGTACTTACTAGCATTAGCACCCACGGAGATGAGCAGCATCCATGCTGCCTCACCAGTCGGCCACTCAAATATCTCCCATCCCGTCCAATGCAAAAATGGCAATGGGATCCATAGTACTAACAGTGTGAAAACCCCGATTAGACTGCCAAAAGTATTGGCAAAGATTGTACCCCGGCCAGGGCTGGTACCTTCCGGAGGACAGGCAAAGCGTTTATAGAGCACTTCGTAAAGCCCATAGAGAATACTTCCAACGCCGATAACGATGTTCCCAAGCAATCTGTTCTGCCCCCCGGTGTTATCCGTGCCTCCTTTTGAGACCTTCTTATTTGGCCCATCCCCATAGGCAACGACCATAACACCGATGGTAGCCACGGCCACGGAAAAAACCTTGTCAACCCGCAGCTTTTCCTTCAACAGCGGAATCGAAAAAGCATACGCGAAGAATGCCGAGCAGTTGTAAATTGCTGTGAGGTCGCTGGGAGTGGTCATGTTGACTGCCACGTACCATGATCCTCCAGCGACTGTGAGAGCAGTAGTTACAAAGGCGGTTGTCTTCAACATATATGGGACTGGAGATCGATTGGACGAGCGAGTGCTTAGATGTACTTCTTGGGATTCTACCATCTGCGCAGTGGTGCGAAGGAAAAAGACGTGGCGCCGCCAGAAAGCATCCCACGTGAGTTTTCGTTTCTGTAACCGAAGAATACCTAGCTGGACCAGCCACAGCAAGGACCACGACCCGTGAGTCATATAGCTGCGTAGGGAAAGGGAGTGGTAAGCGTTTGTATTCCGGAAAGCGGGTGTCGCATGGGCTTGTCGGTGGCATCTTTGTGCTCGGACTTACAGCATGCAATAGGGCTTCTTCCAGTGCAACTCATTTTGAATGTATGAAGCGGTCTCCGTTTGGACCACGAAGCTAATCAAACTGAGCAACAAGAATCCCGATGCAACCAGGTATTTCTTGCGGGTTGCTTTGGCAGCGTCGCGTTCCGGACTTTTACTCCGGATTGTCGGCCTTCTGGTTTCATGCAGCATAGGGCGGCCTTCGGCGTCAGCATTCCCGATACTCGAGTGGGAGTGAGACCGGCGATGGCGGTCATCTTTGAGAAGGGGTTGCTGCGAGCGCCCGTCTGTTGGTCGGTGTAATGGGGGGCGATTAACAACCATGTCGTTGTCAGAGTCGGAGTCGTGGACTGCGTCCGGGGTTGAGGCTACCCGGGGCTCGGAGAGCTCGATATTATCGGAAGCCACAACGGCGATGGTTGGGGAAGGTGCTAGTCGGCTTAACTACCTCGACATGAATACCGCCGCCAGGGGTGTTCTTGTCCAATTTACTGCGGTTGCGGAGAAAGATAAGGTGAAGGAGCTGACGCGTGGAATATCGAACGATCACCCATCCAGATGATGCAGATAAAGTGGCTAGAGTTTATTGTCCCGGAAAAGGGTACCCATGGAGTCTATTCCCACGTGTTCAATCGCTGCTGCACAACCGTTCACAGGATACATGCGACTCGGCACCGATCGGGAGTATTTGTAGTTTGAATGGTAGGTTCACTCCGCTGGGTAACGATTATTGTATCGGATGTGAATCAAAGCAGAAACATATAGGTTGAAGACGATCGGGAAATCCAATGAGGCGTAACAAAATGACCGCCTTCAGGTGTCATCATCCACTTGTGGACCCCTGTTACTGCACGTGATCTCGATCGGGCACACGCTATACCGGATTAGATTTAGCGTATGCAACTATGTCATTCGGCTATTTTAGGATTTGGAGGCAGAGATGCTTCTGCGATGTACGGTAATAAGATTCACTGGTCTAATTATCCCAGCTCCCATATCCCAAGTATGATAGAAATTTTGGACCATATTAGATAGCTTTAAAGTTCCTCGAATTGTTATTTGTTTTCACTAGTTATCATTCATGTACAATGTTCCTATGAAATACCTCTAATATTTTCCTTTATCTTACTCCTTGGGCCCAAATATCGCCTTCTGAGTATCATAAGTATACTTCAGATCAAGGTGCCAGTAATTGGGAGAATTGGCCTTGGCAACCAGCCATGCCTGATCCAAAGCCTGCACGACCTCTTCCGGAAGCGGACCCTTCTGAAGATCTGCAAGGTTAGTCTCAAGCTGTGCAAAGCTGCTGACTCCCACCAAGACTCCATCACGACCGCCATTATCGATTCTCAAAGCGGAGTGATGGCGGACCCAGCGCAGAGCGGTCTCCAGAAGTGTGAGACCGTGTTTCTCTACGACAGGCTCGATGATACTCAGAGCTTCGAAGGTGGCATCTCTGAAGTAACGTTTGCGATAATTCTGTCCCGAAGAACTCGAGTCACTGTATCTGCCTTCGGCGGGGATATCTTGTGACTTGTATTTTCCAGAGAACAGACCACCGGCCAGCGGGTTGTAGATGACGATGTCGAGACCGTACCGGTGGCAGGCAGGGACGAGTTCAGTCTCGATGTTGCGCGCTATCAATCGTGTCAGCTAAATGGCCATGGTTTCATATGTTGAAAGCAAAAGAAGGGTACCACCTACTAATGGCGTTATACATGGCCTGGTAAATGGTGGGACGAACCCATCCCCTCTCAGCACAAAGGATTGAAATCTCCGCCACTTCAAAGGCTGTGAAGTTGCTGAGACCAAGCTGTACAAACTTGCCCTCCTTGTGCAGCTGGTTAACAGCCTCGAGAGTTTCAGCGAACGGAGTGGCGCGATCTGCTGCATGCAGATAGAAAATATCAACTGTATCGGTCTGCAACTCCTTGAGAGAAAGCTCCAGTTGTTCACGGACAACCTCCGGCTTGTGGAAGCCAGGCTGATGCGGGTACCATTTCGTGGCAAGAGTTAGTCCACGCTCCTTCCAGTTCGCTTTGGCTGTGAATGCTTCCTGTTCTCCATCGATATAGATACGGGCGGTGTCGACTTCATTGAACCCTTGCTGCTGGAAGTAATCAAGGCATTTGTTGTACTCATCCAACGAAGTGATCCGAGCACCCTTGGCCTCGGTTGGGCCAAAGGTCATCAACCCGAGAATCACTCTCGGCTGGGGGTTCTGCGCGATCAGAGGCATGGCGGTAATTGGATTCTGTTCCGCGGATGCGAGGTGTGTTGAAAGTGTGATGACGTGCGAGGAATGGCGGGGCTTCTGGGTGGAGTGGTTCTTTTATACTATGCCCTGGAGCCGGCCCAGCCCTGGACGGTGCTCTGGATTTGTAAGCCGTGGTCAATTGATAACCTTTGAATAAATTCCAAGAATTTTTTGCAAGGATAAGTCAATATACTGCTAAGCTTATCTCCCTCGGCGAGTAGTATTGGCCCAATGTACATACATCATACCCCTACATAGGCCCTTGAAAGAAATAGTCCGCTAAGCTCATTGGAGATGGCGGGGTTACGGAGGATCCCGATAACGGATAACGGAGCTCATCGCAGTCTCCGCGGGGAATAATTTCTTCCGGAGCAAAGAACTGTGCTTCCTGTTGTCTATTCGATTCACCTTATTGTTCTAAAGATGGGTCTCGCCCTTGAGCCGCGATATGGCACAAACGAAATCATTCAGCTGGATCCGAGGAAAGGCGAACGGAATTACAGCATATTGATCATCAATCCCAATACCTCAACGCACATGACCGAAGCCCTGAAGCCTATATTGGCTAGCATGAACTACCAAGATGTACACTTCGAGTACTTCACTGCTCCAGACTCCACTATGGAAATCGACGGAGTCGAAATTGAGCCAATCGCCAGCATCAATAACGCCGAAGAATCGTGCAAGTCGGCATTGAATTGCTGGCCCGTACGAGAGCTGACCGGCCATTACGACGCCTTTCTTGTAGCGTGTTACTCTGCGCATCCATTTGTCGGCAGACTTAGGGAGGATATCGCGGCAAGTGAAGAAGCGAGCTCGATGAGAAACAAATATGTCACTGGAATATTTGAAGCATCCATCACAGCTGCATTCTCCTTGGTCAGTGGTTTCGCATTGCAAGATCCAATCAATCCAACAGAGAAGCTACAAAAGTACCAAGAGAAAGGTAGCTTTGGAATTGTGACCACTGGCTCCGCGTGGAAGGAGGAGCTCACCAATGCCGTTCAGGGAGCCCTTGGTTACGACTATGAGGACGGAAGCTCCATGCACTTTGCAGGCGTCGAGACCACAGGTCTGACGGCAGTCGAACTCCACACTACAGAACCTGAGGAGGTTCGACGGAGGATCATCGATGCTACCCGCAACCTGCTTCGGAACTCGGAATCTCGTGTCAAGGTTGTTTGTCTTGGCTGTGCAGGTATGGCTGGCATGGAGGAGGCGGTACGGGAGGGATGTACTCAGGAATATGGATACCCGGAAGGCCAACGGGTACGAATTGTCGATGGCGTAGTTGCCGGTGCTGGAAACCTCATTACAGCCTTGAAGGCAGGATTTTGAGTGATATAGTGGTCCAGGGTGATGGTTGGGCAATCAGATAGATCACTTGGGGAAGACGATCTATCGAAAATTTTAGCATAGCTGGCGGATTCAAAAGCATATAAACATCTGATTAGTCAACTTTAATTCTAGGACAAATTTGTTTTACAGGCCATTAAAACGTTGTTGCTGTCTAACACATAGGGTAGCAAGAGCTTCTGCCTGAGGCAAAAATATCGGCCAAAAAGTTCCCCGCGTGAACGCGATACGCGTTAACGAGCAGCAACACTCGACGGCTTCTGTGAAGAAAAGATGCCAAGGTTTGTTCATTCCGTCGACTCGATAATAACTGAGGACTCTCTCTCCAGCTTGAATACCGATGCTAATATTGTTGGCAATTGCAGAGAAATCATCACAATTCAAGCCGGCCAGTGCGGCAACAACGGTATGTGGCTCAACTCCGCGATCCATTCCACGAGACCCTTGATCCTATTCTTTTGTACGGAGCACGAGGACATATATTCCACATCGCTAACATTTGCTCTATCTAGTCGGCAGTCAGTTTTGGCAGCAGCTTTGCCAGGAGCATGGGATCAGCGCAGATGGAAACTTGGAAGAGCATGCGACCGACGGGGCGGCCGGTGATCGCAAAGATGTCTTCTTCTACCAGGTGTGTATAGGAAGCTTGGAAGAGCACATTATCAGCCAGATGACATCGCAAGAACACTAGCTAACAGACGTGGGCAGAGTGACGACACAAGGTACATCCCTCGAGCGATTCTCCTCGATTTAGAACCCAGGGTATGCTATCCTTCACCGATATATCACGCCGACACAAGATGATTAACATACAGGTTGATTTCAGGTCCTCAACGCCATCCAAACTGGCCCTTACAAGAATATTTACAACCCCGAGAACTTCTTCGTCGGACAACAAGGTATCGGAGCTGGAAACAATTGGGGTACCGGATATGCTGCAGGCGAGGGCGTACAAGAGGAGATTTTCGATATGATCGACCGCGAAGCAGACGGAAGTGACTCACTAGAGGGATTTATGCTTCTACATTCGATCGCAGGAGGAACAGGCTCCGGACTGGGAAGTTTCATCCTGGAGCGCATGAACGATCGATTCCCGAAGAAACTCATCCAAACCTACTCTGTCTTCCCGGACACACAGTCCGATGTCGTCGTCAACCCTTACAACAGTTTGCTTGCCATGCGACGATTGACCCAGGATGCTGACTCTGTGGTCGTCCTCGACAATGGTGCTCTGTCACGAATTGTCGCCGATCGGCTCCACGTTCAAGAGCCCTCGTTCCACCAAACGAACCAACTCGTTTCAACGGTGATGTCTGCATCTACAACCACACTACGATACCCTGGGTACATGCACAACGATCTTGCCGGGATCATCGCCTCGCTCATCCCTACCCCACGCAGCCACTTCCTTCTCACATCATACACACCTTTCACGGGCGCCAACATCGAGCAAGCCAGGACAGTGCGAAAGACAACTGTGCTAGACGTCATGCGTCGCCTTCTACAGCCCAAGAACCGCATGGTCTCCGTCAACCCCAGCAAATCCAGCTGCTACATCAGCATCCTCAACATCATCCAGGGCGAAGCCGACCCGA
Source organism: Penicillium hordei (assembly GCF_028827395.1). Taxonomy (NCBI): domain Eukaryota; kingdom Fungi; phylum Ascomycota; class Eurotiomycetes; order Eurotiales; family Aspergillaceae; genus Penicillium; species Penicillium hordei. The sequence goes on along the minus strand of NW_026623147.1, from coordinate 1,240,069 downwards.
CCGACGTGCACAAGTCACTGCTACGTATTCGGGAGCGTCGCCTCGCTTCTTTCATCCCCTGGGGCCCTGCCAGTATCCAGGTTGCTCTAACGAAGAAATCCCCGTATATCGAGGAAACCGGCCACCGCGTCAGTGGGCTGATGTTGGCCAACCACACCTCTGTCGCGACCCTATTCAAGCGCATTGTGAAGCACTACGACATGCTCCGCAAGCGCAATGCCTTCTTGGATTCATATAAGAAGGAAGCGCCATTTGCTGACGGACTTGGCGAATTTGACGAGGCACGTGCGGTTGTGATGGATCTGATCGGTGAGTACGAGGCAGCCGAGCGAGAGGATTATCTGGATCCAGATGCAGGCAAGGCAAACGACCCTGGGGTATGATATGAGATGCGAAGATTTCATTCCTCGCCCTTTCCTTGGATTTTTTTTTCTTTCTCTCTTTTGCTATTTGGGCAGGGTAAGGGGGTTTGAGCGCATCATCGGTGTCTGCGCCGGCGTCCACGGGGTTTCATTCACATTTACATTTTCCTTTCTTTTTTGCCTTTCCCCGTTCTCAAACCTTACCAGTGGACATATCATGAAACCAATCCACGCTAGTCGCTATTTAGAATTGATCACGAACACGTAGCCCGCGTAGAGCGTGTCAACGTGGTAGGATTCTGATTTGTACCGTTTAGCGTGTGTCTGCGAGGGATCCGTGGGCAGATACGGAGTAGTATCCTACTACATAAAGTGACGGTGGGGGATATGTGGAGAGAGACGGTGAAATTGGGTAGCGGGATCGGCCCTCACTTTAGGCCTAACCCGGGAAATGTATACAGATGGCATCACACGTACTCCGTACTTAAGGAGTACTATGTATATAGTCCTGCATATGCTGTTACCGATGCAATAGCTCCACGCGGATCATCCGTCGTACCTAGGCGGGCTTGGCTCAGGCGACTCATCGATTTGTATCGCAGACAGTTCACTCGCTACAATTCACTCGCTGCAGAGGTCATAGCTCCTTTCGTCCGCTTGCATGTCTTTTTTTTCCCTCCCTCTTGCATTGGATTGAGTGGAATTATTGGACACTATGTACTCCATGTTCTGTATGATATAGTAAAAGATAAGTCCCTGGAGTACCGCAGTGGGAGAAGTCCGGGCGAACATCTTGCCACTTTGGTGGCGCGGTAAAACGGCAGACCGATATTTGGGTTCTCTTCCAAGTCTAATTCAACTATAGGAGTTAGGGGTTAATCACTCCATAACTAATTAACTAGTGAGTTCGTGAGTTGAGAGACTATAGTTTTGCGTACACCTGACTCCTGAATCATCACGTGAAGGTGCTCCCTTGAATGCACGGCCAATTCAACATTCCGATCATTGGGCCCGAGACCAGGCGCCTGGGTGATACGTCCGCGTGGGATGCAGAAGAATCCGATAAAGTCAAAAGAGAAAAATCAAAAATGAAAGAAGTAGAAACAGAAAGAAAAAAAAAAGTCTGAAAAAATGTTTAAAAAGTCTTTTTAAGTAATATATAGTATATCCCGAGGTCGGTCCAGTCAAAGTATAGGGGATCCTATTCGCCTTCCAAGGTATAGTTTGTTCAAATCACCTAACGGGGTCGAATAATGTCCAATATCAAGACCAATTAATTGTAATAATTCCATTAAATCACTTAAAATCCACTAAAAATGAACTAAAATCCACTAAGTCCATCCCAAATCGCCTAGCCCCAACAGCATAACTTTGGGCAACTCCACTTCTCGATTCCGTCACTGTCGCCTCACTGAGTCAGCCCCGTCTCTGGTTAGAAGTCTGTTTCTTTGGCTTTCTCCCGTGTCTTCCGACTGCCCTATATATAGGCTGGTCGTGCTGGCCCTCTTTCCCTTCCTCCCCCTTTTACAACTTTCCTCTACTTGGATTCTCTCTTTCCCCGCCTCCGCACTTAACGGCGCTTATCTCAAACCCTCTCCTCAGCATCTCACAATCAACCTACTTCTACTCCCTACTTCCCCCCTCTCCGCAGAAGTACCTCTATACCACCCCTCTCTCTATACCGGCTCCACCCCCAACAACCCCAACCACAATGCCTCCCCGCAAGCCCCGTTGCAACTTCAAGGAGTGCAAGGAAGCCGCCCAACGTATCGTCGGTGACTGCAGCTTCTGCGCCGGCCACTTCTGCTCCAAGCACCGCATGTTGGAAGCCCACTCCTGCACCGGACTGGAAGACTGCAAGAAAGAATCACACGCCCGCAACGCCGATAAGCTGAACAGCGAACGTACCGTTGTTGTCAAGGGCGTATGAGAACAGGGACAACACAAGCAGAATGAGAACTAGTCGCTGGTTCTGAGCTCTTTCTCCTGGCCGAACAAAGGGGGGAGATGGATGGCGCCATCCCCTGAGGATGATCTAGCCTAGTCGATGTAGGCTAGGGCCGTCTCGCCTCCTCACCCCCCCTATCTTATCTGCCTGCCTCGACCGATCAGGTGCTACCCCTGCTAGGCTTGGCTTCGATTCGGTTCGACCCGATTATTTCCTTTCTTGCGTGCCTCTGCAGTCATCTTGGATTTAGCGCGGTGTTTCGTTTTTACTCTTTACTCTTTATTACTCTTCTCTCTGAATTTCCGGGGATTGGGGTTCGTCTTTCCTTTGTCTGGCTGTCTGTGATCTATATCTAGATCGGATTCGTTTTTTCCTTTTTTTTTTGTGGCTACGGCTTGTTTGGTTTCGAGGCTTTGGTCTTCATTTGCATGGCGTTGTTCTTGGTGTTGACATCTTCCCTCTGATCTTTTGGTATTTACCACTTACCTGCTTATCTGCTTCTGCCACCGTTGCTATCTCGCATTTTGGGCATACCTCTTTTCGGGGACTGCTGAATAGAGCTCTTCTGGGTCATTTTAGCCACGAACTATACATATCTCGAGAAATCTTGAACCCCCTTTATTATCACATGACAAATATACTTAAGGTGGAGTAATTTCAATATCTGAAACAAGGCGGATCCTTGACAGCCATTACTACAGTTGGATAGAAACGTATTGAGTACAAGTACAGATATGGTATTCTTAAAACTAAAATTATGTGATCGCTCTGAAACCTATTTGAAACACCGTAGAACCCATTTAGCCCGGTCCAATCTTCGGCCTATTTAACAAAGTCAGCTTATAGTTATTCAATGCCCAAAGAAATCGGACAAAGGTATAAAGAGTAATAAAGAGTAAGACATACATATCATGATGTTCACTGAGCCGACTGAGATACTTGTTCAACTCCTCCACACGCTCCTTATGAGTTTTGACACCTTCGCGCTGGAGCCGCTCATGCAACTGTCCCGAAAAGTCAGTTTCTCTGTACAACAAAGCCGAAATAGAAAAAGCCCGAGCCCGACAAAGAGACTAAGAAAAAGAAAGTAAAGTGAAAGGGACAAACATACCCGTTTCCGCCGAATCTCCTCGGCTTTCTTTTCGGCCTCAGTCTTCCCAGGCGCATCCCAATCCTTCTCTCTGTCTTCCTCAGACCTCACACCCTCATCCTTTCCATTTTCTGGCCGATCCGTATCAGGCGTTGACTCCGGCTTTGGCTGCATCGCATCAACCTCCTTTTTCTTCGTGCTTTTCTTCTTTTTCTTCTCTATCCGTCCTCCACTGACTTTACTCCCCTTCAATTTGAGCTTGCCGCCGCCGACGGAGTACTCGTCGCCCACCATCCTTGCGGCGCTGGTGTTGGGGACGCAGGTAGGATGGGACTATCCAGAGTCTCCTCTTTTGGTGGTGTGGCGTGTTGCTTGTAGAGGTATTGGGGCTCGCGGAGCTGGTAGGCGTGTGCGGCGTGCGCGGCGTGCGGAGTAAGAGGGGCGGTGGTCGATCAGTATTACGTGTGGGTGTGGATGTGGAGGTTTCGTTCCCTTTTTCGGAGTTGAAGTGTGATGCGCGACTGAGGGGATAGTAATATTTGGCTTTATGTGGTGGGTTGTGGTGTTGATTGAAAATTGAGGGAGGTTCTCTTGTCGCGGTTTGAGGTTGGGTTTGGGCCAATCAGAGGTGGTGGCGGGCTGAACGGTTCTTTACGTCGGACATCTACATCGTCTACACAACACTACATGTGTATCTTATAGACACTACATATATTTACGTAAAAATAACGCAGCTAGCCTTTAGAAATAACTAATTGATATTCTAATACATAAGCAGTTCAAAGATCTACAAAAATACTCAAACAATACATTTACCAGTCTTGTTCCGTTAATATAATTCCTTTCGGAATAACAGAGCTTTCGAGTGTTGAATAATACACTAAAGGATAGTATACTAAGCAGCATATAAATTCTGGGATAATGGAATGTTTCCCAAAGTGTATATGAACTGAGTCGAAGTGTAGAACTGTCTTATACCTTTATGCCTAGAAATAAAGCTGTATTTATATCTTTTTTTTCTACCCCTATAGATTTATCCACCCCTTACTATAGAATATATATTGAAATAGCAAGAATTTAGGGAATAAGCGGTAATAACGTTAAACGCTAGAATGCTACACCGAGAGATAAATTTATCTGTATCCGCGTCTGAAAGGTCACATCGCCATACTTCCGAAAACGGACGGTACCACAGACAGATGCTAGACGTAGATAAAAGGCTCTCTTCATAAATTCCACACGAACCCTTTGCCAAAACCTCTTCCAATTGTACTCTACTGAATAGGAAGACAGGCCAACGAAAAATGGATCCCGCAGTTCCCATCAAACTCGACTATACCCTGCGCGACCTCTACTCAGACAACAATGAAGATGACCTAAACATGGTCCTTATCTACTATCCTCTGCAATTCGGGTATAATCATGAAAAATCATCGACAAAATTTTCCTATGGTTATACATTGCAAGATGGCGATGAAAAAGCAGCATCCTCGTTTCAAAATGCGGCGAACATGGTGCCCCAGCGGTATGCCTTCTCCGCCGGCAAGATGCCGCTGGTTATCCTGGATTTTGACTCCAAAAACAACCGCAAAGAAGCGAATCACAAAACATGTCAAATCATAGACAAGTTACCCGCTCACCACGTTGATATCCATCGGACCTTCGCCCAGTTAATGTCCGACCAACAGCCGAATTTGACTTTTGCGAGCAGCCCGGAAAGTATATATTTAGACGCTGGAGGACAGATTGCCGTCTTACTCCCTATAGACTGTCTGTCGCATCTGCCTCATCTTGTTCAGCCGGAGATCCATTACGAGATCCTGTCGAAACGTGGGCTTGCTATATCTGGCTTGGCGACACCCCCATCCCAGGTGATTGACACCTGTCTTATCGACTCAGGGGACCCGATTCTTTTGAAACAAGAGGTTACAAGGATTGTGGACTCAATTGGCCAGCGTCAACTCCCCTTTATGGTCAAGCTTCCACAGTCCGTCTCTGGCATGGGTACCTTTGCGATCACCACGGAAGCTGAAAGGGATCAAGTGAAGAATATCCTCACGGCGCAATTAGGAGCAATGTTACAGCAACTCAACAAATGCAATCAACACCTATATCCCTGTTCCTTGGTGCTTCAGGATTTTATTAATGGGCCAGTGGTGGCACTGTCGCTCTTCGTCACAAAGAAGGGGCAGCCCCGCTTTATTGCTTGCTGCAAGCAGATCTTCGACGACCAGGGACATTGGATCGGCGGCTTAATCTCGTACCGGCAGCAGACGGGACTTTGTGAGAGGTTTGCCGCCACTATGGAGAAGGCGGCAGCTTTCTTGCATAGCAAAGGATATCATGGACCGGCTGGTGTGGACATCATCACTGATGAACGATCGGGGAAACAGTTGATTGTTGACCTCAATGTCCGGGTCACCGGTACGTTCCATCTGGGCCCTCTCACGGGACACTTTACCCAGCGTAGGCTGTTTGAGGCCGCGATGACTATGGTCGACTTCTCTTGTTCTCGAGATGAATTCGAGAAAAAGTTTGCAGACGAGATTCGCAATGGTAGTCTGATCGTGAGTGGCTGGGTCTATGGCGAGTCAAGTCGTCTCAGCCATGCTGCAATCACTATCGGTGCAGGAGACTCGCACGATTTGGAAGAATTTCTCGAACGCATCAGAGCGGCTGGTTTGCACAAATAGTCTATACGACTGAGAGCTTTGTTATCTACCGTCGACTTGTGTCAGTTTCGAATCCAATTTCAGATTAAACCTTTCTGTAGCATTTTATTCTAGCTATGATAAGTCTTAACAGTGTTCAGGAGCCCGACATTCCTCCGGCGTGATGGACATCAAAAATCGTTCCAATCCCTTAACATCATCCATGTCCGATATAAACGCCAGGTGCTGATCCGGTCGCAATAACACCATACAGCCCTCGGGTCCAATGCCAAATGATTTATACAATTGACCTCCGCCAGTGTGGTGGTACGCTTCTTCATCCACCCATACCTTGCTGTAGTCCACTCCTCGGTCCTCCGTCCAAGGACGGAAGATCGTCGGCAGATCCTGAAGTTCGATGCCGAGTCTGTCTGCACAGTGGACCAGGTACATTCCGACACATGCAACCCCACGTCTCGTCATGCTTGCCTGATTGTTTAGCCTCTGAATGACGGATTCGGGCTGACCGAGGGTTTCTTCCAGGTGGCTGAGACGCCACATTTGGCGCGGATTCGCAATATCAGCCCCGAAAATGATCAGATTCCATTGCCCCGTGCTGGGCAAGATCTGCTGCAAATGGCATGGTTGCGCGTCACTCTGGTTAATGATCAGCATGCTTGGAATCCGCGCTCCGACCTGGATGTTTGTCGCCAGAGAACGCTTGCTGTGGCTGAGCGCCATTTCATCATTTGCCGGCTTGGCCCCTGCCACACAAGGCGTAGTCGATGCCACGAGTAGATTTGGCTCGTAAATCACGGCCAGGCCCGAGGCGGACGAGTTCTCTTGCTCCATTGCTCGCTTGTGGTCCTCATGGAAGTGACCGTGGCTTGTTTCATTGTCCACATCCCTGCGGCTGCACATTCCACGGCAGATCCGCTGGTCGAGTGCGATCAATCGTTCGGCTACAGGTAGCCTCTCTTGTTGGTATGTCTCGAGGATTTTAGGGTGCAAGGTGCCTTGGATGACTGAGGCGAGTTTCCAGCCGAGGTTGAACGTATCCTGCATGCTTACGTTCATTCCTTGGCCTGATTTGGGGGAATGCGTGTGGATCGCATCACCGGCAAGAAAGATGCGGTTATGAAGCCCAATTTTTCGACAGACCCGCTGGCCAACCTAAAGGTGTTTGTTAGCTTTCGGGATGACGCAGTATATGGTGGATGCTGTGGATGTGCGTACCGTGTATGCCGTGGACCAGTCGATATGTTTCGTCTTCATTATATATGGCCACATGATCTTCTCAACCTCGTTCATGAGGACCTCGCCGTCTTGTTCTTCCCTGTATCGCGCGGCCACATCTGGGTGGAGCTCAACGTAGATACGGACAAGCTTTCTCTCCCGCGGGATCATCATGAGAGTTCCATGCTTTGTCTTTACAATGGACCGTTTCCGTATATCGGCTGCACACAGTTCACTTTTCTTTAGCAAAGCGCAATGAGATATCCAACAGGGCAGAACTCACGGAAGTTAGTGAGGGGGATAATATCCAAAACCCCCCAAAAGTCACTCGAGCTTTCTCCCTCGAGTTCGAGCCCGAGCTGTTTTCTGAGCCAGCTGTGCGCTCCGTCACATCCCACGATATATTTGGCTTCTACCACGGTGTCCATCCCTGCATATCCGGAATCATCCGAATATGGCTCGCTGCTCGTATCACTCCCGGGGGTGTCCATCCCATTGAAATAAGGCTTCGGCAAAGAAGCCATGCTCTCTAGATTCATGCGAATTGGAAACTTACTGTGGTCATCGATCGTATCGTAATCGATCTCTAAAGTGGTTGGAGTTGTCTCTCGTCTGACTTCAACGTTCCCACGGCCCCGGACATATTCCATGAGATACTCTTCCACTTTGGCTTGGCTGAGCGTGGATTCATAGAATCGGGACCATCCGGGCTGTGAATTCGCAGTAACGCTCTGTCTTTGGAGTTTTCCGTCGACTGTGCCGCCCTAAACCAAAGAGTCAGATATACCCTGACCATAATCCACGAACAACCGTTGTATGAAGAAGATCACTTACCCATAAGGCAATTTCTACCGTATGGTTCGCTTCTGCCCAGACCCTGTCTGCAAGGCCAAAGCTATCTAGGATTTCCAATGTTCGGCTTTCTAGCCCGTCGGCGCGACCGCATCGCGTGTGATGCGACTTTTGGTCAATTATCATCGCTTGCACACCCGTTTGAGCCATCCATGCGGCAGCCATTAATCTATCCGACGAGAGTCAATGATCTTGCAGGAATCACAGCGGATATAGCAACATACCCTGCCGGACCGGCCCCGACGATAAGAACGTCGGTTCGAACCGTGTCGCCCATGTTGGTGAAACTTGAAATCATTGCCCAACCTGAGTCGGCTGAAGAAAGTTGCAAGTCGTTGAATTAATGTGTTGCTATTATCTTGGCATAAGCAGTCATTACGCATATTAGTACTCCATGATCAATCCGGAATAAGCTTCCACGCAGTCCATCCAGGTGTGGTCTGCGTCATATTCTGACATTTTAGAATATACATTAGTACAAATTATTACAGTACCACATTAAAAATGTCATATTCCCCGGTTAGATCCAATAATGCCATGGTCGGGCAGATCAGCGTTGCATCCATAGTATCTAGCCCTAATTCGTCTTCCCGAATGCGGCTTGACATACCCATCTACCCGTCTAGGTTTAGATATATAAAAGATATTGTAACACTTGGGGTGTGTAGAATTATACGCTCTAAAATATTGACATATAATATTCTGTCTCCAAATTCCCTTCACTAACTCCCCTCCCATCTTCCAAAATGGCCCCTAGCATCGATTCACCCACCGGTTTCTACAAACCCGAAGAAGATGTCTTCGTAAGAAACCCATCCCAACCCCAATCCATAACTACACTATCCCCCATATAACCCCATTGGCAGCTCTAACCTTAGAGACAGTGCAATGACGGCCGCGAAGACCAACTACTCTCTTTCATCTCCAACCACCCCCAACTCCCTCAAATCCGCAACTCCCCGGAAGCCGTCCTCGCCGCCATCGACGAATTCGGTCGCACCAGGGATTTCCTCATGAATGTTGGCCCTCACAAAGGCAAAGTCATCACCGACATCATCGCCACCGATCGACCGTCCACCATCCTCGAAATTGGAGGCTACATCGGTTACTCAGCCATCATGTTCGGCCATGCTCTCCGCAAAGCCGCTACCGCAACAGGCAGCCACGCCCAAGCCCCGAGGTTCTTAAGTCTGGAAATGAATCCCAAGTTCACCGCCGTCTCGAGGGCACTGGTCTCAATCGCTGGGTTAGACGACGTCGTCGATATCTGGGAAGGACCATGCCGCGCGTCTCTCCAGCGTCTCGCGAACAGAAAGACTAGTAATTCCACCACGAAGCCCTGGGACATGGTGTTTCTTGATCACTCCAAGATCTCGTATCTAAATGATTTGAAGCTATGCGAGGAGTTGGGCCTCGTGGCGCCTGGATCCATGGTCGTCGCGGACGATATGAAGAGACCTGGAAACCCACAGTATTCAGAGTATGTGCGGGCTTCGCCGGAGAAAAAGACTGAAGCGTATTTACCGTTCAAGGGATGTCTTTCAGACGGGGGCATTTCGTTGGGGAATCCGTTTTTGGTGTATGAAACGGCGTTGGTGGAGGAATTGGAGCCAACAGGGCATATGGTGAGTTTTAGGTTTCCTTGCTTTTTGACCACTTGGGAGGTGGAAGTTGATTTTATGGCTAATGTTTGATATAGGATGCGGTTGAGGTGTCGAAGTGTGTGGATCTGGTGGAGCTGAACTAGAGCAGTGGCCGGAGTTTTAGGCTACTGCAATTAGACTGTTAACTTTCAATTGTATTAATTATTTCGTTTCATGTAACCTTCTTTCTTTCATTTAGATTGTGATGACACTCAAGTCGTGACAACGAAATTCGACTTACAGCTCATCCCAACCAGCGGTGCTCTCAGCCTATTATAGCTATCAATGACTTGTGCGGGCGCCTTTCAAGAACTGGTGAGTTTTCAAAAAGCGCAACTAGGCATAACTATTAATTTATTATTTGTTTGGATTGAATGCATGGAATTGCTGAGTGGATGTATGACGTGTGTCCGCAACATGGTCCTTCTTCTTTTACTGCTCCCCCAAGAATCTTATGGAGTCTGCACGGTACCACCTAATTTGTGAAGTCAAAGGTCTTTCTATATGAGACCAACCTGAAGTAGTCAGAAATGAATGGCATAAGGCTCGGACTGTTGGTTTTCCTTTAGCACTTCCTTAAAACTTGCGAGAGGCCTACGACTGTGCCCAGGTGTGGAAGAGTGTTTTACTAATTATATTCCTGTTATCAATTGATTCTGGCCAGGTCTTTACTAACTTGGGACGCTTGTGGCATTTCTCGGTGATCCACAGTGGTTGTTTTAAAGGCATATAAGTGACCACTGCTTTCTATTTGCGGAAAGCTGGACGTTGGTGAACCGAAAAAGATCTTTTTTTTCGTCCCTCGGTCAATCGCAAACTATCATGGCTAAAAGTAGAGTTTGGTAGTCTGCATAAGTGGAATTGGCACCATAGCGGCGTATGCTTTGGAGGCTTGGCTTAAGTTAGGGCTATGATGCGCTCGAACTACGATGCCGTGGTGAAGAATAAGATCGATACTGATTTGGTTCAATGGGGCTGGATTGAAGCCTGGAAACATCAATGAGTGGGTTTTTCCTACGTGGTTAGCGAAATGCCAGTCGCGGTAATTCTGATATCGCATAGTCACCAGAGCGGTCCCCGACATTTCGACGGGCGAAGCAGCGCCCTTTGACTTTATTCCGTCACAACCAAGAATATCCCCGATGTTGCTTCCACAGTGTCAGGCATAATTTCTCCAGCTGTGATGGACAAAATAGCCATCGTCATATCTCAAAATGGTGGAGAGAGAATTGAGAAAGAGCACTTGGGTCAAGATACATGGATCGTTCATAACTACGGTCATGACTTGTGGGGTTATTTGGGCTCGTATGGCTACGCCCAGGAGGTCGTCGAGCTATTTGACGAGGTTTCCAGTCATTGACAGAGCACGTCGTGGAAAGCACGCCTGTAATATTTGGTAAAACGAAATAATGATGGACACCCAAGACCTAGCCCACAATAGGCATCGAAAAGGAAGCTGTGATCCGAGCTATAGTAAGATCCATTAGTAGCTCATAGAAAAAAAGCAAAAGGGATCGCCGCTGAGATGAAGAAAGACACAAAAAATACTTGAATCTAAACAATTAGTCTACCAGCACCTGAGTAATGAGTTATAACCCAGGCATGATTCACAGTCACAGGGGCACACAGGGGCATTTCTTACACAGGGGGTCTGTCTGAAAAGGACCCCGTTACCAGAGTTCAAATATAAACTTCTTTATGCAATGCATTTGAGCTACGTGTCAATACAAAAGCGTGTCATCACAAACCATACCATTGGTGATACGCCACAGGAACCACGTTCTCCAGCATATCATATAGCTCGTACCTATCGCTCATACCTGATAATTGATTGGCCCGCTCTCGATTGTCTCTGCTTATATGTGCGAAGGATAAAAGTTCGATCTCACCTCTAGCATTGCCACAACTAAGCGGCTACCGGCCACCAGTGGGGTCTTTTTATGTCCACTGAACTACATACGAATATCAATCAGCCTCGGATATTGACCTCTTTCTGAGGCTCTTTCCAAAGCCCTTTGCAAACCATGTAAACCCCCTTCTAAACATCTTTCTAAACCTCATTCCAAACCTTCTAGTTCCGGCCAGTACGGGAGCCTACAAATGCTTCGCATATACGCTCATTATGAGGTAATTGAACCTGATCACTTGATAGATAATGTTCACATCCTAATCGGATTTTCTGTATTTTAGCCATCTGCTTCTGCCCCATAATCAATCTACTCATAGGAAAGAAAGTAATATTTCACAATGACTGAATCTCATGGAAGTGACGTGGAAGCCTTTCTGGACGACCTGCCTCCTTCCACCAACAGATACAGCTACGAAGGGAAGGAGCAACTCCATCAAATCCTAAAAATTGAATATGACCGCCTAGGCCCATTATACCATCCCAGGTCTGAACCATCCAAGCCCAACCTCGAAATATCCGAATACTTCGTGATTTTCATTGACCCCTCCTCTTTCGACCAAGAGTTTTTGCTCCCAGACCCAATCGCTGGTCTTCGTTTATTCTACAACGAGGCCCTGCATAGCCTGATTCTCCGAATGTCAACTCCCGAGCATTCTCAAGTCGCCGGTGCATTACACACCGCAGTCACAAATGCTTTGCTACCCATGGAGCTTGACCAAGCAATTCAAGTATATGGAGGAGTGAACGTTCCCGTTGGCAACGGAAATGTCAAGCAACCAGATGGGGGCTGGGGTCCCATTCGACACACTCGTGGTGTCCCCAAACGACCCGGGGTAGTCGTGGAGGTTGGAGTTTCCGTGTCTGAAACGAAATTGCGCAACGACGCAAGAATGTGGGTGGATCCCGTCAGAGGGAAGGCAAATATGACCATCACTGTGAAAGTCAACCGGAGGAAGCCCCAGCTTAAAATTGATAGCTGGGAATGGGACTCAGGTGTCCAACGTCCCCATGTCACACAATCCTGCGTGATCGAAAGGTCTGGTGATAAGACCACTGTCTCCCAGTACCCAATTACGATTCCCTTCGAATACATTTTCCGACGATCCCCGGATATCCCAAGGGAGACCGACATTTGGCTTGAGAAGCAGCGCCTGATCAACATGGCAACTTCGGTATGGGCTTCGCAAGAGCCATGAGTTCATGCGAAAACAAGCAGCTAGCCAAATAGCCAGTAGTGCAACGAACAAGGCCCCTATTCCTGTTGTCTTAGTATATTTTATCCCAAGATACAGAGAAAGCTCCACGCTCATATTTTACTCTATTCCACTCCTGGAGTACCTCCGTACACAGCTAATTGTTATTTTTACGGCTGTAACACCGTAATCTAAAAGGACACCTTACAAGTCATCTAAAAAGAGAACCAGAGTGTGACATTAAATATCACGACCCGTATATCATCTTGAGCAGACAAATCAGATTATCGTTCTACGTCGTTAAGGACAAAGGCTGCATACGTGGCAGATGACTCGTGTGAGAGGTATTTGAGAATATGATAAAGATGACCTGACAAGCCCGATTTGAAGGTGAAAAGAAATGCTTGGAATGGATCAATGTAATTGGATCTCCCCGTTAAATCAAAATAGGCCCTATCAGCATGGGGGTCATTGGACTCCGGCAAAAGGACAAGGATATAATTATGACTTACCTCTCACCTCTTACCTCTCACTTCTCTCCTCTTACTCTTTCACGTCTCAGCATTCACAATGGTAACCAACCCAGATTACAAGGCCAACTTGAGCCTGGAAGCCTTAGCCGACCTCCAAGTCCCCGGAGATCTTTACATTTCTCCCGACGCTGCTAAGATCGTCTACAAACTACAATATTTCAGCAAGAAGGGTGAAAATGCCACCTCCTCAATCTGGATAGCCGTGGTTGGCAAAGAAAAAAGTACTCGTCAATTTACCTCCGGCTTGTTCAGCGATGAACAGCCAAAGTGGTCTCCAGATGGAACTTCTCTTGCATTCAAATCTGATCGAGGCCACCTGGGTAAGTCCTCGACCATATATGTGATGCAAGTAGATGGAGGCGAACCATACCCCATCATGCCTGACGGTAATAAGAAACCTATTGCGGCATTTGGAGTCCCAACGGTCCGTATATCATTTACCAGCCCAGATGAGAAGACGGATGAACAGGTCCACAAGGAGAAGGCAAAAGACGATGCCACGGTGTGGGGAGAGAACTTGGAACATCACCGCCTGGAGTTGTCCATGTAGCGACAAGACAGATCCAGAGAATTGTCCGTGGCGATCGACATGTGCATGACTTCTCTTGGAGTCCTGGCTCAAAACAAATTAGCTATATCAAGCATAGAGAGCCAGACATGAACTCTGCTGGGTTTTACGGTGCAAAGATATGCATTGCATACCTACGCTGCCGTCGGTGAGGACGGCAACGCAGACGAACACTACAAACCAATGATTGAGGACCGCACACACACTCCTCATATGCCAGGTCAAGCCTATAAGGCATGGCGATACCTCAGTACCACGACGGGCCGCGGGACCCCTCAGGACAAACACACAATATGCTTAGACACCGGCTGTCTAATGACCCTTATTGACAGCTCGATAGCCAATAGTTTACAATTGCATTGCTATAAAACTCAAGACATTCCCGTTTTCGGAATCGCGTCTAATCACATTTCTTCTATGTATATACTTTTACCACTATTCTTTAACAGCGAGCACAACGTCGCGAAGATCATGGTTGAGGCCTACCATGTTAACAACCTCAAAGCGAAGTTGCTCCTAGGCATGGACGTTATAGATAACGAGGGTTTTTGCCACGATATAGGATATAGACACTAGGGTGGTGTGTATCGGCTCGTATATAGGCTTTACCTTCGCCGTCGATATCTACAGTAGGCCGCACTATCGAGTCAGACGGACGGTAAGGGCGGCTATCACAACAGTTATTCCACCCCGCTTATATATAACACTCGACGCGGTCGCCCATATCCTACTAAAGGACCGGCACTACCTTTTCATAGGAAAATCATATATATGCCAGCTTCTACTCACACGTCGTCGACGCCAATTTCTCATAGGTCCAAGTCGTCAACGACACAAACAAACCTATTTATATACAACGCCGTTCCCCGATAGGCCTTCTCACAGAGACCGACGTACAGGATGCGGTCTATGTAGTGTCCGCTCATGTAGCAGAACTGGGAAGATCACCCCCGCTTGACCCTATCCAATACGACGGCTGGAATCATACCCAGAACGAGTTCATTCTACCCAATGGCGTGACCACCTTTCGGCAGGATGGTATGGGCGCTACCAATGCACTCGCCTCTGCCAGCAGATAATATATGCAAAGCACCACCAAAGTCCGCACCAGATGATAGGCCGAATTATCTAGGACCATGGCGCTTTGCCATAATTATGATATGTGCTGGGCGTGCTGCCTTTTTGGCAGGATACGTATGAAAGCTTTAGAAGCAATTGTGAGGGGGCTTCAGCTAAGCATACCTTTCTCTTGATATTTTCGAAGGACAGTAACTGTGTTGCAACCATAATTCCCGTGTTGATCAGAGATTTTCATGTCATGGGGGACATGGTTTGCTATAGCTCATCCTAGTAAGTTCGGTCTGAACCCCGTATCCACCAATGATGCCTGCTGATATATCCCAAGCTTGATTAGCTCGAGCGCTTCAGTTTTAAGACTTGGGAAGATGTATACCCTCTCTCTACCCATTCTAGCCTATTTTCACCTTGATGTTAGCAATTTTTATGATTGGGTCGATTGTCTGCACAGTGGCTCAAAACTCCTTGACATTAATTTTTGGTCATGCTATTACCGGCTTGGACAGGGAAGGTATCCTCTCCAAGAAGCTGACGACCAGCCCCTGTGGCAACAACCATCATTTTTGGGAAATAAAAAGCGCCTACGACTCCCCGAGGTCGCCGCTAGAACGGAGCGAGGCGCAGAGCCACTGCCCGACGAATTGCGGATTCCTGTCTCCTTGCACTCCCATGAGTCCACACCAGCTTGCGCGGGACCTTCATGGACCAAGCGTCGAAAATCAAGCAGGTCCTGCTCCACTAGCAGCCTCGCACCCCCACAGACAGATATGGGCGCAGACTGGCCACTCAGCGGTTGGAGTGGCCCAAACAGGAGTATTAGAACATTCCCACTCACTCGGCGATCGTCCGTGTCAAACTTCGCTGATGGGTGCTTTCTAAATAGTGATTTTGTGGAAATAACGCCTCCTGATGCGTGGGAGAAATGGAAGTCTCCGACAGCTGATGATGCGTTGCATGAACTTCCAACTGATTGGGACAATATTATTAATATATAAACTGGACATACGTCAGGATATCACCCTCTGTACAGCCATGTATAGACATGGCAGAACGAATCCATTATATCCTACCATACAACAACGTATTCAGACTAATAAACTATAACTTAATGACATAAATCGCTTTGAAATGGTAAATAAGCTCTCAACGATCATCCTACTCAGGCAGCAATCGGGTACATAATGTATGTTCAATCCAAGCATTTCATGAAACAGGTTTAATCTACAGTTTCGATGACTCGCTCAAAGACCGATGACCAAATACCACCTTGGGCAATTCAACCCCCCAAGCGATCTTACAATCAAATTGAGTATGCTCAGCAGTCCCCGAGGTCGAATCATAGGCCTGATACGGCTTGACAATATCCCGGTAAACAAACTCGCCCACACCACCCTCGCCTAATAGAACCCATCTGCGAGCAATTTCCATCGCGACTTCATCCCCATCACGCTCGGCATCCAAAGTCAGGAGAGCCCCCGAAAGAATCCAGGCGAAGGTGAACATAATCCTCCGGGCATCGGCCAGCAACGCAGCCTGCGGACTAGTAGATGTCACACGAGAAAGGAAAGCGGCCAGAGCCTGCTTCAATGCACCCGCCAGAGACGGTGTACGGACCAAAGACACAACACGATCAAGCCACCCTGAGAGAACAGACAGGGTATCACTTTTCATCAGGAAGCGGACGAGTTCACTCGCCAGGACGTTCGTGGTACCCTCCCAGATCGGATAGACGGCTGCAGCTCGGAGAAGGCGCGAAATGTTGACCTCGGGCTCGTCCGGTTCGTCAATATACCCGACTCCACCCATCGCTTCCTGGCATTCTTGCACACCCACCATCGACATCTTGCTAACAACACCCTTGCAAGTTGCGGTTAGGACCCGGAAGATGACCTTTGCTTCGGCAAGATCCTTCGGCATGTGTGGACGACTCGCGGAGCTGGATGGATTTTCAATCAAACCCATCACTGCAATTGTGAAAAAGGCAAGATTTATAGCGCCACGATGCTTTACCTCCACATCTGCGAGGAGGCGCAGATGCATCGGGATCAACCATAATGGCTCGCCGACAGTAGTTCGTGACTTGGCGAAATTCTTCGTGATGCTGATAGCACGACGCCAGGTTGATAATGTTCCAAGAAGCGTCTGGATGCGCGTAGTATTCAACAGTGGAGCAATAGTCTTGATTCCATGATCGATCTCGCCGACGAGGTGAGCGCGCATGTCCTTCAGTTCCAGCTCGGCCGTGGGCAATTCCTTGGTACCGAGCTTGTTTTTCAGGCGGTGGATCCGCACGCCGTTGGATACTTCTTCGGGCTTTCCATCCGCTCCAATGATCGTCTTCCGTAATGGCGCGATGAATGTGCTCAGTTTGCCAGATCCTGTCTTGGCTAAGAGGAAAGCGACATTGGCGTCTGTTGCGGAGGAAAAGAACTTGAATCCGTTGATCAGGTAGTCTCCCTCGGCTAGGGCGTCGGATGTTTTCGATCCTTGGGATAAGGGTGCGTAGGTAGCCCATGTTTCTGTGTTTTGAACGTCGCTCCCACCTGCTCTTTCCGTCATCCATTGGCCAGATGTCCAGTAGTCGTCTCCTCTGGAGGTCAGTTTCCGAAATACGGTGTGCAAAACATGGTCATTTGGCAGATCCTTGAGGCGCTGTGACAATACAAATGCCGCCCCATCGGACATACTCATAGGGCATCTGTACATGGACGACGAGGGGGCGTATAGATACACTCTTTGGACTCGGCTGTTAGTATTCGTGCTCACGAAATAACAGTGAACCCATGACATACGCAGCATATTGAACAGTGCGCCTATGAACGCCGTATGTGTGGTCATATCCCAGCGAGACAACCCTAAAACATCTGTATTAGTGGCAAATGCATATCAAGAAATAGACGAACAACTAACCCATTCCTAGCCCCCCACTTCCCCAACTGCTTCCACCCCTCAGCCGTAACCAGCTTGTCATACCCATACCTCTGGCCCCAGACATTGTACTTTTTGACATATGGCAGGTTGGTCTCTGCGTCGATGTTCCATTCAAGGATTTGGGGCGAAACAGCCTCCTCACCAAATTGAGAGAAGTGGGGTTGAACCAATTCGAGGGTCTCTGCAGGAAGGTACCCTATTGTCATCAGGTTAGATTGAATAAAAGGAGGTAGGTGTGCTGGACTTACATCCTAGCATTCGCTGCAGGCTGGCATCGGAAGTATAGGCATTCGGCAATTTTCCAAGCCGAGTCAATGTGCCGGACTCTGCGGTTGCAGGAATTCGAGACTGGGTAGTCATATTTGTAATGAAGATAAATGCAACAGCTCTTCGAGAAACATTGACTGGACCGAGATGGGTTTATATAAATGTTTGATTATATCAACCGCGGTTTCCGATCAAATACCCGAGATCACTTGGTTCCCGACCATACCACTTGATCAAAGTCCGCAAAATCACCGAGATGAGCAGTTTGTGGCCGTGGATCTCCGTTATTTTGCTAAATCAAGTCTGCAGACATCTCCGTGCGGGGAAGTTGCTTGTCGACGGCGCCTCGGCATCCCAGGGGGGATTTGCTAAATATCCCAAGGTAGAAATAATACGCAGGAGGGTTTGGAAATTATATAAAGACACAATGACGATACTTTCCGTGCTGTGGGTGTAATATATAGACTTTGTCATTGATTCTAACCGTAACACTGAGTTATAAGAACAGACGTTGGGTATAAAGCCGCATGATTATTAGTTGGCCATGGTTGCGAGATGTAGATTCCTTCCTCAAATACATCCTCTTATCGTTGGTCGTCAGGGAACTCAACCCTTGGGCATTTGGTTCCCGTTGGAAATTCCAGCGCTAGATCTTTGCAATGGCCTTGACAAAAATCCCTTCCGCAGTCGCGTAGAGCTCGCCGGTGCCGCTTTCAATCTGCGCACTACCCCAAATTTTCCTCCCCTCGGTCCTTGTGATCCATGAGCGTGCCATAATCGTCTCTGGTGTTTTGATGGCTTTCTTATATGTAATGTTCAGCGTCACCGTATATGCTGGCCTCCCATCGGACGTCGCATACCTAATGAGAACACCCAGCGCACCATCCAATATGGTAGCAATAGCTCCACCGTGGAAGACATTGGGGTGCTCGTTTAGCCCCGTGCCTAATGTATGGAATCTGCGAAGCTCGCCCCTCCAGCCCTCTGTGGCAGAAGGTTGTCGATATAAAGTGAGCAAATGCGGAATTGTATCCTTGGTGAACCATGTCCTGCCCAATAGCGTGTGTCCATTGTCTGGCGTGGCTTCCCGGGGTTTGTCAACAGGCTGGAAGTTTGGTTCACAGAGGTGCGAGCGACACCATGGGATTGACATGAAATGGTTGATTTCAGTTTGTAAAGCGTGAGCAGTATCGGTGTCTTGTGGTTCCATGATAGTTCACTCCGTTTGACGTATTGAGGGAGGCTATGGTGCGATTCCTTGTTGCTTCTTGTTTTGTTTCCGAAAGCGCCTTGTTGGTGGGGGGAGGGGGTGGTTTTCTGTGGGGTAGCTTCTCTTCAAGCTGATCTCGCTACTTTGCCACTTCAAAAAGGGTGTGTAGTTTTTTATAATCTTCGTTAAAGTGCGTTGGAGGTTCTATTATGGTTAAGTACTAAGAGTTCCAATGAAGCTTCGGGTTAATCTCCTATAAAAAGTATTACCCGTGGACCTCGGCGGTCTAAACTGCATACGCGCAAAATATGAGATCACAAAATTCGTTCCTCTGATGATGTTATTTTACAAGCAAAGAACTCCACTCAAAGAAAACTCTTTGCCTATCTTCAAAATAATGGTGGGAATATGCGAAAAGGTAGCATCGCATAAAAGCTGCCTTGTATTTACCAAGAATATCTTACGATATCGATATCAGACACCTCACATAGAAGTGCACATTGATCTTTCTCAGCATGCAACACCTACAGGATTGTCAGTTGCATATTTTTCGTTATTAGAGAGTTTGCCATTACCATTCTGAACCCATAAAATATTGGTGACTAGGTTCTGTCATTATCTAGTTGTAGAGTTAAAACTAACCCTGGAAATAGTTCTATACTGCTCACCGACATTCATATAATATGCATATACGAAGTACATATGTACCTCTTAGGTCTGTGTGTTAATAAAATAGATCATAACCTGTTCAGGTGACATTATGCATTACATTAGAATGTTGTATGAAGTGTATCTGGCATGAGCGTCGTTGCAAATTGGTATGTTAAGCCAAGCGACCAAACTTGGCCAGCCACAATCAATCAATCAATCAATCAATCAAAGTTCAATTAACCTGTTGCAGTCTAACTAGTTGCGTATGACTATGCAGGCGCTTCATCCAACCGAAGCAAGAACTCGAAGCCAAACGCCGAGCGGGATCTCTCCCAGAGTATACAGATGCTGATTGTAAAGAGTGGAATCAGCCCATTCCTGTAATCCCCCGTAGATCCCACAAATCCAAACCCATCTGAACCCATACATAAGAAATAACATATAATGACTGCATGGAGTGCACCCTCTACCTTCCATCTCTCACTTCTCTCTCTCTCTCTCTCTCTCTCTCTCTCTCTCTCTCTCTCTCTCTCTCTCTCTATCAACCCCCCTGCCTCAGTTTCTATTGATAGTGACGGTGTCGTGGCTAGTTGATTGGTATGTTGGTCGACTTTGGCTGAGTTTCTCGTTTTATAGTATTATTTGTCGTTATTGGCTAATACCTATCGTCTTCTACACCTAGGTCTATTGCCGTAAGGCCTATCGGTTCGTCGTCGTCATTTTCCTCCTCGATTCTAACGTATTAAAACTGCTAGAGGAGACCTATTCGGTATATAAAGTTGACTACGTAGCGGGTGGCCTACGGGTTAGATATGATCTTATTATAGTCTCGTTCTATAAATCCTATCCTAATTCTCTCTAGTTACTCCTATAACTTCGTACGCGGAATAATATATAGCGGATACTATATTAGGATATGCTTTAGTATTTATAAGCCCTTATTATAATTATACCTATCTATCTCTACTACCTTAATTTTAAATAAGAAGTGCCGAAGGCCAATTCGTATTATACGTATCTAAATTAAGATCGTATACTATAGCTTCGATAGGCCCTCGTATAAACGAAGGGTCTTCTTATTCGGCGCCTATACTAAGCGCTTTATTAGAGCGGAGGTTCTCTCTCGCTCCTACTACTTCTCCTACCGCTCTCTAATTCGCTAGCGTACCGCTCTCTTAGTAGCTATAGCGAGACGGATTATCGGATTATCCGGCCTAGTCGTAACTCCTATCCCTATACTAAGAAGCGCTATACTCTTTGCTTCTCTATCGGCAAATTTATTACTGTCTATACTAACGTATATAGGGATCTACCTAATAGTGATATTAGTTAGTTGGTTTTACGACTAGATAGTTTATACGTAATCGTATATAAGCCCGAGTACGTACTAGCTAGATAGTCGTTATAGGTTTTAAACTATCTAGATAGTAGCTTAGCTATTTAAGAAAATGATTACTTCTCGAGCCGTCGATTGTTTGTTATTATACCTCGTTTTAGCGAGTACTATCTTAATACCGCTAAGCTCGGTAGCGTATATTATAGACTAGGAATCTATTCTAAGGTATCGTCTTTCTAACGTTATCTCCGGGTATTCCCTAGCCGTTAATACGCTAATATATCCTATAAACCTACTTCCGTCTATAAAAATTATGCTAGTGCGACCGTGGTTATTATATATAACGTCTTTATAAATATTATTATAGGTTTTTAATACTACTTCTTGATTCTTAATAGAGTAGGGGACTAGTACCTCCTATAGTATAAGAATAAATATATACTTTTCCTCCTATTTTTTATACCGTAATTTGAATGTTTTCCTAGTAATCGCTTTAGTCGGGGACTATCCGCTAAGCTTCCGCTCCCTCGGTTTTCTAGCTTCCTTAGCCGTTTATAGGTAGCCCTATTATAGGCCGGTAAGGATTCTTATAGTTGTTTCTTCGATAACTTACTATAGTCGTAATTTAATAGGGAGAATATATAGTTCTATATTAAGTGCTACCCCCGCTATTCTATAGAAAGCACCGCTAATTAGGATTGCTATACGTTTCTATATCTTTATAAGCTCGTTTATAAGTTTATCGAGGTCCCCCCTTAGTATCGATCTCGCTACTAGATAGTACTACGTAGATAGTCCCTATAGTATCTATAGAATGATAACTACCTAGTATACTTTCTATATTATAATTAATAATAATCCCTAAGTAGAGCCTAAGATTATACGGAGTGCTTCGAGACTACCGGCTCCTTTTATAAGTATTTTCTTATAGTATATCGAGAAATTGAGGTATTTGTCGAGCTAAATACCTAGGTATTTTGCTATACCCGACGGCGCGAGGATGGTTAGTATTAGGTCCCCTAGAATAATTACCGGTATACCGTTATATCCTAATAGGTCCTCTAGGATCTCCTAGATATCGGTGATACTATTAGTAGTAATAGTAGTATTAGTGGTAGTAGTAGACTTCGGATTGGTAAAGTGAATTAATTCAAATTTATTAGGTACGAACTTAGCTATATACTTGCTAGCCTAGGACGTTACTCTTTATAATACCTTCTCTAGTACTCTAATATTCTCTTCGTAGCTATTTGAGATAGCTAGAATATAAACGTTATCTACCTAGCCGTATACTTCGCTCTCCCCGTAGTATAGTCCTCGTAGTATATACGCGTATATAAGCGGTATATTAAATAGGAGGAAAAGGATCGGCGAGATTGGTAAGCCTTAGGGGATACTAGTTAGTATAGGAAATACTTCGCTAAGATAGCTATTTAGTAGCTTAATTCGTATACTCCTACCGGTAAGGAATGACTATACCTACGGAGTAAGTATACCGAGTCCTATTTGTTATATATTATATAGCAGCCTCTCGTAAGAGACTATATTATATATACCGGCAATATTAAGGAGTAGTATACTTACTATATTACCTTCTCTTTATACCTAGTATACTCTCCTAAGGATTAACTAGATCGTATGGTCGATAGATACCCCTTTCCTTCTACCTAGGTATATCTTCGGGAGTAGATTATACTTCTCTATATACTACGTAATTCGTGTCGCGATAATCGCTTTAAGGACCTTACTAAGTATATTTAGGAGTACGACCGGCCTATACGATTTAGGGACTTAGTAGTCTTATAGGCCGGCCTTTCTTAGTATTACTATAATAGAGGTTTAGAAGTGCTAGGGGTTATATCTAATTTGGATATATATATTAAAGATAGTAGAAAGGAGGGGGATAAATCTCTTCTCTGATTGTGAGTCTTGTTCCGCTAGTATCCGCTATACCTAGTTTAGTAGTATGTCGTATCCTAGTGCTTTGTTTGGTAGTACTCTCTTGATTGTAGCTCTTACCTTAGTATTGTTAACCGGTGGTAGTTAGAACTACTCTCGGTGGCTAACTTAGATATCGGAGAGGTTAGCTTCCGGTAGTTATAGGAAGAATACTTTACGGAGTAAGTTGACTTTCTCTATATCGCTCTCTATAACCTCGTCGGCTGTTTTTAATACTAGTATTATACTCCCCTACTACTAGCCTCGATTCCTAGCCTACTTAGCTACTCTCTAGAGCCTATAGGGGCCTTAGTCTACTACTTCTTTAATAAAGCTCCGGAAGCTATAATAGAGAGCGGCTTTAATAACCTTATCCTTCCGGTTCCTAGCGAGTCTATATATCTCCTAGTCTTCTTTATCGTATATAGTAAGGTACTAACGGAATATACGGCGAGAGTGCTTAACAGCCTCTCTATATTCCTTAGTCTATAATAGGTTCGCTTATAGGCTTGGTTTAGCCTATAGTATCGATTCTTATACGCTACGTTATACGATCTCGATTAGATGGTTTACTATATCGTCGATTTGCCGGGGGGTGGTTAGACGGGATAGTATTAGGACTAGGAGGTTATCGGCTATAAAGATATCGAATTTCTCGGTATCTATAGCCTTCTAAAGCCGTCTCTTTACCTCGATAGCCGGCTCGGCGTCGACGTTTAGATATACCTAGATCGGTAGGTAATCTAAATCTATATAATAGTCTAAGGCTAGCTTATATACGACTAATCTCTCTATAAGATCCGGTATACCGAAGAATAGATTAATTGTCGTCTACTCCCCGTTTTAGTCCCTTGTGGTGGTACTAGGCTCTAGCTATAGATTAAGATCTACTTCGTCGTAGAGCTTAATAAGCCTATCTATACCTAGGTCCTAGGTAGCTTTAATACCTCTCTATATAGGGTAATAGAGGTTGAAGTCCCTAGTAACTATCGTATTCCTCCGCTATTTGTTACCTAGTAATTTACTAATAAGCTCTATAGTACTAGTAGTACCGTACTCGTTATATATATTAAAGAAGTATACCTAGCTTATCTTGGTCTACTACCTTACTTCCTAGTAGAACTTACTATATATATAGTACGTCTATCTAGTTAGGTTCTTAGAGATATATATATATACCCGTGCTCTACTTCTAGTCTCTAAACTAGATAGGAGGAGAAGCTCGTATATCTATTTTAATAGGTAGTATATTATATCGTTATATAGGTTCTCCTATGGTTCTTATACTATAATAATATCTGCTTTTATGACTTCCTACTTCGTTAGGAAGTCTACTATAACGATATCCCTCGATCGGTATATATTATATTAGATGATAGTAAGCGGTATATTATTTATTAGAAGGTATCTCGGTATATTTCTTAGTGAATTAACGGGTTCTTCTTTCCTCCTAGATATTAGTCCTACTAGTGAATTTTACTAATAGAGCCGATATTATAAGGTTGACTTGGTCGTCGAGGGTACGCTTATTCTTACCCTAGGGGCCTAGTATATATATAGTAGCCCCCTTCGTCGTAAAGATAGTATTCTCCTTACCGATAGTATTTAGCCTACCGGTAACTCTCTACTTGCCTATTAATATACGTCTATTCCCGCTAGTACGGGATAGGACTAACGGCTAGTACTCGCTAGCTAACGCCGCCGGTACTAACGATAACGGTATATCTAATATTACTACTTCTTAGTCCTTAAGGATATATATATTATCCCTTACTCGCTTTTACGTTTTACCCGTATTTATATCTAGTACTAACCTAAATAGGCCTTTACTCCTAGTTATCGTTAATAACGTCGATGCCCGGCTAGGTACTCTTCGCCTTAGGGGCTCTAAGCGTATTACCGGTACGTAGATCGACCTTTAGAGTCCCTTCGGTAGTCGTATCGATTAGCGGATCGATTCCCTAATTACGCCTACCTAGGTAGTACCTACTATAAAGCCGAGTATCGTAGTGTCTTCCCCCTAGACCTCCCCCTAGACCTCCTCTTAGGGCCCCTAAGCCTCCTATATTTTAGTATTACCTAACGAGGTTAGTTCTTCGTTACTCCCTAGTTAGGTAGAGCTTAGTAGCTCGTTATTACTCGCTAGTTAGGTAATACTCGGTATTTTATTTAATACCTATAAGGCGGTTTATACTCTATCTCTAGAGCTCTCCTATATAGAGCTTCGTATAGAGGAAGTCCTAGAGCCGCTACCCCCTAAACTTCCGGATATAGTAGTAGCCGGCGTCCCCTACCTAGTCTCTCTAATTAAGAGGTATGCCGGTACCCGGTAGTATCTCTCTCTCGCCTATATAAGAGCCTATATCCTCTTAATCTCTCTAATAAAGTCGGGGTACCGCTTCGACTATCTATTATATACGCCCCTATAATTAGCGTACTTTCGTTTACTAAGAGTTATATCCTTTTTACGCTAGTAGTCTCGAGAATAATACTTCTTAGCGTAGAAGATATACTTAGTTTCGTTAGAATAGGTATTTCCTATATATCCGTATTTCTAATAGTTATGATATTAGCGTATACGCGTAGCCCGGTCGTATAAGACTATAGTAAGTACCTCGGAGTCCTAGAGTATTCTAGTATTAATAGCTTTGTTTGTAGTATACGGTAAGGTGAATTTAACGATTATTAAACCTAACTTTTTACCCTCCGGAAGGACTAGCTATAAGATCTAGGTAATCTCTATATCGTCTCCCTAGTAGAATAAGTTCTTAGTAAGTAGCTACTTAATAATCCCTTATTTCCGGTCTCTAAGCCCTATAGCTAAATTAATTCCGAGCGACTATATATTAACGTTATAGATAATAACCCCTTAGCTCGGTAAACGTACTTCCGATCCCTTCTATAAATACTTTACCTAGTAAGTATAGTAGTATCGTATTATCTCCGCCTCCTTCGTAGTACGAAGGCTAAGCGAAATATCCCCTAATTTTAATTATCTCGCCGCGATAAACTTAGCCGATACTACTATTACCCTATATATAGCCTTTACTCCCTTTATACGCGCTTTTTCGGTAAGCTTCGTGATCTTAGCTAGCGTTCGGGTATAGAACAATTTAATACTATCGGAATCACCTAGTTTAACAATGATCTAACGGTCCTAGAGGAGATCGGAGGGCGTTACGGGGTTAGTCGACGTCGACCTATAACTAGATAAGAAGTACGTCGGCGGCGGTACGCTTTTAACGGTATCGATATACGACCGGATCCGGTTTAATAGAGTAGCATTCACGTTTAAAGAAGCAATTCTCACCGTATAGATATCTTATTTGATCTAGCTGGTCTCCTAGCGTAGTTCAAATTGCTGCTTCTAGTCCTAGCTAATAGGGTTTCTAATCAGGTCTATAGTAAGTTCCTGAATCGATTTGAGATAGTCGAGGACTGGCCTCGGGACTTTGATAGAGTTATTACTGCTGATATGATTTAGCAACTGGCGTACGTCGTAATTGGCGTCCAATATGCGCTCGTTGATGTTACGTGCAGAATTTTCGCGGCCCCCTAAAAGGGGCGGCCACTAGCTCCCTAGCGCCACTATACCTTCCACCAATATGAAATTGGGGTTAGGAGATGGAGCCGGAAGTTACAATTAACTTGCAATCAAAATGAGAGCTATAGCCCTCGGCGTTGTGGTGCAATTTCAAAAATATGGTTCGCGCAGAGATATGTGTTTTTTTTTCTTGGCCAGCCACACAAGGCCACCCACATGATGTACTCGTAATTGCTACTTTAGTCGGCACAAGCTCTGCGAAATATAAAAGTACAATCAGCTAGTCTAAACATGTCCTGACGTAATAATAAATGTTACTAGATATATTTTTTATAGGCTATGTCTCTAAGATGTAGGACATGTTATTCGGAGGGATGATCGGAGTGGTTCCCTAGCTACCTAGTTAGCCTTAACAAGGCCTGTAGCACCGGTGATATAGCACTACACCCTTAGTTTGGTACTATATATCGACTTACTATAGAGCGTACACTTAGAGAGTATACATATGACAGGCAAGTTGATACAATTGTAGAGGTAAAAAGTCAGCATGCTATAGATTCAACATTGTACTTGTAAAGTGAGAGTGGATCTAAACCCCTGCCTGGTCATATAAACCAATGAGAGAGAGTCATGTATTGGTGGTCCCCTTAGTCGCCCATAGTCAATGGCAGGATTATTGACACCAATAATACAAGATATAAATTTCACTCCCAGCACATCTCTATACCGTGCCTATGAAATATGCAATACATCTCAAGCAAAGCCGGTACTGATCACCCAACTCACATCGGCGTTGAAAGAAGTAGCGGAGTCGAACTCGTGGACACCGCCGTTGCTCGCAATGTAGAGCGTGTTCTCGTAGTGGCGGAAGTAGCGGGTGGGATAGCTCCAGGAACGAATGGAGCTACCCTGGCCACTTATGCCAGTCTGGGGGCAGAATGTGGCATCTTCGTGGAGTAACTTGGTGCCGTCGTTGGCAGCAAGCACGAGCGAGAAATCAGCATGCCGGATGAAGCTTCCCGGGGTATCGACGGACTCGAACGAGAAACAAGCGCTATTAGCAAGACCGGCCCGAACCGTCCAGCTAGCTTGTTGCTTGAGAGCTGTGGTACTAGATGACGAGACAACCTGAGTATTGATAGTCACGCCAGTGTGTGCGATATAGCGCGTCGTGTAGCCGGACGTGGTAGCCCGCAGCGAGATCGAGGACCCAACGGTGAGCGCTGTCCCGCTAGTCAGCGCCGCGGTGGCATATTTTGCCGCTACTATATCAGCCTGCACTGAGTTCTCGGTGGCATCGGTCGGGTAGCCGGAGGTCATTACGCCCTCGTAGAACGTGCCCTGGGCGCCGTTGCTGTTGTCGCCGCCGATGCCAAGGATGATGGCACCCTCTTTGCTCATCGGGTTGTATCCAGACGCGCTTGGACGCGCGCCACTGTAGTATGTCGATAGAGAGCCAGATGCAGCATTGCCAGCACGGAGGGCCCACTTGTTTGGCCCTCCCTTGAGAACGGCATTGACAAATCGGTAAGACAACGATGCGTCGCCAGCATTGTTGGCTGGGCTGGAGCCAGAGAACAGGCCGTTCTCAAGGTCAGCCATGAGCCAAGGACCACTCCCAGCGCCGGAGCCCCAGACAGTGTTGTCACCATAGTAGATGGCCTCCATATGGCCGTTGCCCGTATCGGTACTGCTGACCTCGGCATTTCCGTAGTCAAAGCAGCAGGCACCGTTATAGTGGGTTCCATCGAGCACTGCGTACATTCCCTCTGCTTCGTCCCCTGTAGCCGTGCCGCTGGCGGCGTTGTTACTGTAGCCGGTGCCGGGAGACATGAAGACGCCGTACGCCTTGTGACCGTTCAGTGTGACTGGGGCGCCAATCGCGCTGGCCAGGTTATCGTAGCCATTAGCTTCAGGTCCCTTGAAGCCGCCAGGCGGAGCCTGTTTGAGATGATTACCACGGCCAGACTGGTCATAAATGATCGTAATTAAGCAAGTTGTACTTGAACAGAATTTGTCCTGGACAGCGGCATTGGCAACACCACCAGCGGACAGCGGCGGGATATCTGTTGTGGTACCGTCGGAGCCACGTTTGACCTGGTAGAGTGCGCCGGTGTAGGCGCTGTATAGGGCGCGTGTGGTGCTATGGGCGGCGATGCAGGGCGTGTTGCCGGAGGCATAGATATCACAGGGCCCAGCTTCAACAAGCGTGCCAGTGGCAGCAAGGCTTAGCACCAGTGCGCAGAAGCGTTCGAAGCTTCGTCGTGAGAACATGTTTGATCACCTTTAGAAGAAAGGGTAGATCAGGCAGGCCTTGTCGCCGTTTAACTTAGGAACGAGATACTTCAATGGGTGTTGAAGAGAAAAGGGTAGGGCCTTTATCCTGTGCAGTGCCCAGCCTTCGTATTTATATTATTCAGTTCATCCGTCAAGCATCCATTTTTGAGATGAGTAGCAAGGGTCACTAAAGTGGCGGTAATTCTCCTCCAATCATTCTAATAAAGACGCATTGTTTACTTAATAATATAAGCGAAAGGCACTCTTCACAATCCCGGTTAATACCAACGGAGTATAAAAACGACGCTATTCGTAGAACTAGTACGGATTAAACCGAATCCTGGAGTTTCTGACTTGTGACAGAGTGAGACACAAGGTTTTCTTCCTCTGGTGCTCGCAAGAAGCCATCTGTACGAGGATGAGCCCTGGGGGGAGAGAGCTTTGAGGATTGTGTTGAATGCACCCCGCATCATAGTAGCATTAAGGTTGTTCCACCGGGATTTTTCCCCTTTCTTGCAACCAAACTGAATGGCTATTGGACTGGAAGAAGACAAGCTTAGCCGTAGAATTGTGGCGTTCAAGCAGCCTGAAGTTTAGGGCCTGAAGATGTGGGGCGAGCTGAGGGGTTGGAAATCATATGATCTTGATCTCGCGATGTACTTCTACCTCTTGTCGACAAGTCCACACATACACTATTGTTGGCTATCTCGCTCCGGCCTTGCCCGATGTAAGCTGCACATGAATGCAAGTCCAATGCGGATTGTGGATTGAAGTGCATTATGCCTAGGAAAGATATGCGTGTGTGCGTGTGTGCGTGTGAATGTACGGTGAAAAGAACCTGTGTGAGAGCACCACTGTTATCTCGGGATCTCCTAAGATCATCGCAAGTGTTTCATGTCACTCATTGGCTCGAAGTATTTTTCCCGGTCCAGAACTAGCGGGATAAATCTCCGGTGGGGAGATTTCTTTCTTCATCCAAGACTGCAGAAGGGGGCTTAGCAATAATAGCGTGGTCTTGTCTATTGAAAGCGCGGGGGCTTATCACCATGCTCTCTCTAATTTAGAGCTACATATCGGAAAGACACTAGAAGAGATGTCAGTATGTGGACAATCAGGGGAGAATCGTGGTATAGGATAAAAATTATAGAGTCAATTAAAGACTGGGATCTGGGATCCCATGGTAGCTTTCTGGCAGACCTAAATTAGACCTCCGCAAAGCCCACAAAGCCCATAGCCCAACCTGACAAATGAGCTGGGCTTTGGGGGGGGCCATTCGGCCCAATTAGCACTAAACAATACAAACATTTTAAGTTAATTACCTTACGTTTAGAAATTCGTTTCTAGCCCTTATATTGGGGTTATGTGTTATTATTTTAACT
The DNA here is from genome assembly GCF_028827395.1 of Penicillium hordei. Lineage (NCBI taxonomy): Eukaryota > Fungi > Ascomycota > Eurotiomycetes > Eurotiales > Aspergillaceae > Penicillium > Penicillium hordei. Next base: position 1,209,474 of record NW_026623147.1, on the reverse strand, counting down.
AATATATAGTTAATAGTTAGTTAAATTTATATATCACGTTGAAACATACGAGAAAACGCGTTATTTAGATAAGTTTTAAATTAAGAGGTTCACTTAGAAAGTGGTTATACTCCCGGATGGATCCTAAATATATAACCAATATCAAACCATTAATATTAAGCCTTTGTCACGATATCTCGACCTTCACTCGTTCGATTTTATTTAAAATTGAACTTTATACATATATAGCTCTTTTAACTCTATAATTTAACTTAAAACTCTATACACTTAGTAGAAGGCTAAAATATAGCGATTACAAGACGTCGGTTTGTAAGCGTCAAGACCCCCTTAATGGGCTACGATGGGCTATTATAGGCCCTCATCGATAGCCCATTATAGCCCATACCCCACTGCTGGTTGGGCCTTGGGCCCCATTTATGGGCTTTGTAGAGGTCTAGTTAGACATGTTTTGAGAGGTGTTTGGGGGTTTTTAATAATTCATTATCGGTCGTATATTACAAGTACTCTAGGTGAACCCTGGACTCTGAACATGCAAATGAAATAATAAATCTAGCATAGGCCGACTCTAATATGGTATTCCTTCGGTTTTCTTGCTTTCTTGTTTTTCTTACCACATACCCACTCACGGAAGCCATCTCATAAAGCAAGAAAAACCAAACCTCCAAGTCCAACTAATATCCAGAAAGGGTTCGAACATGTGGTCCCTTTTAACTGCCGAAGTATTCGAGCTATTCAAAGAAAAGATACGAATAAATTTCGGTCGTGAAAAAAAGGAAGTCGTACTCGTATTTCAAAAATATCTTTGGGTCCAAGAGGATTATTTGCTACAATATTTAGCAGTCTATTTTATGAGAGGTTAGTGAGAGAATATATGACTATGGATAAGGATTGCCAGGAGTATACCACAACTCTTTATGTGTTTTATGTTTTGAATAATGCACAAATATAGAATTAAAGGGTCATTCTGATTGGGCCATGTTTCATGTGGAAATCATAGGTCCTGCGTTATTTTATTAAGGTCTCTTCAGCAGTTTGCCTCTTATACATCTTACTTGGTGAACAAATAGAGGCAAGGCCAAAGCCCTAAAACGGAAACGTAAGACTATGCAGTGGCAGAGGAAATAAAGTACGCACGTACGAAGACACATCTATGTAGTTAATGCCTTTCGTATTTACTTGAGCTATTTCCTCTTTTAGAGAATGCTCAGAGTTGGCTTACTGAGTAATGTTAGGTCTGGGCTCAAGCACACTGGTCCCTCGTTGGTTACTTAGAGATATCTGTTCAAAACCAAGATTGAATACACGCACAACAGGGTAATTTCGGTGACATTCGGTGCGCATGACTTCTTTATGGTGCGGGTGATATAGGTTAACGCCTGTGGCGTAAATGGGCGTTCCTTAGGTGTGGGGGGTAGAGGGGGGCACAATGGTGAAGAATCATAATATGTTGTGGGGCCTAGGACGGTCAATAAGCAGACATACTTGGAGAATTGAAAGTTAACTCTAGGTCATTCATTTGGTCTAAGTATACTCCTTGATTGTAATTGAATTGAAATAACTGCGACTGTCCCGAAGAAACGGAAATGCCGAACGCTGCCGTCGTCTTAACTATGCTGATTACCCAATTAGTATATAAAAGAGAAGCGGGGATTTATCGGCTTTTCTTGTCGAGGCTAGAAGGAATTCGACTAAGAATTTGACGCTTGCATCCCTTTGCCCTAGCGGCTGACGGACAATTATCGGGCTTCACGCCACAAAAGCAAATACCACTGTGAAAATATATACCTACCAAGACAATGCTCTTACATTTTCAGACTCTCCAGCCGACGGCCATTTCGGAATCGTAGGAATCTGACATGGCTGATATCGCAGAAAAGATTATGGGAAATTCATGTATAAAAGGGCGATGTTTCGCTCGATTTCAACAGTCGAGCAACTTATACTCAGTCTCTAGAATTTTTGAGACAGTATATCCAAGATGAAGACATCCTCTATTCTGACTCTAGCAGGTCTATTATCCTCAGTTAATGCTCATGGATACCTGACCATTCCATCCAGTCGTACTCGGCTTGGATTTGAGGTATGATTTCAGACGATGAATTCATGGATGCAATACATTAGACTGACCTTATTAGGCTGGCATTGATACCTGCCCTGAATGTTCCATCCTTGAACCAGTAGCTCCTTGGCCGGACCTGGAAGGACCCCAAGTTGGCCGAAGTGGACCATGTGGTTATAATGCACGAGTTAGTGTTGATTATAACCAGCCTAGCGCTTACTGGGGCAACTCTGTGGTGGCCACATATACTGCAAATCAGATCGTCGATGTGCAATGGTGTGTCGACCACAATGGCGACCATGGTGGCATGTTTACATACGGTATCTGCCAGAATCAGACTCTAGTCGACTTGTTCCTGGACCCAAACTACCTTCCAACCAATGACGAGAAACAAGCTGCCGAAGATTGCTTCTTGGAGGGTGAATTGAAATGTACAGATGTTGCAGGCCAGACCTGTGGTTACAGTCCTGACTGCACTGCTGATGAAGCGTGCTGGCGCAATGACTGGTTCACTTGCAATGCATTCAGTGCCAACACCAACCGCGGTTGTCAGGGTGTCGATGGCGCTCCACTAAACTCCTGCAAGACAACTATCGCCGGTGGCTACACCGTTACGAAGAAAATCAAAATCCCAGACTACGACTCGGCCCACACACTGCTGCGCTTCCGGTGGAACTCGTTCCAAACGGGCCAAGTTTATCTCCACTGTGCTGATATTGCCGTTGGGGGTACGGGGGGAGGGTCGACTTCGACTGCTAGCTCTGCACCTTCCACGAGTAAGACGAGCACCATCACAACTTCGACAACAACTACTACAGCATGTGCTACTGCTGCCACCTCCGTCTCGGTAACTTTCAAGGAGCTGGTGACCACATCATATGGACAGAATGTCTTCGTCACCGGATCAATCAGCCAGTTGGGCTCCTGGTCTACGTCGTCGGCGATCGCGCTGTCTGCAGAGTCATACACAACGTCTAACCCATTGTGGACTGCCAGTATCAATCTCCCCGCTGGTACCACTTTTGAGTACAAGTTCTTCAAGAAAGGATCGGACGGTACCATTACTTGGGAAAGTAATCCTAACCGGAGCTATACTGTACCAACAGGCTGTTCTGGAACTGTAGGAACTGCAAATGCAACATGGCGGTAGAGGATTTCTGGGGGTGGAAGACGGTGGAAAGAAGTGTGCTAGCCAGTGGTGTCGTATATGTACATAGTGGTATTTCAGATTGAAATCGACAGGGCTTGATCAAGCGGTATTTTAAGGGTAGCTGATAAGAGTAGAAAACCAATTACTCGAGTAACTAGAAGTATATGGAGATTATCGGTTTTGACATTTTCTAATATGCTAGTCACGTTGATTCATTATTTTGTCCGAAATTCCCATCTGCGGCCTTAATCGAAAGGAATTGGGCGCAGATTCGATCCTCCCATACGCTTACGCATCTCAGCACCCGCTGCCACGGTGCTGGGCACCTTGATACCGCAGCAATCACCGAACCAATCTGCGCTCTCATGAGGATGGTCGTGACCATGGGCGTGGTCATGCCCGTCATGCTCAGAATCTGCCTTAGAAGGATCGGTCATGCCTTCAGCAGCAGGCAGGAGACTCCCGAACAAGAAGTGCTGCATGATAGGGAGTTTCCCTAGCACTTCCTTAACGAACATCTTCTTCATGCCACTCTCAACCTTGGTCCAATTCTTAGAACCGGAGATATCGTCCAGCATAGGGCTATGCCAACGCAGTCCCTTGACAGTCTTGACACTTTCAACCCACCGGACCTGGTCCAGATAGAGATAATTATCACCTTCCTCGTCCAAAGTAGCCGTGTTGTGAATACCCAAGGGAGTGATATATGGGTGCCCGACAAGTTGACTAGCTCCGAACAAAAACGGCAAGAAATGGTAGTCATCCAGACCCCAGACACCGTGCGATCCAGCAGGCTCAAGGTAGTAAGCTGACTGTATCTCGCGCATGAGTTGCATGTACTCGACATAGACCTTAATCACGACGGCTGGGAAGTCGCTGGAGGGGAGAAGACCGAGCTGGTACAGACATAGCAGCCACATCATGAAGTTCAGCTCGTGGCCAGAGCCGTAGTCAATCCGCTCCCGTGAGCCCAGGCAGTTGACTAGATATGTCGAGGCTTCTTCTGTTGCGCCAGCGTCTTTCAGTCCGAGAATGTTGGTGTGCCATGATGCACTCTGGGCGCTTACATCGTCACACAATGCTCGGAAGGCAGGGTTGCCAAATCGGGATCCACCTTGGTCGATTGGTGGGTTTTTGGCTAGGAGGGAGCGAATCTGAGTGACGACTGAGAGGACCTTGGAGATAGATTCGGATTGAGGTTTTTTCTGGAGGTCGGTGATAGAATGCCCCCGCACAGCATCAGTTAGCCCGAAGACGAAGGCTAGGACAAGATTGTAGGTCGGTGATGAGAGGAAGAGTTCATGGTCTTTAGCGGATAGGATGCGGCGAGTTGGTTGCCGGTACTGGTGGGCGGAGAGGTCGGGCGGCGAAGGGAGAGGAGGGGTTGCTGGAGCTAGGTCTCGGGTGTTTGGGTTTGCCCTGCGGGTATTTGACCGCAAGTCTGAGAGCTTTTTGGAGAGATCGACCTTCCCCGTAGGAGATGGTACAGATGTCTGTGATGCCATTCTGTTGGTTGGATGAGGCGAAAGGAAATTGATAAGTCGGATAAGTCGATAAGTTGATACAGAGCATAACACTGGGCTGACCGCCTGCCTTAAATAGAGGATGACGCAATGTCGTACTGTTGAGGGAGGAAGATAACGTGGTAGTTTGTCTAATCGTATATGAATATTAGAGCAGGTACATGACTACAAGTAGTGATCTACATTCGATGTGTATATCGACATATCAAGCTTACAGGTCGCAGTGACACTTTGGACCCTTCACTTGGCCCAAGTGGGTTAGAGTGGAGCATGTGATCGCTTCCCCGGATTGGTCAGGTGACAGGGAGATCAGCACATCGTTTCACGGTTTTGCTTTTGCTCGAGGTCACATTATGTGCCACATGATGGCCCCAGCACCCTGAAAAGAGGAGCAGTGGAAGTGAATGCAGATTACAAGGCTGCAGCATACCAGACACAGCTATTGTTTACCATTCCCGTGAATATCTTATCTCTAACAGCTACTTTTCATCCTCTGTTGACATCAAAGAATATAGCGTTTCGGCCCTGCATAAACCTGGTCCCTGGCGACCTCGTATTGGACAATATCCTCCTGTGAGAGATCAGCAGACGAGCACGCCATAATGAATACATTCGACTCACCGGCGTCCCCTCCGACAGGTCCCAGTGCCTCTAGAGGAGCGAAAAACAACCACTCATCGTCACGCTCGCCTACAGATTCAGCCCTGTCATCCTCCTTCGGCAGCACCCGGTCCCACTCGAGCTCCTCGTCCCGAAACCATACGCGTAGCCAGAACCCAGTTCAGACTTCATCCCAATCCACCGAGTTCACCCCAATCAACACAGCCGGCCCCGGGCGCAGCTATCAGTCCACAGAGCAAGCAGCCGCCTCGCAGCCTTCACAATTAAACAATACGAACCGTGACAATGCCAACCAATCAACGAACCAAGACTCGACTTCCGAGCCCCAGCAATCTTGGTATAGCCAATTCGCAGAACAATACGGCAGCCTCGAACTAGAGAATAAAGGCAGTGTAGCCCGCGACCACCTCGCATTAGGTACGATATGCGCGGCCTACCGTGAAAGGTCCACATAGACCCCTCTAACATGTACTCCCTTTCCAACAGAACGAACCTTCCTAGCCTGGATGCGCACCTCCCTAGCTTTCGCCTCAATTGGTATCGCAGTAACGCAACTCTTCCGTCTGAACAGCGCGTCCTCAAACACAAACGCCAAATACTTCGACCCGGTCTCCAACTCATACTCGGGCATCCTACCCCCACATCTCGCCTCGTCAGACTACGATTCAGCCGCGTTCCACGTCTCCTCTGCATCCGCCCGTCTTCGTAGCGTAGGCAAGCCCCTCGGCTCAACTTTCATCGGCGTCTCAATCCTTATCCTTGTTGTTGGCTTTCACCGTTACTTTCAGAGTCAGTATTGGATTATTCGTGGGAAGTTCCCGGCTAGTCGGGGCAGTGTAGCACTTACGGCGTTTGTGGCTGCTTCGTTGATTATTGCTACTCTCGCAGTTATCTTGGCGGTTTCGCCGGGGGCTGTTGAGACTTAGTCTGGAGATGGATTGCTGACTAGTCTTTAATTTTGATATCTGTTTCTCTCTTCATTTTACTCTTTCTGTTGTGATAGTCCTCGTTTGTTTTGTTGCGTTTTGCGTGCAGCATTTTGCATTTTCGGGTTTCTTGAGTTTATACTTGTCTCTGCCCAGGGTTGTGGGTAGCCATTTTCGCTGAAGAGAAGGAGGAGCGGGTACATATGGGTATGCCTTTATGTGTCGTATATTGATGTTGACGATAGACTGTATGTAATCATGATCATGAGTTCAACCATACCTAGGTAGTTCATACGTAGATAATATCTACCTACGAAGCTAGTATACAAGAAAAGTCGATAGAAATATTTCGTTCTTTTCTGTCACGAACGCCCCGAATCCACCCGCGCCAGACCAGTCTAGGCACAATGTAGGAAGCAGGCGCAGAGACAGGGGAAACTACAAGACGGACGGGAGTATATCGACAATCATTGGGGGGGGGGGGGGGGGGGTGGAGGCAGGAAAAAGAGGATAGGGGAAAAAAAGACCCGGGCAACATGGCTTGCAAACAATGCGAAGCAGGAAATCAGAGAAAAAAAGAGCAGACCAAGAACCGCCTAAATACAATCCGTTCATCGCGGGCCGAGCTTGTCTAGGGCGCGTGCACCCTGTTCCTGCCACTCCTGCTTGCTCACCCACATGTCCTCCTTGTCGGCAATCTGAAGGAAATGGTGTTAGCAAGAACCCGAGTAGAGTGAAAAAAAAAGAGGATACTAACCAAGTTGGCGAGCACAGCACCACCCAGGAACACCATGTGTCTCCGGCGAGGCGGATCTTCGATGCGGACCTTGAATTTCTGGAACAGTATTAGCCAAGCTATACATATACTTTTGCCAGGGGTTATTTCACGTACGTTCAGACGCTCTGGGTCGCCTCCCAGTACGCGAGTGAGCCAGAGCTGCTTCAATTCCTTCTCCAGACGAGAGGGCAAACCGGGGTACATGCTGCTACCACCACTGAGTACGATGGCCTTGTATAGACTAGAACGAACGTCGACATCGGCACCCTGGATACAGTTGAAGAGCATTTCAGCCATACCAGGCTGGTCAACGTCAACCAAGTGAGGTTGGAAGAGACACTCGGGAGCCTCGAAGCGCTCACTACCGACACGGATGACACGGCCGTCGGGCAGCGTGTACGATTCGACGAGAACGGTGGTGTCTTCAGAAAGCTTCTTGTCCAACTCGAGATCGTAGGAGACGTAAGCGAGCTTCTCCTTGATCTGGCGCACGGTCTCGAAATCAGCGGTTCGGTTCAGCGCATAGCCGCGGCGCAGAAGGAGGGCAATCAGGTTGCGAGTGACGTCGCGGCCGGCTACGTCCAGGCGGCGAATGTGGTGGTTGAGTACGGTCGACTCGTACACGGGGATAATGTGTGTCACACCGTCACCGGAATCCACAACAACGCCGCTGCTCAGACCTATAACATGACATCAGTATTGATCCCGAACCCTCACGCTCTTGTCTTGTATCACATACCCTGGGCATACAGTGCCAGCACCGCCTGGATCGCCACATAGACACCGCCAAATCCGTATCCTTCTAGCATCACCTCGGCCATCTGCTCGCGGTTCTTGAGCGGGTTCATCGGCGGCTCCGTGAGGAGAATCTTGCGATCCGTGGGGTCGATCTTCATCTTCTCGTAAAAGGTGTAGTTCCATAGGTGTTGCATGTCGTCCCATTTCTTGACAATTCCATTCTCCATCTAAAGCAGCACGGGTTAGGCATTGACAAGACACTTGCATGGTTTGCGGAGAGGGCGGGGTAGAATAACAAGGCGAGGACAAGAATCCCCGAGATAAACATACAGGGTAGCTGATCTGGAGCATTGAGCGTGCAGCGGCGGCTTCATCACCGCACATGATATCCTTGACCACGATGTCGCCGCCTTGCTCCTCCGTTCGCAAGATGGGCCGCCCCACTATCGAGGGAAACTGGTGCTCTGGGAAGTTCTGGCAAGAGAATATAAATTAGGCAGGAGCAGAGAGAGGACTGTAGCGGTCGTGCGACATACCTGGGCGGCATAGCCAACCTTGAGGAAGCCGGTTCCTCCATCGAGGACTGCGGAGTAGCTTGTTAGCTTGGAGCTGGGACACGGTAGCCTGGGGGGATCGGTGTGTACCAATGGGCATTTCCGCCATCTTGGAGGAATTGGGGATTCGACGGTTAGGAGTTGAGTATACCGTCGAGACTGATATTCTATTTGGAAACTCCCAAGATGAGCGGAAATAGGAGGGTTCAGGGGAGAGCGGAGGTGTTGGGGATGTCTGAAGTCGAGCCCACGACGGACAGAGCATCATAACTTACGTGACCGTACCGTACCTGATATTCACCCCACAGCTAGGGGCGAGCCGCAGCCATGACGGTATGTGACCGCATCACCACGTTCTTGGACCAGACAAGCTCAGATATGATGGATTAGAATGTAAATAATGCTTTTCAGGTCTTTATAAGTAGTGGAATGATGCTGAAATCATTATATGCGCAGGATATAGTACATATGGAACGCCTCACATCAAGGGGTGTACACGTGGGTTTGACTACGAGGGCACATCAAGCATATAATATAAGTAAAGAGAGGACTGATCTACCCACAGTAATAAAGTCCAAGCATAGTTTAACCTCCATACAAGCACAAGCCGTTCATAGCGTTGAAGAGCTACCTGTCGGCCGACTCCGATATCCTCGGGAAACACGCGCTCCACTGGTTCCTATCCTCCCTGGACTGGTGCAAAGATCGCATTGCCCTGCTCAAGTTGATTCCACATTGCCAGATTTTGCTTGAATCCTTCGAACCGGTGCTTCAGCTTGTTATCTATAGATAAAATCGTGACCGACTTGAATCCGCATCCGAGGACAACAGGAGCAACGATGCCACAAATCGGCTGGGTAAGTAACCCCTAGAGCATCCATGGACTTGAACGAAAGAACTAATCATGCACGCAGTACGGACTCGGGTCCATGGGCCTAGCAATGGCCTCCAACCTGCAGCGCCACCTAGCCGCGAAGAAGGCTAGCAGCCTGATCTACTCGAACCGCACGATGTTGCGCGGATCACCCCTGCAAGTGCTGGGAGCAATCCCAGAACCCAATTTCGAGAAGGTGGTGTCTCAATGTGGAATCATTTTCACCATGGTAAGCCGATTCTACCGAGAGG